>NC_030811.1:98808068-100058068 GCF_001704415.2 Capra hircus | reverse complement strand
TAGTAAAGTAATGCTCAAAATTCTCTAAGCCAGGCTTCAGCAATACGTGAACCCTGAATTTCCAGATATTCAAGCTGAACCAGAGGTTAAATTGCCAGCATTTTCTGGATCATCAAAAAAGCAAGAGAGTTCCAGAGAAACATCTATTTCTGCTTTATTGACTATGCCAAAGCCTTTGACTGTGTGGATCACAATAAATTGTGAAATATTCTGAAAGAGATGGGAATACCAGACCACCTGACCTGCCTCTTGAGAAACTTGTATGCAAGTCAGGAAACAACAGAAGTGGACATGGAACAACAGACTGATTCCAAATAGGAAAAGGAGTATGTCAAGGCTATATATTGTCACCCTGCTTGTTTAACTTATATGCACAGTACATCATGAGAAATGCTAGGCTGGAGGAAGCACAAGCTGGAATCAAGATTGCCGGGAGAAATATCGATAAACTCAGATATGCAGATGACACCGCCCTTATGGCAGAAAGTGAAGAGGAACTAAAGAGCGTCTTGATGAAAGTGACAGAGGAGAGTGAAAACATTGGCTTAAAGCTCAACACTCAGAAAACTAAGATCATGGCATCTGGTTCCATCAGTTCAGTTCAGTTCAGTTCAGTCACTCAGTTGTGTCCTACTCTCTGCAATCCCATGAGTAGCAGCACACCATGCCTTCCTGTCCATCACCAACTCCCGGAGTTTACCCAAACTTATGTCCATCGAGTCAGTGATGCCATCCAGCTATCTCATCCTCTGTCGTCCCCTTCTCCTCCTGCCCCCAATCCCTCCCAGCATCAGGGTCTTTTCCAATGAGTCAACTCTTCGCATGAGGTGGCCAAAGTATTGGAGTTTCAGCTTCAGCATCAGTCCTTCCAGTGAACACCCAGGACTGATCTCCTTTAGGATGGACTGGTTGGTGCACAAAAATAAAAGCAGCTTTTAAAAAAATCATTATTTTAATATGAAAATTATCTTGTTTCAACTTACTGTCTTCCACAATGTGGTTTAAAAATGAGACTCAAATACTAAAATTACTTTAAATGGGAGTTGGAAAAGTATATTTTCCCTTTCAATAGCCATTCATATACATAACCAATAATGCTTGCATCTAAAGTATATATTATACAACACCTTTATAATTGAAATGTCTGGCTAGTGTCATGATTATACTTGTATATTATTTAGATTCTTCTGGAAGCCTTAAATAAAATGTTTTACCAGATGGTAAAGCTATGTGACATTTCTGTTTTTGTTTATATGATTTATATTGTCATCCTTTTCTAAATCCCAAAGCATTTTGAGCCTCATGATTATAACTTGTAATATGTAATTAGTTAAATTCTTTAACTCCAGAGAGAATGCTTGATAATATTGGAGCAGTAATTCCATTATTTAAGAAATGGATAGATTTACAAAGCAACCTAATAGACGTCAGTATATTTCATTTTTGTCTAACTGTCCAAAACATTCACACTAGTCCAATTTGAAATAAGCTGAATTTCTGTAAGATACAAACTCATTTTTTTAAATAGTTTTATTGGGATGTATTGTTAATTTACTTAACATAAAATTGACCTGTTTTTGTAGTGCATAATTCAATGCATGGTAGCATATTCACAGAGCTGTACAAACACTATAGGCTTCCCTGATGACTCAGATGGTAAAGCATCTGCCTGCAATGCAGAAGACCTGGGTTCAGTCCCTGGGTTGGGAAGATCCTCTAGAGAAGGAAATGGCAACCCACTCCAGTATTCTTGCCTGTAAAATCCCATGGACAGAGGAGCCTGGTAGGTTACAGTCCATGGGACTGCAAAGAGTCAGACATGACCAAGTGACTTCACATGGTCACAAACATTATAACCATCTAATTTTAGAACATTTCTATCACTCTAAAGGTAAATCTCATCCCAATTTATAGTCTTTCTTCATCTCCAGTCTCAAGCAACAACTAATCTCCTTTCTGTCTCTACATATTTTATTTTTTTTTGGATATTCCATATAAATGGAATCATACATGTTCTTTTGTGACAGGCTTCACTTTTTCATATTATCTGTACTGTAGCTTTGTCAGTACCTTATGCCTTTTTATTGGAAAATAATATTCCATTGCATGAATACAGTATATTTTGTTTATCCATTGAGCAGTTGATGGGCATTTTTGAGTTGTTTCTGCTTTGGGGTCATTGTGAATAATGCTGCTATTAACATTTGAGTAAGTCTTTGGGTGTACATGTAAAAATCCTCAGAAATATTTTGATCAAACATTATGTCTTTTGTTTTTTTCCATGACAATTTTGAAGCTTAATTAGCAGTGGTAATACTTAACGCATGACTTAGAAAGGATTATCTTGAAAATGTCAGTGCATTTTATTTGATCTTAGGTGAAGAAAAGTAAAACATCTTAAAGATTTGTTTGTACAAAATTGGGATGACAAATTTTAAGTCAATTTGTGAAAGCGTCCCAAACTTTTATGAATACTGCAAATGAAAATTACTGTCAACATTTTTGAAATTTTGAGCAACTTTTCTTCATGAATGATTAATCTATTAGCAATCCTTTTAGACTTCAAATAATGCTTAGACCTTAAAAGAAAAACCAAAGACTTTAGTGTACTTAGTTAAATTCCTGGATTTTCTGATATTTTAGGTTTAAGAAATTAAATTTTTCATGATGTGAAAAAAAGAACAAACATTACTGGATTAGACCAACCTTGATTCAAAGTTGGAATCTGATATTTTTAAAGCTGTACAACTTTGGGGAAGTTATTTAACAGTTCAGAGAATTAATTTCTTGATTTCTAAAGTGAGGTCAATAATTCAATGACTACCTAAATTGAGAGGCATCCAAGAATCTCTAATTGATGGTCGCATTCTTCCCCCTGATTTCCTAATGTTTGAATATGTTGACTCTTGGTTGCTGCTGATTGGATCAGGGAATCCCTGCTTGATGCATAGAAAGGGACTTGGCATCACAATTCTGCCCAACGGAAGGCTCCAAAACAGGCAGTGATTCTCTGAGCCCACATGTCCCCACCTTTACAAAATTTATTTTACCTTGTTTTCTTTTACTGAAGTATAATTGCTTTACAATGCTGTGTTAGTTTCTGCTGTACAACAGTTATATGTATACATATATCCCTCCGTCTTAAGCCTCCCTCCTGCCCATCCTCACCCCAGTCCTCTGGGTCATCACAGAGCACCAAGCTCAGCTCCCTGTGCCATACGGCAGCTTCCCACTAGCTGTCTGTTTTACACGTGGCAGTGTATATATGTCATTTGTCCTTTACAGAATTTCAGTTCTTGACATGGAAAGTCAGCTGGTCTGAGAGCTACTGTATTGTACTGAGGAGGCTGAACAAGGTGAAGCAGTTAAGATGATTTCTGGAATGAGAGCACATCATTTGAAAATCTGACTCTTTCCCATTGCCATCTAGTAACTCTGTAAGACAATTCTCTTTACCTTTGTTTATCTGTAAAATGGGGCTAATAGTATTTGCCTAATAAAGTTACTTTGTGGATTAAACCAAACCACATATGTAAGGTCTTATCATACATGGCACTTGAACATGTTCAACAAATAGCTGAGGCTTGGGCTGTTTTTAGTATTATTATTTTTCATGCAGCTTATCAGTGCAATCTCATTACCTATATCTATTTACTGCAGGGGAGAAGAGGATAAAATTAGAGGAAATTATCAGGAAATTTAGAGATTGCCTATGGCCTTTGTAAATCCTCACTCTCTCTCTTTTCTCTTCTTCTCCTATACTCCCCTTATTTAGCTAATACACCTCCAGCAAATTCCTCTTAACTTGCTGCTGTGCTGCTAAGTCGCTTCAGTCGTGTCCGACTCTATGCGACCCCATAGACGGCAGCCCACGAGGCTCCGCCATCCCTGGGATTCTCCAGGCAAGAACACTGGAGTGGGTTGCCATTTCCTTCTCTAACTTAAAGGCTGAGTAAGAATCTGCCTCCCACTATATTCCCTGGGGCTACATTGTTACATTGACCCCTCAGTTTGTAAGAATTAAAGATTTTAAAATTTTAAAAAAATAAATAAATAAAAATTAAAAAAAAAAGAATTAAAAAAAAATAAATAAATGTGACATTAAGTCTGCTATTAAAACAAACAAAAAAAAAGTCTGCAACTTAAACTATCTGGAAAATATAACTAATATACTAGTGCCTATCATTATGATAGTATTAAAAATTAAGTATTTAGCATAATGCCTATCAAATGCTAGAGAATTGATAGTACTATGTTCTGTATATTTTTATTATTTATAAGCACAGTTACTGAGATATCTTATTCAGTTGTTTGTGACAGAGCAAATGTATCAATTAGAAATTTAGTGGAGAACAGTGTCTTAATCATCACTTAACTCTAGCAAATTTATATACTTAGTCCCAGCTGAGCCAGAACCATTCTGCTCTATGGGTATCACCCAGATTTTTCTCTAGATTTTTGCAAACTTTTTCTATAAAGGGGCAGATAGTAAATTCAGACAATTCAATCTCTGTTGAGACTACTTTTCTGTCATTATAAAGTAAAAACAGTCATAAACATAAAGGATTGGGTATAACAGTGCTGAAACAAAACTTTATCTACAAAAACTGGCTGCCATCAGTCAGATTTGACCTGTGGGTCATAGTTTGCAGATCTCTCACAGGTAATGAAAAGATAGTATATATTATTATTAATAACTACTTACCACTCACATTGTTTATTTCTTCCTTAGTTTTAAATGTATGATATTTTTGTTTTACAGAAACATTTTAAACCTTCTTAGAATTTCTGTATTTTCTTACCTGCACAATAATAAGAAAAGATATTCTAGTTAGAGCTGAATAAGAGTTACCTATTTTAGAGCTGGAAAAGTCATCAAGATGAATGATTTTTAAGCTTATTTTTTAGGATAAACAATTTATTTTAAAAATAATGTGTATCTTTAGGTTGATATATTCCTAAGTATTTTATTCTTTTCATTGCAGTGGTGAATGGAATTGTTTCCTTAATTTCTGTTTTCTCATTATTAGTGTATAGGAATGCAAGGGATTTCTGTGTGTTGATTTTATATCCTCCAAGTTTGCTAGTCATTGATTAGCTCTAGTAATTTTCTGGTGGAGTCTTTAGGGTTTTCTATGTAGAGGATCATGTCATCTGCACACAGAGTTTTACTTCTTTTCCAATTTGGATTCCTTTTATTTCTTTTTCTGCTCTGATTGCTGTGGCCAAAACTTCCAAAACTATGTTGAATAGTAATGGTGAGAGTGGACACCTTTGTCTTGTTCCTTTAGGGGAAATGCTTTTAATTTTTCACCATAGAGGATAATGTTTGCTGTGGATTTGTCATATATAGCTTTTATTATATTGAGGTATGTTTCTTCTATTCCTGCTTTCTGGTGAGTTTTTATCATAAATGGATGTTGAATTTTGTCAAAGGCTCTCTCTGAATCTATTGAGATAATCATATGGCTTTTATTTTTCAATTTGTTAATGTGGTGAATTACATTGATTGATTTGCAGATATTGAAGAATCCTTGCATCCCTGGGATAAAGCCCACTTGGTCATGGTGTATGATCTTTTTAATGTGTTGTTGGATTCTGATTGCTAGAATTTCGTTAAGGATTTTTGCATCTATGTTCATCAGTGATATTGGCCTATAGTTTTCTTTTTTTGTGGCATCTTTGTCAGGTTTTGGTATTAAAGTGATGGTGGCCTCATAGAAAGAGTTTGGAAGTTTACCTTCCTCTGCAATTTTCTGGAAGTTTGAGTAGGATAGGTGTTAGCTCTTCTGCAAATCAAAACCACAATGAGGTACCATTTCACACCAGTCAGAATGGCTGCGATCCAAAAGTCTACAAGCAATAAATGCTGGAGAGGGTGTGAAGAAAAGGGAACCCTCTTACACTGTTGGTGGGAATGCAAACTAGTATAGCCACTATGGAGAACAGTGTGGAGATTCCTTAAAAAACTGGAAATAGAAATGCCTTATGACCCAGCAATCCCACTGCTGGGCATACACACTGAGGAAACCAGAATTGAAAGAGACACGTGTACCCCAGTGTTCATTGCAGCACTGTTTATAATAGCCAGGACATGGAAGCAACCTAGATGTCCATCAGCAGATGAATAGATAAGAAAGCTGTGGTATATATACACAATGGAATATTACTCAGCCATTACAAAGAATACATTTGAATCAGTTCTAATGAGGTGGATGAAACTGGAGCCTATTATACAAAGTGAAGTAAGCCAGAAAGAAAAACACCAATACAGTATACTAATGCATATGTATGGAATTTAGAAAGATGGTAATGATAACCCTGTATGCAAGACAGCAAAAGAGACAGAGATGTATAGAACAGTCTTTTGGACTCTGTGGGAGAGGGCGAGGGTGGGATGATTTGGGAGAATGGCATTGAAACATGTACAATATCATATATGAAACGAATCGCCAGTCCAGGTTCGATGCATGATGCTGGATGCTTGGGGCTGGTGCACTGAGATGACCCAGAGGGATTGTACAGGGAGGGAGGTGGGAGGGGGGTTCAGGATGGGGAACACGTGTATACCTGTGGCAGATACATGTTGATGTATGGCAAAAACCAATACAATATTGTAAAGTAATTAACCTCCAATTAAAATAAATTTTTTAAAAGAAGTTAAACAAACAAACAAAAATAATGTGTATCAAAGTCTTTGATTAAAGGTTGCGTGGAAATCTTGGGCCCTACCCCCAGCTCTGCACAGGATAGTTTGGGAAATAACGGCTTGAGGACAGGGTACATACTCCGATATCAACAGAGGCAGAGCAGGGAATGTAATGTGTGACAGTGGTTTAGTTCAAGACTACTATGAGAGGTGGAGACTAGGGCATGAAAAGGCATTGACGACACAGAGAGAGGAGCTGCTACCACCAGCTGATTATTGTACTAACAAAATTTGGGCCTATTTTTCTTTGGGGGAGAAGGGCCTATTATGCTAGATGGTCTCTTCACAATAACCAAGCATTTTTCTTCTTTCATTCTTTTTTTCTTTTGAATATTTATGAAATATTCTTATTTTAAAAGCCAACAACTAGTTAAAAACAAACAATAAAGAATGTCAAACCAAAGACACAACTCCAGGGTACAGCTGCCAATCAGCAACCTCTGCTCAGGATCGAAGTCCTCATTTTATGGGTAGGAGAATAGAGTGTCAAAAATCATGACTTGGGTAAGTCTGGCACACATGTTCCTTGACTTCACTGCCCAAATGTACTTTTCACTAACATATTTTCTTTGATTTGAGAAGAGAACTTGGTTGATCAAATAGCAGCTAAGAATACAGACTTTGTGGTTGGGCAGACTTGTGCTAGAAATCCCAGCATTGTCCTAGATTTCTCATTTGTAACATAAGGTGATCAATTAATACTTCACAGGGCTGTAATGAGGGGTAAATAAGATAGTGAATGAAATGTCCCCTCCATTCCTGGCATGCAATAAACACGATAAATGGGAGTGTTAAATTTTAAATTGTAATGAAAATTTCCATGTGAGGAAGTGAGAAAATAGGGCTTCCTTGGTGGCTCAGTGGTAAAGAATCTGCCTGCCAATGCAGGAGACATGGGTTTGATTCCTGGTCCAGGAAGATCTCCTGGAGAAGGAAGTGGTACCCACTACAGTATTCTTGCCTGGAAAATTCCATGGCAGAAGAGCCTGGTAGGCTATAGTCCATGGGGTCACAAAGTGTTGGACACAACTTAGCCACTGAACAATAAGTGACAAAATACAAGTCTAATCACCTTCATTAGGTAAGCATGACTAGGGACACATATGCATTTTTGTCTTTCTGGGTCTATAGACTAAATATCTCAAAAATTATCACACAAATCAGAATTATTTGGCCACATTTATACCAAAAGGGTGAGGGTCTGGCTGTTTACTGCCCAAAAGCCAATAAACAGGCCAGATTGATGGAAAGGAAAGTTTGCTTTATTTCAGATTCCAGCAACTGAGCAAGCAAGAGGGTAGACATCTGTCCAAAGGCCACCTCCTCCCTAACTGACAACCAGTGGGGCAAGAGTTTTTATAGACAGAAATGGAGGTGGGGGGAGGCTATATACAGAAACAGCATATTCATCTTTAATAGTTATCTTCAAACTGGTCATCAGTGGTCTGACTAGCATCATCTTGGTTTTTTAGGTACAGTTCAGTTCAGTTCAGTCACTCAGTTGGGTCCGACTCTTTGCGACTCCATGAACCACAGCACGCCAGGCCTGCCTGTCCATCACCAACTCCCGGAGTTTACCAAAACTCATGTCCATTGAATTGGTGATGCCATCCAACAATCTCATCCCCCGTCATCCCCTTCTCCTCCTGCCTTCAATCTTTCCCAGCATCACGGTCTTTTCCAGTGAGTCAGCTCTTCGCATCAGGTGGCCAAAGTATTGGAGTCTCAGCTTCAACATCAGTCCTTCAAAGGATTGGTTGGATCTCCTTGCAGTCCAAGGGACTCTCAAGAATCTTCTCCAACACCACAGTTCAAAAGCATTAATTCTTTGGCGCTCAGCTTTCTTCGTAGTCCAACTCTCACATCTATACATGACTACTGGAAAAACCATAGCTTTGACTAGATGGACCTTTGTTGACAAAGTAATATCTCTGCTTTTTAATATGCTGTCTAGGTTGGTCATAACTTTCCTTCCAAGGAGTAAGTGTCTTTTAATTTCATGGCTGCAGTCACCATCTGCTGTGATTTTGGAGCCCAGAAAATAAAGTCAGCCACCATTTCCACTGTTCCCCCATCTATTTGCTGTGAAGTGATGGGACAAGATGCCATGATCTTCGTTTTCTGAATGTTGAGCTTAAAGCCAAGTTTTTTGCTCTCCTCTTTCACTTTCATCAAGAGGCTCTTCAGTTCTTCTTCACTTTCTGCCATAAGGGTAGTGTCATCTGCATATCTGAGGTTATTGATATTTCTCCCGGCAATCTTGATTCCAGCTTGTGCATCTTCCAGTCCAGCATTTCTCACAATGTACTCTGCATATAAGTTAAATAAGCAGGGTGACAATATACAGCCTTGACATACTCCTTTTCCTGTTCTTTACCAGTCTGTTGTTCCATGTCCAGTTCTAACTGTTGCTTCCTGGCCTGCATACAGATTTCTCAAGAGGCAGGTCAGGTGATCTGGTATTCCCATCTCTTTCAGAATTTTCCACATTTTATTGTGATCCCCACAGTCAAAGGCTTTGACATAGTCAATAAAGCAAAAATAAATATTTTTCTGGAACTCTCTTGCTTTTTCCATGATCCAGCGGATGCTGGCAATTTGATCTCTGGTTCCTCTGCCTTTTCTAAAACCAGCTTGAACAACTGGAAGTTCACAGTTCACATATTGCTGAAGCCTGGCTTGGAGAATTTTGAGCATTACTTTACTAGCAAGGGAGATGAGTGCAATTGTGTGATAGTTAGCTTTCTTTGGCATTGCCTTTCTTTGGGATTGGAATGAAAACTGACCTTATCCAGTCCTGTGGCCACTGCTGAGTTTTCCAAATTAGTTAACCTTTAATTCCAGGGTCCACTTTTCCCATTTCTTTGAGGCCAATTCTGAGAATTATGGCAGCTCATGTCCTGGGTACAGTCTGGTCATCATATACTTAACTTATTCCATCTGGGGTTTCAGTACATATAAGACAGCTCACAGGATATGGCTCACACTATTATATTTAGTCTTTGAGAAGGAGCTAAATGTCCTTTACTATGCTTAATGACTACATTATTTTTATTTGGTCTCCTTTGATTGTTTTCCTTTGTTTCTGCATTCCTCATTTCTCTGATTAAATTTATTCTTTGGCTAAAGTATTCCACAGACAAAAGGCAGGCAGAAGGCATGGGGCGGGGAGGTTGTGAGGGGAGTGGGGTTGGCGTTGAGGGGAGTTTCCAAAGAGAGAGAGGATAACACTGCTTATATAACACTGACAGTTCACATGCAACCAGTCATGTAGGGGAGCCTATTGCTGCTAGGTGACAGTGAATGTATCTGTTTCATCCTTCATGTTGTGACAGTCTGAATGAGAAAGGAAGTGCATCTCAGTATAAGCAACAGATGAGTATAATTCACTTCCAAAGGAGACGGAAAAATTGCCATGTTGAGGAAACATGTAGCTTCTTATAAATTATGTCATGTTGAGCAATGGTTTTAATGAGAGACTAATAGTAAAGTGAAGCCTTTGACTTCTTCCTAACGACCAAAGAAAATCCTCAGTCTAGTTTCAGGGAAGTGAATTTTCTGTCTATTATTTCTTAGAGCTACAAGCTGTTTCTAGTGAGTGGCTGTTTCTACTTTAGGCAATAGTGAAAAAGGCATGTGCCATAAAGGACTGTAATAAAAGTATTTTGTAGATGATAGAGGACAATATCTAAATTGAATGAAGAATGTTTTTGAAAAACAAATCGGCATGTTTAGATTTTATTTCTTAAAACCAAGTTAGTAACTCACTATTAGAAACAGGATATAACACAAGAAGATTTCTGGGAGTCCTTGGCCAGGAAATCTTTTTTATGTGCTCTTTAAACTTTATTATTTAAATAGTGTTCAGCTTGCTTTAATAAATCAGCATGACCTATTCTTAATGATAATGACTGAAAACTATAGAATATAGTAAATGTCAAAGTAGCAGCACAGCTGTGTTTTGCAGTGATGAAGTTTTAGGATTATAGTAAGAAGATGGTAATGAGCATTCTCTTCATTTAAAGATAGACTGACCACAATAATTCAGATGCAAAAAATTTCATAAACATCATTTGTCTCACTCAAATTGGATTGGGTACATACTGGATAATTAATATGCTTGACAGATTAACAGCTTTAATCATTTACTCAGTCAACAACCAATTCTTGAGACTACTGGGTTCCTATGATTCTAACCCTTCTCCAACATCAACACACAATGTGAGTTTGAGACATTTTCTTATCTCTAACATTTCCATAAGTTCTTTCCAAGATCTGTCCCCGTTAAATCTGTAAGTAGGCACAACTATAACATTAAAACACCAACTACTAACATTAAAGCAACACAACTCTAATGATACAATGCTAACATTAAAACAAGATCAACAGCAGTAGAACAGTTTAAAATCCCTAAACTATTTATTAATGAAAAGGCTAGGAACTGGGACCTGGAGCCCTTTGCTGCAGTGCTTAAATCTAGACAAATGTCTCCTCAGGCAACAAAATATAAAGAAACTATAAGGTACTAAAAATAACTGCACATATGTGCGGTTAGGGCAAATTATGTACAATAAGATACAAAAAGACCAAAAATCCAACTGTCACTTCTGAAGAGACAGGAGCACTGTGCATGCCCCTTGCACACACGCCACCACCAAAGGGGTGGGCAAAGCACCTAAGCCTCCGCTCCTGCTGGACCCCTGGACACACTCCCACCCTCATTCCATAAAAGGAACCAGCTTGCCTACCCCCTTGGGGAGCAAGCAATCAAAGGAACTTGTTGCTTGTTCTCTCTCCTCTATGCTGCTGCTGCTGCTGCTGCTAAGTCACTTCAGTCATGTCCAATTCTGTGTGACCCCATAGACGGCAGACCACCAGGCTCCCCCGTCCCTGGGATTCTCCAAGCAAGAACACTGGAGTGGGCTGCCATTTCCTTCTCCAGTGCATGAAAGTGAAAAGTGAAAGTGAAGTCACTCAGTGGTGTCCGACTCTTCGTGATCCCATGGACTGCAGCCCACCAGGCTCCTCCATCCGAGGGATTTTCCAGGCAAGAGCACTGGAGTAGGGTGCCACTGCCTTCTCCCTCTGCTGCAGCAGGGGTCCCAGTAACGCCTCGCCTGAATTGCTTTTTTGGCCTCTTATCAGTTTCTGTTGATTAAGGAGGCCAAGAACCCTGGTCAGTAACACTAATATCAAATGTCTTGATAGTCACAGGTATCATTTTCATTTTTTTCATTTAGAAGTACACTTTCTTGAAAGCAGAGCACTTGAAGGATTTGTATGTCTTTTCTTTTTCCCAATTCATTTATACTTTCTTCTGGAACTAGCACACAAGTACTCAATGTCAAGTTGAATCAGTAAATCTATTTTGTTGATTTAGTTCATTGAGATGGCAGAAGACATAAAGGTGTATAAATTCTAAATTAATGCACAGAATACCATGAAGACCCATTAAAAAAAATCTGTCGAATATATTGTTACCTACAAAAAATAAGTTCAAAGCCAAAACTACTGTGACTTTGTTCTGCTATCACTAGTTAAAACTCTTTTGATAAATATAAGATTCAAAAGCTTCATGACATATAATGTAATTTCAAAAGACAGGAGTTTCAAAAGGACCTATTTTAATGGTCAAGATCTAGGAAATTCTAGCACTATGTATAATGATACAAAAATTCTAGCACTATATAAAATGATATAAGATCTAAACTATATGATATTAAATATACTCCACTTGTAATATGACAGCATACAACTTATCAAAAATATCTAAAGTTCTGGAACTCTCCATTTGCAAGTGGATATTTACTGTTAGGACACATTTAAAGTGGATCCACCTATGCCCGCTGAAACAGCAGAAGCTGATGCCAAAAAATAATCAGTATGGAACACATCAAAAATAGCCCTTTATATTCATATTCTATTACAAATAACATCCAAGTATAACCATGAGATTAGAAAAGAATTTTTGTTGTTAATAACTGTACAAAATAACCTAGAATATTTTGAAAACAGATGAACAAAATGAAAGATTACCACTTGATAATGTGTGCTAATTCCACAGTTTCCAATGTAAAGGATCAGTGGGATATCTTAACTACAGTTTAGTCATGTGTAAGAGGCTTCCCAGGTGGCGCTAGTGGTAAAGAACCTGCCTGCCAATGCAGAAGTAAGAGATGAGAGTTCATTCCCTAGGTCAGGAAGATCCCCTGGAGGAGAGCATGGCAACCCACTCCAGTATTCTTGCCTGGAGAATCCCATGGACAGAGGAGCTTGGCAAACTAGGGTCCATAGGGTGACAAAGAGTCGGACATGATTGAGTGACTTGGCATAGCACAGTTCAAGTTCAGTTCAGTTGCTCAGTTATGTCTGACTCTTTGCGACCCCATGCACTGCAGCACTCCAGGCTTCCCTGTCCATCACCAACGTCCAGAGCTTGCTCAAACTCATGTCCATCAAGTCGGTGATGCCATCCAACCATCTCATCCTCTATCGTCCCCTTCTTCTCCTGCCTTCAGTCTTTTCCAGCATCAGGGTCTTTTCCAAGGAGTCAGTTCTTCACATCAGGTGGCCAAAGTATTAAAGCTTCAGCATGAGTCCTTCCAATGAATATTCAGGACTGATTTCCCCAACAGTCATGTGTAAAAGAGGAGAAAAACTGATGAAGATTATTTTTAAACCTATATTGGTTTTATATTTGAACAAGTTCTAAAATATTATTGGTTTGTAAATTAAAAGATTCTAAAGATTGCAAATGTTTAATAACATTATATATTATTGTTGGGCTATATGTTCAAAAAATCATAAGAAATAAAGAAAGTACATTGTTACACCCAGTATGTGAACAAACAATTAACAAACAAAATCTTAAGTATAATACATGAGAGAGTTTTTCCTCAGTGCCTGCAGTATTTATTCAGAATACAATATGTCTGACAATTAGAAATATATCAATTGTTTTAACTGGCTCCTCCTATTTTGACTTACAGTCTATTTTTCTCTACAGCTTCTTCTTCAAGAGAACCAGGTATAAGATAGCTTTATTTCCATAAAAAATTTTCCATACTGGTTCTGAATTGGGATTTCAGTGAAAATTTACCTTATTATCTTTATTATTTTATTTTGATGCCAAAATTGAATATCTGTTAAAATCTTATGAAAATATTCTAGTAAGTAACTATAACAAGATTAAAAATCATTGACTCCATAGTTACTTGCAGACGCTGTAAAACTAAAGTGAAAAGTGAAAGTGAAGTCGCTCAGTTGTGTCCAACTCTTTGCAACCCCATGGACTGTATCCTACCAGGCTCCTCCCTCCATGGGATTCTCCAGGCAATAGTACTGGAGTGGGGTGCCATTTCCTTCTCCAGGGGATCTTCCCAACCCAGGGATCGAACCTGGGTCTCCCACATTCCAGGCAGACGCTTTAACCTCTGAGCAACCAAGGTATCATCTATTGTGTGTGTGCACGTGTGCGCAGTCACTCAGTTGTGTCCAGCTCTTTGTGACTCCATGGATTGTAGCCTGCCAGGCTCCTACATCCATGGGATTTTCCAGGTAAGAACAGCAGAGTGGGTTGCCTATTCCTCTTCCAGGGGATCTTCCTGACCCAGGGGTCAAACCCAAGTCTCTTGCATCTCATGCATTGGCAGGTGGATTCTCTACCACTGAAGCCACCTGGGAAGCCTGGGGTATTATCTAATACCACATGTCAAAGATAAACATGCTCTATTTCTGGTGCTAATGGCATAAATAACTCTATGGTACTTCAACTGAAATGATCTTTCAGTTTAATGAAGATTGTTTATAAGGGCTTCCCTGGTAGCTCAGCTGGTAAAGAATCCACCTGCAGTGCAGGAGCCCCCAGTTTGACTTGTGGGTTGGGAAGATCCCCTGGAAAAGGGATAGGCTACCCACTCCAGCATTCATGGGCTTCCCGGGTGGCTCAGCTGGTAAAGAATCCGCCTGCAATGCAGGAGACTTGGGTTTGAGCCCTGGGTTGGGAAGATCTCCTAGAGGAGGGCATGGCAACCCACTCCAGTATTCTTGCCTGGAGAATCCCCATGGACAGAGGAGCCTGGTGGGCTATAGTCCATGAGGTCACAAAGAGTTGGACATGAGGGATATTATCTGATACCACATGTCAAAGATAAATCTACTATATTTCTGGTGCTAATGACTTAGAAATAACTCTATGATACTTCAGCTGATCTTTCAATTTAATGAAGATTGTTTATAAATATTTTCATGTCCCTACAATGCTTGCTAAACATAAAGGATGCTCAATAAACATTCATTTCCTCCTCTCACTCCTCTCCTGTCTCTACTTGATTAAATGATATTACCTACTTTGTTTTTATAGGAGCTTAAAAGTAACCTGGTAAGGGACAATATTTATTTTAGAGATGCCAATGCAATTTATGTGAAGACGAAAAAGGAAACGTGGTCTATAACAAAATAATGAACTTCCTTATTAAATTTTGCTCGTTTTTTTGAAAATATTTTGTCTAACTGAAATAAGTGCATATTTACTACTAAATGTTTTCATTTAAATAAGATATTTATTATATCTTAAGCGTGGTAAATCTGCTAGCAAAGCAAGGGAGGTACCAGTCAATGAAACTTGGCGTTTAGAACATGGGACAATGTTTGCCCACAGAAGACAGATGACAAGACTAAGTTAAGGATAAAAAGAGGATATGTGGTCTATAGTAAAACTATAATAAAGCCTGAAGTCTCTTTTCTTCTTAAATTTTGGTGAAGTATTTTTTGCAAAATGTTTTGTCTAGCTATAATAAACACATTTTTTATATATTATATGCATTCATTTTAAATGGTCATTATAAGACATGGTGTTTCTGTTAGAAGAAAAAAGAACGCACTCATACGCAGGTGAGTTATTTCAGGATATGATCTAATAAATTGGGTCTAATATTCATTTAATAATTTTATGGTAGGTGAGAAGATAGCTCCCCTTTTACAAATCAAACTAAATAAAATTGATTACAATCCATACAATAACAAAAAGACAGTGTCTTGTTGTGTTTAGTCCTATTTGACTCTTACGGCTTTAGCCTGCCATGCTCCTTGTCCATGGGATTCTCCAGGCAAGAATACTGAAGTGTGTTGCCATTTCCTTCTCCAGGGGATCTTCCCAACCCAGGGATCAACCCGTGTCTCTTGTGTCTCGTCATTGGCTGGCAGATTCTTTACCTCTGATGCTACCGGGGAAGCCCAAAAAGACAGAATTATATCCTAAATGGTTACGTCTTGAACTTAATTTTTTTAATTATTATTTTTCTGCACTTTTTAAAAGCTGAAAATAGTCGTACTTCACATATATAAGACAGATTTAGCTTTTCAAAAACATAAATATACTTGGAAAATAATAGCCTATTTTTACTTTGATTTTCCTTTCTATATGAAAAATAAACTGTAACTAGGAATGAATACTGTTCTTGTTGTTTTAATTGCACTATATATTAGCTATGTTTTCTTTGCGTAGATTAAAGAAGTTGGGAATCTCCCTCAAAAGAGATCTAATTTACAGTAGCAAGAGGGATCGAAAGAGAAGCAGTGTCTGATTATCCTTTTTGCTAATTAGAATTTCCTTGCTGCTAGAATGTCGGACAAGTGCTGAGATTATTGAGGGAATTTTAAGGAGCAGGATACCAGCGACAAAAATAGAAGACATGGGCCAGTATGCAGAGGAAAACTTAATGGAAGAAATGTGAAGTCCCTGCAAAGTCTGGATCGAGGCAGGGTAGCCATGGGTCAGGGTCAGTCACAACCTCTAGTTGTCCAGGAAGATGCTCCTCGTGTCGTCTCATAGACAGAGCCTCCTACCTCTCCGACCTTCTTCATGGTCAGTAACACTAGCCGGTGACCAGGTTCCAAAGATGTCAGGGAGCCCAGGTTGCGGGGACGGGGAGGGTGGGGCCATCCTGGGCTTCCCTGTCTGTTCTTCCTCCAAGTTCGAGTTGACCACGCGTTCTCACTTGGATTCTCAGCCAGCCCTTCTCTTGGACCGTGATGGCAACCTGTGCTCCCGCCTCTGTGACTTCTGCCTAAGACCCCGACCCAAATCTGTGCTCTCTCCCTTCTATGGCATTTCCAGCTCCGGCATCGAACTGCCCGCGCGGCCCGAGCGCCTGTGCTCACCGAAAGTAGCGTGGCCCCACGTGGCTCGCTAGGTGCAATTATTTCAGGGAATGATTGAGTAGTTTCAGAAACTTCAGAGATGGACTTTTAAGAGGTATGGTTCAGCTGGAAGAAGCAGCACCCCTGATTATCCCTGCAGACCGGTTCTTCACTCTCTAATCCCTCGTACTGGATTGTGCATGAGAAAGATGCCTCTCAGAGGATGCTCCTGCCACCTTCCGTCTCAGTGAGGAGAGGTAGGAGGAAGTAGAGGGTTAAAGTTGTAGCACCGACATTCCTCTATCCCTGCAGCTTTCACAAAATTTCAGAAATGAAAAGAGCAACCTGAGACGTGTTTTGGACATGGGTTTGGTTCCCCTGGATAAGGAAATGGCGACCCACTCCATATTCTTGCCTGGAAAATCCCACGGACAGAGGAGCCCGTTAGGCTACAGTCCATGGGGTTGCAAAGAGTCGGACACGACTGAGTGACTTCACTTCACTTCACTTCTTGGGTGGGCTCTGGGAGTTGGTGATGGACAGGGAGGCCTGGCATGCTGCGGTTCATGGGGTCACAAAGAGTCGGACACGACTGAACAACTGAACTGAACTGAGACGTGTTTTAAGGTACTTGGCACCAGTCACTGCTATATCATGGTGTTTCCAGGGTTTCCTCAGGCACAACCACTCAACTGCTCTCCTGACTCCACACCCACAAGACCAAACGCATATTCAACAGCTAGCTTGTGGTCTCCACATCCCAGCATGCCAACTCTGGACATCTGCACCATTTACACATTAAGTTTCAAAATTCCTCTCCATGATCTCCTATCTCAGAAATAATTCCCTTGTTTCCACTCAACTGAAAGCCTACAGGTCATTCTCATTTCCCTCCATTGTGCCTCCCACAGTCAGACAGTCCCTTCAACCTGTCTAGTCCTTGAACACCACTCAGTCCCATTCATGTTCTTCCTTCCCTCCTGACACTACACGGGGCAGATAGCCATCACTTCTCACCTAGTTTATGGACAATAACTTCTTTTTTGTTTCCATTTTTACCCACATGTCTATTTAAATCTGCCAGTTCATCCTCACCATCTTTTA
The DNA here is from genome assembly GCF_001704415.2 of Capra hircus. Classification (NCBI taxonomy): domain Eukaryota; kingdom Metazoa; phylum Chordata; class Mammalia; order Artiodactyla; family Bovidae; genus Capra; species Capra hircus. Next base: position 100,040,115 of record NC_030811.1, on the reverse strand, counting down.
CTTGAGGCCTCATGTTCAAAATATAAGCTACAAAGTCTTCAGAGTGGGCCCCTCTCCTTATCCTCTTCTTCAAGCAGAATGCACACCTCTGCTCCTAGGCAGCAGATCACAATCCTCTGATAGGACAGGCTCTTATTCTTGTTTGTTTGGGGTTTTTTTCCACTTTTGGGTTGCCTCATGCAGCATGTGGGATCTTAGTCCCCCACCAGGAACTGAACCTGAGCCCCTTACACTGGATACATGGAGTATAAATCACTGGACCACCAAGGAAGTCCCCATTTCTTACATCCCTGGCCTTATTGCTTTCTGTTCCTTATCTTTTACCTGATTATTACCTACTCAGGTTTGATTTTTCCAGTGTTTTCTTAACATGTCAGCAATTCCCATAGTTTCAAGTACAGAACATTCTTACAGCTCTTTTTCTAGTAATCATTAAAAAAGATTGTTATATAGTTAATTTGCAATGTGTTAGTTTCAAATGTACTGCAAAGTGATTCAGTTATATACATAAATATACACATGAATATTCTTTTCTATTCTAGATTATTAAAAGTTATTGAGTATAGTTCTCAGTGCTATATGCTAGATCCTTGTTGTTTACCTGCTTTATATATAGTAGTATATATATGTTAATCCAAAACTCCTAATTTATCCTCCATAAATTTCACGTGCGCACACACACACACACACACACACACACACACACATATATAAAACATCTTTAGCCATTCATCTATAAATGGACTTCTACCTATTTCATGAAAGTTTCCTACTTCCCTATATGCCAACCCCTCCAAATTGTGAGGTCCATGAAGTAAAGATTTTCTGGATCAATGTGTTATTTGCAGAAGATGGCTCAGTAACTGAGACATTGATGACACTCAAAAAGTTCTTCATTAAATTTAATCCAGTAAAAGTATGAATTATGCTGATTAGGAAAGGTAGGTCAAGGATCTGAATGGACACTGTTATTCAGTAGGTTCATGAGGGAGTTAAAAATAAGCTTCATTATTGGTCTCAGAAGACCCAGTAACTTCTGTACCCCCTGCTGAGAGACCTGGCATTGATACACAAGGGCACCTAATAACCTGCTTAAAAACAGCTGCTGTATCCTTTCATTTTTGCCCCTCAAATATTTAAAAAACAAAAATTATAAAAACCTAAGTTGATATACAATCACTGACATTTGGCTCTAATTACCTACCTGATCAACAAAATGCTCACTAATTAATCATATTCTCAAAAATTTGTCTAGCATTTTTTTCAAGTCACAGTGTAATCCACTCCAGTTACATTTACTTAGCATGACACAACTCAGTGGTATTATATCTAGATGGCAGAATATCAGATGAAAGTGGGGTCTTGTATTTGAACTAGAAATTGAGATAGATGCTTGTCCTTTTCTGCAATCACATGTATTACACTGTGACATCAAAATATGCCATGTGATTTTCCATGACCATACTCTTGTTCTTGCTGTTTCCTTTGCCTAAACTACTTTCCCCTATTTCTTACTGGAAAGATCACCTTCATGATTCAGCTAAAATAAACCAAGTGATAAAGGAGTTGTAAATTTCATGCCAAGAAAAGTGAGCCATCTCCAGAGTGTCTCATGCGTTGCTCTCTATGCTCCTTCATTGTTGCCACCATTAATCTTCATTTATACTTGCACAGTGATTGTCAAGCTGGATTTTAATAAACTTTATATGTCTCTCCCTAACATTAAAAGTGATTTATTTCTTGTAAAGAAGTGGCTCTGGCAAGCTCTGTTTGGAAAAAATGTTGCTGAACAGGCAGCACTGGAACTGTAAAGCAAACATGGCATTTTTCCAAGGATTAGTCTCAGTTACATAATGCTATGTGAAAATAGACAAACTTAAGTGGCTATGTACTGTATGATTCCATTTATATGATATTATTGCAAGGCAATATATCTGCTCAGAGAACAAGTAAGTAGATTCCAGGGGCTGACAATGGGATATTTCTTGATTCCAAAGGAATGAAGAGATATTAATACATTTTGGGGTGAGATATATACTATATACTTTCCTTATAGAGGTAGGTGCACACAGATTATGTTCATGAAAACTCTCAAAACTATACATGAAAGGGTACATTTAGTGTATGGAAATTATGTTATTTTGAAAGGAAAAAGAAAAAAGAATTGGAAGCAGTCATATTGGTGTTTTAGACCCATAAACCCAAACCTTATTTGTGGTTAAGCTTACCAACTGTGTAAGGAGTGAGGTGGTTGAGGAGAACTTGCTGTTAATACTCTCTCTCTTGAATCAGGTGCTGTAACAGGAGATCACTTTGTACTTGTATATCACAGAACACTGTGTACCTCTGGTTTATTTAAATTTCTGTATGTGTGTTATATGTGACATTAAAAAGTTCATAAATATTTTAAAACTCTAAGCCACAGATAACCTCATTCCTAAGTATCAACCTGTGAAAATACATGCCAAATTTAGTAAAACATGGAACAAACAATGACAAATTCTGAGATACTGAATAATATGCATAGCTCTATACTTTTTGATTAGCTCACAGAATTCAACAAAAATAAAGAGCAACAACTGAAGTGTCAGTGTTTTATTTCTCACCAAACACGAGAAAGTGAAGGATGTGGTATCATGCCATAATTTTTAACAAGTCCACACAATGATGTGGGGCATATTTGGGCTAAATGAGGAAATCTATCATCAGTATAACAAGATAATTATTAATGTGTATGTGTTTGGTGTGGGGTTGGATTGTGAGTGTGTATTCGACTCAGGGAATTTTTAGAAGATGAGTTCTTGCTTCATGTGGTATGTCCCTGGTATTGTCAGTGCTGGGGGCCCCGCAGAGTGGCAAGGCTTTGTTAATTTGGGGAGTTCTGCCCCTCTTCTTATCCTCTGCAATAGCCTTTGCCTTGTTAGTCATGTGTACCCAGGTTGCTGCTGCTTCATAGCCATCTTCAGGGCACTGGACACTTTCTTCAAGGCTGATCCTGATCTTTCTGCCTAGATCTGCCCTATAGCCACTCCTTTAAAGATTCTGCCCCTGCCTCTCTCTTCTCCCTTTTCCGAACCTAGGGTAGTCTGTCTAGGGCATGCCCGCATGTCTTTGTATTTCAGGTGGTGACAGGTGGAAGGGTACAGACTGTTCCTGCCATCTTTCTCCCAAAGGTATTTTATTCCCTCTCCAAATTCTCTCTCTCTCCTCCAAGGTTTAAGCTTTTCAAAATAAAAATTGAACCACATGGAAGAAGTTTCTCTTATCTTCCTGTTTTATCCATTCTCTCAGAGGTTATGCAAAGAAGCTAACTGAAGGAGAGAAAGAAGGGGGAAAAAATGAAGGAAAAAAAGCTTAACACCTTAAAATGTTGTATTTGCATAATTATTGGCAGGTTAACATGCTGAAAAACAAGTCTTAAATGTGTAGCATGTGAATGAAGAAAATTCTGCTGAATATATGAAAAACAGTTTATTAAATGCTCATGTATGATTTTCTGTAGATATGAGACATCATTAAAAATGTCAACTCACCCTAAAATAATCTATAAAATTATTATTAAACCAATAAAAATGTTAATAGTAGATTTAATTGGGGCTATTGAAGAAACTCAACTGAATTATATTGAACTCATCTTCAAAATATTGTTGTTGTTTAGTCGCTCAATTGTGTCCAACTCTTTTTATGACCCCATGAACTGTAGTATGCCAGGCTCCTCTGTCCTCCACTGTCTTCTGGAGTTTGCTCAAATCCATATCTATTAAGTTGGTGATGCTATCTAGCATCTCATCCTCTGCTGTTTCCTTCTCCTTTTGCCTTCAATCTGTCCCAGCATCAGGACAAAAGATTAAGAACACCAAAAACATGAGAAAAATTCCTAAAGAGAATGAAGAAAAATTTGCCAAGGGACTGTTGTTGTTTCGGTATTTACATGTGTTTTTCTCTGTTATTGAAGGAGGAAACAGAACAGACACCATCTTTAAAGTAGGACTCCATCTTGGGCTGACCTGTGGAGGTTTAGCTATAGGCCCAGTATCTATGGAAACAACATATCAACTGGAAAACCAGACCCCCTAGATGGAAGAGCCCCAGGGCTCGTACCTAGACTCTCCATCGCCTAAAAAAACACCCTAATTATCTGTGTAATCAAATAGAATAACAAATGTTATTATGCTTTTTGGGATATGACCACAGGCCTATTGATAATTGTCCACTGTTAACTACCTAGGCTTAAGGCATATGAATCATGGGTTAACTTTGATTGTATCTTTCTTTTTGTTGTTCAGACTAGTTTCAGGGAATTTGGGGAGGTGGGTTTGGGCATGTACACTTAGGGTGTGTAAGGTTTTCACAAAAACTGGTCGGGGTCCTTGGCTAAGAGGAGACTCTGCCTTGGGCCCGCCGGTGTAATAAACTGCTCTCCACTATCTGCATTGTCCTTCGGAGTGAGTTTGTTTCCCGGAACGTTGTGGCTACAGCATTATTTTCAAAGCCAGTCATTGATTATTAAAGTAAATGCACTGATTTCTTCATATAACTGATAGCATATAGAAATAGACTTTTATATTTCAAATATCTCTGACTGGTCAGGTCACACTTCAATTATGGCTGCAGTTGTCATGGACAAGTGCTTCCCTGGTGGTGCAGAGGTTAGAGCGTCTGCCTGCCATGTGGGAGACCTGGGTCGGGAAGATCCCTGGGTCGGGAAGATCCCCTGGAGAAGGAAATGGCAACCCACTCCAGTATTCTTGCCTGGAGAATCCCATGGACAGAGGAGCTTGGTGGGCTACAGTCCACGGGTCGCAGAGTCGGACACGACTGAGTGACTTCACGATCATGATTCATTTAAAATACAATACTTATACAATTGAATTCTGGGAGGTCCAACTAAAATGAAAATAATGTTTTAATAAGAATTATAGTTTCAGCTATCTATATTCTGAAACTACTCTTTTAGGAGTTATATAAAACTTTAATAAGAGAAAATGTGTCATCATTTAAAGGGCAGCAGCTACACTAGAAAAAGGTCAGTCAAAATTTCTTTAAAGAGAGGAAATCACACAGATCTTTGGCTGTACATATGGATGTTCTCAGCAACTGAATCAAACCTGCATGTCACCCTGGACCCAATGCCCCCACATCCCCCTCTCCTCCCCTGGCAACTTGAGGATGCAGGAAATTCCCTGACCCTCTCTGGCAGCTGCCCTGGGCTGCAAGTGGAATACCAGGTGCAGCAAAGACTGGATTCTAAACTCTGATTCTGCTCATTTTTGTCTGTTTTGATCATTTTCTTAGCTCTTTGAGCTTTCAGTCAACAGAGCTGCCAAGCAACTTCAAATTTTTTTGTCATAGGAGAAAATCCTGTATCTAGAAAGAAGTGGTGCATTCTGATTCTTTCCCCACATTCGGCCATGTTACTGTAGGTATCAAGTTCTCAGTATGTAAAGGTAATGTTTTCATAAACTTTGGGAAGTTTGTGCTCTCTTCTTCTCTCTCTCTTTTTTTAACCAACAAATGTATTTTGCCACAGTTCTGGAAGCCAGAAGTCAGTAATCAACTGGCAGGCACTCACACTCTGGATGCTCCAGGGAAGAGTTCTTTTCCTGTGTTTTCTAGCTCCTGGAGTCTGCAGCATTCCTATATCTGCCTTCATCTTCTACATTGCCTTCCTCTCTGGGTGTGTCACTCCATTGTAAGTTATAAATTCCTTCAATTGACGCTGTGTTTCATATTCGTGATGTAGTTTAGATAGTTTTTAAAGTCTCAGTCGAGGCTTTTGAATCTCATGTTCAAAATATGCGTTTTCACACTCTAAAGATGCTCTCTCAGTTTGAGACTTTTATTTCATTGAATTGTCTTCAAATAACTTTTAAATTATCAGTTGTTTTCTCTTTTAAGTCTGTTTAAAGAAATTAAAATCTGCTTCTGACTGATTATCTTGTCTCATTTTTCTGAACCACCTTTTCCCCTCTGATTAAGAGTTGTCATCATCAGTGTAAGTCTTCTCTAATGAGACGAGGCACACTCATCCTCAGGAAGTTTCAGAGATTTTAACTCTCTCTCTTTATCACTTACAAGAGTTCCCATTGTGTGCTGAAGTTTTCAAGCATTTTGTTGTTGTTCTTTTAGCTTCCCATTCTTTCCTGCCATTCAGAAGCTTTCAGCTTTCTGAAGTTGAGCATTTGCATCAAAACTATTATTTCCATGTGACATAGTTCTTTAAGCTTCTGAAATGACTTGAAGTTATATTTGGACTCAGTCACTCTGAGTTGTAGGGATTTGGGTGCTCTTAAGTGACTGTGACTGCCTCTAGAAATAAGCTTCCCTGGTAGTTCAGCTGGTAAAGAACCTGCCCACAAAGTAGAAGACACTGGTTCGATTTCTGGGTCAGGAAGGTGCCAGTGACCCCTTCCAATATTCTTACCTGGAGAATTCCATCCAGAGGAGCCTTTTAGAGATAAGCTATCCTCTTTCCATTAAATGAAACTTTTTGTAACTCTCTTTACTGTTCTCTGCCAAGGTTTTTTGTATCCCTCAGGGACCCATTTGCATCTCTACTAAATGCTGCCAAACAAAGTTTGTAACTTCAGAGGAGTGGTCTCCACTGCGTGTGATTTGAGGATTTTAAAGTTGTTTGTAATCAGGCTGATCTCACTGATCTCTTGATATTCTTCAACTCAAACAGAAAATCTTTCCATTGCTCTTTCTTTCCCCCTTTTTAAAGTAAATTGGCTTTTTATATGAAACCCAATCAAAGCAGCTTGCACTAGAATTTCATTGGGAAATCTAAAGATTAGAGCCTTGTGTTCATGACACAGACAACACCATCAGAGTGCATGCATTGGGTTCATTAGAAGTTCAAGTATCTGGCTGCCAGGAGGCCCTCTCTGGTTCCAAAGAGCACTACAGCTCTACTGTGGAAGTTAGTAGCCTGTGGGTTACAGTGCTTGCCTTGACCCCTGCATATGTTTAGCTCCAACTCAAGTACCTGTCAGCCGGTACAGACCATTCATGGGGCTGGTGTGGGGAAGGGGTGGGGTGGGGCAGATTTTATAAATTAGTGCTCTCTAACTGTTTTCCAGTACTGCATTGTCTGTCTTGCAGGTCATAAGGGTGGGCCCTAGTCTGTTAGGATTATGGTCTTATAAGAAGAGGAAGAGGCATTTCTCTCTCCACCATGGGAGGATGTTGGTCATCTGCAAGTCTCCTTCTGACCTCATTTAACCTTTATTACTTCCTAAAGACTCTCAGAGAGGTAAGCACTCAAATCAATCCATAGCAGGACACTCCAAGATAGAGCTGATTCTTTAAACCCATTCTCTAGACTCATTATGTCCTTACCTTCGGAAAATTGAATTCAGTACTTGAAGTCAGCTGGGTAGGGGTGGGTTGCTGTCAGGTTGCCATTCCTCGGAGAGCTACCACATCCTACTCAAGGAGTTTCCCAATGTAAGGCACTGCAGTGCAGTGGTTAAGAGACCTATATTCAGAATGACAAGTTTTGAAAACTAGCTCTGCCACTTACCAACCAGGTGAAAATTGAAAGTGTTAGTCACTCAGTCATGTTTGACTCTCTGTGATCCCATGGACTGTAGCCCACCAGACTTCTCTGTCCCAGGGATTCTCCAGGCAAGGATAACTGAAGTAGGTTGCCATTCCTTTTTCCATGGGAACTTCCCAACCCAAGAATCGAACCTAGGTCTCCCGAATTGCAGGCAGATTCTTTTACCATCTGAACACCAGGGATACTAACCAGGTAACTCTGGCAATATATTTAACTTATTTTTACCTGTTTTGACATCTGTAAAATGGGGATAGTAATAATATTTGCCTCATAAAGTTATTTTTTAATTGTTGTTGTTCAGTTACTATTTCATATCTGACTCTTTGTGACCCCTTGAAGCATGCCAGGCTTCTTTGTCCATCGCTGCCTCCCCAAGTTTCCTCAAACTCACGTCCATTGAATCAGTGGTGCCATCCAAACATCTCATCCTCTGTTACCCCCTTCTTCTCTTGCTCTTAATTTTTCTCAGCATTAGGTTCTTTTCCAGTGAGTCAGCTCTTTGCATCAGGTGGCCAAAGTATTGGTGCTTCAGCTTCAGAATCAATGAATATTCAGGGTTGATTTCCTTTAGTATTGACTGGTTTGATCTCCTTGTTGCCCAAGGGACTCTCAAGAGTCTTCTCCAATACCGCAGTTGGAAAGCATCAGTTCTTTGGTGCTCAGCCTTCTTTATGGCCCAACTCTCACATCCATACATGACTACTGGGAAAACCATAGCTTTGACTAGATGGACCTTTGTCAACAAAGTGATGTCTCTGCTTTTTAAAACACTGTTTAAGTTTGACATAGATATTCTTACAAGGAGCAAGCTTCTTTTAGTTTTATGGCTGCCATCACCATTCACATTGATATTGGAGCCCAAGAAAATGAAATTTGACACTGTTTCCACATTTCCCCCATCTGTTTGCCATGAAGTGATAGGACCAGATGCCATGCTCTTAGTGTTTTGAATCCTGAGTTTCAAGCCAGTTTTCACTCTCCTCTTTCACATTCATCAAGAGGCTCTTTAGTTCCTCTTCGTTTTTTGCCATTACAGTGGTATCATCTGCATACATGAGATTGTTGATATTTCTCCCGACAATCTTGATTCCAGCTTGTGATTCATCTAGCCCAGCATTTCACATGATGTACTCGGCATATAATTTAAATAAGCAACAGACTTTGTGTTTTTAGAAAAGTTTTACTTTATTTATTCATTGATTTATTTTTGGCTGTGCTGGGTCTTCATTGCCATGGGAGGGCTTTCTCTATTTGCAGCCAGTAGGGGCTATTCTTCATTGAGGGGCTTCACTGAAGCCCATTGCATGTGCTTCTTGTTGTGGTGGCTTCCCTTTGTTTGGAGCATGAGTTCTAGGCACGTGGGCTCAGGAGCTGTGGGACATGGGCTCAGCTGCCTCATGACATGCAGGATTATCCCAGACCAGGGACAGAGCCCATATTTCCTGCATTGGCAGGTGGATTCTTAACCACTGGGCAACCAGGGAAGTCCTCATAGAGTTACTGTGTGGGTGAAACGAATGGTGCATGTGAAGCTTTAGCATTCCTGGTATAGAATGTGCTCAATAAGTGGGGAAACTGTTGTTATTTTTAGTATTATTATTTCTCATATGACCTATGAATGAAATCTTGCTACTCAGCACACCCCGAAACAAACTAAATTACATATTACCCTGCAAAATTGTTAGGGAGTTCAGAGATTGTCTATGGCCTTCATATACCCATCCTCTCCTATTTTTCTGGTTAACTCTTCCTCTTTCCTTGATGTGATAATGTGATGTGAAGTCGCTCAGTCGTGTCCGACTCTTTGTGACCCCATGGACTGTAGCCTATCAGGCTCCTCCATCCATGGGATTTTCCAGGCAAGAGTGCTGGAGTGGATTGCCATTTCCTTCTCCAGGGGATCTTCCGACCCAGGACTCAAACCTGGGTCTCCCACATTGCAGGCAGATGCTTTACCGTCTGAGCCACCAGGGAAGCCTCTTTCCTTATAAGTTAGCTAATATGATACCTGTAACAAATTTACCTGCAAAGGCTGGGTATGAACAATCCTCTACTATTTATTCCCTTGGCCCTCTAATTTCATATTAAGTATTGAGGCTCTTGACATTGATGGTGTTGGTTTAAATGTGACCTGACAATGCTACACAAAGTAACCAAGCCTCATTTTATCCTCTTGAAAATGGGAATAATATAGAATCATTTGCAACTGAGTGGTATAGTTTGTATAAATAAAGTGATACATATAAAATGTTGAGCCTAATGCTTAGCAAGTGCTCAATAATCAGCAATTCTTACTGCACTATCTTTGCTGGGTCATTATTACAAGCACAGTGATTGAAATATCCTCTTCTGTTGTTGGTAACAGAGTAAATATGTTAATCAGAGTATAAGGGCTAAGAGAACAAAAGGCTGCCTTAACCAACACTTAGCCAGAGATCTCTAAATACTATTTAGTCCCCAGCTGAACTAGAATCATTCTGCTCCATGCATGCTGTCCAGCTTTTGTTCTAGGTTTGGCAGGGTTAGATAGTAAGCATTTTAAATTTTACTGCCTAATCTTTTGTAGAAACTATTTATCTCTGCTATGGTGAAGCAAAAGCAGATATAAACAATCTATAAAGAAATGGGTATAGCTGTGTTCTATTGAAACCTTATTTACAATAACAGAACCCAGCTTTATTTGGTATGCCAGCCATAGCTTGTGGACGGATTGCTTGCAAATTAATAATTATCAACATGTCTCCCACAGACTGTATTTTTTTTTCTTTAAAAATATCTGCCTATTTTGGAGCTTCTGTACATTCTAATTTGCACAATAATAAAAAACAATAAAAATATAATATAATATCTGGATAAAAAATAACTCTTTTAGAACTGGTGATGTCATCCAGATTGATAGTTTTTAAGCTTTGTGAAGATAAAAAAAAATTCGAAGGAAATTTTAATGTGTCTAGAGCTTTCACTGAAGATAGAATGGGAATCATGGAGTCCTTCTCTTGAATAACAGGACAGCTGCCAACCTGCAGTCACACATCATTAGTAGGGCAAACTTTGCCAAAGAGATTGATCTTTGCCATCAACCTGAAGACAAAGGCAAAGACGTAAAAGGATCAGCTTAGAGTCTTGGAAAATTCTGATGTTACGTTACACTTGCTCACACTTTTTTGCAGCATGGGCTTTGTAGTGTATATCCTGTACATAGCTATGTCATTTTATGAGTCAAAGTTTTTTTAGCACAAGATTAAATTAATTTAGTATAATATATAATCATTATTTCACACATAAAAGTCTGTTCTGAAAATTAAGAATCAAATAATGACATCTTTTCTAATAAACTATGCTTTTTTCTTACTTTCAGTTTTCATTTCTATATTTGAAAATATAAAACTAGAGGTACAAGGGTGTAAATATTAGTTAATACTGACTATATTAAGGACATTAACTTCTACAAGTGAATACTAACTATATTGGTTATACTGGCTGTTATTAGTTAAGACTGCATATTCTATTAAACATTATTTTATATTGATTTTACTGGACGAGTGCACACATTTTTTTAATCAGATATTATACAAGAATCCTGTGACATGGTAAAAAAGTTTTAAATCTCTTTTTAGTGCTCTAGGGATCTCCTGGTTTTACCTCTATGAACTCCTGGTAGATTTCTTTCTCTTCTGATTCTCAATAAATATGTTCTTAAACTCCCTTATTTGGCCCCTTGTTCTCACTTTGCCTGTATAGTAGTCCCTCATACCTTATGTGTTATTCATATCCACCAACCCATCAATGTCAATCTCCAGTCCTGAACTGTTGTCGGAGCTTGAGATATATATAATTAACATCTTCATTCGACACATATAGGACCTAACTTATTGTATATTATCATCAACACACAAATATACATGTTGTATTAATTCACTTGAATAATTTTCTACTTTCAAGCGCACTATTTTCCGTATCTGGACTGTGTCTAATTTCTCAGCCTTTACTCTCACACTTCCTGCTTTATACCTTTACATTATTAAAGCTGAACTCTGCTCTTTCCCTGCAGAACATTTTCTTTTATCACATGGTATTGAAATTTGATCTGTTTCTAGGTTTATCTCACCTACTAAACTCTAAGCTACTTGAGGATCAAAGCCTTGTTTATATATCTCTGATTGTCCAGTACCTAATCAAGTGTTAAATACTGATGATAACATTGTTTGAACTGAATTGACTGAATTGAAATGTATGAAACTCAAGCTATATCTACAATTCACTGCTATGTTATTACTCACCAGTGGACTGATGTTGGACAGTCTTGATGCAAACTGTAAAACTCTATTCTTATCCATAGGTGGCAGCAAGCTCCTAAAAGAAAGAAAATCGTGCACAATTAATGATTGATCATAGAAGTTAAAACCACATATTCTAATGTATATTTTGGCCTTCATATGAATAACAACTATGTAAGTTCTCATTTTCCAGAAATACTAAGGTGAAGAGAACACACCTTGAACTAGAAACTCTCTGAAGTATCTTTTCTGTCTTAATTATTCAGTTTCTCCAGTCACCTACAAAGCCTTTGTATAACTCCTTCCAGTTTATTCTGTATAGAGGCTGTTGTGCTGGCCTCTACATTTTTGTTTGCTGGTTGCTGAGCAAAACTGTGAAGTTTTTTCTATTCGCTTTTAGTGACATCTTTTTTTGTTGACCAGAAGCATTTATCACGTATTGCATATCAGCCTTCCTGAAATAGCCAAAAATTAATTTTTAATAAAATATTATTTATATCTTCTGTCTATATAGCCATGGACAAGAGTTAGAAGCATTCTTTTCTTTTGTTTTTTTGGGTTTTTTTTTACTGCACTGGGTCTTAGTTTACACTGCTTATGCAAAGACGTTAAGGAGAAAAATAGGCCAGAATGGCCCCAGTTGTGAAGAAGAGTGAAAAAGTTGGCTTAAAGCTCAACATTCAGAAAACTAAGATCATGGCATCTGGTCCCATCACTTCAGGGCAAATAGATGGGGAAGTGGAAACAGTGAAAGACTTTATTTTTTGTTTTACAAAATCACTGCAGATTGTGACTGCAGCCATGAAATAAAAAGACACTTGCTCCTTGGAAGAAAAGCTATGACCAACCTACACAGCATATTAAAAAGCAGAGACATTACTTTGTCCACAAAGGTCCATCTAGTCAAAGCTATGGTTTTTCCAGTAGTCATATATGAATGTGAGAGTTGGACTATAAAGAAAGCTGAGTGCCGAAGAATTGATTCTTTTGAATTGTGGTGTTGGAGAAGACTCTTATAAGTCCCTTGGACTGCAAGGAGATCCAACCAGTCCATCCTAAAGGAAATCAGTCCTGAATCTTCATTGGAACGGCTGATGCTGAAGCTGAAACTCCAATACTTTGGCCATCTGATGTGAAGAACTGATTCCTTGGAAAAGACCCTGATGCTGGGAAAGATTGAAGGCAGGAGAAGGTGACAACAGAGGATGAGATGGTTGGATGGCATCACTGACGCGATGGACATGAGTTTGAGTAAGCTCCAGGAGTTGGTGATGGACAGAGAGGCCTGGCGTGCTGCAGTTCTTGGGGTCACAAAGAGTTGGACACAACTGAGCAACTGAACTGGACCCAGCTGTGAGAGGTTTGGTGAATAATGTTTTGAAATATTAGTCCATCTTCTTTCTCTTCCTGCCAATAAATATGTCATCTTTTTTCTGCTTAGGTATTTAGTATAGTCTTCTCTGTGTTCCTTGCCTCAAGGAGAGTTCTGAGACAGAAATTGAGAATATAGTACTGAGAAACTTTCAGCTTTTGCTTGAATTGCATGAGTTCATAGGATAACTTAGTGGATGACAATACAGAAAAAATAATCTGTACCTTGAGAATAGAGTGATACCATTGAACTTCTGTACTCTGTAAAAATATATTCCAGATAAGGATGGAATAGAAAAAGGAGAGTGAAGCTATGTGCATAGAGAACACCAACTGGAGAGTAGAGAACCATGCTCTGTGTCACTGTCCCAAAGACCTGGCTAGACCAAGCTAGAGCACATTTCCTGGCTCATTATTTTTGTATTTACAATTTTCTATATCTTGCCAAACACGAAGTTATTACAATTAGAACAACATCTTATTTTTCTAGAAATAGCTGTTTTGTTGATGTAATTATTATAGACTTTCTATTTCACTCTCAAAATGCCATGGTTTGAGTGATAAATTATAGTCATTCTAATTATAACCAGTGCGTATCAAATGTATGCTCTTCTTTTTATGTCCTTCCTTATCCCCCTTTCTCATTTTCAAGAGAATTTAAAGCATCCTTATAAATAAACATGATAAGAGAACATGAAAAAATAAACATATTGAATTCAAAGGTCATAAATAGAGAAAACAAAATAAAGCAAAGAATAATGTCAGCACACACAGTGAATAAGATAAGGTTTCCTGTATCCAAGATAGGAACATGCATTTAGGTTTAAAACCAACAACAGTATTTATAACAACAGTATGATGAAAACATATCACTAGCTCATTGCAACACACCAACAGGAACTAATTGATGGGCCAAAGACAGATAATCTGAATTAAAATCTGAATTTTGAGTCAGAGTTTATCAGTTTTCTCATTGGATACCTACTGTAAACAGTGCATGAAACTGAAGTACTAGAATGAACAAAGCCAGGTCTAGACCTCGTGAAACTTATATTCTATTAGAGGAAACAGATAATTAACAAGTAAAATCAATAATTTTATTCTATTCAACTATAAAGGAAGTAAAACTGGTGCTAGTTTTAGATAGAGGTGTCAGAAGGATCCAAGAATAAAATATAAAATCAGAGTAAGATAATGTGGCCTCAATATCAATTAAACAAGCTATCACTATTTCTGAGAATTAAAGGCTCAATTAATAATTAACCAATCTGTAATTTAAACTATGTTCATTAGATTTACATTTTCATAATGAACACCTAAAAAAGTCTTTTTGATTCTCCAATTTGATTTTACATTTTAGCCATTTTTGCTATTAATATCAACTCAAGAAAGCTATATTTTAAGGTTGAAGTAATAGATGTTTAAACTAGAAAATTGAATGTATGAAGAAAAAATTTACATCATTCCAGATTTTTTCTGTGTGACTAATTACTTACATTTAATTATTGTTTTGTAATAATTTTTTATTTTTATGATATATTATTATTGTTGTTTGTAATAGATAAAGCTGTATGTCATCACTTTAATTGTTACATACACCTGTACCATTGTATGAAGTGAGTGGTTGTGCTTTAGTCTTTGGCATGAAGAAATTTATAATGATGGTACTGTATTTGAAATGACATAACAGATTATTACAAGTAGAAAACCCTACTAAGTCATTGGCCAGTATATTTGGAAATGAAATTTCTAACTATTTGTAAATAAGGACATTAAGCATTAAAATTATTTTGGGCTAAATTTTTTTACTAATATTTTAATCTAGACATGTTGAACAATAATGCACATTAATTAATTTCATAATAAAAGAAAAATTTTACTATACATTGTTTACTAAATATACACACAAAATGCCGACATGTTTGACTTTTTAATGTTTGTTGATAATGTAACAACTTATTCTATTGTTTATTCTAGAAGTTATAAAAAAGCATAAGTATTCAAATTCTAAGATATACTTTACATTTAATCATATATTTGTATTATATATTAAGAGCATTTTCTGTCATTTTAATCTTTTTAAATTATAGTAAGCAATGGTTATATAATATATAAGACATTGAGCAGAGCATGACACCTAAATACTTTTCTGTAACTGGAAAAACTGCCTTTGGGGAAAATTACAGATAGATCCTGCCTCCTGGGATAGAGACAGTGCTTTGTCTTTCAGGCAAAGGTTCCTTTTTTCTGGGGAGGATTCCTTTGGTAAGGCTTTTTATTGGAAGTTATTGCTGCCTCATAGTTCCTGGGGAATCACAGTACAATGAAATAGCCTAAAGCAGATGTTTCAGACCAGGAAACATGTGTTAAATCAGTGCAAGGAGAGGCCATATGCTGAAAACAATCATTTTCTCCCTGGGAGATAATCTTAGCCATGTATTTTGCTTACAGACTATCAGGATCATTTTCCCTCCAACCCAGCTAACTGGACCAAAGATTGTAAGCTAGAAAGATGGAATTTTGATGGCACAGCACATAGGGTGGAAAGGACTATTTGTACTGCATTAGTTGTGTGTGTGTGTGTGTGTGTGTGTGTGTATTTGTGAGAGAGAGAGTCTCTTGGACTGCAAGGAGATCAAACCAGTCAATCCTAAAGGAAATCAGTCCTGAATCTTCTTTGGAAGGACTGACGCTGAAGTTGAAACTCCAATACTTTGGCCATCTGATGTGAAGAACTAACTACTTGGAAAAGACCCTGATGCTGAGAAAGATTGAAGTCAGGAGGAGAAGGGGATGACAGAGGATGAGATGGTTAGATGGCATCACTGACTCAATGGACATGAGTTTGAGTAAGCTCCAGGAGTTGGTGATGGACAGGGAGGCCTGGTGTGCTCTGTCCATGGCGTTGCGAAGAGGCAGATACAACTGAGTGACTGAACTGAACTCTGTGTGTGTGCATGTGTGTACACAACAAATCAAACTTAGATAAATGTATCATCAAATACTCTGACGGCCTTCAGTGGTTCACAGGACTGGATCTTCCTTGTGGTAAAAGTACCAAGCTAAAGGGAAGGGATATGTTTTCACTGTCAAGAAACCCAGTAAGGATTTAAGTGTGAGAAAGGAAATGAGAAAGGCCTTGGCTTTGGCAGGTAAGAATCTGCTTTCTCCTTAGAGAATAGGTAGTTGGGCCCAGACTGTGAGGTGAGAAAATGCCTGGTGCCTTCAGTAATAGATGAACTGGCTTCTCCTTTGTAGAGAATGGCTTGCCTCTGAGGGACTTGTTAAAAGACTTACTGAAGTAAGTAAAAGAAGTAAGTAAAAAGACGAGGCATATTAAAAATTTTACAAATTTACAAAACTCTGTAATAATCTAACTAGGAAAATAATTTGAAAAAGAATTGATACATGTATATTTATGATTGAATCACTTTGCTGTACACCTGAAACCATCACAACATTGTTAATCAACTATGAAAGTGGGGTTTCCCTGAAACTCTCACAACATTTTTAATCAATTATACTCCAGTATAAAATGAAGTTTAAAAAAAACTTCATGAGTTTATTTGAGCAGAAGTTGGTTGGAATCAGACAGTGCCAAACTGGAAGTAGTTAAGAATGCTCCATGGATAGGAGCTCTGGAAGAGACGCTTCTACAGAAAAGAGAGAAGCAAAACAAAGAGATTATTGATTGGCAGTTGCTTAAAGCCTAAACTGTGATTGGTTGACCTTGGGTTTTGATTTCTTAACCTTGAGGCATTTACAGGCTTAGATTTTGGTTTGCTTACATCGCTGCCATGGCATTAGAGCCATCTCAGCCTAATGATTCATGTTGTTTAATTAGTTTAACAGACTCTAATGCAAATTGGAAGTTGTCCTAGAAGTAATGCTCCTATTTTAATGCGACGCTTCAACAAATTCTAGATGATAAAAGTCACAGCCTGCTCTCAGTTGTACTGTGGGAAGTAGGAGCACACAGTGTCTTTCCTGTACCAAGGCTTGGGGAAGCATCAGCAGTTTTCCCACAGAAGGATAGCTCTGAGTCCTGGATACATGTGAGGCAATAGCCTGGAAAACTTAAAACACTAGGAAGAAGCTTAGAGCTAATTTTATTAGTTGGACTAGTGGGATTTAGTGTTACCATATAGTGGGAAAAAATATGACCTTGTTTTCTACTCATAGACTAGAGTGGCCATGTGTATAAGGGTTCTGTTATAGCATGGAGGAGGATCAAAGAGGACCCTCCCTTGTGGGCCTAGGTTCTTGGTAAGGCCACAAAGAAGAATCTGAGGTCTTACCTGTGGCAAAAACAAGTTTATTAAGTAAGGAGCAGAAATAACACCACAAGGAAGAGGTAGGCCAGGCCAAGAGAGGCACTGGCCCAGGAATGATGAGGTGTGGGAGTTTTCAAGACAGGACATTTACATATTCATTTAGGTGGGTATAGACTGACAGTTTTGATTGACAATTGCAAGTTACATAACAACAGGCTCTGATATGCATGCCTTTCCCATAATTCAGTCTATTATAATCATATGTATATATAGAATATTTATGACAATTAAGGAACTCCCGACTGCCTGAAGTCACTTGAGGACACAGCTGTGTTTTAAGGGCACATGTGCTAGAGTTCAAGAAGTTTCTGTGATTAATGTGTAGCACATCTGTGAGCTCTCTTGGGCTACACTAGGGTATGTCTGAGGCGGAGTTTAAAGTTTAGCTTGAGTCTTTTCTAGGCAACCCCTTGTTGCTCATGCCTAACTTCCTACCTAAGAGTTTCAGGTTTCTAATAATGCACTTTCGCACCATTTACTAAAAATTCTTACCAAAAACTATTCAGAGAAGTTATACAGATTGTTGCCCCTATTTTACAGATAGGGGCAACAGATATTTTACAGATAGAAAACAGAAACTTGGAAAATTGAAATTACTTGTCAAGAATACACAACAAGCAAACAACATACAGAGCTCTCAAATCCATAGATCTTTGGCCATAAATCCTATATCCATTCTATAATAAATCAGTCATCTTCACATTTTACCTACATCTCTATGTACTTTCTTACAGTTTTATTGAAATAATTCTTGTGTGTCTTGATTCTTATCATTCATTTATTCACCAGAATTTATTGTAAGTGACCTAGGTGTCAGTACTCCTGCTGACCTCTGGCTTCTTTACCCATGGAACCCAGGTCTCAGCTCTTGTTTAAGCCTCCTATTCCAAAGAGTGAAGAGGCTTCAAGCCTATACATCAAATCAAAGATTTCTTAATAGTGTCACCCAGGATTCAAAAGAGAGGGCCTATATTGCACATTTCACAATAAGTACCTCAGAAGTTCTCATTCATCCTTTTGTATCCTCCAGCCCTTTCAGTTTTTCATCAAAGACTGCCTGGCACACTCTTCCGCCTTCCAGTTCCCTTTTGGAAGGCAAGTTCCTCTCTTTGTAGCAAAATCCCTCTTCCTAAAACCTTGAAGCTAGGCAGCACAGGCTTCTAGAGGCTTGGTTTGAACCCTGAAATAGCTTTGCTAACTCAAGCATTCATAAAGAACAAAGAGAAGCTCTCTCTTCAAGGGATATTGTCACCAATAGAGGTTGAAGTACTTCCTACATGTGAATGGGAATTATCTCCCTGTGGGAAGATAACCATTATTCAGAGAGAAAGAGAAAATAAGAGAGAGAGATGGTGCAAGGAGATGGTGTGTGGAAGGTTGTTTGTCTTTTCTGGAAACTTGGAGGAATACCAGCCATGCAGCACTCCCCCCAGAGATGGGTCTCTTGTCTCAGTTTGCTCAAGCTGCTCTAACAAAATACCACAGAGTTGGTGGCTTAAACAACAAACATACTTCTGACAGTTCTGGAGCCTGAGAAGTCCACGATCAGGGTACCAGCAGATACAGTGTCTGGTGAAAACCTTCTTCCTTGTTTGCAGATGAGCTTCTTCTTGCTGTATCATAACATGGCAAAGTCAAACTCTGCTGTCTCTTCCTTTAAGGGCATTAATCGGCTCATGAGGGCCCCACCTTCATGACCTAATCTAGACCCAGTTACTTCCCAAAGAACCCACCTCTTAAACCATCAAAATAGGGGTTAGAATTTCAACATGAGAAATGGGGGCACAAAGATTTAGTACACCATAGCCTTTAACCCCAATTATCCCTCACTTCTCTCCGCAGGAGGTCTATGCAGACAACAGACCTAAGAAGCAAGAGAGGAGGGAAAACTTCTGAGGTAATCACGCAAATCTCTGCACAGATTGCTCAAACAGGATAAGACATGCAAGATAATATACCAAGTATAAACTGTTTCCCTCAAAAAACAATGCTCTGTAAGATTAAAAATTTAGCACATATCATATGATTTTTTCAGTTTCTTTTTTTCGTGCATTTAAAATTAACATTGTAACAAATTAGTTAATACTAGGCCCTGTAGTAAATAAATATTCAATCTTGTAAATTTAGTACCAATTGAACCATGCTAATGAGAACAAAGATAGTTTTCACTTTGTGCTTGAGCCAAGTTCTTTAAAAAAAGTTTTAATTTCTAAAATAAAAGTACTTTTCAATGTAGACAATTAATATAAACAATGTCAAAAGAAGATATATTTTAAAAACCACTCATAATCCTACTGTTAGGTAGTTAGAATAGGAAAAAGGAGTCCAGAAGCTGGTTTTAGAAAAAGCAGAGAAACCAGAGATCAAATTGCCAACATCCGCTGGATCATGGAAAAAGCAAGAGAGTTCCAGAAAAATATCTATTTCTGCTTTACTGACTGTGCCAAAGCCTTTGACTGTGTGGATCACAATAAACTGTGGAAAATTCTGAAAGAGATCGGAATACCAGACCACCTGACCTGCCTCTTGAGAAACCTATATGCAGGTCAGGAAACAACAGTTAGAACTGGACACGGAACAACAGACTGGTTCCAAATGGGAAAAGGCGTACGTCAAGGCTGTATATTGTCACCCTGCTTATTTAACTTATATGCAGAGTACATCATGAGAAACGCTGGGCTGGAAGAAGCACAAGCTGGAATCAAGATTGCCAGGAGAAATATCAATAACCTCAGCTATGCAGATGACATCACCCTTATGGCAGAAAGTGAAGAGGAGCTAAAGAGCCTCTTGATGAAAGTGAAAGAGGAGAGTGAAAAAGTTGGCTTAAAGCTCAACATTCAGAATACTAAGATCATGGCATCTGGTCCCATCACTTCATGGGAAATAGATGAGGAAACAGTGGACACAGTATTAGATTTTATTTGGCGGGGCTCCAAAATCACTGCAGGTGGTGATTGCAGCCATGAAATTAAAAGACGCTTACTCCTTGGAAGGAAAGTTATAACCAACCTAGATAGCATATTCAAAAGCAGAGACATTACTTTGCCAACAAAGGTCCATCTAGTCAAGGCTATGGTTTTCCCAGTAGTCATGTATGTATGTGAGAGTTGGACTGTGAAGAGAGCTGAGCGCCGAAGCATTGATGCTTTGAACTATGGTATTGGAGAAGGCTCTTATAAGTCCCTTGGACTGCAAGGAGATCCAACCAGTCCATCCTAAAGGAGATCAGTCCTGGGTGTTCTTTGGAAGGAATGATGATAAAGCTGAAACTCCGGTATTTTGGCCACCTCATGTGAAGAGTTGACTCATTGGAAAAGACTCTGATGCTGGGAGGATTGGGGGCAGGAGGAGAAGGGGACAACAGAGGATGAGAGGGCTGGATGGCATCACCAACTCGATGGACGTGAGTTTGAGTGAACTCCGGGAGTTGGTGATGGACAGGGAGGCCTGGCGTGCTCAATTCATGGGGTTGCAAAGAGTCGGACACGACTGAGTGACTGAACTGAACTGAAAAAACAAGGAAGGGAAAAGCCCGCCTAAATAGAACAAAGAAAGGTACTGGAGTACTGGAGTGAGAACCTCAGTAGAACAAACAGCACCCCTGGCTAGCCCGATTTACATAGGGCAGGCCCAGGGGGAGGAAAAAACACGTAAAAAGAGGAGCCAAAGGGCCAGAGTCTCTCTCCCACATGCGCTGTCTCTCTCTTTCTCTCTCTCACTCTCTTTCTCTCTCTCTCTTTGTGTCTTTTGGGTGGGCATGCCCTCACACCTGGAGGATGTATTTTCTAAATAAAACTGAGCTGTAACATGGAGCTATAACACTGTCCAAGAGCTGTGACATGCTGAGGGCTTTAACATCCATTACTACAAATTTTTGTTGTGATGAGACAGAATGAGGAAATTACACACTCCCCTGACAGTACTAGCATTAGTAAAGTAATGCTCAAAATTCTCCGACCCAGGCTTTAGCAGTACATCAACCATGAACATCCAGATGTTCAAGCTGGTTTTAGAAAAGGCAGAGGAACCAGAGATCAAATTGCTAACATTTTCGGGATCATCGAGAAAGCAAGAGAGTTCCACAAAAACATCTATTTCTGCTTTATTGACTATGGCAAAGCCTTTGACTGTGTGGATCACAACAAACTGTGGAAAATTCTGAAAAAGACACCAGACCACCTGACCTGCCTCTTGAGAAACCTATATGCAGGTCAGGAAGCAACAGTTTAAACTGGACATGGAACAACAGACTGGTTCCAAATAGGAAAAGGAGGACGTCGAGGCTGTATATTGTCACCCTGCTTATTTGACTTCTATGCAGGGTACATCATGAGAAACGCTGGACTGGAAGAAACACAAGCTGGAATCAAGATTGCCAGGAGAAATATCAATAACCTCAGATATACAGATGACACCACCCTTATGGCAGAAAGTGAAGAAGAACTACAGAGCCTCTTGATGAAAGTGAAAGAGGAGAGTGAAAAAGTTGGCTTAAAGCTCAACATTCAGAAAACTAAGATCATGGCATCTGGTCCCATCAGTTCAGTTCAGTTCAGTCACTCAGTCATGTCTGACTCCTTGCGACACCATGAACCGCAGCATGCCAGGCCTCCCTGTCCATCACCAACACCCAGAGTTCATCCAAACCCATGCCCATTGAGTTGGTAATGCCATCCAACCATCTCATCCTCTGTTGTCCCCTTCTCCTCCCACCCTCAATCTTTCTGAGCATCAGGGTCTTTTCAAATGAGTCAGCTCTTCGCTTCAGGTGGCCAAAGTATTGGAGTTTCAGTATCAACATCAGTCCTTCCAAAGAACACCCAGGACTGATCTCCTTTAGGATGGACTAGTTGGATTTCCTTGCAGTTCATGGGACTCTCAACAGTCTTCTCCAACACCACAGTTCAAAGGCATCAATTCTTTGGCACTCAGTTTTCTTCATAGTCCGACTCTCACATCCATACACAACCACTGGAAAAACCGTAGCCTTGACTAGACGGACCTTTGTGGACAAAGTAATGTCTCTGCTTTTTAATATGCTATCTAGGTCGGCCATAAGTTTTCTTCCAAGGAGTAAATGTCTTTTAATTTCATTGCTGCACTCACCATCTGTTGTGATTTTGGAGCCCAGAAAAATAAAGTTAGCCACTGTTTCCACTGTTTCCCCATCTTTTTGCCATGAAGTGATGGGACCAGATGCCATGATCTTAGTATTCTGAATGTTGAGCTTTAAGCCAACTTTTTCACACTCCTCTTTCACTTTCAAAAGGAGGCTCTTTAGTTCTTCTTCACTTTCTGCCATAAGCATAGTGTCATCTGCATATCTGAGGTTATTGATATTTCTCCCAGCAATCTTGATTCCAGCTTGTGCTTCTTCCATTCCAGCATTTCTCATGATGTACTCTGCATATAAGTTAAATAAGCAGGGTGACAATATACAGCCTTGATGTACTCCGTTTCCTATTTGGAACCAGTCTGTTGTTCCATGTCCAGTTCTAACTATTGCTTCCTGACCTACATACAGATTTCTCAAAAGGCAGGTCAGGTGGTCTGGTATTCCGATCTCTTTCAGAATTTTCCACATTTTATTGTGATCCACACCGTGAAAGGCTTTGGCATAGTCAATAAAGCAGAAATAGATGTTTTTCTGGAACTCTCTTGCTTTTTTGATGATCCATTGGATGTTGGCGATTTGATCTCTGGCTCCTCTGCCTTTTCTAAAGCCAGCTTGAACATCTGGAAGTTCACAGTTCACGTGTTGCTGAAGCCTGGCTTGGAGAATTTTAAGCATTACTTTACTAGCATGTGAGATGAGTGCAATTGTGCGGTAATTTGAGCATTCCTTGGCATTGGCTTTCTTTGGGATCAGAATGAAAACTGATCTTTTCCAGTCCTGTGGCCACTGCTGAGTTTTCCAAATTTGCTGG
Organism: Capra hircus; assembly: GCF_001704415.2. Taxonomy (NCBI): domain Eukaryota; kingdom Metazoa; phylum Chordata; class Mammalia; order Artiodactyla; family Bovidae; genus Capra; species Capra hircus. The sequence goes on along the minus strand of NC_030811.1, from coordinate 100,016,639 downwards.
CATAGTGAGTACAGCACTTTCCCATCGCTTCATGGCAAATAGATGGGAAAACAGTGGAAACAGTGACAGACTTTATTGTGAGGGGCTCCAAAATCACTGCAGATGGTGATTGCAGCAATGAAATTAAAAGACACTTACTCCTTGGAAGAAAAGTTATGACCAACCTAGAGAGCATATTAAAAAGCAGACAATCCTCTCACCGAACGCCTCCAACGTGGTGTTCAGACACTTCGTAGAAGTTGGTCGAATGGCCTACATCTTCTTTGGGCCTCATGTCAGGAAGCTGGTCGTGATTGTAGATGTTATTGATCAGAACAGGGCTTTGGTGGATGGACCTTGCACTCAAGTTAGGAGACAAGCTATGCCTTTCAAAGGCATACAGCTCACTGACTTCATCCTTAAGTTCCCACACAGTGCCTGCCAGAAGTATGTCCGGGAAGCCTGGGAGAAGGCAGATATCAATGCAAAGTGGGGCAGCCACAAGGTGGGCCAAGAAGATTGAAGTCAGAGAAAAGAAAGCGAAGATGACAGATTTTGATCGTTACAAAGTCATGAAGGCAAAGAAAATGAGGAACAGACTAATCAAGATTGAAGTTAAGGAACTTCAAAAGGCAGCTCTCCTGAAAGCTTCTCCCAAGAAAGCCCTTCCTGCTAAGGGGCAGCTGCAGTAGCTGCTGCTGCTGCCAAGGTTCCAGCAAAAAAGATCACCACTGAGGGTAAGAAGGCTCCAGCCCAGACGGTTCCTGCCCAGAAAGCTGTAGGCCAGAAATCAGCTCCTCCTCCTAAAACTCAGAAGGGTCAGAAAGCTCCATCCCAGAAAGCCCCTGCTCCAAAGGCATCTGGCAAGAAAGCATGAGTGCATAAGAGGCTATTCAAATCAGAATAAAAGTTCTTTTTGATGTGCTGGCAAATTAAAAAAAAAAAAAAGGCAGAGACATTACTTTGTCAACAAAGGTCCATCTAGTCAAGGTTATGGTTTTTCCAGTAGTCATGTATGGATGTGAGATTTGGACTGTGAAGAAAGCTGAGTGCCGAAGCATTGATGCTTTTGAACTGTGGTGTTGGAAAAGACTCTTGAGAGTCCCTTGGACTGCAAGGAGATCCAACCAGTCCATCCTAAAGGAGATCAGTCCTGGGTGTTCATTGGATGGACTGATGCTGAAGCTGAAACTCCAACACTTTGGCTACCTGATGTCAAGAGCTGACTCATTTGAAAAGACCCTGATGCTGGGAAAGATTGAGGGCGGGAGGAGAAGGGGACGACAGAGGATGAGATGGTTGGATGGCATCACCGACTCAATGGCCATGAGTTTGGGTGAACTCTGGGAGTTGATGATGGACAGGGAGGCCTGGCATGCTGAGGTCACAAAGAGTTGGACATGAATGAGCGACTGAACTGAACTGACACTACCATGAAAAAATGTCTAACTGTATTATTTTTGATGCAAACTTTCTTTCTTCAAGAAAGGAAATTTAAAGGGATTTAAATAAAGAGAAATTAATCTGTCTCCCTGAAAGCTGACTGTGGTGACAGCATCAGGATTCAAGTTGGAAAGTCATGACAAAGAGGTTGTTGGATTACTTTTTCCTTCCTAAAGATTCTCCTTTTGGAATTCTTTGTAAATTCCTTAAGGGACAGAATCAAGTTTTATGAGTTTATATAATCTGAGCCCTCTTTATTTAAAAAATATATATATAAAATTAGGCATACAAAAGTGAGAAATATTTAGAAAGAAAAAAATCACAATTGTAGTACTTTTATTAATAATTCCCTCACTTCTAAAATACATTTTCATGCATTTTTAGATGATAGTTTTTGAGTGCCTCCTCACAGAAAGCAATATTATAACACTTAAAAAACAGAATATGAAGATAATTCAATACTTTAGCATAGGTGACTGAAATGTTTTATTATTAATAATAATTTAGAAAAATTTATTTCAGTTTCACTGTTTACCACTAGTGCTATCACATAAAGGTTTAGGATTCCTGTTTCCTTTGTTTGTAGGCTATAAAGCTAGGTCAAATTTTTACAGACTAGCTTTTGAGTATGTCTATTTTTAGACCAATTTTTCATCCATTTCCACACTTCCAGTGTTAGATGTTGGACATGTTTATATAGGTTCTGACTCAGGTGCTAATATCCTTGTGACATGATTTAACAGAGAAGGAAAAATCTGACTTCATATTGGATCTATTTCTTTAGCTCTAAACCTTTTGCTCTGTTGCCTGTGCTTGGTCATGTTGACTCTGCACCTCTCTAGAATGTTGCTTTTAACCTGAAATATGCATGATAGCCCATTCTTAAGGCTCTGACCTTTAAAGGTATAACACTTTTCCATTCATAGAGAAAGTTGTAGAACAGTAAATAACAACTGTTTTGTTGGAGGTTTACAGCAAGATTGTAACCAAACCTACATGAACAGCTACAAAAACAAAGGATTCTGGCACCAAGAAGTTTGCAACAACCAGCCACACCCCCTCCTCTGGTAGTATAAAGAAGCCTGAATTTTAGCTGGGATGGGAAGATCCCCTGAAGTAGCACATAGAAACCCACTCCAGTATTCTTGCCTGGAGAATCCCCATGGACAGATGTGCCTGGTGAGCCAAGTCCATAGGGGTCTCAAAGAGTCAGACACAACTGAGCGATTAAGCACAGCACACAAGATGGTTCTTTGGGACACCAGTCCACCATCTTCTTGGTCTGCTGGCTTTCCAAATAAAGTTGCTATTCCTTGCCCCAAGGAATGTAGGAAGCAGAAGGAGTTTGGACATCTGATAATGACACCAGCCGAATTGGTATGTTGGATGGTAGAAAGCCATTCCTACATAGAGACAGCTAGCTCTTATGTAACTATTCATGTAAGAGACTGTGAATCACATAACTATACCATATTAAACTTAATCTCAGTGCATCACCAACTCAACTTGTTTTTAGACGTATCTCACAAATTGCTGCGTCACTCCAGTCCCACTTAAAATGAGGAAAGTACAAAGAAAACACTTCCACTTTCTTTAACTTTCACAAAGAAAACAAAGTGAAGGGAAGCCAGTCTTAGTAAATTGCAGATAAAATATTTTGCTTTTGCAAGTTACCAAAAAACCTGTGTTCACACACATTGCCATGGTCTCTTACAAGGCCTTGGAAGTAAATAGCCAGTGATAATAAGAGGCCCTGAAACTTCTGTTTCATTGGCTTTTGGTAAATCTACCTCTGCCTGGAAAGTTGTGTTTTATTTTTTAAAAGCTGGTGTCCTGAAATTTCTCCCTCACCTAAAGCTGTTAACTCTTCACAGACATTGAGCTGTGTGACACTAAGCATCCGTACAACTTAATGAACACTTGAGCAAGTAAAGAGATCTCTTCCCATATCAAACATTAAGTATTTCAGCTTATTGGATTACTAAATTTAATAATGGATTTAAATTATAACATATTTACATTCAGTTCAGTTCAGTTCAGTCACTCAGTTGTGTCCGACTCTTTGTGACCCCATGAATCGCAGCACTCCAGGCCTCCCTATCCATTACCAACTCCTGGAGTCTGTTCAAACTCATGTTCATTGAGTCAGTGATGCCATCCAGCCATCTCATCCTCTGTTGTCCCCTTCTCCTGCCCCCAATCCCTCCCAGCATCAGAGTCTTTTCCAATGAGTCAACGCTTTGCGTGAGATGGCCAAAGTATTGGAGTTTCAGCTTTAGCATCAGTCCTTCCGATAAACACCCAGGACTGATCCCTATGTTTACATGGTATTTAACTTTTCAACATACATTTCCATAAAACACCATGGCTATTAACAAGATTCACTGTCAACAGTGAAAATCTGGATAATACATGTAAATATGGATTAGTAAAAAGACCCATCATCTCACTTATTTACATAGAACAAAACCTACATTTACCTACACTATGGTGATTTAATGTTGAAGAAGACACAGCAGGAACCACAACCCCTCCGCCATGTAAATGTGTCATTCTGTATATACAGACTACCTTGATAACAAAATATAGATTAGATAAATTGGATTTAAAACTATAGTACATGATTTTATCTTTGTAAATATGCCATTTAAACAATTTTAAACATTATTTAATAATGTCTTTTATTACTTCACAGATTTAGTTATTTTATTATATAACCTAGTTACTAATGTAAAAGTTAAAGTAATATTCTTGTATTATCTATGAAAGAACAACACAATAATTAATCACAAAAATATCTGTATTTTGGTGATGAATTATGACCCAAAGATAACTAAGAAGATGTGTATTTTTGTCTTTCTATACATATCCTAAAAATTATTATAACTAGAACAATTTCAAAAACATATACATGAAATATTAAAATGAGATTTCTTATAAACAAAGACACAAGAAGTATTCTTATTTTTAAGTGCAGTTCATCCCAATAGATCAATAATGTGTCAGTTAATCAGAAAACAGTCAGAAATCCAAATTAACTGGGGGCGCAATAAATCCACTGTGTCACAATGCTTATTGAACATGATAAATATTCTGAATTTACTTTATATGAAACCAAAAAGCTGTTTTTATAATCAAATAGTGGGCATCATTATGTCTAGATGATTTCCTATGAAAAAAATTGACTGAAAAATGTATTCCCTAGAAGCCAGTCTTGGTTTCCATTGCTAATGCCTTTTTAAGGTAAAATTTCTTTTTTTCAATACATCAGACGAAATGCTATAACCACATCTCATTCAACTAAATTAATTAGTCTTAAAAACTTACTTGAAATTGAAGTTAAACTTGGAAATAAGTAAATGCACTCCTGATCAAAGGAAGTTTGAACTGATCCACCACTGCTTTGAGGGCTCACCTGGTGGCTCAGTGGAATCTAATAAATAAATGACCATTCCTTTATCTCCATGCCGTGTGTGTTAAAAACCAGTTGTTTTCAACATCAATTATTGCAACCTTCCGATACATATATCTTTTTTCCTTAAGGATAAGGACCTTAATCTGGGTATGTAACTCACTAGTCAACTTCAGATTCTAAGTGGTTTATAGAGTTCATTAGTTCTAAGAATATAAAAGGTCTCAATACCTAATTGATATCGCTGGCATCTGCAGTGTAAGAAAGTGAAAAACTTTAATCCAAGAAAAATTCTTGAGCCCTGAGAGATCATGAGTGTCTGTATCCAACTGAATTTTCATATTAACTTCATGTATAACAATTATTTGTTTCATTCAAGGTAGATTTCCATCTTCCTTCATTGCAAACCAATCATATATCACAGAAAATACTTAAATGAAGTATTCAAAAATTTTCAGTTAGTATTTCTGAAAACTACTAAACTCTCATGATACACATTTTTCTTTCAGTTTCAAATTATTGTGTAACAAGAACAATAATTTCTGTTCAAAGTAAATAAAAAAGGATCCTGAACTGGTTTACTCGTTTTGTTGTACTTAATGTAATAGGCTAATTGAAAAATAAGAAATGCTACTTTCTGTTTCTGTGTGGTGTGTGTATCATTTGCTAAAGATCCTGTATACATATATAGGCTATGTTCATATTTTCAGCTTAACTTTTCATCACTCTGTTGCCTACTTCCCTACAGTCATTAATTTTCTCTTCATTCTCTTTTCAGCACATTGTTGATATTCACTGATATTTAACTTGTTAAAACTGACAGTTTGGAAACTACCAATATATATAGGCAGGACTTAAGCCTTTGTGGTAATATTTTTAGAGATTCACCTTAAAAGCAAAAAGCTTCCTGTGTTGCATTTTAATCTTCCTAATTAAAGAAGGTACTGCCTTCATTATGTATTGTTTTTTGTTTTGTTTTGCTTTGTTTGCTCTTCTTAAGTGAATAAGACACCTTTTATATTTTCTTCCTTCATGGGGTTAACTTTGGCTTCCCGATAGTTTGACATAGAATCTAGAGTTGTAATATATATATATATCTAAATTCTTAAGAAAATAAAAATATGTGTTTTATTGATGTTTTCAGTAAGAATTCAATCAGAATAGCCAGAAATGAGAGTGCAAGTAGACAAAATCCTTTATATATGAAAAACAGAGCAGTCTGTTGGGTCTGGCCAGTTGTTATAAGCTAGTAATATCATTTTTCTCAGAAAATTTTGTTCATCAGACACATTTTCTGAGTTACTTCATTTGAGATAAATAATGAAAGCTTTAAAAAAAAGTTTTGACCACATTGTAAGTCCTTTAAAAAAGTTTAAGTTTGAATGGTAATTTTGCCCTTCATAAAATATGTATGAACTTCATCCAAGAAAAAATACTATTAAAATTCAGATTTATTGGGAGAAAAAAATTTCCATTTTCCTTTTATCACATTGAATGATGTATGATTTTAATATTGTGAAATTATCTGATGTCTGCTATATGAGAAGACTGATTAAAACCAATTGAAATAGCTTAGAGCATTTTATAATTTCTCTGTAACTTACTCATAAGTCCACTGCCTAGAATGAGTAGAAAATATTTAGATGGCTTAATTCAGTAAGTTCTTAATGTGAGATATTTCAAAAGACCAGACTGAAAGTAGTTCTTATTAATAAAGTCCACAGAACAGTGAGACTATATTTGCAAATTTTAAAAAAACAGAATTTTGACATAAGCTTTATGGTTTACTTAAGATGTTCAGTTCACTCAGTTTGTAGTGATGTATATGTAGATGACTTTGCTGCCCCACCTAACATTTTCGTTTGATCTTCATTCTGACTGACTAGCAACATGGGTTTCACCTAACAATGATAAACTATTGATTTAATATAGGAATTTAATGAAATCTTTAGATAAGTAAGAAATTATTTTAAATACTAATTTGAAGGACCTTTACCCAAGGGATCAACATTACAAGGAAATAAAATAAATTCCATCTTTAAAAACAATCTCTATTCTCTCATATTCACAGTGAAATGTGCCTAAGGGAATTGGATGAAACAATTGCTTACTTCATCAGTCTATAACGATCTAGATAAACGTGGCCCAAATAACCAAGAAGAGCCTAGACCCTTGGCAGAATATGTTAACACTCATAAGGATCTCTCTCATACTTACCAGGAGATTTCCAATGTATTCTGGGCTCCATTTGTAGATGATGTATTAAAATATATCAAGGGAGATTAAAAAGTAAAATGCATAATAGCTAAATTAAAGTGTTCCTATTAGAAATGCTTTTAAAAATGATGCAAGAAGTTATAAGTATATTATGACTTTAATTGCATATATAGAATTGTTTGCCTTTCTCATTAGGTAAGTGTTTAAAGCATAAAGATAAAAGAAATTCCCTTTTACCATAATTTAAAATAAAAAAGGCAATAGATATAAATAGGTGGGTCACAGAAAAGTTGAGTGGGGCATGCATATATCTAGAAAAGTTCATATAAAAATGCAAATAAAAATCAAATGCCATTTTCTCTATCAAATTAGTACATTTTTATCAAATGTACTATCAAATGTAATTTTATCAAATTAGTACAAACAGTACATTTTTACATAAAAAGCTGGGAGATGTATAGGAAACAGAAACTCTCATATTATGCTGATGGGATGTAAACTGATATAATTTCTCTGGAAACCATATGACAATACATAACATGAACTTAAAAATGGTCATATGCTTTGGTCCACTCTTACATCCCCATCTAAGGAGGTAATTAGAAATGAAATCAAATGCAAAGATGTTCTGGTTAGTATTACTTATCAAAAATTAGAAACAACTTAAGAATGGGTAATTATTGTTTGAATGTACTATAAAATTTTAGTTACCTATTGGAGGTTTGGAAGATCATTTTCCAATATAATGGGATGAAAAGTAATCTACGACATCAATGAGTTGTCAATTAATGCTATATGTGTCATGCAAAACCCTTCTTATAATAAATGTATAGTCAATGTTTATAGCAACTGCATTCTTTTCAAAAGAAAAATAATATAAAAGTATTGAAAGTTGTGCAACTGTGATCCTAGACCTAGATTAATCATTCATCTATACAGTATTTGACAAAAAAAAATTTAATGATAATAGGGCTTCCCTGGTGGATCAGCTGGTAAAGAATCCAATGCAGGAGACACCTGGGTTCAATCCCTGCGTTGGGAAGATCGGAAGGGAAAGGGCTTCCACTCCAGTATTCTGCCCTGGAGGATTCCATGGACTGTATAGTCCATGGGGTTGCAAAGAGTCGGACACGACTGAGTGATTTTCACTTCACTTCACTTCACTTCATTTAATGATGGATAATAGGGCTTCCATTTTTAGAACTATGCCCAGCCATCACTGAAGATTTTAGTATTCATTCAGGACACTGCCAGCTAGAAAAGTGCTCAAGTGTTCTCATAATTTATGCCAAAATACTGAGATTTGTTCATGAATAATTTGTTTATGTCAGGGATCACTTGGGAGACAGAGCAAGGTAGAAGGGAATCTGATTTGGACTCTGGAAAGCAGTGGGACACGTTCATATCAGTTCACATGCTGGTACCTGTTGAACTGCATAAAGGATATCACAGGTTTCGATGCTTATTTCTCAAGCTAAATGTGATGGCAATCTTAATCCAAAATGTGCAACTACAGGGTTAATACTTTAGATGCCAACAACCACATGATTAATTAAAATGATAGAAAAAGAGACACTACTCAAAGATTCTGTTTTCATTTTTATGGAAGAATTATGTAATAGAATCCATGGTTATATTGAGTTACCTTTCTAACATCTATTCTTAAACTTCCCAGAAAAAATAGGCTCGCTTTATAATTAATCATACTTATTTGATTGGCTACTGCTAACATTTAGCTAATTCTGATACAAAGTTGTCATTGGTATGTCATTTGTAAGGTTTACAGTGAATGAACATATACTCTTCTTCATTTAGAGAGGGAACTGTGCTGACCTAAATGCATAAAGAAAAGTCTCTCAAGAATTTCCTCCCTCCCCTTCTACCTATTATCAGTAACATGATCACCAAATGTTAGAGAATCGGAACATATGCGTTTAAAAGAAGCAACACACATCTAGCCCAAATGAAAAATTCAATTCCAAAAATCCAGTCTTCAAAATTTAGAATAAACTGGTTAACTTGTTTCTAGAATCTTTTATTTCCAAGGGACAGAATCAGTAGAATGACCTAAATATTATAAATACATATTGCTATACTGCTGCTGCTGCTGCTTCTAAGTCGCTTCAGTTGTGTCCGACTCTGTGCGACCCCATAGACGGCAGCCCTATACACATGTACACAAATATACTATGCATGTAATCTTAGAAGAGGAAACATTTCTCTTACATTCACTAGTTTTTGGATGTCACAGTCTTAAATATTTGTTGTTGCTGTTTAGTCGCTAAGTTGTATCTGACTCTTTTGAGACTCCACAGACTGTAACCCCCCAGGCTCCTCTGTCCATGGGATTTCCGGGGCAAGAATACTGGAGTGGGTTGTCATTTCCTTCTCCAGGGGATCTTCCCCAGCCAAGGACCAAACCCACGTCTCCTGCGTTGACAGGTGGATTTTTTTTTACCACTGAGCCACCATAGAAGCCCAGTCATAAGTATACTAGTTTGATATTTCAGATTCAGAAGAAATAATGTCTCCTAGAAGTGATGGCCTTTTTATATGCGAATACCTTTTGGAGTAAAGCTCAATTTACACATACTGCTTAATGCAAACTATTTTTTTCTTTTAGTTGGCACAAAAGGCCCACATGATTACATCCATATGTAAATCAAGGAAGGTTTGTGCTCCTTTTTTATCTGCTGTAGATGGACTACTTCATGTGACCTTCTGAAAGGCTCATATATTGCCACTTCATCAAGAGCTCTGAAATGTCAGTATCACTAAAACTGAACACAGAGCTTCTTATTTTCTACAAATGTTGTCTGCAGGTAAGATCAGCTGTATCTCAGACAAGGAAAAATACTGTTTGATTAAGCTTTTGATATCTCTCTTAAGCAAAGGACATTAAAAAAACAACAACAACAAAGAACAGAAATTGATCTTGGATCATGGACAGCCCAAACTAACATACTGAAGCTAAAGAGGATAAAAGATGGTGTTGGAGTTTTAACTGATTAATGATTGGTTCCTAGTTGCTACAAATCTTTTCTTTTAATAATTTATCCTTGAGAAGATCAGGAAAATAGTAACAAATATGTCATTTTCCAACAAATTGCTATTGCTTTTCTTTTTGAGTCCAGAGCACCTCCAGAAATATAAAAGTATAGCAGAGTCTCATGTTGGAATAGGATCACTTCGTATGTGAAATAAATATTGAAAAAATGAATATTAAAAAAACACTCAGAGAAAGCACAGATCACTGTCAAAATATCTAAACACTTTATGTTTATTTAAATTTGAAACAATCTGGTCTTCAAAATGGGCTAAATAATACCAACTTTGCATGATTTATTTTTATTTTTTATTGTGTTCTATACTATGATTTGGAGTTGTATTCTTTTTGTATTTCAGAATATGAAATCTCTCAACAATGTAGAAAATGTGACTTATGTGCCTGGAATATATCCATTTGTGTATATGGAAATCAAAATATGTTTCTACCTTGATCATGGATTGTCTGGTTAAATTTAGGTAAGTTATCTAATATCTGAAGATGTAGTTTCCTATCTCTATTTTCAAAAGAGGTAATTCTAACTTTTAAAATTATCAGAAAAAATTAAAAATTAAATGAGCTTTTTGCACTCATTATTTTGGTAGAAAATGTATTATTTAATTTATACACCTCTTCAGTTTAGTTCAGATCAGTCACTAAGTCGTGTCCAACTCTTTGTGACCCCATGAATCGCAGCACGCCAGGCCTCCTTGTCCATCACCAACTCCCAGACTTCATTCAAACTCAGATCCAGCGAGTCGGAGATGCAATCCAGCCATCTCATCCTCTGTCATCCCCTTCTCCTCCTGCCCCTAATCCCTCCCAGCATCAGAGTATTTCCAATGAGTCAACTCTTCACATGAGGTAGCCAAAGTACTGGAGTTTCAGCTTTAGCATCAGTCCTTCCAAAGAACACCCAGGACCGATCTCCTTTAGGATGGACTGGTTGGATCTCCTTGCAGTCCAAGGGACTCTCAACAGTCTTCTCCAATACCACAGTTCAAAAGCATCAATTCTTCAGCTCTCAGCTTTCTTCACAGTCCAATTCTCACATCCATACATGACTACTGGAAAAACCATAGCTTTGACTAGATGGACCTTTGTTGGCAAAGTAATATCTCTCCTTTTGAATATGCTGTCTAGATTGGTCATAACTTTCCTTCCAAGGAGTAAGCGTCTTTTAATTTCATGGCTGCAGTCACCATCTGCAGTGATTTGGGAGCCCCCAAAAATAAACTCTGACACTGTTTCCACTGTTTCCCCATCTCTTTCCCATGAAGTGAAGATGCCATGATCTTCATTTTCTGAATGCTGAGCTTTAAGCCAACTTTTTCACTCTCCTCTTGCACTTTCATCAAGAGGCTGTTTAGTTCCTCTTCACTTTCTGCCATAAGGGTGGTCTCATCTGCATATCTGAGGTTATTGATATTTCTCCCAGCAATCTTGATTCCAGCTTGTGCTTCTTCCAGTCCAGCGTTTCTCATGGTGTACTCTGCATAGAAGTTAAATAAACAGGGTGACAATATATAGCCTTGACGTACTCCTTTTCCTATTTGGAACCAGTCTGTTGTTCCATGTCCAGTTCTAACTGTTGCTTCCTGACCTGCATACAGATTTCTCAAGAGGCAGGTCAGGTGGTCTGGTATTCCCATCTCTTTCAGAATTTTCCACAGTTTATTGTGATCCACACAGTCAAAGGCTTTGGCATAGTCAATAAAGCAGAAATAGATGTTTTTCTGGAACTCTCTTGCTTTTTCGATATACCTCTTACTCTCTCATAAATTATTTTATAACATCTTAACTTGGGAGAGTACGCTTATTTTTATTACCATATTTTCTGCTGTCAGCTACTTTTCCTGGTTACATGTGTGTTACTAAGGAATGTTATACATCTGAAGGTGGGCTACAATCCATTTCAGGATGGAGATATAATAGAATGCTTGTGTCTTACTTTTAACAGTACACCATTCTAATTACTTCTCTCTGACTTTTAAACTAAGCCTTTCTTCTTTGGTCTGCTTCTATTATGTTATTTAACATTTGCTCAGTTCCAATGAAAAAATTAAAATGTCCCTTTCCCAAATTTTCCTCTATTCTATTTCATAGATACATATATATCATATTCAACCAGTTCGTAGCAATTATTTACCTTTTGCATTTTTATGCAATTTTCAAAAGTATTGTATCATTAATTTCCTGTTGGTTTAAACTCTCTCATGTCACAGTGAAAGTTGAATTTTAGTCATGTGATAAAGAGATAGAGAAATCCTTAACTACATAGTCTCTCTGAGAAACTGAGCTCTTCTCTACCTCCTCATTCACTGATTCTCTGAGATACAAATTATAATTTGCACATAGAAAGACCAGCAAAGTAGAATTATAATAAACATTATAACTAGGCTAGGGTGGGGTAAGTTGAGAAGAGTTAGCTCAAAAACTGGATATTAATCCAGTGTATTAATCAGTGAATCATTAAATCTTATTCTCTATCTATCTGTCCTACATGGGACATTGCTCATGCAGAGGCAGCTCAATTATTTCAGAGTTCTGCAAGAAACTTTCCAACTTTGGGCAGAAAATGTTGACAAAATCAAAATTGTAGATAATTCATTTTTTCCCCATGCACTCGTTTTGCCTTTGAGCAAAGGTAAGCTCAGAAAATTGAAACTGCCTATACTAGTTCTGCCAGTTTTTACTCATTTGAACCTTGAATAAGTCACTTAATTTTTAGGATTCCAAAATACCCTTCTCTATAAAGCATGGATTTTTGTGATGGTATCTGATCCCTTTCTTCTTCCAATAAGGTTTTTCTTTTTTTTTTTTTTTAAGAGTCATGTTTTTATTTCTTTTTTTTTTTTTAAATTTTAAAATCTTTAATTCTTACATGCATTCCCAAACATGAACCCCCCTCCCACCTCCCTCCCCATAACATCTCTCTGGGTCATCCCCATGCACCAGCCCCAAGCAAGCTGCACCCTACGTCAGACATGGACTGGTGATTCAATTCTTACATGACAGTATACATGTTAGAATTCCCATTCTCCCAAATCATCCCACCCTCTCCCTCTCCCTCTGAGTCCAAAAGTCCGTTATACACATCTGTGTCTTTTTTCCTGTCTTGCATACAGGGTCGTCATTGCCATCTTCCTAAATTCCATATATATGTGTTAGTATACTGTATTGGTGTTTTTCTTTCTGGCTTACTTCACTCTGTATAATTGGCTCCAGTTTCATCCATCTCATCAGAACTGATTCAAATGAATTCTTTTTAATGGCTGAGTAATACTCCATTGTGTATATGTACCACAGCTTTCTTATCCATTCATCTGCTGATGGACATCTAGGTTGTTTCCATGTCCTGGCTATTATAAACAGTGCTGCGATGAACATTGGGGTACATGTGTCTCTTTCAATTCTGGTTTCCTCAGTGTGTATGCCCAGCAGTGGGATTGCTGGGTCATAAGGTAGTTCTATTTGCAATTTTTTAAGGAATCTCCACACTGTTTCTGAATCCTAAGAAATTCTCTACCATTCCAGAACTGAGTCATGTCTCATCTTCCATAGAAAAATTCACTAAACGATATTTATTGAGTGCTTACTACTAGATTGTGTTTGCTGTTTGCTGCCTTAGTCCCATGACATCCAGATGCAGTCAGATATGTTAATGATCCAGGGTCTCTGTGACTTTATCATTCCACCGGTGTGATCTTAAACAGATGGATTTTATTAAGTCTTCCCTACCAATGTACATGAGGATGGCTGTTAAACTGTGATTCTCCATGTGATTTAACATATATTTTCTGATGATTTTTGTCAAGCAAAGTATTCCAACCTGAATATGATGTCGTTTTTTGGTCAATAATATGGGCTCTGGACAGAAGCTGATCACCTATATTCAAATCCTTATTTACACTCTCCTGAAGTTTCAAAGTGTGACTTTGCTCGTTCATCAAACAATTCCATAGTTTCTCAGTAAGAATTAAATGAGAATAAGTATTCCCCAATGGCTCAGCAGGTAAATATGCCTGCAATGCAGGAGATGCAGAAGATGCATGTTCTATCCCTGGGTCAGGAAGATCCCTGTAGGTGGAAATGGCAGTCCCCTCCAGTCTTCTTGCCTGAAAATTCCTACCGACAGTGGAGGCTGGTGGGCTATAGTCCAAAGGGTCACAGAGTCGAAAATGACTGAGCATGCATGCACACATGCAGAATAATGCCTAGAATGTATTTTTAAAATAAAATAGATGTTTGTCAATCTTATGGCAAGTTAAATATTATCATCAGATCTGAATACATTTAGCAAATTTCCTTAATTTCTATTATTTAAATTTGGTCTGTTTTTTTCAGAGACTAACCTCCTGAGTGCAGTATAACACGTATGGAGACATTTTTGGTGGCTTGGATTATTAGCCTTATGCTCACCCAATTTGGATTCTTCTTCACTCACCTGATACTTAATATTATTCTGGAAACTCGGGGAAGGAATTCAGAAACTAAATTTTAAAATTTGTCTTCAAAATAAAAATCCACATAGACAACCCATTAGACTAGTAAAATCAATCCAACATAAAATAGAAACTACATTGAACATTGAAAGACATGAAGACATATTTCATAGACTCTAAAATATTGCTTCTCTAGTGAGTCAAGTTTGGCCTCAGCAAGGAAACTGTGCCCTAAGGCTGCTAATGAGAGAACAAGGCATCAATATTCTTGCTATAAAAATTCAGACATCTGTACAGTTATAGCCAATGAGAACAAAATAAACTGATCTCTGTGCATGGGAAACACCTAGTGGTAATAACAGTATTTAAAGTTTATTCTAACTTTGGAAGCTATTTATGAACAACATTTTAGAATCAAGTGACTCTTACCATGTTGTTCAAAGCAAAAGCAAAGCAAGCAAACACACAAAAAGTTTGACTGAAAGTGCACTAGTTTGCAAGGTTCGCGTGAGCATTTAGAAGCATATGTATTTACTAGAAGGTGACTAAATGAAATTCTCCTAATGAATCGTAAATATCCAATGTCTCTTGGTAGATAATGTTATTTCTCTTTTCAAAGAAATCTATTTTTTTAGTAAAACTTTCAGAGATTGTTTAATTTGAAAATTCTGAAATTTTCCTAATGAATCATAAGTACCCAATGTCTCTTGGTAGATACTATTATTTCTCTTTTCAAAGAAATCTATTTTTTTAGTAAAACTTTCAAAGATTGTTTAATTTGAAAATTAAACAATCTTTCTCCATTTGACCACTGCCTTTCCAAGATCTATAAACAAACCTATAAATTACTGATTTCAACACTGTCTCACTCGCTGTGAACTTTCCCCAGATCTAAGAAAGCTCTTCTCTAAAATTCTCCTTCCAAAACAGAGTTCAATAAGGGCACATGCAAAGCAATTCACATATGACAGGAAAATCACGAATGCAAATACAAGCCAGCAAAGGGGTAGTTGAATGCCAATTATACTTTTAGAATAGTTCTTGGAATATCCAAGCTTTGTAGTCAATTAAGTAATGCGGTATTTAGAGAGGCAAATTAGAGCTGTAATCCAGGATTTCAAAATGAAATAAATTATTTAACAAATTCATATAACCCACAAATCAGACTGCCAGATACACCTGTGAAAATGTGACAAAAGCAAGGTTGTTTAAAACTAACTCAGCAAAAGTTTTTAAAGCCGTTGGACACTCAATAAGAATAGATTCCAGGTTACAAATTACATCTTTATCTATTAAGTGTGATTCAAAAAACCTACCCCTAAAATGTCCTTTGTGATTTTATATTATCTTAAGATTTTATGTCTCTGTGACAGATGTGCATTCTGAGGTAGCTGTTATAAATATGCAATATTTTTAAAAAGAAGTTCTTTTTATAAATATGATTACAATTATACTTAATCATAATTACAACAAATTAACCTTGATTAATATCAATTTTGTTAATTGTTTTGACTAACAAGAGTTTCCATATATTGGTCTATATTTTACTACCCTAGTTTACTATGGGAATTGAGAGAAATAACCACAGAAAAGGGATAACAGGGAATGAAGAAGATAGTATGATTGTTGTCTCCCCAAATACCGGTTATTGTTGTGAAGATATCTGAAATATAAAAGATCCCCATTGCTGCACTAGAATAGAATACATTTTGGCCATGATCATATACCATTTTCATAATGCCTTGCAACAATATCCTCAAAGAACAATGAACATCTATTATAACAACAACAAAAATTACCCTGATAGTCACATTTTTTAGTTAACATTACTTAGTTAAGTTGTCATATAAATATCATCTGACTGATTAGGTACATGCCAAATTATTGTACATCACTTAATTCAACAAATTCATTCAGTGAATTACAATCATAACAAAATATTAATTTAAAAAACTTTTTGTTAATGGAAGGCTACGATTGCTTGACTTTTTATTTTGACTAAGACCAGATTCCTTAGAGTTCTGTAGTATTTGAAAACTCAGTTATCAGAAACTTTTAAATGCAGTCACTCAATAGTTGTAACTCAGTCTCAGGTGACTTAGGACATCAAGTTATGAAAATGTACAAATCCTGTTTCTTCTTCTTCATCCCAGAACCTTGATTCTGGTCTAGAGTTTGGAATTGAGAAGAAGCGTCTTCACCTGTACCTAGAATTGGGAATAGACCTTAGGGGTCATGTCTGCATGCATGCTCCATCATATCTGACCCAATATGACCCCAGGGACTACAGCCCCACCAGGCTCCCCTGTCCATGGGTTTTCCCAAGCAAGAATACTGGTGGGTTGCCATTTCCTAATCCAGGGGATCTTCCTGACCCAGGGATCGAACTTGCATCTCCTGCATCTCCTGAATTAGCAGGTGGACTCTTAACCACTGCGCCATCACCAAGCAAGGCAAATACTATTCACTGGACAGTCACGGTTTATAGACAAGAAAGATTACAAATTCAGACACTAAAGGGGAACTGATATATGGGTCACAAAACCAGCCTTTTAGAAGAGATAAAGATGGGATACATCTTACTACATTTTGGATATCTGTCGTGTATAGAAGATGTGTGGGAGGTCACCTGGAGGTATCTGGGGAATGTCACACAGGTGGCTCTGAAGATGCATTTATGGGCTAGTAAAACCATGAATGATGTACAGTGGATGGCAAATCCAGTACTATGCTTCTTTTATTTTTCATACTCTTATAATCTTATTTCTTATTGAAAGCACTTTAACTGTCTTATTAAAAATGTTAACAGAATCAGGTTTTTAGTTTTTTGCTGAGGTAAATACAATAAGAAGACATTTGATGCTTTTGAACTGTGGTGTTGGAGAAGACTCTTGAGAGTCCCTTGGACTGTAAGGAGATCCAACCAGTCCATTATAATGGAGATCAGTCCTGGGATTTCTTTGGAAGGAATGATGCTAAAGCTGAAACTCCAGTACTTTGGCCACCTCATGCGAAGAGCTGACTCATTTGAAAAGACACCAGTGCTGGGAAAGATTGAGGGCAGGAGGAGAAGGGGACAACAGAGGAGGAGATGGTTGGATGGCATCACCGACTCTATGGATGTGGGTTTGGGTGAACTCTGGGAGTTGGTGGTGGACAGGGAGGCCTGGCATACTGCGGTTCATGGGGTCTCAAAGAGTCAGACATGACTAAGCGACTGAACTGAACTGAACTGATAGTATTAATAAGTAGTTAATATATGTTGAGTACTTAGTATGACCTAGCCATTGAACTAAACAGTTTGAGCCCCATAACCAAACAGTTATGAGGTAATACTGATTTGGGCCTCCCTACTAGCTCAGACAGTAAAGAATCCACTTGCAATGCAGGAGACCTGGATAAGATCCCTGGACTGGGAAGATCCCCTGCAGGAGGGCATGGCAACCCACTCCAGTGTCTTGCCTGGAGCATCCCCATGGACAAAGGAGCCTGGTGGGCCGCAGTCCATGGGATCATGAGAGTCAGACATGACTAAGCACAGCACAGTTCAGTTCAGTTTGGTCTCAGTCCTGTCTGACTCTCTGCGACCCCATGAACTGCAGCATGCCAGGCCTCCCTGTCCATCACCAACTCCTAGAGCTTGCTCAAACTCATGTCCATCAAGCTAGTGATGCCATCCAGCCATCTCATCCTCTGTCTTCCTCTTCTCCTGCCTTCAGTCTTTCCCAGCATCAGGGTCTTTTCCATTGAGTTGGCTCCTCACATCAGGTGGGCTTCAGCAAGTGTCCTTCCACTTATTCAGGACTGATCTCCTTTAAGATTAACTGGGTTGATCTCCTTGCAGTCCAAGGGACTTTCAAGAGTCTTCTCCAACACCACAGTTCAAAAGCATCAATTCTTTGGTGCTCAGCTTTCTTTATGGTCCAACTCTCACATTCATACATGATTACTGGAAAAACCACAGCTTTAACTAGATAAACTTTTGTTGGCAAAGTAATGTCTCTGCTTTTTAATATGCTATCTAGTTTGGTCATAGCTTTTCTTCCAAGAAGCAAGCACTTTTAATTTTATGGCTGTAGTCACCATCTGCAGTGATTTTGGAGCCCAAGACAGTAAAGTCTGTCACTGTTTCCCTTGTTTCCCCATCTGTTTGCCATGAAATGATTGGACTGGGTGCCATGATCTTCGTTTTTTTGAATGTTGAGTTTTAAGCCAGTTTTTTTCATTCTCTTCTTTCACTTTCTTCAAGAGGCCCTTTAGTTCCTCTTTGCTTTCTGCTATAAGAGTGGTGTCATCCGAGTATCTGAGGTTATTGATATTTCTCCTGGAAATCTTGATTCCAGCTTGTGCTTCATCCAATCCAGCATTTCTCATGATGTACTAGGCATATAAGTTAAATAAGCAAGTTGACAATAGACAGCCTTGACATACTCCTTTCCCAATTTGGAACCAGTTTGTTGTTCCATGTCTAACTGTTTCATGTCCATGTTCCAGTTCTAACCAAGAACTATGAACAGAGGTTTGTGACATTGTACAGGAGGCAGTGATCAAGACCATCCCCAAGAAAAAGAAATGCAAAAAGGCAAAATGGTTGTCTGAGGAGGCCTTACAAATAGCTGAGAAAAGAAGAGAAGCTAAAGGCAAAGGAAAAAAGGAAAGATAAACCCAGCTGAATGTAGAGTTCCAAAGAATAGCAAGGAGAGATAAGAAAGCCTTCCCCAGCAATCAATGCAAAGAAATAGAGGAAAACAATAGAATGCGAAAGACTATAGATCTCTTCAAGAAAACTAGAGATACCAAGGGAATATTTCATTCAAAGATGGGCACAATAAAGGACAGAAATAGTATGGGCCTAACAGAAGCAAAAGCACAGCCCAGTGATTATTTATTTATGTTTTACATGTGCTGTAACTAAAGTTCAGCAAGGTTATATGACATCTCTTTGTAAAAAGGGAGAAAAATCATTTTAACGTGTATGCAATTACACTCTCTGCTGTTGGCTTTAAGTTTCTGTACCATCTATCTTTTGAAATGATGATCTTCAGAATGAGCACATAAGCATATGAATAAATTACACACTGCTTTTATCACTGGAGTTTGCTGACCCTTAGGTCACAGTTTTACCAAGAAGACTGAAAATATGAGAAATCATTTAGGGTAATGAAGGATTCTTTACAAAGTTAAGTCCCAGGAAATAATGTTCAATTCTGGAGAGAAAATTAATTGCTTTTTGGAGGGCTGGGGTTGGGTGAGGAAGGGTCAGGAAGAATTCATTTAAAGTGTCTTAGAACCAGTATTAACAGGAAAAAGTGTACTGAAGAAAGAGCCACATCAAAGAGTGGATACTTGTGCCAATAATAAGAAATTGTTGTCTGTCCCAAGAATGTGGCATTTGGAAAAAATGAAAAGAAAATAGTAGTAACCTAAATAAAACATTTATAATCAGATTTTTTATATAATTGAGTAATTGTGAGAACTGAATAATGTCAACATGACAGTTTTTGCTAGGATGTAATTGGAATACTTTACCATCATTCAAATCTTTGGATTTGCATTCCCACCATTTTGAATGAAGGGCATCAGATTTAAAAACTACTCCCTCTGATTCTCTTCCTTAAGGAAGAAGTCTAGTGTAGACTCTAGATCCACTCTGCTTATGACCCAGGAGTTGGCGGAGGGTCACATTTCTCAATGCTGTATGCTTCCTATCTGCAAGATCGTCTGGAGGAAGTGTGGAACACTGTCCACAAGGAAAAGCTAAGATTTGTGGTAGGAAACATGATCTCTTTGTCAGTTATTCCACATGTTATCATCATGTCTGCAGAATTTATTACAGGGGTTACAGTAAATGGATTTCTTATAATCATCAACTGTAATGAATTGGTCAAAAGCAGAAAGCTAACACCCA
Source organism: Capra hircus (assembly GCF_001704415.2). NCBI lineage: Eukaryota > Metazoa > Chordata > Mammalia > Artiodactyla > Bovidae > Capra > Capra hircus. The sequence goes on along the minus strand of NC_030811.1, from coordinate 99,996,189 downwards.
TGCAACTCCTGTTCATATGTATCGGGATGTCTAGATTTGGTCTACAGACTGTGTTAATGGTACAAGGTTTTTTCTCAGTGTTCTTTCCACGCTTTTATAGCACAAAAATCTATGGCACACCAATGCTGCTCTTTTGGATGTTTTTCAGCTCTGTCAGTCTCTGGTTTGCCACCTGTCTCTCTTTATTTTACTGCCTCAAGGTAACAGGCTTCACCCAGTGCTGTTTTCTTTGGCTGAAAGTCAGGATCTCAAAGTTAATGCCTTGGATGCTCCTGGGAAGCCTGCTGACCTCTATGAACATTGCAGCTCTGTGTGTCAAGGTGGATTACCCTAAAATTGTGGATATTGATGTCCTCGGGAATGCCACAGCTAAGAGGATTAAACTCAACACAAAGCAAATTAATGAAGTTCTTCTCGTCAACTTGGCATTACTATTTCCTCTGACCATATTTATAATATGCACTGTTATATTATTCATTTCTCTCTACAAGCACACTCATCGGATGCAAAATGGACCTCTTGGTTTCAGAAACACCAGGACTGAAGCCCATATTAATGCATTAAGAACAGTGATAACATTCTTTTGCTTCTTTATTTCTTACTTTGGTGCCTTCATGGCAAATATGACATTCAATATTCCTTATGGAAGTCATTGCTTCTTTGTGGTGAAGGATATTATGGCAGCATATCCCTCTGGTCATTCGGTTATAATGATCTGGAGTAATTCTAAGTTCCAGCAACCAATCAGGAGACTTCTCTGCCTAAGAAGGAGTCAGTGAAGAGGAGGATCAATGTAAAATATTTTGTACTTCCTTATCACGGATTCAATGGACTTGTGTTTTATTTTTGTTTACTTATGTGTTGTGTGTGTTCTCTCTCTCTCTCCACTGAAAGCACTGATTTTAATGTTAGATGGATGTCTCTTTTTCTAAGACCTGTGTACTTAAAAAACATTATGACAGTACATATAAATAACTAGTATTTACTTGCATTGGAATACCAGTTATATTAAAGTTAAAAAAAAAATACTAAGATTTCATTTCACTGACCAAAGTAATTCTGTTACCTGTCTTCTGGTTTAGATAATCAACATCACATTGATTTAGGCTAAGACTTGGAACAATATAATAATTTGGCTATTTGACTGCACATAGCTATTTTCCAAAGAGTATAATTTATAATAATTATACTAATTATAATAATAATAATTTAGTATAATTATTTAAAAATGAAAATTATATGTTGAAAGTGTATGTATGTCAGGGCAATGTACTTAGATACATGGGTTAATGTCATGTTTTGCTGGATATACAGATTAAAGTCTTATTTTGGTAGATATACTTTTGAATTTAGTTACTAGCTCAGGTTGGTAAATGGTAAGGTCAAACAGAGCTGGCATATAGATACACAATGTAACTGAAGAAATATTTTTTACAAGTTAAATAAACATTTTTCAAGTTAAATAAACATTTTTCAATCACTTGAGGTGTGAAAGTCATGCCCAAATTGGATGTGAGGGAGGTTGCTGACAATGAAGTTCTAGCATGATATCATTCAACTGGTGTTTTAATTTCCCTCCAACTGGGAATCTTGTCTGAGGTATGGCTGTTGCAAATGACTTGAAGATCTAAGGTAAAAGCTTTGATATCTATTGCGAGATTTGAATTGATTCTCCTCTTTTAAAATCGTAAATTATGTTGTTTTGGGGGAAGAAAATATTTTTTGTAATATCTTACATCTCAGAATATCTGTTCGAATCTGTGACATCCTCATTGGCTTTTAAACAAACAAAAAAGTCTAGATAGTCATTTTACTTCTAAATAAATTGTAATTTAAATGGACTAAAAATTGCCAGGGTAAGGGGAAAAAAACCTAGATATGCGTGTAGGCATATGCATATGTATGTGTGAAGTCTTTTTTTACTTTACAAAATATTTCCACACACAATTGCTTATTTCATTCTCAGAACGTTTTGTAAAGTAGACAGTAGAATAATCTCAAATTTACAGTTGAGAAACTAAAGTTTGGAGAGGTTATTATATATGTCTAAGTCCACTCAACTACACTCCTTGCTATGACTGAAACTCAAACCTGGTTCTTCTATCACTAAAGTCAGTACACTCTCTGGTTTTCTTTCCATTATTCTTTATAGGCAACTTTAGGTTCTGAAAGTCATGATAAGAAATGACACTCAATATATGACCTGTGACATCCTATGACCTTTCTTCATTATGTCCTAGAAAGATAATTTTTTAAAAATTTCCTGAGTGTCTGAAGTATTCTATTATTTGGTCAAGTTATTTGTTTTCTATTTCCTCTCATATTTGGTTTCCTGACAGCCTGAGGAGCTATACATAGGTGCCCAACTCACATTTTTGTACCATTTGACTCACGTGGTAGGGAAACTGCTGTAGCAGTCTCACTTTTATAGTCAGGTGGTACTAAACTCTTTGCTGGGAAAACTGTTATTAACTATGTTTAGTTATGTTAGTTATGTTATTAACTATGTTATTAACTATGTTTGAGTTTTGCATAACTGTGTAACTGGAACTTCCCTTCAGATTATAAAACAGACCTACACACTTTTGCATCACACCCCCTGGTCTCCTAAGCCAAACTGAAACTCTTACTCATGCTAGCGTCTAAATTATCCGGGGAATTGTGGCATATATTTCCATAGTGACGTCTAGTATCAGTAGGCCATTTACATCCTCTACTATGCTCATCTTTTTTTTTAATTTAAAAAATAATTTTAATAATTGTTTATTAAATTGTAAAATAATACACAATATAAAAATGTGGAAAATACAGAGGAATTTCCTGTCAGTCCAGTTATTAGGATTCCATGTGTTCACTGCTGAGGGCCCAAGTCTGATCCCTGGTCAGGGAGCTAAGATCCTATATGTCAAGTGTCATGGTCAAAAAAAACAAAACATTTGGAAAAATACGGAAATATTAGAAGTGAACCTGATATAATCACAGGTAAAATTTTCATATACATTCTTCAGTGGTTTGAAGTATGTAGACATATAGGCATATGTAAGTATATAAGTGTAGGTGGTGCTAGTGGTAAAGAACCCTCCTACCAGTGCAGGAGATGTAAGAGACATGGGTGCAATCCCTGGGTAAGAAAGATCCCCTGGAGGAGGGCAAGGCAATCCACTCCAATATTCTTGCCTGGAGAAGCCCATGCACAGAGGAGCCTGGTAGGCTACAGTCCATAAGGTCACAAAGAGTTGGACACGACTGAAGCAACTTAGCACAGCACAGCATAATTTATTATATTATGAGGAACTTGCTATATACATACTTTATATTCTATGCTACCTTTGATTTGAATTATATGTGTGAAATTTTGCATATTTTAACAGCTTAATAATATTTTATTTTGTGGTTGTAACTTTGTTTTTAACCACTTTTCTATAACTAACCTGTATCTCGATTAACAAAGAGCACTATAGAGTTGAAAACAATGTTTATATTATTGAAGGGGAAAAAAGAAGCTCACCCAAACAAAACAAAACACGTAAAATGTGAAATAAATGTTTACAATCAAAAGAGGAGAATCTTAATAATATTTATACATTAGTGCCAAATTGGCACTAATGCCTTGAAAAAATCTGGCCTGGGAATCTCTTGGCATGGGGGCTGTTGGCATGGGAAACTTTTGTGATGGTGCTATGGGCTTGAATTTCCTTGGAATGGGTTTCAGGCTGGGAATATTTTAGAAAGAGGCTGTGTCATTGCAAGCATTCTAAGATTTCATAAAATCTGTAAAAAAAAAAAAAAGAAAGAAAGAAAGCATCAATGCCTTTAAAAGGAATTTTAGTAGTTAGTAATTAGTTTTCTATTCCAAAATTGCCTTTTTTGTGTATATTATTTCAAGAATCTTTGCAACCTAATAGAGAATATTCTAACTTGAAAATACAATAGAATAAGTCTAGAATTATCTAGACTTGAGTCTCACCTTCTAAATCTAACTTTCATATTTTTTCCTAAAGTTGATTATACATCAAAGTCACCTGGGAAGCATTTTTTAAATTGTATATTCCCAGGCTTATCTTAAGACATACTGAATACAGTCTCTGGTGATGGAACCCAAAAAATCAAAATACATTAATAAACCTACCCAGGAAATTCTGATTCAACTTTTTATGGGCCAAGGTTTGTGACTTATTGCACTACAGCATATCAATGCTACTGATTGGAGCCTATTTCTGTCAAAATAAAGTCTTTTTTAGGAGAAATTTAATGGCATTTAAATAGTACTATTATCCATTACAAAATATTCGTTTTAACTCACCCTTTCATTTATACTCTTTTGGTTCATAGGAACTGATTTATATTTTAATTATCTAATGTAGCAATATATGGATTGCATGTGGAATGATAAAGAAATACTATCATGGGAATCCAAAAACAGAAGCCAGTGCTGGCTAGTCAAAGGCAGCCCATAGTGCCCAATAGCCATAATTTCTGGAACCTTCTCTAGTGCTCCTCCATGACTGTGAGTCAGCTCTCTCTGCCTGTCTATTTTCCTTCTCTCACTAGAGACAATCAGTCTCTACCTTCAATGTGTGTCTTTTAGTTTTCTCCTTGGATAACTCCAACCTCAGTATAATAACATGTCAGATTTTGCAAATCCTTCAGTGAGCAGTCATGTCAAATTCAAACATTTACCAAGCAATCTCAAACATAAAAGAAACAGCAACCAATTCACAATAGCTCTCAAAAGCTTTAATGAATCTATTCTTTAGATAATTGACATACAATAGCTTATTCGCAAATGCTCTCTTTACCAAACTTAGAAGTTGGTAAGACACAATATTAGAAGTTGGAGACAAAAGAAGAATCAAGCTCCTCCTAGTCCACCAAAAAACAGGATTACATGTTTCCAGATAAATTTCATGAAAATGTAAACAATCTGGCTTGGATTAACTCACCTAAGGGTTTTCAAAGACTTTTATATTTGCAAGTGTCTTTTATCTTTTCTAGTGTAATGTAACTGTCAACCTAGTTGTTTACCTTTTACAGAGAAATAGCCTTATGGCCAATTAGTTGTGCACTGAAATGATTTGAGGCAAAGATGTTTAGCGCAAAAATACAGAATAGGACTTTTTTAGGACTTAGGTAAAGCAAGGGGTACCCGTAGATTCCACAAAGACTTTTCATGTCACTGGGAGTGGGAGTTTGCAATCTGCAAATAGAAGTTCAGCTTATCTTCCCAGTATGTTCTAGATAATGTTGTATCCAAAAAGACTTTGTATTATAGGCAGGTGAGATCTTTACTGTATAAAACCGCATATACATTATTCAGGAAATAATCCAATACTGAAAGGTGCAGAGGTTTTTATGTTTCCATCTCTTGGGCAAGTCACAGCTGATTCAAACCTAAAAATGAATTTGAGGATATCTATATTTATTCTGTTTCTTCTGGCTTCTTCACAGCCCTCTCTTCCTCTGATCAACACTATAGAATTTATATTTAATCAGTAAAAAGTTTTAGTTTCAGCTATTAGTTAGTAGAGAGAACACTTTTCTAGTTAAGCCCCAATATCTTGTGCCTCTTCTGTGTGACGCTGCTTAAATAGTACATCTTTGGAAAGTTAAAAGCTTCCTCCGCACATACACACACATGTCTATTTAATCCCCTAAAAGAATAAGAATTACAAAATTTTATTAAGAACTGCTTCCCTTTTATTAAGCAAGCTTCCTAATTTTTACTAAAGGATAGATAGGGAAATTACCAATAAATTACACGAAAGTAATTTCAGGATGAAAAGATGCATGCAGGTTTTTTTTTTTTTTTAGTTGGGGTTATGACTGTGTTACTCATAGTACTAGTGACACCAAACATTGATTTATTATCAGAAGGGAGAACTCTGATAATAGCATGAATTAACTGTATGTCAGTTACTTGACCTCTGATCATGGAGTAAAGAGATAAGGTCAGTTTCAATAAGGTGGTAAGTTCTAAAAATTAAACTCTCTGCATGCTTGACTTGGATGGAATGAATCTCGTTTGAGAGCCACTAAGGGATAGAATGAGAAAAAGGACAGGAAATAAAGGTATATCATATCAACTTTGCAATTTTTTTCTAGGGCTCAGCTGTGATTCTTTCAAGTTTAAGTTTGCATTTTCAGAGGCCCTTAGTTTTTGCAACATGCTTTACTATATAATTTTGAAAGTAGCTAAGTCTATCCTTTCGTCCCTTTTTTAAAAAATCTTACTTCCCCATTGCTGCTGCTGCTGCTGCTGCTAAGTCACTTCAGTCATGTCCGACTCTGTGCAACCCCATAGACGGCAGCCCACCAGGCTCCCCTGTCTCTGGGATTCTCCAGGCAAGAACACTGGAGTGGGTTGCCATTTCCTTCTCCAATGCGTAAAAGTGAAAAGTGAAAGTGAAGTCGCTCATGTCTGACTTGTCTGACTCCTAGCGACCCCATGGACTGCAGCCTACCAGGCTCCTCCGTCCACGGGATTTGCCAGGCAAGAGTACTGGAGTGGGCTGCCATTGCCTCTCCACTTCCCCGTTATGGTCCATTATAGTTTTTTTCACTACCTAGCTTCACAGAAGTAAAATAAAATGATCAAATATTTTTCTTTAATCATCTTAAAATCATTAATAGATTTTGGTTTTGCTCATTATTATCAATTTTTTTTTTCATTGCACTGTGTGACTTGCATTATCTAAATTCCCCAACCAGAGATTGAACCTGTGCCCTTAGCAGCAAAAGCACTGAGTTCTAACCACAGATCACCAGAGAACTCCCTAGTTTTACTTTTTAAATGTCCATTAAGTTTTCTATAGCTCTATCAGTGTTCCCAAGTGTTCTAACATATGCACTGTAGTGTGTTAAAGCTTCTATAATTTCATTCATAAATTAAGTCTATGGCTCTATGGTCAGGTTAATGGTGACATCCAAGATGGTTAACACCAAAGGGGACCTTCCCAGACAGCTGCCGCCAGTCCTCCCGTCCCTGTAGTGAGCCCCTGCTGACTCACACCTCCACAGGAGACCCTCCAACACTAGCACCTTTGGTTCAGTTTCCTGCAGAGTTACTTCTCCTTTCCTCTATGTCTTGGTATGCACAAAATTTTGTTTGTGCTCTCCAAGACTGGAGTCTGTTTCTCCCAGTCCTGTGGAAGTCTTGTAATCAAATCCCACTGGCCCTCAAGGTCAGATTTCCTGGGGATTCCCAGTCCCTTTGTTGGATCCCCAGGCTGGGAAGCCTGATGTGGGGTTTTGAAACTTCACAACAGTGGGAGAACTTCTTTTGGACTAATGTTCTCCAGGTTGTAGGTCACCCACGCAGCAGGTATGGGATTGGATTTTATTGTGATTCCACCTCTCCTACCATCTGGCTGCAGCTTCTTCTTTGTCTTTGGACATGGGGTATCTTTTTTTTGGTAGGTTTCAAGTCCTCCTGTCAATAGTTGTTCAGCAGCTAGTTATGACTTTGGTGCTCTTGCAGGAGGAGATGAGCGCGTGTCCTTCTACTCCACAATCTTGAACTGGAAGCCTGTAGATTATTATCCTTAAGTACGTTTTGGACTGTTTTGAAATTGGACGAACAGAACTGTCGGAAGAGTGTGTAATTTCCTTAGTTTTGTCTCACTGCAATAAAGATGTGAAATAGTGGACCAGTGTAACATTTTGGTTACAGCTCAGTTTTATTTGATAAACAAAGAATAGTACACCCTTGAGGCATGAGGGCAGTTCAGTTCAGTTCAGTCGTTCAGTCATGTCCGACTCTTTGCGACCCCATGAATTGCAGCACGCCAGGCCTCCCTGTCCATCACCAACTCCCAAAATTCACTCAGAATCATGTCCATCGAGTTGGTGATGCCATTCAGCCATCTCATCCTCTGTCATCCCCTTCTCCTCCTGCCCCCAATCCCTCCCAGCATCAGAGTCTTTTCCAATGAGTCAACTCTTCGCATGAGGTGGCCAAAGTACTGGAGTTTCAGCTTTAGCATCATTCCTTCCAAAGAAATCTCAGGGCTGATCTCCTTCAGAATGGACTGGTTGGATCTCCTTGCAGTTCAAGGGACTCTCAAGAGTCTTCTCCAACACCACAGTTCAAGAGCATCAATTCTTCAGTGCTCATCCTTCTTCACAGTCCAACTCTCACATCCATACATGACCACAGGAAAAACCATAGCCTTGACTAGACAGACCTTAGTCGGTAAAGTAACGTCTCTGCTTTTGAATATGCTATCTAGGTTGCTCATAACTTTTCTTTCAAGGAGTAAACATCTTTTAATTTCATGGCTGCAATCACCATCTGCAGTGATTTTGGAGACCAAAAAATTAAGTCTGACACTGTTTCCACTGTTTCCCCATCTATTTCCCATGAAGTGATGGGACCAGATGCCATGATCTTCAATTTCTGAATGTTGAGCTTTAAGCCAGCTTTTTCACTCTCCTCTTTTACTTTCATTAAGAGGCTTTTTAGTTCCTCTTCACTTTCTGCCATAAGGGTGGTGTCATCTGCATATCTGAGGTTATTGATATTTCTCCCAGCAATCTTTATTCTAGCTTGTGTTTCTTCCAGTCCAGTGTTTCTCATGATGTACTCTGCATAGAAGTTAAATAAGCAGGGTGACAATACACAGCCTTGATGTACTCCGTTTCCTATTTGGAACCAGTCCGTTGTTCCATGTCCAGTCCTAACTGTTGTTCCTGACCTGCATACAGATTTCTCAAGAGGCAGGTCAGGTGGTCTGGTATTTCCATTTCTTTCAGAATTTTCCACAGTTTATTGTGATCCACACAGTCAAAGGCTTTGGCATAGTCAATAAAGCAGAAATAGATGTTTTTCTGGAACTCTCCTGCTTTTTCCATGATCCAGCGGATGTTGACAATTTGATCTCTGGTTCCTCTGCCTTTTCTAAAACCAGCTTGAACATCAGGGATTTCACGGTTCACGTATGGCTGAAGCCTGGCTTGGAGAATTTTGAGCATTCCTTTACTAGCGTGTGAGATGAGTGCAATTGAGCATTCTTTTGCATTGCTTTTCTTTGGAATTGGAATGAAAACTGACCTTTTCCAGTCCTGTGGCCACTGCTGAGTTTTCCACATTTGCTGGCATATTGAGTGTAGCACTTTCACAGCATCATCTTTTAGGATTTCAAATAGCTCTACTGGAATTCCATCACCTCCACTAGCTTTGTTCATAGTGATGCTTTCTAAGGCCCACTTGACTTCACATTCCAGGATGTCTGGCTCTATATGAGTGATCACACCATCGTGATTATCTGGGTCGTGAAGATCTGTTTTGTATAGTTCTTCTGTGTATTCTTGCCACCTCTTCTTAATATCTTCTGCTTCTGTTAGGTCCATACCATTTCTGTCCTTTATCGAGCCCATCTTTGCATGAAATATTCCCTTGGTATCTCTGATTTTCTTGAAGAGATCTCTAGTCTTTCCCATTCTGTTCTTTTCTTCTATTTCTTTGCATTGATCTCTGAAGAAGGCTTTCTTATCTCTTCTTGCTATTCTTTGGAACTCTGCATTCAGATGCTTATGTCTTTCCTTTTCTCCTTTGCTTTTCACCTCTCTTCTTTTCACAGCTATTTGTAAAGCTTCCCCAGACAGCCATTTTGCTTTTTTGGATTTCTTTTCCATGGGGATGGTCCAACTGCAATGAGAGGCCCCAAGCAGTCTTGGCTTCCTCTTTTTATATGTTTTGTCTCCTCCCCTGTGAGCCTGCCCTATGCAAATTAGGTCTAGCCTGGAATTGGGTGTGTTTGTTTCACCTGAGGTTCTCACTCTGGTCCATGGATTTCTCCTTTGTTACCTTTTTGCGGGCTTTTCCCTTTCTTTGTTTTTTAACCACCACCATTTTGGGCTCCTTTTTCCCATTCTGACTACCGAACAGAACTAAAACTTTTTATCAGTACTTTGAGAAAAGAAGTAAATTATACTTGCGTTTACAAATGATGAACAGTGTTAGTATTTTTAATTGGCATAAACGAGAGTAATTATTTTAGAATGCTAGAAGGGCAGCAGCTAATGAGGTGGTGAAACAAGAATTATCAACCACTGCAGAATGACAAAAGGGCACCAGTATATAAAACGGGAGTGAAGAAAGGCACCAAGAGGCTGAAGGGTGAGAAGATACAGGAAGAGGTGAGAAGACAATGCTCTTGGAAGCAGTCCATCTGCCCACCGAGGTTTCAGTCTCCCGTTGTAAAGGACACCAAAAAGGGAGCACGGAAGTGCCACAAGGGAACCAAGCAGCCGATTAGGCAGCTAAGAGAGCAGCTTTACAGAACAATGACATAGTAGGGGTTGTCACCTTAGTTCCACAGACTAATTTGCCAGAAACTCCTTCATATACCGAAGGTGAGACTCTTAAAGCTAAGAGTGAGAGCTTTCAAGAAGATCATGTGGGGTGGTTTCAAAAGGAGGGTCTGCTTTTTCTGCCTGGGAACCTCCAATGGAAGTTGGTTAACTCCTTACAAGCTGCCACTCATTTAGGGGAAAAGGCCCTCCAAAGTTGACTAGAAAGGTCCTTCAGAGGAACAGGCCTCCAGACGACTATAAGGCAAGTGGTCTCCTCTTGCCCACTTGCCAATTAAACAACCCCCAAGGAGCTCAAAGACCCCAGCTGGCCCAGCCCATCCAACAACGTGGCCAGGGGAGGACTGGCAGATGGACTTCACCCAGTTTCTCAAGGGCATAAGTAACTATTAGTGATGACAGATACATTCACAGGATGGATTGAAGGCTTTCCCACCAGGACTGAGAAGGCTGAGGAGGTAGTAAAAAAAAACTGCTCCATGAAATCATTCCAAGATTTGGCCTGCCTAGGTCATTGCAAAGTGACAATGTGACATCATTTACTTCTAAGGTCAGCCAAATGATCTCTTAAGCATTGGGCATTACTTATTATCTCCATTGTGCCTGGAGGCCTCAGTCTTCAGGACGAGTAGAAAGAGCCAACCATTTCTTAAAATCGATGATAAAAATGATAACCCAGAAGACCTCCCTCAGATAGAAGGAGGCTTTACCAATAGCTCTCCACCCATATTGCCCCTAAGGAACAGGTTGGTCTTCGTCCTTATGAGATGCTATATGGGAGAACTTTTGTTTATCTCAATGACCTTTTCCTAGATCCAGAGGCTCAGACTATCCAGTTTTATACCATGGCCATTGGACAGTTCCAACAAGATATATGTTTGGGGGCATCAACCAGGGTCCAAAAGATTATAAAGAGCCACCACTATATGCTCCAGGAACTCAAGTCCTAATTAAAGTCTGGAAAGATGGCTCCCCAAAGGCTTAACTCCAGCCCACATGGAAGGGCCCCTATCCTGTAATATTTCTACCCCCACAGCAGTCAAGGTACCAGGATACAACTCCTGGGTTCACTACTCACAAATCAAGCTGTGAAAGGAAACAGAGGAGGACACTCAAAATACCTATGAGCTCTGGGACATCTCAGATACCCATTCAGGACTACAGATGAGTGCCATTCGTATGAACACCATGAAAATTAAGTTTCTGGGGATAAGATTTCTCAGGATAGCTCTAAAGAGCCAACACAGGTTTTCAGGGGTTATACTCCAAAATAGGCAGGAGGTAGATCTCCTGATCCCTGAACAAGGAGGAACCTGAGCAATCTTGAATGAGACGTATTGCTTGTGGGTAAATACCTCCAGCTAAGTTTTAAAAAGTCTCACAGTCCTCAAGAAAAACATTCTGATACTATGGGATCTCAAAGAATGAGCTGGAGAGTCCTCAGTGTGACAACAATCTCCCTTTGGGGGAATCCTTCTCCTGGCGAGAGGGAATTTAGAGTTGGGAAACGCCCCTACTAATCCCTGTTATCCTCATATTGATGCTGCTTATGATTGCTCCATTATCAGTTTTCTAACCCATTTTGTCTCTGCCCAGGTCAACAAGCTACAACATGTAGTTTCAGTTCAACAAGGATATATTAAACTACACCCGACCATGGAAAATATCACTCATCCTTGAAAGGACACTGCTATAAGGACTCTGAGGCTTGAGACTAGCAAGAGGGGGAGGCCCAGTGCCCCTCACCATCCCAGTTCAGCAGAAAGTAGACAGAGAGACCTTGATGCCCCTATTCCCAAAGAATTGGGCCTCTCATATCTTGCGGGGGAAATGTTAGATAGTTACAGTAGGAAAAAGGAGTCCAAAATGGTGGCGGCTGAAGGACAAAGAAAGGAAAAGTCCACAAAAATGGAACAGAAGAAAATGCGAGAACTGGAGTGGGAACCTCAGGTGAAACAAACAGCCCTCCTGGCTAGCCAGTTTACACAGGGCAGGCTCAGGGAGAGGAGAAAAAAAAAAACAAATAAAAAGAGGAGCCAAAATTGAGCTCTTCTTTTGGGTTGGCCCACCCTCACGCCTCAGAGCATGTATTTTCCTTGCTTGCTAAGTAAAACTGAGCTATAACACTGGTCTGCCAAATAAAACTGAGTTGGTCCACTGTTTCAAATTTTTGCTGTGATGAGACAGAACTGAGGAAATTACACACTCCCCCAACAACTCATACACAATTTTGTCCTCCTGACGAATATTCAGAGTACCACCTCATTTCATACTGCCAGTACTAACTGCTCTGAAATGTAGCCCCTATGGTTTTATAGATCCAAATTCATGTAAATAACTATGCTATCTTATTATTGTCTTTTCACGTAACTCAATCTTCAATTTGTTCCTATTTTTCTCTGTTATTTTCAGTATGGAAATTGTTCCCTTTCATAAAGAAGGACATGAAATAGAAACAAAGCTATTTAGCTGCATATGGCATACATTAATATTATTCCTTCTGCCCAAGAAACTCCCATCCTTTTTTTAAAAAATTCTGAACATAATTGAAAACCTATTTTACTTTCTTATTAATTTATGGAGTATTTTGAACTCCAGCTATGTGATAAGATTATTACCACAATAGTTTTTAAGTTAATTTATTTGAATCAATATAAACATATGCTATTATATTATTCAAGTAGCCTTTTAAGAAATGTGCACATTCCTTATGTAAAATAAAATGTTCTCTGCTCTAAGCTCTACCAGTAAACAAGCCTTTTCCAAATGCAGATTTCTGAGCGCAGGTGAAATAAAGCCAGCTATTTGGAAGCCATCAGCTGCTTCCTCTCTGGTAAGTGCTGAGGAGTTGAGGGGATGTGTGAGGCGGCCATCAGACAGATTTGCCATCGCTTATGTTAAACAAGGAACAAGTGTGTAAACAACGAAGAAAGCAGGATTGGCCCCAGATAGCTAGATGCATATGAAAGAGATTATTTCAGCAAGCCCAGATGCTTGCATCTTCTCATACATTGAAGATTGCTAAATCTCTTCATGTGAGAGGTTTACTTTTTTCTTAATTAAGAGTAATCTTTTAATATTCAGATTGCCTGCTCCCTGTTGCAAACTTCTATATAGCCTGGCTCCTCCCCTGCCTCCTTGGAGGTAGCTCTCTTGGGGTCACCTGAAATACTGTCTCTTGGGCTCAAGTCTTGACATTCCCACTGAATAAAATCTAACTCTCAACTTTCAGGTTGCACTTTTTTTTTGTTTTTCAGTCAGCACTTAGTACCAGGAGACATGAAAGTCAGAATGTGGAGGTTTTTATTTGTCACAACAGGTTACCTTCCTAATTTTAGGGAAGCTGAGCATCAGATCCTTTCACATATCATAGATATTTATGTGCAGTAAAAATGTATTATACATTCAAAGTATCTACATAACAGGAGGTTTTTGAATAGTTCTATATATAACTTCAGTCACTTAACCACAAAACAGTATTTCCCTAGCAGAAACATCTTGAAAAGCATTCATGAAAGCATTAAAGAGAATTATAGTAGCTTTTATGGTGTCTACCCATTAAACCACCTTCCCTTCCTGTCGTTTTTACTAAGAACTTTGCTGTTGTGGAAGATCAGAATAGATCTTTGTTGCTCTAAAGAAATTTTCAGAGATGTTCTTACTTCAAGGACCTACCCCCTCATTAATTTCCCAGGAAAGTAACTGTCAGGACTGATTATTTGGCATTTAGTACTTAGTCTTAAGATGCAGTCTTATAGGTTTGTATCTTTTCTAGTGAATTATTTATAATTTTCTTGAAATCTAAGTCCGTGCCCTGTGCATTTTCACATCCTACACAATAGTACTGAACCAATATAAAAAGGCACTTTGAACATATTCTTTTGAGAAAGAATCATATATATCCCTATGCAGAGAGTGAGAGAGATACATGTTAGATAGCATAAAGATAGGTTAATTTTATTCCAAAACTCTAAGAGATTGAGTAAACCCAACTCTACTGTCATTTCCCCAAGGAAAAAAACACAATGAAATTGAATATTGGGAAAAACAGCACAGGTAAATTGATGTTTGAGCTTCAGTTTATAAACTGGGATAAAATTATATATAAGCAATTCACTGCCACCCAGGGGTGAACTTTCACTTCAGATGAAATAATAGGATAATTGAAAGACTCCAGACATTAGGGATCTTGGTTCAGGCAGTTTTATGCATGTGTGCCTGCTAAGTTGCTTCAGTTGTGTCCAGCTGTTTTCTACCCTATGGGCTATAGCCTGCCAGAATCCTTTGTCCATGGAATTATCCAGGCAAGAATACTGGAGTGTGTTGAGATGCCCTAATTTCATTAGAAAAATACAAGAAAAAGAGAAGCTAATGCTCAGATCACAGGAATTTTTTGGACCAAATGAGGGTAAATAACTAGCCCAAATCACAAACAAATTGTAAAGAGAAAAGTAAAACCAAAAATATTTATGACTTTTGTGGGATAATTACAAACTTTAATTTTGCCTAGATATTAGTATCAATGAATTGATGTTCTTTTTTGAGGTTTCATAGTGGTGCTATGCTTATGCTTCTTTTTTTTTTAAGTGTTTTCTCTTTTAGTGGAAACATTCTAAAATAATTACTGATAAGTTGATTGTTTTGTTCTTGTATAATCGCTAAGTAGTGTCTAACTCTTTGCTGACTTCATGGCCAGTAGCCCACTAGCCAGGCTCCTCGGTCCAAGGGATTTCCCAGTCAAGAATACTGGAGTGGATAGCTGTTTGCTTCTCCAGGGGATCTTCCCAATCCAAGGGTCAAACCCACATCTCCTGAATTGACAGGAGAATTCTTACCACTGAGCCACCAAGGAAACTCAATAAGTTGATATGATGCACCAAAATAATAATAAGAGAAGGAGATAAATTGCAGGATATTTAAAGCAATTTGGGCTATAAGTTGATCAACTTTTTAGCCAGGTGATGGTAACATGAAGATTCACTATGCAATTCTGTCTATTTTGGTACACATTTGAAATTTTCTGGGAGGTGTTTTTTGTTTTTTAATCTCACCAAGAGATCGCTGAGTGTAGAATTTGACCAGTGAAAACAGAAAGCTTTCTCCATAATTTATTTTGCAGAAATCAGTAGGTGAAGCTGGAAACTATGGAAGAAGAACTTGTAATCCTCACTTGCCTTATAAAATGAACATTGAGGAAATTAACTCAAACATTCTTAAGCCCAAGGTAATAAAAGAGTTGAACCTGCTTTTCAAATTGTGCTTATATTAAATGTTAAACTCATACTGACTTACAAAAAGATTACTAAACAAATATAAAAAGTGAATTGTCAAGACATTATTTAGTAAAACTACTCTAGAGTGGGATTATTTTCTCTCTTGATGTTTACTAAGTTTTGAATTTTGTAGTATATTGATTTTCTAACATTTCCAAAAAGAGCTCAGGAGTTATTGCCTTGTTGCTAGGTTTTAGGGAACATTAGAGGCCCTACTTTCACTCTTTTTTTCCTACTCTAACTTGAGTCCTTTAGAAAATTAATTCAGTTTCTTAGCAACCCAGGTGGGTAAAACTTAAATGCACTTTGAGATCTTTTGTAAAGCAAAGGCTAAATGTTTCCTTATAAACTATCTGTTTGTTTAGTCTCATCTGGCTTTGCAGAAAAGATCTTCTGAGACATACTGCCAAAAACAATTTTATTAAAACTCGCAATTTTAAATGGTGAGTTAAGTTACTGATTTTCTAATGAATGCTCCTTTTTTGTGTTTATTTTTAATTATTCCAGTTTGTCAATTTATCTAGGTCTTTTGAATTTGTGTACTTTATGTTAAAATATATGACATGAACTCATTTATGAGAGAAGCAATCTCTTTATATATAATATTATAAATGGGAAATCATGAGATGTTAAGAAGGAGAAAGCTGGAAGTGCTGAATTTCTTTGTAAATCTACAAATGTAAATGAATTCCTGGTCTAAGGAATTCAGTGTGATCTTAATAGCAGACTATGTTATAATGCTCTTTGCTTGTTGGCAGCATTTAGGTATCAGGTATATATCTGTATCTCTATCTCTCTGTCTGTCTAGCCTCCCAAATACTTAAGTTTACAAAATTAAACTCATATTTGTGAGCAAAATAAGCTTAAATTTGCATACATTTACTAACCTAAGGAATGCATTTATTTTAAAATCTGATTGTAAAAGCAGATAACAAAAATATTTTGTGACATTCTAGTAGAAAATATTAAGGAAGAAATTTAAATTAAAGTTTATTTTTTATATTGCCACTATTAGAAGTTTTCATTATTTAGAAAAAAATGCAATTAGATATTTGAGCTTTTAGATACAGTTTCAAAAAAAGAGTCTGTAATTTCCAGAATTTGGCACATAAAATTATTCCTCTTATCATGGAACCACTTAAAGTTTGCATTTTTGTAAGGTTGAAAAATCATTGAATAAAAGAAATTTCACATGACTCAACCTAAAATATGCAGAACCCTACATAGTGTTTGTAAAAATATGTATATTTGACTCAATATTACAATCTAACGGGTCAGATCTTGGAATTAACTAACTTTAATACAAGGAACAAGGCAAAATGTAACTCCGAGTTCCACTGCTGTATTCATAAGGAAATATGAACCCTGATAGATCTGGGAAAAAGCTTTTATTGGAGCGGCATTTAAACTAATCCTTAAGACCAGGTAATTTCTTAGATGGAGAATAACTGGGCATGTTGAATGCAGATTAAACTATTCTATTATTTCCAGTGAGACATTTTTTGCAAAGTACAGCTTCTGTAATATCAACATTTACCACTACATCTTTGACTAAATGAGATTACTAGTTTATTTTTTCTTACTTTCTCAACCTCATATCTTATGACCATATTTCTCTATGCCTTAGCTTTTTCCACATAAAGTGAGGAGTATAATGTGATATTGCCATCACAAGCTTCAATCATTCAATTAGATCTCCAGTTGATTTCTTTCTGCTGGGGTATCCCGGGACTACAGTTGAGGGAGGAGGCAGATGGGCCACCCCTATCCCAAGGGTAAAGCAATTAGAGATTAATTCCCTATGGGCTGAAACTCCAAGATGAGAATAACAGGACAATTGAGGGATGAGCCTGGACCCTAGAGATGCATGCAAACACGTGAGAGGATCCTGAGATATACCAATTATGGACAGTGAACCAGACAAATCAAAATGACTTGCCAAAGGAAACCTGGAAGAAATGTCCCATAAAAGTAATTCAAACTGCCATGAGGGTGTGACTCAGCCCCTCTCTCTCTCCCTGAGTCTGCCCGTGTGTCTTTCCACACATTGTTTTTATTGTTCAGTTGATAATTTTTGTCCGTCTCTGTGACTCCATGGACTGCAGCACGCCAGGCTTCCCTGTCCATAACCCACTCCCAGAGTTTGCTCAAACTCATGTCCATAGTGTCAGTGATGCCATCCAACCATCTCATCCTCTGTCGTCCCCTTCTCTTCCTGCCTTAAATCTTTCCCAGCATCAGGGTCTTTTCCAATGGGTTGGTTCTTCACATCATGTGGCCAAAATATTGAAGCTTCAACTTCAGCATCATCCCATTCATCCAGTGAATATTCAGAATTGATTTCAATTATACTCTTTTATTCCTCTTAATAAATACTTTACTTATTTCAGTACTTTCCATCTTTGTGGGAATTCTTTTCTGCAAAGCTGAAGGGCCAGGGCCCTTGTCACTGACCACTGATCTAGTGGCTAGGATCTGGTGCTTTCACTGCTGTTTCCCAGCCACAATATCCTGGGAACCAAAGCCTTGCTCCAAGCCATTGCCGACCGAGGCCACCCGAGATCACAATGATATATGCTAACACGTGATTCATATATCACAGAAGCTTAATTTTAATGCATATTATTCTTTTGAGTAATATGTAACAATAACTTCATAATATAAGGACACAATGAAGTATCATACAAATTAAAGATAATTTATCCCTGGTTTATATATTGCATAGTTACAGTTTTTGGCAGCCAGGAAGCCCCAGACATATACAGACAGAGACAGAAATGAGCAGTAGTGGCAAGAAGATGACAGATGAGCTTGTGTCTGCTCTCAGCTACCTAGTCAAAAAGAAGTCTAGACCTCACTGCATTCTCCAGTTAGAGCTTCTTAATCTTTTGACTGTCCAGCTCTCTTACTACCATGATACTTGTTTTCTATATCGATTAGACCTATTCTTATTCTTCCAGTTTATAAACTTCCTGGTTAGTTTCTTCCTAGCTGTACATCCTGGTGAGACACTTTGCTGTCTCACTTACCTACACCTTCAACCTCCATGTCTTTTCGTGGCTGCTGCTGCTGCTGCTAAGTCACTTCAGTCGTATCCGGCTCTGTGCGACCCCATAGACGGCAGCCCATGGCAGCTGATTACAAACCCCTGGCCATGAATCAATACTCTCATGTCTTTTCTTTGCTCATGTAACCAGATTTCTGAGCCCTGCAGGAGATGGGTATATTTACAATTTTAGTCAAGACTGAGCCTTCGGTGTGCCTCAGAAATTAAAAAATACATTTCAACAGAAATGTGAAGGATCATAGGTGAGGCAAGAGACTTATAAAAGAAGGCATGAACTGGGAACAGATTAACCACTGACTGTCAAGGGCTTATTTTCATCATCTCCTAGTGAGTGGGTGGGTCAGTGTTGAAGTCACATTAGCCAGATTCAGAAGCACCCAACATGAAAACAACATGCAAATTTATTAGTTTATGAGAAAAATAAACCAAACTAACTCATATTTTCTTTCCAGTTCACTGTCTTCCAGTAGACTACTGTGCATATGAAACCAGATGATCATCTAAGATTGATTTGGTTAAAGTTAGATAAGAATAATAAATAATTATTGGTTATAGTGTTAAATGGACCAGGTTATAAAAAGTTATGCATAGATATGAGAAGGGAAATAAAAATACCAATTATTAGCCAGCGTGCCCTCCCCTCTGGAAGAATCTTGGAAGGATATGGCCAACTTTCAAACTCTCACCCTTTCTTTTTAAATCCCTTTATTTACAAACCCTTTTAATTTCTATGCAGACATTCCTATTGTTTCCTGTATAATAAAGCTATGACAAACCTAGACAGTATGTTAGAAAGCAAAGACATCTCTTTGTCGACCAAGGTCGATATAGTCAAACCTATGGTTTTTCCAGTAATCACATATAGATGTGATAGTTGAACCATAAAAAATGTTGAGCACCCTAGAAATGATGCCTTGGAATTATGGTACTGGAGAAGACTCCTTTAGACTGCAAGGAAATCTTTGCAATACTTTGACCACCTGATGGGAAGAGCCAACTCATTGGAAAAGACTCTGATGCTGGGAAAGATCAAAGACAAAAGAAAAGGGCAGCAGAGGATGAGATGTTTGGATGCCACCACTGTCAATGTGGTGGTGGGACTATTTGGACATTAATCTGAGCAAACTCCAGGAGATAGTGAAGGGCAGGGAAGCCTGACATGCTGCAGTCCATGGGGTCGAAAAGAATCAGAAATGATTTAACAACTGAACAACCGCATAATATAGAAACATGAAATTAAGATATTTTAAGTTATATTTTTAGCATTGCTTCAGTTCAGTTCAGTTGAGTCGCTCAGTCGTGTCCGACTCTCAAACCCCATGAATCGCAGCATGCCAGGCCTCCCTGTCCATCACCAACTCCTGAAGTTCACTCAGACTCACGTCCATCGAGTCAGTGATGCCATCCAGCCATCTCATCCTCGGTCGTCCCCTTCTCCTCCTGCCCCCAATACCTCTCAGCATCAGAGTCTTTTCCAATGAGTCAACTCTTTGCATGAGGTGGCCAAAGTACTGGAGTTTCAGCTTTAGCATCATTCCTTCCAAAGAACACCCAGGGCTGATCTCCTTCAGAATGGACTGGTTGGATCTCCTTGCAGTCCAAGGGACTCTCAAGAATCTTCTCCAACACCACAGTTCAAAAGCATCAATTCTTTGGTGCTCAGCCTTCTTCACTGTCCAGCTCTCACATCTATACATGACCACAGGAAAAACCATAGCCTTGACTAGACGGACCTTAGTCGGCAAAGTAACGTCTCTGCTTTTGAATATACTATCTAGGGTGGTCATAACTTTTCTTCCAAGAAGTAAGCGTCTTTTAATTTCATGGCTGCAACAACCATCTGCAGTGATTTTGGAGACCAAAAAAATAAAAGTCTGACACTGTTTCCACTGTTTCCCCATCTATTTCCCATGAAGTGATGGGACCAGATGCCATGATCTTCATTTTCTGAATGTTGAGCTTTAGGCCAACTTTTTCACTCTCCACTTTCACTTTCATCAAGAGGCTTTTTAGTTCCTCTTCATTTTCTGCCATAAGGGTGGTATCATCTGCATATCTGAGGTTATTGATATTTCTCCCAGCAATCTTGATTCCAGCTTGTGTTTCTTCCAGCCCAGCATTTCTCATGATGTACTCTGCATAGAAGTTTCATAAGCAGGGTGACAATATACAGCTTTGACATACTCCTTTTCCTATATGGAACCAGTCTGTTGTTCCATGTCCAGTTCTAACTGCTGCTTCCTGATATGCATACAGATTTCTCAAGAGGCAGGTCAGGTGGTCTGATATTCCCATCTCTCTCAGAATTTTCCACAGTTTATTGTGATCCATGCAGTGAAAGGCTTTGGCATAGTCAATAAAGCAGAAATAGATGTTTTTCTGGAACTCTCCTGCTTTTTCCATGATCCAGCGGATGTTGGCATTTTGATCTCTGGTTCCTCTACCTTTCCGAAAACCAGCTTGAACATCAGGAAGTTCACAGTTCACGTGTTGCTGAAGCCTGGCTTGGAGAATTTTGAGCATTACTTTACTAGCATGTGAGATGAGTGCAATTGTGCGGTAGTTTGAGCATTCTTTGGCATTGCCTTTCTTTGGAACTGGAATGAAAACTGACCTTTTCCAGTCCTGTGTCCACTGCTGAGTTTTCCAAATTTGCTGGCATATTGAGTGTAGCACTTTCACAGCATCATCTTTCAGGATTTGAAATAGCTCAACTGGAATTCCATCACCTCCACTAGCTTTGTTCGTAGCGATGCTTTCCAAGGCCCATTTGACTTCACATTCCAGGATGTCTGGCTCTAGATTAGTGATCACATCATCATGATTATCTGGGTTGTGAAGATCTTTTTTGTACAGTTGGAAATGCTAAACCTACACCTTATATCCACATTTTGTTAATTGGTATAGTACTTTAATGATTAACTTATTTTGCAGTAATTTTGTAGAGATGGTAAGTGGCTCCCTATTCATCAAATCACCTTTATTTTTATTATATTATTGAGCAACAGAGGATAATATATTTTTGAACACTTGAGGGAATTTCTACTCTTCTCACTCAGATATTAAGTACCACTCTTTTTTTGGTCTCTGTTCAGCTTAAAAAAAAAATGTAGTAAGAATCCTCAACAGAAGATCTAGCCTCCTGATAGACTTCCAAGTGTACAATACAATACTGTTAACATAGTACACCATCGTACAGCAGACCTCTAGAACTTATTCGACTGGTATAACTGAAACATTATACCTGTTGAATACCAGTTCCTCATTCTTCCTCCCCACCAAGCCCTGGCAACCACCATTCTACTCTCCATTTCTGTTTGACTATTTTAGATTTCTTCATATAAGTGAAATCATGCAGTATTTGTCCTTCTGTGACTGGCTTGTTTCATTTAGTATAATGACCTCCAAGTTCATTCATCTTGTTGCACATGGCAGAATTTCCTTCATTTTTAAGGCCGATATTTTCTGTATATACAACATGTTCTTCATCCATTTGTTAGTTTGCCACCTCCTCAGGAGCTGCCCAGGTGTAATCTGAACCTGGGCCCTGTACATGGAAGGCAAGGAAAGACCAAAGACAGAGGTAGAGCATTGCAGATAGGGAGGTAGGCAGGTTTAAGAAGCAAAGGAACTTGCATATGTGGCTTTTCTTGGGCAGCTGCAAGACAAGTAGATCTCTGCACTGGTTCCCCACTCTATGCCTGAATCTTGAAAGTTTATAGAGAGGACTTCTCTGGTTCCCAAGGGTCTGCCCTGGTGGCTCAGAGGTTAAAGCGTCTGCCTAACGTGGGCGGGAGACCTGGGTTTGATCCCTGGGTCCGGAAGATTATCTGGAGAAGGAAATGGCAACCCACTCCAGTATTCTTGCCTGGAGAATCCCATGGACGGAGGAGCCTGGTGGACTACAGTCCACGGGGTCGCAAAGAGTCAGACACGACTGAGCAAATTCACTTTCCCTGGTTAAAGTCACGTATGCTGTCCAGATAGCCTCAGCAACACAGTACTATCTCAAGGCTGTTTCCTTGGGCAACCTCTAGATCAGGAAACTCAAGCGAGGCACGCACTCTAAGGACAAGGAGGGGATGAGGGACCTCCAGTTGCTGTTGAGTCATTGAGTTTTTGTCACTGAGTTTTGGGGCAGTTTGTTAAAAAGCATTATTATAGCAAAAGCTGACTTAGCCACAGGCCTATACTTTGAGTTATATAGTGGACATATATTTTGCTTAAACCTACTTATTATTATAACTTCTTTCCATAAACTGTTCCTCCTCTTGTATTTCTTATCTTGGTTAAGAAATTTTGTGGTATCTTTGATTTGTTAAAATGATGTGTCATAAAAGACCTTTGGTGATATAACCACAACTGATTTTTATCCATCTTTTTATTCTGCTACCTCTTTACATACATATGCTATGTTTTTGCTACACATGCCTCTTGCTTTTCTCTCAATGGATCATAGTCATTTAAAAAATATTTATATTAGAAGTTGAAAAACAATTATCATTTTATTTTACAAAATATTTATTATTAATTTTTTAAGTTGACATTGTCAGTGTTTTTCCAAAGTAGCTTTTCTTTATTCTCAATTTCAAATTACTGCATAATAGCATTTAGAATCTTGAAGTTTCTCTGTTTTGCTGTTTTTATCAAACAGCATAAAATTTTAGCACAAGAGGAAGGAAGTCGTACCTACCTCAGACCCTTATTTCCTGGGCACCAGCATTATTTATTTGCACTTAGCCAGATAAATTTTGTTTGGTTTTTATCCCTCTTTCCATGGAGATTTCAAATTCATTGGCATTGTCTACTATCATATTAGACACTCAATTGTGACCAACTCTTTGTGATCTCAGGGACCGTAGCCTGCCAGGCTCCTCTGTACATGGGATTCTCCAGGCAAGAATACTGGAGTGGGTAGCCATTCCCTTCTCCAGGAGATTTTCCCAACCCATAGATTGAACCTAGGTCTCCTGCATTGCAGGCAGCAGATTCTTTTACATTCACTAAATCCTGGAATTGTGCCAACCATTTCCTTGTCACAGATCAACAAAGAGGAAATCCGTGATTCTTATCTGCTGCTGCTGCTAAGTTGCTTCATTCGTGTCTGACTCTGTGCGACCCCATAGACGGCAGCCCACCAAGCTCCCCCGTCCCTGGGATTCTCCAGGAAAGAACACTGGAGTGGGTTGCAATTTCCCTTCTCCAGTGCATGAAAGTGAAAAGTGAAAGTGAAGTTGCTCAGTCTTGTCTTGCTCTTCACTACCCCATGGACTGCAGCCTACCAGGCTCCTCCGTCCATGGGATTTCCAGGCAAGAGTACTGGAGTGGATTGCCATTGCCTTCTCCAGTTCTTATCTATAGATCCCAATAGTAGAACCTGAAAGTTGCTCAGTCGCTTCCGATTCTTTGTGACCCCATGGACTATACAGTTCAAGGAATTCTCCAGGCCAGAATACTACAGTGGGTAGCCTTTCCCTTATCCAGGGATCTTCCCAACCCAGGGATCTAACTCAGGTATCCCACATTGCAGGTGGATTCTTTACCAGCTGAGCCACAAGGGAAGCCCAAACTGGAGTGGGTAACCTATCCCTTCTCCAGGGGATCTTCCAGACCCAGGAATCGAACCAGAGTCTCCTGCATTGCAGGTGGATTCTTTACCAACTGAGCTGTGAGGGAAGCCCAATACACTTATCATGGTTTAGATGGCCACAGATACCTCAGAAATAGCTTCTGACAAGATTTACATACTGTCTGTGCTTTGGTGAAATGCTATTTCCTTGCTTTACCCCCCAACTTATTTCTTCTTATTCTTCAAGTTCAGTGCAAATGATAACTTTTCTTTCAATGTCATTTCTATTTTCCTGATAGAGCTAGCTATGCACTCTCCCAGGCCTCTCTTAACATTATTGTAATATCTATCATGTTACATAGGCTTTATTTTTTATCTTCATTCATAAAACTCTTGTGGTATCTATCATATTACATAGGTTTTCTTTTTTGTCTTCATTCCTTTCTCCCAATTCTCTCACTTTTTAAGGATATGAATTTCAAGTTAATTGTTTCGAATCCCTAGCCCCTAGCTCAGTAACTGCTGTAACAAACATGTTGAATAAATACTTGCAGCCACCGCAATACTTTCTTCATCTCTACACACACACCCTATCATGTCTGAGCTTTTTTTTTTTTCTTTTTCCCTGCTTCATAAATCTTTTAGAGCTTACCCTGGCCAAGAGAGAAAATATTTGATACACCGTTGCTAGAGTGGCATACTTCACCAGTTTCCATATCTGTTGCAGATTTCAACCTGTGAAAACGCCCCTGTGTCCCAGATGAGTAGGAGAGGCAGGGATACTGCAGAGAGGCTGCACTGTCTCATGCAAGATCACAACTCCAAATGGAAAATAAATGCACTGCAACCACCACAATCTGAAGTAAAAGTCAACATTTGGGAAATAAAGCCTCCTGATTTTAGTTATAAACTGTATACATCTTTGAGGCTTGCAGAAAAGCCATCAAGGACCATCATGGAAGAAGAAAGAAGAAAAATCCCTGATTTTCCAGGAAAAATGGTTCACCTTCCCAGCCTAAGGAATCCTCCCAAGAAGGCCATATCTCCTAAATTTATAACTACATTTCCACGTCTGGATTCACATAAAGCAAAGTTAATGTTTGTGGAGAGTGGAAAATATCCAAATGGTGTATACCTCAATCCAAAACCACATGACTTTCGACAGGTAACAAAAAAGCATTTGATTCTAAATAACTTAAAACAGATATAGGGAAAATATATTATTTTTATTCATGTCTTAACTATAACAACTATTATGTGAATAAAAAAAGTATATGTGAATATAATGTGTATAAAGTTGTAGCAGTATTTCTCATGGAACAATACAATTCAAATTCAGCAATAAATGAATGGCAAAGGAAAGACAAGACCCTGGTTGATGTTTCTGATGGGGTTTTATCTGCTGGAAGGGATGACCAGTTTAGGGATGGCTTTAGAAAGCCATTCAAGAAAGGGTTCAAGAAGATCTTGGACTGAAGTATGTTTGGAAAACTGACTCCAGGAGTTTACTGTCTAGTAATGAATCAAGCATGGAACAAAGGGATGAGTGAGTGAAAATTGACAAACAAGGGATATTGTATTACTTCAAAGAGTCTTTCTAATGGTTTGGAGTCTTTCTAATATTTTGAATAATATATGAGCAAGAATTTCTAGTCTAAAATTGTGGTGAGAAATAAATATTTAAGGAGATGTGATTAGGTCAAAATATAATTCCATTAGACCATGAATATATCCTATAATTCACATAAATATGACTCTTGCTAGGTAAAGAGAGAAGCAATAGGACTGATAATACCAGAAAATCTAAAAAAGGAAAAAAGGAAAAAGCTTATTCCAGTGAGAAAATATAGGAAAACAGTTAAGAGCACCGAGTATCCTAGTTCTCTTACTTTCTAATACTTTTGTACAAGTTGTTAAGCCTCTCTCCTTGTACATTGGAATGAAAATACTTTATGTTTTATATGGTTTTTTTAAGTAATGAAGGAGACAATTATATGCAAATTTCTTATAACAAAGTTGGAAATATTGAGGTACTCAGTAAAAGTGAACTTTTAGGAGCTATTAGGATAAAAGTTGGGCAATTCAAAAAGCTTTGATCTATAACCTTATTTACTTATCCATCTAAATGCTTATGTTTGTAGTAAATGAAACATATTACGTTTATAAATGAGGGGAGGTCAATTAAATATCAAGTGCAATTGCTTTATTTAATTTAAATTAATTTAAATTATTTAATTTATGATTTATGGGGCTGCAAAGAGTCGGACACAAATGAGCAATTGAACTGAACTGAACTGAAAATTAGAATGGCATGACTTGGAGAAATAAAAGTTCAAGGAATGAGGAACTTTTTAAAAAGTTCTATTGGAGTATAGTTGATTTATAATGTGTTCGTTTCAGATGTATAGCAAAATGAGTCAGTTATATATAATATACATATATTCATTCTTCTTTAGATTCTCTTCTCATATAGGTCATTGAGAAGAGTTTCCTGTGCTATCAGTAGGTTCTTATTAGTTTTCTATTTTATATATGGTAGTGTGCATATGTCAATCCCAATCTGGGACTTTTAAATTTTATGTCAATTAATTTGCTTTTTAAGAGTGAATGCAGGGAGCAAGATATAAATTATACAACCACCAGATGTCAGTATTGTTACAGCTTTAAACAGCGGACAATTTTTTTCTAAACTTGGCTTCACATTGCATTTGATGAAAGACAAAAAATTTTGTATTAGGGAGTTTCCTTTGGGATTTTTAATATTTTATTATTTGCTGTGGCAGGACTAGAAACACTAAGAAGAGAACCTCGTCTAACTTCTGGATCACAACCCAAGTTCATTCTTCTTTGTGCCACACTGATTTAGCTTTCAAGCAGAGACAGAGAAGGCAATGGCACCCCACTCCACTACTCTTGCCTGGAGAATCCCATGGATGGAGAAGCCTGGCAGGCTACAGTCCATGGGGTCGCTAAGAGTCGGACACGAGTGACTTCACTTTCCCTTTTCACTTTTATGCATTGGAGAAGGCAATGGCAACCCACTCCAGTGTCCTTGCCTGAAGAATCCCAGGGACGGAGGAGCCTGGTGGGCTGTAGTCTCTGGGGTCGCACAGAGTCGGACACGACTGAAGTGACTTAGCAACAGCAGAGACGTTTGTGTTGTTTTATTTGATTAGATTCTGGGAAGTGTACAAATTCTATTTTAGTTCATATTGGTGCATTTAAGCCATATTATAAAAACTTTGTTTTATAATATACTAAAAACAATCAATATTTATTCTATTCAGTCTCAGCAAATCATTTTTAGCTTTATTCAACATTTTTTCCTATTGCCTGAAATAAATTCAGCTCTAGAAATAAACCATGTAATTCTATTTGCATTTGAGATTGTGTTGCTAAATTCTGAATAGATTCTTTTTATTTTATCCTGTTTAAAATATCTTTTCTAAATTATTCACAGAAGGATAAGTGAAGTTCTCACGCCATCATAAAAAGAATTGGTTAAACACTGTCTGGAATCTTGGATTATTACATCAACTGTTCATATGCAGGTTTTAAATGCTACAACAAAATCCTCAGAATACATTTTACTGGTGAAATACTTAATATTTGGAGAAACCGAATTTCAAGTAGAATGTTAGCAATAAGAATATTTCTTAGTAATAGCACAATCTTCTCTTTACATGTCTAGACTGAACGTAATTTACCAAATTTTGTGACAACTTATGAAAAGGATCCTTTTGGATTAAAATTTAAGTCACAACACTTAAGTACGGGTAAGTTGTTATTATAAAGTTATAAACATGGCAAACATAAGCTTTCTGCATTATATCTTAACAGGAATATTTTAAAAGGCAAGTAATTAAAAAAGTATTATTTACGTATCACCTTTAATGATACAGTAAATTTTTTAAATTCTCAGTTCATTGATGGCAAAAATCCACATGCTTTGTTATCCACAACTTTTAATATATTACAAAACATTACTAAAAATTGAGTTGTAACTCAGTGTGTTCTGTGTGGAGAACCAATGAGTTAAAATAGATTCCAGAAGCAAGATGCATAGCTTTGAATCCTGGCCTCACTGCCCTAAATTACCTAAGCTGTCTATATCTTGGTTTCCTTACCTATAAATGGGAATGATAATAGTTGAATTTACATCATAAAATTTTTGTGAGCATTGAATCACTGGGTCTCCTGCAAGGCTGGCATATTCTTTATCATTTGAGCCACCAGGGAAGCCCATACGTATATAAAGCACCTGGTATATAATGTATGTAAAGCATATGCTGTCTAGCACATGGTAATATGCATACCATTAGTGTTATGGTGCCATTTGTATGGTGTTTATGCAGACTTAATCTGTATAATCCAGTATTTTTATATGGATAAGGCTAATACATACTGTATTTACTATTATAATTACATATCAATTATAAACCAATAAGGGGTTAACAATGGTTATTTCTGGATAGCAGGCTAATGGTTGAATTTTATTCTCTTCTTTTCAAAATGAGTAGCAAATAATTTTATAATTGTAAAATTAATTTATTTGCAAATAATGTACACATTTTAGCATGGATTAAATTTAAAAGACCTTGTCTAGGTACATAATTGAACCTAATTAGATTAGTACACCTCAAATTTCCTCGCGTCTAAGTCACTATGGAAGGAAACACCAAAAATATTTTATAAGACCAAGTCTTTGATGTTAGGAAACATCTAAGTCAAATATAAGATAGAATGCAAAATACGCCCTTCAAGTCAAAACCACTAATAAGAAAAAAATTTTTAAAGAGGTCCCCAAAGAAATAAAATAAGGTAGGATTTGAATTGATGTTTGGAGAAGGTCAAAATTAATTCTAGCAGAAATAGTAGAAAGGATAAACAATTTTTAATTTAGATTTGCACCTATACATTGCCCAGCAATTTACTGCTCCTGGGTCCTGATCTCCAAAAATGAGACCATCTTGTGAGAGACTTCATGAACAAAAAGACTCATGTCACTGCCAAGTTTCTCATTTGTCTTCCTGTCTCTAGTAAGTGGATGCCCATTGCTGAAAAATGGTCAACAGAACAGTACAGAAAGATTTATCACCTACAAGCCTCGTGAATGCACCTGGGATTCAAAGCTAATTTTACCAAAAGCCCCTTGGCCCGTTAAATCTGCTTCATACACAGTGAGTTTGCCTCTTTTTCCATAGCTGTTGTGGTTTGTATATATAGCGTTGTTGTTAACAATTGCTTTAATGCAGGAATTTTTCATTTGTTATAGTGAAAGATATGCCTATCTTTAAAAGTGAAACATTCAGATTTCTGCTTTTACTTAAAATGCAAACAATGGATTATCTAGTATTTGAGGTTTTGGGTTTTTTTTCTCCTTATATCAAAGATAGTTGACATGGTGGATTGAAGCCTAAATGTTGTGGAAAATCTTTCCCAAATTTACTCCCACTTTTTTTGGAGCAGCCCATTTTGAGTGTATTGCACTCAAACAAGGCCTGACAAGAAGGCTCTCCCAAACACTCTGAAAAAGATGCTGAAACACATTTTATGCCTCAAATTCTTCCTTTAGGCTTCTTTGAATAGTCTTGCATGTACAAACAGAACAAGATGCGTGTTTGGCCTATGGAGCAAGTTTTTAAAGCCAAAGATTATTAAATACCAATTTTTTAAAAGATAAATGAAAATTAAAGTTGATATATGCTTGCTTTCACTAACTTCCTTTGTACCATCTTCTTTAAGAGACACAGAAGACAGCGAGATGCATACAGTGCGTTTATGGATCGTGTGGAGGAAAAGTTTAATAAGGCATGCAAGAACAATGGGCAAAAATTTTAAGATATCTTGTTGAATAGTTAGATTAACTCTTTAGAATTACTATTCATATGACTGTTTTCACTGCTATGTACTTTATCTTACAGAAGCTCTACTATCACAGGAATTATAAATGAAGTATTTGTGTTGTGCTTAAATCATTTTAAGAATCCAGTCCCTTAATCAAATAATCATGATTTTTCCTAGATTTCAGCATCATTCTGGAAAACTCCACATTGATAATGCTACAATTCCAAATTCCATAAACACTGTTGGTGCCAGCCAACTCCCCTCGGTCTTTATTATTCCAGAGAATTTGTGCTTAACTTTCAAAGGCCAGCATCTGTATCTCCTTGCCCAAGGGCTATCTCTGGCTGTGGAGCTGACCACAACAGGTCCTTGTGCCCATTGGCTTTATAGCTCCTAGCAGCAGCCCTCAGGCAAGAACTGAGATGGTTGTTTTACAGTGTTCCCCAGGGCTCCCCAAGGGGGTTCAACTCCTGTTGTCTCAGTAATTATTTACCCTTTGTTGACTTCCTTCCTTTTCCTTTATCACCTGCCCAGGTTGTTACCTTCATCTGAGGAATTACATGATTTCATTAGAATCTTTGAAGTGTCTCCTTCTGCCGGTTTCCTCTCTTGTAGGCACCTGCGGTACCTTTGCTCAATAAATGATGACTCTGGCCCCTCTGAACTGGCTCCTTCTTCAGAGGAACCAGAATGGATATTCTGCAGTGCTTCCCCCCAAGAATAATGATGCCTACTTCTTTAAAAAGGCCTTCAGAATTTCAATCATTTACTTAATTTCGATGGAATGGAGTGTGAGAGTAGCAGGTCTTGCCCGTCCACCTTTTAAAAAGCCCTGTAGGATTAAGTCTGTTAGCAGCTTCTCTGTGAAACATAGGAGTACTTATTTCCTTGTGTTCTCTGCTTTGGGGCTTTTGCCTCCTTTCAAGAAAACAGGAAGCATCCCATTTCCACACTCTGTTAACACTTGTATTCCTTGCCTCAGTGAACTCTACCTCCTATCACCTGAGATCCTGGGCACACCGGCTCTCTAATTCCTCAGGGGGTTTCAGCCATTTCAAGGCAGTCATCCTCCCAACAGCCCTCCTCTGGTCTCCCCTCCCCACCTCCCAATCGCAGTCTTATTTAAATACCCCTGTCCATCAGTGGCAACCCACTCCAGTGTTCTTGCCTGGAGAATCCCAGGGATAGGGGAGCCTGGTGGGCTGCCGTCTATGGGGTCACACAGAGTCGAACACGACTGAAGTGACTTAGCAGCAGCAGTCCATCCAGGCACCAACATTACCCAAAGCATACCTCTATCTAGCATAGCTTTTTTAAAAAATTAAAGTAACCCCTGGTGGCTCATTGGTAAAGAATTTGCCTGCTGATGCAGGAAATGCGGGTTCAATCCCTGGGTCAGGAAGATCCCCTGGAGAAGGAAATGGCAACCCACTTAAGTATTCTTGCCTGGGAAATCCCGTGGACAGAGGAGCCTGGCGGACGACAGTCCATGGGGTTACAAAGTCGGACGTGACATAGCAACTAGACAACAACAAAAACATAGTTGAAGTATAATATTGTATGTTTCAGGTGTACAACATAACGATTCACAGTTTTAAAAGTTATAGTTCATTTATAGTGATTATAAAATATAGGATATATTCCCTGTGATATACAATATATCATTGTAGCTTATTTATTTTATACATAGTAATTTGTACCTCTTACTCCCTAACTCCACTATTGCTCCTCCCCAGTTCTCTCTCCCTTTTGGTAAACACTAGTTCTCTATAAGTCCGTTTCTTTTTTGCTATATTTGCTAGTTTGTCTTATTTCTTAGATTCCACATATAAGTGATATCATACACTATTCATCTTTCTCTGTCTGACTAATTTCACTTAGCATAATACGCTCCAAGTCCCTCCATGGTGTTGCAAATGGCAATTTTCAACTTTTTCTTTTTTATGGCTGAGTAGTATTTCATTGCATATGTATAGTGGTGGTTTAGTAGCCAAGTTGTGTCCAACTCTTGCAACCCCATGGACTATAGCCCACCAGGTGCCTTTATCCATAAGATTTTCCAGGCGAGAATACTGGAGTGGATTGCCATTTCCTTCTCCAGTGGATCTTCTTGACCAGGGATCAAACGCAGGTCTCCTGCACTGCAGGCAGATTTTTTACCAACTGAGCTACCAGGGAAGCCTATATATATTATATATATATACATACACCACATCTTCTTTATTTATTCATTTGTTGATGCATGCTAAGGTTGCTTCCTTATTTTGGCAATTATAATTAATGTTACTATAAACATTGGGGTGAATGTATATTTTAAATTAATGTTTGGTTTTTTTGAGGCTATATACCCAAGAGTGGAACTGCTGGGTCATTTGGTAATTCTAATTTTAGTTTTTTTAGAAACCTTCATAATGTTTTCCACAGTACAAGGGTTCCTTCCCTTTCTATTCTTGCCAACATTTGTTATTCATGTTCTTTTTGATGATAGCCATTCTGACAGGTATGTACATGTTTATAAGTGATGCACTGCTTCTTTTTCTAACTTAGTAGTAAAAAACAGGGTCTTGTCTGATTTTGTTTTGTAGGTGTGTGTGCCTGGAATGTAGTACTCTGAAACTTTGGTCATTGAATAAATGTAGGAAACCAGGATGAGTGTCATTGTAACACATGGATATAGATTACCAGGAATTAGAAATAAAGTGGTCTGTTTTGTTACACTCCTCAGCACTCTGCCATCTTCCCTTGGCTGATGGAGGAGATGCTTAACTGTGTGAGATAGGACATATGTATGAGTCCTTGATTTTTGCATCCTTTAGTAGTTTTTTTACAAATCAAACTCAGCAATGTGCAATCACTTTCTTAGACATAACTTCACTCAATTCTTTCCAGAGCATGCAATGTTTGGTTGGGTATTACTATTATTGCAATTTTATAAACCTGGAAACTGAAGTCCCATTAGAAATTTATTGTTCATAACACTTATAAATGATGTCACTGCAAAACACTCACAATGAGTGGCAGATCATGGTAGCATATGCATCCTTTCTGATAAATAACCCCAAATAAATTTGCCTGGCTGACACAGTATAGTTCTTATTCCACATCACAGTGGTAGCCCTGTTCAAGGAGTCATTTGTATTATCATGGAGGTATGAACTTGGTCTAGATGGATAGCTCTATAATGAGTTAAGAGGACTGAACAGATGACAGCTACCATTTGCAGTCAAGTTTCTGGTTCTGGGAGTGATACATCAGGTATACCTCACCATTTATAGAAGCTAATTCAGGAAAATCTGCCTCACATTTTTCTCCTTTGTTCAATTAGACAGCAGATGAACCAAAACAACATAGCACTTCCTGAAGTCCTTCCTGAATATTCATTTTCTGTGCATTTCCTTATGAGAACATGAATGGGTTTTTTCATCAACCAGATTAGAGGGAAATTAACACATTCTCAGAGGCAAAAAAAAAAAAATAGTGGTTTTAAAGTTTTAGAACAATGAAATTTTCAAATTAAAAAATTATCTGACTTAAAGTTCCTTGTTGCAACAGAGATAAGAATACTCATCAGAGTTTTTATTTTGTTTGTGAAAGATCTTTCAACTATAAGTGGAAATGTTGAGAAAACTTATACTTTCTGGTAGTGCCCAAAGTTAAAGACATGTCCTAGTCTCAGGTTGAGAAGAGTGAGATTAACAAGAATAATCCTTGTTAGTTTTCACCATCAAGCTTTCCTGAGGCAGGCATTGCAAATTTTATATTTGTATCCTTCATAGTAACAAGAATAATTCCTAACATATAGAGTATATTCTTTTAAAGGGTGAATGTCACAGTATTTGGGGGGATATAGCTGGCTAAAGGTAGACTTCCCTGGTGACTCAGACAGCAAAGAATCTCCCAGCAATGCAGGAGACCCAGGTTCAATCCCTCAGTTGGGAAGATTCCCCTGGAGAAAGGCATGGCAACCCACTCCAGTATTCTTGCCTGGAGAATCCCATGGGCAGAAGAGCCTAGTAAGCCTAGTGAGTCGGATACAACTGAGCAACTAACATGTCAGCTGGTTAAGGGTAGAAATTTTTGACCTAAAATAATTGCAGACAATGTAGCAACCAGGGTGGAAGTAATCCACACACAAAAAAGACACTTTTCCAGGGGGGGATGTTATTCCAAGACAAAAATATAAGAAAGTTTAATTTGTGACATAGCAATGTTTTTCTACGGCTTAAATTGTTCCCAGAAGTAGATTTTATTTCAGGAATCACAAGACGCCAGATGGTCTGTGATAGTATTTATTTCTCAAAGAAAAATTCAAGAGTTTTATATATGAACTTCATGTTCATATTTACAAGGTGACATAGATTAAAACAGTAAAAGTTTACTTTATGTTTACTGCTTATTAAGTCAAAACCTGAATCTTTATTTTTCACTTGTTTTCAATATATGTTTTTTAAAGTTTACTTGAGAAACTCAGATAAATTAAAAGACAGATGATCTTCAGCTAACAGAGATAAAATATGTCCTTGAAGATCATCAGCTTTGGAGAATTTATAGTTCCAGAGGGGGAAATAGTCTTTCATTTAATGTTTGAAATCAGTTTCAAAAATTCTGTTTAAAAATCTTGCAGGAAAGAAAAAGAAATCACTTATAACTTCTCCTTTTTTTCTGATCAAGCTTTGATAATTATCATCTTAAAAAACAAAATGAGGATAGAACCTCATGTCTCTGACATTGTTATCAAATGAATTATCCTATCTTCTTTCTAATTTCCAATTCCAAAACTAATTGAAAGTTGAAAAGTTTAGTTGCTCAGTCGTGTCCAACTCTTTGTGACCCCCATGGACTGTAGCCTACCAGGCTCCTCCATCCATGGATTTTCCAGGCAAGAGTACTGGAGTTGGTTGCCATTTCCTTCTCCAGGGGATCTTCCCAACCCAGGGATCGAACTCAGTTCTCCCATATTGTAGACAGACGCTTTACCGTCTGAGCCACCAAGTGGCTAAAACTAATTGAAATACAGTCAAATAAGGATTTAATAGCTCTGTTTATATAAGCAACATTAAGTGGAAAGATGAGGCAATGAGTTATTGCATTCCACAAAGGATATTCTTCATAATTCAAGTTTCTTGAAATGTTAATAGGTGATCCATGAAAAGAAAATGTATTCCTTAGAAAAATAAATGTAGCAAATACTGGATTAAATGTATTAGGTGAATTTGCTTAGGGAACGTGAATAATAAGGCTGAAGTATTCCAGAGCTTCGTTCTTGGCCCTCATCTCTTTCCTGTTTATATGTACTCCTTTAGTGATTTCACTCATTCTTACTGCTTTAAATGTCATCTACATACCTAACCTAATGTGTATTCCTAGCCCTGGCAACTCTCCTGAACTCTTAGACTCTTACGTATGATAACATACTTGACATCTCCCCCATGATGTCTAATAGTCTTTCAGACTTTCCACATCCAAAACTTAGTCCTAATATTCTGCCCCAATCCTCTCAGTCTTGCCCATTTCATTAAAGAGAGCAACTCTGACCTTCCATTTGCTCAAGCAAAACAATTTTTTTAAAGGTATTAAACTTTTATTGACAAAGGATTTACATAATTCAAAACAGATAATATAAGTAAATATATATACCATATTATGTACTGTTGCTAATCAAAACACATATAATTTTAATTCAGATAATCAAGTAAATATGAGCCCCACATTAGATTTTTATTAGAAACTCATGCCTTATTGTTATAAATATAGAAATAATGGAAAAATACAATTGGTGCATAAGAAGAAATATTTAACTATATAAATGCACACACATGATCCTGAAAACTCTCACAGAATATGTAAGGAACTAACATTTTCATCCAGTGAGTGAAATTGGTTAATTATGAATTTTTTTATTATTTTTTTTATTTGTTTACTTTACAATACTGTATTGGTTTTGCCATACATCAACATGAATCCGCCACGGGTGTACATAAGTTTCCACTCCTGAACCCCCCTCCCACCTCCCTTCCCATACCATCCCTCTGGGTTATCCCAGTGCACCAGCCCCAAGCATCCTGTATCCTGCATCAAACCTAGACTGGTGTTTCTTTTCTTAAATGATATTATACATGTTTCAATGCCATTCTCCCAAATCATCCCGCCCTCTCCCTCTCCCACAGAGTCAAAAAGTCTGTTCTGTACATCTGCGTCTCTTTTGCTGTCTCTCATACAGGGTTATCATTACCATCTTTCTAAATTCCATATATATGCGTTAGTATACTGTACTGGTGTTTTTCTTTCTGGCTTACTTCACTCCGTATAATCGGCTCCAGTTTCATCCACTTCATTAGAACTGATTCAAATGTATTCGTTTTGATGGCTGAGTAACACTCCGTTGTGTATATGTACCACAGCTTTCTTATCCATTTGTCTGCTGATGGACATCTAGGTTGCTTCCATGTCCAGGCTATTATAAACAGTGCTGCGATGAACATTAGGGTACACGTGTCTCTTTCAATTCTAGTTTCCTTGGTGTGTATGCCGAGCAGTGGGATTGCTGGGTCATAAGGTAGTTCTATTTCCAGTTTTTTAAGGATCTCCACACTGTTCTCCATAGTGGCTGTACTAGTTTGCATTCCCACCAACAGTGTAGGAGGGTTCCCTTTTCTCCACACCTTCTCCAGCATTTATTGCTTGTAGACTTTTGGATCACAACCATTCTGACTGGTGTGAAATGGTACCTCATTGTGGTCTTGATTTGCATTTCTCTGATAATGAGTGATATTGAGCATCTTTTCATGTGTTTGTTAGCCATCTGTATGTCTTCTTTGGAGAAATGTCTATTTAGTTCTTTGGCCCATTTTTTGATTGGGTCAATTATTTTTCTGGAATTGAGCTGCATGAGTTGCTTGTATATTTTTGAGATTAGTTGTTTGTCAGTTGCTTCATTTGCTATTATTTTCTCCCATTCCAAAGGCTGTCTTTTCACCTTGCTTATAGTTTCCTTTGTTGTGCAGAAGCTTTTAATTTTAATTAGTTCCCATTTGTTTATTTTTGCTTTTATTTCCAATATTCTGGGAGGTGGGTCATAGAGGGTTCTGCTGTGATTTATGTCAGAGAGTGTTTTGCCTATGTTCTCCTCTAGGAGTTGTATAGTGTCTGGTCTTACGTTTAGATCTTTAATCCATTTTGAGTTTATTTTTGTGTATGGTGTTAGACAGTGTTCTAGTTTCATTCTTTTACAAGTGGTTGACCAGTTTTCCCAGCACCACTTGTTAAAGAGACTGTCTTTAATCCATTGTATATTCTTGCCTCCTTTGTGGAAGATAAGGTGTCCATATGTGTGTGGATTTATCTCTGGGCTTTCTATTTTGTTCCATTGATCTATATTTCTGTCTTTGTGCCAGTACCATACTGTCTTGATGACTATGGCTTTGTAGTAGAGCCTGAAGTCAGGCAGGTTGATTCCTCCAGTTCCATTGTTCTTTCTCAAGATTGCTTTGGCTAGTCAAGGTTTTTTGTATCTCCATACAAATAGTGAAATTATTTGTTCTAGCTCTGTGAAAAATACCGCTGGTAGCTTGATAGGGATTGCATTGAATCTGTAGATTGCTTTGGGTAGTATACTCATTTTCACTATATTGATTCTTCCAATCCATGAACATGGTATATTTCTCCATCTATTAGTGTTCTCTGTGATTTCTTTCATCAGTGTTTTATAGTTTCCTATATACAGGTCTTTATGTAGATATATTCCTAAGTATTTTATTATTTTCGTTGCAATGGTGAATGGAATTGTTTCCTTAATTTCTTTTTCTACTTTCTCATTATGAGTGTATAGGAATGCAAGGGATTTCTGAGTGTTGATTTTATATCCTGCAACTTTACTATATTCATTGATTAGCTCTAGTAATTTTCTGGTGGAGTCTTTAGGGTTTTCTGTGTAGAGGATCATGTCATCAGCAACAGTGAAAGTTTTACTTCTTCTTTTCCAATTTGGATTCCTTTTATTTCTTTTTCTGCTCTGATTGTCAAGCAAAACAATTTTTAAATAGATCTATTCTTGTCTCTATTTTTTATTCTACATCCTTTATCAGCAAATCTTGTCCCTTTTACTTCACATTATAACATAAAGGCACCCACTCTACCACTTCTAGTAAATACATGGGTACAAATTCCCAGCATCTCTTGCTTGAATTTCAGTAGCCTCTTATCTGGAAGTCCTCTCTGGAAGCCCACTTTCAACACAACCACAGAGTTGTCTTTTATAAAATGAAGTTTCTGTCATGTCATTTCTCTGTTCAAAACCCTCCAGCATCTTTACATCTTGAGCCAAAGTTCTCTCAATATCCTGCATGGTCCGTAGCTCTCTGGCCCTGATTACTTCTCTGTTCTCACCTGCTGTACTGTGCTGTGCTTAGTCATTTCAGTTGTGTCTGACTCTTTGCGAACCCATGGACTATAGTCCCACCCACCCCCAGGCTCCTTTGTCCATGGGGATTCTACAGGCAAGAATACTGGAGTGGGTTGCCATGCCTTCCTCCAGGGGATCTTCCCAACCCAGTGATTGAACCTAGGTCTTCTGCATTGCAGGTGGATTCTTTACCACTGAGCCACCAGGGAAGCCCAAGAATACTGGAGTGGGTAGCCTATCGCTTCCCAAGGGGATCTTCCCAACTCAGGAACCGGGGACTCCTGAATTGCAGGCAGATTCTTTACCAGCTAAGCTACCAAGGAAGCCCCTCATCTGCTGCTGTTTATTTATACTTCTTCAGCCACTGGGCTCCTCCTACTAACAGAGAAACTTCATAAATACAGAGAATCTGTCAGTGTGTTCGGTGTTATGCTGCAATGCCAATTAGAGAAGCTAGTACATATTATTAAGGTGTTTATTAAACATTTGCTGAATGAATGACTTAAGTAAAATAATCTGAGAGATGCATAAGGCACAGATGACCTAGTTATTGATTCCCACTCTTAGGAGTCAGTGAAGCTAAAGTTATCCACTAGCCGTTGAAGTTATTTACCACTTCTCTTCTAGCTTACAGTAGGTGAAATGTAACTTTGATTTCTAAATGAATACTTTTGTGTAGAAGTACACACACTATCAGGAATGTTAATAAAAATTTAAGATTCTTGTATATTGCAGTTGAAATAGAAATATCAACTGACAAGGCAAGAAATGAAGCCCTTAGGGAAAACGTTTGTGTTTAAATGATTGGCAAGTCATTTCTCTATCAGCACCAGACAAGTATTGGCTTAATATTAAGATTTGTTGGGAATATTAACAATTAACTGCTCAAGGGTGCATAACAAAAGTAGTCTAATTAACATACACCTCTACGATATCTGTGTTCATATCCTTGCAAAAAACAGTGGATAAAAGCTATGCTATAAATGGGTTAAATTTCTCTGAGGATTTTTGTGAATTGTGGAGTGACTTTCAGAAGAATATTAAATTACATATGTCATAGTTGAATTTTAAGAAAAATATCATGCAATCAAAAAAATAAAAGTGAAACTAGTTCAAAGATTTTACAACATTATAAGAATTTTTCCCATCACAATATAATTTTCAGAAAGTTTTTAAAAAGGCTTTCTTTCATGTATATTTTTAGTTGGAAATGAACTCTTCTAAAGCATATCTATTAAATCCTCCAGAGTCAACGCCTGGCAAAGTTTTACTTCCATTAATGAGGCAACCAAGGAGATGGTAGAGCTGGTTAAAAGGTCATTTTATGATTCTGGATATTGATACACATGATTTAAAAAATGATGTAATAAGATTCCTGGGTCATTTACACAACCGCTTGCTGTCCTTCATGACAATAAAGTTATAACCTGTGAGGTTATCTTTTCTACCAGAGGGAAATCATTTATATCCCTACTGGAGATATACCAGTTAATATGCAACTTCACAGGTTGCAGGCTTTAATTAATTGTTAATGGGGAGTCATACAAGGTTATAGTCTCTAGATCAGCACCATCCAATAATAATAAAATGTCAACCACATATGTAATTCAAAATCTTCCAGTAGGCATATTTTAAAAAAGAAAGGATTTTAATAAGTTTTGTTTAGCTTAGTATATCAAAAATACTATCAATTTAACACATAATATAACAAATTATTTAAAGAGTTTACATTCTTTTTTCACACTAAGTCTTGAAAATCTAGTATCCACTTTGTAGTTACAGCCGTTTCATTCTGACCAGCTACATTTCAAGTGCTCAGTAACCACACATGGAGAATGGCTAGCATATTGGACAGTGTAGTATTGGATGGTCTTGTTAAATAGTGCCCTAGGATAATATTGAAAGGTCATGCTGTACTTCTTTGGCTTTATTTGGGTAATTTTAGTTAATATTTCCAACTGGGGATTTAAGTTTTTTATTAGATGTCAGGACATTCAAGGATAAAAAAGAGTATCTTTCTATAGCATTACTTCATTTAGGACAATAAATTTTTTTTAAAGTTATTTTAAAGAAACTTCTTGTCAATCATAAATATTATGTTGCTTAAACTTTAGGCTAAAAATTCTTTCTTAAAATTGTAATTAAACTATTCTAACAAAATCTCTTATAGCACAGATGGTGACTAAAAGGTATTGAGGATACTGTGAGCCAGTTACTCTAAATCTCTCTATATTTATTATCTAATTCAATTCTCACAAAAATTCCTTAAGATATTATTAGCATTTTAGAGATGGAGAGGCTAAGAGAGTTTACATTAACTTGCCAAAGGCTACATAGCTTTTAGGAGGGACCAGAAATAAACGCAGGCTTCTTAACAGCAAAGCCTAAGCCATTAACCAATATGCAATACACAGAGATGATTTCAAAATTAACTCTTGCAACCCATATTGACTAAATAACTATACATTTGTTATGGAAATTAAAGTTAAGGACTTAGTCCTGCTTTATAGGTTTGGCTTGGAAGCTTCTCTTTTTTGATAGATAATAGAAGAGATTAATTCTGATTCTCACCATCATAAAATTTAGTTTTGAAGACATTTTAGATGAAAATAGAAATGGAAACCAAAATGGCCAAAGGGAAAAACTTTTTTTTATTTTTTTAAATAATTTTTATTAGAGTATAGCTGGTTTACAATGTTGTATTACTTTCATGTGTACAGCAATGTGAATCAGCTATAAATATACATATATTCATTCTTTTTTAGATGCTTTTCCCATATATATCATTACAGAGTATTAAGTAGAGTTCCCTGTGCTATAAAGCAGGTCCTTTTTAGTTTTCAATTTCAATTCTCAATAGTGTGTATATCTCAAACTTTCAATTTACCCTCTGCCCCCCAAAAGCCTCTTTTCAAAATGATTTTTTAAAAGATGTCTTCTTGAAAAACGGCAGCCAAGGAAAATTCATGTGGTCTCAAAACAATAGCTTGGCATTTTTCCCTTTTTTCTATTTTTTTTTGGTTCAGTTTGTAGAAATAAGGGATTAGGCTTCCTCGATGGCTCAGCAGGTAAAGAATCTACCTGCAATGCAGGAGACACAGGAGATGCCAGTTCGATCCTTGGGTCTTGAAGATTCCCTGGAGAAGGAAATGGCAACCCACTCCAGTATTCTTGCCTAGAGAATCCAATGGACAGAGGAGCCTGGCAGGCTACAGTCCAAAGGGTTGTAAAGAGTTGGACATGACTGAGCAACTAAGCACCTGTTTGCTGAATATGTGGTAGTAATTACCTATTAACTTTTCCTTGTCCAGAGCTTTCTAAGAGAGAAAATTAGAATTAGTAACATATTTAGTGGTTATTTGTCTGAGTATTCAAGTTATTTTTTCATCTTTTACTAATTTTGTCAATACAGTTGTATATTATTCATTTAATGTGGTTTTCAATTCATAACTAAACTTGATAAGTTTCAATGTCTTCAGTTATTTCATCTCATTTTGTGTGGTGTTTGCATTTATGCTTTTTTACTGATGATAAATTTTTTTCAACTTATGTCTGACCTGCTGCTGCTACTGCTAAATTGCATCAGTCATGTCCAACTCTGTGCGACTCCATAGACTGCCGTCCAGCCCACCAGGCTCCCCCGTCCCTGGGATTCTCCAGGCAAGAACACTGGAGTGGGTTGCCATTTCCTTCTCCAATGCCTGAAACTGGAAAGTGAAAAGTGAAAGTGAAGTCACTCAGTTGTGTCTGACTCTTAGCAACATCATAGACTGCAGCCCACCAGGCTCCTCTGTCCATGGGATTTTCCAGGCAAGAGTACTGGAGTGGGGTGCCACTGCCTTCTCCCATGTCTGCCTACTGATCCTTAAAAAAATAGCTTTCAGTTTTATAAATCATATTTTTGTCTTCCATTTCATTTAATGACTATTTTATTATTAATTTTATTATTTTCTGTAATCTGTTTATTGTTAATCATTTTCTATCTTTATTTAAAGGCTTCAGTTCAGTTCAGTCACTCAGTCATGTCTGACTCTGTGTTCCCATGAATCGCAGCACACCAGGCCTCCCTGTCCATCACCAACTCCCAGAGTTCACCCAAACTCATGTGCAGCAAGTCGGTGATGCCATCCAGCCATCTTATCCTCTGTTGTCCCCTTCTCCTCCTGCCCCCAATCCCTCCCAGCATCAGGGTCTTTTCCAGTGAGTCAAGTCTTCGCATCAGGTGGCCAAAGTATTGGAGTTTTAGCCTCAGCATCAGTCCTTCCAATGAACATTCAGGACTGATCTCCTTAGGATGGACTAGTTGTATCTCCTTGCAGTCCAAGGGACTCTCAAAAGTCTTCTTCAACACCACAGTTCAAAAGCATCAATTCTTCAGCTCTCAGCTTTCTTCACAGTCCAACTCTCACATCCATACATGACCACTGGAAAAACCATAGCCTTGACTGGATGGACCTTTGTTGGTAAAGTAATATCTCTCCTTTTGAATATGCTATCTAGGTTGGCCATAATTTTCCTTCCAAGGAGTAAGCGTCTTTTAATTTCATGGCTGCAATCACCATCTGCAGTGATTTGGGAGCCCAAAAAAATAAGGTCTGACACTGTTTCCACTGTTTCCCCATCTCTTTCCCATGAAGTGATGGGACCAGATGCCATGATCTTCATTTTCTGAATGTTGAGCTTTAAGCCAACTTTTTCACTCTCCTCTTTCACTTTCATCAAGAGGCTTTTTAGCTCCTCTTCACTTTCTGCCATAAGGGTGGTCTCATTTGCATATCTGAGGTTATTGATATTTCTCCCAGCAATCTTGATTCCAGCTTGTGTTTCTTCCTGTCCAGCATTTCTCATGATGTACTCTGCATATAAGTTAAATTAGCACGGTGACAATATACAGCCTTGACATACTCCGTTTCCTATTTGGAACCAGTCTGTTGTTCCATGTCCAGTTCTAACTGTTGCTTCCTGACCTACATACAGATTTCTCAAGAGGCAGGTCAGGTGGTCTGGTATTTCCATCTCTTTCAGAATTTTCCACAGTTTCTTGTGATCCACACGGTCAAAGGCTTTGGCATAGTCAATAAAGCAGAAATAGATGTTTTGCTGGAACTCTTGCTTTTTTGATGATCTAGCGGATATTGGCAATTTGATCTCTGGTTCCTCTGCCTTTTCTAAAACCAGCTTGAACATCAGGGAGTTCGTGGCTTACGTATTGCTGAAGCCTGGCTTGGAGAATTTTGAGCATTACTTTACTAGCGTGTGAGAAGAGTGCAACTGTGCGGTAGTTTGAGCATTCTTTGGCATTGCCTTTCTTTGGGATTGGAATGAAAACTGACCTTTTCCAGTCCTGTGGCCACTGCTGAGTTTTCCAAATTTGCTTGCATATTGAGTGCAGCACTTTCACAGCATCATCTTTCAGGATTTGAAATAGCTCAACTGGAATTCCATCACCTCCACTAGTTTTGTTCACAGTGATGCT
This sequence comes from Capra hircus, assembly GCF_001704415.2. Classification (NCBI taxonomy): domain Eukaryota; kingdom Metazoa; phylum Chordata; class Mammalia; order Artiodactyla; family Bovidae; genus Capra; species Capra hircus. The sequence goes on along the minus strand of NC_030811.1, from coordinate 99,952,245 downwards.
TTCCAAGGCCCACTTGACTTCACATTCCAGGATGACTGGCTCTAGATGAGTGATCACACCATCGTGGTTATCTTGGTCGTGAAGATCTTTTTTGTACAGTTCTTCTGTGTATTCTTGCCACCTCTTCTTAATATCTTCTGCTTCTGTTAGGTCCATACCATTTCTGTCCTTTATTGAGCCCATCTTTGCATGAAATGTTCCCTTGGTATCTCTGATTTTCTTGAAGAGATCTCTAGTCTTTCCCATTCTGTTGTTTTCCTCTATTTCTTTGCATTGATCACTGAGGAAGGCTTTCTTATCTCTCCTTGCTGCTTAAAAGCTTAGATACTTAATATTCTTTTTTACACTCTAAACAATGTTTTCAAAACTATACATTTTCCTGTTTCACTGCTGTATAAGCTTTGGATTGTCTCCTAGAATGAGAAGTTCACATTCTATAATACTTCATTATGTTCTTTCAGCTCCACTTCCAGTTTGCTCAAACTCATGTCCATTGAGTCAGTGATGCCATCCAACCATCTTGTCTTCTGTTGTTCCCTCTCCTCCTGCTTCATCTTTCCCAGCAGCTGGGTCTTTTCCAATGGGCTGGCTTTTCCCATCAGGTGGCCAAAGTATTGGAGCTTCAGCTTCAGCATCAGTCCTCCCAATGAATATTCAGGGTTGATTTCCTATAGAATTGACTGGTTTATTTTGTTCAAAATGCCACATATATAACCATAAATGATTTAAAAATATATGAAAATGTTCACAGTGATTATGCAGAGTAGAAAATTTTAAATATTTTCTAAATTTATTTTTGAAATATTTTCTAAATTTTTCAATATTTTCTTCAGTTTATACATTACTTTAGCAAGTAGAAAAGAAACAATAAATGCTAATAAGTAATGTTAATAAAAATGAAAACCAAGCTAAAATCATCCTTCTCAAAAATAAATTTGTACTACAGATTGTCCTTTTAAAATTTTTGTCAAGTATTTTCATATTTTAAGAATCAAATTTTATGTTTCCTACCTGAGTTTGGCCTAGAGCAGTGAATATTTTCATACCTGGTAGATATTTATAGGTGGAATATTAAACTTTATTATTTTCAGAAAAGTTGAGCCAAACCAAAAGTTGTCTCTTTTGGGAAGAGTTTTGGAAAAAAAATATGTTAAAAGAAAAAGAGTTCAAAAGTAAGTCTTAGTATCTGAAATAATGCTATAAAGGACTGTGATTTCTGAGAAGGAAATAAATATGTAGAGGGGGAAGTGAACCGTGAAAATACTGCCAGCCAAACTGCTTAACCCAGACCCATGTAGCAGGAAGTGTTCTGGGAAGAGAGGATCTGGCCAAATGAAACAATTTCATATCAGCCATCCAGCCTTAACATTCAAATCAAATTACCCTTAGAGCTGAAGTAAATGACTTCTTTTCTTCATATTGGGCTTTAATCCTCTGACTAACAAAATGGGACTAGGGACTAAATAATCTTTAAAGTCCTATTCATCTTTCAGCTTCTATCTGTGATTTCACATTTATTTAATTATGAGGAAATTCACTACCCAACATATGTAAACCTACTTACCACCAAAATAATACAAAATTATTTTATACGTAGATAAAATAACTAAAGAGCAAAATCAAAGCTGTAAGATTATTAGAACACAATATGTCCAAATATTTTAAGCTCAGTGTGGAAAGGCCCACTTAAAGAGGAGAAATGTCTACACACAATCACCAACAGTCTTGGAAAAAATATCTGTAACACATACACAAGACAAGGAGTTAATATTCCTAATATACACAATGATTAAAGAAATAGATTAAAGAATTAAAGATTAAAATAAGATTAAAGAAACCATACAATATGTAAATATATAAATTATATGAACATAAAAGTCATAGAATACCTATAGACAGCCAATAAATATAAGGAAATATGGTCAACTTTCCTCTTAGCCAGGAAATGCAAATGAAGACCAAATACAATACAATATCATACCCAGTGCATTAAGTACTGGCTAGGGTCATGCATTGGAGAAGGAAATGGCAATCCACTCCAGTGTTCTTGCCTGGAGAATCCCAGGGATGGGGGAGCCTGGTGGGCTGCCGTCTATGGGGTCACACAGAGTCGGACACGACAGAAGTGACTTAGCAGCAGCAGCAGGGTCTGTGGAAATGGATAGTGAACAGTTTTTAGAACCATTAATATAAAGTGGGCATAATATACTTGATGAATACTTTAGAATGTCAATCAATTATTTAAAAAATAAAAATATAATTTGAGGGACTTCCCTGGTGGTCCAGTGGTTAAGACTCTGAGCTTCTAATGCAAGGGATGCAGGTTTGAACTCTGGTCTGGGAATTAAGACTACATGCTGCTATAGCATACAAATACATACACACATACACACACATATACACATATATAATTTGAATGGTCACTTTCACTTCTAGGAATCTATTCTTCAGAAAGAGTGCTATTTATAGACAAAGTTATGTATAGAACACTGCAGCTTTAAGTAGTATTTATAAACCAAGAAACCTGGAAGTAAAAACTAAAGACACACCAATATAAAATAATGCATCAATATAATGTGTTACAAGATGGCAATTTTTTAATGAAATACACATGTACTCACCTGAAAAAGTAATACATGATAGATAAAAATTGCAAGATAAAACCAAAAGGCATGTATTGCATATTTATATGTATGTGTATGCATGTGTGCACATGAGTAGTTATATGTGGAAATCTAGACGTGCTTTAGTCTGGGTGTTTATAATGATGGTGATGATGACGATGACTGATGGCAGCTGATATTTCCTAGGTCCTTACCTTTTGCTAGGCACTATCCTAAGCACTTGACATGGATTCATTTAACTAATCCTCAGAACTATCCAATGAGTTAGAGTAGTAGTCTCCCTTTTTAGAGACCACAAACAATTTGCCCAAATCACACTGATTTCAACAGTTGTTCTCCAGAACCCACATCTCTTAAACCTTTCATTGAACTTCTCTAAACAGGTTCAGCCTGAAACAAGACAGTAGACCACCGACATGGCCTGATACATGGTCTTGCAGGCTCCCAAGGACCCTAGCCTCTCTTATCTGTGTCATCCATGAGCAGTTTGAGAGCTCTGGGGCATTTTTTAAAGGCTCTGGCTCCTTTTCTTCTCCAGCAATATATAGCTGAAATCTGTCTTTGATACCTCTACTGAATAAGATGGAAGGTTAGTGATTTTAAAATATTAAGGTCCTATTAGGTGAGAAATAGCTTTTGAAGAAAATACTGTCACTGTATGATGAGAAGCTTTATGTTAGCACCACAAGAATATTGATTTAATTCTGAGGTTGGTGAGAATATTGATAATTGAGTTGCAAACAGTGAGAGAAAATGTTCTATATTTGCATACAGTTGTACAACAGTGGTGAGCTAGAGATGGACCTACTCCTGTGCTCATGATCAATGGTCAAACAATTGCATTAAGAATAGGTAAAGGCCCAGGACTAACCTGCTGCTTACATTTCTCTTTGTGAAAGTTTCGAGGAATGAAGTGAATATCAAAAACAAAATAGAATAAAATGATGCCCTCATCAGGATCACGTGGAGACGATCCAGCATTACTTTAGAAAAACACAGCAATGATTTCCAAAGCTAATTCAAACCAGATGCAGTTTAAAACTCACGGAAAGTAGTTTTCCAGTGAGAAAAAAATCATCTCTTTCAGGGAATTTCAGGACAACTTTTAGAATCACTCAATTGTGCTGCATTTTTATATCATTCTGTACAGAAATATGTTTCTAAAAAGTCTTCAAAACAATTATTTTGTCAGTTATACATAGGCATTGCTATTTACAGTTTATTTATTTCTACTTTCCTTCTAGTTTTATTGAGATATAATTGACGTACAGCACTGTGTAAGTTTAAGGTATACAGCATAGTGATTTGACTTACATACATCATAAAATGATTACACAATAAGTTAGTTAACATTCATGATCTCATATAGATACAAAATTAACAAAAATTTTTTTCTTCTTGATGAGAACTCTTAGAATTTACTCTCATATAACATACGACAGGGTTAATTATATTTATCATGTTACACATTACATCCCTGGTATTTATTTATCTTACAAATGGAATTTTGTTCCTTTTGACTAACTTCATCCAGTTCCCCTCCTCCTACCCCCTCACCACCTCTGGTAACCACATCTGAAAGGGAAAGAAGCCAAGAGTTATGCTGTCAGATCGGAAAGACTGCTTGGCAGAAACCTCCAGAGTTTTCATCAGTGTCTCAACAGTCTCCTTCAGATTTTAGTACTCATAACTTAAAATATTTAATTATCATGAACTTCCAAATGTCACTAATTTTCAATGGGTATTTTAGTGTAGAAAATTCTCCCTAAAACAAATGACTCATCAATTTAAACCATATCCATACTAACCAATTTTAGGTTAGTAAAATCTTTCGAGGACATTGTTCCCTGTACTGTCTTTTGGAAATTGTAAATAAACAAAAAATAAAACAAACAAACAGAAACCCCTTTCTCTTTCTTTGCAAAGCTACTTGATTATAATAAATATTTATTATTTGACAGTTAAATTTTGAAATTGCTCAATGAGAGGGAAAGCAATTTTTACAGCCAGGAGCTGCCCCACATAAACTCAGAGAGGAAGAAATCTTGCCAATGCTTACTACAAATATGGAAAAGCAGCCCACACCTGCCAGTTGTTTTGGAAATCGGAGACGTGTGTCAGGCCATGCTTCATCCTGAATGCAGCGGCTGGCCTTTTGGACTGACATTATAAACTCTTCCAAATGTATCTATCTATGCAGTGCTAAGAGCTTTATTCATTTCATAAATATTTCAGAATGCAATTATAGCAGAATGACTTTTTAAACCTTACAAAGCCCAAGCTTAAAATTTTTAAAGGAAAAGTTTTTATAATAGAAGAATCTAAATCTTTTATAAAAGTTGACTTAAGAGAATAGCAGACCTCTATATTCCTGTCACTCAACAACAACATTGTTACCACTTTATCAATTTCATTTCCCCTAACTTTCCCCTGCTTTCCTCCTGGTGTACCTCAATGTAAATCCCAGACACTGTGTTGTTTTATTCATAAATATTTTACTATATCTCTAAATGAGAATGAGATGCTTTTATCTTTTTAACTTCTTATTACTAAGGAATATATACATTGTAATATTGCCCTGATTTAAATAATTAAATATTGCACTACTTAACAAAGGCCATGAATTCAAGAGGATAGTAATTAAGACCACTGGAAAGAATGTAGCTGAAAGGAAAGGAATTTTTCCCATTTTTCTGCCTTCTCTTTAAGTACTTACCATACTGTTTCCTTCTTCCAGTTTCCTTGATTCATTAAGCAAATATGTTTTCTGGGTCATTAAAAGCATAGAAACTAAAAAAAGAAGGCCAATAGAAATGCAATATGAAGCATATAATTCTTAATTTTTTGAATGCTTTTGTAATGACAGGTTATAAGGGTGAATGATTTCAGGTTATAGCAACAATTATTTTTCTGTACATTCTTAAACCAGACTGTAATAAAATAGTAAATAAGTAACCCAGGTTTTACAATTCATGTGAAACACTTCCTGTGTTAAACATTTTTCTTTCTGTCACACAAACTAAACGAACATACAGGAAAAATGCAACAAGAACTACTATATTCATCTTCAATAATTCCCTCTGTGCTATTCTTTAGGCCCCTGAATTTCTTTAAAACACTATGTAGTTTTTATTAGAGTAGATCTAAATTTTATATATTGATATACCAACATTTTAAAAAACTCAGTCATGTAGATGGATGAATGGCTGCATGGATAGATGGATAGATAGGTATATGGATAGATGGATAGATTTTTAAAATTTTCTTGCTGTTTTTTTTGCTATTTTTATTTTTGTTTGCTTTGGGATTTTGGATCTCAAGTGCACGGAACTGAATTGATTATACTCCTTGGTTCCTGGCAAATTTTTATTGTCAACCAGTGCATCTTCTCTCTTTTGTTTTATTTCATGATTTTTCTCATTCATTTCTGTAGCATCAACCCCCTCTAAATCCCACCAGGCTCCTACTCACATGCAGTTAATGGACACTCTTCCAATCCACATTCCATGGGGTTTGTGGTCATTTGCAATGCGAGCATTCATGAAATTTATTTTTTGTTAATGTAGATATGCTCTTATTGTCACAACTGGCATCACATGCTGTTTCTTACTATTCTATTCAAGTTCATAGTTATGAAATCTGCTTACTTCATAGTTATGAAATCTGCTTACTTCATAGTTATGAAATCTTTCCCATGCTGATCATTGCCTCAAGCATAAGGATTCCTCTCATGCATATTAATACCCTGCATGTTACTTATACCTATAAAATTTACCTATTTTTTCAACTCCTAGATTGCCTTCAACTTTTTCCAGCACAATATACTTTGATAGGCATCACTGTACATGTCTCCTTGAGCATCTGTGAAGAACATCACTCAAGTCCACACTTAGGAGTAAACTTGGAGGCATAATAAATATGCCTACAATTTTCACTCAGTACTACCAGACTGCACTCAAGATGGTTACATTGTGTTAGAACTGCCTGTCTCAATATTATATTAGATTATTTCCTCACATCCTTGCCAGCCTTTGATGTTATCTTTCTAATTTTTAACAACCTGATGGTGTAACAGCAGTGCAGTCATACCGGTTTTAGAGGTTATGTGTGTGACATCAGAGAAGGCAATGGCACCCTACTCCAGTACTCTTGCCTGGAAAATCCCATGGACGAAGGAGCCTGGTGGGCTACAGTCCACGGGGGTCGCGAAGAGTCGGACACGAGTAAGCGACTTCACTTTCATATTCACTTTCATGCATTGGAGAAGGAAATGGCAACCCACTCCAGTGGTCTTGCCTGGAGAACCCCAGGGACAGGGGAGCCTGGCGGGCTGCCATCCATGGGGTCGCACAGAGTCGGACACGACTGAAGTGACTCAGCAGCAGCAGCAGTGTGACATCAGGGCTTCCTTGGTGGCTCAGCGGTAAAGAATCCGCCTACAATACAGGAGCCATGGGAGATGTGGGTTCAATCCCTGGGTTTGGAAGATGCCCTGCAGGAGGGCATGGCAACCCACTCCACAGAATTCCATAGGATTCCTGGAGAATCCTATGGACAGAGAAGCCCGGTGGGCTACAGTCTATGGGGTCACAGAGAGTTGGTTAAGACTGAAGCAACTGAGCATGCAAGCACGTGTGGCCTTAAATTCTCATTCCACCCCTAAATACTTGTGTAACTTTCTGTTCCTGGTTTCCTAATTTGGAAAAGGAGACAATAATGATGCCTAGTTCATGGAGTTGCTCTAAGGTCAGAACAGAACAGTTACACGTTAAAAGCACTTAGAGTAGTGGCACTCAAATATTGGATGTTTATGTAGTTCGGTCAATTAATAACGAGTGCCCAAATGAGCATTCTTTGCATATGCTCCATATCTTTACATTACTTCTCCATAAAGTTCCTTGACTTTATTCTTGCTGCATTAGTTTTATTTGCATGTATTCTTGATAGCCTTAGTTATTTACAGAAATTAAAAGGTTTTCACTCAATCTACCCACATCTTCAATTTTATCTTTGTTGTCCTATTTTAAGCCCATATCTTTAGTCCCATGTAGTCAAAGCTATCAGTTTTTCCGTTTATATTTTGTGCTACTTTTGGTATTAAGAAATCTTTTTCTATTCAGAAATCATAACACCTTTGGCAGATTCATGTTGATGTATGGCAAAACCAATACAATATCGTAAAGTAATTAGCCTCCAATTAAAATAAATAAATTTAAATTAAAAAAAGAAATCATAGACACAACCAATTTTATATATATTTAATTCTTTTGACTTTGTATTTTGTATCACATTATTCTAATCATTTCATAATCTTATTGAACTTTCTTTATTAGTTGCATCAGTTTGTCAGTAGGATTTTTAAACTTTTAATTTTCAAATTAGCGTCTGCAGATAATGAGTTTTGATTCTTATAGCAATTCTTAATCTCTTCTATTTCTTTGTCTGATCTTGTATTGTCCATGGCTTTCTGTACCCACTTGAGCATTACTGAGATACTAGGGCTCCTATTGCCTTTTCTTATTATTTTTTTCCAGTCTCAAATGAAATCCTTCTAAAATGTTCTCACTTGATATATTGCTGCTATAATTTATTATTATGTCATTAGGTTAAGAAAGTTCCCTTTCCCCAAAGCTACCTAGTTTTCTAACAATGCTGACATAAAGAGATTTTATTTTTTTTAATATATTGAGATTATCTTATTTTTTCTTTTAAACAAAACTCATTTTTCACTTGGTTGAATAAAAATTTAGATCTGATATGGTGTTAATGTTCATAAGTGAAAATGAACTGTTATTTTATTTTCTTGAAACGCCCTGATTGAGGTTTATATGCTGTAATTGCTTCATGGAAACAATTTTAGCAGTTTTTCTTTTTTCCTCCTTTCTAGATATATTAGTATACAAAAGAGGATATACACGGTAAAACTCACATATAAAACTTTTGGGACCTGCTACTTTATGGAAGAAAAGTTTTTGCTTTTTAAGGGGCCTTGTTTACTTAACATGTGTTGGTTAAAGAATTTCTATTTCTTCTTTTGTTAATTTAAACATTTTACATTTTTCTAGAAATATAATTTTACTTTGAATTTCAAATTTATTGACATTTATTTAAAATACTTTTTATTTTAAAAATATTTATGTTATTCTGGACTTAGATTACTTTTACAAATTATGTCTTATTTCCTAGAACTGAGAACTGCATACTCCTCCAAGGTCCTATCAACTGTCACTATCTTTGATTCTGAGATTTAAAAACCATAGTCTTTCCGAGGTACATCCAAATACATGTCAAATCAATTTACTGTTCTCTATGAATTATTCTATCCCCCTGATTAGGACCTGGATATGTTAGTACTAGGGCTCCCCTGGTAGCTCACCTGGTAAAGAATCCCCCTGTAATGCAGGCGACCCCAGTTCGATTCCTGGGTGGGGAAGATCCCCTGGAGAAGGGACAGGCTACCCACTCCAGTATTCATAGGCTTCCCTGGTGGCTCAGCTGGTAAAGAATCTGCCTGCAACGCCGGAGACCTGGGTTTGATCCCTGGGTTGGGAAGATCTCCTAGAGGAGGGCATGGCAACCTACTCCAGTATTCTTGCCTGGAGACTCCCCATGGAACAGAGGAGCCTAGTGGGCTATAGTCCGTGGGATCGCAAGGAGTCGGACATGACTGAGTGACTAAGCACAACACAGCACATGTTAGCACTGATGCTGGCAGAGGTTGGGATGAGCACAGTGGTTTAGATGGTGAGTTCAGCACTTCGATAGCCTGGGTTCAGATGCCAATTCAGCACTGATTATAAAAGTGACTTTGGACAAATTTCTTATACCACCTCTATCTCAGTTTCTCTATCATGAAAAGGGAGATGAAGACTTCCCTGGTGGTCCAGTGGTTAAGACTCCACACTTTTACTGCAGGGGGCATGGGTTTAATCCCTGGTTAGGGAAGTTCCACATGCTGCACTGGTGAGGCCAGGAAAACAGGGGGGTGGAGCTGATAATAGTGGCACCTGTCTGATATGATTGTTGCATGACTAGGTTGGCAATGCATGTAAAAACACCTAAACAGTACATGGCACACACGAAATACTATAAGTAAAATGTGTTCATTTGTGATTTAAAGTCAAATCGGAAGATACTAATTTGTGAAAGTGAAAGTTAGTTGCACAGTCATGTCTGACTCTTTTCGATTCCATAGACTACAGCTTGTTCTGCTGCTCTGTCCATGGAATTCTCCAGGCAAGAGTACTGCAGTGGGTTGCCATTTCCTTCTTCAATACTAATTTGTATCTTGTTTAATTTTTCTTTCATTTACATTTTAAGAAAAACTTTCCAATCATTCTATATTATTCTAAACACTTAGTAATTTTTAAATGTTATCAAATCCTCTCATATCATCTATTGATATAATTATATCACTTTTATTCTTTTAATCTTGAAGATGAGCCTATTATTGCACACATATAGTAATGCAGATGTATCATATATTTAATTATAAAAGATTTATGAATAAGAATTTTTTTAAATCCTGAAATAATACTGATTTTTATAAACCAAGACATGACCAAATGCAAAGATTATACCATGTTCCCAACATAGTAGATTGAATTAATGTTAATAGACAGGTTTCCAAAGAAGACATAGATGGCCAATGGTTACATGAAAAGATGCTCAACATCACTAATCATCAAGAAAATACAAATCAAAACCACAATGAGCTATCATCTCATACCTGTCAGAATGCATATTATCGGGAAGACAACAAATAACTGCTAGCATTTGGCTTCCCTGCTGGCTCAGTGGTATAGAATCTGCCTGCCAATGCAGGAGACGTCAGTGCTGGATCCCTGATTGGGGAAGATCGCATGGAGCAACTCAGCCCATTTGCCACAGCTCCTGAGTCTGTGCTCTGCAGCCCCGGAGCTGAAACTGCTGAGCCCGTGTGCTGCAACCACTGAAGCTTGTGTACCCTAGAGCCTGTGATGGGCAACAAAAGAAGCTGCTACAGTGAGAAACCTATGCCCTGCAACTAGAGAGAGGTCTCTGCTCATCACAACTAGAGAAAGGCCTGCACAACATCAAGGACCCAGCACAGCCAAAAATCAATGAATAAATCAGTAAAATCAATTTTTAAAAAATAACGAGCGTTGGTAAGGATGTGAAGAAAAGGGAACCCTTGTGCCCTGTTAGTGGGAATGTAAATTGGTACAGCTACTGTGGAAAACAGTATGGAGGTTCCGCAAAAATTTTAAAGTAGAACTACCATAGAATCCAGCTATTCCACTTCTGGGTATTTTTCCAAAGAAGGGAAAAAAACACTAACTTAAAAAGATACATGCACACCTATGTTCATTGTGACATTATTTGCTGTAGCCAAGCTATCAAAGCAGTCTAAGTGTCTGTCAAAAGATGAATGGATATATATATGTATACAATGAAATACTGCTCAGCCATAAAAATGCATGAAATCTGGTCATTTGCAACAGCATGTATGGGCCTAGATGGTATTATGCTAAGTGAAATAATAAGACAGAAATACTGTATAATTTCACTTATACGTAGAATCTTCTGAAAAATGAATAAAAAAACAAAAGAACAAATTCATAAATACAGAGAACAAGCAGGTGGTTGCCAGAGGGGATAGGGTTTGGGGGGATGAGTGAAATAGGTGAGGTAGATTAAAAGTTACCAAAAAAATGAGTCATGGGGATGAAATGTACAGCAAGAGGAATATAGTCAGTTCCATTGTTATATCTTTGATTGTGACAGATGAGAACTAGACATATCATGGTGATCATGTATAATGCATAGAAATATTGAGTCAGTGTTGTGTACCGGCAACTAACAGTAATGTAGATCAATTATACTTCAGTTAAAAAAATACATAGACACTGGCAAGAAATGCATCAAAATGCTAGTGATGGTTATCTCTCTGGGGCGGGCATTATGGGTTATTGTTAATCTTTATGTATTTATGTATGTCTTGTAATATTAGAAAGAAAACAATAAATTCATTTTAAAAGTTTAATGTTCAAATGATTCTTAATATTGCATGTCAAATATGTAAGAACTGATAAGGAAGTTTTGAAGAAAACAGGACCTACCATAGTAGAAATTAAAGGAAAATATAATTATTAGGATAAAAGAAGCATGCCACAATGAATACATAAATCAGTAGATGGAATGGAAAGCTTAGAAATAAGAATTTCATGTATGATATATATTATCTTTCAAATCAATACATAAACATGAGGAGACATTATTTGATCTAGAAGTCCCAGTTTTGAAATCTATTCTACAGAAATAGTGACATATGCATAAAGAATAATACATATGGAAGATTGTTTATTGACATGTTATTTGAATTGATGCTTTTGAAAGTAACTAGAAGTACATATTTGGGGAATGGTATATTAATATAATGTAATACAAAGCAGTTACTGTTTTTAATAAGGTTCGATATATCCTTACCTGAAATGATGTTTATAATTTATTAATAATTTTTAAAGCAAGCTACATATGAATATAGACTCTATTTTGGTTGAAATATGTATGTGAATATATGTGTATGTGTGTGAATAATAATATACATTTATTGAGAGTTCACTATCTGCCAAGAATTTTTTCAAGTTTATCTATATCAACTTATTTACTCCACACAGTAATCCTACCATGTGGTACCCCCGTTTTAAAGATGAGAAAACTGAGGTGCCACAGGTTACACAGCTCAAATTGACTGAGCAGGGAACGGAACCTAGGACAGTTGAGTCCAAACTGTGCTTTTAACCACTGACGTACATAGAGATGGGTGAATGCGAGGATGAGCAGAGATGGATAGACAGAAAGTCATAAAGATGATTCATGGATATGTCTGTAACAATGAAAAACTTGAAAAAATTGTGCATCAGATTGTTAAAATGCATCCTCTACAAAGTGGACTTCAATGGGCCAGATGGGCATTCACTTCTTAAATAATACAATGTTTGTCAAAATAGAGAGTAAGAAAGATGTGATTATGGGTGAGTGTGAATCTCTTATAATTTTTTTAAATAAAAATAAAAGGTAAAATGGTATTCTTAAAGACTCTAAAATGACACATGATTTGTTCATGCCTTACAAATCAGGGTTTCCAAAAGTGAAGACAAGACTTCTGAAAATTCTACATTGATTTCAGCTCCACCTGCCCAGTGAAAAGATCTATGTATTAATATTAGAGATGATAAACTACATATCAAAATGTAGAGTTTCATTTCATGATCTTATTTTTGGTTAAAATGTTATCAGAACTTATCCTTAGGTTGTGTGATTAGGGATCATGTTAATCTCATTCATAACTAGTACTTTCAAAATTGTCTTCAATGAACATATGTAACTATTATAATCAGAAAAAGTACAAAAAATAGTAGAAAAGAAACAAAAGAACCCTGCCATCTTTTTATAAGACCCCCAAGTATCCCAGTGCCCCGCAATTTCTTTGGTGAGGGAAATTGTCTTCCATTTTTCCTCTGTGGGCCTCGGCAAGAAGCATGAGTTCCAAGTGTCCAGTGAACAGTTATTGAATGACTTATTTTGAATCTTGGTCATTTCAGGAGAGAAACTGGGTAGACACGGAAGAGGTGAAATCTAAGAGTAAAAGGACTACCAGTCAGATTGCCCAACTTACACTCACAGAAACAGATACTGAGTCAAGAAGAGAGCTAGCTAGAAGAAGTGACTTCTGGTCAGTGAGAAGGGTATAGTCAAGCCCTAACTTTTCAGGAATCTGCTCTTTGGTTTAGGTGAGTTAATTAATCCTAATTTGCAAGTACCTGTGCAAGAAAACAATGATCTGATCATGTCTGATATCTATTATCCTCTATGATCACAGTTCTAACATTCAAATGCCTTAAATAATTGATGACGTAGTTCTCAAAAATCTTAGGTTATCTCTCACAAGATGGTAAACTCAGGGTTACAAACAAACAAAACTAAATAAAATGCTCATTATGATTATCAGTAAATAGTTATATTTAGAAAAATCAGGAAAAAAAAACCTGTTCAAGCAGCTTTCGCCTCAATTCTGTCATAGTTTTAAAGCTAGAATCCTCCTCTGACCCCTATTTGCAGAAAAATAAGCTTAAAACAAAAATTACCATTTTAAGATCATAAATTTCTGTAAGAGCTTGGACCCTCAATCTTCTTTTGGTCATATGCATTCTCTAATATGTAAATTCCTAAAATAATGATGATGTCTCAATAATCTCATATGGGTTAGCTATTTCCTGTACAATAACAATAACAAATGATTTTATATATAACAAAAAATTACAGAAAAGTACTGAATCAACCCACTATAGTAAATAAGTTTACAAGAAATAAATTATCCCAGATGCAGATATTCAAGACCAATAAAACCTTTACTGTAGCATTGAGCCATGAACATGGCATAGTTATAGTTTATAGTTATAGTATTATGTGCAATTTTAAACTGACTGGTAAAAGATAAAGTCCTAGATACTGACTGATCTAAAAAAAAGAAAGAAAGGTGAATTTTTAAAAAGTTCTATTTTGTCTGATATGGACAGGAGAGATGGAAATATACTTCCTTAGAGTGCATTTTTGCTTTTAATAATCACCTGCTTTAGAAAAGCACTGGGGTTTAGGATCCAGGCTGATTATTAACTATGTTCATTGACTGTGTTCACAGGGTTTTGACATACCTTACTTCTTTCAATCTTCACAACACTCACATCTTCTGACTCCAGGTTCCATGCTTAAACCCTGAACTTATTTGGTAAATCAAACATGTTAGAACAGTTTAGCAGGATTGCCTGTAAAAGAAATATATTTTTAATTATGTTCTTTTATTTTTTAGTCAAAGGAAAACAAAAAATAAGATGAAGCATTTTCTTCTACTGGAAAAAAAAAAGTGTATACATCCTGTTATTCACATGTTTAATTTCAACAATTCTGTGGTCATGAATCAGTAATGGAAATAAAATTAGCTGCCTCTTAACTCTAAGATTTTATGATTTGGAGAATGAAGGCCACTTGAAGCCAACTTTTTGTTTTGTTTTTTTACTAGCTCATCCCAGTGAATTGCACAATAAATTAATTGTATTATTTAACATCACTATTTATTTTACAGATTAAACTATGTATCATTTTCCCTTGGGCATTAACATTCTAGAAGAATAAGGACCTTGAATTCAACAAAGGCCCCATACCTCAAATCTTCAGACTCTTAGTAAAAAAAAAAAAAAAAAAAACTTATCCACCTTGGTAGTTTTTATCTGGACTGAGAGAGGATTGATACATTGACCAAACAAAAAAATAATAATTTAATCCAAAATCAATTATTTAACCACACATTTTCAGCATGTGTTACCATAAGGTCAGAGAATAAAATAATGAGATATTCATCTCTGAGTGAGCCTACAGTCTTGTGAGAGAAAACTTGCTTCAGAGCGTGGTAGTTGCTATAATGTACGAGCATACCAAGAGCATTAGGAAAAGAGTTTCCTAAAATTTAGAGATGCCAGGGGTATAATGACAATGAAGATGTGTATCTTCAATTAAACCTGAAAGAAATGGTAAAACTTCAATAGATGGATAGTGGGAGAAGGGCAATAGCATGAAGAGGAGAAAATAATCAGTTTTAAGAATCTAGGTTATGAGAGAAAGACAGACAGAGAAAATAAAGGCATGGAAAAGAAATCGACTTCTAGTTTTAGAGACCTGTTTTCGTATAGGAAATGGGCAGTTCTTATCTGAACTGGACTTAGAAACATATTTCTTCAAGGATTGGATTTGGAGAAGTGAATTAACCATTCATCAATCTCAGCTGAGTTTATGCCAGGCACTATTGCGGGCTTATATTTACTTATGCCTTTAATGGGCTTCCCTGGTGGCTCAATGGTAATCTGCCTGCCAATGCAGGAGATGTGGGTTTGATCCCTGGGTTGGAAGGATCCCCTGGAGGAGGGCTTGGCAAACCACTCCAGTATTCTTGTCTGGGAAATCCCATAGACAGAAGATCCTGGCAGTCTAGTCCATGGGGTTGCAAACAACAACCCATTTAATAATTACAATTTTACAAGGATTCTTGTCTGTATTCCCATTTCACAGACAAGAAAAATGAGACACAAGGGAGTAAAGATTCAGACATGACTTAGTGACTGAACAACAACAATGCAAAAAAAACCCCACAATAAACAAAGATATCAAAATTTTAAGTAAAGGAAGATCAGTATTTTTTCCTTTGTTTCAGCATCCAATATGGTCCCATCTAGCACTATTAACAAGTCTGTCCTTATTTTAAACTTTGCTATTTTTATTATAATTTTTTGCATTAATCTTGATTTTAAAAAAACACTGCCTTAAAATATTATTGATCTCGATTATTGAACATTTTTGCTGCCCTTGTAAATTCTGCATCCCAGGCAGGGACCTCACTTGCTGTGTGCTAAGTCACTTCAGTTGTGTCTGACTCTTTGTGACCCTGTGGACTGTGGCCCCCAGGCTCCTCTGTCCATGGGATTCTCCAGGCAAGAATACTGGAGTGGCTTGCCAGGCCCTCCTCCAGGAGATCTTCCAGATCCAGGGATTGAACCCACTTTTCTTATGTCTCCTGCATTGGCAGGTGGGTTTTCTACCACTAGCGCCACCTGGGAAGCCCACCCTAGTGCCTGTGTAAGCAAGAGGGAATTTCACTTATCCATCAAAGTTCCTTTTCATTTCTTCAGTAAAAAGAAATTATCTCCTTTCATTTTTATTTAATCATTAAGAGGAATTCCTTCATGAGAAGGAAAGGAATTATTACTAAAACTGAAACTGAACTTAAGTGATAATTCTGATTTTTAAATGGTCTTAATTCTAGATCACCAGTTTTCATATTTTTTTTCCCTAGAGGAAGGAAGAGAACAAATGATTTTAACTTTACAGATAAGAAAACCAAAGCATGTAACAGCTCAGTGACAAAGCTAAACTTCCTAGTGCTAAATGGGACACATGAGATCAGAAGTTCTCTAGGACGAGTCTGAAGAAAATAAAAATACAACGCATACTACATGAACAAATCTTGGCCAAATAATTTGTCTTGAAAGAATAAGGTTTGGTAAGACACAGTGAATAAGGTTTTGAATTAGACATAGTGAGCTTGAATTCTCCTTTGGCCACTCACTAGCTCCATGATCTTTGACAAGTTACAAAGCTTCAGTTGCCTCATTTATAAAATAAGCCTTCTCATATCTACCTAACATTGTGTTAGGGGAAAAAAAAAGAACGTAGCTAATAGTTTTTAGCAATTAGGATCTCAATCTGTGACAGAGGGCACATACAAAACAGAAAAATTCATATTATTAATTTTTTAGAGGTTACATGCATTAGTAGAAGGACAGAGGAACCAAAGGGGATAGTGCATCTAAGGGTACAGTTGCTTGAATCCAAAGAAGAGGAAAAGTCAGTTATTTGTCTTTAAAAGTATAGGGACTTTTGGTAGAGGAAGTCGAGGAAATAAATACTCTGACCTTACTCTCCTCCCCCTCTCATTTTCAAGCAACCCCTAAGCCAGAGGACACTGAAGCCCAATTGCTCTATGTCATGCAGTCAGGTCTTAAGGGAGGGCTATAAGGTGCAGAAGAATGGAGAAGGAGTTTAGAGGAGCAAAAGGAAGCTTGCTGCTAAGTCACTTCAGTCGTGTTCGACTCTGTGCGACCCCATGGACGGCAGCCCATCAGGCTTCCCCATCCCTGGGATTCTCCAGGCAAGAACACTGGAGTGGGTTGCCATTTCCTTCTCCAATGCATGAGTGAAAAGTGAAAGTGAAGTCATTCAGTCGTGTCTGACTCTTAGCGACCCCATGGACTGCAGCCCACCAGGCTCCTCCATCCATGGGATTTTCCAGGCAAGAGTACTGGAGTGGGGTGCCATTGCCTTACCACCACATAATGTGCATTCGTGGTCAGTCATTCAATCTTGTCCAACTCTTTGCGACCCCATGGACTGCAGCACGCCAGGCTTCCCTGTCCATTACCAACTCCCAGAGCCTACTCAAACTCATGTCCATCGCATCAGGGATGCATCCAACCATCTCATCCTCAGTTGTCCCCTTCTCCTCCCGCCTTCAAGCTTTCCCAGCATCAGGGTCTTTTCCAGTGAGTCCATTCTTCCCATCAGGTGGCCAAAGTATTGAAGTTTCAGCTTCAGCACAGGTCCTTCCAGTGAATATTCGGGACTGATTTCCTTTAGGATTGACTGGTTGGATCTCCTTGTGAGAGAGTCAATTCCTAGGCAGGTTGATAAGAAGTCCGGGGGGTCCCCAAGGAGAGAGGGGTCTGGAATTCTCAAGGAGGAGGAAAGGACAAACTTTTTTTCCTCTACATTCCTTCAGTTCAGTTCAGTTCAGTTCAGTCACTCGGTCGTGTCCGACTCTGAGACCCCATGAATCGCAGCACGCCAGGCCTCCCTGTCCATCACCAATTCCTGGAGCTCCTTAGGATTATATAACAATAATGTATCCTGCTTGAGGACAGTTTCTGGAAAAAACCTTCTGGCTAGTCCTGTTATCTTAAAATGTAAATTATGAGAGTGGGTCTAGTAAGGTCTTCACAACCTCCAGACATTCTTTTGATTCACTGTAATAACTAATTAAAAAGTATATAACTCCATTGCTAACACTGGCGAGGGGGTACTCTTTCTGTCCCCTTCTGATGTCTATGTCAGAAGTTTTCTCTATCTCTTTTATACTTTAATAAAACTTTATTACACAAAAGTTCTGAGTGATCAAGCTTCATCTCTGGCCCCATATTGAATTCTCCTCTGGAGGCCAAGAATCCCAGCGTCTTTTGTGGTTCAGCAACAACCTTTAATCTTGAGGGCTCATCCGGGATTCTTGGACAAGGTAAGGATGCTTGGAGCTCTAGTTCTTTGTTCTAGTGAACACGTTTTCTGCTGTACTTTACTAACTCTACAGCGTGCTTGCGGAGTGACAGTGAGGAGCCCTGCTCTGCGGTTCCGCGGTGACCTCATATGGCTTATAGCAGAAACCTGTTGGGGGTTTATACTGACCTGGCAATGCCAAGAGGCACCCAATGTCTCCTTCGGGGACCAACCAGAAATGGACAAAGCATGTGGACTGAACTTTCCTTTCTTGGTCAAACCTTCCGGTCTCTTTGACCATTTCATAACTTCTTTGGAATTAGAACTACTCACCTATCTGTCTGATCATAGGCTTTCAAGGGACTTGTGATCTATGCTGTTACTGTGTACTGTTACTTAGGCCCCAAACTTGAATTGGTAGTCAGGAAGTGCCTAGCTAGGAGTCAAAAGTTGGGAAGCTGTAGCTCCAGGAGCATCTCTGAGGTTAAAGGTTACTCAGATTGGAAGTGCAATGGGCTTCTTCCTCTGGTAACACTAGCTCTTAGTGGACCAGAGGAGGCTTTCCAGTGGCTTCTGTCCCAACTCTTTAGATATTCTTTCTGTAAAATCTGTGGGAATGAACTGGACGGACTGGCCCTAATAACTCGAGGACAAAAATCACTTTTTCCTCACTGGCCAGCCCTTCACCATCTCTTTTGCTATCACTTATACTGGTGTGGTGACGCTTGGAAGGAACATCTCAGCTTATGTTCGTACCGGTCCTACTGTGGTCAGGAATATACTCAGGGTCGTGCACAGGCACTCAGGTGACGAATGTTTCCCCCAGCAGTCTTAGATTGGGAGGCATTCTGGAAGGTTACTCGGACAGCACCCTGGGTGGAATCAGAGGCGAGCAAGGTTTTAACGGTGAGGAGCTGGACATCAGTCTGGGATGCCATCAGGTCTAGGCCTGGTGCATCTCCACCCCGCCTCAGTGGGAGAACCAGGAGGGATGAGTACAGCGCCTGCATCCGTAAGGGACAGACTAAGCCCAACCAGGCAAGGAAAGCTTCAGTGTAAAGTCTGTCAACATCCCCATCTAGACCAGGGAGGGACGCCTCCGATAGAAAGATCCAGCCTCACTCCTTGACACGCCTGATCTTCCTGTGTGATACTGCATGGCCATGGCATCCGTTGGAAGATGGTGAACAGTGGCCGGTTGGAGGGCCTCTTAATTATAATGCTGTTTTACAATTAGACCGGTTCTGTTGAAAACAAGGGAAATGGGTAGAAGTAGCCTATGTGTTGCTCTTTTTCTCTCTGCGAGGTGTGCCAGACTTATGTCCTAAGGCTAGAGATTTGGGTGTGAAACCTTTAGCTCCCTTTTGTCATCCTGCTTTGCCCCTTACCTGGAGCTCCAAACTGAGCAAACTGATAGTCAGAGAACCATCCCCAGAAGGGTTACTTTGGTTTCAGTAAAAACCCAAACTGAGAGTCAAACAGCCCAAGTAGTGGTCCAAACAACCCCTGTCTCAGTACAACCTCAGACTACTCTGGTTTCAATAGGAACTCAGACAGTCGAAGTAAGAGAAGCTCAGACGGCAAAAGCTAACGGTGAAATACAGGATGAGATGGAGGACAGCAGACAAAGAGATAAAGAAAAGCAGGTTTCTCCAATCTATCCCTGGGATATGTGCAGAGCAGCCAGAGAGGCTGAGAAACAGCCACTCAAGCTGTTGCCTCTTCATGAAGCACCCACCAGGGGAAATAATCAGTCTATGAGAGTTAATAAGCCCTTTTCTTGTCACAAAATAGAAAGAATCAAGGAGGATCTGGGGAGACTATTTAGAGGACCCAGAAAAATATATTAGAGCTTTTAAAGGTGTTACTCTGCTTTATGACCTTACATGGAAGGACGTGATATATATCTTGGGACAAATGCTGACTCCCAGCTCAAAAAGTCGAGTTTGGGGGAACGCTGTTGCTTATGGAGATGAATGGCTTGGTAATGAATCAGTAGGGAAGAGGGAGAACCCACAGGGAATCAGGTGGTCCCAACTATAGTGAAGGAGGAAACAGAAAAGGCTCCATCTTGAAAGCAGGACTCCATCTTGGGCCGGACTGTGGACTTTGAGCTATATGCCCAGTATCTATGGAAACGACATATCAACTGGAAAACCAGCCCTCCCTACCCCACAAAGGAAGAGCCCCAGGGCTCCTACCTAGACTCTCAGTCGCCTAAAAGAATACCCTAATTATCTGTGTAACCGAATAGAATCATACATTCTATTAGGCTTATTGGGGTATGACCACAGGCCTATTGATAATTGTCCACTGTTAACGATCTAGGCTGAAGGCATATGATTGCGGCTTAACATTGATTGTATCTTTTTCCTTTGTTCAGACTAGTTTCAGGGAACCTGATACTCTTAGGGTATATAAGGTTTTCACAAAAACTGGTCGGGGTCCTTGGCTAAGAGGAGACTCTGCCTTGGGCCCGCTGGTGTCCTCTATCTGCACTGTCCTTCTGAGTGAGATTGTTTCCCAGAACTTGTGGCTACAACTGTAGAACCAGACTGGGACTATAACAAGGCTAAAGGAAGATGGCATCAGAGTCAGTTTGTCAGGTGTATTCTTGAAGGACTCAGGCAAGTGCGTGCTAAGACTTTATGCCGAAGCGGCAAACAGAACAGAAGGAAGCTCCTGGTAAATTCCTGGATAGAATGAGAGAAGCCCTTTGCAGATTCACTGAGACTGATCCCGAAAATGAAGAGGGAAGAGTGATCTTAAAAGATAGATTTCTCACTCACTTATGGCTCCATATATCCACTGTAAGCTATTAAAACAGGCCTATGGATTGGAGAAGGAAATGGCAACCCATTCCGGTATTCTTGCCTGGAGAATCCCAGAGACGGAGGAGCCTGGCGGGCTGCCATCTATGGGGTCGCACAGAGTCGGACACGACTGAAGCGACTCAGCAGCAGCAGCAGCATGGACCAAATCAGTCTTTAGATAATTTGTTGCAACCGGCTCAAACTGTCTATTATGGTAGGGAATATGAGGAAAAGAAAGAAAGGCAGAAAAAGACAAAGGAACAGGCGGAAGCCCTTGTAATGGCTGTCAGAACCATTCTTAAACAGCCTGAGAAAAATGCCAAGAGAGACCCAGGTGAAAAGGGATGGGTTTGCTATTAGCGTGGAAAGGAGGGGCACCTCAAGCGGGATTGCCCTCAGGCATCTAAGCCGCCCCCGGCTCCATGTCCAGTCTACAAGGGACCACACTGGAGGAGAGACTGCCCCGAGAGGTTTAGGTTTCAGGGGTCAGACTCTCAAGACAATCAGGACTGAAGGAGCCTGGGGGTGCCCACACAAGCTCCCATCCTAATTACACCTGAGGAACCCCGGGTAGTAATAATTGTGGGGAGCCGATCCATTGATTTCTTTTTAGATATTGGGGCAACTTACTCTGTGCTTACTGAAGCCCCTGGCCCACTTTCTTCCCGATCTGCTTCCGTAGTGGACTGTCTGGGCAGTCCACTGCCCACTCTACTTTGCTTATTTGGGCAAAGTTTGTCACGGGATCTACAAAACTTTACTAGCTCCGAAGCAGTTGTGCTATAATATGTAGATGATATTTCACTCTGTGCTGAGACAGAGGAATCTTGCTCACAGGCCTCAGAGGAATTCTTAAACTTTCTGGCAGGCTGCGGTTACAAGGCATCAAGAGAAAAGGCTCAGCTTTGTCAACAATCTGTTAGCTATCTGGGCCTAATCATATCAGAAGGGACTAGGGCCATAGGCCCCATAAGAATTAAACCTATACTGAATCATCCCCTGCCTATGACTTTGAGACAATTGAAAGGATTTTTAGGAATCACAGGCTACTGCTCCATTTGGATTCGGGGTTATGGGGAACTTGCCCGGCCTTTATATAAACTTATAACTGAGACCCAGCAGGCCCAAACCGACAAACTGGTTTGTTCTCCAGACACTCAAAAGGCTTTTAAAGCTCTTCAGACTGCTCTCCTGAAAGCTCCCTCTCTGAGCTTGCCCACAGGGTCGGAATTTAATTTGTTTGTCACTGAAAGAAAAGGTATGGCCCTGGGTGTTTTGACACAACCCTGAGGGCCTCACCAGCAACCTATTGCTTATCTAAGCAGAGAATTAAACCTAATTTCACAGATTGCATTGTCTAAGAATAATTGGGGCAATGGCTTTATTAACACCTGAGGCCTTAAAAATAATTATGGACGAAATCTTACTGTACTGACTTCTCATGATGAGAGTGGAATCTTAAATTCTAAGGTTAATACTTGGATGGCAGACAGTAGGCTTCTTAAATATCAGTCGTTGTTAGAAGGACCAATAACTAAGCTTTAAAGTTTGTGGAAATTTAAATTCTGCCACTTTCCTTGCTGAGAAGGAAAATGAAACACCTGATCATGATTGCTTCCAATTTCTAACTTTAAACTATGCAGCTTGGGAAGATAAACCCTATTAAACAATCCTGACACAGAAATATTTACAGATGGCAGTTCTTTTGTTAGGGATGGGAAGCATAAAGTAGGTAACCTACTGCCGCTGTGCTGAGGGCTGAACAGGTTTTAGAAGCAAAATCTCTCCCCCAGGGAACCAGTGCTCAGTTAACGGAGCTTGTGGCTCTGGCACGAGCTCTAGAGTTAAGCAGAGGGCAGAGAGTAAATATCTACACTGATTCTAAGTATGCTTATTTGACTTTACATGCTCGTACTGCAATATGGAAAGAAAGACAGTTTAATATGGCAACAGGAGAATCTATTAAGCATTTCAGAGAGATCGAGAGACTTTTAACTGCTGTATATTGTCCTAAAGAAGTAGCTGTTATGCATTGTAAAGGGCACAGCAGGGATGGGAGTAAAGAAGCAGAAGGTAATCAGTTGGCTGACTTGTCAAGCCAGAAAAGCGCATTTTTACAAAACCCCTTCACTGCAGACACCCTTGATCTGGACAGGTCCTGTGTAACAGGAAAAACCACAACATACTGAGGAAGATTTAGAAAGATATGAGAAAAGAGGAGCAAAGATTACTGATAAAGGATGGTTACAGTCAGAGGATGGATGATTAATAATTCCTGAAAATGCTCAATGGAAAAGTTTTCCTAAAGCCTTAGAATTAACTAATTATGTAACTCAGTTCTCAGCTTTTCAACAGGCATTAATGGAACTCCAGGAGGTGTCCCCTGACCCAGCCTCTGAGTCAAGCAAGCCTCTAATTGAGCCAGGAGCCAAGGTCCTGAAAAAAACACTGGGATCTGGGTGCCACTCTCTCAAGCCCCTCTGGGAAGGCCCTAATTGCCAGGTTATTCTTTCTTTTCCCACAGCTGTCAAAGTGGCAGGAATTGATTCGCGCATGCGTCACACTTGAGTTAAGAGGTGGCACCCTGACCAGAACTAAGTGGCATCATTTCTGTCTTTACTTTCTATACTCTGACTTTGTCCTTTTTAGATGCGCCTGATAATCTATGTGAGCCTCCTTCTGCTGACTCCAGAAGTCCTGAGTCTGCCATTTGACCCTCAAGACAATGCCTTCCTGTCCTGGACTCATTCCTGTGTCGCATTCCACAATTGGTCTAATTGCTGGGTCTGCGGAGTGATCCCCTTATCATCAGTAGAAGGCTTCCCATGGGGGATATCTCCACTTCAAGGAAAGGACTCTCTTCAACTCTGTAATGACATCTAACAGTCTTAAGATGGACTGATATAACTATGAACATAATGTGACTTTTAATTTTGAGTTTAACTTGGTTTCATGACTATTTTGCCTTACATCTATAACTGTAAAACAGGGTTTGTTTCTAACTGTCTGAAAGCTTTTAAGTTACAAATGGTTGTCCAAGCTCCTACGAGTGCCACCGGCTCCTCCAACTAATAGTCGGGGCCCCTGGAACAGAGATCCTCAATATGAGGGTTAGGAGAATATGTTGTCTCAGCAATTTAGGGACAATGCCTCTAAATAGCAGGAAGTAGTTATGGGATGAAAACAATGCCCCTTTCCCTTGGCAAAATAATTCTCTTAAAAGAAAAGGGGGGAATGAGAGAGTCAATTCCTAGGAGGGTTGATAAGAAGTCTGGGGGTCCCCAAGGAGCGAGGGATCTGGAATTCTCCAGGAGGAGGAAAGGACAAACTTGTTTTCCTCTACATTCCTTAGGATTATATAACAATAATGTATCCTGCTTGAGGACAGTTTCTGGAAAAAACCTTCTGGCTAGTCCTGTTTTCTTAAAATGTAAATTATGGGAGTGGGTCTAGCAAGGTCTTTACAACCTTCAGACATGCTTTTGAGTCACTGTAATAATTAATTAAAAAGTATATAACTCCATTGCTAACACTAGTGAGGGCGTACTCTTTCTGCCCCCTTCTGATGTCTGTGTCAAAAGCTTTCTCTATCTATTTTATACTTTAATAAACTTTATTACACAAAAGTTCTGAGTGATCAAGCCTCGTTTCTGGCCCCCTATTGAATTCTTCTTCTCTGGAGGCCAAGAATCCTGGCGTCTTTTGTGGTTCAGCAACAACCTTAAAGTTGCAGTCCAAGGGACTCTCAAGAGTCTTCTCCAACACTACAATTCAAAAGCGTCAGTTCTTCGGTGCTCAGCCTTCTTTATAGTGTAACTCTCACATCCATACATGACTACTGGAAAAACCATAGCTTTGGCTAGATGGGTCTTTGGTGGCAAAGTAATGTCTTTGCTTTTTAATACACTGTCTAGGTTGGTCATAGCTTTTCTTCCAAGGAGCAGGCATCTTTTAATTTCATGGCTGCAGTCACCATCTGCAGTGATTTTGGAGCCCAAGAAAAGCCTCTCACTGTTTCCACTGTTTCCCCATCTATTTGCCATGAAGTGATGGGACCGGATGCCATGATCTTAGTTTTCTGAATGTTGAGTTTTAAGCCAGCTTTTTCACTCTCCTCTTTCACTTTCATCAAGAAGCTCTTTAGTTCTTCTTCACTTTCTGCCATAAGGATGGTGTCATCTGTGTATCTGAGGTTATTGATAATTCTCCCGGCAATCTTGATTCCAGCTTGTGCTTCATCCAGCCTGGCATTTCACATGATGTACTGTGCATATAAGTTAAATAAGCAGGGTGACAATATACAGCTTTGATGTACTCCTTTCCTGATTTGGAACCAATCTGTTGTTCCAAGTCCAGTTCTAACTGTTGCTTCTTGATCTGCATACAGATTTCTCAGGAGGCAGGTCAGGTGGTCTGGTATTCTCATCTCCTGAATTATTTTCCACAGTTTGTTGTGATCCACATAGTCAAAGGCTTTGGCATAGTCAATAAAGCAAAAGTAGATGTTTTGCTGAAACTCTCTTGCTTTTTTGGTGATCCAGCAGATGTTGGCAATTTGATCTCTGGTTCCTCTACCTTTTCTAAATTCAGCTTGAACACCTGGAAGCAACAACACAAGAGAAGACTGTACACATGGACATCACCAGATGGGCAACAATGAAATCAGATTGATTATATTCTTTGCAGCCAAAGATGGAGAAGCTCTATACAGTCAGCAAAATCAAGACAAGGAGCTGACTGTGGAACAGACCATGAACTCCTTATTGCCAAATTCAGATTGAAATTAAAGAAAGTAGGGAAAACCCCTAGACCATTCAGGTATGACCTAAAGCAAATCCCTTACGATTATATAGTGGAAGTGACAAATAGATTCAAGGGATTAGATCTGACAGACAGAGTACCTGAAGAATTATGGACAGAGGTTCGTGACATTGTACAGGAGAAAGTGGTCAAGACCATCCCCAAGAAAAAGAAATGCAAAAAGGCAAAATGGCTGCCTGAGGAGGCCTTAGAAATAGCTGAGAAAAGAAAAGCAAAAGGCAAAAGAGAAGAGGAAATATATACTCATTTGAATGCAGAGTTCCAAAGAATAGCAAGGAGAGATAAGAAAGCCTTCTTCAGTGATCAGTGCAAAGAAATAGAGGAAAACAATAGAATGGGAAAGACTAGAGATCTCTTCAAGAAAATTAGAAATACCAAGGGAATATTTCATGCAAAGATGGACACAATAAAGAACAGAAATTGTATGGACCTAACATAAGATACTAAGAAGAGGTGGCAAGAATACACAGAAGAACTGTACAAAAAAGATCTTCATGACCCAGATAACCAAGATATCTTGATCACTCACCTTGAGCCAGACATCCTAGAGTCAGAAGTCTTGTGGGCCTTAGGAAGCATCACTATGAACAAAGCTAGTGGGGGTGATGGAATTCCAGTTGAGCTATTTTAATTCCTAAAAGATGATGCTGTGAAAGTGCTGCACTTAATATGCCAGCAAATTTGGAAAACTCATCAGTGGCCACAGGACTGGAAAAGGTCAGTTTTCATTCCAATCCCAAAGAAAGGCAATGCCAAAGAACGTTCAAACAAACACAGGTACTTGTGCATTTAATTCAAATAACAGTCCAATGGCACCCCACTCCAGTACTCTTGCCTGGAATATCCCATGGACAGAGAAGCCTGGTGGGTTGCAGTCCATGGGGTCGCTAAGAGTCGGACACGACTGAGTGACTTCTCTTTCACTTTTCACTTTCATGCATTGGAGAAGGAAATGGCAACCCACTCTATTGTTCTTGCCTGGAGAACCCCAGGGACGAGGGAGCCTGGTAGGCTGCCATCTATGGGGTCGCACAGAGTCGGACACAACTGAAGCGTCTTAACAGCAGCAGCAGCAAGGTGAAAACTATTATTTTCCCATTTTATGCATGAGGAACCTGAGGCTTGCTGTAGTTAGGAAGTTGCTAAAGCCTCAGAACCAAGAATGGTTGCTTGCAAGAAATGTTTGCAACACTGTGTTAGCAAAATATAGACAAAATTTAAATACCTATGAACCTCAACAGATTAAATAAATTACAGTACATTTATAAGATTTAATACCATGTGTCAGTAAAAAGAAGAGGCTCTATGAGTACTGAGTATTGATATTTTGATATGTTGTTACAGAACAGTGTGTATATTACCATTTTTGTTAGAAAATAAAATTACTATGCTATCTATATTCTTGCAGATGCTGTTGCTGCTGCTAAGTCGCTTCAGTCGTGTCTGACTCTGTGCGACCCCATAGACAGCAGCCCACCAGGCTCCCCCGTCCCTGGGATTCTCCAGGCAAGAGCACTGGAGTGGGTTGCCATTTCCTTCTCCAATGCATCAAAGTGAAAAGTGAAAGTGAAGTCGCTCAGTCGTGTCAGACTCTTAGCCACCCCATGGACTGCAGCCTACCAGGCTCCTCCGCCCATGGGATTTTCCAGGCAAGACTACTGGAGGGGTGCCATTGCCTTCTCCATTCTTGTAGATGAAAGAATATCAAATATGTCTGGAAAAATACACAAGAAACTGTTAACTCAGCTGCCTCTGGTGAAAGCTGAAATAGAGATACATTTTTATTGCTCACCTCTACTTCTGAACTTTTTTACCATGGTCATGTAATGCTTATTTCAAAACAATTAATTAGAGAAAAATCAAATTGTATGTAACTAGTGACCTCCAGAGAAGGCAATGGCACCCCTCTCCAGTACTCTTGCCTGGAAAATCCCATGGATGGAGGAGCCTGGTAGGCTGCAATCCATAGAGTTGCTAAGAGTTGGACACGACTGAGCGACTTCACTTTCATTTTTCACTTTTCATGCATTGGGGAAGAAAATGGCAGCCCACTCCAGTGTTCTTGCCTGGAGAATCCCAGGGATAGGGGAGCCTGGTGGGCTGCCGTCTGTGGGGTCGCACAGAGTCGGACACGACTGAAGCGACTTAGCAGCAGCAGCAGCAGCAGCAGCAGCAGCAGCAGCAGCAGCAGCAGCAGCAGCAGCAGTGACCTCCAGAGAAGCCTGTAATTTGGAATACAGTGACAGAAAATGTACATGCATAAAAACTAGCTTTCTTCCTCTGCATCCTGAGCAATTTGCTTTCTCAATAACAATTAAGTCAATTGCCACATCAGCTTCAGTTAAATGACTGCAAAATAAGGAGTAAACTTTCATCTATATTTTACAGTGCTCTGCCCACGCTACAAAAGCAAACTCTGTAGGGAAAACAATAAGATCAGCACCCTGAAGCATTTGTAAGAGGTAACTCACACGGTAAGCTAAATATAGAATACCACAGTCACAAACAGCCCAGCCTGAGAACATCCCAAAAGGATTGCTGCTTTTTTTTTTTTTTTTTTTCAAAAAATTTTTCTTGGTAAAGGAAGCAGGTGGCAAAGAGATTAACCACAGCTCCCTGAACCCCGGAAGACATAGAGCTCTGTCCCCCGGGTAAGACCGCTATCCTTCCAGGTTTTCATTCTTTCCAAGAAAACTGACAAGCTGTTTCTCGTGGCACTTTCAAACAGGGAAGATCAAGACAGAGAGAAACTGTGGCCAGCAGGGATGGAGAGACTGGCAGATGAAATGATGGGGTTGATTGTTACCTGGACAGCTAATATTTTTTTTCCCTAAACGGTGCACTAAACAGTTTTAATTGTTGATCTCCTCCATCTGTTGCCAAGGAAAATGTCCTTCCTGGGAGGACGCATTTCCTGGATTTTCAGTAAGTTCTCTCAGGATCTCTACGATTTCTGAGATTCCGATTCCCCTCGGGCTGCAAGAAAGGGCGCAGGAGGTTGGTACAGGATGCTGAGCTTAGGCTGAGAAAGGATTGCCTCTGCCTGGTCACTTGGCCCCTCCCGTTTGGGGGCCCCGCCCCCTCCTCCGCCTCGCCGCAGAGCAAACCCTATAAAACCGCTGCGACCTGGGACCTTCCAATCGGTCTGGGTTCAGTCCGACTCCCAGGTCAGCGAGAGCCCGCGCCCACTCCCCGGAACATCGCGTGCGCGAGTCATGGCCCAGGGGCTGTACCACGAGGAGTTCGCCCGCGCGGGCAAGCGGGGGGGGCTGCAGGTCTGGAGAATTGAGAAGCTGGAGCTGGTGCCGGTGCCCGAGAGCGCGTACGGCGACTTCTACGTCGGGGATGCCTACCTGGTGCTCCACACGACGCAGGCCAGCAGGGGCTTCACCTACCGCCTGCACTTCTGGCTGGGTAAGAGGCCAGCCGGCCGCGGGGCCGGCTCGGGGAGGGGCGAGGCCGCCTGGGGATTGCGAGTGGCTGGCTGGGGGAGGCAGCGCTAGCGGGACCCCCCTGCAGACCCGTCGCGCCAGTTGCGCCCCGGTGGGCGCCCCCTCCAACTTTGGGGTTGGACACCTTCCACTCGCGAGAATCCGCGCCTGCAAACGCGGCAGCGAACGCAGGGCGCGGCGAAGTGGGGGAGCAGTCTTACCTTCATCGCTTTGACCTTTGTCGAGTCCACCTCCCAGGTTTTGCAGCTGGTTCCTCTAGCTTCTCCCCCTTTCACCTTCCAGTCTCCAAACTCCCGCTTCCTCCCAGGGCGGCTGCCAGCCGCGCCCTGGGGCCGGCCAAGTTAGGCTCACCTTCCGACAAGTTCAGTCCTGGTTTCCCTGTCAGCGAGGAGATGAAGTCAAACAAGTTTGTGGGCATTCGCCCGCAGCCGCAGGAAGTCCTTTAAAAAAAATATATATATATATTTTATATATATATGTTTTTGTTTTTGTTTTTTGCCTTGGACTCAGCTTAGCGTTATCTAGTAATTGCAACGGTTAAGTAAGTTCTTGGCTGCTTTAAAAATCATATTCCAAGCCTGCACCGCGCTGCTTGCAGCTTTGGTGAACAGAAATTCCTCTTGATTAGGATGCTGGCGGCCGTATCAATACAAAGTAAATAACTTTCTATGGCAGATTTTGTATTTAGATGAGTCGCTTTATAATGGCTGTTTTCATATTTATTACTTACCTGTTTGAACAAGGACACAGTTTGAAACAAAACAGCTCCTTCATCGGTAGTAATTATTTTGGGCTTCACCCGCACCGGGCTCTTGGGACACTGGGCCTTGTGTGTTCTACTTTTTCCACCTTCTACTTTTACTCGTAAACATCCTGAATGTCTAACTTCTCCCTGTGAGATCCTGTGCCACTGGGCACACCCCGTCTAACAACACACCGATTATCTGAGCCTTATTGCCTTCGTTGAGAATCAGCTTGCCTCCCCTAGTCTGTGTTTATTTTTAGTTTTATTCATTATGGGGAAAACACACAAAACCACATACATATACATTTTGAAGTCCCTGAAAGTCGTTTTTCCTTCCTAACATTTGAAGATTTTGAGGCAAGATGGTAGAGAACACTGAGAAGTGATGTTCTCAATATTAGCCACCACCTGGAGCAAACACTTCCAAATGAGAAATCCATACACGGAGACAGGACTGTTTCATTATAACATTTATTTGATACTAAAATTTTGTGCCTGCTTGAGGAGGCTGAGGCTGAGATCCAAATTCATTGTGGTTTTCTAGTGTAACATCACTATTCCTTTTATCACAGACAGTGATCTATTTATGTTTTAAGAATCACCCCACTGAAATCTTAATGTATAACTTATGTTCATGAATGAGTGATGCCACATAGTAATGCCACATAGTAATGAGTAATGTCTTCATGTTGATCCTTCTGTTTAGAACTTAGTTCTGCAATGAGTAAAAGTGTCATGAATGAATGAATGAATCAGGCTTCAGAAAGGGAAGAGAAACTAGTTCATCAGTTTCAAAAAATGTAATAGAAATGCTTTGGGCAGAAACATTTTATGATCCTAAAGATCTATAAAAACTGAACTTAATAGTGCATTAATTAATAGGTTAATTCAGTAACTTTCAACGTGTCCAGCACTGTGTAAGGCATTTTTGCATACGAATAACTTAAGGAACTTCCCTGAAAGTTTACAATCTCAATAATGCAATAAAACAAAAGTGATAGAACACAG
Organism: Capra hircus; assembly: GCF_001704415.2. NCBI lineage: Eukaryota > Metazoa > Chordata > Mammalia > Artiodactyla > Bovidae > Capra > Capra hircus. The sequence goes on along the minus strand of NC_030811.1, from coordinate 99,920,927 downwards.
GTAAAATGTGATGAGCGCCAGTAAAGAGACACAAAGTGTCTGTGGTCACTGGGAAGCAGAAAAGCCTTGATGGAAAAAAAGGAAAATGGGGGGAGTTGGGAGGGATTGTGCGATAGAAACTCATGGGAAATGTGGAAAGTTGAGAGCACAGTAGCCAGCAGGACCTGTAGATATAACTAGACCTAAATGTGGGCTTCCCAAGTGGCACAGTGGTTAAAGAACCCTTGTCAATGCAGTAGACACAGGAGATGGGAGTTCGATCTCTGGGTTGGGAAGATCCCCTGGAGGAAGAAATGACAACCCACTCCAGTATTCTTGCCTGGGAAATCCCCTGGACAGAGGAGCCTGACAGGCTACTGTCCACGGAGTAGCAAAGAGTCAGATACGACTGAGCACAGGCACACCATTAGACCTAAATTTGGGTGAATTCATGAGGTTTGTTCAGAAAAACAGATTGAGAGCACCTTCCAAGAGGGAGAGCTGAAAGTTAAGGGAAGAGAAAGCCTGACTAAAGGAAGTCAGTGGAGAGGAAGATGAAAGAGAATAGAGTTAAAATCAGCCTGGAATGAGAAGGAGCATAGCGTAGAAATGAAGAAACAGGCCAGCTGAGAGGAAGAAAAGGGAAACAGGAAGAAGTGGGACCCCAAAGAGGAGAACAGAAGAAGAGTTATTTTCCCTGGCCTCTCCCTCAGTGTCTTTCCATAATACCCTTGCATATCTCAGATCTTTTTATTTGATTATTATTATTTTTTTCCTTTACAAAGTAAGCATTTATTGCATGTAATTTAGAAGTTGTTGCATTGGTTCTTCCTGAAAAAAAATTTCAGCTTTGTACCTAGCAGTTTAAATGCATCTACCAACTAGTTGTGCTGGGTGCTATATCAAGGCACTGTGAATCCAAAAAACGGGGTGAGAGTATACAACACACAATACGAAGAACTAATACACTGGCTGGGGAGGATGCTGAGAAACTGGAGCTTTATACATTGCTCCAGTGGGGGTGGAATATAAAATGTACAACCATTATGGAAAAGACTTTGGCAGTTTCTTAGGAAACTGAACATGCAACTTCCATGTGACCCAGTAGTTGCATTCACGGGTATTTAATCCAGAGAAATTTCAGATTCATGCAAGAACCAATACATTGATGTCGTGGCAGCTTTATTTGAATAGACGAAAATTTCAGTCAGCGCGCATAACTTTCAACAGGTTACTGATAAAACAAGTGGCACGTCTATACCAAGGACTAATACTCAACAACAAAAAGGAACAAACTTTTTTTAAAATTAATTTTTCTTGGAGTATAGTTGCTTTACAATGTTATGTTAGTTTCTATTGTACAGCAAAGTGAATCCACTATACATATGTATATATATATATATATATATATATATATATATATACACATACTCTTTTTTTTTTAAATTTCCTTCCCATTTAGGTCACCACCAAGCACTGAGTAGAGTTCCCTGAGCTATCCAGTATGTTCTTATTAGTAATCTATTATATACATAGTGTCAATAGAATATATGTGTCAATCGCAATCTCCCCATTCATCCCACTCTCCTTCCCCACATGGTGTCCATACATTTGTTCTCTGTGGCTCTGTCTCTATTTCTGTTTTGCAAATAAGATCATCAATACCATTTTTCTAGCTTCCACATATATGCGCTAATATATATTTGTTTTTCTCTTTCTGACGTCACTCTGGATGAGAGCCCCAAACTCCAGATAAACACAAGTCAGATGAATCCCTTAGGGAATTATGCCTAATGGGAAGAAGAAAAACAACACCAGAAGGTCTGATGCTCTATGATTCTACTCATATAACAGTTAAAAAATCTAGATTCATTGCTACCAGAGGTTAAGGATGAGGTGAGGAAGGAGTGGTTCAGGTGGGAGGTGAGTGGAGTTTTAAAAAGGCACCATGAGGGATTTTTTGGTAATGGAACTATACAGTGTCTTGACTATGATGGTGGGTATGTAAATTTACACATGTGATAAAATTATATTTAATTAATGTACAAATGCAGATGACTACAAGTAAAATTGGGGAAATATGAAAAGTGTAAGCGGACTGTATCAGTGTCAATATCCTGGTTGTGGCAGTCTGGCTGTCCTGTATTTATATACTTATACTTTAATGTATGTATACTGAATTAGTGGGGAAGGCAATGGCACCCCACTCCAGGACTCTTGCCTGGAAAATCCCATGGACGGAGGAGCCTGGTAGGCTGCAGTCCATAGGGTCGCGAAGAGTCAGACACGACTGAACAAATTCACTTTCACTTTTCACTTTCATGCGTTGGAGAAGGAAATGGCAACCCACTCCAGTGTTCTTGCCTGGAGAATCCCAGGGACGGGGGGAGCCTGGTGGGCTGCTGTCTATGGGGTCGCACAGAGTCGGACACGACTAAAGCAACCTAGCAGCAGCAGTGGCATACTGAGTATACATACAGTATACTAATCTAGTATACTAAACTATGCATACTAAAGTTTTACAGAATGTTCCATTTGAGGAAACTTGGTCTATTGATCTATCTGTCTATTCTTCAACCAGTACCACGCTATCTTAATTAATTATTGTGCCTGTATAGGAAAACTTAATATCAGATAGAGTTAGATTTTTTACCTTATTTTTCTTTGTCAGGATTGCTTTAGCTACTCCAGGGACTATCCCTTTTCACATTAATTTTATAACAAATTCATGTGATCTGTAATAAACCTTGATATGATTTTGATAGGAACAGCATGAAGTCTATAGTTTAACTTGGGGAAAATTGACATATTTATTATATTACAAGACTTACAATTCATGAACACTGTCTTTACTAAGGTCTTTGATTTTTGTCATCATTTTGTAGTTGTTAGCATGTAGATCATGTACTTGTTTTGTTAAACATATTCCTGAGTATTTCAATTTCTTTGAAGTGACTGAAAATGGTATTGTGCTTTCAATTTCAATTTCTGCATGTTCATTGTTTCTATATAAAAATGAGACTGCTTTTTGTTATTGATTAATATTTATCATGCTATCTTGCTGAATGCATTTATTCTTAAGGGTTTGTTTTATTCTTAGGATTTTCTATGCAGATCATCCTGTCATTTCTAAATAGACACATTGTTTTATTCCTTTACAATCTCTGTGTTTTTTATTTCTTTTTCCTACCTTTCTGCAGTAGTTAGAACATCCCGTACTTGCCTTGTTCCCCATCTTTGGGGGAAAGGATTCAGTCCTTGATCATTAAAAATTATGTTAGCTTTAGGTTTTTTGAAGATGCTATTTATTTAAGTTGATAATTTTCCCCTGTATTCCAGACTTGCCGAGAGCTTTTATCATGAATGGATATTCCATTAACCTAGTCATTAAACCTCTCTTTTTATTATGTTTTATATATAAAATCATCACATCCTCAAAACAGTTTCAGGAAGTTTACAGCATATGGCTTCCCAGGGTGCTCAGTGATAAAGAATCTGCCTGCAATGCAGGAGACGCAAATTAGATCCCTAGGTTGGGAAGATTCCCTGGAGAAGGAATTGACAACTCACTCCAGTATTCTTGCCTGGAAAATCTCATGGGCAGAGGAGCTTGGCGGGCTTCAGTCCATGGGTGTTACAAAAGAGTCATACATGACTTGGAGACTAAACATACAGCATATATACAAATAAAATAAATAACGTAACATAAAACAATATAACATGAAAGGCATTGGGAAAATCAGCATGGGAAAAATAAATGAAGTCATAAGAACTCATTCAAAACACTCAATAGTTTTTGTACGCTTATGAGAATTTCATCATGCTATAACTGAATTTGATTCTAGTTTTTATATTCAAAAGCTAGTATTGGTTTCATGAAGACCTTTCAGCCTTTTTAGAAGACTCTGGTTTACTCATGCTGACATTCCCTGGCCTAGCACAGTACATAAGCATCAACAAATTATAGGATAATTTAATTAACTTACTTCCAGTTCATTCATTAATCACATACCTATTCATTTGTATCTACCTCAAGAAACTCAGATTTCAACTTGTTCTCAAGTAAGAATATGTGTATCAGATGCGTCATCCTTAACACCTTTCCTATTAAGGCTGATTAAAGTTTCCTCCTTTAACGTCTTTGCCTTCATTGATAATCTAATTTATGGGTGGGGAAGTGGACAGAAGAATGACACTCGAGCCCTTTCAGACTGCAAAATCGCATGTGTTTTTTATGTGTGTTAAGTAATTTCCTTTTTATGTGTGTTAAGTAATTTCCGCAACGAGTTCATAAAATTGATACCTAGCTACTGATTTTTTTTTCTGAGAAGATAGTACACCAGTCTTCTTTGAGAGTAAGAGAGGAGTTATAAATAAATCCAATTCTTTCTTTAATATACTTGACTGACTTCCTTTCTTCAGCTTTCGTGAATACTTCTAGTTGGGGTTCCAGGTGAACTCTAGTATTGTTATAGCTTCTAAATATTTATGTGTCAATTATCCAGGGAGGAAAATTACATTCCCCAGTCACCTCAAAATTGTACTGCTCGTGAGAGTCTGAGTTTAAAAAATGCCTACCAGTATTGTAGTTTCTAAGATCTGTGCCTCAGAGTCACAGAAACCTATCTTAGTAACCTGGGTTGTGTCTGCCAAAGATCAACTTTATGACCTCAAGAAAGTTACTTTTTCTCTCTAAGCCTCCATGTCCTCTGCTGTAACATGGTAGAAAATGATTTCTGCTGCATTGGGTTATTTGAAGATTAAAGCAGATCATTAATGTAAAACACTAGCACAATGTCTGGCCCATAGCAAGGGTGCTATAAATGTATATTAGCTACTATTATTTCTAGAATCATTAACGGTTTTCACACAGGTTGCTGCTGCTAAGTCACTTCAGTCGTGTCCGACTCTGTGCAACCCCATAGACGGCAGGCAGCCCACCAGGCTCCCCCGTCCCTGGGGTTCTCCAGGCAAGAACACTGGAGTGGGTTGCCATTTCCTTCTCCAATGCATGAAAATGAAAAGTGAAAGTGAAGTTGCTCAGTTGCATCCGACTCTTGGCGACCCCATGGACTGCAGCCTACCAGGCTCCTCCGTCAGTAGGATTTTCCAGGCAAGAGTACCGGAGTGGGGTGCCATTGCCTTCTCCTTTCACACAGGTTAGGTATAGTAAAAGTTTTTAAATGTCTTATAAATTTTGAGGTCCTCTCAGGACTGTCCTGGTTCTGATCTTTGTGTACACTGAGGACACTGGGTCTTGAGAATTGGTGTTTTGACCTCAGTGAGGTTGCCTGGATCAGGTCTGTATTAGAATTATGAAAATTAAATGTGTGTTATATGTTAAATTCCCAGGATAATACTGCATATGTTAACATTCAAAAGATGTGAGCATGCTGCTTCTTTTATTTTCCCTTTTCCTTCAGAGAATATTATCTGATACCAGTAAGATAGTGAAGTGGGGACAGTGGGACTCAAACACAGGGGAAAGCTTAAGATATGAGGGAAATTATCAGCTCTGTAGTCCTAGAAGCGATCTTTATGTTTATCTTGAGAACACAATGTCTGGACTTAAAAAAAAAACTATTGGCATATCCCAACAATCTGTACTGTTCTAGGATTTTATCGCTTAGGAGTGAATATGACTTGAACTTAATACATTTTTGTTGTTGTTCAGTTGCTAAGTTATATCTGACTCTTTCGTGACCCCATGGACTCTAGCCCATCAGGCTCTGTCCATGGGATTTTCCAGGCAAGAATACTGGAGTGGGTTGCCATTTCCTTCTCCAGAGGATCTTTCTGACCCAGGAATCGAACCCACATCTCCTGCATTGACAGATAGATTCTTTTGCACTGAGCCACCAGGGAAGCCTCATCTTTAAAGTTGTCAAATTCAGAAAAAGACAGGACCATCTCTTGATCTTAAACATGGTACTAAAGTAAATTGCTTGAGAAAATTGGATACCAAAGATTACACGTGGAGAATTTTGAAGTATGACCATATTCCACTGAAGTTCAGAGAAGCCCAAATAAAAGAATTATGGACTGACTGACAGCTGTCAGCTTTTTGAAAGGGCTTTTTGAAAGGGCTATCTTATCTTGAAGATTATGACTTTGGAGGAACTAAGGTGCTTGACAGTGGAAAGATTCAGAACATGTGAAATTCCTTAAAAATGTATTGACTTAATTATGCCTATGTTGCACATACTTATAAAAAAAAACCCCTTTATACTTTAAAAAATAAGGATAAGTTCAAGTTACATTAATTTTCCCATTCTCAAAGTGCTGTTTAGTTCTGGCCTATGATGTTTGTATTCCTTACAAATATTAATATATTGACATGCTACAAACCTGGAGATTAATGCTGAGAAACGCTAAGACAATTGAAAAATGTTTTGACAGCCTGATCTTATCGACTGTACCAAATGAATCTGAATCCTACTGGAATATATTGTTATATCATCCTGAACATATTTGGATAGTGGTGATTCTTTTAACGTTTAAAAAAAAAAAACTAGAAAGCAGGTACAGAGCAATTCTTTTAGTTATTAGAAAAATAGTATTTTATATTGCATCATTTCTGCTGAAAGATTGTTCTGTTGAAGAGGAACAATTTATACATAGATTTATGGTTCAGTTCAGTTACTCACTCATATCTGACTCTTTGCGACCCCATGAATCGCAGCACGCCAGGCCTCCCTGTCCATCACCAACTCCCGGAGTTAAGTCGGTGATGCCATACGGCCATCTCATCCTCTGTTGTCCCCTTCTCCTCCTGCCACCAATCCCTCCCAGCATCAGAGTCTTTTCCAGTGAGTCAACTCTTTGCATGAGGTGGCCAAAGTACTGGAGTTTCAGCTTTAGCATCATTCCTTCCAAAGAAATCCCAGGGCTGATCTCCTTTAGAATGGACTGGTTGGATCTCCTTGCAGTCCAAGGGACTCTCAAGAGTCTTCTCCAACACCACAGTTCAAAAGCATCCATTCTTTGGCACTCAGCCTTCTTCACAGTCCAACTCTCACATCCATACATGACCACAGGAAAAACCATAGCCTTGACTAGATGGACCTTTGTTGGCAAAGTAATGTCTCTGCTTTTGAATATGCTATCTAGGTTGGTCATAACTTTCCTTCCAAGGAGTAAGCGTCTTTTTATTTCATGGCTGCAGTCACCATCTGCAGTGATTTTGGAGCCCCCCAAAATAAAGTCTGACACTGTTTCCACAATTCCCCATCTATTTCCCATGGAGTGATGGGACCAGATGCCATGATCTTAGTTTTGTGAATGTTGAACTTTAAGCCAACTTTTTCATTCTCCTCTTACTTTCATCCAGAGGCTTTTTAGCTCCTCTTCAGTTTCTGCCATAAGGGTGGTATCATTTGCATATCTGAGGTTATTGATATTTCTCCCGGCAATCTTGATTCCAGCTTGTGCTTCCTCCAGCCCAGCATTTCTCATGATGTACTCTGCATATAAGTTAAATAAGCAGGGTGACAATATACAGCCTTGACGTACTCCTTTTCCTATTTGGAACCAGTCTGTTGTTCCATGTCCAGTTCTAACTGTTGCTTCCTGACTTGTATATAGGCTTCTCAGGAGGCAGGTCAAGTGGTCTGATATTCCCATCTCTTTCAGAATTTTCCACAGTTTATTGTGATCCACACAGTATAATTCAAAGATAGTTTCTGAGTTTTCTGTCTCTCAGTTGACAAATGAGATACTGTCATTTGCTCTTTTAGGAAAGGAGTGTACTCAGGATGAAAGCACAGCAGCTGCCATCTTTACTGTTCAGATGGATGACTACTTGGGTGGCAAACCTGTGCAGAACAGAGAACTTCAAGGCTATGAGTCTACGGATTTTGTTGGCTACTTTAGAGGAGGTCTGAAATACAAGGTAAGCAGCTCCCTCATTGTTTTATGACCCCCTTGAAGGCAATGGCACCCCACTCCAGTACTCTTGCCTGGGAAATCCCATGGACAGAGGAGCCTGGTAGGCTGCGGTCCATGGGGTTGCGAAGAGTCGGACACGACTGAGCAACTTCCCTTTCTCTTTCTCTTCCTGTGCATCCTTGATAGAATAAAAGTTCATTGAGGGCAGGTTTTTTTTTTTTTTTTTTAATTGGAAGATAATTGCTTTACCCTATTGTGTTGGCTTCTGGCATACAGCAGTGTGAATCAGCCGTAAGTGTACACGTGTCCTCTTCCTCTTGAACCTCCCCTCCGTGCCCCCACCAGCTCATCCCACCCCTCGGGCTGTCACAGAGCACCGGGTTGAGCTCCTTGTGCTTGTACAGCAGCTTCCCATGGCTGGCTATTTTACACATGGTGGTATATGTCAATGCTACTTAAACCGAGTGAAGTAATTCAGAAAGAGGGTGGGGTATTTTGTTTTCATTTAAACCTATTTTGTTCACTGATATAGCCCCAGGACTCTCTAGACACATAATAGGTACTTGATAAATGTTTGTGGAATATATGCTATAATGTGTGACATATTCTGACTTAATCTCATCTGGCAGGGTAATTTTTAATGAAGTTAAGTAAATATAGGCAACATGGGCATTAATAGTGTTTATTTTTTGCTATTCTAAAGAATCTCTGAATTTGCTACAAATGACCCATGACTCAGGAATTTCAGTTGTTCTGGAACATCTGAATCCAGTATTTATAGCAATTATAACTTCAGTGAATACGTAGAACTATACATACATTTTCCAAATAGCTTAGTTTGATCTTAGAAATGTTGCAAATGAAACCACTGAATTGAACATATGTGTGCTTCAGCCTCACAAACTCCTACACATATAGTGGCATACACACATTACCCCCAGCCCCGCCCCTGCCACACACACACACACACACACACACACACACACACACACTCACAGAGTTTATGTGTTTTAGCCTGAAACTCATCATCAAATGACTTTACTTTGGAAATAAACAAGTAAAATATCAGATAATTAACTATCTCTATACCTTTAAGGCAACTTTCAGTAAAGGATAGCTTTTTTTGGAATTATCTCAGTGACCCTTGCAGATTGTCCATCTTTCATTATTCCCCATGCCCCTGAGAATGTTCAGTTAAAGTGTGAAGAATACCTTCCTGACAAACACCCCAGAAACAGTCTTTTTTAAAATCAAATGTGCTTTGGCAGCAGTCTGTGAGACCCTACCACCTCACCCCTCCAGTATATTAGCCCTGTGGAGACCTTAAACTTCAGAAGTAAACTATTAAACTAGAATTCTGACTCTAGTCTAGAGACTATTAAATATGAAACTATTCCTTTTATTTAATTCACATGAGTTACTTTTATGTCAAATGCTCCTGAAATATACTGTATATTAGTGAATCCAGGATTTAGAGTAAGCAGGGGCTTGTATTACTAAATGCATGTACTGTACCGTCATCCTGGTTATGAACCCATTTCTGTCACATGTAGCTTGTTTGCCTCAGGAAAAACAGGTTTTCTGTGCTCAGTTTCCTCAAGTGTGCAACAGGGTAACAACAGCTTTCTTGTGTAGGTATCATAAGGATTAGATTAAATGATAAAAATGTGTATGTTATAGTGCATATGCAATCATTTGAGACTCATGCTTATTAATTCTTCTGGTATTAGTGGGTCTTCTGAAATCAAATTTCTGGAAATATATTTAAAAGTGGACATGACAAAAGTAATTTTACAGTTATTGAATAATTGTCTTCTAATTGTCAACATTAAAAGCACCACAAGTCAGCATTTTTGAGAAAGAGGATATTTGCACATAGAGGTCAAATTTATCAGCAAAAAAATCAGTTTACTATCTTATCATTAGTGACATTAACCAGATGGTAACATGTGTAGTTGTAGCTAGACTTGATAGGAGATGTGGAAACAGAGATCATTTTACCTCCCAGAACAGCAAAGATTATTATTATTATGTTATACTTAATTTCATGCTTTTAGGGATGTACTAAGCACTTCACATGTGTCATCTCATTTAATTAAAAAAAAAAAAAAAGCCCTGTAGTACAGTTTCTATCATTATCATCCTATTAAGATAAGTAAGTGGACACTTAGAGAGCTTAATTTGTGAAGGTCTCATAGGTGCTATATGACTGAATTGGGTGACTGACTCCAGTGCCTAAGCTAGAAACCGATATTAATGATGCTTTCAATATAAGTAAATGGTTCAAATGTCTGGATGAATTTTTTATTTAAGAATACCTTTTGAAAAGGATATTGTGTCTATTTGAAATGAGTAAAACTTGGCAAAGTCTACCATTACCAAATCAGCAATGGTCACATGTAGTTGCCATATGTAGTATAAAGATGTAGCTAGGAAACACTGAGACCATCTTCCCATGTCCCATGTCATTTAATTGTCTTGTGGTTTTTTTGCTCTGTGAAGTTTTATAGGGAGTTGGGGAGGAGTTATAGAGGATTAATTACTTACTACTGCTTCCTTTTATTATATCTCTGGCTAAGCCCCTTTCCCAGCTTGAACAAGACCCAGCCCCAACTGTGGTTGTAAATAGCAACAATTAGACATCTGTCAGCCAGTAAAACAGTATTTACGGTGCCCTTGGTTTAGAAGATCATTCACCTTGCTTTCATTCTGTAAAGTAGGTAGAAGGAGACTGAGTGTTTCTAGGGTTCGTTCAAGCAATGTTCACAGAAGAATTAATTACTTTCTGGTATGGATATATGCGAAACTTGTTTTTTGTTCATTTTTGGCATTAAATATTAGAGACAAAATTAATTTTTAAAATACCATTAAATGTTCACAGACTATATATATATATCACTCTGATAGTTCACTGTATGAAATTATCCTAATATTATATATTTATTTTCAGCCTAAGTCAACTCTCTATTTTATGACTTTTTTCAGAGCACAGTGTTCTTACACTATTTTTTGTTATCAGATCACAGTATAATTCTTATTTTAAAAAATTAAAATGGCCAAGCATAAGTAATATGTAGATGAAAAACTTTATTTTTATTGTATACTACTTTGTGCTGTCAAGAAATATGGCGATCCTTTTAAAATTATGAACTGGGAAATTATTATGTGTTTGTAAAAGCTTGTGGTTATAGTTATCCTGAAGTCAATATTTAAGCCTGTACTAATAAAACTTTTATATTCATGAGGGCCTTTTGGAAAAGCGGAGAAGTCTAAAAGTCATTGGAAATTTCAAGAATGTGCTATTAATTATATATGAAGCTTGACCTCTTTCTTTGTATATGTTGATGTAATAAACTTGAAATTTGGATTATTTAATAGACTTCATTTTTCAAAGATTTTGTTTGATGTGAGCCATTTATTTTTAAAGGCTTTATTGAATTTGTTACCATATTCTTTCTGTTTTATGTTTTTGGTTGTTTGGCCCTGAGGACGTGGGATCTTAGCTCTCCAACCTGGGATTGAACTCGCACCCCTGCATTAGAAGGCAGAGTCTTAACCACTGGACTCTGGGGAAGTCCCATATAGACTTTTTATACTGCTAATTTTCTTTCCATATTATCATGGGAGGACTTTGATTAATAAATAACAGATTTATTTCCACTACACCTTTATTTTGCAAATTCACTTCAGTTCAGTTCAGTTCAGTCGCTCAGTTGTGTCCGACTCTGCGACCTCATGAATTGCAGCACATCAGGCCTCCCTGTCCATCACCATCTCCCGGAGTTCACTCAAACTCATGTCCTCCGAGTCGGTGATGCCCTCCAGCCATCTTATCCTCTGTCGTCCCCTTTTCCTCCTGCCCCCAATCCCTCCCAGCATCAGAGTCTTTAATTATGGAAGTAAATAAATATTGTTGTACCTAACATTTTAATTCAAGAAAAGAATGAAAAGCTTGAAAAAGCTGAAAGCTAATTTCAAATGATGCAAGAAGACGTGCTTGATACAGTTCATCTTTTTTCGTCACCATTTCTTAGTTCAACGTGGTTGGACTTTGATTTTCTTTTTGTTTTGATGGGGATAAGCAACCAATTTAGACTGTAAATACTTAGGCCTGGCATGTTTTGTAAACTCTTTTTACCGAAATAAATACATAAATAAGACAGGTGATTACTTAATGTAAAATCAAGGACTAAGATTAGAAGCAGCCCATACCTGGCAAGCACTCAGGTCCTTCCTCTGTCTTGAGGCTGTGACCGTGGGAATTTCATGCTGCCTGGTTCCCGGGCCCCCTTCCTGTATGCTTGTGACCTCTGACTCTCTAACCTCCTATCACCTTTTCCTCTGAAATCCTTATCTGCCTTCTCATTCAGTGTTTTGAGAATCATTAGTTCCCCAAAGGAAAAGAATAACAACTCTTTTCTGTTTACTTAGCAGATTTTATATATTGAGGTATTAACTGGAATGGTTAAAATAGGAAGGACAAATATTAACTGGAATATTTGCAGTATTAACTGGAATGGTTAAAATAGGAAGGACAAAGCCTAAAATAAAACAATTACCTATTGATTTGCCTGTTGGAAATTCTCTTCTGTGTATTTAATTTTTCACACGCACTTGGCTGTTTTCTCTTGGCCTAGCAAGCAGTTTGGTACCAACACCAGCGGTTTTCTAAGCTGCCGTGTCAAAGCCTCATCTGTTGTGTTTTGTTTTCTTTCTCTCACTGATCAGGCTGGAGGTGTGGCGTCTGGATTCAATCATGTGCTTACAAATGACTTGACCGCTCAGAGGCTCCTGCATGTGAAAGGTCGCAGAGTTGTCAGGGCCACGGAAGTTCCCCTGAGCTGGGACAGTTTCAACAAGGGTGACTGCTTCATCATTGACCTTGGCGCTGTAAGTTTTATGCTTACCTGGAGATGTCTAGAGGAAGGTAGATTATCTTCGGATCAAATCAGATGTATGTGTTGTGGAAGATTCTCACTTTTTCTATACACTAGAAAGTGGTCATGGCTACGTGAGATGCAGTCATATCATATGACTAGTTGGCAAGTATTTAAATGACACATAAAACTTCAGAAGTTTTTATTTCTTTTGATAAACTTAATTAGAATGGAGTAATGATTTAGTTCTTCCTACCATAGAATAGAAATTGAATAATTCTTAATATGTTTCCCCTTCTTCTTGAACAGAGCTTCCTCTAATTATTTTTGTCCTGAAATGTGTGTGGGAAGACATTGCTTGAGGGGGAAATTGATTCCCCCAGGAAGCAAAGATTCTAGAATTTAGCATGGACGTAGGATGAGTGTAAATAGCCTGCCTGAAGGGTGTAGGGAAAGTGTTTCAACAAATACTAATATATCCTGTATATCCACACACATAGTACTATTTCGTACTTGTTATTCTCTCAGAATTGTTAGAAGGAAGGCACAAGTACAAATGTCAAGCATTGTTTTAGTGGGATGGGCAATATCTGACTTAAGTCTTTAAAACTTTGTAAGGTTTCAAAAGTAGAAGGAAAAAAAAAGTAGAAATAAAGGGTATTTCCTGCTACTGGAAACCATGTGCAGTGGCAGGGTTGCCCTTTTCTTCTCCAGGGGATCTTCCCAAACCAGGGATCAAACCCATGTCTCCTATATTGCAGGTGGATTCTCTACCACTGAGCCACCAGGGAACAGTGATTCCTACCTAAGTATTTTGTTTTTCTGCCTCTCCTTAGGCAGTATGTTGGGGAAGAGCATCAGTCAGAGGCCAAAAGAGTTTATTTCATGTATATAGAGAGAAGTGATACTAAGGAATATAAAAATGGAACTACACAAAGCTCAGTGTGAGCAGTATTAAGCTGGCAGGAGCACAGAAATTGAATATGCTAAGGTTGTAATTGGTTTGGAAAATGACCCAAATTTTAAACTACATTGGGTTCTCTAAGAGTCACCTCTACTTTTATTACTACTAGTGTATAATCTGACTGTCTTGGATTGTACTAGCTGTGTGCATAGTTGAGAGTATGCTACTAATGCCCAAAGTACAATTCCCAGTGTCACGTTTAGACATCTACATGCAGAATGGCAGTATTCTTGCCCTGTATTTCACAGTGAATTTCATGGAAATGTCCTTTTCAACTTTAGATGCTATCCTGTTGCCCTAACCAGACTTCAAAACCAGAAGTCCTAACCTTCATATCTAGGCAGAAAACAGATAACTATTCTCTCTCTCCACTCACCAGCAAGCAAAATCATGACATATAAACAGATGATCTGGTGTATTAAGCTGTGCATTTCCAAAGACAGTCACAGCACTTGGAATCTCTCACAGCTAATGTACAATAATTACTTTTCTCTCTTAACTATTTATATTTTATAGCCCTTTATCCCTTTATAATTTACAAAGTCTTTTTATATATAAGGTGATATGGTTCATGGAGAAAGTGGACCTCAGTTTTCATCAAGTTGAATATAATCTCAGGTTCTCATCTATAAATTTGGGTATTTGATTAGATGTGCTCTGGGGTCCGTAAATACTTCCCATTGATAATGTAATTCATCATTGCTATTACTTGAAAATATTTCTTTCCTAAAAACAAATTTTATATATAATGTATTTGCTTTGCAAGTGCAATAATCTCTTTGTCATGAATAGCGTCCAGTTGAGCTTTCCAACTCTCTACTCTTTGATGTTGAGCAAGTCATTAACATCTTTGAGCCGTAACTTCCTTGTTTTTTTTTCCATCTTGACTGTGGTTTCTAGTGACATACTGATCTCAGCTGATGATGATTCAGTCCCGTCTGACACACAATCATATCTGAAAATGGCAGTTACCATCCCAGTTTCCAGAAAAAACCACATTAGAAGATGTGAGAAAGTCACTTGCGTTAAAGCAGGTTGAGCAGCGATCTGGGATGAGACCTGAATCTTGCTATTCATAGTTTACATCCTTCGCATTCTATGAAGTGTGGTATGGCTCTATACCAGAGTATCTTGCAACAGTTTCAGAATCTGCTTAATTCAGAATAGATTATGTCTAATCTGGCTTAGAATCTACTGATATTAGTATTAATAATGAGATTATTTGGCTTCCCTGGTGATTTAATGGTAAAGAATTTGCCTACAGTATAAGAGACACGGAGATGCAGGTTTGATCCCTGGGTTCAGAAGATCCCCTGGAGGAGAAAATGGCAACCTACTCCAGTAGTCTTGCCTGGAAAATCCCATGGACAGAGGAGCCCAGTGGGCTATAGTCCATGGGGTTGCAAAAGCGTTGGACACGACTGAGCAACTAAACAACAATGAAATTGCTTATTATTTTATTGAATAAGTATTGAGTTTCCACAGTGGGCTGCATAGTTCAGTGCTGTGCTAGACTGATTATAGCTCTGGTAACATGCTGTCTTCCCACAGGTAATACCTGTCATAGGAATATTCCCCATAAATCCAGGCTCATGTCATAGGGAAGAGTCTCTATAAAAGGTTCAAGGACATTGATCTATTTAATAGTAAATTTTCTTTATTTTATGTAGTTAATATTTCCAATGACTTTCAAGTTATCTCCTGCTCTCATGGCTGATTGGAGACATTTGGGATAATTTTCTTACATACTTGAAGCTGATTCCCTCTTATGTCGTGAAAATTTCCCATCACTCCTAGAGATATCCTAGTAGGATTCAAGCTCTGAATTCCTAAGTATTTTAGAAAAAACACCCACATGACCTGTGTTTATATTACTAACCTTTAACCAGTTGGTATGTTGCCAAAAGTTTCTAAAAGGTAATAAGATCTTGCAATTACCTTGGGGACTTTATTTTTGGGGTGTGTCACAGTCAGCCAAGAAGAATGGAATCAAAATCTCTGTCATAATATTTCAATAGCAGTTATTGAGTTAACTATTTCATGACCACTTTCTGCTTTAGTGGGCACAAAGGGAAGCCAGTGCTGTTACTGAAGCCAGTGTGTTTCATGACCCAGGTATGAAGAAGACAGGTTGAACATCTCAAGCTGTCATTCAGCTAAAGCCACATGGCCAACACTAAGGTTATGGGTATAGCCTACATCCTGTATCTTGATTGTTTTTGAGGAAAGTGAGCTTTTTTTGGATAAACAATCACTAGTATTAAGGTGATGTGGCATATACCTTAGTAACATTTGGTGTGATAGGATTTTAGACTACAGTAAATATTCCCCTAGGGGCTTCCCTGGTGGCTCAGCAGCAAAGAACCTGTCTGCCAGTGCAGGGATGAGGGTTTGGTCCCTGGGTCAGGAAGATCCCCTGGAGAAGGAAATGGCAACCTGCCCCAAGATTTCTTGCTTGGGAAGTCCCATGGACAGAAAAGGCTGGCAGGCTATAGTCCGTGGGGTCGCAAAAGAGTCGGACCTGATTGCATGACTGCACAACAATGACAAAATATTCCCCAGACATGACAGCGTAATCTTCTCAACCTAGAGCATGAAATTGCAAAAGTATTCATTTAATCACTTTGGAAGTTAAGAGAATTATCATTTTAGAGGATGATTTGGATAAGTTGTCTTATATTTAGTGTATTTTCAGTAAATAACATGAGACATGGCTAGATTTCAGCAATTTGGAATTTACCGAATTATTGGAAAAATGCTTTTGAAATATATATTTTAATGTTGCTGAATTTATGAATCAATACTCTCCCACTATTTTTAAAGATATGAGGAATTTGTAGAAATTGATGACATCACAGCTTAATATTGCAACAGAACATCTGCAACCCGAGAATGTGAGTGATAATGAAAAAAAGCCCATATTCTCAAAGTTTGGCATCTGAAGTTAACTCTTTTAGAAGTGTGTATCAGAGCCAGCCACTAGTGGAGAATTAGGATTCAGAGAAATAGGAATCTGTGCTGAATTTTTTTTTTTCTTGTTGGTTATCCATTTTACTTATTTTAAAAAATTCATTTATTTTAAATTGAAGGATAATTGCTGTGGTGGGTTTTCAATCATGCTGTTCTGCACGTTCTGTTCCCTTGTTAACTCATTTGGTGAGTTATGCAGTGTTGCCCTACCTTGCTATTTATAGTCTATGCTGCCCTCTCTCATAGTCATCTGCTTCAAGAAAGCAGCCTACACTTCCTCATTGACTAGACCTGGCCTTCAACCCACGTCTTCTGACTTTCACTCCCACCGTTTCTTTGAACCTGTACTTCTATGAGCATCAGTGCCTTCTGCTAAATCCAGTGAACTCATCCTTCTACGAGCCTCCTGTGCTGCAGTTGACACTGCGTTGTTGTCATTAAAGCACAGCAGATTATCCCACCCACCCCCTCCCCAGTCCCAGGGGAAGGGTATGGAATGTTAACGGCCTGGGATGGGGAGAGGGCTGAGAATGAAAGTGTGAGTCTGGCTTGCAGTCTTCAGCCTCCCTCCTCTCTAACCTTCCTAGAGGCGTTGACATTTTACTGAATCTTAAGTGCTGGGCTTTGACCTCTATCCTAAGGCATTTGCTGGAACGTATCCTCACTTTGGTCTCCTGAGATGCCCACATCTCAGCCGCAACTGTATCCACCCTTAGGCATTCTGCTTAGTTTTTCCTATGCCACATAAAAGTTTCGGGAACAGCGTGTCCAAGTTGTTGCCAATACCTGTTAGTCCAACTGCCTGGACACTGTCCAGAGTTGTTTCTGCTCTCATGCTCAGCATCACAGATAAATGTAGGACAAGAAGTTTACCAAGCTCTTCTCAAAGATTCATTGCACCTGGTCATGTTTCCTCGTCCGCTTGTAATGACCTACTTTTTTTGGACCAGACAAACTAGTCTTACACTGTTTCACACTGCTGCCCCCGTGTACTCTAGTCCCTAAGGCCAAGACCCTGGTTCTTGATATACAGATCTGACTTTCTAGACCATATCCTCACTCCTCCCCTGCAAAACCCTTAACTCTGGCAAAATCAAGTTTCTTTTAAATTAAAATTTTGTTGGCTTTCAGACTTTTGTCTCTAGTATGACTTACAGAGGCTAACTTTAAAACTGAAAACTGAGCAGAATGGTCTTTGTTCTGGATACGTTTTTCCTTACTCCAAAATACTCCACTAGATCTACTGGGGACAACAAGAAGAGAAATGGGAAAGATCAACCTAATTGTAAATCTGTAGAATTTACTCTGCAGTAAAACTATGGACGAATGGCATTTAGTATGTTCTTAGCATGTGTTGGGTGTTTGGAATATAAAGATGAAAACCAGATAGCCTTTGACCTCAAGGTGCTGTGAAGTGGTGAGAGACACAAACACATACACAAATCAGAGTGTGATCAGGTAGAATGTTAGAAGCGCTGGAATAGAGCTACACGCGTGCTGTAACTGGAGAATCGATGAGGGCACTAAGAAAGATGGCTCTCAAGGTATTAGGAATTATATTTTAATTCTCAATCATGGTTTCACACTGGAATCATTTAGAAGAGGTTTTAAGAGTACTGATACCTGTGATTTGATTCCTGAAATTCTGATTTTAAGGTTTTGGAATGGGCCTTTGGTATAGGTTCTTTTTTTTTTTTTTCCTTTTCTTTTTAACTTTTTTTGGTTGTGCCACATGTCACATGGAATTTTAGTTCCTTGACCAGTGATGAAACCCATGTTTCTGCATTGGAAGTAGGAAGTCTTAACCACTAGACTGCCAAGGAAGTCCTAATGTAGATTCTTTTTAAGCCCCACCCCCAGGTTATTGAACATTCCCATTTCAATATGGGAAATGTCTAAAGGTGCTGGGAAGTTCACAGTCATATGTCTAAAGAACAAATAAGTCAGTTAAAAATAGTTGAGTCACCTACTTAGGCAGCTGGTGGAAATTATTTTAATAAGATGTGACTATAAGACTTCCTTGATTTGCTAGGTACTTTGAGTAGAACACAATCTCACCTTCTCTTCTTATGAAAAGTTTGCCCCAAAAGCTGTCGCTTGGTCCTGATAAGTGGCATCACTGCTGCAGCCATGCTCGAGTTGTCCAAGTCATTTCCCCTCTTCGCTGTCCTCCAGTACCCATCCAAAGGCATGGCTGACCCTCCCTGTAGACTCTGGTCTTATAAATATCCCTCTGTTCCTCTCTGCTTCTCCACCAGCACTGCTCTGTCCTGCCTCACATGCAATTCCTCCTTTCTGGTCGCTCAGCATTCTGTGACCACCCACACCCTCTGCATCCATCTTCTATCCTTCAGTCAGAGATGCTTTTAAAAACACATATGAACACGTGTACACCCGTGGCGGATTCATGTTGATGTATGGCAAAACCAATACAATATTGTAAAGTAATTAGCCTTCAATTGAAATAAATACATTTAAATTAAAAAAAACACATGCATGGCATTGAAGGATATTGAGGTAGCTTGACTTTAAACAACAACAAAATAGAATATAAATGAACATTAGTTTATCCAAAAACTAAAAATCATGTTTTAAAGTTAAAAAAAATGGAGATTCTTGGAAATATTGTGCAAGTTAATATCTTTTTTAAAGCAATGCTTAAAGACCCTTCAGCCTAGAGGGATATCTGAATGAACTTCTGTATTTGGTTAGCTAAGGTAGGTCAGTGGTAAAGAACCTGCGTGCAATGCAGGAGACACGGGTTTGATCTTTGGGTAGGAAAGAGCCCCTGGAGATGGAAATGGCAACTGACTCCAGTATTCTTGCCTGGGAAAATTCCATAGACAGAGGAGCCTAGCGGGCTACAGTCCATGGGCTCACAAAGGAGCCAGACATGACTTAGTGACTAAACAACAACCAAGGAAAAACTAAGCACTGGAAACATAAAACCGATCGAAGCAAGGAGAGTAAGAGGTCTGTTCCTCCCACCCCCCCGCTTTTATAAACTTTTAGATGTATTTAGAATAAATAGCTTGGCAAAAGGAGCAAGTCCATGCTGAGTTCTTTGCCCATGTTATGAGTCACCATCATTGGAGGGTTCCTTTAAACTCAGCTTCTGAAATCTTGCCTCCCTTCAAGGGCATCATTAACCATTGTTTTATTTCTGCTCTTGTTTCCTGTCCCCAAATGAGGTTTGGCTACACTTTGATGTTTGACTTGTTAGCTCTGACCATGTAGTTTAGAAGAAATTTTAGAAACCTCTGGTCTGCCCCCGGTGTGGTTGTTTCTATGAATACCACTCACTTTCTTTTATTTCTTGTTACTGGTGGTCCAAATTGCCAGTAACAGAGTGTCTTTACTCCCTTATTTCTTCCAACTATCCAGAATAATTTTACTTTCCTTAAATAGTTTGTACATTAAGAGTTAATTGTGGCTTCACAAGTTTCTACTCAAAGTGTTCATGAGCACTACATACATCAGCAAATTTCAGCCAAAATTTAAGTGGACTTCAGTCTGAATTGAATGGATAATTCCATATTTACAGGGAGTTTTTATGTCCTTTCCTGCCAAAAATGTAAAGTTTAGTGTTGAATTATTAAAGTCTTTAGGATCTTAGAAGGTAAAATAGTTGCCCCTGAAACTGTATTTGCTTTATAATTTTCAGTGTCCAGTACACTTAAATCAGATTTACAAAAAGTTTATCTAACTACCACTCAAGTATTATAATCAAAACAATTTAAATTATAATGAAAACTTTTTCTGTTTTAAAAATACACATCAACCTATCACATCAGTTATATTTTTTAGCTCTGTACAGAATTTCTTATTTTTTAGCCCTTGTCCTCTAAAAAAAAGGTTAAGTTGAATTATTAGGGGAGTTTTTCAAGCATGGGGCCAGTTGAGTACAAGGTTTCCTCATTTGCAGAGTGGTGAAGTAGTCCTGACCAACTGCCTCTGAATAGGGTGCGTGTTGGGCTAGTGCAGCTTATTAATAGTACTGCACACATGCATTTCATCACTGTAGCACTCTGTTACAATGAGATGTCTTAAACACATCACCTACATGTGGTAAAATATGAACTGCTCAAATTGAATGAATTGCTCAAATTCTGTTCCAAATTTAAAATATATTTTAGTGTCCATAATTGAACAAACTATGTTTGTATAAAAAACACAGTGTTGAATGAAAAGTGTTTTTTATTAACTTAAAAATTTTTATTTTTTTATTAACTTTTTAAACAGTTCTGGCTTTTAGCAATTTAAAGTCCATATTTTATTGCATTTCTTGTCTAAGTTAATCACTGAAAATTAAATCTAGTAAATAAACTATGTTACTTCTAGAAATATCACAAGAAAAGGTGAAAATAATAAAAGAGTAAGCATAACACACAACATCCGTTTTCATCCTCAATAAGAAGTTTTTTGGCAATGCTTTCTTTGATGGTTTAGTCTTCTTTGAGTTAAAAAGAAAACTTCACTTTTAAAAGTTTTATCATTTTTATGAGTTTTTCCTTGATATGTTTTTTCTATTTTAAAGGTTGAAACTGGTCTCTAAGCAATGGTGAGGAATATTTTCTAAAACTAGATGTATCTGTGAATTGATACTGCACATAAAAAGCTCTCAAAGTTATATCATAGAAAATATTTTGGGGTCCAAGGAATATTATAAAATTCTATGTTAAGTAATAATATTTATAAAAGTATCATTAACTATAATTCATTTTTAAACATATTTTACCAGGCTTCCTTAATGCTTTACAAACACTAATAAAAACTCAGTTCAGCCGCTCAGTTGTGTCCAACTCTTTGCAACCCCTTGGACTGCAGCACACCGACTTCCCTGTCCATCACTAACTCCTCAAACTCATGTCCATCGTGTTGGTGATGCCTTCCAACCATCTCAACCTCTGTCATCCCCTTCTCTTCCTGCCTTCAATCTTTCCCAGGATCGGGTCTTTTCAAATGAGTCAGTTCTTCGCATCAGGTGGCCAAAGTATTGGAGCTTCAGTTTCAGCATGAGTCCTTCCAATGAATATTCAGGACTGATTTCCTTTAGGATTGACTGGTTTGATTTCCTTACAGTTAGTGTGATTTTATATAATTTCTTTGAAGTAGGTAAGAGGTCATTTATAAAACTAAAGTAGGGAGAATATAAACATCTATTGGATGAATATAAAAATACAGAGCAAATCAGTAATGAAAGTGGCTAACAGTCTGAGAAATCTTGAGAGATAACGTCTTATCCACTTCTTATATTTCACTGTAATGTGAATATTAGAAGTTTGTTCTCTCAGATCTACTAAGAAAAAAATCAATTGCAAAATATCATGAACAAGGTAGAAAAGGTACCTAAGCTAAGAGCCCAAGTGTACTGGCAGAGTAGCCTGCTTTGCTTCATGGGGTAATTAGAAATGATAAATTCCCTGCAACACCTGCTGGGTGCAGTTTGCTCCTAGAGACCAGCAGATGTTCCAGCCCTGGTTTAATGCTTAGAGTTATCAGGGGAGTGTCAGTAAACGCAGTTGCCTAGAACACACCTGAGAGTCCCTAAAGGGTAGGCTCAGATATCCATATTAAAAAAAAGAAAATCACTATCCTACTCTAACATCTGATTTTAATGCTCAGTGATAAGGTATTGGCTGATCATTGGGAACCATTTGTTTTCACTGTTTGTAATTGCTAACGTGGACCTGGTATTCAAATCACCTCTAAATATGAGTCCCATATTCAGAAGCCCAGGTGTAAAAAACAGAAAAAAGAAAAAGAAAGAAGGAAAAAAAACCCACTCCCTTAACCATGTTGAATAACTAGATCGGATTCTGAAATGGAGGGAGTTGCAAGGCACAGTCCCTTTTTCTTTTATGAATTCCTAATAGTTATATTTTATTCTGGAAAAGGAAAGTGGAGCAGATGAATAAGGAACATGGGAGTTGGGGGTACAGCTTCAGGGGTTAGAGAAACTGTTATTGGCCTGTGTGCTGTGAAGTTGCACCCCCACAGGGAGCCTGCCCAATTTTAGGCAATAGTAAGCTATCTTTGAATGAAGAAACAACTCTGGACTGTATCAGAGAAAAGAGACCGTTTCTCTGATTTTGAGGGTGCTGTTTTATTTTGCTGTTATTAATTTATTCCCTCATTTGAAAGTTTGCAAACATAAAGTCACATAGTAAAGGGCTGCTCAAGTCTGTCTCCTTTACACTTAACCACAGTGCAGCCTCCTCTCCAGATTGACTAGACAAGTATGTATGGAAACGTTTTGAAAACCAACAATAATGCAAACATATTATTAGCCTTCGTTATCAGCATGTCAGTCTCTCCTTGCTAGTGTTCACTCATTCCTCTCAATTTCCAACATCTAGCTCCTAATAAGCACTTAATAAATGAGTGACATTATTTTTTTTTAAAAAAGGATAAAAACACTGACAGATTAAAAACTGAAGGTTTTCTTTCTGCAAATATGTGCCCCTCCCCATGAGATACTGTGTAGCTTTAAAAATCTTTTTCCTGCAAAGGCAGAAACAGAGCTTATAATTTTGTATCTAGTTAAATGGAACCGTATGATTGTGTGGTTTTATTTAAGTCTTTATGATGTACCTGGATATTTTCAACATCAGTGTTTAAACATTATCCTCTATTTCTAACCACTGAAGGAGAGTCTGTAGTGTCCACATAATGACATTTTTATGTTGATTTCCCTATTGAATGGGCATTTTGTTTTGTTTCTTTGTTTTTGTATCTGATGTCTGATACGTCTATAAAATAGATTCCTAGAAACGGTCCTGATTCTAAAAGCACATGTAATTTTTTAATATGACGCCAGACTGCCCTTGAAAAGAGCCTGTCTCAGTATCTGTCACCTTAATAGTGTGTGATAATACCTACTCCCACATCCCACCAGCCTGGGTACCATTAAACTTCTTTCTTGTGTTAAATCACATTTAGTGGAGAAAATGACATTTATTGTTACTTTACATTTGTTACTGATACTTTTGGAACACTGTACCTAAGTCCAAAATATATACTGTAATATAAATGGTGAGTAATTTTACTATTTATCAAACTGCTGTTCTGTTTCTATTTTTTTAAATTTCTGTTAAAGTATAATTTTTATATTTAAGTATATTCTCTATATATCCTAATTTATATAACTGTTATCTTATTCTTGAGCATTTAATGTCTTTTCAATGCCGTACAAAAATCTCAGCTGTGAAAAATGCCTGTACACATGTTTTTTTCTCTTCTTTATGAATAATTTATTAAAATAAATTCCAGTTAGTGATATTGTATTACTGGGTCAAAGGTTTAACTTTTTATGACTTGGTAAAGATTGTTAAATTGCTTTACAAAAGTGATATCGTTTTTTATGATCAGCAAGATCATATAACTACCATAATAGATTCTTGACTAACTTTCTGAAGAATGTTAGATTTATTATTCTAAATTTATATAACTTGTATAAGTTTACTTTCATAAATTGTACTTTGTGGATTATATACAGAGAATGCTGAGATATGTATTTATATTTTCCATGTTTAAAAATGCCCACTTTATAATGCTAACTGAAAGCAACAGGATACAGAATGAGGTATAAATTAAATATATCAAATTATATATACCTCAGCAATGGATAACTTTAATTTTTATGCCTTTTTGTTTTTTCCTAATTAATCACAGTGTGTATACCCGGGCTGAATGTCTGTCATGTATTCTTGAGGTCAAAAGATCTGTCTCTTTCTTTTAGGAAATTTACCAGTGGTGTGGATCCTCTTGCAACAAGTATGAGCGTCTGAAGGCCAGCCAGGTTGCCACTGGCATTCGGGACAATGAAAGGAAAGGAAGATCTCAGCTAATTGTGGTAGAAGAAGGGAGTGAACCATCAGAGCTTATACAGGTATTATGAGTTGTGTAGGTTTTTAAAAGCTTGCCACTCTAAGCTGTATGTGTGAGCGTGTGTGTTAGATTTAATAACATCTCTGATAAGCTCAGATTAGGTAAGAGGATGTATCAGAGTTTTCTAAGTCATGGTAATAGGAGAATAGAGTATCACAACTGTTTTTCCCCACCACTGGAATGACTATCAAAGGAAGCCTTATTCCCTATCTTCTGTGATATTGAAGGACTGATAGGTGGGCAACACCTTTGAGATTGACTGTAAGAAAATATTTTGGAAGAAAAACAATAATGTATTTATTTGAGCTTCTCAACTTTTTTTAATGTAGTGATTTTTTTCAATTTGAAAATTAAGTATTTCATTAAAAGAATGAAATAAAGTCTTATACCAGGTGATTAAATACACCAATATTTTAAATATTTCAGTCATTTTAAACTAAGATTTATAGTATAGGTAAGGCACTTATAATTTTAGTATAGTTGTTAAATTAACATGAATTGTCTGTATGGCTCTTTACATCTCTGTCATTTACTTAATCAGTATACCAGTCCTGAACATTTAGTTGTGAACAGTTTTTTTCCCTTTTAAGAAAACTACAGTGAGTACCTGAGTCTAGATATTATATATATTCCCTTAAATAAGATTATCAGTCAAAGGATATAATCATATTCAACTCTCTAAATACATGTTGGTAAATTGATTCCCATTCATTTATTTAACAAATATTTATTGAATTCCTATGTGAGCTAGGCCCTAAATATTTGTACCAGTTGCTGCTTCCTTGCATAAGTACTGTGTTCCTTCATGACTTTACAGAGCCCTGTCAGCATTTTCTATCGTAGTACCTTTTTGAATCTTCCCATTTTTCTCTTTGAGTTTTCATTTCTCTAATTTCCTAGGATATTACACCTTTTCCCCAAAGATTTTAGCCATTTGCATTTAAATTTTTCTAAAGACAGTTTTATAAACATATGTTTTTAATATTTTTTATTTAGAGCAATTTAATGCATTAAATTAAATTATATTAAATTATTTAATATATATTTAATATATTTAATTATTATAATTAAATTAAATTATTATTAATAGAGTTACCTGATCCAATGCTAGGCTACATAATCCAGTAAATGAAAATTATATAATGGAATCATTTTATTGATTATAGTGTCTTTAAACTTTTTTACTTTAATAGCCACTAAACACAAATTTTCACGTTAATGTTTTAGAAATAATTTGAATTCAATGGGAAGATGATCTTGGTGTAGTGCTAAGAGAAAGGATAGGCTGTAAAACTTTATGTGTAATATTATCTGAATATGAAAGTTTATACCATATAGCTGTATATTCATATATACATTTATATCTGGAAAGAAATATGCTGAAATATTACCAATATTATCAATAATGTCTTTGACTCTGGATATATGTCTTCTTATTATCTTCCTCTTCATTTGTGTTTTCAAAATTTATCATAATGGGTTCCTTTTACAATCAGAGAAAAAAGACCATCTGAAAAAATAAAATTAGGAATGGCTTACCTGGGTTTTCAATAGTCAAAATTACATTACCAATAAATTAGACCTTGAAACTACTTACAGCAAATTCTTAACCTTTTCATATTTTTTAAAGACCTCTCTTCTGGAAATGTGACCATCATTTAAGTTATCTAATTCTCATATTGAGAAGCAAAAACCTATAAATAAGATGTATTTCTAATTGATTGTAACCCCTTGTTTCAATAGCTATATTTTGATAGAAGTGGCCCCTGGAACACAATTGGTCCTTGCCGGGAGTTGGAGGGAGTGTTGCATTAGTTGTCAGGCTAGCTTCTCCATGTCATCTTGGAAGTCCCTTAAACTCTCATTGTCTCTGGTTCCTCATTAGTAAAGTGAGGGTTAGACAAAGTGGCTTCTTGCGTCCCTTTAGGTTCCAATGATCTGTGATTCCACATGTTTAATTACCAGTCATTTTGGTCTGTTCCAGAGAATGAAGTTGCTGAGGCTGAGGGCTTTAACTGTGCATATATATTTTTGATGTGTTTGCTTGTTGGATTTCATTCAAAGTTCTGAGAAATAAAAGCTTAAGTATGACTGTATGATGCTGTTAAATTAAAACAAGGTAATGCAAATCTGAGGAAAAAATTTTGTAACAATGTAACTGATTTTAAAATAATAGAGATAGGAATAAGGGACACACTGTTTAATATAAAAATGCTTTGTCTGTGCTTTAGGGGATCTTTGTTTTCTAGAAAAACTCCTAGAAAATGCCTACTTTGTTTCTATTTAGTATACTCAATGTATACTGCGTTATGATTGACAGTTCTCACAACTGATCTGAAGTGAATTTTCAGTGAAGCCTTCTTTTTTTTGTCGTTAAAAAGCATTCAATGGGAAGTTTTGTTTTTAGAAATGTTCTTTTGTAGCTTGATTACCTGGGTAAGTAGTTGTTTGATGAATTAAGTATGCACTTACGATAAACTAGTTTGACTTTTAGGCCTTCTTAATGTTGTACCTGTAACAATAGAATTCAGAAAGTTCATGAACTCCGTTGGGAAAAAAATCACAGTTTCATTTTCACTAACCTCTTCATGAAAAATTTCTCCAATTGTGAATGTAGTTAATAAACCACAGTAGCACGAGCAGAACCTGTGACTTTTCGGATCACGCTATAGGTATTGCAGACAACTTCAAAATATCATTTATGCTTAACACTATTTGGTAATTATGGCAGTTATTAGACTTGCTAGTCAATAATATTATGTAATGAGTATATGAAGGAGCTTATTTACTACTTTATCATGTTTGTTTTTTTAACATATATTTTTATTTTTGATGGTTGTATTCTAATATAATTGGTTTTCATTGTAATAGTATTTTATTTTAAACATTTTAAAAATACATTCATTAGTAGGGGTTCATAGACTTGGCAAAAATGGTCCAAAGTGGTCCATAGCACAGGGACAAAAAAAGGTTACCTTGTTTAAGATGATGGAATGCCACTTTTTTTTTTTTTCTGAGATTCTAATGCAACTGTTGACTTTCCTAGAGGATTCTAAAAAATCTTTCAGAATATCTTCTAAAACTGATCATTTAAGTGACTCATTTTTAATGAGAATTTTAAAAAGTTATTTCCCAAAATTTTAAAAGTCTATATATGAAGGTTGGTAATGGCTTGAACTCAAGGACTTTTCAACCAATTAAATGATGCAATTGGCATGACTCCATATTCAATGCTGAATTTTTGGAACATGTCTTTGTAACACATTCAAGTGATCAACACAGAAAATAAAGAAAAGTAATTTTTCTGAGAGTCTTTTGAAAAATTGATGTTTATTTAGAGGTGGTTAAACTATCTATTGATCACAGTATTGTAATATTTTCACACTGTTTTCATATGGCTTATCTCTAGGATGATCATACATTTATAATCCTTTAAAACCAAACACACAGGAGAGTAACGGGGGGCGCTAACCAGACAGGACATCGCATGCATTAACAAGAACCGTCTGGGGAAACAGGATGTGTGGTCAGCCTCTTCTCTGTATCTTCAGCACTTTTAAAAGTCATATGCCTAAATAATGAAAGTGATACTATAAGCATAACTAATTAAAGCCTGTAACTAGGGTCGCATTTCCTCTGTGCTGGTTTTCTCCTCTTTGTAAGCATATTTACCATGAAAAGCTGCATATAAATTATGTAAAGCTTTTTTTCTTTGTCTTTTTTCTTTTCCTATTTAAAATAATCAGTGAATGTGAAGGAAAATCAAATATCTCACTAGCCCGAAGGTCTCAAACTTTCGTTGTTGGTTCTACTCATCCTCTAAACATCAGGAGGGAGGAAGAATAGCAAAGATGAATAATTTATCAGTATGTTTTATAGACTCTCATTTTTAAAAAAGACAGCATCTTGCTATCTATAGGGTAGACAGCAAAAAGAAGGAGCAAGTAGTTTGAAACAACAACAAAGCAACTAACCGGGAAAGAGTTTTTTTCAGTGTAATTTAATGAACTTGTTTAGCCCATAATCACTGTACATGCTGGAGAAGGAATCCTGGCAGTAAAAATACTACAGGGAAATTATGAACAGATGCTGTGTTGTTGAACTGTTAGATTTCTTGCTTCTATAAAAAGCACTACGGCTCCCTGGAAAGTCATATGTACAATTATTGTTTTAAATTTTGGATTACAAGAGAAAACTGGAAAGAAAACTTAGAATGTCATTTGACAATTCAGTCAATCAGTGTTTATTGATCACCAGGTTGGTTCCCAATCAAGTTCAGAGGCCACATTTTATTGTCTGATTGAGAAGATAAGCATGCACTGAATCTAAAACAAAGCCCAAGAGTAGGAACAGATTGCAGGGTCCTCAAATGCTGGAAAGCATGGTCAGAGTGATGCCATCAGAAGCCGAAAGATTTCTCATGATAAAACTTATGTACTTTATATTACCATTTTTTAAAATTTATTTTTTGAAGTATAGATGATTTACAATCTTGTGTTAATTTCTGCTGTATAGCAAAGTGATTCACTTATATATACATTTTGTTCATATTCTTTCCAAAATCACAGGATATTGGATATAGTTCCCTGTGCTGTATACAGCAGGACCTTGTAGTTTATCCACTCTTTATATAGTAGTTTGCATCTCCTAACCCCAGACTCCCAATACATCCCTCCCAAACTTCTGTATTTTAAACTGTGTGAAAATAGCATATAAGATAATCTCTAGAGGATCTCCCCATATAGTAATTATGTTCATCTTGTTATTTTAAGTCATAATTGCTTGAAAATAAGAAAATTTATTCAGTCATTTTTTTGCCAAGTTGATTAGATATTCATGATGGATGATGGATATTTATATTTAAGATCTGAGTATCTTGTAAGTAAAATCTAGAGTTGAATTATAAAGGTGTTTCTTAAATTATCCTTTAGAGATGTCTGTTTAGACAAAGAGTCCCTGAAGTACTTTGCCCAGTGAAATTTGTATCTTAATTATGATGCTACACTAAATTCCTTGAGGGCAAGGTACTGCCTTATTATCTGTGTAACCTTCACAGCTCTAACTCATTGCTCGTTCATATGAAGATAATTAATACAATTAACTGCGAACTTTAAGTTACTAGATAACCAATTACATTTGTGTTCCTCTTGCATAGAGGACAGTATTGCTTTAAAAATTTTCCTGTGTTTTAGATGATAGTGTTGGCAAAGATATGAAGAAAGCCATATGACTGATTAACTTTTAAATCTGACAACATTGATATAGGAGCAGTTAGTGTTTAGATAAGCATAATCTATATATTCTGCTAGTCTTCTTTCTATAAATCAACAGTTACAACTTACCTCCTGGAAAGTGATAACCGACTCTTGAGCTTATCTGCCTTCCCATGTATTAGGTAGATTGTATGTTCTCCAGGTGAGAATACCTAGTACAGGAAGAAATAGATTGCTGATGGTCTAAAACTGTTCATTCTGTGAAAGCGCAGGCCCCCAGGAGCTACATTTGGGTCTTGCCATCTGTAAAATCTTCCTTCCCAGGTCTAGTCACTTCCCCATTTAGTGTTCAGTAAAATTGGACACCATGTCTATTTTTGTTCACGTAGAGTCCAAAACCCTCCTCTCACTCTAGCACACATCAGTGCTGGCCACTACCCCTGACCACTTTGAACGGTCACTGACAATAATCCAGGTGCTGCCTCTCCTGATGCCTATGTTAAAAGTAATGCACTCCATGAACTCTAAGAAACTATAGAGATGTAGGGCTTTATTTTTGAAATCACCCTACATATTTATTTTTCTCCAATACTTTACATTAAAGGCTGGGGTACTAATGCATCCCAAGGTTGTACAATTTGAATTTACAGAAGTTAAAAGCAGGAATGCTTTTGAATGTTTAATAATCTAAGCACTGGAATAGTCATACATTTTTATCACATAAAGTAAAAGATGAAGAAAAAGCAAGTTAGAATTTGCAAATTTATAATTCTGTTGACATTCCATGAAGCTTCTTCGTGGAAATGTTTGCTTTCATAGCATAATCTTGAGTTTACTGGATTTATATGGGATTATATTTTAATCTTTTAACTAAAATAATACTGTATATTTGAATCAATCTTGATCATTTTGAAAGTGATACCACAGAGAATAGGAGAAACTTTATTTTCTGGGGGTGATTTTTGATTAAATATATCAACCCCCATTTATCTTTGTAGGATAGTGTCAAATGAACCAAAGAAGTACCACTAAATAGAAATTGGGAGCTATTTTGAAAATCCCCTCATGACAATTTTGGAACAATGAGTATGTAGTATTTTTAAAGGGTCTAAAGATATATAGGGAAATAGTATAAATAAGAATAAAAATCACAGGTTTTTAGTGTTAGGGAATAAACATGGGTATTTTGAACTCCTTAAATCTAAACCACAAGGTTGTTTTGGGGGGTTTGTAACACACACACACACACACACACACACACACATCACTCATTAAATTAGTCTCTGTTGCTCTCTTGTGTGTGTCCTCAGTCACTAAGTCGTGTCCAGCTCTTTGTGACTCCATGGACTGTCGCTGGTCAGGCTCCTCTGTCCATGGGATTTCCCAGGAAAGCATACCGGAGTGGGTTGCCATTTCCTTCTCTGGGGGTCTTCCTGACCCAAGGACTGAACCTGCATCTACTACAACAGTGGGCAGATTCTTTACTGTCTGAGCCACCGGGGAACCACCTCTCACCCTCTTAATTCCCTGTTAGTCACAACTTTATGCTTTGCGAGGATGGACATCTGAGTTGTGTAAGATATTAGTTTGGTCAGTAGGCACAGTAAGCATATTAACACTAAGAGACAATAGAAAACATTTTGTTAGAGCAATGTGCTTGTTAGAGAAGTACACTTCTCTACACTTCTTGTTAGAGAAGTACACTTCTCTCTCTTTGTGTACTATCCAAGTAGCTTTAGCTTCCTTGTTTACCCCTCCTTTATTTTCCAGCCTCTTTTAGTTCTTGGGAAATTGAACGATGTCTTACATACTTTGGAATTTCCTAGTCATGTCGCGTGGTGTCTGGCACCCCAGAGAAGTTCACCAGAATTTGTTGTGTGATTGAAATAACATTGTTATGAGAGGCATGTGGTCCATTTATGGGTTTACCATTCAAAGATTTTTGAGGTAACAGGATTAAAAATATTTGCCACTCTCTCTAGACTAATCCTCATATTACATATTAAGTAGAGAGGAAGTATCAGAGGTACCAGCAAATAGAAATCTTTCCATTTCTTCTCTCTGTTGCAGTACACTTAAATTATCCCCCATTTTACTTTACAGCAAATGATACTTAGTACACATGCCAAATCAACAATTATAGTGGCAAGTAGGGCATGCTGCAAGGCTATGCTTCTAAGAGCACTACAATTGCTGTAGCTACTTGTATCTACCACTTATTGATAGCTTATTTTCTGTGCCAGGCACTGTTCAAGGTGCTGTTCATTTGTTATTTATTTTAACAAATATTTTTATTGGATGCATCCTCAGTTGCTTCAGTTGTATCTAAATCTTGGCCCCCCTATGGACTGCAGCCTGCCAAGCCCTTCTGTCTTTGGGATTCTGCAGGCAAGAATACTGGAGTGGGTTGCCATGCCCTCCTCCAGGGGATCTTCCCAACCCAGGGATTGAACCTGGGTCTCCAGCACTGCAGGCAGATTCTTTACCTCCGAGCCACCAGCCAAGTCTTGTCTAGTATTTAATTCAGATACCCACTTTGTTCCTCATTGGCTCATCCAGTGGGGGCAGTTGAAATATTCTGAACAAAGATAAGAAATATAGTAAAAGTATAGCTAACCATAAACTATAAGAAGATGATTTTTCAAATAATTTACTTTATCACACCAAAGTTCAACATAAAGATTCATGACCTTACTGATAAGATGTCACTTTATATAGTCCATCCAAGCTAATACTACTTGGCAAGCTTTTCTGAATGAGGTAATTTCTCCTTTAGTTTGTAGCTGAAGTGAGGGAAGAGTGATAAGCCCTATCAACAGAATAATGCAGTTTCATGACAGATGGCCTGTATGGAAGGGTGGCACTTCCCTATATCTGAATTGAGAAACTAACACAAATATTACACTAGAATGGCATGTTTCTCTATTAGTAATGTTTCTCCTCATGTTTGCTGTGATATTAGTGATTATATATATGTCAGTTCAATTCAGTCGCTCAGTCGTGTCTGACTCTTTGCAACCCCATGAATCGCAGCACTCCAGGCCTCCCTGTCCATCACCAACTCCCGGAGTTCATTCAAACTCACATCCATTGAGTCCGTGATGCCATCCAGCCATCTCATCCTCGGTCGTTCCCTTCTCCTCCTGCCCCCAATCCCTCCCAGCATCAGAGTCTTTTCCAATGAGTCAACTCGTCGCATGAGGTGGCCAAAGTACTGGAGTTTCAGCTTTGGCATCATTCCCTCCAAAGAAATCCCAGAGCTGATCTTCAGAATGGACTGGTTGGATCTCCTTGCAGTCCAAGGGACTCTCAAGAGTCTTCTCCAACACCACAGTTCAAAAGCATCAATTCTTTGGTGCTCAGGTTTCTTCACAGTCCAACTCTCATATCCATACATGACCACTGGAAAAACCATAAGTGTATACAAATATATAGAGAGAGAGTAAAAAAAAAGAACTGATAGTAAGACTTTATTTCTTTTGGCAGTTTCAGGTGATTTTTTTCTTATCCCTGTGCTAAGAATTAACCAGACTCAAATATCAAAGGGATAGATCTCTGAGATTCAGTGATTCACAACTCATTGACATTCATTTTGTAAATTAAATATTAAAATATATAATAACAATTTCATCTTATTCTCCTTTACATGGGTAAGGGCAAATGGTTCACTATTTGGCTGAATTTTCTGTTCACTTTTTCTTCTTTCTAGCTGCATTTTTCTTTAGGTGATGCAAGTGCTTCTTATCAATGACACAAAAATTCAATAACCTAAGAAACAAATTTGTCACGGATTTTATTTTCTGCAGAGGAGGTAAAACAAGCAGCACCAGGACAAACATCCAGGGCCTGCTTGCAACTGGCATTCTTGTACGGGCTGTGCATGGATAAGCTAGTTTATGAAACGTTGTTGCTGAACCACGAAAAGATACCGGGATTCTTGGCCTCCGGAAGAGAAGAATTCAGTCCGGGGCCAGAGACGAGGCTTAATCGCTCAGAGCTTTTGTGTAACAAAGTCTTATTAAAGTATAAAGGAGATGGAGAAAGCCTCTGACATAGACATCAGAAGGGGGCAGAAAGAATACCCTCTGCTAGTTTTTAGCTGGATATTATATAGTCACTGGCACCCCACTCCAGTACTCTTGCCTGGAAAATCCCATGGATGGAGGAGCCTGGTAGGCTGCAGTCCATGGGGTCGCGAAAAGTCGGACACAACTGAGTGACTTCCCTTTCACTTTTCACTTTCATGCATTGGAGAAGGACATGGCAACCCATTCCAGTGTTCTTGCCTGGAGAATCCCAGGGACGGGGGAGCCTGGTGGGCTGCCGTCTATGGGGTCACACAGAGTCGGACACGACTGAAGGGACTTAGCAGCAGCAGCAGCAGCAGCAGTCTATTAATGAAAGAATGTCTTAAAACTCAGAATGGCACCAAGCCCCTCATCCAGAGGATGTATTTTGGGATAATCTTGGCACCAGGGAAGTCACCCAGGGCCATAAAATGGTTGACTTGATTTGTGTGGCAGATTACCATACAAATAGTTTCATTTACATAGATTAGGGGAACAGTGTCTGAGTATAACAAACTGGTTTGTCAAGTTGGTTCTGAGCCATTAGGCATTAGAGACTTGAAGACAAAGTGTGGGGTAAATGCATAGTATATTAACGTAGTTTAAGAACATTTCCATAAGAAAAATGCATTGGTTAACTCAAGGTTTGAGAATAGTTAACTTCAGGTGAACCAGACGTCATTATGGCAGCACAGTATTTTAAGAGGAACCTCCTTTTAAAATTTGAATAGAGAAGGGAAAAAAAAACATATCACTAGTTTGTTTCCTCCTGCCACTTAAGAGAGAGATAAAAAATGTCTGACTCTTGCAGCCTTTTTCCTCCGTTTGGAGACCCCTGGCCTTCCTGCCTGTTATCCTCTCACTTACTTCATAAATAGCCCTATGAAGTGGATACGTTTATTATCCCCTGTCCTGGTTTATGTTCCTCAAATGCCTATTCGGGGAAAAGGACTTGGGAGCAGATTGTTATTTGGAAGATGATCCTGGAAGCACGGAGTAAGAGTAAAATGAGGCAATAGTAAGTTACGTACTGCTGTAGGCAACTGGGACTTAGTCCCAGAGGGATCCGCTGAGAAACTGTATGGAAAACACTTCAGAACTGGCCTACTGAAGGCTGAGGTGGCTGCAGGATTTAGCTGGTAACTCTCATCCCTCATTGGTTGAGGGTTGCTAAGTCACTTCAGACATGTACGACTCTGTGGGACCCCATAGACGGCAGCCCACCAGACACCCCCATCCCTGGGATTCTCCAGGCAAGAACACTGGAGTGGGTTGCCATTTCCTTCTCCAATGCATGAAAGTGAAAGTGAAGTCGCTCAGTCACGTCCGACTCCTCGTGACCCCATGGTCTGCAGCCTACCAGGCTGCTCCGCCCATGGGATTCCCCAGGCAAGGGTACTGAAGTGGGATGCCATTGCCTTCTCCGGGTTGAGGGTTACCCCTTTGGTATTAGGTCCCCAGAACGTCCAGGTGCCTTGTGTGTGGCTATGGTACAGCTTCTTGGCCAGATCATGCCATCAGATAAGAGAGCAGAAGGCTTTGGTCTTTAAGGAATTACTTGCTGATTGAGTCTGGGGGTAGACCCAGGTGAGATGGGCAAAACACCAACAGCATCTCTGCATCCTCACTCTATGAAGAAAGTCAGAGAGAGCTTATATAACTTGCCCATGTGGGTTGCGAATAGGACACCTGTGGTTCACCTATCATGGCAGATTTTCATTCCATTGCAGATCTTAAACATGCGGAGAGATGGAACCCACATCTGTTGATCTTCCAAAATTTTGCTACGCATTTTTGACAGTCATACTTATTTTGTGTATTCCATACTGAAAGTGTTAGTTTTTGTAGCACAATTTTTGTGCTTAATGGGCTGGCTTGACCCTTTATTTTATATCACTTAGGATTAGCGTGCAACCTTTCATCCACACTGTAGAGGCATTAGGTGCAGGGTAATTGGGGTAGACATTTTCTTTGAAAAACAATACATTGTTTTAATGTGACTATAAAAGGTAGGCAGATATTTTTCAAGCACCTCAGAGTACATGAAAGCCATTTTGAATTTGCTCAGTTAAATGTTGGTGCTTGGGAATTTTCTGAATTAAAGAGGAAACTTTCACAACTGTCTTGTCATAAAACTCTACCTAATCTGATTAAGTTTTATATGTAAGTCAGGTTTATTTACCTCATTTAATCATCATCATAACTGTGAGTGGTATTAATTATTATACCATTTTAAATATGAGAATAAGGTCACCGAGTCATTTAGTTGTGGGTCCATCCAGCTCAGATTGTCTAATATTAGTAAGTGAAGGGATTGTGAAAAAGACAAGGGTGGAGGGTGCTCATTGTGAAGCATAAAAATTAGGAACCGTAAAGGCCAATGAGGAAAGTGTCCATTCAAGCACTGATCAGATAGAAATGTCCACATGGGTTTGAGATCTTACAAGTGAAGTGAAGTGAAGTTGCTCAGTCGTGTCCAACTCTTTGCAGCCCCATGAACTGTAGCCTACCAGGCTCCTCAGTCCATGGAATTTTCCAGGCAAGAATACTGGAGTGGGTTTCCATTACCTTCTCCAGGGGATCTTCCCAACCCAAGGATCTTACAGGAAAAGGTTTAATAATCCCCAGAAGAAGCAGAAAGCCTAGAGTCTTTAAGATTTGACCTAGGGCAACCTCCAGACCACCAACCTATGCTAATTTGTCCACAGATTAATTCTTTTTGTGAAGGTATGGGCTTCCCAGGTGGTGCTAGTAGTAAAGAACCCACCTGCCAGTGCAGGAGATGTAAGAGACGTGGGTTCGATCCCTGGGTTGGGAAGATCCCCTGGAGAAGGAAATGGCAACCCACTCCAGAGTTCTTGCCTGGAGAATCCCATGGGCAGAGCAGTCTGGAGGGCTGCAGTCCACAGGATTGCAAAGAGTTGGACACAACTGAAGTGACTTAGCCCGCATGCATATGAAAGTCAGAAATGCTTGGCAGACTTGTCCTGATGGTTAAGATGAGTGAGCCATGCTAACAAAGCTGATACCACTAAAGGTTTAAGTTGTATCACTGTACCCAGCCCAGGGTCTCTCCAGATACACAGTGCCAGGGCTTCATTCAGCATCTCTGGGGCTGGGATTCAGATGTGAGTGTTCTTTATCATAACTCCTAGGTGGTTCTAGTATGCAGTCAGCAGAAAACAGCTGCTCCAGTTTAGTAAGTTGACGTTCTGACTTATATATTTTAACAACTTGGGAGTTATGTTTCCATGTTAAAAAAAAATCATGTTAGCTATATGTAGTATAATTTGTGGATTAGCTTTCTATATTATAATAATTTATGAGTTAACTTTCTCATGATGTTGACTCCCTAAGTATAATCTCTACAGTGTGGATGTTACAGTAATGCTGAGGTTCAGGTCTCCATCATGATCAGTTCCCCTAGGCCACAGCGTTCTCTGCATCCTCCTGAGCTACGTTGTCAAATGAGGCATGTATTTGATGTGTGAGACACAAGTGGCTATTTAGCTTTTGATTTAAATTAGCTAACATTAAATAACACTTAAAATTTAGTTACTTGGTGACATTCACCACATTTCGGGTGCTCAGTAGCTACAGGTAGCTAGTGACTACTGTATTGGATCACACAGATATGAAACATTATAGTCACAGAAAATTCTGCTGGACAGCCCTGAGCGAGATAATGAAACGAAGCTCTCTTGTAGACATTCATTTCACTTTTGTCCTTTTATCCAAACAGGTATTTCACACGCTTTCCCTCGATCTAAAATACCTTACCCACTATTTGATGTATTAAATTACCCTTTATATGACTTATCAGTAAAGGGATAAAGGTGTTTTAGAGGTGGGGAAGTACATCAGTGAGAGAGAGCAGGAGGGCAAATGGACTGTTTCCATATTAGGTGGGGCTGGCTACAGGAGGGTGCCACTTTTCTCAGAATTGCCTGTCATTTTATATGAGTGTCTCTTCCCTGTTATCAAATATTAGTCTTATCAAAGACATAAACTGTCTCGAAGTAAGTAAATATACTGTAACTATGAGGCTGTACTTCACTTGAACAATTTCTTTCTATTCACCATATGCTTGCACTGTATTGATCTTTTTTCCAGTTAGGGAAAGGAAATAAGACAGAAAAACTATTGAACAATTAAAATTTTAGCTCTTAGAATGCAGAAACTTACTCTGTTTGTAGTGAGAAAAGAAGCAGAGCCATTACAGTGAAATAATTAAGGTAAAAACAATGCCATGTGTCATTCTCTTAAAAGCACTGCAGTAGGAGTTGGAATTCCAGGGGGTTAGTTACATCCTTGCTTCAGTGTTTTTAAGACCTGGGCCTAAGGCACACTCCTAACTCATTTTCCTAATCTTGAGATGAAATTGGGTTGAGAAGTACATAAGACCCTCTGTTTGACACTGTAGGACTTGACACCAGTGTAAATAATTTTTATCCCAGGTGATTTGGAGTTTGAGTTATATACTGTTCTTCTTCCAGGCCACATAATTATCTCTTCTTTTCTTACTATTTACGTCAATTTCTTACTGTAAAGTGTCCAAGCATCTTGACGTTTCTGTTGTTGAATGTCAAAGGAAGGAAAATGGATCTTGTATGAGCTATATTGCAAATGTTGGAATTTTATATCCAAAACAGATGGCTCTGGCTAAAAGCTTCAAAATAAAGACAGTTGCAAATGTGAGAAGTCAGTAAGGATTATGAAAATATAGCAAAGTTTTCCTTAACTGCTTGATCCTTCTTTCTAAGAAAACAAATTTACACATAGGCCAACTTATGCTTTAAACAAAGTTGCAGTGGATCCTACAAAAGACACACGAGATGCTGAGGATGGTCTTGGCACAGGTCATGAAAACCTAGAAATTCTGAAGATGGGGGATTGTGAATATAGAGCTGGGTTGTGTGTTTGCTTTAATAATTTAATATAAATATCTCCCGATATTTATATTAGTTGTTGTTTAGAATTAGAGTTGTTTTGAATTGAGCTCCTGTTGAAGGCAAAGAATAAACAGCAGAAAAGAAAGTCTAGGCAAAGAACAAAATTGTATTTCCACAAATTTCCAACCTCTTTAATATATTTGGAGTAGTTTTTACATTGTTAAGCATTTCCATTATGTTACTGATAAAACAGAGAGGAAAAGATACAGATATTCCCATTTTTGTATTCACATCCCATCTGTAACAAACCAGTCGCTGTGGTCTTTGGAGCTACTTCATTTCCTAGCTGAAAACTTAAGAACCCTGGGGCCCTGCTGCTGCTGCTGCTGGTAAGTCAGTCGTGTCCGACTCTTAGCCACCCCATAGACGGCAGCCCAACAGGCTCCTCTGTCCCTGGGATTCTCCAGGCAAGAACACTGGAGTGGGTTGCCATGTCCTTCTCCAATGCATGAAAGTGAAAAGCGAAAGTGAAGTCGCTCAGTCGTGTCCGACTCTTAGTGACCCCATGGACTGCAGCCCACCAGGCTCCTCCATCTGGGGTTCTCCAGGCTAGAGTACTGGAGTGGGGTGCCATTTGGTAACTACTTCTACGTCTTTACATTAACAAGTGCTTCTTCGGTCAAAATGCCTAGAGCTGTTAGGGATCCAGTAATATTTACTATCCTTTGGTGAACTGAGGGAATACGGCTGAGACAGAAGCCTAAGGTAGTCAGGCTTCCCTGGTGGCTTAGTTGGTAAAGAATCTGCCTGCAATGCAGGAAACCTGGGTTTGATCCCTGGGTTGGGAGGATCCCCTGGAGAAGGGAATGGCAACTCACTCCAATATTCTTGCCTGGAAAATCCCATGGATAGAGAAGTCTGTTGGACTCTACAGTCCGTGCAGTCACAGAGTCAGATACGATTTTGCGACTAAACCTCCATCACAAAGTTAAAATGAAGTGGTAATTACTCTCGTTTAAGTAAGGCAATGGCACCCCACTCCAGCACTCTTGCCTGGAAAATCCCGTGGGTGGAGGAGCCTGGTAGGCTGCAGTCTATGGGGTCACGAAGAGTCAGACATGACTGAGCGACTTCACTTTCCCTTTTCACTTTCATGCACTGGAGAAGGAAATGGCAGCCCACTCTAGTGTTCTTGCCTGGAGAATCCCAGGGACGGGGGAGCCTGGTGGACTGCCGTCTATGGGGTCACACAGAGTCGGACATGACTGAAGCGACTTAGCAGCAGCAGCAGCAGCAAGTAATAAGTTACTACTGGGAAACAAATATGAGATGTCAACATTTTTTAAATAAAAGTTTTTATAGTTTTATTAAAGAAAAATACATGTTTGTTGTTGAAATTTTTGAATTAGTCATAGTAGAGAATGGTATTACCCTAAGTCCTACCTTTGAAAACAGAGTAACCAAATTTTCTCAGTCTTTGTTTTCACATACATAGCTCAGTGCTTTTGTAAGAAAGAGTTCATACTGCAGATAATGCTTGGAAATCTAAATTTTTACTTGAAATGTTGTAATCATTTTCCTAATCATCAAGTAATTTTCATACTATAATGACTGTAAAATTTTCCACTGTATTGCTATAGCCTAATTTATTTAATCAGTTCCTTCCATGTTGAGCATTTAGGTGGTTTTAATATTATAAAACAGTG
Source organism: Capra hircus (assembly GCF_001704415.2). Lineage (NCBI taxonomy): Eukaryota > Metazoa > Chordata > Mammalia > Artiodactyla > Bovidae > Capra > Capra hircus. The sequence goes on along the minus strand of NC_030811.1, from coordinate 99,880,482 downwards.
TAATGAACATTTATCAAGTTAATTTTAATTATTTCTTTAGAATAAACTAGAATAGAAGGATTCAATCAAATGATAGGCGTCCTTTGTTTTTTTCTATCCAAGTCATTTATTTGGAATGCCATCATATTCCTTAATGTGCACTTATATGCATATGTTGACACGAATTACCTTACACATAAGAATAAATAGAGTACAGTGTTGGTTATATACTGGTGAGCAGAGCTGCCTTCTAAGTGTGAGTAGACATAGTTGGTGGAGGAACTCTTTCTTATCTCTGACCTGTATTTTTTAAAAACATTTTGTGAGTGCTGTTGATGCCACACATGAATTTTTCTGAAAATTATTAAATATTAAATATTCTTCCATATCTTTAAAATACAATTATAAAAGAAGTGGCCACTGTTCATAGCTTAATTTATGATGTTTGCTTTTAATAATTTAGTAGCACACCTGGCTAAACTATATGTATACAGAGAAACACGCTCTGCGTGGCTGTGACTTTCAGAAGGTAAACAGATGGTTTTTTTGTGTTAGGATATGTGTTTAGTGGACTTTTCACATATCTTGTGAAGTATGGTCAACAGAGTAAGCTGGATAGGCCATGCTTTTAAGGTTTTTGTTACTGTTCATCACTTTGAAGAATGTTCCTTCTCACCAGAATGCCTGGTAGAATACTGAATTTTTCTCAACACGGGATATTGTCAGTTTTTTCCTAACCTCTGATGATTTTATGGATAAAAAAGTATCATAGTTTTACTGTTTTACATTTTTTAGCAGGCTCTTTCATGTTTGTTTTATCTTTTTTAAGGGCTGTTTGCTCCCACAACACTGATAGATGAAAGAACTCCTCTCTTTCAGCCTTTAATGCCCACAGCATAGGCAGAACCGAGAGGAAAGGAGAGTAGACAGATAGGACTTTGAGAAAAATGAAAGCTATGCGGAGAGGAAGGGAGAGTACTCTACGCATTGTGTATGGGATGAGTGCTGCACGGAGTATTTGCTGGCATTATTCTGATCAGCATGGGAGAAATAAACATGACAATAAATAGAAATATACAATCTCTGCTATGAAACACCCTCTGCTTCATCTCCAACGACAAGTCCTCAACAGTTGAGTGAAGACTTTTTAACATAGCTTGGAGAGACAGCACAGCCTGTTAGTTAAGAACACATACTCTGGAGTCAGAGTTCCAATCTGGACTCTGTCACCTACTAGCTGCATGAACTTAGTCTTTTTTCTTCAAGAGTAAAATGGGATAATGAAAGTGCCACCTCATAGCTTGTTATGAATATGAAATAATTTAATAAATGTAAAGTGCTTAGAAAGGTGTCTGGTACACACTGATATATAAGCACCGGTTATATTAAGTGTGGCACATTATGGCATTTGAAAAGTTTTAGTTGAATACATGCAACATAATAAAAAGCAATAAATATATAAATGCATTCCACTACATGGTGTTTAGACAAGTGGGGTACTATCATTAATGGATAATTTTCAAAGAAATAAAATCATCAATCTCAGACAGGTATAAAATAACCCATGTCAAGAAAATTGGAGATATCAAGGGAACATTTCATGTAAGGATGGGCATGATAAAGGACAAAAACAGTAAGGACCTATTAGAAGCAGAAGAAATTAAGAAGAATACAAGAAAACACAGAAAAACTGTATAAAAAAAGTCCTAATGACCTAGATAACCATGATGGTATGGTCACTCACCTAGAGCCAGACATCATGGAGTCTGAAGTAAGGTGGGCCTTAGGAAGTATTACTATGAACAAGCCAAGTGGAGGTGATGGATTTCCAGTTGAGCTATTTCAAATCCTAAAAGATGATGCTATGAAAGTGCTGCATTCAATATGTCAGCACATTTGGAAAACTCAGTAGTGACCCCAGGACTGGAAAAGGTCAGTTTCATTCCAGTCCCCCAAAAAGGGCAATGCCAAAGGATGGTCAAACTACCACACAATTGTGCTCATTGTACCTCCTGTCCTAGGAAGGTTATGCTCAAAAGGTTATGCTCAAGCTAGGCTTCAGCAGTATGTGAACTGAGAACTTCCAGATGTACAAGCTGGATTTTGAAAAGGCAGAGGAACCAGAGATCAAATTGCCAACATTTTTTGGATTATAGAAAAAGCAAGGGGATTCCAGAAAAATAGCTACTTCTGCTTCATTGATTACTTGAAAACCTTTGACTGTATGGATCACCACAAACTGGAAAATTCTTAAACGGATGGGAATGCCAGGCCACCTTACCTGTCTCCTGAGAAACCTTATAAAAGATTTTATTTTGCTGGACTCCAAAATTACTGTGGACGGTGACTGCAGCCATGAAATTAAAAGACACTTGCTCCTTGGAAGAAAAGCTATGACAAAAATAGATGGTGTATTAAAAAGCAGAGACATCACTTTGTTGACAAAAGTCCGTATAGTCGAAGCTACAGTTTTTCCAGCAGTCATGTATGGTTATGAGAGTTGGACCATAGAGAAAGCTGAGTGCTGAAGCATTGACGTTTTTGAACTGTGGCATTGGAGAAGACTCTTGAGAGTCCCTTGGACTGCAAGGATATCCAACGAGACAACCCTAAAGAATATCAACCTTGAATATTCATTGGAAGGACTGATGTTGAAGCTGAAACTCCAATACTTTGGCCACCTGATGTGAAGAGCCAGCTCATTAGAAAAGACCCTGATGCTGGGAAAGATTGAAGGTGGGGGGAGAAGGGGACGACAGAGGATGAGATGGTTGGATGGCATCACTGACTCAATGGACATGAGTTTGAGTAAACTTTGGGAGATGGTGAAGAACAGGGAGGACTGGTGTGCTGCAGTCCATTGAATCACAAAGAGTCAGACATGACTGAGCAACTGAACAACAACCAGAATCTCAGCCTCAACACGTAGCAGTGTGTAAAACAATCTCTTTGCTTCATTGGGTATCAGTGACATTTTCTGTAAAATGATAACAGTATCTGGTTCACGGGAGCTCTTATAAGGTTGAAATTAACATGTGTCTAAAGTTCCTTATCCAATGTGTGACTCATAGGAGACATTCAATAAGTGGTAGCTATTACTATGCTGAACAGTATTGTGCTAATTATAATTAGCTGAATCAACCAAAGAGTTGTTGCTCGGTTTTGGTTCTGCCACACCCAGTCAACCTAGGTGACAGTTACATGCAGCTTTATGTACCACCCTGGGGAAGGAAAGTGCATGGCTGCTGGGGAACATGGAAAACATCAGCCTGATTAGAGGAGATGCTGGGAAATAATGCCGAGTACGTTACATCCAGCCTCTGGAGGTGCCTTGGAATCCAAGCAGAGGGGCTCTGTCAGTAGCATCCCGTTCAGAATCATCTCAAAGGAGTTGGAGCTCTGTCAGTAGCAGCCAGTTCAGAATCATCTGCAGATTTCTGGTGCGTGCCTCTGTGCTAAGTCGCTTCCATTTTGTCTGACTCTTGGCAACCACATGGACTGTAGCTCACCTGGCTCCTCTGTCTGTGGGATTCGCCAGCCAAGAATACTGGAGTGGGCTGCCATGCCCTCCTCCAGGGGATCTTCTCAACCCAGGGATAGAACCCACTTCTCTTATGGTTCCAGTATTGGCAGGCGGGTTCTTTACGGCTAGTGCCACCTGGGAATCCTGTAGATTTCTGGGTTTCACCTCAAATCCACTGTAGCAGTTGGCAGTTGGGAATCTGTATTTTATCAAGTTACCCAGATGGTGCTTGAGCGCATTGAACCTTAAGAATCACTACTGCCAGGCTTCCCTGATGGCTCACTGATAAAGAATCCCCCTGCCAACGAAGGGGACATGGGTTCCACCCCCAGTCCAGGAAGATTCCGCACGCCTTGAGGCAGCTGAGCCAGTGTGCCACAACTACTAAGCCTGTGCTCTAGAGTCTGGGAGGTGCAAATACTGAAGCCCACGTGCCCTAGAGCCGTGCTCCACAATGAGAGAAGCCACCGTAGCGAGAAGCCTGTGTACCCTCCACAACTAGAGGAAAGCCCAGGCATCAGTGAAGACCCAGCACAGCTATAAAGAAATAAATAAAACAAAAAAATTGAAAAAAAAATCACTACCCCAGATAAAAGATGTAAATCTTATCTGGAGTCATCTTCTTGAAACACTGAAGTGAAACAAGGAGTCTTCCAGCCACTGTAAAGAATAACTTTCTGGATGAAAAGATGAATGGGGCCCTGAAGGCAGGAGGGAATTGACAGGAGTAGGCATAACCTGTGACTTGGGTGATGAAGAACTTCACGAGGGTGGAGGTTAATGTAGACAGGGATCGGAGACTTTCAACATCATCAGTTAAGAGGGAGAATCTAATGACTGAGCAGCTAAGAGATTCAAAATGAAGGACAGCAGGTATTCAACACTGATGTCATGATTTTAAGTCCAGGTGGAGAGAGGAATAGAGATTCACTGACATGGACAGAGAATGGTCAGTTTTGTGGAAAGATAAAGCTGTTTGGAGCATGTTAGAGGATGGTGGTACTTTTAAGTGGAAACTTACAGGAAATAATTGAAGGAAAGAGGGGACTCCAAGCTGGAATGACAGGTCTTGGTTTAGGTGAAACTTTCAAGGAGCATTCTCAGATTCTCTGTTTCAGAATTAAATATGTCCAAACTATTGATTGCAAACTACTGTCTTCATTGGAGTAGAACTTTAAAAGGGTATATGACATCTTTCACTGCTCTTATAAGGAATACATATTTCTAACCAAGATAAAATTGTTATAAAAAAAAGCAATTTTGGTTGCATTTTAACTTTTGTCTTGATCCTGCTTTTAGCAAAAGAAGAAAAACTATATTGCAATCGTTTAGTATGTTCAATAATAAAAGGATTTTATGGATCATTGTGTAAGCAAAAAGAGGGCATATTCCCAGAGGAAAATAAGTCTTTAGTATATCTCTTGTGCTGTACTCATGCATAGATTAGAATTCAAACTTATATTGTATGGTATTCAGCAGTATGTATTTTCATACAGTACATTTGTAAGGAATACTGACTGTAAAACACATTATGCGTGGAATCTCACTGTATATTAAACATTTATTAAATCTAAATGAATAGCATCTTTACATTTTTAAACTTGAATTTATATCTTTGTGTTATAAAACTCATGGTTTTGAATAAATTTATATTTGATTCCTGTTCTTAACATACTATGATACTTATGTCAATTAATTAAATTCATTAATTAAGGTCTTTATAGGCATTTTGGGGGATGATTTTAGTGTACAGAAATTTCAAAGCATATCCAAATGTATTTTCTACCAAATGCTTTCCTTAAACTTCTGGATTGCATCAGGTGTGCAAAGAGTACATAAGCACATTCATTCATTCGACGTTGGTTTGTTCTGTGTCAAAAATGCAGCAGGAAGCAAAGCATGATATGATTAACTGACAGTTCATCCAGCCTAGCCTATATCAGTCGGAGAAGGCAATGGCACCCCACTCCAGTACTTTTGCCTGGAAAATCCCATGGACAGAGGAGCCTGGTGGGCTGCAGTCCATGGGGTCGCTAGAGTCGGGCATGACTGAGCGACTTCACTTTGACTTTTCACTTTCATGCATTGGAGAGGGAAATGGCAACCCACTCCAGTGTTCTTGCCTGGAGAATCCCAGGGACGGGGGAGCCTGGTGGGCTGCCGTCTATGGGGTCGCACAGAGTCAGACACGACTGAAGCGACTTAGCAGCAGCAGCAGCCTATATCAATAATAATAATAGTACCCTACCCTCAAATAGTAATTTTGCCCAAGACTTTGTTACAATAAATTAATAAAACCTATAGATTGCTTGTAGAAGCAGAGGTTATGGAAGATATTTTGTTGCACAGCTGAACTTAGAACTCATATTTTAATTAATTCCTACTAGTTTTCAATAATACGGAGACCTACACTTTCAAGTTTGGGATTTCACTTCCTTGAAAGTTCACATCACCAGCAGACTCAGTGTTTGTTTACTTAATGCTATGGATTGATTTGATCTGTGGGAGAAGGCCAGTTTAGCATGATTGGTGAGAAATGTCCGAGCCTTGTCATTTCAGTTGCTAATATTTTATAATCTATGACTTTAGAATCTTTTTTTTCAACTTCAGTACTAATGAGAGGTCTTTATCTTTTTATCTGTACTCTTTTTTTCCAGGTATTAGGGAAAAAGCCAGAGCTTAGGGATGGAGAAGATGATGATGATATCAAAGCAGATATAACTAATAGGAAAATGGCTAAACTCTACATGGTGAGTTCACTGGTAGGAAGTTCTGTTGTTTTTATTGGACAGGATGGTGCTGGGGAGACCTGCTGGGGAGGGACAGTTTGCCACAGATGACAATGCTCCTCATTGCCCTCAAAGAGAAATGTGTGGGAAGAATTTGTTCTTTGCTTTAACACAGTTATTTAAAACTCCTATTTCTATTACTTTTAAAATTTTTATTAAAAACAACAAATAATTTGCTGTGATTTAAATTTAAAAATTATATATATTGTTGCTGTACTAGTTTGCAACAGTTCAGTTCAGTTCAATCACTCAGTCATGTCCGACTCCTTGCAACCCCATGGATCACAGCACGCCAGGCCTCCCTGTCCATCACCAACTCCCGGAGTTTACCCAGACCCATGTCCATTGAGTTGGTGATGCCATCCATCCATCTCATGCTCTGTCATCCCCTTCTCCTCCCACCTTCAATCTTTCCCAGCATCAGGGTCTTTTAAAATGAGTCAGCTCTTCGCATCAGGTGGCCAAAGTATTGGAGTTTCAGCTTCAACATCAGTCCTTCCAATGATTATTCAGGACTGATCTCTTTTAGGATGGACTGGTTGGATCTCCTTTCAGTCCAAGGGACTCTCAAGAGTCTTTTGCAACACTGCAATTCAAAAGCATCAATTCTTTGATGCAAAACACAGCCGGTGCTCCTTGCCTTGGAGGTGGGGTATCTCCTCTCGACTGCTCATCGCTCCAGTGACACTATGTCCTGATATCTTACATTCAGTACAATACATTCAATAAAGTGTTTCCTTTGTAGAGTAAAAAGACTGTAAGCTTTTTTTTTATGAAATCCTAATGAGCTATAAAATTGTGACCTCACTTGAAATATCCTGTTTAGCCATCATGAAGTCTTTTTTATAAGAGGGCAATGTTATCAAATCAAATAGCTGGAAGGAAAAAGGTAAAAACTGTCCTGGGTGTTGGCAGACTTAGTTCCTTATTAACTCTGTGGGAAGGACTGCCAGAGTGACCTTGGCCAAGACACGGCCATTCTGGGTCTTAGTTTTCTTATCTGAAAAAAGAGATAAAATTGGAAGACTACTTAGGTTCCTTCCAATCCACAATTTTATGATTTTATTGCTGGTGAGGGTAACAAAATCCAGAAGATGTACCAGGTGAGGAGACTGTTCACATGGGATCCGTTAAGCATTCCGTGCCTTTGTAACTTTCCAAGCACATGATTTGGAGCAGACCACAATCTCCCTGTGGAAGTGAGTCCTTTTCTCATCTCTGATAAGAAGGACATCTATTTTCTGCTCTTTAAAGGGATGGTCTAGCTCAGACACACTGTGATTTTCAAATGAAGTTCAAGCTACTGTCTTGTGTAGAATAACTTCCTTTTCTGTAGAAAGAAAGGAGAAATAGATTCTTTTTTTCTAGATGGCAAAGGAAAATGTCTTAACCACTCCTAAATGCTGATAATTTTAATATAAGCCACACAGAAATTGTTATTCTAAAGATTTTGTGACTGCTTATTTTTTATTATTGGGTTTCATTTTTATTATTTTTATTTTAAAATTATTTATTTTAAGATTAATTTTAATTAAATAATTTATTATTTTTTAAACATAAATTTATTTTAATTTATATTTATTATTTTTATTGTTAGAATTGGGTTTCTAAAACCCAATTTCAAGAGTTTAACAAACACCTTTTATGTCACCTCATTAAATAAAGCTGTTCTCCCCTCAGATAGCATCATGAGAGTAAATAAATAGGCATGAACATGTTAATCGTGGGGCTTCCCTGGTGGCTCAGTTCATAAATAATCTGCCTGCAGTGCAGGAGACCAGAGTTCTATCTCTGGGTCAGGAAGATCCCGTGGAGAAGGGAATGGCAACCCATTCCAGGTTTCTTGCCTGGAGAATTCCATGGACAGAGGAGCCTGGCAGGTTACAGTCCATAGGATCTCAAAAGAGTCGGACACGACTGAGCGACTAACACACACATGTTAATCTTGGGTCAATGCTCCCTCTAGTGGGTGTATCATGTATTGCATACTTCTATTTCAGTCCTGAAAATAATTTGAAATAGCTGAACAGGGTTTCACAGGTGGCGCTAGTGGTAAAGACCCTTCCTGCCAATGCAGGAGACGTAAGAGACTCGGGTTCGATCCCTGGGTAGGGAAGATCCCCTGGAGAAGGGCATGGCAACCCACTCCAGTAGTCTTGCCTAAAGAATCCCATGCACAGAGGAGCCTAGCAGGTTACAGTCCATAGGGTCTCAAAGAGTCGGACACGATTGAAGTGACTTAACGCAACAACACAGGGCTGGGAAGCTGAGTCACCTAGGGTGATTTCTAAAAATACAGAATTCAAGCGCCACCGCAGTGCTGTAAAACCCCACCACTCATCTAGGGAGGACCCTCAAATCTGCATATTTAACAAGTGCCTAGGTGGATTACCTTTCAGCCTACCAGGCCTTGAAAAAACTGAATTCTAACCTAGGAAATTTTGTAAGACTTTGTAAGCTGTACGTCTCCAGCTTATTAAAAAAAAAAAAAAGTTCTATAGCCGTTTCCAAACTTCGGGAGTCTTGGTAAGTTGACTTGTGACACAGATGTCACAAGTTTTATTTTATGATGTTTTATTTGTGACATGAGATTTACTTTGATAATTTATACAGCATATTTAAGTAAATGACAGGCTCCATATTGAAAAAAGTCTGTAAGCATAAGGTATAATATATCAGTGCATTCCTTACCATAGTGTCTGGGATATGGTAGTACTCAGTGAATATTGAATGAATGAGTGTTTAAGCTTCAGCTTTGTGTGTGTGCAATGAGTACAAGGGTATCTATTTCAAAGATTTTTATAAAGACTAAGAAATAATCATGTGAAGTTCATTGTGTGGTGCCTGGTAAATGTGAAAACTGAAACAAACTTTATCCATGATTATTATCACTATTATTTTCTGTGTTGAAACTTAGCTTTTTATTAGTAGTACTTTTTTCCTAAAGGGCTTTAAGAAAGTCTTTTCCAAGGTATAACTGGGTTCATGAGGGGTTTTTTTGGTCTTTGTTTTCTTTGAAATAGCTTTGTTGAGATATAACGTGCATATTATGTAGTTTATCCATTTAAAGTGTGCAATTCAGTGGTTTTTATTACATGTACAGAGTTGAGCAACCGTCACCATGATCACAGTCTAGAGCTCACTGATCATCCTCAGGCAAGCTCATGGTTTTCATGTCAGGTTTCAGATGCCAGCGGCTCCATGAAAGTGAGTCTGGTGGCAGAAGAAAACCCCTTCTCCATGGCGATGCTGCTGTCTGAAGAATGCTTCATTTTGGACCACGGTGCTGCAAAACAGATTTTCGTATGGAAAGGTAAAAAAAAAACAAAAACAAATGCCATTGGCATTGTTGACATACTTCAGATTTATATGTATTTCTTCAGAAAGATAAAACATCTTTTCTGACTTAAAAAAAGCTTACCTTTCTGCATGATCTATACAATGCAGACATCAAAACCATATTTTCTTATTATTAGCCTTATTTACTAGGGATGATGGGGTAAAAGAAAGTCTTTGGGCACTAGAATAGAATTTTTTATATATTCTATATTATAATATTGTTAAATATATTTAGTATACTAGGAAGTTTTGCCATTTTTCAGTATTGTAGTTAAATTATAATTATGTTTAATTTTTGGTGCACAAGTATCTCTTAATCATGTAATATCTTATGTCTCTAAAATTCTCTTTCATTTATGTTGCATGTTAGGTAAAGATGCTAATCCCCAGGAGAGAAAGGCTGCCATGAAGACAGCTGAGGAATTCCTAGAGCAAATGAATTATTCTACAAATACCCAAGTACGTATGGAAATGAACTAGCTAGGAAAAATTTTTTAGATATGGGAACTCGTGACATCACCACAAAACTCCTGAGCAAATTTGGTTCAGAAAAACATACACAGAAGGCATTCCTACCTATGTGCGTGCAATGTTGGGTCCTGTGCCCCTAGAACTCTGTGTGGAGGATGAAATTTTGCAGCAATTGGAGATTAGACTTTCAATGGGACTCTGTGATTAGAATAAAAGCCCATTCACTTCTTGCACAGCCTTTAAGTCAAGATGGTCAAGCACAGTTGAATTAACTGAGAGCATATATCAGTTATTCCCTAAAGCAAGTTGTATAAACATGGACTAAGGCCCAGAAAATACTTGCCTTCATGGAGATTAATTTAGACACTGACTAGTTGCTCTTCTTTTCTGAATCTCCTAGCTTCATCTGTTCTCTTCCTTTTTATGTCCTGGCAAAAGCAGCACAAGGAGATAATTTCTTTCAGGTCGCAGGCCTCCTATGAACCTAAAATAGAAAAACAGTCAAACTTACTTGACTGTAATGGAAACATATGAAATGACTTGATTCTTCTCTCAAACATCCAAATTCATTGGCAGTTACTTTAGCTATCAGAAAAAAAGCAGGGTTGGGTTGTTTTAGCTTCATATTTGATATTTTTCCTTTTGTGTTCATATATGGATTCCAGCTTCTAAGTTTACATTTGTTATCTTTAAAAAAAAAAAAAAGACTCCTTTTTGTGTTTCCTTAGTTTTTTCTCCAAAACTAGACTATTGTTTTCCCTTGGTCTCTTATTTTTCTGTTTATAATTATTGTTGTTTAGTCACTAGTCATGTTCGACTATTTGTGATCCCATGGACTATATGCTGCCGGGCTCTTCTGTCCATGGAATTTCCCAGGCAAGGATACTGGAGTGGGTTGCCATTCCCTTTTCCAGGGGATCTTCCTGACCCAGAGATCAAACCCATGTCTCCTGCATTGGCAAGCGGATTCTTTACTACTGAGCCACCAGGGAAGCCCAAACCAGAGCACCTGAACAGGGATATGAACCCTGGACCCTTGGATTAAAAGTCTGATGCTCTACCCACTGAGCTAATAATAATAATAATTTTTTACATTTCAGATTCAAGTTCTTCCAGAAGGAGGTGAAACACCAATCTTCAAACAGTTCTTTAAGGACTGGAGAGATAGAGATCAGAGCGATGGCTTCGGAAAAGTGTATGTCACAGAAAAAGTGGCTCACATAAAACAAATTCCATTTGACGCCTCAAAACTGCACAGTTCTCCACAAATGGCAGCCCAGCATCATATGGTGGATGATGGTTCTGGCAAAGTGGAGGTACTTACATATTTCTGTTTATTTGTTTGTCAAGCCCATTTATGCCAGTTTATGTGGAAGTATAACTTCAGGAAGCTGCAAATTGTAAAATGTGCATTTTCATGATTAATAAAGATGATCCAAGATTGTATATTAAACCGGGGAGTTGAAAGTTGGAAGACAGCGTTGTCTGACCTTCAGTCTTAGTGTCTAGTGTGTTTGCTGAGATTCTAAGAAACTAGGTAATTTGTGTAAGGTCACCTAACCACCTTAGAGGCCTCCAAGGAACCCAGCTGTCTCCATCTCATTTCCTGGTCCAAGCCTGCTTCTGCTCTCGGAACTAGACTTGTCCAGTGTGGATACATTGTTCCGAAAGCTCCAAGGACCTAAGGTTGTCCTTCCCTTGCGCCTTAGGGGCATTCACAAAGGCAAATTGTGTGTTATGTGCCAACATCACAGATGTTTTTAGAGCGTTCAAAATGAATTTGTTGATTATTGCTATTTTTTTTTACAAAAATTGTTGAAACCCTCCTAAGAATTCTCCCTAACCAACATCTCTTTGTGTTTGGTCTGCCATTGAGTTATCTAACTTAAGGGGAACCGTATAAGATCACTTCTGTTTTAGAGTATGTTGGTGGCTCTCCACAGTCTTCCTGAGAACATCCGTCCTTAGCTGGCCTCCCAGGCCTTCCATGACTGAGCCTTGCTCTCTGCACCTCAGCCTCCTCAGCCTCGAGGGATCCTCCAGCTCCTCCTTTGTAACTCAGTTAAGTCGCAAGCTTCATCTCTTCTGAAGAGACTTCTCTCTGCACTGAAATGACCTTTCTCTGTTCGCAAGCCAGAAGTCATGTTCCTCATGGATTCATCGTAGGAGTACCACAGAGTTGTTCATTTACTTAGAGATTTCTCCTCCCAGACCTCTTGTCCTTCCTTGAGGGAAGGAATTGAATAATTTATCTCTTCATTCCCAGAGCTTGTCACACACTGCTCAGACCAAAGTCTGAGATTTAATGTAAGGGATTTAAGAAGGTGTTTTTCCTCTTTTCAAAGGCTTGAAGTGTGAATCTAAGCTGTGCAGGGGTTATGGGACCACCCAGGGAGAAGTGCCTTGTGGTCGCTGTCAGAGGATTATCAGCTTTGGGGCCTGGGTCTGTGTCCTGCTCAGACACCCTTTTCTGGAGCTCAGCACAGCCAGAGAGCCCCGTGGTGGACATGGATCCCTAGCTCCAAATGTGTCCTGGCTGTAGTCTCCACCTCAGAGCATAGTGTTCTGAGAAGTCCTCCCATGCCACCCTGGGAAGATGATGGCCAAGGTTTTCTCTAGGATTTTGGGTTTAGCCAAGCCATGCTGCCATTGTTCCTGTCGATGGTGCAGGAAGGCTGCTCTCTGAAAGCACTGCACTGCTTCATTCCACTTGCTCATCTTCAATTGCAAAGTGAAAGTGGAGTCGCTCAGTCATGTCTGACTCTTTGTGGCCCCATGAACTGTAGCCCACCAGGCTCTTCAGTCCATGGAATTTTCCAGGCAAGAGTACCGGAGTGCGTTGCCATTTCCTTCTCCAGGGGATCTTCCCAACCCAGGGATCGAACCCGGGTCTCCCACACTGCAGGCAGACGCTTTACCCTCTGAGCCACCAGGGAAGCCCCAGTTTCAAAACAGAGGATCTGTCCTGAGCCTCCCAGGACCCAGGCAGGAGGATGTGTGTGCACGCGGCGCCTGCAGTCTCTCACTCACGTGTACTTGCCCATTTCATTTACAACTCTCATCTCTCCAACTTTTAATCAAAAATACCTTTAGTTTGTGATGAGGAGGAGGAAATAGAAAATAACTAGTTCTGCCTGCTTCTATCTTAGTCTTATGGCCCATTTTGAAAATAGAAGTCATGCAATTTGGCATTTTTATTGTTTAGTCACAATCTGCCACTCTTACCTGGGGAAAAAAAAGAAAAAAACAGGCTCATGCCTTAAAGCACAGGGAAGGAGAAGTTTTAAAAAATTGCCTCCCAACTGATGAAAAATTTATGTAAGTTAAGAGATGTATTTCTGAGCTAAATATTTCAGTTTGCCGTGTAACTAGAGTGTCATGCTATTTTCACTAATCAATCAAACAATAGGTATTTATTAATCCACAGGCTCAGAACTGAGGGAAGTACTATGAAGGGTATAAAAGAAAAGAGTATAAAAGCACTCTAAACGCTTAACAAGTCAATAGCCAAACTGACAAAAGTGTCTTCCTGTTGCTTGATTTGTAACTGGTTACGAAAGTCAAAGGTTCTTAATGACAGATCTAAACCAAAATTTTTTTTTTAAACCTAGAGAAATATTATTAGATAAAGAAGATTTTGATTTTGATACACATATTTATTTCTTTTAGATCTGGCGTGTAGAAAACAACGGTAGGGTCGAAATTGACCCAAAGTCTTATGGTGAATTCTATGGTGGTGACTGCTACATTATACTTTACACTTATCCCAGAGGACAGATTATCTACACCTGGTAAGTTTCCCGCTTTCATAAAATCTCGAGTTCTGTAGAGGCCGCATGTTGCTCCAAAGTTAAATTTCATTATATTCCCTCAATATGGGATAAAACTATCCTATAATTTAGCCTAGTGAGCTTTGTATAACGTGAATGTAGTATTTTCTTCTAGCATGATTTTGGCTATGTTTTGGTAGCTGCTGTCCAAGAACGGTTTAGAGAAAAGTCATCCTTACTAATTTAGGAGAAAGGTTTTGATAGCTGAAGGGTGGTGTTCCTTTAGTGGATATGTAGTTGAATAACTCCTCTCCTTTGAAAGCTGACAAACACTCCAACTGGCCAGCATCAGGTACCATGTCTTCTTATTATTAAAATTCACAGAGGCTCATCCTGATTGGAGTTGCAACATTTCAATGAATCAGATTCTCTAAGGCATGTATATCATTTATGGTTCTATTTCAGACTCTGGAGATCTCAAGTTGATGCATCCTTATTCTTTGTCCTCATGAAATTCATAGCAGTACTAAATAAAAAAATGCCTTTGCTTCCATTTCTTATCCATTTCTTTTGCATAATGATTTGAGTTAATTGAAGTTTAAGTTTACTTCCCTGGTGGCTGGGACCGTATAGAATCAGCCTTCAGTGCAGGAGGCCTGGGTTTGATCTTCAGGTCAGGAAGGTCCCCTGGAGAAGAAAATGGCAACCCACTCCAGTATTCTTGCCTGGAGAATCCCATGGACAGAGGAGCCTGGTGGGCTATGGTCCATAGGGTCGCAAAGCATCAGGACATGACTGAGTAACTAACACTTTCACCTTCAAATTGACTTAGAGTCAGTGCCAATGGAAATGTCCAACCAAGTAAGTGAGGTACACATAGCGTGCTGGACTAGTCCAAAGGGACAGGATTCTGCAACAAATCGTGTAATGCTGGATTCTCAAACTATTTATGAAGTGAAATCACATAAAGTGGAATATTTCTGAGAAGACTGAGAAAAAGAAAAGAATTTTCAAAAAGGATATTAAAGCTGAGAGGTGTAGGTCGAAGTCGCGAGGATGAAGCAGGATCCTGCCTTTGCCTGCGTGGTGGTAGCTGTCTTCAGTGAGGATGCTGAGTGGACGAGGACTCGGGTGTCTGCTGATAGGGTGACTTTTCTCTATGGTGAGTGTCCCACTGGATGACAGTCATCCTTTGTTCTCACAGTGGGACCACTTCCCCCTTATACTGGCCAATGCCTTGACCTTAACCAAGACTAGGAGATGAGGTGATTGTCCCCACCCCATGGGTTCTTGATACCCCAAGGATGGTGTGGAAACCAGGAGTATCAGTGTCACTGGGGAGCTGGTTAGAAATAGAGAATATCAGGCCCCACCTTTGAGCTACTAAAGCGAAACCTGTGTTTTAACAAGTTCTCAGGATGATTCAGAATCACCTTAGTGATTGATAGGCACTGCCTTAGGCAATGGCTCTGAACCCTAGCTGCACCATACTAACCCGGATAATTTTTCCCAAAGCTGACTACCCAGTGCCCTATTTATACCAAATAAATCAGACCCCCAGTTGGCAGGACTCTTGAGTTTCTCATGTACACCATGGCATTAATGAGAACCACTGTGTTCAGAGACATTTCTGACCCCACAGTTGCATCATATCCTGTCAAAGATGAATGTACTTAGCTATTTAGCTCTGTATTTAAGATGCCATCTTCATAGCAACCAGTTTTTTTGAGCAGCGTGTTTGTGTCAGCAAAATGCTAGATGTTTCCATGTATTATCTCTCTTCCTCACAATCAGATAATTTTCAAAAGTTATATATAAAAGGAGGAGGGAATCAGATAGAGTAAATAATTTAATGCAAAGTCACAACTCTTGTAACAGGTGAAGTGACATTTCACACCTTGATCTGCAGCTGTCTTTAAGGCCTGCTTGCAGCTATCCCCTGGTAGAAACTATGTCCTTATTTTGCAATTTCCTTTTCTAAAATTTTAATTCAGAAAAGTATCTGTGCAAAGCATGGCATCTGTAGGGATAAATTCATTGTAAGTAGGTAATGAATTTACATTACTTGCATTCTGAGTAAGCTTTTCTTTTACATTCTGTTTCTTGCTGCTACTACTGCTAAGTCGCTTCAGTCGTGTCCAACTCTATGCGACCCCATAGACGGCAGCCCACCAGGCTCCCCCGTCCCTGGGATTTTCCAGGCAAGAACACTGGAGTGGGTTGCCATTTCCTTCTCCAATGCATGAAAGTGAAAAGTGAAAGTGGAGTTGTTCAGTCATGTCCGACTTAGCGACCCCATGGACTGCAGCCCACCAGGCTCCTCCGTCCATGGGATTTTCCAGGCAAGAGTACTGGAGTGGGGTGCCATTGCCTTCTCCATCTATTTCTTGGTCTTCCTCTAAATTCTTTCTGGTATGTAAAAATATAGTTAATAATTGTGGCACTTAGATCAAATGGGAAAGATTAAATAAGTAATTCAAGAGAATGTTCTGAGGAATTAGCAATTTGCAATCCACATAAATAACTACGTGGATATAGATAAAATGGATTAAATCAGGTTATAAATTTTGAACGTAAAAGCTGTTCTTTAAATCATTTGAAAGTGTCCACTGAGCACTTTCTATGTGCTAAGCACTGAGCTAGATACTAAAGATGCAATAAAAAGCGTTCCCCAAGAATTTATACTTAGAGAAAGATGGTTATCAGCCATTTCAATAAAGTATGAAGGCTTACGATAAAACCAAGCTGAGTGGTCTGTGTAGAATTAGGAACAGACACTCAAGCTCACTGCTAGGTTGTTGGTGAAGGACTCCTAAAAGTGACATCTAAGTGGGAGCAGAATGAGAGTGAAGAAAGCAAGCAAATAGGAAGGTGCTCCTAGCAATGCAAGAAAAGGCGTGCTCTAATCTGTTAGTAATGGTGTATGGCACGAGCAAAGTTAGGGAGCAGAAGAGAAAACCAGTGAGTGAGAAGGAGCCAAGTGATTAGTTGGGCTTCCCTAGTGACTCAGACAGTAAAGAATCTGCCTGTAATGCCAGAGACTTGGGTTTGATCCCTGGGTCGGGAAGATCCCCTGGAGGAGGGCATGGCAACCCACTCCAGTATTCTTGCCTGGAGAATCCCATGGACAGAGGAGCCTGGCGGGCTACAGTCCATGGGGTCGTTTGATGGCACAGATGTTAAATTTGTCAGTTTGTTGATGTATAGTTTGCAGAACTTCGAAAACTTCCATAAACATAGTGAAGAGGCCTTTAGGAAATGCCTCCTGAAGACTAGCTTCAAATTAAACAACTTTCCAGTTTATGTGGCCATTTCAGTCATGGGATATGAATAGGGTAAATCCAAGAGGCAGAGTTAAAGGTGACAAACTTGAATGAAATCACTGCTGAATACGCAAATTTGTCTTTATTTCTGAAACTCCTGAGACTCTAAAATGACGAGAGGAAACTAATTTCAGCAGTGATCTTTTCTCTGAAATGTCGAGTAATTGAAATTAAACAATCTTTGATCAGTGGTGATGATGAGTCTCTTGAAGCAGTAAATTCCATTTTCATGCATTTATTTTTAATGAGTAACAAGTACCACCGATTTGTAAAGAAGAAATCATATCAAAGTAGACAGCTTCTTTTCTCCCTGTAAGCACAGGATTTCAAAGTTAGAGACAAAGCAGTTTTCTTATGGTCTTGATTGCAGTGCAGTCCTTGACTGCCTGGGTCACAGATCCATAAAGCAAATTAGTTTGAATCTGTGTGGGTGGAAGCGTGGTCACTTTGACAGGAAGAGAAGAAGGGTTTGAGAGAAACAGTGAAATATTTATTAAGAGTGTCAGAAGGCAAAAGTTTGGTGAGGGTTTTCAGTATTGCTGATTGAAATACTCCAGGAAAGAAAAAAAAAAACAGAAAACAAGTAAATGATGACAAAAATTTAGTGATGTTGTCTGTTAGCTGGTGTTTTCCTGAAGGACAAAAAAAAGAAAATGAAGAAATATCCAAGAAATTGCTGAGCTAGGGAATAAAGGACAGGTGATAACAGACCCTGCTGTTTCCTCAGCTCTGTGTGACTCCCCACCTGGTGCTTCCAGCGGCTCCCAGAAGTGTTTGCTAGCATGACAGGCTCATGGAAAATTTCAGTTATTTGCATTAAAAGACTGTATCTTCATGTGTACCCTTATTATGGAAAGCATTTTCTGTTTTTTTAAAACATATGTCTGACATAAGCATGTGCTTTTTTTTCACCCCACTGTACAGCATTTTCATATCAACCATTTGACTCTGTTGGTTCAATGAAATATTCTAAGATAAATGAGACAGGCGTCCTGCACTCAGTGTTGTGGGGGTATGTGTGTGCATATGTGCATGTGTGGGGGGTGTGTGTGTGTGTGTGTGTGTGTGTGTGTGTTGTCCAGGTTGGGAGCCTACTGTTAATCTGGTTCTGGGTATGGAACAGGTAGGTCACTCTCAAACCTTCAGAAGCAAGAATATAATTAATTGTCAAAATCCATTTCCAGGGCTGGTGTTCTTCCTGCTAACCTGTAGTCACATAGAGATGGGAGGATTGGCTACAAACAATGCTTTCACTGCTTTTTCCCTCCCACAGTCTTCAAACAAGCAGATCTCCCGGAGGCTGTTGTGTAGGTTAAGCCAGTGTTTGGAGATAGAGCCACAAGTTATCCTAGAAAGAGAAGTTGCCAATGAATTGAATGAACTGATTTATTGATTCCTATCTGGTCACTCGGAGAAGGCAATGGCACCCCACTCCAGTACTCTTGCCTGGAAAATCCCATGGATGGAGGAGCCTGGTAGGCTGCGGTCCATGGGGTCTTGAAGAGTCTGACACGACTGAGTGACTTTGCTTTCACTTTTCACTTTAATGCACTGGAGAAGGAAATGGCAACCCACTCCAGTGTTCTTGCCTGGAGAATCCCAGGGACGGGGGAGCCTGGTGGGCTGCCATCTATGGGGTTGCACAGAGTTGGACACGACTGAAGCAACTTAGCAGCAGTGTCTGGTCTCTGATACTTTAGCTTCTCTTACCATTTTATTCATAATTCCTTTAAAGAATGACAGAATGGGGGTCTCTCCATTGCCTGTATGTGTTTGTGTGTGTGCGCTCCGTCAATTCAGTCGTGTCCAACTCTTTGTGACACTATGGACTGCAGCCCATCAGGCTCCTCTGTCCATGGGAAATCCCTTTAAAGAATGACCAGAATTACAAAATGGGGGCCTCTCCATTACCTCTGTGTGTGTGTGTGTGCGCGCGCACACTCAGTTGATTCAATCGTGTCCAACTCTTTGCGACACTCTAGACTGCCCGCCAGGCTCCTCTGTCCATGGGATTCTCCAGGCAAGAATACTGGAGTGGGTTGCCATGCCCTCCTCCAGGAGATCTGCCCAACCCACAGGTTGAACGCACGTCTCCTATGTCTCCTGCATTGCAGGCAGATTCTTTACCCACTGAGCCACCTGGAAAGCCCCTCCATCGCCTGCTTCTGATCATTATTGTCTTGATTTTTGTGGGTCCACACATTTGTTACTATGCTCACCAAATAGTCATGGAAAAAAAAAAGTGCCTCTAATATCCAGCCCAATAGATCTGGCTCATATACTACTCAAATGAATTATTTTCACTGTTGAGATTGTTTCCCAAAATAGGCAGCTCCGACTTGAAATCAGGCAGAATTGACTACCTAGCTAAGTTATTATGGAACTAAAAATGGGCCCTTGAAATGGAGATTACAAACATCTATTATACGTTGTTCTAAACAATACACAGGATAGATCATGGCTCAGTACTTTAAAAAACAATAGCTTCTATGACTTTTTAATGTCAAAACAGCAAGGTTTCTTCTTGATCTTTCATAATAACTTAAGTTTCTGTTTGAAATGCCTGCCTTAGAGATCTTAAACTTAAATGCAAGCTAATTTGTTTTACTTTGGTTCCTCCAGGCAAGGAGCAAATGCCACGAGGGATGAGCTGACAACCTCCGCATTCCTGACTGTTCAGTTGGATAGATCCCTCGGGGGACAGGCTGTGCAGGTTGGGATGTTTTTACCCCCTAAACTCATACAAGTTTTGCAAGCCCAATGTCTCCTTAAAACCCTTCTCCCACGTCAGGATGCAGATTTGACACTTTGTAAATATTTCCTTTTTTACATTTCAGAATTTAAATATTCCTACTCTCATGCCCTACTTGTTTTCTCAGATTTTGGAAAAGAGGGAACAATCAAATTTTTAAAAATAGAAACAAAAATAAGCTATTAACAAATTTAGAGCCCCAAAGAATCTTTCCTTTGGCATCATATCAGATCAACGGCAGCCACTTGTTACTAAGTATTAAAACCGTTCTACCTGAGTTATCACTTCCAGCTGATCACCTCCAGTTTTCAAATCTTTATACATTTTCAGATCTTTATAAATCAAATCTCTATCTAAATTATTACCTGATTCAAATGTAATAATTAGAAAAGTAAGTCCGACACTTTAGTACATAATATGTAACATATGGAGGTCCATTCCAGTCTTTGAGCTGGTTTTCATTCCATCTTGGTTTTTAGTTCCTAAATAAAGCAAGTTAGACTTAAATTTAAAGATGCATATTAACTTTATAATAAACTAACATTGTTATTTATATTTATTTATATAAACTAACGTTTTAATTGTCAGTTAACAAGTTAACAAGATTATTAAATTCTTTAAATACACTTATCTCCGTCGACTTACCCATGAACTGTTTACTACATTCATTTCCTGAATGAAATATGTCTAAGAACTGACATCACCTATGTCATTTAATTAACCTTTCAACTATTCTTACCAAATCACACAAAACTTTGAAGATATGCATTGTGCCTTATAAATTCTACATTTCAGAGTTAACTACTAATATTTAATAGACCCAATGAATGAATTTATGGTCAGGTATTTGAATCCTGAATTAACAATGAAAGCATAATGCCTCGTTTTACCACTAGATGGCAGGGGTTTACAATAAATAAAATCGCTGTTTTAAACATTCCTTCATACTCTGCTATCAACAGTACTGAAAAATTGTCAGTTTACCTTTCTCTTTTCTCTCTCTCTGGCCTTGCTGCGTCGCTTGCAAGATCATAGTTCCCTGATCAGGGATCAAACCTGAACTCCCTGCAATGGAAGTACCGTCCTAAGCATGAACTGCCACGGAATTCCCCTTTCTCTTGTTTTCATTCACAGTGGAGAATGGGTTTTAATCAGTAGCCCTCTTTCTCTCAATTTGGCAGTTGAGGTTTTCCCAATGTTATGGGAAATGCTAAGGCAACAACAGTTTTAGGTACTCTTAGCTAACCTTGCCCCAACACAGTTTCATAATTGGCTGCTTGCTTATTTAAATAAATGTCTGCTAACTGAAGATTATCTGTGGAGTTACTTTCACCACTCCCTAGGCCTCCCCACGATGGTGTGTACTTCAGCATTCTCATTCACTTGGTTTCTAGGAAACAAACAGACCAGGGCAGGGTAGGGGAGATGGTTCAATTTTTGCAAAAGGCAAGGTAAGTGAAAAACATAGGAGACGGACACAAAATGTGAACTCTTCATGTAAATAAATGCATCAATAGTTTATGCAAAAAATAGGAAATTCATGTCTAATCCAGTATCTGTTAATCTAATAGATGAAATCAAGTCATTTATCATTTATTTTCTTCAGTTTCCTTATCCTGACAAATGATTATGTTAAGTAAATCTACTATTACCATTTCCATAGGTAAGTTAAAAAGTAAAGTCTATTCTGTTTATTTTCCCAGCTTTTGATGTTTGGATTGAAATATTTGTTCACTCCTAGATTACGATGGTGGCTCAGATGGGAAAGAATATACCTGCAAAGCAGGAGACCTGGGTTTGATCCCTGGGTTGGGAAGATCCCTTGGAGAAGGGAATGGCAACCCACTCCGGTATTCTTGCTGAAGAATCCCATGGATAGAGGAGCCCGACGGGCTATAGTCCTTGGGGTCACAAAGAGTCAGACACGACTGAGCGACTAGCACTTTCACACATGTGTTCATCTACATCTCCAAAAGGAAAAACAACAAAGTGCTGATCTTTGTCATCTTTTATAAAAATTACTCTTTTTTTTTTTTTTCACATCTTTGTGCTAAGGTGTAAGTGGTGTAGTGTGGAAGCAGAAAGCCATGCAATGTGGTATTATAACCACCTACCCCCACCCCAGTGTGCTGTATCTGGAATAACTAATGGTTCCTAAGTCAGCAAGGAAGCTGTGCTTGATTTTTATGAACCTATATTTTCTGTTAATCATCGTTCCTCCTGCACTTGACTTTTTATTTACTTTTAATTTTGTTTTCGAAAAGAAAAATAAGGATGTCTTTGGAAATACTGCCTTCTTTCATTGCCCTTTTTATTACATTTCTTTATCCCCTCTGCCCCCAGATTCGAGTCTCCCAAGGCAAAGAACCTGTTCACCTGCTGAGTTTGTTCAAAGACAAACCGCTCATTATTTACAAGAACGGAACATCAAAGAAAGAAGGTCAGGCGCCGGCCCCCCCTACACGCCTCTTTCAAGTCCGAAGAAACCTGGCTTCGATCACCAGAATTATGGAGGTAATGTCACGCAGTCAATAAAACCTGCCCTGCTCATGGACTTCCCAGTGGCCCTGGGCCATCAGCCAATATTAGTCATTAAAAAAAAGTGGCAAGTAAACTTCTTTCATTGCTATAACTTATCCAGTTTTCACCATTAAAAATACTAAAAGCAGGAGCATCAAGTAAAAAATAAAAAAGTTAATCAGATAACAGGCCTCTCATATTTTTCAACCACATTGTAACAAAACAAATGGATTTAAGAATAATGGAAAGGGGACACAGGTATACCTATGACGGATTCATGTTGATGTTTGGCAGAAACGAACACAATACTGTAAAGCGATTATCCTTCCATTAAAAACAAGTTTAATTATATACAAAAAAGAAGAATGTAACAAATCAAGTTCTTGAAGCCATGAGACAGCGTAAACTCTGTCTTGAAAGGCCTGGGGGAAGATGGATCGCGGGAGATGGTCCGGTGACCACATTGGGGAGGTTGAGAGAGAAGGCCCTTATTTGCACAAATGTAAAGGAGCATGGAAGGCAAGCTTTGCCACACTGGGCCAGAGTCATAATTCAGCTGGCCGAACGAGCTGCCTCTGAGTGGCAGCTGTGAAAGAAGCCAAGCCCCAGACCGCGGTGTCCGGCCCCAAGCCCACCAGGTATGGGGCAAGGCCAGTGGGCCCAGGGTTTTGAATGGCTGAGTACTTTAACTTCAAGGAGGATTCTTCACAGTTCCTCACCCCATCACCTCAGTCCTCACTGAGACCCAGGTCTCCCAACTCTCCTAACTGCCCTACACTCTCTATATGCCCGCAAACCTGGACTGCTCTGCCAAGTTGTCCGGATGAGCCCTTAAGAGCAGGTGGGTCACAGCCTCCTTCCCCCTGGAACCTCTCCTCTAAGCCGCCCCCTTTCTTGTTCCATGTTCTGAGGTCACAGAGGCCCATACAGCCCTCTCGAGTGGAAGCTGTGTTTTTCCCCGATGCCGGCTTACCAGGGATGGGATGGCAGGCGCCCCTCCTAGCTCACTTTTGCCTCGTTGACTTCATTCCTTCTTGTCCGTCGCCCTCCTCCATCTCTCTTCTGTGTCTGCTGAGCTGAGGGTCCTGCCCTCTTATTCTTTGACGGCTTTCTTGTCTCACTGTCTCCATCGCTGGCTCCTCTCATCTAGCAGTCTTATCTTGACCACACTTCATCTCACACTGGTGATCCTGTACTAGACCTTGTCCTTGGTGATAACTTTAGCACCTCAAGTATCTAATTTGTGACAAGTGTCCCTTAGCCCCTATTTCTTCCAGCAATTCTCCAGTCTCATGGCTGAATCCACGAACCCTCTCCACCCATCACACCAACCCCCCAACATCTCCAACATCCCAGTTCTTTCCTGATAATGGATTCTGAAGTCACAGAGAATATAAAAATAATCCCAGAAGATTCACCTTATCTGCATGCGTGCGTGCTAAGTTGCTTCAGTCATGTCCGACTCTTTGTGACTCTATGGGTTATAGCCCGCCAGGCTCCTCTGTCCATGGGATTCTCCAGGCAAGGATGCTGGAGTGGGTTGCCATGCCCTCTGACCCAGGGATCAAACACACATCTCTTATGTCTCATGCGTGGGCAGGTGATCTTTCCTACTGGAGCCACGTGGGAAGCCCGATTACCTTACCTACTCCCCTCCAATATCACCAGCTTGTCTGTATCTGTATCGAATTCTCCTTGCCTATTTTACGAAATCAATTTAAGCTGTTAATTTATTGATAGCTAAAAATTAA
Source organism: Capra hircus (assembly GCF_001704415.2). Lineage (NCBI taxonomy): Eukaryota > Metazoa > Chordata > Mammalia > Artiodactyla > Bovidae > Capra > Capra hircus. The sequence continues at coordinate 99,856,265 of NC_030811.1, read as the reverse complement.
TAAACATTTTATAATAGTAATTTACATATAAACACTAAGGTACACATTAATATTGATATATTGTTATCCATACATTAATAAAAATAATAATGTTTGTGTAAACTAATATACTGTTAAATAAATGAATACATATTTATTACATAAATAAAATGACTCCTGTCTCTCAGGCCAAATTCCATCTGCCCCCGTTCCCCACCACTGACTTCTGTCCTGGGTCCCCTGTCCTGGGGTTTCCAAGGACTTCCCTGGATTTCTCTGTCCAGTGCTCTCATCCTAACTCTAGTTTATCATTCTTGCAGGCAGTCATCTTCTTTCTCTTCATATCACTCATTTATTCTTCTCTCCTGGATTACTTACTCAGCAGCACAAACATGCCTTGAAAACACTTCCATGCTTTCTTTAAAAACTCTCTTGGCTCTGACCCTCCCGGCTATCACATCCTTTCTCTGCACTCCTTAAGAGTACAGATCCTCAGAAGAGTCATTTCGCCCCTTCACTGTCCCTGCTATGCTAAGCCTCCTCTATCAAAAGCCACTCCACTCAGCCATCCCTTCCCGCCACACCATCCACATGGGATTTATCTAGTTTGTCAATGACCTACCTTTTGCCATCAAAATTCTCTTCTCTGATGCCATTGTTTTCAACCTCTTTCTAGCATTTGACTCAGTTGCTCTTTCTGTCTTCTCAAAACACTGTTTTTTAATGAAGCTTCTGAAACCCCCCACCCTTACCAGAATTTCTTCCACACCTGAGGGCCACCCTTCTGAAGGCTGTTTTCACTCCCACCCAGTTGCTGAATTCTTCTCTGCTTGTCCTCAAAGCTCTTGAGCTCTCCAGGGCTGTCTTGGCCTTCTTTAGAGTGATCTCATTTAGTCATATAATTTAAATGCCATTCTGGATTGACTCATCCATGACATTCTGTGCATGGATTCTCATGTGTTCAATTGTGACTGATTTTTTAATCTGTCAAATTGAAAGAGAAGTTTTCATCTCCAGGCCTTCTTAGCTGACTTCAGAGGCAAGAATCAAGGAGAATTGTAACAGTCCTGGGCTCTTCCCAGTGGACACTTCTTTATGAAGCATCGTGAGCTGCTTGTGATGCAGATTCTTTCTTTTCTTGCAGCCTCTCAAACTACCCTTTGCATTCCTAGCCTCTCTGAAATGCACCAGTCAAAACACTATTGATAAGACTTTCTGTTTTCATCTCCTGGGAGGCTAAAGCTTTCTAAGGTTCTTTAGTGGAACTACCACCCTGACCTCACACCAGTCTGGGCATGGGCCTCTTATCACCCGTCTCTCCATCTTCCACGCTCTTTCCTCTATACCAACAAGGAGACATTTGGGCTTCCCAGGTGGTGCAGTTGGTAAAGAGCTAGCCTGCCTGTGCAGGAGATGAAAGAGATGCAAGCTCATTCCCTGGGTCAGGAAGATCCCCTGGAGTAGACTGTGGGAATCCTTTCCAATCTTACCTGGAAAATTCCATGGACAGAGGAGCCTGGTGGGCCTACAGGCCACCAGGGTCCAAAAGAATTGGACATGCCTGAGTGACTGAAAACACACACACACACGAAACAAGGAGGCATTTGGATTAGGAATCGGAAGTCACAATTCCTATCAGTTTTCATCATCACATCTGATGGATTCCTTTGAGCTTGGTCGATGGGGCCAACTTCTTACTGAAAGAGGATGCTAACCCTTCCCCTGAATGTGACCAACACCTGAGCCACATCTTCAAAGCTTCCAGCAGTGCTTGCTTGCTCCTCCATTGCTGTCTCTGGGGACAGGGTCCTGACAAACCTGGGCAAGACCAGCTTTCCACACGCTGATGCTTTCCTCTGGCCACCCCACACAGTTGGTCAAACGGCATCACGTGCTTCCCGAAGGGCTCTCTGCACTTGGCCTCAGGACGCCACACTCTGGAATTCCTCCTCCCTCAGGGCTGCCCTATCACAGTCTTGTTTCCTCCTCCTTCTTCACCTCCCTGCTAGCACATGTCACACGGAGTCCTATGGAAAGTCACACACACATTGTTACGGTCACACAGTCCTATGTCCAGAGGGCCTCAGACCAGTGCAGAGACACAAGATGACAAGCTTACAGACGCAAGCCCATGCTAGGACCTCAGGCCCCCTCCCAAGCCTGAGGCTCTGCACAATGCCTTGTTGCTGCCCCGAGGCTCCACCTTAAGGCTCACCCTAACGCTGGGGTCTGGCCTCAGCCAGGCGTCTGTCACTGGCCCTGGGCCACAGGGACCAGAACTACGCTCATGTGGCTCATCCCAGATGGTGTCCACAACATCTTGGTTAAAAGGAAGGGGGTCTGTCAGTGCTATGCTTTTAATGCCTTCTAAATATTCTTTTATAATCTGAGCTATAATGTATCTGAGCCTGGAGAAGCTTTTAGTCAATCTCTGTTACAGTCTTTTCTTACATTAAATCTCAATCCCTGTTTTATGATTTTTAGATGTCCCCTTGATTATTTGACAAACCTCTTTAGTAGGGAGAGAAAATCTGAACACTGTGCTTTATGTGTGTCATTTGGGAATATTGCATCCTCTTTCCAAGCATCAGTTATAGGCCATCATCCTTTTTGCGGTCTCTTTGACTATTATCCTTATTATGTGTCACTTAAATTTGCCTCGTTTTATTCTCAGAGGATTATGCAGACAGGTGGGCCTTAGGTGACCCAGCAATATATGCTCCTGTTCTAAAGTTTCTAACCCCTTAGCAGTTACCTAGTGGTATCTAGGTGTATTCACTTCAGTCGCTCAGTCATGTCCAACTCTTTGCAACCCCATGGACTGCAGCACGCCATGTTTCCCTGTCCATCACCAGCTCCAGGATCTTACTCTAACTCACGTCCATCCAGTCGGTGATGCCATCCAACCATCTCATCCTCTGTCGTCCCCTCCTCCTCCCGCCTTCAATCTTTCCCAGCGTCAGGGTCTTTTCAGATGAGTCGGTTCTTCGCATTAGGTGACCAAAGTATTGGAGTTTCAGCTTCAGCATCAGTCTTTCCAATGAATATTCAGGACTGATTTCGTTTAGGATGGACTGGTTGGATCTCCTTGCAATCCAAGGGACTCTCTCAAGAGTCTTCTTCAACACCACAGTTCAAAAGCATCAATTCATCAGTGCTCAGCTTTCTTTATAGTCCAACTCTCACATCCATACATGGAAAAGCCATAGCTTTGACTCAGTGGACCTCTGTTGGCAAAGTAATGTCTCTGCTTTTTAATATGCTGTCTAGGATGGTCATAGCTTTTCTTCCAAGGAGCAAGCGTCTTTTAATTTCATGGCTGCAGTCACCATCTGCAGTGATTTTTTTTTTTTCCATTGTTTCCCCATCTATTTACCATGAATAGATTAGACTGGATGCTACGATCTTAGTTTTCTGAATGTTGAGCTTTAAGCCAACTTTTTCACTCTCCTCTTTCACTTTCATCAAGAGGCTTTTTAGCTCCTCTTCACTTTCTGCCATAAGGGTGGTGTCATCTGCATATCTGAGGTTATTGGTATTTCCCCCTGCAATCTTGATTCCAGCTTGTGCTTCCTCCAGCCCGGTTTTTCTCATGATGTACTCTACATATAAGTTAAATAAGCACAGTGACAGTATACAGCCTTGATGTACTCCTTTGCCTATTTGAAACCAGTCTGTTGTTCCATGTCCAGTTCTAACTGTTGCTTCCTGACCTGCATACACATTTCTCAAGAGGCAGGTCAGGTGGTCTGGTATTCCTGTCTCTTTCAGAACTTCCCAGTTTATTGTAATCCACACAGTCAAAGGCTTTGGTGTAGTCAATAAAGCAGAAGTAGATGGTTTTCTTGAACTCTCTTGCTTTTTCGATGATCCCGTAGATGTTGGCAATTTGATCTCTGGTTCCTCTGCCTTTTCTAAATCCAGCTTGAACATCTGCAGTTTCACAGTTTATGTACTGTTGAAGCCTGGCTCTGAGAATTTTTTGTACTTAGACAACGTATTAAAAGCCAGAGACATCACTTTGCCAACAGAGGTCTATCTAGTCAAAGCTGTGGTTTATCCAGTAGTCATATATGGATCTGAGAGATGGACTATAAAGAAGGTTGAGTGCTGAAGAACTGATGCTTTTGAACTATGGTGTTGAAGAAGACTTTTGAGAGTCCCTTGGACAGCAAGGAGATCAAATCAGTCCATCCTAAAGGAAATCACTCCTGACTATTCATTGGAAGGACTGATCCTGAAGCTGAAGCTCCAATACTTGGCCACCTGATGTGACGAGCCAAATCATTAGAAAAGACCCTGATGCTGGGAAAGATTGAAGGCAGGAGGAGGAAGGGGCAACAGAGGGTGAGATGGTTGGATGGCATTACCGACTCAATGGGCATGAGTTCCAGCAAGCTCCCAGAGGTAGTGAATGACAGGGAATGCTGATGTGCTGCAGTCCATGGTGTCGTAAAGTTTTGGACACAACTTAGCAACTGAACAACAATAACAAGTGGTGTGCTAATGCCCCCAAATTAATTCCTGGATCAGGACAGAAGTCTGTAGGTGGTTTGGCAGCAGCCCAGCTTCTTGGGTATGTTTACTGAGGGACCAGCAATGCATTTAAATCGTGTTATTTTCCTTCATACTCTAGGTAGATGTTGATGCAAATTCATTGAATTCCAATGATGTTTTTGTCCTGAAACTGCGACAAAATAATGGCTACATCTGGATAGGAAAAGGCGCCACACAGGAGGAGGAGAAAGGAGCAGAGTACGTGGCAAGCATCCTCAAATGCAAAACTGCGGCGATTCAGGAAGGCGAGGAACCAGGTGTGTACAGGTGGGGCCAAGGACACGAGCCAGAACTTACATTTGGTGTACTTGCTCATCATGTAATTTATCTTTTTTATAAACAGGAACTTTGTAATGGTTATAGGGCATTAAAAACCCGTTCACTAGTTGCAAGAATGGGTGATGGTACCTGCTCTATTTGTGTAACATCTCCTGGTATTTTTAAGTAACTTAACAGTGAACTTGAGGTGAGATGCAATCATTTGTTACTGTAAAGCAGTACTGACCATATGCTCCTGAAAATGCATAGGTTAACTCAGTGTGTTTTCCACAGAGGAGTTTTGGAATTCCCTTGGAGGGAAAAAAGAATACCAGACCTCTCCTCTGCTAGAATCCCAGGCTGAAGACCATCCACCTCGGCTTTACGGCTGCTCCAACAAAACTGGAAGATTCATTGTAAGCGTCCTGAGAAACCACGGGGTGGAACCAAACAGTAGGGGGAGAGGGAGGCATTCTGACACTGCTCTGATTCTTTCCAGTGAGATGCCTACTGCAATTCCCAGTTTTGGTTTACTTGCAAACCACAGATGACAATCTTTGCTTCACACAGGGTTGATTTAAGAGCCAATGATAATGGATGGGAGAGCATGGGAATACTGTAATGTGCCGTAGCAATCAAGCAGCTCTTAAAAATACCAGCTACTTTGCACCCGTGTCAGCGTGTGGCTGTTGCTGTATGCATATGCACATGGTTGGATTTGTTAATTTAATAATTTGACACTTTCGGTGTGCAGCAATACTGGTTTCTCTGATCAAACTATGTAAAATTTTACACTTCAGTTTCCCAGGGGAATAAACAGTCTCACCATGTTGATGGAATGAAAAATATTATGGAAATATTATGATCATTGAGCAAAATCACAGAAAGCTCTACACACACCTGCAAGTGAGCTGAAATCAGCAGGAATATTTTGTGTCACAGTCACATTCACAAGCTTAGAATTTTAGGCAATTCGAAGTAAAAGTGTCTGTGTACAAGAGTGATTTTCTATGCGTCTCTGAAATATCCTGGGCTGAGCCCCTCATCTCAGTTTAATCACAAAAATTCTGCTTTCTCCATTTGACATACTAGGCTTTTGTATAAATTTCTCATTAAAGGAACAAATTCTTCGCTGATAAAATTTGAACTAAAGATTTGGTCACCCTGTCTTGGTAAATACAAGCTTTACTTTTGAACACACACATGAACATTAATATTTTCCCAGGTACATTGCATGCTTGAAATAAAATGCTTTAAAGAAGAAACTGCTCATATGTGAAACACACTTGCAGCTTACAGGTGACTTGACCTAAAGATTAAAGATTTAAATGGTGAATTGTGATAAATATTAGGTTGTTAGGCACCACAATTGTTCATCTACTTTGCAGGAAATCCCTGTATTTTATAAATTTGTCATCAGGAAAATCTGTTTTACTCTTTTGACTGTTATTTGGTATCACATCCAAATAACATCTTTTTCAGTGTGAGCCTCTCTAATTTCTTGAGAGTATTATTTGCTAATATTGCTATAAATATCATGCTTGTTTCCAATGAAGATATGTTTTACAAAAATGAATATGCAAATATATACTTACAAATATAATTCCTAGGCTTTTTTCTTAGGTTTAAAAAAATCTATTAGTTTTCAGCTTTTGTCATTCACATATTTAAGAAAAATATACTTTTTTCTTTACACCTATTCATTTTCTTTTTTGACATTTGGTACCGTAATTCTTAACATTTTAAGGAAAAGGAGTGTTGCTAAAAAGTGTTTGGTCTTATTACCATCATCAGAAAACAGGCTTTAGATGTATAGATTCATACAAGACAGCAGAGTCTATTGGTCAAAAGCACAGCTTTTAGAACACCAGTGTGCCTGTTCGATATCACTTACTTAGTGATATTTCTTCCTGGCTGCGTGACCTGAGGCTGGTCATTTACCCTCTCTGTGTTATAATGTTCTCATCTGAAAAATGGGGCTAATCCTAGTACTGACTTCACAGAGTTGTTGTGAATATTATCTTGGTTGTTGCATATAAAGAATTAGAATGGTGCCTGGTGTGGTATATTCTGTAAAAATATATATAAACGCATTTCTTGCCCTCTGTAAATGGCTAGTGTTTGTTTTTGGTGTCACAATCTGAGAATACCATCAGATTACAGCAAATAGGTATTGCCGTGCTTAAGGGGCTGCAGGTTAGGATCATGCCTGTTTATCCGTGGACAGAGCCCAGGAGGCTCTGCTGAGTCCCATTGGCTGATGTGACACGGCCAAGGCCAGAGTCAGCTTCATCTGCAGAGTCACATGGCAGAGGGGAGACATGAAGAACTGAAAACCCTAATCCAATCTGTCACCACCTTCCTAATGATTAGGGGGAGTTTCATCCAGAATTCTTTCAAAAATTTGAACTTTAATGAATGCCTGCTGGTATTGGGTGTGTTAAACTAGCCCATTACCTTTTAGTGTTACCTCTGGAGAACACAATTTAACCCATTTAAAATAAAAATAATGACACTTTCTTATGGAATATTGTTATAATATTTTATTGACAACGGTTGATTTTTTAAAATGACCAGACCTATTGATTTTATTAAAATAATCTTGACCTACTTACAAAATGAAAGAAGATTTAATACCTGCATCATAAACTTAAATGTCTTTTGGAACTAGGAAGGCAATAGAAACCAGCGAAGCAACTTGTCAGAAAGAACTAAAAGTAGAGGAAACTATGGCTATATTTCTTGTGCATGGCCTCTCTAAAGCCATATGCAATATTTATGTTAAATACTCTCCTCCCTAAATAAGATAGCCTCAGTTTGTGATACATGATTAAATAAACAATTATTTAAGTCTTTATTGCCCAAAGGGAAGGAAAAAATGACTAACAAACTTTTTTTTTCTATGCTCCAGATAATACAAAGCATTTGTATCCTTTATATTAGAAAAATCACTGCTTGACTGTTGGGTTGTAAAGCTTTTTTATACATTTCAGATTGAAGAAGTTCCAGGAGAGTTCACCCAGGATGATTTAGCAGAAGATGATGTCATGCTGTTAGATACTTGGGAACAGGTAAAACTGTATTTTGTTCATGGCAAGAGAGTGTGCTTACAGTTGGGAGCGGATACAACCTTCTTTGAGAAATGGCAAGTTTAATAATAAATAGACCCATGGATTTAGGCTATATTTATAAGAAACTTTCCACAGTTTGGCAAAAAATAAAACTGATGCATATGGCAAGTTTTTTTCTTAAGCTGAAAATGATTCCATGGCTATCCATCTTTGGCTGTATAGTTTTAGGTGAAAACAAACAACAACAAAAAACTCCTGTTTTTCGTTTATTTGTAAGACTCATTTGTTTCTTATTTATTCAGACATTCATTCATTCTTATTCATTCATAAATTTAAGTCATAAATGCGTTAGTGGGTTGCAATGCCTCAGGGAGACTGAAATATTCAGAATTTCTCTTGAAATCTGACAAGACGTCATAGGAGACCTCTCCCCTGGAGAAGAAACAAACAATACTTTTGAATCTACACACTAAAATACCTATTAATATATATATTAATAGGTAATATATGTCTGTATATCTTTATTTGTAGCAAATTAATGGTGATTTTGTATGTCACATGGATGTGTTGTGTGTTAGTCACTCAGTCGTGTCTGACTCTTTGTGACCCCATGTATTGTAGCCCACCAGGCTCCTCTGTCCCTGGGATTCTGCAGGCAAGAATACAGGAGTGGGTTGCCATGCCCTCCTCCAGGGGATCTGCCTTACCCAGGGATCAAACCCAGGTCTCCTGCATTGCAGGCAGATTCTGTACTGTCCGAGCTACCAGGGAAGTCATACCTGAGAGTCATTTTCTTTTAACGTCTGTGTAAACTAATAATGGCTTCTTTGATGGTTCATTGGTAAAGAATCTGCCTGATAATACAGGAGACACAGGTTCGATCCCTGGGTTGGAAAGATCCCCTAGAGAAGGAAATGGCAACCCACTCCAGTATTCTTGCCCGGAAAATCACATGGACAGAGGAGTCTGGAGGGCTACACTCTATGGGTTTGGGAAAGAGTCAGACATGATTTATCGACTAAAGAGCAGCAAATTAATAATAGTGACTGGGAAAAATAAACGTTAGGAGCTATATTATGTAGAACAAATATAAAACACGTTCCTGAATTAGGCCTAGTTTTTAGTCAACCACAGAGGTTTGTTATTTTTAGGTATGTTCTTACTTGCTAAATCATTCAGTTATATTATACTTTAGCTTCTTAATCTTGAACTAGCATATTTGAATTTGGGATCTGGTCACAGATCCTCCCTAAGTGAATGGATCACTTATTTCTAGATATGAAATGTAAAACCTCATGTCAATAAAACACCTTTGTGTATGTAAGAATTACAAAATAAGAAAGTTTCGTTATTCAGAAGAATTTAATTTTTTCCACTTGTAGTCAACTCTGTTGCTTCCATAATCAAGGATGCTTTAGTATATTTCCTGTACTACATTTTTTTTAACTATACTTTTTATTTACTCAGCTGTGCTGTCACGGTTTATTCTGTGCCTGCAGGCAAATATTCCAGCACTTTCAGTACGAATTAGAATATAATCAAAACTAACTTGACCAAAATTTCTCTGCCAACAAGTGATCTTAAAGTGATTTAAATATAAGGGAATTCAGGAGAATGTTTCATCACTGAAGTACACAGCCTACATTTGACAAGAAAGACACATGAAGGATTTATATCAGGTTTTAAAGAATCAGTATTTAAATACTAAACAATATTTGGGCTTTCCTGATGGTTCAGACCGTAAAGAATCTGCCTGAAATGTGGGAGACCTGGGTTCAGTCCCTGGGTTGGAAAGATCCCCTGGAGGAGAGCATGGCAACCCACTCCAGTATTCTTGCCTGGAGAACCCACATGGACAGAGGAGTCTGGCAAGCTGTAGTCCATGGGGTTGCAAAGAGTGGGACACGGCTGAGTGACTAAGCACAGACACCCACAGCACTTTTACCAAAGTGTGACAGGATACCATAGCATAGGAGAAGACTAGGTTTAAGTTAGGGGTTCCTAAAGGGAGTGTGGGGTGCCCATGAACAAGCTACATGTGGCTCCCTCAGGATAATAATATGGGAATAATGCCTGCGTTACACACCCCAGGAGCATGTGTGCAAAAACACCAGCCGGGATGTTGTTTTTGCCTGGAGAATCCAAGGGATGGGGGAGCCTGGTGGGCTGCTGTCTGTGGGGTCGCACAGAGTCAGACATGACTGAAGTGACTTAGCAGCAGCAGCATGTTGTTTCCAGGAAGGCTCACTTTGTAAACTAGAAAAATACTATATAAACATAAAATACCAGAATGTGATATCTGGAGTCAAACTGGCTGGATACAAATTCAGGCATCTCTTAATAAGACATTAGGAAAGCGACGGAACTTCTCTGCACCTGCACCTCCACACCCCTGACTTTGGGGCTGCTGTGAAGATTAAGTGAGATGGTATGAGAAGCACTTTGCATAAGGCTCACACTGCATCTGTACTCCCAATATTATGAGTATTATTGTTGCTTCATTTTGCAGATTTTTATTTGGATTGGAAAAGATGCCAATGAAGTTGAGAAAGCGGAATCTCTGAAGTCTGGTAAGCTGGATGCCATGGGCAATTAGGACATAATTCTGAACAGTTGTTACCAAGTTCCTGATTTCTCTTTGTACCACATCCTCCAAAACCACGTATCAAAACCGAGAAGAATCAGAAGAATCTTAGCTTTCATCTTCAGAACTAAAGAGTAATGGAATTTTCTTTAAACTGAAGAATTTCAGAATAGGAACAAGAAAATTATGTTTTGTTATCTAATGTAGGATATAATTATATCAATTTATTCTTAGACTTTTAAAGTCATTTTTAAAAATTATGGGAATAGTACAACTCCATAACGCTGATAATCTAGATTTTTATAAATTCCTTTTGAGGAATGCTGTTCTTTCTGGCAGTACTTTTTTTTTTTTCTTTGCATTATTGCAAAGTAAAGAATAATTATGCTGTAAGGATAATTCCATAAAGTTTGGAATTTTTTTCAGGCAATAATGAGACAGGTACATTCCAGATGTGAGAAAATAATAAGGAATTGTCCAAATGGAGTAGCATTGGCTACTTTTGGCCAATGAAAATTTGATTTATTACTTTGTTTGGAAGGATTTTCATTCTTTAGTTATTTTACTTTAGTTGAAACTAACCAAATTTATTTGTTTTTTAAACCCTTTAGCCAAAATATACCTTGAGACTGACCCTTCTGGAAGAGACAAGAGGACGCCAATTGTCATCATAAAACAGGGTCATGAGCCACCTACTTTCACAGGCTGGTTCCTGGGCTGGGATTCCGGCAGGTGGTAAACTGATTTTTGTAGGAAAAAAACAAATATAATGGGGCAGCTGTCCCATTGCTGTTTCAGAGGGGAAGGAGGAGCTTGTTTGACTTTAGAAAATTAACCTCAGCCATATGACTATTTTTCCGTGCTTAGAATTGGTTTGAAATTTCTTTTAAACTGGAATTTTCTTATGTGAATATTTTTATAACTTTTCTTATGGACCAATATTAGCTCTGCTGGATGCTGACATATCTTTTTATATGACTTTTTAAAGGGGAAAAACTATACACAGTCTAGGGGAGTTTGTCTGCAGCTTTTACAATTCAGGAGCCATTAGCCAAACTCCTCCTTTTAATATACCATGGAAGAAAGTTATACCTGCCTTTGAGGTTATTCTTCTTTCTATGTGTTGTGTTGAAAAGAATCACCTATTTGCAGTAAGATTTCTGTTAAGATGGTTTTAAAAGTTTGTTATTTTCCTTCTTTAGCTGATGTAACTGTGATAGTATTAACTCCTAAGCATCATTCCCTAAGAGAAACTTTACCTTTTTGGCCTTTTAAGAAGCCTTTGAAAGCACAGCTCTTTCTTGACAAAATCATTTATATTCTTAACCCACTTTTATATACATCCATATATTTGACAGTACATGTTTAACGTCACAAAATATACATACAAAAAGGCTTCACTAATACTGTCTTTTATCATTAAAATACATATCTTTAAAAAGGTAACATGTTGTGACATTTTATTCAGTGTGATGTGTGAGTTAATTACACGGGCAACTTTAAGATTAAAATACTTTTATATATAAATATGAATTTAATTTTTTAAAACTCATTCTCATTAAGTAGTTAGAATTAAACTTTTCCAGCGTTACAGAGTTAAATATCATAGTGTGAATGAAACCTGGGCCCTGTTAAAAGATAAATAGAAGTGTATTAACCACTTCAAGAATATTTTTTGCGCAAAAACCTTCCAGCAGTGCCAAACCGAGCACTGGGGAGAGATTTTCATGGAGAAAAGGTGGCAAGAAAGCAAGGAAATTACTGCTGATTGGCTACAGCTTGAAGCCTAGTTGATTGTGATTGGTTGTCCTTAGGTTCGGATTTCGTAACGTGTGAGGCATTTACAGGCTTAGATCTTAGTTTGCTTCTGGAGGTGGGAGCTTGCCGTATACAATGGGTCTGAAGCCTAAAAAAGCGGGGAGATGCCTCGGAGTTTTCTCCTGTCACCACTGGGCTACAAAACATTAACCTTAACAGACCCAGCTGTTTAAGCCTGCGCTGTGAAAACATGACTTTCTCAAATCCCAAACGCAAGCACTCAGAGGCAGGTGCGCGATCAACACAAGCCCCGAGGGAAGGACAAAACCCTGGGGCGGTCACAGAAATTACCAGCAAAAACAGCTGCTGTATCATCAGTCCTGCGTTAGTCAATCGAAGGGCTGTTGGTGGACAGCGGGGATAAAGAGGATCTGTAAAAATTACCTGAAAAAGGTGAGCTAGGGAATTCCTTTTTGCATTTCATACCCAAAACTGATGTGGCTGGAAGAAACGCCTGCAACACGTGTGAAGTCAGCCTAGGGCAGGGGAACCAGTATACGTCTAAAAAGAACATTTGGTGGATTATAGCAGGGCCGTCGTTCTGTGATATAGTGTAGCCTTAAAACTCCTATTACACGTAAACACATATGGATATTAGTCTTTTGGATTTGAAATGCACTTTCATACAGTCATATTAATAAATATAAAAGTCACATGATTTATTTTCTATTTTTCTAGAATGGAGCTATTGCTTACTGATGTTTAATATGAAAGGTTAGATTGCTTTATTGTCTCTGATTTTCCTCAGAGATTTTTGGGATGAAAAACTGTAACAAATTTAGCTGTCAGCTAGTGCTTTAATGGCACCCCACTCCAGTGTTCTTGCCTGGAGAATCCCAGGGTCGGGGGAGCCTGGTGGGAGGCCGTCTATGGGGTCGCACAGAGTCGGACACGACTGAGGTGACTTAGCAGCAGCAGCAGCAGCAGCTGCAGTGCTTTATAGACCTTTCTTTGCTTCAAAAAATATAGCAAACTGGTCTTTGTGTGAAATTTGTGACCGGGAAGAACATTGGTGAATCCAGGAAAGTCAAGTACTAGTCAGAAATAAGTATTACTTATTTACTACATCTTCTGAAGTAGCATGCTCAGGAATTTCAAATAAGGAATTGGATCATGGCATTAACTTTGAACAAAAGACCAGCAAACAAAGAACCTATGTGAAGTGAACTATTGTTTTGTGTCTGAGCGTTGTTTGTTTGTTTTGCAAGATTGTCCTAGAATTGGCTTCAAAATAGTTTCTGTGCTGGACAGATTACTCAGAGAAATTAAATTCTAGTCAAAAGAAAGAAAAGAATGTTAGTATTTATTGCATATAAGGAAGCACATCTTATTGTTTAAAAACTGTATTTTCAAAACGTTTTTTCTTGTTCTATCTTTAGATTTTTTTCCCATTATGATTTCTCCCTTTTTAGTTTTAAATACGTTAGATATTTTTAAAGTATGTTATATATTTTATATATTTTCTAAAATAGTCTCTCCTAAATACCATCCTTATTGTACTACCTAAAATATTAATGATGAAATACTTTAGTGATAAAGGAAGAAAAAGAAAAGGTTGGATCCACAATATGCCTGGATAAGTTACATATGGTTCAAAAATTTAAATGTGAAAATGAAACTGAAAATAATAGACTAAAACATGGAATTCCATTGTAATGGGGAAATAATCTCTCAGGAACTGATAGAATAGGAAAATCAGTAAGGACCTAGAGATTTTGAACAGCTTTCTCAGCCACTTTAACCTAACTGATGTGTAGTGAACACTTCACCAATAAAGTGCTTAGTTGCTCATTGTGTCCAACTCTTTGTGACCCTATGGACTGTAGCCTGCCAGGCTCCTTTGTCCATGGGAGTTCTCCAGGCAAGAACACTGGAGCAGGTTGCCAGGCTTTCCTCCAGGAGATCTTCTCAATCCAGGGATTGAACCCAAGTCTCCTGCATTGCAGGTGGATTCTTTATCATCTGAGCCACCAGGGAAGCCCCCACCAATAATGGCAGTATACGTAATTGGTTTTTACTTAAATTATTTGCCAAGAGAGAAAACATTCTGGACCATACAACAAATTTCAACAAATGTTAAGTATTGAAATCATACAAACTGTTCTCTAATTACAGTGGAATTGAATTAGAAATAACAGGCAGATATCTTTCTAATCTGCAAATGTTTGGATAAATGAAAAAATCACAAGGGAAACAAATTATTTTTATCTCAATGAAAATTGAAATACAGCCTATTAAAATGTGTGGGATACAGCTAGCTCTGGGTTTAAAAGGGAGTTTATAGCACTAAATGCTAATATTAGACGAGTAGGCCTCAAGGATGTACGCTTCCACCTTAAACTGAGTGGATTAAATCTAAAGGAAACAGAAGAAAATGGTTAATACAGACTATTACAGAAAATGGGGGAAAATATAAATTTATATTTGTATATACTAATATCAGGAATAAAAGAGAGGTTACACCACAGAATCTACGGACACTGAAAAGAAAAGAAGAAACATAGTTTTATGCTTATGAATCTGGCAGTGATGAAATGGGCAATTCTTTGGAAGACAGAAGCTAAGTTAACTCAGGAAGAAACAACTTAAGTAGCAACACATTATTGTTGTCGCTGAGTTGTATCCTGCTCTTTGTGACCCCATGGACTATAGTCCGCCAGTCTGCTCTGTCCATGGGATTTCCCAGACAAGAATACTGGAGTCAGTTGCCATTTTCTTCTTCAGGGGATCTTCCCAGATCAGGGATTAAACCTGAGTCTCCTGCGTTGCTGTGCAGATTCTTTACCCTGAGCCACCAGGAGCAGGAGCAGCACGTGCACACTTCTTAAAGAAATGGAATTCATAGTTAAATGTCTCTGGCAGAGAAAGGCCTGGGTGTAATCGGGCTTCACTGGTGACTTCTATCAAGCATTTGAAAAAGCGGTTATACCAATTTTGTACAGAAGTGTTGCCAACAATAGAAGATGAGAAAACATTTTCTGACCCATTTATTAAAGAAATTGAATTCATAGTTAAAATTTCTCTGGCAGAAAAAGGCCTAGGTCTAATTGGGCTTCATTGTTGACTTCTACCAAGCATTTGAAAAAACAATTATACCAATTCTATACAAACTGTTCCCAACAATAGAAGATGAGAGAACATTTTCTGACCCATTTAGAGGCCAGTACTACCCTAATATCAAAGCTAAACAAAGAATTATAAGAAAGGAATGGTATATGCCAGTATTCCTCCATACATAGATGGAAAAATCTTTAAAATTTATCAAATTAACTCTACATTGAATGGGTTTTATCCCAGGAACCCATTTTAACATTTAAAAATTAATCTCCACATTACCAGACTAAAAAGAAAAAAATCATATGAATATCTGGATAGGTGCTGAAAAGTAGCTGATAAAATTCAACAATCACTGATAATGAAAACTGGGCAAGCTAGGTATAGAATGGAAGTTCCTTGATGTTAAAAGGGTATCTATTAAAAAAAAAGTACAGCTGACATCATACATAGGTTTCCCAGGAGGCTCAGCGCTAGAAAATCTGCCTGCAAATGTAGGAGATGCGGGTTTGTTTGATCCCTGGGTTGGGAATATCCTCTGGAGGAGATGGCAGCCCACTCCAGTATTCTTACCTGGGAAATCCCGTAGACAGAGGAGCCTGGCGGGTCTATAGGACGCGGAGTCACAGAGTAGGAGACGACTGAGCACCACCAGCCAGTACCATATTTAAGAGCAGAAGACCAAATGTTTTCCCACTAAGACTGGTATGAAATACAGAAGTTTGTTTCCATCCCTTCTGTGCTTTTCTGGAGGTCCTAACCAGGCTGAGAAGGCAGGGTTTCTCAGTCTTGGCACTATAGACATTTTGATAATTGCTCTGGGAGCTCCCTGGGGTGTTACAGGATAACTGGTAGCATCATTGGCTTCTGCTTAAGATACCAGTAACCCCTTCCTCCCCTAACCCTTCTGCCAGTGTACTAATTAAAACTGTCTCCAGACATTACAAATATCCTTGGGGGGAGAGGGAAACCAAATTGCTCCCAGTGGAAAACCACTTCAGCATGGCAAGAGAAAGAACTAAAAGGCTCACAGACTGGCAAGGAAGACGAGTATTGTTGCTGAAAATGATCTGGGTGTTAATAGTTTCAACTGCTCCCAGGTGAATACAATATGCTGCTGGTGCTAAGTCACTTCAGTCGTGTCCGACTCTGTGCGACCCCATGGATGACAGCCCACCAGGCTCCCCGGCCCTGGGATTCTCCAGGCAAGAACACTGGAGTGGGTTGCCATTTCCTCCTCCAATGCATGGAAGTGAAAAGTGAAAGTGAAGTCACTCAGTCATGTCCGACTCTTAGTGACCGCATGGATTGCAGCCCACCAGGCTCCTCCATCCATGGGATTTTCCAGGCAAGAGTACCAGAGTAGGTTGCCATTGCCTTCTCCAAATACAATATGCAGCCAGGCTAAGTACCTACTAGCTGCTGCTGCTGCTACTAAGTTGCTTCATTCATGTCCATCTCTGTGCGACCCCATAGACGGCAGCCCACCAGGCTCCCCCATCCCTGGGATTCTCCAGGCAAGAACACTGGAGTGGGTTGCCAAGAGCCTTCTGCAAATCACATACAGTTCTCTCCTGGCCTCGCTATCCAGGGAACCTTCTTATATTCATTCAGATGCAAGAAGCAGCAAAAACTGTAGCTGCTTCGCCTTCACAGTATTTGATAACCGACAAAACATCTCTTTGACTTAAAAACTGTTTATGTTCTACTGTTGCCTCAAATCCAATGTGAGGTGGTAAATAGCCATTAAAGAAAAAGCTACACCCCAGCAGCATAAGATTTACTTTCTGTTTACTCTAGAAATAATAGCATCAAAGATGAAAGTTATCTCTTTGTAATCCTCTTCAAACAGGGTTCTGCCTGATTAAAGCAAAAATTAAGAAAAAAAAAAGATACCTTCAGGACTTCCCTGGTGGTGTAGCAGATAAGAATCTGCCTGACAGTGCAAAGGACAGGTTCAATCCCTGGTCCAGGAAGGTTCCACATGTCATAGACCACCCAAGTCCATATAACTGCTGAAGCCTGTGTGCCTAGAGCCTGTCGCGAGAAGCCCCTGGTAGCCGCAACTGGAGAAGCATCCACAGCAATGAAGCTCTAGCACAGCCAATAAGAAATAAATAATTAAAAACAAAACCAAAAAACCCTTCAGAGATGCATGCATCTGCATAGCACAGTAGAGGGCACTCTTTGTTCATTTTAATAAAGATTTTGCTAGATCTTAAAAACTGAAAAATACAGTCAATACTTACTTTTATTTTAGATTGGAAATGAAGAGTACTTCTAAGCAGATCGGACACAACTGAGTGACTTTCAAAGCGGGTCAGATGTGGCTGTGGAAGTATTTTATACTGTTTGCCAAGTTTGAAGTTCAGTGGCGTGAGTCATATATTGCTTTATATAATACATTTGCTATCTCCTAGGCTCTCCTGGAATGTATATCCTGAGGCATGCCCCTTCCAGGGGATCTTCCTGACCCAGGGACTGAACCTGGATCTCCTGCATTGCAGGTGGATTCTTGACCATCTGAGCTACCAGGGGAGCCTAACAGAGTGCAACCATATATTGCTTTTAAAATATATTTGTTACTTGCTAGGCTATCCTGGCATGTGTATCCTGATGTGTGTATATGTGTATGTGAGTGTATATATATACACACACACCTATATATATATATCTTTCTGTGATAGATACATATGAATATATATCTATCTCATTCTCTCCATCCGGTTCTATAGCCTAGTGCTGGCAATGCAGCAGAGGGTAGATAGTTAAGGATACCTTCCCTCAGTGAAGCTCCTATCTAGTGGGTGGAAACAGAAAGATGCAAATACCAAAATCCATATTCTGTCAGTTAGTCATGTTATGAAGGAAAACAAGGCCAGGGATTGTGAGATGAGCAATTCTGTTTTAGATAGAGTGAACAGGAAAGGTCTCTCCAGGGTGGTATTTGGACAGAGACCTGGAATAAGTGTGGCAATGAGCTGTGAGGGTTAATGGTATGTGCCATCTTGACGGGGCTCTGGGATGCCCAGCTCCCGGGTTAAACATTATTTGTGGGTGCATCTGTGAAGGTGTTTCCTGGAGAGATTAGTATTTGAATTGGTGGACTGGGTAAAGCAGACAGCTTTCCCCAACGTGGGCAGGTATCATCCCACCTACTGAGGGCCTGAATGAAACGCAAAGGTGGGGGAAGGTTGGATTGGCTCTCTCTGCCTGACTGCTTGAGGTGAGACGTCAGTCTTCTGTGCTTGGGCTGACTTCAGTTCAGTTTAGTTCAGTCTCTCAGTTGTATCCAACTCTTTGCGACCCCATGAATTGCAGCATGCCAGGCCTCCCTGTCCATCACCAGCTCCCGGAGTTCACTCAGACTCACGTCCATCGAGTCGGTGATGCCATCCAGCTATCTCATCCTCTGTCGTCCCCTCTCCTCCTGCCCCCAATCCCTCCCAGCATCAGAGTCTTTTCCAATGAGTCAACTCTTCGCATGAGGTGGCCAAAGTACTGGAGTTTCAGCTTTAGCATCATTCCTTCCAAAGAAATCCCAGGGCTGATCTCCTTCAGAATGGACTGGTTGGATCTCCTTGCAGTCCAAGGGACTCTCAAGAGTCTTCTCCAACACCACAGTTCAAAAGGCTGACTTACATCATCAGATTTCCTGTTCTCAGGCCTTTGGACGCAGACTGGAAATTTATACTACTGGCTTTCCTGGGTCTCCAGCTTGCAGATGGCATATTGTGGAACTTCTCTGCCTTCCTAATCACGTGAGCCGATAACTTATAATAAATCTTATTTTGTATAGATAGATGTAAATAGATACCGAGATCTGTATCTGTCTATTATGTTGGTTTTGTTCCATGGAGAACCATGACTAGTGACTAACACAGAGCCTTGGGCACATCTCTGGTTGGGGCCTTTCTATGTAGAGGCATAAGAAGTTACTTGCTTTGCTCAAGGGATTGTGAGGAAGGCAATGGCACCCCACTCCAGTACTCTCGCCTAGAGAATCCCATGGATGGAGAATTCTGGTAGGCTGCAGTCCGTGGGGTCTCACAGAGTCCGACACGACTGAGCGACTTCACTTTCACTTTTCCTTTCTTGCATTGGAGAAGGAAATGGCAACCCACTCCAGTGTTCTTGCCTGGAGAATCCCAGGGACGGGGGAGCCTGGTGGGCTGCCGTCTATGGGGCCGCACAGAGTCGGACACGACTGAAGCAACTTAGCAGCAGCAGCAGCAGCAGCAGCAGTGTGACTATAGAGTGATGGAGAGGTGGAGAAGTGTGGGAAGCAAAAGCAGAAAGATTAGATCATATACAACTCGTGGCATTTTCATTTTCCCTCTGGATGGGATTTAGTGGAATGACGTGATTTGTCTGACATTTTCAAAGCATCGCTCCGGCTGTTGAGTTGAGAAGAGAGACGGCAGAATGAGAAGCCAGAAAAAGAGAGGCCAGTTAGGAGGCACTGACTCTAATCCCAGACAGAGCTGGTAGTGCTGGTGGCAAAGAAGGATTGGATTTCTATGTGTTCTGAATATGAAGCCAGTGAGAGGATGGTGGATTTGATAGAGGATGTGAGAAAATGAGAGAAATTGAGTATCAGAGGAGATGTAACTTACTGAGCTGGGAAGGTGGAAGGAGAAGGTTTGGGTGGGGAAACAGGAGCTGAATGTGTTTCTCTTTGAGATGCTTATCCTACTGGACAGTTAATTGAAGTTGTTGAGTAGCTGTTCTAGTTCAGTACAGAATTCATGGCCGGGGACGTGTATTTGCTGTGAGTCAGTGTATAGATACATTTAGGGACTTAAGAGTGAATGTGATGACCTAGGGTGTGTGTCAATAAAGAAGACCTCTGAGTGGATAACTTGAGTCTTGGAATGTTCCAGCATGTAGAGGTGAGGCAGAGGCAGCAAAGAGGATACAAAAATCCTGGTGAGGCAAGAAGAAAACCAAGAGAGTCCACGAGAGACTGCCTTGTTGAGGCATCTCCTTTAGTTACAAACATGAATTTCAAAGAAACAGCAGCCTTTATCTTTCTGATCATTTCCTAACATGTGCTAAGTTGCTTCAGTTCAGTTCCATTCAGTCGCTCAGTCGTGTCCGACTCTTTGCAACCCCATGAATCGCACCATGCCAGGCCTCCCTGTCCATCACCAACTCCCGGAGTTCACTCAGACTCACGTCCATTGAGTCAGTTGTGTCCAACTCTTAGCGACTATATGGACTGTAGCCCGCCAGTTTCCTCTGCCCATGGGACTTTCCAGGCAAGCATACTGAATTGGGTTGCCATGCCCTCCTCCAGGGGATCTCCCTGACTCGGGGACCGAACCCGCCTCTCTTATGTCTTCTGTATTGACAGGTGGGTTCTTTACCGCTGGCGCCACCTGGAAAGCCCTGACCAGTTCCCTGGTCAGGGAATGAAGATCTCATGAGCTGCACCAGCACAGCCAAAATAAATAAATAAATAAAATAGAACAATAGCATATTATTCTATTTCCTCATAGCATAGCCAAATATTCTTGTGAATATTCCAGTGGATGCTTACGGGGTATTTATCCCCAAATAGTGAGTTGCCTAAGCAGTGGTTTTCAGCCAGTGTCGATGGTGCCCCCGGGGATATTGGCAATGTCTGATGGCGTTTTGGTCGTCACGCCTGGGGGACATCTAGCACTACTGGCACCTAGAGGGTAGAAGTCAGGGATGCACAGGAAGGTCTCTCCCAACAAGGGCCTGTCTAGTCTAAAATGTCAGTAGTGTCAAGACTGCGAATAACCTAGAGTCATTACAATGCAAAATGAAAATGCACAGTTACTTCAGAGAAGTTTTAAGGAAATCAGCTAAATTGAGATACTACCATATGGTAGGACAACTGCCTCGCTGTTTTTTTTCTTTTTAACATGTTGTTTCACATGAAGGACTAAATGAGAGCTCTAAATTAATCAACTAAATATGCTATATATTCTTGTCATCATGACACAGAAACCCTATACCCAAGATTTAATTATTTAACAGATAGGGAATTCCCTGGCCATCCAGTGGTTAGGACTCTATGCTTTCACTGCCAAGCGCGTAAATTCAACCCCTGGTCAGGGAACTAAGATCCCACAAGCTGCACCAGTGCAGCCAAAATAAATAAATAAGGTATATGGATACAGGTAAAGAATCCACCTGCAATGCGGGAGACGTGGGTTCAATACCTGGGTTGGGAAGATCCCCTGGAGAAAGGCATGACAATTCACTCCACTATTCTTTGATATTCTATATTTAAAATCGATACTGTTGAATCATGGAATATTTATTTCCTTTTGCTGCTATGACAAGTTATCCCAAAGTGGCTTAAAACAGCATAAATATATCATCTTCCAGTTCTGGAGCTCAGAATTCTAAATCAGGCCAGAGAGTTACATCCCTTCTGGAAGCTTTGGGGGAAAATTTCCTTGCCTTGCCTTTTCTGGGTTCTAGTGGCCTACCTCCTGCGTTCCTTGGCTTGTGGTCACTTCTTCAATCTTTAAAGCTAGCCGTGTAGCATCTTCAAATATCTCTTTCCCTATCTGCCCTCTGCCATGTGACCATCAGTCGTTTCTCCTTCCCTGACTCTTTCTTGCCTCCTTCCTTCACTTATAAGGATCCTTATATTTTCTTGGACCCTCTTGAACAATCTTAGATGATCTCCCCTTCTCAAGATCTTTCAATTAATCACATTTGTAATGTCCCTTTGCCTTGTAAGGTAATACATTCACAGGTTCAGGACAAGATGTGGTCATCCTTGGGGGTTGTTACTCCACTGCCCCACTGGGTAGAAAGATATACAGTGAAGCCAGTATTCTAGTTGGTTGGCACAGCGGATAAAAGCTAATAACCTGGAAAGCCAGTACATTGTCCTACTCTCTTCTGTCCTTCAGCTTAGACTCCAGTTTCTAAAACAGAAAATAAATATAATTGTAGCTAGGGGGAAACCTAGTCAATATTTCATCTCTTTCTTAATCCTTACAAGAGAGTATTCTGGTTTCAACCTGACCTTCTTACAAACAGATGCAGAAAGAAATTTCTCATACTAGGTTCGCGTAAGGCACTTGCTATCTTCACAATTAGAGTAACACTGCTAAATATCCTATCGTGAGATACTTTGGAGACAAAGGAGTGTGTATGACAATTTTTTAGGGTCTAACCAAAAATAAAACCGTTTGAACAGTTAAATACCTAACTTAGTAAGATCATTTTTGATCTTTGGAGTTTTAAAAACTATTTGGCTGTCCTGGGTCTGTGTTGCCGCATGGGCTTCTCCTCTAGTTCCGACGGTGAGAGGTGGCTGCTCTCTAGACGCGTAGCCTTCTCATGGCAGTGGCGTCCTTGTTGCAGAGCATAGGCTCAAGGCACACAGGCCTCTTGGTTGCAGCTTTCAGGCTGTAGTGCACCGGCTAAGTAGTTGTGGCACACGGGTTTAGTTGTTCCACAGCATCTGGGATCTTCACAGACCAAGGATTGAACATGTGTCTCCTGCATTGGCAGGCAGATATTTTACCCCTAAGCCACCACAGGAGCCCTGAGCTCTGGTTTTTGAGAGTGGTAAATTTTGTGTATTTGAAGAGCCAGTAATAACATCGCTAGAATGATAATATTCTCAGTGAGTCATCAGAGAGGTTAGCCAACAGGCTTCTAATGGTATATAATATTCAACCCAGATTTGAATGAGAATAATTATTATTTGAGATCATAACTTCTGAATATTAAAGTGTTTCAAAAAGATCATGTTCTTATAATGTCAAGTATTATTTTACATGGGGCTTCCCTGGTGGCTAGGTGGTGAAGTATCCACCTGCCAGCGCAGGAGACACAGATTCGATCCCTGGTCTGGGAAGATTCCCTCGGAAAGGAAATGGCAATCCACTCCAGTATTTTCGCCTGGGAAATCCCATAGACAGAGGGGCCTGGCTGGCTAGAGTTCGTGGTGTTGTAAAGAATCGCACGTGACTTGGCAACTCAAAAACAACAATTATTTTACATGAACTTTTATTTAAGGCACCAAAGTTAACATCTTTTTTTTTTTTTAAGCAATAGCTGAATAGACTGTAGTTTTGTTCTTTTCTTTGTCATCAGTTACTCAAAACAGAAAATTTATATAACAGAGAACTACTCCTATAGAATCAACATAAGTCTCTTCTTTATGTTCCTATGATGATATTCGTTAAGAGAAGAGGTTTCTGCAAACCACAATGTATTTCTCAGGGAATTTCATAAACAATACATAGGGGCAAATCATTCCATAGTCTAGCACTAAAACAAACACAAACTTAGAAGAAAGTGTTGGAGAAAAAAGCGATAGAATAATGATTCCCCAATTTTTAATGAAAAAGTAGTTAACAAAAAGTATGGAAGTTTTTGTTCTATTTCCCAACAAGGATTATAAGTTTGTTAAAATAGTTTGTTGAAATATTCTATGATCCTAAAATTTCCAGTTTTATAGGTTTTTGAAATGTATTTTGTACTTGCTAGCTTTTAACATAATTTTTAAGTGAGACCTAAAATGGGTGTAATTTCATTCAATTTTCTGGGCATGGTTTTTCTCCCAGAAGGTAAATTACTCAGCCTTGGCAGAACCAGATCCCTGCCTGAACGTCCCGTGGATCACCCCTAATAGTCAAATGTAACCGACAGATTACTGAGGCTGTAGGACTTCCTTTGCTTTGTCTGAAAGCAGTGTGGTTGTTTACAATAGCAGTGCAATGCTAAAGAACACTGTATGATGTCCTGATAAGTCTTTTAATTAATCCTCTAATTAAAAGGATGTCCGGATTCTTGGGAGGAATCCTAATTCCACCACTGCTAGTTGAACTAAGTATATTAGGTAAATCGTTTGTGTTTTTAACCTCAGTTTCGCTCAAGGTTAAGCACGCATCTGCCTGCCTACTCTTCTTACAATCCGCATGCTCAGTGGCCTTCACTGGTCAGTGTGGGTGCTGGGGAAAAAAACACAGCAAAGCTGGTGGAAGTCAGCACAAGGTTGTTGAGCTGCTGTCCCTGGTTAAGCTAAACGAGAAGAGAAGGAGCAGAGGATGGCACAGGCTCAGGACATGCAAAATACGGTGAAGAAAGAAAGACTATCTGAACAAAACTAAAACGAACGGATAGCATCCAAGAGTGCTGAGAAAGGGAAATATAAACATAATTGTTTAACTGCTCATAGAAACCTTGTGGAAAGGAGGGAATATTGGAGAAAGCTCAAGAAGTGAGTTGAATAAATAAAACAACAAAAATGGTGACGGCAGGCCCATAGGGAACAAAACTGAATACCAGAGGCTATTACTAGTTTGCAGTACTTTATCCTTGATGAGACGGGTTATATATGCAGAGGTGAGAAGTAAAAATTAAGATGAACAATACCTGTTCAGAAGGTAGGGAGAATTCCTCCTTTGTTAACACCTCTCATATATCATCAGCTGTTTTATGTATTCGCTCACCTTTTGCATTAGCATATATAGTCTCCTACCATCAAACACATTAGTAAGTTTTGGTTTTATTGAACATTTCTGAAAGTAGAGGGTAGAAGTTTAGAGAGCTTTGAAAAAAAAAAACCATGCGTAACTTGAAGGAGAAAAAAAATAAAAGCAGAAAGTAACAGATAAAAAATAATTTTATTGATTAGTGACTTGGTGCTGATAAACAGCCTGAATATTCAAAAGATATGAAATGTAGATGGAAAATTTGTAATTTTGTGACTTGCAAGTTAAAAACTGTAAATATGCATACCATTCTCCCAAAATGATGTCAAAAAACCAAGCAATATGTTTGTTTGTAAAATATGTTAGTGTGTTATCTGTATCCACTGATTGTTGTCTGTTATCCATTCTTCCATTCTTCTTGTTATTAACAGAAACCCCCTGAATGACTTATAGGTCACATCCTCTGTGTCCCTAGCAGCAAGGCCATCTGAATAAATTCAGGCTAATGATGTGAGCAAAAGTTCTTTGAGTTATGAAGGCAGGTGAGTAGTTACTTCCTTGAAAAGAAAGCTCTTTGTCCTCCACTTTTCTATTCTCTTTTCCACTGGCTGTGAAACAGCAAGAGCTCAAATAGCCACCTTGCACTCAGAGATGGAAGCCGCATGGAGCTGCTGACAGAGCTTGCCTATTACAGTCTTGGTTCAGATGAACAGATAAAACGAATCTTCTCATTAGAGCCATTGCAGTCTCTTTTTAAAGCAGTTCAGTTTCAACCCTAATTAATACAAAAATTGGTACCATACATGGAGTTTTACACTGTAAAAGTATTCTAACATACATGGCCCTTCCTTGATGACAGACTTGCTGAGCATGAGTAAACAGGTACTTCAGACTGAAGAGCCAGTAATCCTTTTTATGGTAAACATTAAATAAAACTGTTACCCGTGGTGACTAAGAAGGCAGATCATGTGCCTACCAATTCTGTATCTCCTGGAACAGGGATCAGAAAGTTGCAGAATATTAATGTGCCTTGGCTGTCCCTTGCAGCTTTTAGCAGTCCCCTCAGAGAGAGAGATGAGTCAGGCAAGAATTAATCAGTGTGACGCACAGCTGAAAAGGGAGTATAACTCGGCTCTATTCTCAGCAGGTGGCCTTTAATCTAAATTGACTGAGGGATTAGTAACTTGGAAAAGACAACTGTTTCTGTAAACAAAATCACAGCAGATAAAGCTTGTCACCCAGGACTTCTAGAGCCCTCTCTTAAGGATTCTCCATGAATGTGAGCCAGTCCAAAATCAGATTACGGATGTGGTTTCCAAACCTAGGGTAACTGCTGTTAATTCAAGGGAGAGAGAGAATATAGCATCATCAGGGTTACCTACAGATAAGGCCTTTGGCTGTGCTTTCTTTCACATACAGCTACCTGGAATAGACAAGAACTCAACTATTTTTTGAGCATAATATACTGCCAAAGAACTTGCAAGTCTAGTGTGTAAAAGTTTGATAAGAAAACACCTCCTGAGATTCTAAGCCTGTATCTGCAGAGGACTGAGAAACTTGGGCTGCATTCAATTTAAACCCTGAAACTCCTTGTCGATCATTACATCTGAAGTGAAAAGAGAATATGCTTCCCAGTGTGCACTGTAGAAGTGTCCCGGGGATGATGGATAAAGAATTTCCTAAAGGACAAAGCCAGTAGACCACAAGGACGGTGGATTGGGGGTTTCCAAGAGGGCAGAGCCAGGATTTCATCAAGGAGCTCGCTCCAGTGCTAGTGAGGGGAGTCTGCAATTGCTGCCCAGCAAGATTTCCGCATTGCTAGTGACCAGCTTCTCTGTGTCATTTATTTCCTTCTCTTTTCCAAGTAGGAATTTTTATTGCAGTTGTCCTGGTTCTATTGCACTACTGTATATTGTGTTTTCATGGAAATGTGGGGGCTGTGGGAAGTGGCAGGGAAATTATCCATAGTTAGTCAATCACAGAACCAGATGACGCATGGACTTCCTCAGGACTCATGGAAAGAACTTCACATCACGTAGGAATTCTAGATCTTGAGCTGAACTGGGTTGGACTCTACATTGCTCACCTTTGGAAAAGAAGTGTGTCCACATGGGGTAAAAGAAGCAAAAAAAAGTTGAGTTACACCCCAATGGGTTATGGCAAAAGCTGCCAAGTGTCCCTAGTATCAATATCTCTTAATTCCTCCTAATCATAGAAGCCACCAGAATTTTAACAAATATATGGGTGGTCCAAGTAGAAATGAAATTTCTCAGCCTCGCTTGGAGTTGACTGTGGCCATGTGACTCAAGGCTGACATTTTCCTAATGAGACGTTTGCCTAAGAAGTCATCTTGTGGACCTCCCTTGTGGTGCAGTGATTAAGAATCTGCCTGCCAATGCAGGGGACACAGGGGATCCCTGGTCTGGGAAGAGTCACATGCTACGGAGCAACTAAACCCATGCACCACAACTACTGAGCCTGTGCTCCAGAGCCCACATGCCTAGAGCCCGTGCTCCGCAACGAGAAAAGCCACCGCAGTTTGCGACAAAGTGTAGCCCCCACTCACTGCAACTAGAGAAAACCTTCACAAAGCTACAAAGATCCAGTGCAGCCAAAAATAAATTAAAAAAATTTTTTTTCTTTTTACACTAATAATGATAGCACTTCCCCTGCACTCAACAAGAATGCCATAGGAAGCCATCTAGCTACTTCTAGGAATAATAATGGAGTACAAAATAAAAACATATATATTTATAAGTATTAATATCTTATGTTGTTCAGTTTGCTCTGTACTGTCCTACTCTTCGTGACCCCACGGACTGCAGCACGCCAAGCTTCCCTGTCCTTCACCATCTCCCAGAGATTGCTCAAACTCATGTCCATTGAGTCGGTAATGCCATCCAACCATCTCGTCCTCTGTTGTCCCCTTCTCCTCCTGCAAGCTTAATTGTATATTTCAAGACTAGTGAGAAGAAAATGTCTAAAGAAGACTTTTGCATGAAATTAGTAAGGAACAAGGTTACTGGTTCAATGTAAATTGTATTTAAGTTTCTGTAGCTTAGTGAATGGCTTTTCTCATCCCAAATTTCAGCATAGGCCTAGGCAAATAGCTGGGTCTCAGTTAATATTCATTGAATGGAAATCTCAAAAATGGGATCTGGGCAAGATAATAAAGTAGAATGATTTTAGAGCCTGAAATAGTTACTTAATCCTGTTGCAAAAGTTTTAACCTGCCTGAAGGAGAGAGAAAAAACCACAGCCGTACAAACAATTTTTGTATGCATCACAGCAAAAGTATATGCTCTCAGAAGGCATTAAAAGAAAAATACAGTATGCTTTATTAGATGAAACTGTGACATACATAGTACCCCAAACTGAAAAACTTAGAAATTAATATGTAATACATACAGCTAACATTATTGCTATCCAAGTACTAATTTCTGTCATTGAAATGGAACTCTTAAAAACCAATAGTCAACAGTCCAGTAGAGAAACAGTCAAAAGATATGAAGAGACAGTCCACAGAAAAAAATGAAAGTGACCAATAAATATGGAAAAGATGTTCTATGACACTCATAATTTAATGAATTCAAAATTAAACAGAAGAAACATATTTTTTGTTTATCTACCAAACTGGCAAATGTTAAAATATCAAAATGTTAGTGGTCATCAGCGTATTAGGGATACAGGTTCACAAATACACTCTTAATGGCTGTACAAATTGCTCAAAACTTTTAATGTGCAGTATAGTAATATTCTTTAAAAAAATACCCAAAACATTTTATATTTATCAAACATATGCACTGAGCTAAAATCAAAGACATTTGGCTGGATACCTATGGAAGAGAGAGAAATGTATATTCTTGTGTAGGCTAGTATTTTCACATCCCTTTGAAGTGATATTTTGGCATATTTACCTAATATATAATCACATGCAAGGAAAGGAAGTTCCTTTTCCTGGATTCAGCAGGGATCCAGATCTGTTATTAGAAGAAACCACTCCCATTTTGTCATTCTGATGCTCAAGGTACATACTCTATTCTATCAGTGACTCATTGGAAAAGACCCTGATTCTGCAAAAGGTTGAGGGCAGGAGAAGGGGGCAGCAAGGATGAAATGGTTGGATAGCATCACTGACTCAAAGGACATGAGTTTGAGCAAGCTCCAGGAGCTAGTGAAGGACAGGGAAGCCTGGCGTGCTGTAGTCCATGAGGTTGCAAAGAGTCAGACATGACTTGGCAACTGAACAACAACAACAACCCTTACCTTGAAGAGTCATTTATTGAGATCATCAATATTTATACAAGCATAATTCTTGGTATTCTCATCTCCTGTCTCATGTAGCTTATCAAATAGGTTTTCACACCATATATTTCTAACAGTCCTGGTAAATAGAATTGCCTCCATATTGTATTTTTCTAATATTTGGCCTCCAGTAATGGTTAGGAACACACAGTAACTTTACACATTATCCATCTGTCCACCGGGCTCATCACTCAGTCATGCAGCAGTTTTCATATTAGTCATTTTCCAAAGCTATACAGCTGGGAACACATATCATTGTGTAAAGAAACCAGCTTTTCTACTAAAATACTAATAATAAGTTGAGACGTACTGAACTAAGAGGAAGATAATGATAAGTATTTATTATGTATTTGAACTGGGTTTGAATTTTAAAGCTGCATAGGTCAAAAACATGTAGACTGCCCATTCATTCCAGCTTGCTGTTGTCCCTGGGAAGACAAAAAACTTGAGGCTTATACATGCACTTCACAAAGAATGATACACAAAAGCCATTAGACTTAGAGAAAGTGGTCCAAACAAAGTATTCATTAGGGAATGGCTAAAATCAAATATTGTCAGTACAAAGTGAAAATACTAAAGATGATGTGCTGCTACTGGAGTTCTCATCCATGGCTGGGGGAAGTATGAAAGGATACGCTGGTTTTGAAAAGCTTTCACTTTCTATTAAAATGAACATATACATATCCTTGGAGAAGGAAATGGCAACTGTCTCCAGTAGTCTTACTTACATGGACAGAGGAGCCTAGCAGACTACAGTCCACGGGGTCACAAAAGAGTTGCGCAAGACTAAGTGACTGAACACACACACACACACACATATCCTATAACCTAGAAATTCTACTCCATGGAATAAACCCAACAGAACTGCATGTAAAGGTGTACCAAGGGATGTAACTGAATGTTTAAGTGATAAGCTGCTTTTTTGCACTGGCAAAGAATTGAAGATACTGATTAGTAATTTCCTTGTATAATGCAGTCACTTGAAGACAAATCAGAAATATTGTTTCCCTTGTGCTTTGCAACTTGTGTTTCTTTCATACTAATATGAAAAGCAATTGACTATTATTTGACAACATAAGTCTCCTATTAAGATATCATTTTTCAATATATAATTGGCTGTGATATTTGCATATATTTTATCTGGTCTCTAGTTGTTCAGAATGATGATTTCTAACATATTTTTCTCCTAGTGCAAGAATAAGAATTCAGGAGTCATAATATTTTCTGTTACTGGTGAAAAATGGGTCTTTTAATTTAGTTCACCTGACAAAGTTCATCTTATTTAGAGGGATTATTTTTAATGTTATTATAATGAAAATGACACCTTTATTACCAATACTTAATCATAAGATGCTTTTCCATCATTTCAGCACTGATTGCAAACAGAACCAAATTAAAATATTATTCCTGCATATTTACTGTGACTCAGTCTAAGGTTTTAATAATTCATGAATTAAGATTAATGTTGATGTTATCCTAATCATTCCGGCTAATGCCAGCTCCTTGGTAAACAAGTAAACAAGGATGAACTAATTTCAGTTTTACTAATTATCTGGCTTGTGCTAGGTCTATAACTGGAATGTACTTTGTTAGATTTTTCTTCCCCTTGAGACTGGGTGGGGTAAAGTGAGAACCGAGAATAGTTCTTAACTCCTTAGAAAGGTCAGAGGATTCGATGAATGTGGGTAGGTTTTTGCTGGACTTTTGACCCATCGTAGATGCTATAGAGACAAAAATTTATCCTGATACCCTCCCTTTCCAATGAACTGGAAATAGCAGTTGAGTTAGGAGCTCTCAGTAATGTAATACCTTCTGGAAAGTCTTGCTTCGCATGGTTAAGCTTTATGGAGCTCATAGTGGATGGAGTTTTGGGGTTAAGATAAACAAGGAAGGGAAGCAACTGAAGTAAGGTTCATTGTCTCCATCATTTTAGAGGAGACGTGATTGTCAAGAGTGGTTGTGATGAGAGCTGAAGCTAAGACTCCTTGTATGATCTCTCTATAGCTTGGTGCTGTGTCCTGCCTTTTGCCTATGGGTAAAATGCCGTCCTGGAGGTATTTTTAACCATCCTGTCTTTTCTTTTCGGGCTTCCCAGTGGCTCAGTGGTAAAGAATCTGCCTGCCAATACAGGAGATTCAGGAAACATGTCTTTGATCCCTGAGTCAGGAAGATCCCCTAGAGTAGGAAATGGCAACCCACTCCAGTATTCTTGCCTAGAGAATTCCAGGGATAGAGGAGCCTGGTGGGCTGCAGTCCATGGGATCCCAAAGAGCCATGTGACATGACTGGGCACACAGCACACATCTTTTCTTTTAGATACGGATTGCCTCAGGTGTATCAGTGAAGTTGGGGAACTCGTGGAACACGAGAAACAGGAATTGTAATGGCTGTACAGAATGAAGTGTTCTGGACAGAGCTGTTGTCGTTTTTAATTCGGTGGGGTGAAAATAGGCAACTACACAGCTGTTTATCCTCCTTGAGAGCACATTTGATCCTGCATTTGTCTATGGATTGGCCTGCTTCTGTATGGACAGTACTCCGTGGAAAAGTAAATGTAGACGTGGCTGTATTTGAACACCACCTTTAAAAATCAGAAGCCACAAATCAGGGAGCCGGACCTGTCTATGGGGTCAGAAGATTATCTTAACTGGTGATGCCTGGAGTGGCGATAAGACAAGACGTGCTACGGATCATGTGTCATTTTGGTGTGGATACAAAACACCGCCACACATTCAGAAGGAGATAACAATCCAGGAAAAGTATCTACATGGTCATCCAGAAGAAGAAAATGGCTTAAATAGTGCATTAGACTACTACTTAACTGGAGATAGATTTCACGATACAAATCACTATCCCTCTTCTAAACCGTATTTAATGTGTTAAGAGAACCACAGTAGCTGGCTAAAATGCCACAGTGGCAAATCCTGGCCACGGGCTGCTCCCCAAAATATATAGTCCCCACCTTACACAGAGCATCCCGTAGGCGGCCTTGGAATTTTCGCATGTGTAGACTACCTGAGTGTATTTGATGCTCGTGATGACTTCACTCATTCAGTATCAAATGGGACTCAATAAAAGCAAAGTTTTCAGAGTACAGGTATTGTCCTGTATTGGCTACGTCTATTAGTCCCTGGTAAACTGGCAGCATGGAGAAGGTGATGCCTCCCCACTCCAGTACTCTTGCCTGGAAAACCCCATGGATGGAGGAGCCTGGTGGGCTGCAGTCCATGGGGTTGCTAGGAGTCGGACACGACTGAGCGACTTCACTTTGACTTTTCACTTTCATGCATTGGAGAAGGAAATGGCAACCCACTCCAGTGTTCTTGCCTGGAGAATCCCAGGGACGGGGGAGCCTGGTGGGCTGCCGTCTATGGGGTCGCACAGAGTTGGACACGACTGAAGCGACTTAGCAGCAGCAGCAGCAGCAAACTGGGAGCAGGAGACTTGGGTTTGATCCCTGAGTTGGGAAGAGCCCCTGGAGAAGGGAATGGCTACCCACTCCAGTATTCTTACCTGGTGAATTCCATGGACAGAGAAACCTGGCAGGCAACAATCCATGGGGGTGTAAAGAGTCGGATATGACTGAGTGATTGACACTTTCACTTTCTTTTACACTGGCTGCTGCTAGGGCTCCAGAGGGTTTTACAATATTGCTGCTGCTTCTGTTGTTTTGGGAGGTGCCCTAGGTATGAACTCTGTCTGACAGAGTCTGCAGTGCTAAAATATGCAGGCTCTAGGGCCAGAAAAGGCAGGGTCCCAGGCTTCCCTGCAGTTGCTCCAGGCCTCAGTACATTATAACTGGATTAGTACAGCACAGTCCAGAAGGCAATATGATAGCAATTTTCACTCTCAGATGAGAAGGTACTATTTTGGGAATCAGTTTCCCAGGCACATCATGCAGGGAATGAAGCTCTGAAGACGAGGAGAGGACATCTGTTGTCCAGCTAGAATTGAAAGTCTTGACAGCATCAGTCTGGAGGGATCTGGTGACTCTTGTCAGGTCAGAAGAAATCTTTTATTTTCCTGAACATCTATAACCATCTCTGAATATGAGCTATCATGAGTAGCCTGGTGTACATATACACACCCATATACACATCCTGTCTTGTCAGAGAAATTGCCTTTATTTTCTGATCATAAAAATCTCACTTAAATTTTCCTTACCAGCTGTCTATGATCTCAGTGTTGTAATACATCCTTAAAAAAAAACCAAATACTATCTTTTAGAGAGCCAATTAAAAAATAAAAACAAAACAAAACTGCATGGGGTACAGGTTAGATCCCTTTTTAGGGAACTAAGATCCCACATGCCTGGCAGTGTGGCAAAAACAAAAAAAGAAAAAAACAAAAGTGGGGCAAGGTTCTGCTAGCCTCTGCTCCCTTACATAGAAGCAGCATGGTGGTGTGAGGATGGGGAAACAAACAAAGAAGCTCTTCATCCCCTGGTGGAAGATTGGTCGCAGTTGGAAGCACGTTCTGGCATGAGAGTTGAGTTGGAAGTATCATCTTATGAGGCCAGAGTTAGAGGGGGTGAGGGGACGGCCTTAACATTCAATTTATGGGAAACAGACAAAGAGAAAGAACAGACTCCAAAGCAGAGAGTTGAGTAAGGAGCAAGAAAGGCACAACAAAATGCATTCAGCTAGTAGGGTCTAGAGTCTAGTAAGTTCTGCGGGAAAGCAATGATACGCATGGACTGTCCACGGCCCGTGGAGCTGGCAGTGACTCTGAGCTGGTGTGGAGATAGCCCACTGAAATGACTCAAAAGCAAAGAAAAGTCAAACACGATTAGAATGGAGAGATTTTTATGAGGAAATAAATAGGAATCAATCTATGTAGCTACTATTAATGCTTGTGGATTTTCTCAGTAATTTCCTGCAGCTGTTTAAAACTTGTTCTCACTTGAACTTCTCCTGCCATCTTTCCAAACACAGGCTCAGACTCAGCTAATCTATTAATTCAAGAGATGGATTGAATAGTAAGGTCTTCAGAGATAGATGAAAGGCCAAGGTAAAAGAAAAACATTTTTGGGAAAAGCACTGGAAACAGAGAGGCCTCCCTCCTTCCTTCCTTCTCTCTTCCTTTTCTTCCTTCGTTCCTTTTCCTCTTTTTTAATTATGCAGACTTCTGTTTGGCAACTCTCTATTATGTAGGAGTTTACTTTCCCCCAATTTTTTTGGACACTCATTCAGTTTCTGATGAATCAAATAGAAATATGAAACAGGATGTATTAGCCTTGTGTGAATCAGAAAATCTGCTTTCCTCATCATCCTTTGGTGGAAATCCACCAAAGTTATCAAATGGAGGTTATTCCCTAGAGAGTGCACAAAATGATTAATTAAGAAATATTGGTTCTACCTTGAAAACTTTATGTTAAGTGAAATAAGTTAGACAAAGAAAGAACTGCAAGTTGCTCTTAAATATAGAATCTAAAAAAAACAGTAGAGAAACAGAGAGTAGAGTGGTGGTTACCAGGGTCTGGGTGGAGGAAATAGGGAGAAAATGCTTAAAGGGTACAAACTTCTGGTCATAAGATCGACAAGTTCTGGGGGGCTGACATAGAGCATGGTGATTATGGTCATGATACTGCGTTATACACTGAGAGCTGATAAGAGAATAGCAGCTTAAATGTCCTAACTACAGAAAAGAAATGGTAATTATCTGATGGCATGGGAGTGTTAGCTAAGGCTATAAGGGGTATCCTTTGCAATATTAAGTGTATAAATCAACAGGCTATGTATCTTTAACTTTTACAATGTTATGTGTCAATTATATCTCAGCAAATCTGAGAAGAAGTAACATTAGAGGGAGAAAAGAAGAAAAATATTGCTTCTAGGTTTGAAAGCAAACATTTGCCCAGTGAGACCTCCCTTGTATCATAGCAGGTGATTAATTTGGATGAAGATACAAAGAATGAATAAGTAATGGCTTATTTACAAGAAGACTTTTCACTTCACTTATGCCTTGAAGTTCTTTAATTTTTTAATAATGTTTTTATAACATTATGTCAGCTCACTGAAAATATAAATGTCATCACTTGATGTTTTACATTGTAATGTTTTACATTATTCATATTAGTGAAATATGGAAGTTAAAGTATTTAATTCATTCAGAGATATGGCTTGTTTCCCCAAAGCATATTCTCTGATGATTGTCCCACTTAGAATGAGGTTCAGTTCAGTTCAGTCACTCAGTTGTGTCTGACTCTTTGCGACCCCATGGACTGCAGCACGCCAGGCCTCCCTGTCCATCACCAACTCCTGGAGTTCACTCAAACTCTTGTCCATTGTGTAAGTGATGCCATCTAACCATCTCATCCTCTGTTGTCCCCTTCTCCTCCTGCCTTCAATCTTTCCCAGCGTCAGAATGAGGTTAGCAAACATTAACTTCTTCTTCAATCTTAATTTTTAGTTTACACTTCAATTTTTCCTCAATTTTCAGGAAGCATTAATTCATAAATAATTCATAAATAGATTTTGGAGTCCAGGTTTACCTAAGAGGGAAGATGGATGTGGTAAATTATCAATACATGTCATAGGGATTAATAAAAAGATACAGAATTCTACACAGAAGAAAAATTAGGCCTGAGAAACCTGCATGGAGTCTTATTCTTCTGCGAAATACAATATGGAAATCCTTAGACAACAATTTCTAAGCTAAGTTTTGCCATTTTTCTCCTTATATGAAGAATAATGACATTTTGTTGTTGTTGTTCAGTTACTAAGTCATGTCCAACTCTTTGTGACCCCATTAACTACAGGACACCAGGCTCTCTGTGCTCTGTTATCTCCCCAAATTTGCTGAAGTTTATTGAATCAGCGATGCTTTCTAACCATCTCATCCTCTGCCAGCCCCTTCCTCTTTTGCCTTCAGTCTTTTCCAGCATCAGGTCTTTTTTCCAGTGAGTCAGCTCTTCATATTGGGTGGCCAAAGTATTGGAGCTTCAGCATCGGTCCTTCCAATGAGTATTCAGGGTTGATTCTGTTTAGGGTTGACTTGGTTTGATCTCTTTGCAGTCCAAGGGACCCTCAAGAGTCTTCTCCAGCATCAGTTCTTCAGTGCTTAGCCCTCTTTATGGTCCAACTCTTACATCCATATATGACTACTGGAAAAGCCATAGCTTTGAGTATATGGACCTTGGTCAGCAAAGTGATGTCTTCTCTTTTTAATATGCTGTCTTTTTAATAGCTTTCCTTCCAAGGAGCAACTATCTTTTAATTGCATGTTTGCAGTCACCAACCACAGTGATTTTGGAGCCCAAGAAAATAAAGTCTTGTTACTGCTTCCACTTTTTCCCCTTCTATTTGTCATGAAGTGAAGGGATCAGACCTTATTTTTTTGATGGTTGAGTTTTAAACCAGCTTTTTCACTGTCCTCTTTAACCCTCATCAAGAGACTTTTTAGTTCTTGTTCACTTTCTGCCATTAGAGTGATATCATCTGCATATATGAAGCTGTTGATATTTCTCCTGGCAATCTTAATTCTAGCTTATGATTCATCCTGCCCAACATTTGCATGATGTTAAATAAGCATATAAGTTAAATAAGCAGGGCGACTACATATAGACTTGATATACCCCTTTCCCAATTTTTGGAACCAGTCTATTGTTACATGTCTGGTTCTAACTGTTGCATATCCAGCCACTTTCCTGGCACATTTTTCTCCAACAGAATTTTGTTTACTGTCTGCTAAATGTTAAGGCATTGGGAAGTGGGAGAGGATGTGTAACACTTTTGAAAGTTGATGATGATAGTTTAAAACATGAGTAAAGCTTCATAAAGTGATAATAAAACTATTATGTTCCAATTAGAAAGCTTTCATTGCCAAGATGAGAGAAAGAGAGAGAGAAATATTAGAATCTCTCCTTTGATTCATCATCTGGTATATTCTTTAATCCTGATCTTTATTGTAGTCATTCCATTTCTTCAAAGTAGCTAACTTTTTTGAATCTCACTGATCTCTCTTACATATACTAACATCTTAAAAATGACACATCCAAGCAAGTGGCCAGTAACATTATAGGGGTGGTGGCAGGGGATAGGGAGCACATATTATTAATTTTGAGTAAAATTGATCCACCCCATGATTCAGCCCATATTTTTCTTCAAGCATGTTCTAATTCCTTGGATCTCTGTGTTGGGAGAGTGTGTTATTTCCTTGGTTCTGTCTTGCCACAACGAAGATTTAAAACGGCGAACCAAAGTTATAGCTTGGTTACAGCTCACAGTTTTATTTGTCAAACAAAGGGTAGGAAACCCTGGAGGCGTGAGGGCAGCCTGGCCCCAAAAGAGAGGCCTCAGTCCCTCTTAGGTTCCTCTTTTTATACGTTTTGTCTCCTCCTTCGCCGCCCCCCCCTCCCCACCCACACAACCAGGCTGCCCTATGCAAACTGGCCCAGCCAGGAAAGGGACGTATTTGTTTCACCTGAGGGTCTCACTCCAGTCCCTTTTGTTCCATTTTTGAGGGCTTTTCCCTTTCTTTGTCTTTTAGCCACTGTCGTTTTGGATTCCTTTTTCCTATTCCAGCTACTAACATCTGTATATTGTGTTAAATAGATATATAACGTATATAAATAGTATATATATATATTATATACATCCTTTCAATCACTAACATGTTCATGTGTATTTCATATTCATTCAACAAGTTATACTGAGTGTATATACTGCTTACTCTCTGAACATACAGTGGTGAGCAAAATAGACAGTCTTGTGGGAAAGCCTGGGGAGTGAAAAGAAAATTATGTCAGAGTTTAAAAATCCAATCCAACCATCATGAGAGTACACAGGAAGTGTTGGTTTGGAATCTGAAGGAAGGTGAAACAGGAGTGGTTCAAAACAGACATTCTGAAAGAAGTGATATTTAGGGTAGACCTGAGGTATACGTAGAAATTGGCCAGGCACCTCCGAGTTACGAAAAGTTGTTCCAGGTGAAAACAGCAGCAAGGGACAATGAAAAAAGGACCTGAGAGAGAATGTTTTAATATTTCAGGGATTCATAAAATTTCCTGTGGTAAATTCTGTTATTTAGTCAAAATGGCATTTTTAGTTCGTTCTTATTAACACAGCTCTCATTTTGTTCAAAGTAGCAAAACACCCAGGTTAAAAGACATATAAAAACAGACAGAAAGCTACTTGTTCTTGTTTGACTTAGAGTTAAGGGCCACAGGATAGAGCTCTGCCCAAAACACGAGTACATGTTGAGGAAATTTATGAGTAGGTTTAGTCTTCCCGATACAGGTATTCTTGTTACCTAGTCCAAACTCACTCTGCTGGCTGCACGTAAGCCCGTAACTCCAAGAGAAAAGGGGTTAAGACAAGTAAGGGATATATTTAGGGAGCCAGCTGACCAAGAAGATGGCAGATTTAGTTCAGTTCAGTTCAGTTGCTCAGTCGTGTCTGACTCTTTGCGACCTCACGGACTACAGATGCCAGGCTTCCCTGTACATCACCAACTCCCCGAGCTTATTCAAACTCACGTCCATCAAGTCAGTGATGCCATCCAACCATCTCATCCTCTGTCATCTCCTTCTCCTCCCACCTTCAAGCTTTCCCAGCATCACAGTCTTTTCAGATGAGTCAGTTCTTCACATCAGGTGGCCCAAATATTGCAGTTTCAGCTTCAGCATCTGTCCTTCCAATGAATATTCAGGACTGATTTCCTTTAGGATGGACTGGTTGGATCTCCTTGCTGTCCAAGGGACTCTCAAGAGTCTACTCCAAAACCACAGTTCAAAAGCATCAATTCTTCAGCGCTCAGCTTTCTTTATAGTCCAACTCTCACACCCATACATGACTACTGGAAAAAAACATAGCTTTCACTAGTAGGACCTTTGTTGGCAAAGTAATGTCT
Organism: Capra hircus; assembly: GCF_001704415.2. Lineage (NCBI taxonomy): Eukaryota > Metazoa > Chordata > Mammalia > Artiodactyla > Bovidae > Capra > Capra hircus. Next base: position 99,817,350 of record NC_030811.1, on the reverse strand, counting down.
CTGCTTTTTAATGTGCTGTCTAGGTTGGTCATAACTTTTCTTCCAAGGAGCAAGCATCTTTTAATTTCATATCTACAGTCACAATCTGCAGTGATTTTGGAGCCCCCCCCCCCAAAAAAAAGCCTCTCACTGTTTCCATTGTTTCCCCATCTATTTGCCATGAATTGATGAGACCAGGTGTCATGATCTTAGTTTTCTGAATGTTGAGTTTTAAGCCAACTTTTTCACTCTCCTCTTTCACTTTCATCAGGAGGCTCTTTAGTTCTTCTTCACTTTCTGCCATAAGGGTGGCATCATCTGTATATCTGAGGTTACTGATATTTCTCCTGCCAATCTTGATTCCAGCTTGTGCTTCATTCAGCCCAGCATTTCTCATGATGTGCTCTACATATAAGTTAAATAAGCAGGGTGATAATATATAGCCTTGATGTATTTCCCAATTTGCAACCAGTCTGTTGTTCCATGTCCAGTTCTAACTGTTGCTTCCTGAACTGCATACAGATTTCTCAAGAGGCAGGTCAGGTGGTCTGGTATTCCCATCTCTTTCAGAATTTTCCACAGTTTATTGTGATCCACACAGTCAAAGGCTGTGGCATAGTCAATAAAACAGATGTTTTTCTGGAACTCTCTTGCTTTTTCAGTGATCCAAAAGATGTTGGCAATTTGACCTCTGATTCCTCTGCCTTTTCTAAATTCAGACTGAACATCTGGAAGTTCCTGGTTCATGTACTGTTGAAGCCTGGCTTGGAGAATTTTCAGCATTACTTTTCTAGCATGTGAGATGAGTGCAATTATGTGGTAGTTTAAACATTCTTTGGCATTGCCTTTCTTTGGGATTGGAATGAAAACTGACCTTTTCCAGTCCTGTGGCCACTGCTGAGTTTTCCACATTTGCTGGCATATTGAGTGCAGCACTTTCAGAGCACCATCTTTTAGGATTTGAAATAGCTCAAGTGGAATTCCATCACCTCCGCTAGCTTTGCTCATAGTGATGCTTCCTAAGGCCCACTTGACTTCGCATTCCAGGATGTCTGGCTCTAGGTGAGTGATCACGCCATCATGGTTATCTGGGTCATGAAGATCGTTTTTGTATAGTTCTTCTGTGTTTTCTTACCACCTCTTCTTAATATCTTCTGCTTCTGTTAGGTCCATGCCATTTCTGTCCTTTAGTGAGCCCATCATTGCATGAAAAGTTCCCTTGATATCTCTAATTTTCTTGAAGAAATCTCTAGGTTTTCCCATTTTATTGTTTTCCTCTATTTCTTTGCACTGATCACTGAGGAAGGCTTTCTTATCTCTTCTTGCTATTCTTTGGAACTCTGCATTCAAATGGCTATATCTTTCCTTTTCTCCTTTGCTTTTCACTTGTCTTCTTTTCATAGCTCTTTGTAAGGCCTCCTCAGACAACCATTTTGCCTTTTTGCATTTCTTTTCCTTGGGGATGGTCTTGATCACTGCCTCCTGTACAATGTCATGAACCTCTGTCCATAGTTTTTCAGGCACTCTATCAGATCTAATCCCTTGAATTTATTTGTCACTTCCACTGGTATAGTTGTAAGGGATTTGATTTAGGTCATACCTGAATGGTCTAGTGGTTTTCCCTACTTTCTTCAATATAAGTCTGAATTTGGCAATAAGGAGTTCATGATCTGAGCCACAGTCAGCTCCCGGTCTTGTTTTTGCTGACTGTATAGAGCTTCTCCCTCTTTGGCTGCAAAGAATATAGTCAACCTGATTGCAGTATTGACCATCTGGTAATGTCCATGTGTAGAGTCTTCTCTTGTGTTGTTGGAAGAGGGTGTTTGCTATGACCAGTGCGTTCTCTTGGCAAAACTCTGTTAGCTTTGCCCTGCTTAATTCTGTACTCCAAGGCCAAATTTACCTGTTACTCCAGATATTTCTTGACTTCCTACTTTTGCATTCCAGTCCCCTATAGTGAAAAAGACATCTTTTTTGGGTGTTAGTTCTAAAAGGTCTTGTAGGTCTTCATAGAACCATTCAACTTCCTATTCTTCAGCATTACTTGTCAGGGCATAGACTTGGATTACTGTGATATTGAATGGTTTGCCTTGGAAATGAACAGAGATCTTTCTGTCATTTTTGAGGTTGCATCCAAGTACCGTATTTCAGACTCTTTTGTTGGCTATGATGGCTACTCCATTTATTCTAAGGGATTCTTGCCCACAGTCATCTGGGTTAAATTCACCCATTTCAGTCCATTTTATTTCATTGATTCCTAAAATGTTGATTCACTCTTTCCATCTCCAGTTTGACCAGTTCCAATATACCTTGATTCATGGACCTAACATTCCAGGTTCCTATGCAATATTGCTCTTTACAGCATTGGACTTTACTTCCATCACCAGTCATATCCACAACTGGGTGTTGTTTTTGCTTTGGCTCCATCTCTTCTTTCTTTCTGGAGTTAGTTCTCCACTGATCACCAGTAGCATATTGGGTACCTACCAACTTGGGGAGTTCATCTTTCAGTGTCCTTTTTTTTGCCTTTTCATACTGTTCATGGGGTTCTCAAGGCAAGAATACTGAAGTGGTTTGCCATTCCCTTTCCCAGTGGGACACGTTTTATCAGAACTCCCCACCATGACCTGTCCATCTTGGGTGGCCCTACACAGCATGGCTCAGAGTTTCACTGAGTTAGACAAGGCTGTGGTCCATGTGATCAGATTGGTTAGTTTTCTGTGATTGTGGTTTTCAGTCTGTCTGCCCTCTGATTGAGAAGGATAAGAGGCTTATGGAAGCTTCCTGATGGGAGAGACTGACTGAGGGGGAAACTGGGTCTTGTTCTGATCAGGGGCCCATGTTCAGTAAATCTTTAATCCAATTTTCTATTGATGGGCAAGGCTGTGTTCCCTCCCTGTTATTTGACCTGAGGCTAAACTATGGTGGAGGTAATGAAGATAATGGGGACCTCCTTCAGAAGGTCCCATGCACACACTGCTGCACTCAGTACCCCCATCTCTGAAGCAGGCTACTGCTGACCCACACCTCTGCCAGAGACTCCTGGACACTCAGAGGCAAGTCTGGGTCAGTTTCTTGTGGGGTCACTGCTCCTTTCTCCTGTGTCCTGGTGTGCCCAAGGTTTTGTTTGTGCCCTCCAGGAGTCTGTATCCCAGTCCTTTTCCAGAGGCAGGCTAGTGCCTCAAAATAACTGTCTTGTGGGGTCTGTATGCTAGGTGCTTTTGGAGAGTCAGAGAGAAAGAAGCAATGAGGAACTAAAGTCAAAAGGCAGAATACAGAGGGAGAGACAGTGGAGCATTAAAGTGAAAGGGTCTTCAGTCTTGTAAAACATCTCCAAGGGAATGGCCAGCCTTTTGAAGGGCTGTGTTAATCTCTTCTGTTCACAGGTGGGCAGGGTCAGATTATCTCTCTATGAGCTAAACAAAGGCACTTTAGTTTACAGTTAGGCAGAGGGGCAGGATCCTCTAAAGAAAGCTATTAAGTATGATTATAATAACAAAAGCAATGAAAAGCAAGTCAAAGTGACAGTTTTCAACATGGAGTCAGAATTGACTTTTCCTTGCAACACTCTTTCTTCATCCTTGTTGCTTCCTGTCTCATCTGCTAGCTGTAAAGAGAATATATTGTTCAAGGTGAAGCAGTCATCTTGTTCCTGAGAGGTGACCATAAGGAGGAAAGCTGTAGGTGGTAACGTTGTTCAGTCACTCAGTCGTGTCTGACTCTTTGTGACCCCATGGACTGTAGCGTGCCAGGCTTCCCTGTCCTTCCCTATCTCCCAGAGTTTGCTCAGACTCATGTCCATTGAGTCAATAGTTGACATCCAACTATCTCATCCTCTGTTGTCCCCCTTCTCCTTCTGCCTCCAATCTTTCCCAGCATCAGGGTCTTTTCCAGTGGCCAAAGGATTGGAGCTTTAGCTTCACCATCAGTCTTTCCAAGGGTTGATTTCCTTTATGATTGACTGGTTTGATCTCCTTGTAGTCCAAGGGATTCTCAAGAGTTTTCTCCAACACCACAGTTCAAAAATATCATTTCTTTGGGGCTCAGCCTTCTTTAGGGTCCAACTCTCATGTCTGAACATGACTACTAGAAAAATCATTACTTTGACTCTAGGGATCTTTGTTGGCAAAGTGTTGTCTTTGCTTTTGAATATGCTGCCTAGGTCCATCATAGCTTTTCTTCCAAGGAGCAAGTGTCTTTTGATTTCATGGCTGCAGTCACCACCTACAGTGATTTTGGAGCTCAAGAAAATAAAGCCTGTCACTGTTTCCACTGTTTCCCCATCTATTTGTCATTAAATGATGGGACTGAATGCCGTGATCTTAATTTTTTGTATGTTGAGTTTAAAGGCAGCTTTTTCGCTCTCCTCTTTCACTTTCATCAAGAGGTTCTTTAGCTCCTCTTCACTTTCTGCCATTAGGGTTGTGTCATTTGCATCTCTGAGGTTCTTGATATTTCTCCTGGCAATCTTGATTCCAGCTTGTGCTTCATCCAGCCCAACATTGTGCATGATGTACTCTGCATATAAGTTAAATAAGCAGGGTGACAATATACAGACTGTAAGTGGTAGCATAAAAGGATATAATAAGGAGCCTGGCAGGTGGATGATATCAAGGAGCAGCAGTTGTAACCCTGAACCACATCCCTCTGGATTTTCTAATACAATAAGTCACCTACATACAAATGAGTTCCATTTCAAGAGCGCTTTCATAAGTCTGTCAACTTAAAAAATATTCACAACCTAAAAGTTGAGAGTTATGTTGTATATGATAGGAATTTTAGGACTTCAAGCCCAGGAGACAGCATCTCAAGTAATCCTGAGAGAACTGCTCTGAGAAGGTGAGGGGAGGAGCCAGTTATATAAAAGTTTTGCAACAAAGGGCAGATAGTCTGAACAGTAAAAAATTATTGTTAATGAAAGAAAACCAGATAATCCAAATTAAGGAATTTAGTGTTTTTCTATGTATGGGAAGATGCAAGAATCTGGGCTCAATGGAATCATTCCCTTCATATGCATCTCAGGTATCCTGGAGCCATTATCCCATATTTTCACATCCTGAGCTTCGTTTCTTCAGGGCTTACCTTAGGAAATTGCTGTAGTCTGATGGCTGCTAGAGAGCAGGTATTCTTCTCCTTTCTGAGTCCTTGTAGGGCTCACCAGCTCATGCAGGAGGGCTGCAATCTCTGATGACTATGACATCCTTGTTTACTGCTATGGCAGGCAATATATGTTAGTCGCTCAGTCGTGTCCAACTCTTTGTGACCCCATGGACTATAGCCTGCCAGGCTCCTCTGTCCATAGGCTTTTCCAGGCAAGAATACTGGAGTGGATAGCCATTCCCTTCTCCAGGGGATCTTCCCTACCCAAGGATTGAGCCCGAGCCTCCTGCATTGCATGCAGATTCTTTATTGTCTGAGCCACCAGGCAAGCCCCCTATATGGCAGGAAATATTCCATTTCTCAAGCCCAGTTTATCTGTAAGTCCAACAAAGTTAGCCTTCATACCCAATTAACTCAACTGGCTATATAGTTCTGTACTGTAATAGATTTTTAATACTTTCCACACAAATAAAACATAAACAAATACAAAAAATAAAAATATTTTTTCATCTTGGAATACAGTACCTTGAAAGGTACCGTAGTACAGGACAACAGCTGGTACTTCTTATCAATACCAGCTACATCACCTCTGCCTTTATACTTCCTTTCAGACATCGTGGACTTGAGATAAAAATACTGTACTATGTACCCCATACAGTAGTGTAAAGTTCACAAAAGCAGATCCACTTATAGAGGATGCATGCGATGAAAATATACGCCGGACACGTGAACTAACTTTCCCAAATGGACATGCAAACGCACATTTACATCTTTGAAAGTTTGCAACTTAAAGTCTCCAGTGTAGAGGACTTACTGTAATAATGTCACTCCTCCTACCCAGTTCAGTTATTTGGGTCACTGTTTACATGTGGCCAGGTGTAACGGCCAACAGAAACAGTGCTACAGTGGCTGGAGCGTTGTGAGTAACTATTAAGGCTGAAAAAGCAAGCAGGAGCAAGGTCAATGAAAGATCTTAAAACATATTAGAGTTTAGACTTTATTCTTGGAGCTCTTGGGGGAGCAGTAAAATGTTAGACAAAGAAGCCAGCAGGCATATTTGGATACTAGAAAGCCCCCCTTGGCTGCAATGTAGACAGTGCCCTGGAGGGGCTGGGATTGGAGACAGGGGAAATACTGAAGCTGGGTGGCCATCCAGATGCAGACATGAGACAGTCATGGCACAAACTGGAGTGAAACTTTAGGGATGGAGAGATGAACAGTCCTCAGTGATACTTGAAGTGGTAAATCAGCAGAAAGAGCTTCATGGATGGCTGGATAGGAGGAGTGAGAAAAACTTGATGAGTGAAGGGTAATGGCAGTTTTCTGGCTCGGTCAGCTGGGACGATGCTTCCTGAAGGATTCCCTAAGGAATGCTTCCATAAGGAAGAGAGCTGGCTGTGGAAACAGGCAGGCTTAGAGGGAGGAATCGGGAGCTCCGTTTTGAGCATTCTGAGTGGGTGATTCCTGTGGGATTTCCAGGAGGCTATGTGAGATAAGGTATCAGAAACGTGGGCCTAGAGCTTAGAAGCTTAGATGATGAGGGAGAAGATGTAGGTTTTAGAGTTGTCATTATTTAGACGATATTTGGAATCATGAGAGGAAATGCACAAGCCCATTGAGGTGTGAAGAGAAAAAAAATGTAAGGTCAAAGACTAAGGTTGGGGAATAATGACATTAAGAGGTAAGTGGGTTAAAGCTTTCCAAGCAGCCTGAGAAGAAGTGACCAGAGAAGAAGGGGAGGACGAAGAGACTGTAGTTTCAGAGAAATGAAGAGAAAAGTGGTGTCGACAGTCTCAAAGCTGCTGAGTGATCGAGGAAGATAAAACCCAAGAACTAGATAAAATCCAAGAACTATTGGACTCAGTTCTCACAGCCTTTGCTGACTTCTGGGAGCAGTACAGGGGATCCCAGGGGCTGAAGAGGGCCTGCAGAGTGAGATAATAGAGGTAGTCCAGGAAACTTGTGGGGGGAAATGGGGCTGTAAGGGCAATGACAAACTTGGTAGCAACAGGAAGACAGACCTCTGGATGAAGAAAGAGGTTTTTGAGAATGTGAGAGCCTTGAGCATGTCTCCATGCCGAGGAGGAATAGCCAGTAGAGATTAGAGTGTGCAAACCTGTGATACAGTGAAATAAATGATGGTGGGGACCCATGAAAAAGTGGGAGAAGACGGGGTCCAGAGCATGGGCGGGATTAGTCTCGGGCAAGAGGGTCTCAGGCTCTATCATCACTAGAGAGAAAGAGAATGCTAGCCAGAGAATGGGGTGTTTATCTGCCCTGGGCAGGATGAGACGGACATTCAAGGCGAATAGATAAAGCTTAAAACAGTCACCATGGAGAGAGGGGTGTTTCTGAGAAAAGAAAAACTTAAACAGGAGAGGAATGATGTTGAGAAACTGTTTGTTTTTTTTATAACCGTGAATTTATGAAAGTGCCAAATTTTTTAAGTTTAGTAATTATGTTTTATTTCCAGAAGCATTCCAGGCATATGAGGAAGACAGTCACATCAATTCTTCTGCCATAGTTTCAACTTCCCTTATTTCTCTCTTTTTTTATAATTGTGTATCACAAATTTATTATCAAATTTCATGTATTGGCACTGAAACTTTACGATGCTGAACATAATCTATAAGTAAACATGCATACGAAAGAATTATGTGTAAGGGAATAGCAGTGTTTGGAAGAACGCTTTCTGTTCTCCAACCCTCTGAATCTGTTTCTCCAATCCTCTCCACCTTCACAGAAATTATATTTTCAGAGCAGAGAAAGGCATGGTCCACCAGGAATCTGAAAAGCAATGTTTTCACATCCTGTTGAATATTTTAGGCTGTTAGGCCATCCAGCACTTTTGGCCCGTGTTTCCCCCACTGTTGTGGAGAAGAAGCCAGTTCTTACTCCAGTTTGGAAACTGTTTCTTTGACTTGCTTTTGTTATTATAATCATAGTTAATGCGTTGCCTCAAAGGACCCCGCCTCGCTGCCTGACTGAAAACTAAAGTGCCTTTGTTTAGCTTATAGAGAGATTATCTGACCCTGCCCACCTGTGAACAGAAGAGATTAACACAGCCCTTCCAAAGGCTGGCCATTCCCTTGGAGATGTTTTACAAGACTGAAGACCCTTTCACTTCAATTCCCCACAGCCTCTCCCTGTCTATTCTGCCTTTTGACTTTAGTTCCTCATTGCTTCTTTCTGAAGGAAAGTTACAGAGCTCAAAATAACCTGGAGTTAGAATAAAACTTCCCTCCAGGTCCTCCCCATCATTCTGTGCAATACAAAGAACTCTCACCTGAAGGAAAAAGAAAATGGACATTAAGGTTGATTTGCCGTTTCTGCTGGTCCAGCCCCTGGCCGATCTCCAGAATTCCTTGCCCCAGCCGTTTAAGAGATAACTACTCCGAACAACCTTGGAGAAGAACAGGCCCCCTTAAGACAGTAGCTTTCCACATATACGGCTATATATACTTACTCTTCTCTTGGGTCAGTGCAGCAGCTCACCAATCTCACTGCTGCCCCTTCTCGCCTCATTAAAGGTAATATGGTCCTGTAAAGTGCCGGTCTTGTTCTTTTTCCGAACCTAGCTTTCTCTAACTCTCTTACCCTACACTTTCTCTCTGACTCTACAAAAGAACCTAGCATCCAGACCCCCAAGAGGGTTATTTTGAGGTGCTAGCCTGCCATCTTCTCAGTCAGCCTCTTCCTTGAATGAAGTCCCTTTCTTGTCTCAACTCCTTGTCTTTATTGGCTTATTGTGCAGCGGGCAGACTGAGCCTGAGCTTGGTAACAGCACCACCACCTTTTGAGCGCCCATCTCCTGCAAGGAAGTGGGCAGCCAGGACTCCCATCTTTCCTTGCCATTAGTGGAGGGCAGACCATTCCAGACTTGAACTGGGAGCTGATGGCACTGGTACTGTCGAATCCACTTGCGTGAGAGCCATGGTGTGTGTGTGTGTGTGTGTGTGTGTGTGTAATCCACTTGCGTGAGAGCCATGGTGTGTGTGTGTGTGTGTGTGTGTGTGTAATCCACTTGCGTGAGAGCCATGGTGTGTGTGTGTGTGTGTGTAATCCACTTGCGTGAGAGCCATGGTGTGTGTGTGTGTGTGTGTGTGTGTGTGTATGTGTTTATGTTCAGTCCACTCAGTCATGTCTGACTCTTTGCGACCCAATGGACTGTAGCCCGCCAGGCTCCTCTGTCCATGCAATTTTCCAGGCAAGAATACTGGAGTGGGTTGCCATTTCCTACTCCAGGGGATCTTCCCCACCCAGGGATGGGACCTGTGTTTCTTGTGTCTCCTGCATTGGCATGTAATTTTTTTGTAACCACTAGTGCCATCTAGGAAGCCTGAGAGTCATGGTGGGTGCTCTCGGTTTACAGAGCTGCCTGTGGCCAAGGTTCTAATGGTTCTGTCCAGGACTCGCCCTCAGCAGTGTGGGCAGTGTGGTCTGTGGTGGCCTCATCAGCGGCTGCTACAGCGGTTGGTATCTTTGCTGGTGCCATTTATCAATGGTGGGAGTAGAATTACGGTTCTTGACTGTGCAGCCTCCAAGCCAGGCTCTCTGGCCCTCCTGCAGATTCAAAGAGCTGCCTGACATCTTTATCAATCATCTTTCTGCTTAACTACTTAGAACTGATTTCATCTGTTGGTAGCTAACAACACTGAGTGCTATACACAGACAAAGCTGTTTGAGTTGAGGGTTTCTTGAAAAAAATAAAATCTTCCCACGTGGTCAACTCTAATTCTGGCTTCAGTGAAGGCTGAATTTCCAAAAAATTTGTGGGTGATGCAGAATGTTCCATGATCTCAGAAGAGTCCCCAAAGTTACTTTAGTGGTTAATTTTGAATATCTCAAAAATCTGAAAAAGAGCCCACCATTTGTCTATTCCATGTGTGAAATGATTTGTTGTCAAAGCTCCTTGGGATGGAAAAAGGAAAGTCTGGTATCCTGATCCTTATAATTTTCCTTATAATATAAGGAAATATATAGTATATAATATATTCCTTATATAATGTAAGGAAATATAATTTTTCTTATAATTTTAAGTTACTTAAAATTATAGGCAAAGAAGAGGCAGAGGGGAAAACAAAACATAAAATTTCAGTGTTTTAGATACTTGATTAAATATTTTATAATGTGTTTAGGGCTAAAATCATGAAGGAAAATAATACATGGGGATATCTATTATAATAATGATTAAAGAGCATATTGTATCTCTTTTGCATGTTTTTTATAAATACATATCATCATGCATTTTTAATTCCCCAGAGCCTACTACAATACTGGCAAGAAGGTAATCTCTAAATACCATGCGTATGTACTGATATACTCTCTTTTTGCATAAATTCATGTTTAATTTCCACGACATAAATATCAGGCTGCAAAAGGAACCCATATACACAACACTGTCTGTGTTTATGCCAAAATCCAGTCACATGAGTGTTGAGCTTGATCAGCAGTCCAGATGTTCAGCCTGGATTAGCATGTATACAAACACAGCTGCTAAACTAAGTCCCCATCCACTGGCACAGTGGATTGCCAAATACCTTTGCTTGATCTTTGCTTAGTCCTCTTCTTTGATGTTGTAGCAGGCCAATTTTTATATTAATACTTTACTTGGAATGGATTATCTGTGAGATGAAAACACACAGTGGACACAATCCTGAACTGAACCCCTCAGAGGCATTCTGTTGTTTCGTGAAGTCTTGGACATATGACTTCAGATGGTCAGCTGATACATGCTAACTGTGTGCTTATTAGTGAATTACTCTTCAGATGATCAGATATATTTTGATATACTTACATGTTTATAATATATTGGTTGATTGATTGATTTTGATATAAAAACTCAAGGAGATCTATTAAAGCCTGGTGATGTTTTCCCTTTGTAGTCAAAGAACTATAATGAATTCAGTCAAAATGTTCTACTGAACATGAATAATAGCCTGCCTATTCATTCACATTTTCAGTTCCTGAAGAACTGGAGTACTGTAAATTGTCTTTTTTACTCCTATAAACATGCTAGATTTAAATATCTTTGTATATGGGCAAGTGTGCAAGTCTTTTTTGAAGAAACATGATTTACTTGCATCAATTAGTTTTTAAGAGATTGCTATTGCTCCCCCCTTTTTTCACAGTTGTACAACCATCATTGAAATCAGTTTTAGGACATTTTCTCACCCTAAAAAGAAATTCCATGCATGTTAGTGGTCAATTCTCATTTTTTCCCAGCATTCCCCCTTCCTAGCCCTAGGCAACCAGCGGTTGCCTAGAGACACTATAGAGATGCTGTTTGTTTTGTCTCTATAGATTTGCCTGGACATTTCATACATATGGACTCATGCAGCATTTGGTCCTTTGTGACTCACTGCTCTCACTTGGCATCATGTTTTCAAGGTTCTTCCATGTTACAGTGTACAGCAGTATTCATTCATTCTTACTGCCAAATAATATTCCTTTATGTGGATGCATCACATTTTTGTTTATCCATTCTTCTGTTGAAGGACACATTTGGGTTGTTTTCGCTTTTTAACTGTTATGAATAATGCTGCTATGAACATTAATATATGAGTTTTCTATAAACATCTGTTTCCATTTCTCTTGGGTTGATACCTAGGAATAAAATTGCTGGCTTATATGATAACTCCATGTTTTACCTTTTGAGGAACTGCCAGTTTTCCAAAAGCAGCTGCACCATTTGTATTCCCATCAGCATTTGTATATACTTTTCAACGTCAAAATATTTTTATATTCTTGTGTGTGTATTAGTCACTCAGTTGTGTCCAATTCTTTGCAACCCCGTGGACTGTAGCCCACCAGGCTCTCCTGTCCATGGAATTCTCCAGGTCAGAATACTGGAGTGGGTAGCCTTTCCCTTCTTCAGGGGATCTTCCCAACCCAGGGATACGAATCTGGATCTCCTGCATTGCAGGTGGATTCTTGGAACTTATTAAAACTTTTAACTTTTGTATTCAATAATATATTATTCCATAATATTTGAGTAAAACTTAACCAAATGAAATTTTTTAATTGTTTGGAAATTATAGTTTCAGATTCAAAATATTAAAAGGAAATTGATTTTTAGAAGCCCAATTTTAATATCCATTTCTTCAAAGAAGAGAAAATAGATTTTTTCCTTTATTAATATAGTTATATTTTATAAGTTTACAGTTCAGTTCAGTTGCTCAGTCATGTCTGACTCTTTGCGACCCCATGAATTGCAGCACGCCGACCTCCCTGTCCATCACCAACTCCCAGAGTTCACTCAAACTCACGTGATGTATACGAAATTCAGAAGATCCAATTACAGTCCATTTTTCATCTCTGCTTTAGAGGCTAATCCAATCCACCTCTAACCTTCAACTAAATAAATGGAAAGTTCAAGTGGAAAATATTAACTGTGTCCATTATTGATCATTTCCTTTTTAAACAGAATATACAAAATTCTTAGTATTTTTTCAGGTATGTTTACAATTTTACACATGGATAAACAGCACTGAGAAATAATTTTAGTTTTACTCTTAGATAAATTGATCTTCTGATACTGATAGTTTAGCATCTATAATGTGGCTGGGTTTTAACACACACACATGCACACTGAGATCTATAGTTTTCCCAAGGTATTTTAATGGATCACTTATACTTTCTTTGTACCTACTATTTTAGAATGAAATAAATTTTTTTCCAATATGAGACTTAAATGGTAAGATGGAGTTCTATTTTGTGGTCTATAGTGTACAGTATTGTATATACAGCAAGATTGCCAGTTGAATACTACTTACCTTTGTCATAACTCAACACATAACTTTCTTTCTAATATTTCAGATTTTCCCTGAAACAACATTGCCTTATTATACTTGGCACTTAGCATACCTTGAAGCCAAGTTTCATTTCAGAATTATAGGCATATTTGAGAACCTGGCTTGTATGACATTTCTACATTTCTATCTATTGTCGTAAGATATGAATTAAAACATAAGCGATTTCTCAATCTGAATATCAGCCTGCTTTAATTGTCAGGTTCCTGAAAAAGCAATTGACTCTAAGATTAATAAGCCATCCATGAATACCTTCAATTTGTATCACGGAGAAGCACTATTTGAAAGAAAATGTAAAGACCCATCATTTTATTGGAGGATGATCTCATTCAGAAAACCTCCAATTTCCTTGAAAGGGTAGAGTTATCTTTAAATAGAAAATAGGGCAGTTGCCCAACACTAGTTTTTTCTGTGTCAGTGCTAAACTTTAAACTTTATTTCATTCCCTGATTTTAAAACTACATCTGGATATGTGTTAAGACCATAAAAATCCCTTTGGATTGAGAACATCATAAATTTGCTGCCAACTCTCAATAGATTTCAGCCTGCTGGTTATTAATCCTTAAATATTACATCATCATGATAAAAGAAGCAAGCATATGAGGGATTATTGTGTTAAAAATAGGAAATGTACTTTTAAACAAGGATATATTGACCGTCTGTAATTTTCTGCTGCAGGGACTGCAGCCCCCCAGGCTCCTCTGTCCATGGGATTCTCCAGGCAAGAGTACTGGAGTGAGTTGCCATTTCCTAACCCAGAGTCAAATCTAGGTCTCCTGTATTGCAAGTACAGCCGCTAGGGAAGCCCCAGTTTGGTACAGCAGAAGCTTTCTGGAAAAATCTTTTCTGCTCTGCTTCTACTCCACATCCCAAAGTTGGTCAGCATGTGGTCATGGTGGAGCTCTTACCTGGAATCAGCCAAGCTGCAACTCCGAAACGTTAGCTTAGTGATCCTCAGCAAATAAATCTCTCACTGTCACAGAGCCTCACTTTCTTCATTTATGAAATTAGGATCAATCACAGATTTTGCTTTCTTTTTAAGGCAGTTTGGAAGGTCATTACTAAATATGGAAAATTCCTTTTAAAATAGCTTTGTAAACTGTAACTGCTCTTTCATTTAAGAAATAATGATTTTTATAAAAATGCAAAACTCTTATCAAATATCAAATTTAGGACTCAGTTTGCTCATTAAAATACTTGCAAATAGCCACTAGTGTTATTTTTCTGTTCAACAGTTCAGAAATTTTGCTGTGTCTTTGCTCAGCTTATCAATTTCACACCAGAAAATTTCAGTGGCTTAGAGTAATTTTAAAATCATCACTTTGACTAAAATGCTGTGTAGTTACTAGATTCTGTAATCACCAGGTAGCTAAAAACTTAAAATTAATCATAAGTTAATAAAGGACTATTTCACATAACAATTATTGATCTTATACTTCAGTTTTGTCCGACTCTTTGCAACTCCATGGACTGCAGCATGCCAGGCCTCCCTGTCCATCATCAACTCCCAGAGTCCACTCAAACTTATGTCCATTGAGCCGGTGATGCCATCCAAACATCTCATCCTCTGTGGTCCCCTTCTCCTCCCGCCTTCAATCTTTCCCAGCATCAGGGTCTTTTCCAACGAGTCAGTTCTTTGCATCAGGTGGCCAAAGTATAACTAGTAGAATTTCTGAGAAGGGTGGTTTGATTTGATTCCTGCTTCAACCCACTCCAGTATTCTTGCCTGGAGAATCCCATGGAGAGAGGAGCCTGGTGGACTACAGTCCACGGGGTCACAGAGTCGAACACGACTGAGTGACTTCACTTCACTTCACTTTTGATCCTGTACCACCTACAGAGGGCGCTCTTCTCACTCCTATCTTCTATCCGTGTACCCAGCCTTCTGGGCCAGGGATGACCTAGATTCTTCCCTTCTACTGAAAGGGAGATCTTCATTCATATCAGTATTTAGCAGTACTGATTAAATGTAACTGAACAGGAGCAAATCCCCCCTTAGCCTCCTTGTAAGTCCTCTTTTAGTTCTGGATTATAATATTCGTACATATTGACCAGGATTGTATGCATAACAGAGACAGTCTCCCCCACCAGAGCCAACACACCCTTTCTTTTGACCCCCATCTGTTTTGGCACCATCTCTTCTGACCACTTCCTAACAGATGAAGAATTACATAAAGTAATGTAAGTTTTAAAACTGCTGTGCATGTGGAAACATAGGCCTCCAAATTTCTGTCCTCTCTTCTCACACCTATCCTGCATGGACCCCAGAACCCCTGGGAATTTATCCTGTGCCAACTTCTGTCAATGATTTCTAACTGTTTCTCATTCCATAAGTTTTTAAAGACCTTATCCCCTAGGTAATCTGATTCAATAGGTCTGGGTGGGGAGCTATAAAATCTTTTGACCATACATCAGAGTTGTATTCCTAAGAAGCCATGCATTATTAATGAAGTATGCCAATTAAACAAATATTTCAATGGAAAATAAGAAAGTCTGAAGCTCAAAATTTTTAGTCATATAGAAAAGTAAGCTTTCCCGCATGTTCTTAAAAAAAAATGGCTGTAAGTGTATGGCTATAAAATAGATATGGGCTGTGCTTAATCACTTAGTCATGTCTGACTCTTTGTGACCCCTTTGTGACTCTTTATAGCCTGCCAGGCTCCTCTGTCCATGGGAATTCTCCAGCCAAGAATACTGGAGTGGGTTCCTATACCTTCCTCCAGGGGATCTTCCCAACCCAGAGATTGAACCCAGGTCTCCCACATTGCAGGTGGATTCTTTACCATCTGAGCTACCAGGGAGGCCATAAAATCAAGTAAATCCAGACTTGATTTAATTCAGACTTGCTTCGTGTTGCCCCTCCCCCACTGCCAGAATTCTTGTTATCCCTAGGATTTTTACATACAACTAAGCACTTTAAAAAATTGTTGACATAGGAAGCACAAAGCTACACAAAGCAGCTGTTGCACAAGAAAACAGGCTTTATTTTAATGCTCACTGCTGGTTTGCAATCGTTATTTTCCTGCTATTTTCTGTTTATGATAGCATTATAATCAACAGTAGTTTACAGCTTTGTGGGGAAATCAAAATGTGTTGCCTGCTTAATCAATCATAATGTATGTAACATGTAATCTAAAAATTCCAGCCAGCAGAAATCTCTGAAATAAGCAGACTGACAAACCTCCCCAAGTGATTCTGGTAACTTTTCGAAAAACCTCTGGGCTGACTGCTCTATGTACACCTGTATCACCACTGCCTCAAACCTGCATACTTATTTCAGGCTCATTATCTGTCTTCTCTACCACACCAATGTCACCTTTTGAACTTCCTAATTTTTTTGGTGCCTAATTTTTTGTGTACATGCTTTCTACTTTTTGTTAATTGTTCCAACATTTTTCTAGTTACTCTGGCTAAATACCTAAGAGCCATATGATACCTCATTAACCTCATTTATTGAATGAATTTCTAGGACCTGTCCATCTTCTCTCCAAATTATTTAACTCCTTCCCCCCCCCCACCCCCCATCCAATAGAGCTATAATTAAGCTCTAATCAGGAGTCTTACCAAGCTTCCTAACCAGTCTTTCTTTCTCTATTCGTACCCATTTTTTGGCCAGAGTAATCTTCTTAAAGTACAAATCTGAGCTTGGCAGTCTATAAATGAAAAAAAAAAATCTTTGATGACCATTTATTCTGCAACTGATATGAGCTGCTTGGGGCAGCACAAAGAAAGTCACAAATCTTATTTTTCAAAATACAGCCACCTCAGGACCAAATATTAGGTTAGCAAGGAATACTAGTATCTTTCTCTTGGGGCCTGTTCTCTTTCCCTGAATGATCTGATAACCATGGGAGCTTAATGAGCCAATTCTACCTTTAAATACTTGGTAGAGTCTAGGATAATATGGTCAATCTTCCAGTGCCTCTTGATTTTCACTCACTGCTGTTTTTGCCTGTAGAATTGTTGTTCCAAACAGGACCTACTATTCTAATGTGATTATCAACCAGGATCCCTCTAGAAGTTGTAGTAGTTATGACATAAACAGTGCACCTACATCAGGGTTTCTGATTCATCTATAGTGTGTCCTGGAATTAGGTTTATCTTCCATCTGCATCAGAGTCTTGACTCCAGGTTACAGTGCAGACCCTTCCCTCCCTTTCTATTACATGTTCCCATTTCAGGCCCATTCTTGCCATAGATCTTGGTTGAGACCATCTCAGTCTAAATGGAACGATTCACTGAAGTACATGAATTTTATTTCTTTTCCATCCAGGGTGATCCTTTGCTCTAGACAAAGTCTTGTCCTTCCCCAAGTGACAAATCCACTTGGAGTGGCAGTACTATTTACTGTTTCATAAAAAGGGGCCCTATTCTGCCTTGTTTCCCAGGCAATCTTTGCCTGATTACTTTACATTTTATTTAATGATGAGGGGCATTTAAAGTGCTTCTTTCCAACCAAAGATAAGCCTCAAGGAGGGGCATCCTGCAAGTTTTAAATGGCAGCTGTGTCTGCTTTAAAAAAATAATCAACCTAATTAAGGTAGATTTCTGTGATAGCTTCTGTACCAGCTTTGTGCTAGACATTGGGGATCACAGAGTCTAGCAGGAGACTAAGACATGAAAACAAAGAATTTCAAAGTGATGAGTGCTTCAGTAGTGGCAGGCACATGATCTAGAAGCTGCACAAAGGAAAGAGTGACTTATTCTGTTTGAGAAAGTTAGAGACGCAGGTTATAGAACCTGGTATTGGGCAATACATGGATATCCAAGGGAACAAGGGTCAGTGGAGGGCTGAACAGGGGTAGATATGGGACCTATGCTGCTGCTGCTAAGTTGCTTCAGTCGTGTCTGACTCTGTGCAACCCCATAGACGGCAGCCCACCAGGCTCCCCCATCCCTGGGATTCTCCAGGCAAGAATACTGGTTGGGTTGCCATTTCCTTCTCCAATGCATGAAAGTGAAAAGTGAAAGTGAAGTCACTCAGTCATCTCCAACTCCTAGCAACCCCATGGACTGCAGCCTACCAGGCTCTTCCATCCATGGGATTTTCCAGGCAAGAGTACTGGAGTGGGGTGCCATTGCCTTCTCCATGAGACTTATGGGCATCATATAAAAAGGGCAGAGTCATGAAATAGAAGGACTCTGTGAAGTAAAATTCATGTTTTATGGCAAGACAAGAAAAACTGAAGCATAAAAGCTTTCTGTGTCCTTAGGCCTCCTATCTCCCCTCTACTGTGCCTTATGTATCTGTGTTATGCATCAACCCAGCCTCCCCATCAGCAGAAATACCTGCTCAACCATAAAGAGCAACATTCTCCTAGCACCGACAAGACAGCTCCCTAAAAGATAACATTCCTTCTTAATCTTGTAAGGGGCCGTGATGACCTGTGACCCACGTCTTGCTAGACTGTATAAACTGTCAATAATAATGTCATTTAATGTACAGCCAGTCCTCTGCCTCAGAAACTTTGTGCTTTGACCTCTAACAGGTGGGACAATTATCGAAGATTTCTGAGGCTGTCCTGGGCTATAATCCTTAATTTGGCTCCAGTAAAATGTTCCATTTCTTTCTTAGATCAACTGATTTATTGTTTTCATCCACAGTATGCTGTGGAATACGTGGAGGAGTAGTGCTATGTGGATGGAGCACGGGAATGAGGGTGGGAGAGTAGGAATGAGAAGGGTGGCAGATAAGGTTAGAAGGCAAGCCAAAAACACTAATCAAAGGTCTACAGACTGGAGCATTATGACTTCAGAATACATCCAGGTGTTTTGTGTACATTCGGGCCAGGCGCTTCAGTCGTGTCCGACTCTGCAACCCACCAGGTTCCTCCGTCCATGGGATTCTCTAGGCAAGAATGCGGGAGTGGGTTGCCATGCCCTCCTCCAGGGGATCTTCCCAACCCAGGAATCAAACCCTGGTCTCCTGCATTGCAGGCCGATTCTTTACCTTCTGAGCCACCAGGGTAGCCCAGAGCTAACTGGAATGGGAGGTAACATTCAGGAGTCGTCAATGGCTGAAGTCCAAATTCCTTACTAAGATACATAAGACACTCCAGCATGAGAGTCCATTTTCTTTTTTCTTTCTGAACTTGCCTCTTGTCATGCAATCCTATGTTTTTTTTCGTTGATAAATTACTTGCTGTTTCCTTGGATCACATCTGGATTCTCTCCTTCTGTGCCTCTGCTTCTGCTGTTTCCTTTTTCTTCCTGGAATGAACTCCCTCTCTGGGCTTCTGCCCTCTCCCTGCCTTCCTCCAGCACGCACAAACTCAAAGCCTTCTGTATGGACCCAGCTTCAAAGTCACCTTTTCAGTCACATGTACCTGCTCTTCCTGATTGACAGTAAATCCATGTGATCAGATGTTTCTGCAGCATTATATGTAACTTGTTCTTATATCTTTCTACATTGGATTACTGTTAACTTTAGTAGACTAAATTTTTTGAAGATGGGTGAATTTATGAGTCATATTACATTCGCTTAGTTTTACAAATATCATCTTAGAGGATAACTATGGTATTTTGTACATGTCATTTTATCAACTGTCACTTATATTTTTAACTATAAAAAATACTTTCTATTCCCAACAACTTGAACATTGTTCTACTTAAAGTAACTAATGTCATACATATGAGAGCATTGAATTGTTCAGCAGTCATCTCAGATGTGATCAAAGATTTCCTTAATGTGAACTAGAACAAAATAAGGAGTGGAAATTTAAAATCAGATAAGGTGTGGAGGACTATCATTAATGATTTACAGGCTAGACTTTAATTAGAACTTTTGCATCAAAATAGAAAGCTCATTTATGTTTTGTAATGTTCCCCATAAGTGACCAAAATATATTATTTACAGAATGAGTGATATATCAATATTCAAACATATGATATATTTTGCCAGCTTTCTCTTAATTAGTCTTTTCTTATCATTTATCAAGAACAAATTGTCCAATAAAGCATGATATTTTTCATCAGTACATGAGAACTCACTGAATGGAAGCAAAGATTCTACCTGACATAATTTTAAAATAAACCAGAGTCCAAGCTGCCCTTAAATGTTAAATGTAAGACAACCACCTTTTGGTGGTTTATTAAGTTATTTACCAGCTTAAATAGAGCTTCCCAGGTGGCTCACTGCATCCCACCTGCCAATGCAGGAGACGTGAGAGACTCAGCTTCGATCTCTGGGTTGGGAAGATGCCCTGGACGAGGAAATGGCACCCTACTCCAGGATTCTCCCTGGGAGAATCCTATTGACAAAGGAGCCTGGGAGGCTACAGTCCATGGGGGCACAAAGAGCAGAACACGACTGAGCATCTGAGTGCGCTCACACACACACACACACACACACACACACACACACAGCATAATTAGCTATTCCTTCTTCAGGATTAGTAAACTGAATTACTTAACCTTTGTCTTTTTTTCCAGATTATCACTTGGCATACCTGGTTAACTCCTCCAGCACTATTAAACACACACACACAAACACACAATCATTATGGCAAAGAGTGAATTGTAGTTTTCTAAGTATCTATTTGGATACTAGCTTAACGCTCTATCAGATATTTGTGGAATATGTTTTTAAGTAGTGTATTAATAATAAATAAAATGAGCTTTTAAGAGAAATGTAATAAAACTTTCTCTTCTCATTATTTTCAGTAGGATATTAGACTATAAATCATCAGCTTTTTGCAGTGAGGACTAGCCTATTGTTTGTTTGTTTTATATTTATCTATAATGCTCATTTAAAGATACTTCAAATTGTCAGAAATTCTTTAATGAAGAGGGAGTATTTGAGGCAATATTTGTGCCATGTACCATCTCATTAGATATAAAAATGTTTTTCCTTAATTAAAACATCCCCAAATGTCATGATATCAATTATTTTTTGAGTAAAAACTAAATTTTCCTAAGTATACAGATACTCAGTTTAGAGAATCTGAAATTAGTCATCCAGTCTTTTGTATTCTATGTTCAACAAAAAGAGGAAGCACCTACAATTATATATGCTAGTACTCTATATGCTAGTAACAACCATTTCAAGAGTGGTTGTTACATAGTTTACACCAGGCTCAAACACACATGAACCCTTGATGTTAAAAGTATCAGGATACATTTCATGGAACTGAAAAGGATAGTTTCTGCCTGTCCCTGACTCATGATAATAATGGTTCTCATTTCTTATCCAAGGGGAACAGTGTGATAATATTAACAATGTATGCTCTGATAATAGTCGCCCCACTGCACCCCACCACAGGATCACCACCACTATAATAAAACAAAGAAGAAAATATTAGGTGGAAACAAATGAAAAACAAAAAAAAAAGGAAATGCTTAAAGCAAAAATCTAGCTGAAACTTGAGCTAAAATATTTGAAACATGGATGATTTGAAGATACAGGAAAATTCTTTTTCTCAAAATTATAATTAGTTGCTGCTTCAAAGTTGTAAAAATCTGAACACTCCTTTGCATTCTTCAGCTCTTGCGAATGAGAAAACACCTGAATGGGTTCATTAAATATAAAAACACAGCAAACACCTGATGATTAGTCTTAAAAATACTGAGATGACCGTTAATACAGATATTTTACCCAGAGAAGCTTCAGCATTCTCTTTTTAACAATGGGACAGTCAAAGCTGTTTTTCTAGGATCTGTTTTGGTTTTCTCTGTATGGAATTGTGCCTTGAAATTATTATTTGTTTTTGTAGAGATCCATGAGTTTCTGTTTGAGCAGTTCTTCTTAGGATATGAAATATTCATTTGCTAACTTCACTGAGCTCCTATTATGTGCTAGACACTGCAGTAGACACTGTATGTAAGGCTGACATTACCCTTGCCTCCTAGAATTCATGATGGAAAAGAAGAAGGAGACAGTGAGTGAGGGCACACAATAAACAAATACAAATTTTGCCAGGCAGAGACAAGTGCTAGGAAGAAAGAGAATAAGGAGAGGAGAGTGACGGTGCAGAAGGGAGGGCAGGGTAGACACTTCAGATACCATATTCAGGAAAGACCTTTCTCAGGAGATGCTTTGTGAGACTAGGGGACAAGCTTTCTCCCAGAAGCAGAGAGACCATATTAGAAGGCCAGGGACACAAGGGACAGGAGCTGGAGGGGCAGCGGTGTGGCGGTGAGAAGTGGTCAGGGTTAGATACTGGTGTCTGCAGGGCTTGCTGGTGGATTAGATATAACGTATGAGAATGACTCCACATTTTTGCTCTGACCAAGTAAATTGATTTGCCAATGAAATCAAAGAGAAATGTTGAGTCTGGAGAGCAGGTTTAGAACATAAGCTCTGACAGGCTTATGTTCATCTCAGTTGCGGAGTTCAGGGAAGAGGCCCAGTGCGGAGACAAATTTGAGAGTGTTGAGAGCGCTTAAAGCCTTGCTACTGGATGAGATTACCTAAGAAGAAAGACTGAAAGAGGACATAAGCCCGTGACTGAAATGTGTCCTTAGAGGTGTTCAGGACAGAAGGCAGAAATGTAAAATGGACAGGATAGAACTAGATGGTTGGAATCAGTGTAACACAGAGTGTTACTTAAAACTGAGACGAATCAAGACTCATCTTTTCTGATGTGATGGCCTCACTGGGGCCCCATTGGACTGGACATTCTTACTGTCATTCACCCTGTGTGTGAGGTGTGTGCTCAGCTGTGTCCAACTCTGTGCGACCCCGTGGATGGTAGCCCGCCAGGGTCCTCTGTCCATGGGATTCTCCAGGCAAGAATGCTGGAGTGGGTTGCCACTTTCTCCTCCAGGTAATGTTCCTGACCTATGGATTGAACCCAAGTCTCTTGTGCCTCCTGCATTGGTAGGCAGATTCTTTACCGCTGAGCCACTAGGGAAGCCCACATCATTCATCCTAGAAGAGGCATGTTCAAGACCGGGAAATAAGAGCTATACAAAGTAGGCCTTATATGGGGTGTGGCATGACATCTTGCTCTTATACCACTGGACCTCTTTGCAGCTGGGCCTGGACTAGGTGTTCAGAGGCCCATGGAGGCCCTCCAGGAGGAAGGGGCAATCTGTCCTGGGACGTGAATGTGGTGGAGCTAGACCTTGAAGCTGACCATAAAATGGAGGAGGAGGGTTTTGACTCTATAGGCCCGGTAAATTCATACCTAGGTGTTCATTCCCAGTAAATCTGAGGTTGTACTTCCCTTCTGACATCTTTCTTTTTTTCAAGTCTTGTCAAAAATTATGCCCTGGGTTTATGCTGCAGTGGATCAAAGTGAATTAACCTAAATGTGGACGCGCTCGAATGAAATGGAAAAGAGAACAGACTCTGGTGCCAGACATAGGAAACAAATCCCACTGCCACTGCCTGTTAACTGAAAAATCAGTTAGGGGGTGAATTAACCAGTTTAGGAGAGACATAAGAACCAGATGTAAGCAGTGGGAATGAGCATGTAAAGACACAGATTAAAGAGACATTGGTGGCTAATCATAAGTGAAGCATAGGAGAATTGTTTAAGTGGCTCTGAGATTATTACTTGGGTTATTAAATAAATTACCATCAACCCCCCAAAAAGGACTAAAAGAGGAAGGCCATGTTTCAGTCAGAGTGATAATGAAGTGATAATTAAGTTCTGAACATGCTGCGTATTTGGCAGAGGAGTTCAAGAAGCAACTGAGGATGGAGTCTAGCTCAAAACTACTCTGACTGTACGATTGTTGCTGTTGTTCAGTCACTGAACAACAAGTGTCTGACTCTTTGAGATTCTGGGGACTGTGTCCATGGGATTTCACAGGCAAGAATATTGGAGTGGGTTGCCCTTTCCTTCTCCAGAGAACCTTCCTGGCCCAGGGATTAAACCTGTGTCTCCTCCATTGGCAGGCAGATTCTTTACCATCAGGGAAACACAGCTATATGATTATGAAGCATGAATAAATTACTATGAGTATGAATGGTATTCATACATGTCAGAAACATAAAATGCACCTGCTTTTCTTCTATTATTTGGGGCATGGGAAAATATCTCTTTTCTAGGTATATCTATTTTTCCCAGCTTTTTTGGGATATAAGTGACATATGCTATTATGTAAGTCTAGGTGTACAACATAATGATTTGACATATGTATATTGTGAAATGACTACTACAATAATATTAGTATTAGTTAAAACCTCCATCATCTCACGTAGTTACCATTTGTGTGTGCTGAGAATAATTAAGATCTAGTTTCTTAGCAACTTTCAAGAAACAATGCAGTATTTTATACTATAGTCACAATGCTGTACAAGAGATCCTCAGAACTTTGTCTTATAAATTATTTATAACTTAAATATAATATATAACTGAAATATAACTTATTTATAACTTAACTGGAAGTTTGCATCCTTTGATCAACATCTCCCCATTTCATCTTCTCCCTCAGCCCTTGGCAACCATTGTAATTTATTTCTATGAGTTCAGCTTTCTGAGATTCACATATAATTGACATCTTACAGTATTTATCTTTCTCTAACTTATTTCACTTAGCATAATGCTCTTCTGGTTTATCCATATTGTTACAAATGGCAGAATTTCCTTCTTTTTAAAGGCTGAATAATCTATTGTGTGTGTGTGTGTATGTGTGTATATATATATATATATATATATATATATATATATATGGTCCTTATATATACACACAGGATTCCCAGTTGGTTCAGTGGGTAAAGAACTTGCCTGCCAATGCAGGAGATGTAAGAGACATGGGTTTGATCCCTGGTTTGGGAAGATCCCCTACAGGAGGGCATCGCAACCTACTCCAGTATTCTTACCTGGAAAATCCCATGGAGAGAGGAGCCTGGTGGGCTACAGTCCATGGGGTTGCAAACAGTTGGACACAAATGAAGTGACTTTCCACACATTCATGCATTATATATGTGGATATTATTCTTCATTCTG
The DNA here is from genome assembly GCF_001704415.2 of Capra hircus. Lineage (NCBI taxonomy): Eukaryota > Metazoa > Chordata > Mammalia > Artiodactyla > Bovidae > Capra > Capra hircus. Next base: position 99,792,563 of record NC_030811.1, on the reverse strand, counting down.
TTAATGTAGTATGTGACGTTTGTTGATTCACCTATGAGGAACCATTCTTGCATCCCAGAAATAACTCCCATTTGATCATGGTATGAATCTTTACATGTGCTACTGGATTTGGTTTGCAGGTATTTTTTTTGAGAATCTCCGCATATATATTCATCATGAATATTGGTTTGTAGTTTTCTTTTCTTATAATGTCCTTTTCTGGCTTTGGTAATGACGGCCTCATGAAATGAGTTTGGGAGTGTGCCTTCCCTCATCAGTTTTTGAGAAGATTTTGGGAAGGACTGGTGTTAATTCTTCTTTAAATGTTTGGTAGAATTCACCAGTGAACCATCTAGCCCTGGGCTTTTCTTTGTTGGGAATCCTTTGGTTCAGTGTTCTTATGCCTTATTGGTCTGTTTTGGTTTTCTATTTCTTCATGATTCAGTCTTGGGAGGTTGTATGTTTCTAAGAATTTATCCCTTTCTTTTACTTTGTACAGTTTATTGGCATATAAATATTCATATTATTTTCTTAAAATCCCTTGTATTTCTGTGGTATTCATTTCAGGTTCCCTTCTTTCATTTATATATATATATTTTTTATTTGAACCTTTTCTCTTTTCTTGGCTTGTCTAGCTAAAGGTTTGTCAATTTTATTTATCTTTTTAAAAACTAACCTTAAGTTTTGCTAATCTATTATTTTTATATTCTATTTCATTTATTTCAGCTCTAATCTTTATCATTGCTTTCTGCTAACTTTGGGTTTAGGTTATTCTTCTTTTTCTAGTTCTTTGAAATGTAATATTAGGTTGTTTCTTTGATCTTTCTCCTTTTCCTTAGTGTATGCATTTCAAGCTAGAAATTACCTCATTGAACTGCTTTGGGTGCATCTCGTAAGTTTTGTGTTTCCACTTTCATTTGTCTCCATATTTTTTGATTTCCCTATTGATTTCTTTTTCAGTCCACGGATTGTTCAGGACCGTGTTATTTAATTTCCAGGTACCATATTTGTGAATTTTCTAATTTTTCTCCTGTTACTGGTTTCTGGTTTCATACCACTGTGGTCAGAAAAGATACTTGACATAATTGCAGTGTTCTTAGCTTTGTTGAGACTTGTCTCATAGCTTAGTATTTGATTCATCCTGGGTAATGTTCCATGTAGGTCTGAGAAGAATGTGTATTCTGCTGCTGTTGAAATGTTTTGTATATATGTCTATTAGAGTCATTGGGTCTATACTGTTGTTCAAATGCTGTTTCTTCATTGATTTTCTGTCTGGAAGACCTATCCATTAAAGTCCCCTAGCACATTATTTTTTCCGATGAGAAATTATAGTCTCCTCTTTTTGGATGGATTTAAACATATCGTAAGTTAATGCCACCATGCTCTGCATACTGTTACTTCTACCTGCAATTCTGTTCCCCTACCCCTTGTCTGATACCCCTTGAGTTCTTTGAATATTCAGTTTAATATTTGAAAATTCAGTTTATGTTTTTCTGTTAAGCTACTGTGACTGTCAGATAAATTTTGTGCAGGCATAGGACTTGATAATAGCTTCTATATTACTACCCGGAAGTCCTGTTGAATATCATAGCAGTTAAGTGTGTGTCTAGCACCTCCACTGAACTAATTCCTTTCACTAGAAATCATGTCTTCTGTTTACCCAGACCTTCAAACATGGAAAATTCTAATAAAAATGCACTGAAACAAAGTGAGAAACTCTAGAAGCAGCGATATATAAAAATATGAGTGGTTGGAACTTCCCTGGTGGTCCAGTGGTTAAGAATCCGCCTTGCAGTGCAAGGGACGCAGATTCAATTCCTGGTTGGGAAACTAGGATCCCACATGCTGCAGGGCAACTAAGCCTGCGTACTGCAACTAAGACCTGATGCAGTGAAATTTAAAAAAAAAAATGGCAAATGTCAAGAAGGACATTAGTTGCAGTATGTATATGCTTAAGTATATAGTTGAAAATCAGATTTTGGAAGACAGAAAGAATGCTACAGACATCAGATTTGACCTGGGTCCTGGTATTTGCATAGGGGAAACAAGGCAAATTACTCAGTTTTTTAATTTGAAAGAAGAAAACTTACCCTTTCTTAAGATTAGTATTTCTTCAAAATGTCTAATCAGTGATTACTAGGAGAAGGCAATGGTACCCCACTCCAGTACTCTTGCCTGGAGAATCCCAGGGACGAGGGAGCCTGGTGGGCTGCCGTCTATGGGGTCGCACAGAGTCGGACATGACTGAAGCCACTTAGCAGCAGCAGCAGGATGCTTATTGAAAACACAGATCACTAGCCCCTCTCCTGATGATTCTGATTTGGCAGGTCTGTAATAGGGACCAGGAATTTGTATTTTATAAGCACTACAAGGTGATTCTCATTATTAGCCAAGTTTGAAAAACCATAACTAAAGTCAGAGTTTCACAGAGCTCCTAGTGTCTCAGCAAGTTTTTCATGGTCCGTCTAGCCAAAAGAAGTAACCCAGAGTTCCTTTTATTAATAGATGTTGTTGAGTCACGTCCAACTCTTTTGCACCCCTATGGACTGTAGCCCGCCAGGCTCCTGTGTACATGGGATAGATTCAGACAACTTAATAGTTGTAGTTGTTATCAGGGTCCAACAGATGGCACTGTATTTCCCTCCAAAAGTTAAAATATCCCATAAAACTCCTATGATTTCTCTGAGGCACCCCAGAGCACATCAGCACATAGTTTATGAACTGTAGCCTAAAGGGTGCATTTTCCTGGCATAGCATTGAAATTAAATATTTGAATGGGCCTTCTACAGAAAGACTGTGCAACAAAATAGACCATGTGTTCTATGAATTTGATCTTTTTCTATCATTTGCTGTTTTCATATGGTTGTTATCGCTCATAAAGCAGGAGTATCATTCTCTCATTAACAGCCAGATAACGAATATTTTAGGTATTTCAAAGCTCCAGATGGTTTCTGCTGCATTTTCTTATCTTGTCTTTTCTGTTGCAGCCCTTTAAACCTGTAAAAAGCATTCTTATCTCTTGAATTTGACCCACAGGCTATATAGTTAACCAAGGGGTTCTAGTTATAAGCCTAGGATAAAACATTAAAGTACAATTTAGTGAAGGTGATTCTAAATATTGTAAGCTGTCAATATTTTACTATCTCATCTTTTTTGGCTTTAAGGAAGTGTGTGTAGAAATGCATCCCAGCAACTAATATTTTGTTTTTGTTTTGTTGTTTTGTTGTTTGTGACCCCTGGGCTATGGCCCGCCAGGCTCCCCTGTCCGTGGGATTATGCAGGCAAGAATACTGGAATAGGTTGCCATTTCTTTCTCCAGGGTATCTTCCCCATTCCGGGATGGAAGCCACATCTCCTGGATTGGCAGGCAGATTCTTTACCACTGAGCCACCCGGGGAAGTCACTAATAGGTGAATATGCAACAAATACGGCCTGCTTGATTTCAGAGCTAATATGACGAGAAAGCTGTCATAGAAGCTTGCTCTTTATTCTTCATTTAATGAGAATTTGCAAGTTTTTCTCCAGCTTAATAAAGAATTATCTTTAAATTTTCAAGAAAAGGGAGACTATCACTTTAAAAGTGCTGGCTAATTACTGAAAATGGCTAATGAGAGTTCACAATTATAATACAGCAAGCTTTAGCTTATACTAGATAAATAACTTGGTAGAATATGCCATTTGAGACTTATAGTTTTTTTTTCCAAAATTAGTATTGCTGTCTTGAAAATATGTACTGTGCTTAGGTTAGTCTTTAGGTTTTACGTCAGTTTTTTTTGATCTAGTGTGATAATGCTAGTCATAAGGAGACAAATATAGCAATAATGGTCTTGAGAAAAATTGGGAAATTTCTTGAGGAAATTTCAATCCATTTTATAAAAGTGCAATTTTTTGGAAAACAGTGCACCATAAAAATTCTTCCAATATCTTACAGCCTCCACCAAAAAGATATTTATTAAAGATTTCTCAGATCTTTACCAGTACTCCTCCTTAATTGTTGTTATAAGTACTCTGAATTTCATGTTTTGCAATTACATTTATTCATGTGGATATTTGGTTACTTTCTTTTTCTCTCACGGACTTCAATATTTCACGAGTGCGAAGACAAGGTCTGAACTGCTCACCATTCTATCCCCAGACACACAGAATTGTGCCTACTGCTGTACAGTGTTCAATAAATACTTGCACATTTATGGGTCAAGCACACTGTTGCAATGAGTCAAACTTATCCAGTGGAAAGTATTATGGATTTAGTGATTAGCGGATAAATTTCAGGACCACTACTAATTTTCCTTGGATTACCTGAAACAGCGAGAGGATTTCTTCATCTGTAAAAATCGGCCTATTTCTACCTGTCGCCACCTCACCGAGATGTTACTAGGATCGCGTGGCAGAGAGCATTTATTTGCTCAGCGTAAGGAGGATGTGTTACAGACATCAGTCTGGCCCAGGACTCTCCGGGCAGCTACTGGGGCACGTCCACGTCACCCCGTTACATAAAGGGGCCCGCCCGTCCGGAGTCCTCTGAAATCCCTGACCCCGAGTCACCGGCCACCGCCCCGAGGACGCCATAGGATGCCCTGAAGCCAGGCGGCGCAGGGTGGCGCCCGCCCAAAGATAGCGGCCGGCTGCAGTAAGCTTCTGAAACAGCTGCGGCTCTCGGGGCTGAGGCCGGAAACCCCACCACACCCGCCCGCCGTTAGCCAGCTCCCGGGTCGGTTTGAACTTGACCCTGTTTTGCCGTTGCTAGGAGACCCGGCTCCAGTGCGCCCCCCACTGGCCCGCGTCCGGGCGAGCACGGGAAGGGGGCGGGGCCCCGGCAGGCGCCGGGGGCGGTCGGCAGAGCACCGTTAGGGCTGCCCGGCGCCGGGCCAGCGCCCCTGGAAGCGGCGTCTCGTCCCCTGCCACCGCCCAGGCCTCGCCGGCGCCCTCCCGCTGGTACCAAGGCACTCCCGAGTGGCAGAGAGCCACGCTGGATCCGGACGAGGGAAGGACATTTAGTCAGGTGAGCCGCCGCGGGACGGGCAACTGATGTGGCCGCGCCCTGCTGAGGGAGACCTGCTGGCCGGGTGCGGAGGGAAACAGACGAGGGATCGTGCTGCGAGGACAGCGGGCCTTCCCCGGCGGGTGCACCAGGTTGGGATCACTCAAGGCTGGGGACCCGCGCGGCCGTAGGCAGGACACTCCGGCCAGAGGAGAAGGAGTTAACATGCCGGCGGTGACCGCGGGCCTCGGATGTGAGCACCTCGGCGCGGCGTCCTTGGGCTGCGCTGCAGGTGCGCCCGGGCGGGCGGAGCGAGCGGGGCGGCGGGGACCTCGCTGGCCGGCGAGTCTCCCTTTCCCCTACAGGGGTCGCTCGGCTCCCTCTGCAGGCGCCTTGTTTTCTAACTGGAGGGCAACAGGTGGTGCTTTTGGTCTGAGGGAGAGCCCGACTTCGCCGCGCTTGGAGCGGCAGTTACTCTCACCAATTAGGGCGCGGGGCCTGGCGTGGCGTGGACGCGCTGACTCAGGTGACCAATGGGATTCGGGCTCGGGGGTGGGCCGTGGGGGGGTGGGCGTGGTTCGAGTCTGGAACCAGGGTTTCTAGTGCTGCAACCGCCAGAGCTTCCTGGAGAGCTTAGCTGAGCGGGCGTGGGGTGCTCGTCCGCCCCAGTGCCGAGAAGCCTACCAATGCTTTCTCATTTGGACCCACGCTCCAACTCAGGAGGTGAGAACGTTGTATTTTGGGAGGGGGTGGCGGGCGTAAGATAATAGTGACCTTGGGTATGCTGTTAAGCTTGTGGAATTAGATCCTGAAGATCAGATTATGTGTTAAAATTTTCTGCCAAAAAAAGGCACTTACGTGGTTACTGCGACTTGGACCAGTTGCTGGTAGATTGTCTCCATATGAGGTCTCTGAGATCTAGGGACCCAGAGGAGTAAAGTACATATTACTGTAATTTCAGTGAATGTTAAAGAATTTGAGTGGCAGTGCTTATTCTGTCGTTCGCCTCGGTTTGCCTATGATTCTTACCTCATTTGGTTTGTTTACTGAGGCAACTTTTATTTATCAAGTTCCTCGTGTCGCTTATTTTAGCAGGAAGAGAGAACAGTTGTACATTATTTCACAAGAATAACCTTCATTTTCCCCCTCAGCAGTCTGGTAGCTGGATCTCCTGGGAAGAGAAGTTCTTAAAAGAGTAAGAAGAAAGCATTTTTCAATTTGGAACACTTCTCTGCAACTGGAAATGGGGAATGGACTGTCAGACCAGACTTCTATCCTGTCCAGCCTGCCTTCATTTCAGTCCTTTCACATTGTCATCCTGGGCTTGGACTGTGCTGGAAAGACAACCGTGTTATACAGGCTGCAGTTCAATGAATTTGTAAATACCGTGCCTACCAAAGGATTTAACACGGAAAAAATTAAGGTAACCTTGGGAAATTCTAAAACAGTCACTTTCCACTTCTGGGATGTAGGTGGTCAGGAGAAGTTAAGGCCACTGTGGAAGTCATACACCAGATGCACAGATGGCATTGTGTTTGTCGTGGACTCTGTTGATGTTGAAAGGATGGAAGAAGCGAAAACTGAACTGCATAAAATAACAAGGATATCAGAAAATCAAGGGGTCCCTGTGCTTATAGTTGCTAACAAACAAGACCTGAGGAACTCACTGTCTCTCTCAGAAATTGAGAAATTGTTAGCAATGGGTGAACTGAGCTCATCAACGCCCTGGCATTTGCAGCCCACCTGTGCGATCATAGGCGATGGACTGAAGGAAGGACTCGAGAAACTACATGATATGATAATTAAAAGAAGAAAAATGTTGCGGCAACAGAAAAAGAAAAGATGAATGGTGATACCGTTTATATCTGTGTGGAGTAGGTTTTCTCTGGTCTGATTTTGTCAAATGGAAGAGTGTCTTCAGCCTGGTTTGCCTGCCTGCCTTCCTGGATGCTGTTAAAGCTTTGTTTTGTTGAACAATCAGATGTCCAACTCTGTTGCCTTTTGGAAGATGAGTAATATGAGTAAATGCAGTGCTTCTTCAAATGGTCTCTCTCCCTACCCCACGAATCTTCTGGTACTGCCCTTTGGGGAAGAAAAGCAAGGATAGAAAATTGACCAGAAAACAGTTGGGGAAAGTTGACCTGAAGTTAGTGAAATAAAACTTTGAAGATTGTCTGCCTGGTGTTTTGTGCTTACATCTTTGTGGGTCGGGGGAAGCCTTTGCAAAGAAATTGTATGCAAGGCTTTGTATGTTAAGATACAGTGCTAATGAAAGGAAATGTTAAAGTAGATTGTTACATATACAGTTATATTGATCACATTGGTCCAACCGGTCAGGGACAAGGAGGAAGTGTTGGTTTCTTAAGATTTGGCCAAATGAATCTTGACATTTTCTGGAATTAAATACTGTAATGCTATATGTTAATTCTAGACGATGTTTAAGTTGGTCTGACTTCAAATAATAAAAAGGTGTTTAGGGCATATTCAAATGCATGGGTTAGTTTTTCTGACAAAGCATGTTTTGGTGTATAGTCTTTTACTTTTTAGAAACAGCTATGCATCTTTTTACACGGTCAGGTTTTAAACACCTTTTGGGGGGCTTAGGGCTGTGGAAATATTTTGTTGTCAGAATTACTTTCAGTTGAAGAACCTAAAGTAACTCTTATATAGTAGATTTGGGCATGTAGACTAATCTTAAATGCATAAGCTTTGATATGTATATGGAGTTATGAAGAAAGCAATTGATGAATTCAGTCAAGAGGATGTAATTACAATACCTGGTCTCTAAAGTATTCCAGTTGTAAATTATTTGTTTTATTTGCTGGCTAAACACAGATGTGGTTTTTCATATATTTTTGTAGTGTTTTGAGAAGAGCAGAAGCTTTATAAACACCACCTAATGCACTGTGCAGTGAAAATGTAAGCGATATCTTTATGTGCTCTGAGCTTTAATTTTTTTGTTTACAAACTGTTATGCAGGCAGTCTAGTCTTTATTATAAGGTAGAGAGAAATGATACAGTACTGCAGATAAGAATTACGATTATAGAAAATGAAGGGGAAAGTAGGAAAGCTGTGTTCTGTGAAAATTCACTAGCACTGTTTATGTTGGACTCCAAAAAATGCTCTAAATTAAAAGGAGGGCAAACCTTTACCTAATTCTTATCTGCAAGTGAAGACTTGCTTCCCGTGATGACATGTTAGCAAATCAACATGATTTCTGTGTGTTAAAGCCAACACCTATTTGTTTTGAAGATAACCAAAAGAAATGCACTTTGCTAGCAGGGTTTGGTTTTGGGTTGGTTTTTTGTTGTTGTTGTTACTTTTGCTTTTTTTTAAAAAATGGAGTTTTTGGAAACTTGGTTCTTGTTACACACAAACTGAAGTAGCTTCTTATGGAGCCTTCACGTGTTAAGTGTATTAATACCTGCACTAGTGACAGTCACTTAGAATGTTTATATTTATAGAAATGTGGATAATAACTACCAATAAACTACTTGAGGCAATAGGAGAAGTGTTTGGCTTTGAGTTGTAATGTATATATTTACACTTTTGATATTTACTCATTAGTAGTTGAAAACAACCTTGAAAGCTGGGTTACATGGTCTTATAGTCATGTGACACAGGCACTAAGAAGTGGTTTTCTGGGAGAACCTTTTTTATTACCCTCACTCTGAGATCATGATGTATGCTCCATACATCACTAGATCCAGGATGGATTAGTAAAGCTTGCTGAGAAAAAATCTGAATCAATTTAGGTTTTCAGCCTTCCTGTACGTAGTTCTGTGTAAAACAGTAAAATTATCTCTTGAGGGTTTAGGTGTTAGTCTTACTTTGCAAGAACTTGATAAGCAAATCTACAGTATCTAAGAATTTCATATTTAGTGAACAATAAGAAAAGAGAAAATGGTGTGGACACTGTACTAGTTTTTATTTATAAAACACATTTTCAACTAGAAAACTCATACAATTTTCCAGTTTGCTAAGTTCAGTTTCTTCACCACCCATTTTAGCTGTTGATAGTATAGGATAGGATAATAAGGAGTCTTGAAATAAACCCTGAGGATTTTCGACAGTACTTTTATATCTATTTTTTTTATTAAGGTACACCTTTTCTAAAGTATATTTCTAAAGTATTTCCTTCTATTTGAATTTATTTGATTTAATACCAAATATTAAGAACTGCAATGGCTAAATCTAAATTGCTATCAAAAATGTTTTTTAAAAAAAGATTTTGATACTTAGACTTAATTTTAAATGTCCATAGTTGCTCTAAATTAGATTATAAACATTTAGAAAAGAAAAAGTTATATGCTTAAATAGCCAGCAAAGATTACTAAGAAGTAATCATGGAAAAATACATTAGAAGCCAAAGATGAAGTTATTGGTTTAAATATATATATGTATGTATAGAAGGATGATGGATTCTGAACAGAGGGAAAGGGGGGATGTGAAATGTTTTTGTCTGTACAAGGCATTTGACACTTAAAGAATGTTTGATTAATTATTCATATTGACCTGGAAAGAGGTCTTTAGAAGGTAGAGTGTTGCAGGGTTCTATTTAATAGAATTTCATGAATGATGTAAACAAAATGGTTTCTTCAGCAATAACAGAGATGCAAAAGAATGTTTCTTTAAACTTTTGATGATGTAACAGTCAATATTTAGTTAAAAGAACTTGGAATCTTGAGTATACCGTCATTTGAGGTTGGAATTTTGCATTTAGGGTTTAAATTTAGCAGAACATCCTGTGGGAGAAGTGATGTTTGTGCAACATTTAGTGACTATTCTAAATAGTCACTGAATTATACATCTAAAAATAACTGAATAGAAAATTTTATGTGTATTTTACCACAGTAGGACTTCAGCAGAATATTAAATACGACACTTAGTTTCAAAGAATCAGCTTGAATAGAGTGAGAGCAAGGTGATTTAGAGACCAGATTCAGTTACAAATTACATGAAAGACAGGGATGTTTAAAGCTTAACGTGAACCAATGTACCATGTAAAACTAATCATAAAGTTTGTATTAAAATATGTGACAACCAGAGATGATAGTCTCAACACACCACAGCTGAAGCGTGTGTCAGGTTCTATGAATGTAAGATAGAAATGTAAGAATACCTATCTGGGAGACTCGTTTAGGGGGATGTTAGGTGTACTCTTTCTAAAAACAGCATACGAGATTTGAGGTTAGATGGGCGTTCAAGTCCTGGCTGGAGAGGCTGTTACCCAGGGGACCTTCTGGCAAGTTCTTTGAAACTTCTTATGGTGTGCATTTCTTCCTGGTAAAATAAAGATAACTGCGTAGAATTTGGAGAAGATTGAATGAAACAATATAAATTATTTAGCACTTTACCACCAAGCATTTGATAAGAACTCAATAAATAAGTATCACATCCTACACCTTTTTATCTATCCACAGGCATGTAAACAAAAGAGAGCTTTGCTTGTGAACTGTGATAAATATCTTAAGTTCAGCCTCCTAAAACATGGGTGGTTGAGGAGAGATGCTGAAGTTGATTCATTTCAATGATGCTCTAGTTTTAAAATAAATCTTTTAACTTTTTATGATGACAAATTTCAAGCTTATGCAAAAGTAGAATACCATAATGAACACACAGGTGTCTCTCAAGGATTACTTTCAGCAATGATCAACTTTTGGTCAGTCTCATTTTGTCTATTTTCCCATCTTTCTCTGTCCCCTTTCTTCTCTCCCGACCCTTGTATTATTTTGAAGCGAGTCCTAGAAATTTTATTTATAAATATTTTGGTATGTGTCTCTAAAAGATAAGCACTGTTAAAAAAGAAAACAATCTCAATATCATCGCATGTTAAAAAAAAAAAAAGAAGCTAATACTACTGCTTCAGAGTAATCAGATATCTATTCAGTGTTTCTATTTCCCAGATGAAAATTTATACAAGTTTTTTGCAATCAAGATTCAATCAGTAATTGTACATGTATTGTGATTGGTTGATATGTCTGTATACATCCTTTCTCTTGTTCCTGTCCCCCCACACCCCATTCTTCCTCTCTTCCTCCCTCTCCATGTCTCCTTGTTCTTTCTGTCCCTTCCCTTCCCCTCCCCCGCATTGCAATTTTATTTTTGTATCGTTTCCCACACTCGAGATCTTGCTGAATGCATCTCCCTTTTGGTGTTTAACATGTTCCTTGTATGGACTCTCACTTTTCTTTTTTTCCCCAAGACCACATTAAAGGTAATATTTTATACTTTGACCCATAGGTAGCATGTCTGTCCCTTTTTGTACTGGTAGTGTTCATTGATGGAAATTGTCTTAAACAACTACATCTAATAACAGTGATGACAGAAAGAATTTGTATCTACACTATCCAGTGTGGTAGCCCCTAGCCTCATGTGGTTATTGAATGCTTGAAGTGTGGCTGGTGTGATTGAGGAACATAATTTTTTTGTTTTTTAGGATTTTTTTTATATGGACCATTTTTAGTCTTTATTGAATTTGTTACAGTATTGTTTCTGTTTTATGTTTTGGTTTCTTGGCTGCAAGGCATGGGGGATCTTAGCTTCCTGACCAGGGATCAAATCTGCGCCCCCTGCATTGGAAGGCAAAGTTTTAACCATGGGACTGCCAGGAAAGTTCTATAATTTTTAATTTTATTAAATAGCCCACAGATGAATGTGGCTGTTGCGTTGGACAGGACTGGCTGATAAGAAACTTTCTCCCAGTGATGACTTGCTTATCCTGAAGTTCAGTTCTTACAGGAAAGGCAAGGTGTGTGCGCCAGTGCTCAGTCCTGTCCAGTTCTGTGCAACACCATGGACGGACTGTAGCTCACCAGGCTCCTCTCTCAGTGGGATTTCTCTGGCAAGAACACTGGAATGGTTTGCCATTTCCTTCCTCAAGGGATTTTGACCCAGGAATTGAACCCACAGCTCCTCAACTGGCAGGTAGATTCTTTACCACTGCACCACCTGGGAGGCTCTTGAATATAATTATAACTTTACCCATTTGAACTTGATATATTTCAACCCTCTGTAGTTATTACCCCTGTTCATGCTTAAATTGTCCTGTCTTTGGAGAACTGAGTCCTTTAACTTAACCCTGGTAATCTTTAATAATTTCTTTACTTTTTGGTTTTACAAGAAATTTCTGCCTTATGGTTTTTCTAAAATTCCTTGTTTCTTTTAGTGGGAAAAAGTAGAGAGAGTCCTCCGTATACCCCACTGGGTTTGCATCATTTCTAGGCCTTTTCAGTGAATGGAATAGGACTTTTTTTTGTTGTTCAAAAAAGATATATCATTAATTCACACTGATAATTTCTGTTCCAAGCTTAAAATTCAAAATGGTAGCATCTTTACCTAATCTCAGACATACTACTTATTACCTCTTTTCACTTATGTCCCAAATCCTAGTTACCAGTGATACATGCTTATTTCTTTCCTTTATTCCACTCTAATCTCATTATGTTTTCAAAATAATAACAATACTAACACAATACAATTACTGTAAGTGGTTTAGCAATAGTTGTAGTTTCTTTTGTCCTTAGGTTACTAGGGAGCTATAGTAAAAAAAATTTTTTTTCATGTTTGGCTACCACCAGCTGGTACATGTGTAGGTACATTTGTTTCACAAAATCTTTTATTTGCTTTTAGAAATGTTGACTCTGGCTTACTTCACATATACAATTATTCCAATATATCTGATATAACTGGGAATTCCTTGGCAATCCAGTGGTTAGAACTCCACATTTTAATTGCCAAGAACAAGGGTTCAATCCCTGATTAGGGAATTAAGATTTCACAAGCCACCTGGCACAGCCAAAAAAAAAAAACACTTGGAATTAAAAATAATTTACATACCATAATTTAGAAGCCTCTCTTTTATAAATTAAACAACATGAATATTTTCCTCATTCAAGAAAAATGCTTTTCTAGGCAATTTTTATTTTTCAGTTTTAGATTGAGACCTATACTTTGCAGAATTGTATGGTGAAAATTGAAGATCTTGTAGTTTGCATTGGGAAACATCTGATATAAAATGGTCTCTGGTTGTAAAAGAACTCTTACCTTCCTGTTGCAGCTCTATGTAATGTCAGCAAGAATATGAATAGTCATTATTTTTTTTTTCTTTTTAATGTAGAAACAGAATAACTGAGTAGCAAGTGTTTAGAAACTGTAGGCTTCCAGTGGACTGGTGTATATTTAAATATTAAAATGAGAACTGCTTGTTTCCCTTAACCTATTAGTTCAGTTCAGTTCAGTTCAGTCGCTGAGTTGTCTCCAACTCTTTGCGACCCCATGGACTGACTGCATGACAGGCCTCCGTGTCCATCGCCAACTCCCGGAGTTTACTCAAGCTCATGTCCATTGAGTTGGTGATGCCATTCAAGCATCTCATTTTCTGTCATCCCCTTCTCCCGCCCTCAGTCTTTCCCAGCATCAGGGTTTTTTCAAATGAGTCAGCTCTTCACAACAGATGGCCAAGTATTGGAATTTCAGCTTCATCATTAGTCCTTCTAGTGAGTATTCAGGACTGATTTCCTTTAGGATGGACTGGTTGAATCTCTTTGCAGTCCAAGGGACTCTCAAGAGTCTCCTCCAGCACCACAGTTCTAAAGCATCAATTCTTTGGTGCTCAGCTTTCTTTATAGTCCAAATCTCACATCCATACTTGACTACTGGGAAAACCATAGCCTTGACTAGACGGACCTTTGTTGGCAAAGTAATGTCTCTGCATTTTAATATGCTGTCTAGGTTGGTCATAACTTTCCTTCCAAGAAGTAAGCGTCTTTTAAGTTCATGGCTGCAATCACCATCTGCAGTGATTTTGGAGCTCAGAAAAATAAAGTCAGCCACTGTTTCCACTGTTTCCCCATCTATTTTCCATGAAGTGATGGGGCCAGATGCCATGATCTTAGTTTTTTGAATGTTTAGCTTTAAGCTAACTTTTTCACTCTCTTCTTTTCTTTCACTTTCATCAAGAGGCTCTTTAGTTCCTCTTCACTTTCTGCCGTAAGAGTGGTGTCATCTGCATATCTGAGGTTATTGATATTTCTCCTGGCAATCTTGATTCCAGCTTGTGCTTCCTCCAGTCCAGCATTTCTCATGATGTACTCTGCATATAAATAATAAGCAGGGTGACAATATACAGCCTTGACGTACTCCCTTTCCTGTTTGGAACAAGTCTGTTGTTCCATGTCCAGTTCTAACTGTTGCTTCCTGACCTGTATACAGATTTCTCAAGAGGCAGGTCAGGTGTTCTGGTATTTCCATCTCTCTTAGAATTTTCCACAGTTTGTTGTGATCCACACAGTCAAAGGCTTTGGCTTTGTCAATAAAGCAGAAATAGATATTTTTCTGGAACTCATGCCTTTTTGATCCAACGGATGTTGGCAATTTGATCTCTGGTTCCTATGCCTCTTCTAAATCCAGTTTGAACATCCGGTAGTTCCCGGTTCACATACTATTGAAGCCTGGCTTGGAGAATTTTGAGCATTCCTTTACTAGCATGTGAGATGAGTGCAGTTGTGTGGTAGTTTGGGCATTCTTTGGCATTGCTTCTCTTTGGGATTGGAATGAAAACTGACCTTTTCCAGTCCTGTGGCCTGAGTTTTCCGAATTTGCTGGCATATTGAGTGCAGCACTTTCACAGCATCATCTTTTAGGATCTGAAACAGCTCAACTGGAATTCCATCACCTCCACTAGCTTTGTTTGTAGTGATGCTTCCTAAGGCCCACTTGAGTTCACCTTCCAGGATGTCTGGCTTTAGGTGAGTGATCACACCATCGTGATTATCTCGGTCGTGAAGATCTTTTTTGTGTATTCTTGCCATTTTTCTTAATATCTTCTGATTCTGTTACATCCATACTATTTCTGTTCTTTATTGAGCTGATCTTTTCATGAAATGTTCCCTTGATATCTCTGATTTTCTTGAAGAGATCTCTAGTCTTTCCCATTCTGTTGTTTTCCTCTATTTCTTTGCAGTGATAGCTGAGGAAGGCTTTCTTATCTCTCCTTGCTATTCTTTGGAACTCTGCATTCAGATGGATGTATCCTTCCTTTTCTCCTTTGCCTTTCACTTCTCTTCTTTTCACAGCTCCTTGTAAGCCCTCCTCAGACAACCATTTTGCTTTTTTGCATTTCTTTTTCTCTGGGATGGTCTTGATCCCTGCCTCCTGTACAATGTCACGAACCTCCATCCATAATTCATCAGGCACTCTATCTATCAGATCTAGGCCCTTAAATCTATTTCTCACTTCCATTGTATACTTGTAAGGGATTTGATTTAGGTCATACCTGAATGGTCTAGTGGTTTTCCCTACTTTCTTCCATTTAAGTCTGAATCTAGCAATAAGGAGTTCATGATGTGAATCACAGTCAGCTCCCAGTCTTGTTTTTGCTGACTGTATAGGGCTCCTTCATCTTTGACCACAGAGAATATAATCAGTCTGATTTTGGTGTTGACCATCTGGTGATGTCCCTGTGTAGAGTCTTCTCTTGTGTTGTGGAAGTGGGTGTTTGCTATGACCAGTGCATTTTCTTGGCGAACTCTATTAGTCTTTTCCCTGCTTCAATCTGTACTCCAAGGCCAAATTTGCCTGTTACTCCAGGTATTTCTTGACTTCCTACTTTTGCATTCCAGTCCCCTATAATGAAAAGGACATCTTTTTTGGGTGTTAGTTCTAGAAGATCTTGTAGGTCTTCATAGAAGCATTCAACCTCAGCTTCAACATTACTGGTTGGGGCATAGACTTGGATTAGGGTGATATTGAATGGTTTGCCCTTGAAACAAAGAGAGATCATTCTGTCTTTTTAGAGATTGCATCCAAGTCCTGCATTTTGTACTCTTTTGTTGACCATGATGGCCACTCCATTTCTTCTAAGGGATTCTTGCCCACAGTAGTAGATATAATGGTCGTCTCAGTTACATTCACCCATTCCAGTCCATTTTAGTTCTCTGATTCCTAAAATGTTGATGTTCACTCTTGCCGTCTCCTGTTTGGCCACTTCCAATTTGCCTTGGTTCATGGACCTAACATTCCAGATTCCTATGCAATATTGCTCTTCACAGCATTGGACCTTGCTTCTATCACCAGTCATATCCACAGCTGGGTGTTGTGTTTGCTTTGGCTCCGTCTCTTCATTCTTTCTGGAGTCATTTCTCCATTGATCTCCAGTAGCATATGGGCACCTACCGACCTGGGGCGTTCATCTTTCAGTGTCCTGTCTTTTTGCCTTTTCATACTGTTCATAGGGTTCTCAAGGCAAGAATACTGAAGTGGTTTGCCATTCCCTTCTCCATCACTATCTGTAAATCTGTCATCTATCTATAGATGCCCTGAAATGGATCAAAGACAAAATGGAATTCCCTAGAATAACATTTTTCCACACTGGACTTCAGATTGGCTTAAGGACCATTTTAATATCCCTAGAGTCCAGCTCAGACATTGTGAATCAGATCTCTTGGGGATGAAGCCAATAATTTATATTCCAACTCTTCCTAGGTTTTTAACACACTTAGATCAGCCAGATTTGGAAACCATTGCTTTATTGGACATGACAGAGGGATACTTCTTACAGTGGTGGGAATAAAAGAATCATAAATAGAACTGGCCTAGTAGAGATTTACCTGGTTACTTTTGATCCCTTTTCTTCTATATGGTAAAATTTTTTTATTGCTTGACATTGATGTCTAACTAACTAAGCTGAGAAATTGTCTGACCCAGGAATGTTTTACATCAGACGGCGTAGGGAAAATTAGAGAGCTCAGGGAAAAGGAATGAGTACTTTTCTTCCTTGTGAACTTGCATATACATTATGCTAAGTGGCATAAAATGTTTTAGAAGTTCTTAGGGAGTTCTGCTCATTTTGCAAAAGATAGAGACTGCTTAGAGATTTAGAGAAGTACTAAGTAGTGCCTATACTGTTGCTTTTCTGTAATCATTTTAGGAATCTTGAGTTATCATGATCATAGCCAGTTATTTTGGGGCTAACAGGTATGATAAGGAAATATCAAAGGCATATAATAGGAGCAACACCTGAAGAAAATGGGCAATGCCAAATGGATTATACTAAATCCTTTACACATGTGATTATTCAAATAAGTAAAGCACTTTCCTTCTTTCCGTTTGGTAGACAAAGATGGTCCTTCTTGGTCAATCTGTCAACAACTTTTCATGCTAAAAGATGGGTGCTTGTTTTAAATTTTACAGGGTGAGTTTAAATCATGGTCTTGACATTATATATCTGCTGTGTGTCTGAATGCAAGTTACTTCATTCTGTGAGCTGCACAGCCTTCTCACCTTAACATGGTGATAATATCCTGTACTAGAAAGTAGGTCCACTAGGACAGGGAATTTATCCCTTGTTATATCCTTAGCCCTTGAAACACTCCATGGCACATGCACGTACTAAACACTCACATATGTACATAATTTACAAATGAATGAAGCTTAGTCAGAAATTAGTTAACAATGTAAATATAAAATGTGAAAAGTGCTATGAAGGAAACAAAACTGAGGAGAAGAAAACCATGTGACTGACTTCCTTTTTATAAAGTACTTGAAGATTTTTCAGATCTATCTGAAGAGCTATGGGAAGACTAGAGGGAAAAGCATTTCAGGCAGAGGGAACAGTATATGCGAAGGACGTGACGTGAAAAATCATTTAGTGTATTTGAGAACTGAGTGTAAACTAGTATGGTGAGAACTAGTGAGAAAAGAGTGGCCGGATGTGAAGCTGAAAGACCAGAAGAAGACATTTATCCACAATGCTTAGTTGCTCAGTCGTGTCTGACTCTTTGCGACCCTATGGACTATAACTTGCCAGGCTCTGTCCATGGAATTCTCCAGGCAGAAATACTGGAGTGGACTGCCGTTCTCTTCTCCAGGGGATCTTCCTGACCCAGGGATCAAACCCAGGTCTCCTACGTCACATGTGAATTCTTTAACTGTTTGAGCCACCAGGGAAGCCCAAGTGATGTCTTGAATGAAGTACTTAGTTTGCTTTTATTTACTCTTTATGTACTGAATTGCAAATTACTGCTGCCTTTAAATCTACTATATTTTTGCATTTGTTTGACTATTTCTGTTTCCTTTTAATATCCTTTCCCTGCTTCTTTTCAAGCATTTTTATTACTTTTCTCCTCTAAGAACTTTGTTACAAATTCTTCTACTATTTTTTTGTGATTACCATAATTACCACATGCATCCTTGATTTACTGAAGCCTAAAATAAATTAGTACTTATGCCAATTCCACTTTTTGGACAATACAAAAAATAAAACATTTCTTAAATTAAAAAGAAATTCTTCTTAACTTATTTTAAATTGGAATATAGCCGATTAACAATGTTTTGTTAGTTTCAGGTAAACAGTGAAGGGGACTCAGCCATACATATACATGTATCCATTCTCCCCCAAACTCCCCTACCCTCCAGGCTGCCGGGCAACATTGACCAGAGTCCCATGTGCCATATAGTAGTTCCTTCTTGTTTAAAAGATAGAACACTCTTAACTATATTTACCCCCCTTGTGATCTATAAGTTATTACTGTTGTATATTTTAGTTCTACACCTTTGAGAACCTCCAAGTACCTATTCGTTGCATATTTTTTCTTTTTTGCTCTCCATTTTTTATTGCATCTCTTGAGATATAATTTGGGATCATTTTCCTTCTGCCTAAAGAACTTCCTTTAACATTTTCTCCAGTATGATCTGCTGTTAGCAAATCCATCCATTTTTGGTTTCTGATGACGCTTATTTTGCTTTTGTTAAAGGACATTTTGATTGTGTGATAGAATTTTTGGTTAGCAGTTTGGGGTTTGAGTTTGGGGTTTTTTTGTTACTTTAAATCAAGTCTTTCTATTGTCTTCTTGCTTCCATTGTTCTTGTTGGGAGGTTAGCTCTTAGTATAATTTTTGCTTTTTATTGAAAGTTGTATGTCTTATTCTCTGCGTGCAAGATTTTTTTTGTTTGTTTAATTTTTGCAGTTTGACAGTGTGCCTAGGGAGGGTTTTCTTATATCTCTTTTGCTTGGGATTTGTTGAGCTTATTGAATATATGGCTGGAAGTGCCTGTCAGGTATCAATAACACCAACATTTGGTTATCTGAGAGGCTGTTTGTCTTCTGTTTTTTTAATCACATTTTGTATTTAATTTAATACCTTTTATATTTCTGGTTTTATTCTGACTGACTACCATACATTATAAATACAGTTTCAGTGTTTTTGCAGCTCCAAGAAAATTTACTTCTGTTACTGGCAGTTAACAGAATTTAGATTAGCTCTCTGGGTTTCCTGTTCCTTTTGGGTCCCTCCTCCAAATCCTCAGTGTCTTTGTAACTCTCTGATCCTTTCAAATAGATTTAAAAACAACAACTGTCTAGGTTTTCTAGTTTCTCTTAGCTGAAGAGGAGTAAAAAATACTAATTTTATTATAGAAGCAATAGAAAAATACTACAGTTTTAAAAATTGACATAAATCTGATTCCTATTTTAAGATGATCTTAAATAAGTTATTTCTTTTGTCATCTCTTCTCATAAAATGTCTTCTAAGGCGGCTTTTACCTCCATTTCCACTGTTACCATTCTGATCTGAATTCTGTCTAGTTACTGGCTTCAAGTATTGCTTTAATCTCACTTTCTTAGGCCCTGTGTGCCTCCACATGCATGCTCAGTTGTGTCTGGCCCTTTGTGACCCCGTTGACTATAGCCACCAGGCTCCACTGTTGTTGGACTTCTCTAGGCAAGCATCCTGGAGTGGGTTGCCATTCCTGCTCCAGGGGATCTTCCCAACCCAAGAATCAAACCCATGTCTCTTGCGTCTCCTGCATTGGCAGGTAGATTCTTAGTCCCTGAAGGCCCTCTAACATATTAATGTTAGGTTCTTTTTCCCAAGATCTTATTTCTTTTAGGCCTAGATTTGGGACTTAAAATTAGCTATGCAATCCTTTAAGTAAAGAGTTTCATTGTCACAGTTTATAGAGGAGCAAGTCAGCATGAAATGGTTAAGGAACTTGCTCAAGGTCACATGGTTTGGTGGAGCTACATGTAGAATCTAGGCCTGTTGAATTTCAGAAAGTAGATCCATCATTTTATGTTATAGAGATGTATTCTAACCAGACTATATTTGCTATATGTGCACACCAGTATTTATATCCTGTTACTACTACGTATAAAACTTAATTCAATTATAAATGATAAAAAGTTAAAATTTTATTATTATTCATGCTCATTGATGTCAAAGTTGCTTGAGCTGAACTTTTTTTTCAGAGATGGTCAAAGATTTTTTTTTCAAAGATGTTTACCACTGGCCTACACAAGTGTTTAGAATGTTTTAGAATATGAATCCTGCTTACTTACACATGAACAGATTTAACATTATTTCACATACACATACAACCCATGCACACAGATATGAGAAGTTTAAAGAGAACGTATAAAAGAAAGTTTCGTGCTTTATAATTCCTTATTATCTAATCAACATTTTAAAAAAAGAATCAGAAAAATTTGTTTCCTGGGTTACAGATTCTATCTTTAATTTGGGATGTTTTTAGATACACTGAATGTTTAAATCACTTACTTCATACATGTATGTATGCCTACAAGCCTGGGTATGGATTGGAGAGTGTGGAAAACAGAAATTTTTGTCACTTAAAAAGTAATAAAGTTGATGTTGATGTTGTACTCATTAATCCATGTCCTAATTACCTGACATTTACAGTTATTAAATTAAAATTTCAGTTTCATCTCAAATATATTTTTATTCTTGTCATTTTAATTTAGCTAACACTTTTTGAACAATAGCTGGGTTGGCTTATATCCTAGAGTGACTATTCTGAATTCCCTGGGTTTAAAATGTTGTAATTTCTGACCCGATAGATAGACTGGAAAAAGTTGGACTAGACCAGTGGTGGTGATAACTTGTAAAGCTCTCTGACAGTTAGAGTGGTATGATACTGTCATTAAGAACTTAGGTTCTGGACCCAAATTGCCTGCCTTCAAATTCTTGTTTGCCCACTTATCAGCTGTGCAACTTAGGATAAGTTACTTACCATTTCTAGGTCACAATATTTTCAACTATAAAGTGGAATAACAATAATATGCCCTTGTAGTGTTAGGAGGATTATAAGAATCATTCTGTGTTGGTATTTAGAATCTTGCCCTGCCCTTAGTAAGCATTCAGTTATTATTACTACTAGTTTACCAATAAAATTTTCTCCAGTGTCCCACTTATAATAGGATTTGCATAGAAAATCTCTGCAATCCCTGACTTTCTGTCAACTGATATAATTTTCAGAGATTCAATGGTTTAAATGAGCTATGGTTCTTTTCAATTTATATCTGTACCAATTCTATACATGGCAATCTGTGTTCTATATAATAATAAATGTTTCTTTTAAACACAATTTTGCAAGAGGGAAGGGTAGATTTTGTCATAGAGAGTTAAAGAGATTTTTCAAGATTCAGCACTAAAATTGTACCTCCTGGCTACTGAGTAGAATGTTCAGGGAGCTCTGATTTAAAGGGAGAAGTGGCAGCTCCCCAAGTTTCTCCAGGTTCTGCTTTTATTTGGTTCCTCTGACCCCATTTGTAACTGAAAGTTAGGTGGACAGAGGGCTTCTGCTGCATCCTGAAAGTCACCAATATTTCTGGTTGATATGGGTTACCACTTTAATTACACAGCCTTGCTGAAATGTTAGTGGCCTGGGGTTGCAGAGGTGTAGTGTCACACTCAGCTGGCCATGACCACAAACAGGATGCCATCATCATTCCTTTCAAACTACAGAGCAGTGATTTGGTAATGTGTGGACACCTGGGCTTGTACCTCCTTTAACCTGAAATAAAAAGGAGAGGAATAGCCTGAATCTAGTTTTGTCTTTGTGATGTCTGAACCATGACTTCCCATTCCTTCATAACAATGTATTTGGATATGTGCCTATGTGTATGTAAATTTTTATTTTTTAGAACAACTCCTTGAGGAAACCATTACTTATGCTATATTATGTACAACAATGTGGGTGCTGGATGAATGTTAAGTACTAACAATAACAATGCACACTGGTGAATCACAGGTGAGGTGTGTGGGGAATCACCCCTTACCTTGTGTTCAGTGTTTAAACTTGGCTATGGAAATGTGTCAGATTATTTCTTATATGAACTTGACTGTTGGGATATTCGATCACTGGAGTCCTAGTCAAAGAATAGGACTTTTACAACATTTTAATTTTTCACTTTTAATGTTGGAACAATTTCAAGCTGAGAGAAAATTTGCAAGAATAGTACAGAAACTTCTGTGTACCCTTTCCCCAGAGACTTTGTCCAAGATTGGCTGGTTGTCTCAATGCTGTTCATGTCAGGGGACGTAATCTAGGATCAATTGTGGTACCTTGTTGTCTCAGTTATTCTAGAGGAGTTCCTCCTTTTTTTCCTTAACTTTCTCAAATGTGTCATTTTTGAAGATTTTAAGATCAGTTGTTATGAAGACATTATCCTCAACTTGTGTTTATCTACTGTTTCCTCATAATTATCTCCAGGTCATGCATTTTTTTGGATAAAATTTCACAGAAATATTGGTGTGCTATTTTCCTTTCATCTAATCGTGTGGTACATGGTACTGATTTTTTTCATTACTGATGATGTTAACTTTTTTCCTCTTTTGTATTTTTTCAATTATGAAAGCATGATAACACATTTAAAAGAGACTTGGAAAATACAGACCAAAGTTACATAGAGTACCGCTGAATATTAGAATTATTTTTAAATTAGCTAAATTAAGAATTTTAGTTGGAGATTCAATACCAGACTCTCAAAAATTAATAGAGTGAATATACAGAAATGTAGAAGGAGATAGTAGAGCCCCAAAGCCATGAACCAATTCAACATAACTAAGATTTATACAATTTTCACAAGAGTAGGATACAAATACTATTCAAGACATATGCAGGGACATAAAACAAGATGCAAAAATTTCATTACAGCATCTGTTCTCTTAACTGGTGATGTTAACTTTGATCACTTGAATAAGATGGTGTCTCTGAGACTTCTCTACTGTAAAAGTATGAATTTTTTGACATTTTGGAATTAGTAATTATTTCGCAAATTTTTGAGACTGTAAAATCCTATTCCTCAGGCCAAACTCATCAGCTAGTTCTAGCATCCATTCCTATTTCTTGCCTAATTAGTTATTACTAAATTGGTTGAGAAATGGGAATTTTCTAATTCCTTCATTCCTTCAACACTGCTTAGTATCATAATTCTTCCAAATATTATATATTCTTCAGTGGTTTTAAGTCATTATTACTAAATTTCTTGTGTTATCAAATAAGGCCCATAATCTAGAATTTTTGTGCCTATCAATTGTATCATTATATATACTAAATGGATTTACAGAAAAATCACTTCAGTCTTTATTATTTCAATGAAAAGATCCTTCATTACAAAACATATCTAGGGAGGTGGTGGGGGGGGATTCCGGATTGGGGGCCACATGTACACTCGGGCCATGTATGGCAAAAACCACCACAGTAAAGTAATTAGCCTCCAATTAAAACAAGTTAATTTAAAATTTTTTTAAGGGCTACTCTTGTGGTTCAGTGGTAAAGAATCTGCCTGCCAGCGCAGGAAAGTTGGGTTCAATCCCTGATCCGGGAAGATCCCACACGCCTTGGAGCAACTAAGCCTGTGCGCCACAACTGTTGAGCTTGTGCCCTAGAGCCCGAGGGCTGCCAACTACTGAGACTATGAATTGCAACTACTGAAGTCCACAGTCCTAGAGCCCATGCTCCAGAGAAGCCACCACAGTGAGAAACCAGCACATCACAACTAGAGCAGCCCCTGCTCCCCACAGCTAGGAAAAAGGCTGTGCAGCAATGAAGACCCAGCACAGAAAATAAAAATGAATAAATTTTTTTTAAAAAGTGTCTTTAAAACATATATTATTAATTAACCCTCTCAACAAACTAGAACTGTGGGTTGGTTTGATCATTCTCCAATTGAAAGTTATTGCTCCATGGCTTCCACAGAAGGAAGCTGAGGCCGCTGGAGAAACTGGTTCAGTTTTATGTGGTGCAAGTAGACTGCCCAGATGAATGAATCAGCACGCTTTCTGGCCCAGTCATCTTAGAAATACAACCTATGTTCCAATAACTGAGTCCAGTCTCCACTCAGTTGTGCCCACTTTTTGTGACCCTATGGACTACAGCACGCCAGGCTTCCCTGTCCTTTATCATATCCCAGAGCTTGCTCAAATCATGTTCATTGCGTTGGTGATGCCATCCAACCATTTCATCCTCTTTTGTCCCCTTCTCCTCCTGCCTTCAATCTTTCCCAGCATCAGGATCTTTTCCAATGAGTTGACTCTGCCTCAGGGGGCCGAAGTATTGGAGCTTCAGCATCAGTCCTTCCAATGAATAATATTCAGGACTAATTTCCTTTAGGATTGACTGTTTGATCTCCTTTTTGTCCAAAGGGCTCTCAAGAGTCTTCTCCAACACCACAATTCAAAAGCATCAATTCTTTGGTGCTCAGGCTTCTTTATAATCCAGTTCTCACATCCATACATGACCACTGGAAAAACCATAGCCTTGACTAGACAGGCCATTGTCAGCAAAGTAATGTCTCTGCTTTTTAATATACTGTCTAGGTTGGTTATAGCTTTTCTTCCAAGGAGCAAGCATTTTTTAATTACATGGCTGCAGTCACCATCTGCAGTGATTTTGGAGCCCAAGAAAATAAAGTCTGTCACTGTTTCCATTGTTTCCCCATTTATTTGCCAGGAAGTGATTGTACTGAATACCATGATCCTACTTTTTTTAACAGTGAGTTTTAAACCAGCTTTTTCCACTCTCCTCTTTCACATTCATCAAGAGGCCCTTTAGTTCCTCTTTGCTTTCTGCCATAAGTGTGGTGTCATCTGCATATCTGAGGTTATTAATATTTCTCCTGGCAACCTTGATTCCAGCTTGTGCTTCTTCCAGCCCGGCATTTCACATGATGTACTCTGCATATAAGTTAAATAAGCAGGGTGAAAATATACAACCTTGACGTACTCCTTTCCCAATTTGGAACCAGTCCATTGTTCCATGTCTGGTTATAACTGTTGCTTCTTGACCCACATACAGGTTTCTCAAGAGGCAGGTAAGCTGTTCGAGTATTCCCATCTCTTTAAGAATTTTCCACAGTTTGTTGTGATCCACACAGTCAAAGACTTTGGCGTAGTCAATGAAGCAGAAATAGAGGTTTTTCTGGAACTCTCTTGCTTTTTCTATGATCCAGCGGATGTTGGCAATTTGATCTCTGGTTCCTCTGCCTTTTCTAAATCCAGCTTGAACATCTGGAAGTTGTCTATTCATGTACTGTTGAAACCTAGTTTGGAGGATTTTGAGCATTACCTTGCTAGCATGTGAAATGAGTGCCATTTTGTGCTAGTTTGAACAATCTTTGGCATTGCCCTTCTTTGGGATTGGAATGAAAAGTGAAATTTTCGAGTTCCTGGGGCCACCGCTGAGTTTTCCCAATTTGCTGGCATATTGAATGCAGCACTTTCACAGCATCATCTTTTAGGATTTGAAATAGCTCACCTGGAGTTCCATCACCTCCGCTAGCTTTGTTCATAGTGATCCTTCCTAAGGCCCACTTGACTTCACACTCAGGGATGTCTGGCTCTAGGGGAGTGGTCACACCATCGCGGTTATCTGGGTCATGAAGATCTTTTTTTGTATAGTTCTTCTGGGTATTCTTGCCACCTCTTCTTATTATCTTCTATTTGTTAAGTCTATACCATTTGTCCTTTATTATGCTCATCATTGCATGAAATGTTCCCTTGGTATCTCTAATTTTCTTGAAGAGATCTCTAGTCTTTCCCATTCTATTGTTTTCTTCTATTTCTTTGCATTGATCACTGAAGAAGGCTTTTTTATCTCTCCTTGCTATTCTTTGCAACTCTGCATTCAGATGGAGTATCTTTGCTTTTCTTCTTTGCCTTTGACTTCTCTTCTTTTCTCAGCTATTTATAAGGCCTTGACAGATAACCATTTTCCCTTTTTGCATTTCTTTTTCTTGGGGATGATTTTGATCACTGCCTCCTATAGAAGGCCACTAATCTTTGTCCATAGTTCTTCAGGTACTCTGTCTATCAAATCTGGTCCCTTGAATCTACTTGTTATTTCTACTGTATAATCATAAGGGATTTGATTTGACAAGATTGTGACTTAGAAAGCCATTGTACCTTCTCAACACTTGTCTTTAAAAACCTGAGATGCTGTTTTCAAATAGAATCAACTTGCAATGAGAAAATATTCTCTGACTTTATAAAACAGGCAATAGTAATGTAATCAAAAACTCATTAAAGTTGTTTTTTCCCTGCAATACATTGACAACCCTTTGAATATTGTACTATATTAAGCTTAAAAGTGAAAGTCACTTAGTTGTGTCCGACTCTTTGTGACCCCAGTGGACTGTAGTCCACCAGGCACCTCTGTGCATGGAATTCTGCAGCCAAGAGTACTGGAGTGGGTAGCCGTTCCCTTCTCCAGGCATCTTCCTGGCCCAGGGATTGAATAAAAGTCTCCCACTTTGCAGGAAGATTCTTTACTGTCTGAGCCACCAGGGAAGCCCTCCCCCGCATAAAAAAAGTGTTAGTTGCTCAGGTGTGTCTGACTCCTTCAACCCCAGAGAATGTAGCCTCTGTCCATGGCATTCTCCAGGCAAGAATACTAGAGTGGATAGCCGTTTGCTTCTCCAAGGGGATCTTCCTGACCCTCCCCCCATTATATATTTTATAGTTTAAAGATATTCCTTAAACTAAGTCCTAGTTTTACTTACAACTGCAATGGTCTCTCCTTATTTGACATGGAGTATTTGTACTGGAGCACATCTTGATAAGGTTTCAAGCCTGTTGAAACTGGTTGAAACTCAGGGTGGAGTCTGCATGAGAGGCCCATATGGTTATATCTTGAACACAGTCCAGTGACGCTCTCTTTATTACGAGTTCACAGAGTTCATAGGCAATTCATGTAAACTCAAAATGTAGCCACGTCAAAGACTATTTACATCTTGGGGACACCTAAGCCTCAGTTTATGACTCACTTCTATATATCGAGAAATTGCCATAGTCATCACTTTGGAATTTAGCATAGGTACAAGTAACTCTCATTACTTACTTAGGATTTGGATGATTTTAAAACCAGAAAGTCACTAAATCCAGCAGAATCACCATGTTCATTCTTTTAGAGCTTTCTTTGCATTCCCTTTGGTTTCACTCATAACTCTGGTAAAAAAGATAAACATCATATAAGTAGATAAAAATTTCTGAAAATCTGTTTTCATAGCCATCAAAGGAAGATAGTTCTTTTGAGATTTTCCTTCTGGACTTCTTTGTCAGAAGAATGCTCTGATAAAATGTTTTCACAAGTATTTTATCATGCATAATATTCAGCAGATCATAATACAAACTTTATTATACAGTCTCAGGAAACAGGTAATAAGTATTATTACTTTGTGTTCAGTGATAGAAACATTAAGGCTGACAATAACCAGTGATTTTAAAATAATGATTAAATTCCAGCTAAACTAGTCCTTGACAAGCATTTATTGAAAGTGCTTGAGGAAACAGCAGCAGTAATGACAGTGATGATAAAACATTGCAGGATAGACTTGCCTCTTTAATGCCCGTGACTCTTGAGCAATGGGTATAATTAACAAGCCATGGAAACCACTGTAGGAACATTCTGTGACATGGCTTAGGGAGACCTTTGTGCTCAGATATACTAGCTAATGGTATTTTGTAGTGATTTGGTAAATCATTGAATTCTATTGCTTTTTAAATATTTGAGGATGTATTTTTCAAAATATAAAGTCTGGTTTAGAGTTGAAGGGTTGTTGTTTTTTTAACTCTCACAGTAACTTCCCAGCATGTCATCAGCTTCTGTGGAAAGTCTGGATTGTCTGTCTCTCGGCATGTGAGATGAAGCACCAACAGTAGAATTTTATTTTGAAATCCAGCACTGTCATAAATCTGCTGAAATTATGTTCATCATTACTAAACTCTGTTGGCATAAATACTACACAACAAAATTATGACTTGTTAATCTTTTGTTAATTGAACTTATACAATACACAAATCAAGAAAGAATGTCTTATGCATTTCTTTCTGTTCACACATATCTAAAGTAAGTGTATTTTTAAATTATACTATCTGCAGTCATATCACTGTTATAGGTTTTTAAAAATATAAAGTTTGGGGGAAATAAAAGTTATTTGAAATATACAAGCTCACAATGACAGTAATATGGCTGCCAAAGTGAATTATGAAAGTCTGCTAGCTGAGGATTTGTTGAAAATAAGTTTGTAAAATAGATTTTCAAGGAAAAAAAATGTGAGGATAGGTTGAAAGTATTTCTTTTTAATAAAAGTTTCTATTGAATTAAAATAACACAAGAAACAAGCCACTTCTTAGGCCCTCTGAGATGGTATACACACAAAGGCATGTGTAAGGATGCTCCCAGCACAGAGATCCTCAGATGCTCTGGTTCATGGCATTTTTATTGTTGGTGATTTTTTTTATGGTGAACCCGAGGACAAAAAAAAAAAAAAATCTAATGGTTCTATTAAGTACTTAGACCCAAATTTAATAGTCATATTGTAGTAGTTGTCACATATGTAGTGTGTGACAGGTTTTGCTGTGCTTACCTCAAAATTGAAAAATATTTGTGGCACTTCTGTGTGTTTACAGCACCCACACAATTTGCGAACCATGGGCCTAGCGGCATTAAGGGCAAAACACTGGTAATGACTTAAATACTCATGAATCAGAGGATGTTTAAATGACAGTGTATCTATATGCTAGAGTACTATGTAGGAGTTGAAAAGATTGAAGTAGATCTGTGTATACTGATGTAGAAAGGTCTCCAATATATGTCATTGAGAGAAACTTGGAAATTTGCAGAGGGTTCACCGTGATATAATACCATTCAAAACACGTTGTACAAGTATATGGAAAGCAACACTGCATGTATATTCCAACACACACACACACAGTGTGTATCTATATGTGTGTGTGTGTGTGTGTTTGTTAATACATAGATCCATACATGGATCCATGGATCCATAAATAGATCCATTTTCTCTGTTTCAGGCAGCACACATCTTGTCTGCTGATCCCAAAGGCTCCCTGATCTGTTCAGGGTATTCCCACCCCTTACTGTTGGCCGCTCTGAAGTGTGGGTTGGGTAGGCCAGGTTTCCTCCTAACAGTAATAATCTTTTCCCAAAATTTCTGTGTCTGGCTCTGCATACTCCCTTGGTTCCTTTTCCCTACTTTTTAAAAGAAATAAGTTTGAAAAAGGAGTTATATTGTGAAGGGAGTCAAAAAACGCCTATGGGGTTTTCCTGATGCTAGAAGGAACTCAGTTGCAATCTTAACACCTCCCCAAGGGCCCTTCCATTCTGAACTCTCCCTGGCTCAGTTTTCCAGACCTCAGGTTGACACATTTCTCTGCAAGTGTGACGTCTTCCATCTAACTTTTCCTGTGAGCGCCTCTTACGTGTGACACAGGACACTCCAAACCCGGCCTGTTAACAAGTCTTACTTCTGCACAGGCCACGTCCCTGCTCTCCTGTAAGTGTTTCTTGTTTACCGGATCTCCAGCACTAGGTAGGAAAGAGTTCTCTCGGTCATTTCTGTCACAATCTTTCCACAGTGTGATTTACACAAACACACTTGTTTCTGCTTTAGGACTTGTGCTTATTTCTGGCGTGCCATCAATATCACCTTCTCACAGAGGCCTTTCCCAACCTTCCTATTTAAGCAGTCACCCAGGTAGGGTTACCAGACAAAATACAGGAGGCTGAGTTCAATTTAAATTTCAGATAAGCAGCAAATAATTTTTTTGTAAACACATGTCCCAAATATTGCATGGGACCTGTTTGCACTAAAAAATTATTCATTGCCCATCCGAAATTAAAATTGAACTCAGTTTCCTGAGTTTTATTTGCTAAGCCTGGCAACCCAACTTGTGATCGTTTTATGACACAACACTCCGTGGTCATTTTCTCCTTGCACTTAGCAGTAGGTCAGACTCTCTTGTTCATTTGTTTATTTGCGTGTTTAATGCCTGTCTGCCTCTACAGGGGCTTCTCTGGTGGCTCAGACAGAAAAGAATCTGCCCGCAATGTGGGAGACACGAGTTCGATCCCTGGGTGGGGAAGATGCCCGGGAGAAGGGGAATGGCTAACCACTCCAGTATTCTTGCCTGGAGAATTCCAGGGACAGAGGAGCCTGGCAGGCTACACAGTCCATGGGGTCAAAAAGGGTTGGACATGACTGAGTGACTAACACTTTCACTTTTCTCTATGGGAACATAGGATCAGTGGGAGCAGGAACCCCATCTATCTACCTTACTTTCTGTGTAGTTCCAGAGACTAGAACACTGTCTAATATATAGTAGATACTCAATACCCTTTCTTCAGGGAATGAATATATATCTTCCAAAGACTAATGTTAACTGAAATATTTTAAACCAAAATATTTCTTACTTCCTCTTTTTGTAAGGAACCTCACCTTTCATGGAGTTCTAATGTCACATAATTATAGACAATGCTGTTTATTCTTTACTGTTCCCACTTCACAGCTTCCAGAGCATGAAAGGAGTCCTATAATCCATTACAGAAAGAAAAGCTTTGACAAAAACATTAAAAAAGCAGATTATGGTTAGTAACCTTGATAAAGTGAAAGGAAGTCATATCTTTTACCAATTATATACATTTTAACTGTTTAAAAAACTTTAATCAAAACATTCAGGAATGTATTAAATTTTAACTTATAAGACACTGTCAACATACTGAGTTGTCCTGGCGATAACTTTAACTAATGTTTGGCAAAAAATCTCACAAGAAAGGCTTAACTATTTATGCATAGTTTTGAACTTTTTGTAAATGTAGTATTATATGTAATTCATGAACTTAAAAAAATTACTTTGTTTTTAAAGTAGTTGGTTTTCTTGTAGTTGAAGGAAGGGTAAATTAATTGTTTCTTCTTCATCCTAGTAAATGATTTTTATTGAATATTTATAGCCTTGGAATGTAAGTTCCACAGAATATTAATCTTATTGATAGAATGTAAAACTATATGTAGTGTTTTTCCCAAAAAAGTTTCCACATCTTCTTTGGCTGAAGTTGGCTAAGTGGTCTTTAGGCAAAATAATCTGAGTAAACTTAAGAGTTGAGTAATTAAGAGGAGAATCTAATCAATAAGGACTGATTTTGCATAATTCAGGCTTCCTTTTTCTTAATTCCAGATGTATGGGTCAGAGGATTTTAAATTACATAACAATTTCTAAAATGCACCCTATTTATATGAAGTCTACTTCTGCTTTATTGACTGTGCCAAAGCCTTTCTGTGGATCACAACAAACTGGAAAATTCTTGAAAGAGATGGGAATTCCAGACCACCTGACCTGCCTCTGAGAAATCTGTATGCAGCTCAGGAAGCAACAGTTAGAACTGGACATGGAACAATAGACTGGTTCCAAACTGGGAAAGGAGTACATCAAGGCTGTATATTGTCACCCAGCTTATTTAACTTATATGCAGAGTACATCATGAGAAATGCTGGGCTGGATGAAGCACAAGCTGGAATCAAGATTGCCAGGAGAAATATCAATAACCTCAGGTGTGCAGATGACACCACCCTTATGGCAGAAAGTGAAGAGGAACTAAGAGCCTCTTGATGAAAGTGAAAGAGGAGAGTGAAAAAGTTGGCTTAAAGCTCAACATTCAGAAAACTAAGACCATGGAATCTGGTCCCATCATTTCATGGCAAATAGATGGGGAAAGAGTGGAAACAGTGACAGACTTTAAAGTTAAAGTGAAGTCGCTCAGTAATGTCTGACTCTGTGAGACCCCCATGGACTATAGCCTACCAGGCTCCTCTGTCCATGGAATTTTCCAGGCAACAGTACTGGAGTGGGTTGCCATTTCTTTCTCCAGGGGTTCTTCCTGACCCAGGGATCGAACCCAGGTCCCCCACATTGCAGGTAGACTCCTTACCGTCTGAGCCACCAGGGAATCCCAGACTTTATTTTGGGGGGCTCCAAAATGACTGCAGATGGTGACTGCAGCCATAAAATTAAAAGATGCTTGCTCCTTGGAAGAAAAGCTGTGACCAACATAGACAGCATATTAAAATGCAGAGACATTACTTTGCCAACAAAGGTCCGTCTAGTCAAAGGTGTGGGTTTTCCAGTAGTCATGTATGTATGTGAGACTTAGACTATAAATAAAGCTGAGTGCCGAAGAAATTGATGCCTTTGAACTGTGGTTTGGAGGAGACTCTTGAGAGTCCCTTGGATTGCAAGGAGATTAAATCAGTCCATCCTAAAGGAAATCAGCCCTGAATATTCATTGGAAGGACTGATGCTAAAGCTGAAACTCCAATACTTGGGCCACCTGATATGAAGAACTGACTGATTTGAAAAGACCCTGATGCTGGGAAAGACTGAAGGTGGGAGGTGAAGGGGACGACAGAGGATGAGATGGTTGGATGGCATCACTGACTCAATGGACATGAGTTTGAGTAAACTCCAGGAGTTGGTGATGGACAGGGAAGCCTGGCGTGTAGTCATTCCATGTGGTCACAAAGAGTTGGACATGACTGAGCGATTGAACTGTACTGAAGGATGACATTAATGACTGTAGTGGGGTGTGTGTGTGTGTGTGTGTGAACCTTAAAAAGTATATGATGGAAACTTATAGTGAATTTTTAGTTTCCAGTTAATTTGTGTGCAACATATATGTAACATATCAATATTTTGCTCTTGAAACGAGACTTCTCTTGGACATTGATAATCGAAGCATCTATCATAATATTCAGAAATCCCCCCAGTGTTAACTGGGATGTTTGATTTTGCAGTCTCTTTCAGAGCAGCTGCTAAAGGTGCTTCAGCATGGTTAGAGGGCCTCCTGTTATCAGTCTGTGAGAGCAATGAAGTTTTGCTTGAAGGGAACAAGGAGAAAGCTGAAGGCTGTGGGGAAGTTGTAATGAGCAGGCAGTGGACTCCTGCAGTCTTCCCTGTGGGTGTATCCTCTCTTCTGCCCTGTGTGTGAGCACGCAGTGGTGCATATTAGCTGATGAAACCCCCTTCCTGTTGAACTGGGACAGAACTGAGGAGAGGAGGGTGTAGCTCTAGAGGGTTCTGAAATCTAAGAACAAGCTTCCTTTCCCACCACTTTCCGCTGAGTCAGTTCACTGCAGAGTGCTCTGCAGGAGCTAGAGGCCTTTGTGTTCAGATTATTTTACTAGCTTCTAAAGCCACACCCTTTGCTACACAAACAGAACACTTTGTGCTTCCGGAGGGGAGGTCCTACTTTGACCACAGCCCTGGGATTTCAAAGCTGCCTAGCCGGGCCTTGCCTATTGTGATGTAAAGTTTAGGCCAGTGAGGATCTCCAGGTCACAATGCAGACTTAGAATTGTTGGCCAACGGAGGCTTTGAACAATGATTGATTATGTCACTTAAAACAGGCTCAGAAATCCGTTTATTACACACCCCAAACTGAAAAAGTACAGTGACAGTGAGAGAGAAATGGAATAATGTCATCTGAGAAAAATCCATAATTTTTTTTAACAACACAGTAGCATTTATAGAGCTTCCTTGGTGGCTCAGTGGTAAAAAAAAAAAAATCTGCCTGCCAATGCAGGAGACACAAGAGACACAGGTTCAGTCCCTGGGTGGGGAAGATCCCCTGGAGAATGAAATGGCAACCCACTCCGGTATTCTTGCCTGGGAAATCCTCTAGACAGAGGAGCCTGGCATACTACAGTCCATGGGGTTGCAAGAGTTGAAAATGACTGAATGACCAAACAACAACAAATCTTTTATAGCAAATACCCATTTGTACATGATTGGATAGTAAATGATCCGTTAGTCTATACAGGCATCTGTAGAGCTGAGCAGGGCAGTGGAAAGAGGGTTGAGTTTATAGACTAGCTACAGCGGGAGGTATCCATTTCTTCCTTCCCAGCAGAGCAGCAATCATCTTCATGAGATGTTAGTCTCATTCCTGTTCTTCACTGGTGTGTTCCAGGCTCAAATGTCTCTCGTGTAGTATTACATTTTGAACCCAATACAAAATTTCTTCTGGCTTAATGGAGATTACAGGCACTGTACTAAATGCTTTATTTTCTCATTTAATTCTCAGCATAACTTTATGAAGTTACTTCTGTAATCCACTTTTCATGAATAAGGAAAAAGCAGCTTAGACGTCTCAAGTCTCTACACATGGTCACTCAGTGAACATTGGGAAAAACTAGGGTTCCAACAAAGCCTGGTGGAGTCCAGAGCTCAAGATCTTAACCACTGAGAAATTCAGCCCGTTAATTACACCAGACTTTGCATGAAGGAGGGCTTGGGGTGGGCTGGCAGTCTGGTCTGGTCACATAGGGGCCAGGGGACTTGCTGTGGACGGTTGGCTTAGAGGGCACACAATTTTTATTTGGATTTGATGTTTATGAGGTATGTTGATAAATATCAAGTGCTAGTAGACAGCTACCACCTCTCCCCCTGGCCTAGCTAGCCCTCTTCCCCTACCCTTGCGGAATCACCATTGCCTCTCTTATAGCTTCACAAACTTCATACCTTCATGTTGTTGTTCAGTTGCTAAGTCATGTCCGACTGTTTGCAACCCCATGGACTGTTGCCCACCAGGCTTCTCTGTCCATGGGGTTTTCCAAGCAATAATACTGGAGTAGATTGCCACTTCCTACTCCAGGAAATCTTCCCAACCCAGGGATGAAGCCAACATCTCCTGCTTGGCAAGCAGATTCTTTACCAACTGAGCCACCTGGGAAGCCCCATAAGTATCCCCATATTCAATTGGGGATATCATTTTTGTTCCAGCCAAGCAGATCTTATTATTAAATTCTCCCATTTTACTATCAGACCCCTCTTTTTGAAATGGACATTCACTATCATCTAGCAAGCTATGTCCCAACCCTTCTGCAAAGTGAATCTCATAAACATGTTATTATTGACATTTTTCTAAAGTCTCATAAAGTTCATTATTGGCATTTTTCTAATGCCTCACAATTAAACCAATCCTATCAAGTTTCAATCTTTACATGAAATATTGTTCAACAACCTATCCTGCGTTTTTTAAAATAAAATCCAACTGGGTCTGTTTGAAGTATTTTAAAAAAAATTGATTTCCGTATGCTTGTGTTTCTACTTTTTAATTTTGATATGATTTTCATATCAGTCCCAAAACAGTACCAATATCGTTTATTTGGTGAGCCCTCAAACTGATTACAAATAATTCTAAGAAGGGCTTTTTTCATTTTATTTTTTGGTAGGAGCAAGCTGATGTGATCACTCCTTCTGGAAACACTATTCTTGTGGCTTCCGTAGCAGCTAAGTTATCTGAGTGTCTTTCTGCCTCCTTTGCAGCTTCTCTTCTTTGCTAGTTTTTCCTTCTCTATTAAACTGCTAAATGCTGGATTACTTATATTTGACCTTGGTTTCTCTTCTCTATCCCTTTCTAACTTCATCCAGCCCCCCAGATTTAAAAAACCCTCTCTACACTGATGAGTCTAAAATTTTCATCTTCAGTCCTGACATCCCCTCTAGTTCTAGTGTCTAGTTTGTATCTCCTTTCATGTGGATGGTAACACTGTTTGTCACATGGGCAAAGAAGAACTTTACATTTTCTCTCAAAACTATTTCTCTCCCAGTCTTGTCCCTCCTAGTTAATCAAACCACCATTTACCCTATTGTTCTTACTATTTCGTGGTCTTTTTCTTCCCCTGCACCTCTCCACATCTCTCCCATCTTTTTCTTTCTGTAACAGACTAGCCCCCCAGTCCCCTTTCCTCCTCCCCACCCCCTGCTGTATCTTACTGCTTATTGCTGCTGTTGACCGCCAGAAGATAGAGACTGACTGAGACTTCTGAATCCCAGCTCTAGGAAAGAGAGTAAGTGCATCCTGACAGCCTGTTTAGGACTGAGGTCTTGGTCTATAATTAGGCTCCAGCCCGGGTCATGAGTAAGACAGTTTTTAGGGAAGGGGGTTGGTGATGTGTGGGTTGGGCAGACATCCTAGTAATGTATACTATATACTCTTAGCCAAATTTTCAATAAGTTTTATATTCATTATCCCTTTGACTTGAACATTCATGTAAAGAATCAGAAAGGATCATGCTTTTATCAGAAATGATTATAGTCGACATTTTATTTCCTGCTTCATCGTTTCTTTTTTTTCCTTATTGATTAACAGCAAGCGTGCACTGTATGATTTCCCAGCCTTCCTTGATATAAGCTTTCACTCACCTCAGCCCAGCAAGTTTTGGTTTATTTCTTTCCTGAATGTGCATGCCTAGTTTAGACAACCAGCTCTTTAGAAGTAGGAGTAATAGTGATTAAGCACCCTTGAATTCAACTAGAATGTGTCATATTGATTTAATTATAATCTTTATAATATGATCCTGAGTAATTGGGGAAAAAATACACAACTATAGGAATTTCCTAAAAAGGAGAAATCTAGTGTGAGGGAAAAATACAGCAAACACTCTTAATTTTGACAATTCAGTTGAAGTCTGATGGATGGTATTTACCTTTCCTTTGGCTGGCCAGGATCTTGATCCATACGAAATCAATGTATCACAGAAGGAAAAGCCAGATTGTACACTGTGATTAATCTGTTCTTCTAAAAGAAAGTGGCACTCATGCCATAAAAGAGGGGAAGGAGACTCTGTCTTCAGGAACTAGAATTATTCATGTTATTCCTGACCTCATCAGTCCCCTAATAGTAATTTTTAAATGGAAATTTACTGGTTTTTTTTTTTTTTTTTTGCTGGGATGGGCCTTCCTGTCTAGCAATACAGCTACTTCCATTTCATAATTACATAATTGTTATGGAAATTCCCTTTGAAAAGAATTACTTAAGGAAATTGTGCAACATTTCTCTCTAAACTTCTTAATATATATGTCACAATAAGAATAAATGGTGTGAAATTGTTTCTCCGAAACAGTTACCATTAGAAAGAAATTAAAGTTTTAGTAGTCTATTGCTTCACCAAATAAATATCATCCTTGTCATTTTCATGAATTGATTTTTGTCTATTTGACAACAGAATTCTTCACATGAGAGCTAAACTGTTTTGATTATGCAAAATGTCACAATATGAAAGATGGAACAACTGTAATTCCCTCACCATTCCTCCTTTATCTGACCCAAATTATATACCAAAACTGAAAAAAGCCAGTCCTTAGATAATGGAGGTAATTCATAAACAAATGAAAGCTGGAGAATAAAAAAAGAGAAAAAGAATAAGGCATGAAATACATTTCATGGTAGATAAAATCCATTTATCTACTTATGAATCATTCAGTTCAGTCAGTTCAATTCAGTTGCTCTCTTTGCAACCCCGTGGACCGCGGCACGCCAGGCCTCTGTGTCCATCACCAACTCCTGGAGTTTACCTAAACTCAAGCCCATTGAGTTGGAGATGCCATCCAACCATCTCATCCTCTGTCGTCCCCTTCTCCTGCCTTCAGTCTTTCCCAGCATCAGGGTCATATTGCCACCCATTTTCCACCAAATGGATAAAAAAATCTTGGTAGAGTAATGGAGACTGTGGAAGATCCAGATTTGGGTCCCTGCTCTACCATCTTCCTTGCCTTCTTTAATGGCTACTCCCTTGTTGAAAAATATGCGGAAGAGTTGCTGATAAAGCTTCAGAATTTCCCCTAGAAGGAGAGAGTAATAAATTCTTCTCTGAACACTTGCTTTGGATAAAGAGTTCTGTGGTCAGATGAGTTTGAGGATCACCATTTCTATACATTACTCCGTCCGTGATTACAGCCATGGCCCAGTGCTGGTCCCATTCAGCCGGCCACCTTTGTAACACATTCTCCTGGAGGTTGTGCAGGCAATTCAAACTCCAGAGTCGAAGCCGTGGTTTTTCCCTGTCCGCATCTGCTTTCCTCCGTTCCTCTCCTGCCAGCTGCCCGTTTGCCCAAGTCAGAGAACTGGTGTTCGATACCCTCTATACCTCTCCCTTTGTCACCAATCCTAACTCCTGCCTCCTGGGTCAAAGTCATCTAGTTCTTTTTTTTTCATATTCTTTTTTATGACAGGTTATTACAAGATATTGACTATCATTCTCTGTGCTATACAGTAAGACCTTGCTGTCTATCTGTTTTATATATGTAATACTTTGTCTCTGCTAATCCCAAACTCCTAATTTATTCTCCCACCCTTCTGCTTTGGTAACCGGAAGTGTGATTTCCATGTCTGTGTATTTCATGCCTTTCTGCTCTCTCTGACACACCCTCTTTTCCTTTGTTGTCATCAGGCCACTGTCTGCTTGCTTGGTTGGCCTGCATTTACTCTCCTCCCTCAATTCATCCTTTACACTGTTGACATAGATTTCCTACACAAATCTGCCCCAGGAGCCCCTCTACTTAAAATATTTAAATTGTTCCTCTTCACGATAAAGTTCCTAGCTCACTCTTTCTACTTCAAACCCGTCTCTCCCTTACATGAATTCAGCGCTTCTTGAGTTCCCTGAAGCTGATGCTCTGTTTTTCCATCAGTGTCTACACCTGCTGTTCTACTGAAAACACCCCTTCCTTGTGTGACTGGCCAATTCCCTCTCATATAAGGGCTGGCTCATCAGTAACCTTTCCTGACATTTCTGCCTCCACCTATCTGAATTACGTGCCCCTCCTTCATGCACCCTAAAAGTCTAGTCCATAACTCAGACGTGACACTAAAAGACACTGCAATACTTATATGTGAAAGAGTATTGCCTCTGGAGTCATACAGATCTGGGCTTGGATTATGGGTTTACTGTTTTATTAAAAATAAACACAGAAATATAGTTAGGGAGTTTGAGACTCCCTATGCTTAGGAAGTACACACTGCTATACTTAAAATGGGTAATGAACAAGGACCTACTGTATAGCACAGGAAACTCTGACCAATGTTACGTGGCAGCCTGGATGGGAGGGGAGTTTGGGGGAGAGTGGATACATGTATGTACATGGCTGAGGCCCTTTGCCGTTCACCTGGAACTACCACAATATTGTTAATCAGCTGTACTTCAATACAAAATAAAAAGTCAAAAAACAAAACAAAACCCAGAAATATATTTTAACTTCAATATATACATATATTTTCACCTGAAACTGGTTATACTAATTCTTGTCATATTGAGTCTATATAAGCTTAAAACAAAGTATATAAAGTATAAAAATAGTACCTGATACCATAAGGTGGATAAAGTTGGAGCTGCCCCATAGCCATGATTACATTGTATTCTTCTTGGGGTTCTCAGGGCCAGGAGCAGAACTGGCCCTCAGAAATGCTGACAAGATATCAGCATCTGGCACTGTTGCCAACTTTCTCTTAAAATAGACTCTCTTATCTTGGATTTCCTGACACAGTTCTCATCCATGTTCCTTTTATCTTTCTGGCTGCTCTTCTTCCCCTATATTTTGATGGAGGTCCTCATAGATGAAGGGAAGGGAAAACTTTTCCCCTGCCCTCTTAGATTTAGTCTCAGAGGCGTGCAAGTTAAATTGACAGAGGCAGATTCCCAGGAGAAAAGGCATAACATTTTATTTTTAATTTTACATGTCTGGGGCCCCCATGGAAAAAAAGAGCAAACCCAAAGAAGCAGACTTGGGGGCGTATATATCATTTTAACAAAGGGCGTTAAACTGTGGGAAGGTGACTAGGAAATGTATGATAAATAGGGTTGTTTCTTAAGGTTTGTTATGTAGACTCAGAGAAGTTCTTCAAGTGAGTCTTGGACAAATTGCAGTTGAAAATTTTGGCCTTAGATATTTCACTGTGGTTTTAATGACCACACATTTGCTAAGGATTTTGAAATCTATGTCCCCATCCTAGACCACCATGTTCTTAGCCTTCTCATCTATTTAGCCATCAGCTTCTTTGGCAGTTCCCTTTGGAAGTTTTCAGGCAACATGTTCAAAAAAGAATTTTTCATATTCCTCTACTGTATCTTATCTTAAAGGAAGGAACATCTACTCAAACACTCAAACCTCAAGACAGCCTTCTCCTCCCACTTCACTTGCTCAGCTCCAGCTCCAGAATTTGTGTACTATCTCTTGAATCTTTACACTTCTTTCTAACCCCATTGCTATACTCCCTGGTCTAAGCTTCAGTTATCTTTCATCTGAATTTCTATAACAGGCTTTTAACTAATCTGTATTCACAGTGGATAGTAATAAAGGCTGCCTTCAGGATTCAGAAATCTCTGCTTGTCAACACTTTGCTTAGCCTCAGTTTCCTCTTCTATGAGATGAGGATAAAATAGTACTTCCCTCAAAGGGTTTGCAGGAGGGTTAGGTAACCTTATGTAAAGCTCTTTGTACAGTTGGGCACATAGGAAGCTCCCAGTAAGGCTCAGTTGTGTGAGGATCCGCTGCTACCCTCTTCAACACATCAGCCACCCAACATTAGTGTTTAAGGCAAACCAAATCACATTTCTATTAAAAACTCTGAAGTGGCTTTGTGACATCTTTAGAATATTGACCTTTATAAAGGCAGTATGACTATGATGTGTCTAGTCATAAAGTCCATAGTCTAAAGTCCCAATGCCATCTTTCACAATCCTTCCTTTTATTTTTTTAAATAAACTTTTTCATGGTGGAAAATTTGAAACATACACAAAAGTGGAAGGAGTAGTGTAATAAATC
Organism: Capra hircus; assembly: GCF_001704415.2. Lineage (NCBI taxonomy): Eukaryota > Metazoa > Chordata > Mammalia > Artiodactyla > Bovidae > Capra > Capra hircus. The sequence goes on along the minus strand of NC_030811.1, from coordinate 99,751,909 downwards.
CCCATGAATCCGTCGACCAGTTAGCTTCAGGAATTATTAACACATGGCCAGTCTCATCTCAACTATATCAGTATCTTGTCCTCTCTCATTTTTTTTTTTTTAATACAGTAGGTCCTTATTGGTTGTTTATTTTAAATATAGCAGTGTGTGCCCTTCCTTTTTTTTTTTTTTTCTCCCAGCAGTTTTGGATTTCTTCCATTACATAAATGCACCAGCCTTTCCTTTGTATCCAGGCTTGCACACTTACACAGTTCTTTCTTGTCTGGCTTATAGTTCTGCCACTTGCTACCTCCCAGGTTCCTCACCCTTCTATTGTTAAAAGAATCACACTCTTCTATTTTTTATTCTTCTATCAGATTTTGGGAAAAAAGTTTTAAAATAATTTCCTTGGGGTGGATTCTGTTGCTTGAACTCAGTTTTCCTTTTTGTGGCGTTCATCCCAAGTGCAGTTTCTTTTTTCCGCATTATTCCTGTGTTCTGCTTTGATGGCCGGGATTGGGTCTGTCTTTTTCATGACTGTATCTCAGTGCATAGTGTGTTGAAGATATGCAGTAATATTCACTAAATAAATGAATATTATAACCAAATTATTGATAACATTCTGTTTCTCCTTTGATTATCCTTCTCTGTTAAATTTAATTCAATTTTTTTCTAGAGTCTCACTTTATTAGATTTGTGTTAGTAGTCTGTGAGATGTTATGGAAAAGCCCAAACAAACTTTTTGGCAAACCAATATTAAGTAAGAATGACTGAAGAATGTTCTAAGAATCTTAAGATTTCTCTCAGAGAAAGGTCTATGTCGTCAAAGTTTCCTTAGAAAGTAAATTCCCATGAATTGTATGTTTTTTTCTGTTCAACAAATAAAATTACTCTTTCAATAAAATTGAGGGTTCTTGATTATAAAAGGATTTCTTAATCATGTACAGTATGTTACTCCAGTGTTCTTGCTTGGAGAATCCCAGGGACGGGGGAGCCTGGTGGGCTGCCGTCTATGGGGTCGCACAGAGTCGGACACGACTGACGCGACTTAGCAGCAGCAGCAGCATGTTGCTATTCTATTTAATACAAAACTGATTTTAGGCCTATTTTTACCCTCCAAAAAAGATACTGTGTTTTATTTGGACAGAACTAAATGTTTTATAAAATGTGTTTTACTTATGGTTTAACTTTTTCTAGTTTATAGAGTTGATCAGTTTTGTAAACTAATGCAAAATCTGAAGTCTGTTGTAATGAATGTATCAGGAACCTTTAACTTGTTTTATGTTCATTTATTGCTGTTTTCTAATAGCAAAGAGAATCTTTAGCTTTTTCTTCCTCCAGATTTATAGCAGGCCAATTGATTTCTCCACAGCTGTACCTTTCATCATTCTTTCTATTTACTCCACCTTTTTAAAATCCCCTTATTTGTTCCACACGCTGAAATAAGTGAGAGAGTAACTCGTTAAAACCCACCCATTTAATTAGTTATGTTCTCTTAAAGCTCCAGTTAGGACTCTGAACTCCCATGCCAGCACCCACAGTGCCTCCAAGATTTATAACCCAAGGTAATAGCTATAAATAGCCCATTTGCTTTTGTAGATAAGGTCAGAAGTAAGGTGTGGTGAGGAATGTAATTCTGATGGGACTGCTAACCTGCTGCTAGATGGAAAATACTATGAGCAAAGAAAATTTGAGCCCTAGGTCTCCATTTCTACATTGTCGTAAATCTTGAAGCCTATGGCTCTCACATGGTGTATTTCACACAGTTCCTCTGAGCCTCAGGTATTAGCTCTTCTCCAAGAATAGTCATAGCTAATAATGATTTACTTGCTGTCTTGACTGTCTAATACATGCCATGGGCTATATTCTCTCTAATTTTCTAATTCTGTATCTTTTTAAATGAAGAAACTGCGTCTCAGTGTGGTTAATTACTGTGCCCCGATTCCCCTATACCCTAAGTTGTGGGATCTGGTGTTCAAACCCAGACCTTCCTGATTCTGTAGAGTCTGTTCACTTTTCAGGGTGCCTCAATTGCTTATCATATGCAGAGCAAGCTACCTCTGTCTCCAAGCAGTTGCTTTCATAAATGATCCTTCCGCCATTTTCATATCTGTTGCAGCTCTCTGCACCTCCCCCTCACCAGACAGCCTTCGTAGGCTCCTCCTCGGTTACCTTTCTCCACTACTCAGTTGTCCACAGAAATCTCACCAATAAAAGTCTGTTCTTTGGACTTTACAAGTGACTTAAAACTATATAATTAATTTCCCTGGGAGGTTAACACTTCTTGGCACTATTTGGTTTAAAGTGTATGTTTTCATTCAGTAGCTTTCCTTCTATCCATAGGCTGAGATCAGCTTTCCTGAATGCATGTATGTTTTATAATGGGATGAGTAGGAAAGGAAAGATGGGTGGAGGTGAGTGTTAAGATATTCATCAAGTTCAGTTTCAGGGTAGAGTCCTTTCTAGGAAGAGCAGCTCTGAAACAAATGCTATTGTATTGGGAGTGCTGGAAGCTGGCACAGGCTGCACCTCCAGAGCAGGTAGCATGAGGGGTAAGGCACAGGGCAGGTCTCAGTCTTGCAGTGAAAAGTCACAGTGTTAGTCACTTTCTGTGTCTGACTCTGCAAGCCCGTGGACTGTAGCCCATCAGGCTCATCTGTCCGTGGGATTCTCCAGGCTTGAATACTGGAGTAGTTTGTCGTTTCCTTCTCCAGGGATCTTCCCGACCTAGGGATAGAACCCAGGTCTGACATATTGCAGGCAGATTCTTTACCATTTGAGCCACTGGAGAAGTGCCTCCGACTTGGAGAGGTTTTCCATTTTGGGTAAGGGCGATCCATGAACCCTGAAATGTGACACTGCTTCCCCATTTTTGCCCACTAGATTTTCCAGCCAAGGGGCTTCCATCTGTGCATGCGTGGTTTTGTTCTTTCTAATTCGTTTATATGCCTTGATGAGAAATTACTACGTTGCACACTACCCACGTAAGCAGGCTTAAGAATTGTCTTGTAAGCATCTTGGTTTGTTATTGTTGTTTAGGCACTAAGCCGTGTCCGATTCTTTGTGACCCCGTGGTGACTCTCATCAAAGAAAAATACACGACACAGAGCTGGTCTCAGGCAAATTAGGCATTTGTCTCTCTCTGTTTCTCCCTTTCTAGAGCCACACGGGCTCTTGTCCAGCTTCTCTAAGGGTGTCTGCTATAATCTGTGGTCTCTGGAGACTGCTCTCTGTAAATACTTCCAGAATTTCTATGTAGGAAGGGTTAGGGGCAACCATCTGTGGTGGTTGTAGAAGGAGTGTCAGGTGTCTGGACAGAGGCTGCAAGCAGGCTATTTTAAATTAGATAGCATAAGGTTTCTCTGGTGGCTCAGTGGTAAAGAATTTGTCTGCCAATTCAGGAGACACAGGTTCGATTCATGGTCTGGAAAGATCCCTGGTCTGGGAAGGTCCCACATGCTCTGGAACAGCTAAGTCCATGCACCACAACTATTGAGCCTGTGCACTCTAGAACTTGTGCCCTGTCATGAGAGAAGCCACCCGAACGCGAGGTCCGCTCACACACCAGGACTAGAGAGTAGCCCCTGCTCACTGCAACTAGAGAGAAGCTCGCGCAGCAGTGCAGCAACAAAGACAGACAGCCAAAAATAAATAAATAACATTATTACAAAAATAAAGGAGATACTAGATTAATTTTGGATGGGATGATGTGGGGAGGGTGGTTAAAACATGCAGAGGTTCACTGTTATGCATCCCCGTCCCCTGGCCTGTCTGTGAGTATCCCGGCAGATGGTGCCATGTGACTTTCAGTGTCCTGATTCCAAGTTCCTATGCCAGGGAGTATAGTTACCCCGGCCTCTGCTTTCATTGGGTAAAAAGCATCAGCCTTCAACCTGTTGCTAATAATTCCCTCCTCCTCCTGCCTGTGTTTCAGTCCCAATCAAAGATATTGCAAGTGAACAGCTTTCTATACGAGAGAAAACTTGAGGCCTTGTGCCATCCCAAATGTTATCTTATCACCTTGGTATTTCTTTCTTGTACATGTGAAAGACAAAGCATGTATCCTGTCTTCACATGAAAAGGAAAACAAAAGCACCCCATTGGTAAAAGCCTTCCTCAAATCCGCCGAACCAGACATCCCTTATTTCCTTTGCTTAAGCTCATTTCCTGACAGCCAGCCTTATGCCTTTCTGAACCCTTCTATGGTCATTTACTTAAAAACAAGCAGTTCTGTGAACCTCCCCTTTACTTGCTGACATCATCTCTGGAAAGCAGTTTGTTAGAGTTTTCATCTGTGTGAATGCTTTGATGTGATTAAAGTTAATACACGTGTGCACACCTCTATAATTTCAAGAGTAACTTCATTACTACTTTAAAAAGCCTGGAAATAGAATTCTCTGAAACATTGTCTATACCCTTTTATTTTCAGATTTTATGCTTAAACAACAACAAGAAATTAAACTGCACACTTACTGGAAGGAAACGGTTTTGTTTCCTCTGTAGCTTCTGGGAGGAAAGCAGACTGATATATATTTTTTATTTTTAATGCATAAAAATATTTCTCTGCATAAACTAGGCTCCTTATTGGTGATAAAGCTGGGAATTTTTCCATTAAGCTTTGACAGGCTTTTTCCTTTCTTTTTTCTTTCTTTGTCATGTTTTCTATTTCAGTCATTTACCTAAACTCATTTCTTGTAAGACAACGTCATGCAGAGGTAACTTTTCTGAGTTTTCTCTTATTTATTTTCCTCAAATAAAATGAGATTCTCCTCCCGCCTTTTGTCTGCAGTCTAGGCCAAACTGTGTGCTATCCTTAGCAAAACAAAACCAAACCACACACACAGGCTACAGCTCTGGCTGGGTTCCAGGACTCCATTAGGCAGACAATGGGCGGCCCCAGCGAAGGGCGGTGGGGTGCGAGGAAGCCTGTCTTGCCCTCTTTGGGATGTTGGGTCAACAGCAGGCTGAGTCTGGGAATGGGGTGAATTGATTGTTTTGCAAATGGTGGTGATAAATATCCGACTGGGCCTGTTCTGCTCTCTTGTGCATTGAAGATCAGTTACATTTGCTAGTGCGTTTTCTATAAATCCATTTTACCAGTTTATTTTTTTCCCCTCTGAGAACAGTTTAAATAAAACTATGACCAATTTTGGAATAACTACAGCCGAGCAAGAAATGACTTAGTGGGAAGCTAAAAATAGATGTCTTCCTTTAGATTCTTTTTTTTTATTTGTTTATTTCCAAAAGACTTGCCAGTACATTTGGGATTAGAGTCTAAACACAAAATTGGTCAAATAAAATAATAAAAAGTTCAAGGATTAGCAGTTTTTTGCATAAAAATTTTGCCCTTTCTGTATTTGGATTTCTGAATTCTTATAGCCTGTCAGCAGTTTTTAATCTTTGCAGGAAAGGACTGTGTGCATGTGTTAGTTGCTCAGTTATGTCTGACTCTTTGTGACCCCACAGACTGTAGCCCACCAGGCTCCTCTGTCCATGGAATTCTCCAGACAAGAATACGGAAGTGGGTAGCCATTCCCTTCTTCAAAGGATCTTCCTGACCCAGGGATTGAACCTGGGTCTACCTGCATTGTAGGTGGATTTGTCTGAGCCAGGACTAATATATAATAAATATACAAATCTAAAGTTGTATTTTTGAGAGGGTATTTTAATTTTAAAAACAACTAACGCATATATAACTATTTACCATGTGTCATTTCTGTTATTCCTCCAAACAACCCCCAGATTTCCCAGATTATGTAATCCATGAAGGTGGGGGTCTTAGATTACTAATCCTAGTAGCCACAGATCACTGGAGAAGTCTGAATTCCCAGCCATGATACAAAATCCTCTCAGAGAGGGAGGGGGGAGGAAATAACCTACTTGTTGAAATACAGCACGGGAGGCTGTGCTGCTGCTTTAAATGCATAATGTGATTTCATAACAGCACTGCTCCCCCGTCCGAGAGTTAGACATTTTCATCCCATTTTGCAAATGAGTAAACTGAGTCTCAATGAAGAACTACGCATTCTTCTCAAACATGCTTTTTTTCATTTTCACTCTAAGCCATAGCACCACAAAAATTATATGCTTTAAAGTTGCACAGCTTCTAATTGACAGACCTAGGACATCTGTCCCACATGTAGTGTCTCCAAGCACAGCCTTCTTCCCACCCAAGGTCACCTGTTTACTGTTTTTTTTTTTTTTAACCTGCCTTTTGCAAACACTGAAAGATAGGGAGATGTCATTAGACAGGGCCAGAATAAACAGAGTTTAGGTATTGCCTTGGGATATTTGGTGAGGGTCTGGAGGGAAGACTCACATCCCTCCCCACAAGGTTAGGAAGGGCAGGCCAGCAGTATAAAGTCCCCAGATGGGTGCAGCAAGGTGGATCCAGATCCTATCTTTTAGGATCATCCTGTTTTTGTTCATGCCTTTCCTACTGCCCTTGGGGATGTCCCACGTGGCGCTAGGGGTAAAGAACCCACCTGCCAATGCAGGAAACATGAGAGAGGTGGGTTTTGATCCCTGGGTTGGAAAGACCCCTGGAGGAGGGCTTGGCAACCCACTCCAATATTCTTGCCTGGAGAATCTCATGGACAGAGGAGCCTGGCAGGCTGCAGTCTGGGGGATCACAAAGAGTTGGACACGACTGAAGCGACTTAGCATACACTACTGCCCTACTGGGGAAATGCTCATTTTTGAGATTTGCTATTTTGTCACCCTCCTCCTCTCTCTTCTTCTTACCATTAAAGTGTCCATCCCAAACTTTTACAGAAAATTAGGACCTGCTGGCTTGATTGTGAAGAATAAGGGTGAGCATCTGCAAGAAAGATTGAAGGTCTCGGGCACCAACAACCATGTTAACTTGGGTATACTGAGTTTCAATATAAAGATGTCCTGGTAACTTTGCAAAAACATGCATTTTATGTTGTTCCTATCATGTGAACATGAGTCAGGCAAGGGGGAAGGCAGCGCTGATACATCAGGAGGAAAACATTGAGCATGGGATAAAGGCAGACTGTGTTTTCTGTGGGGCTTGCCTGGTGGCTCAGATGGTAAAGAATCTGCCTGCAATGCCGGAGACCTGGGTTCAATCCCTGGGTTGGGAAGATCTTGAGGAGGGCATGGCAACCCACTCCAATATTCTGGCCTGGGGAATCCCCATGGACAGAGGAGCCTGGCCAGCTACAGTCCATGGGGTTGCAAAGAGTTGGACAGGACTGATCGACTAAGCACAGCACATGTTTTCTGTGAGTAAACAGGTGTCTGGGTGACCTGAGAAAAAAATTAACAAAATTTTGAACACAACTTTCACTAAGCTTTGAACTTAGAAGTTGGACTTGGCTGGTTAAAATGAACAAAAAAAGAATACTCTTGTTTTCTTCTGCATAATTGTTTTTAAAGGAAATATATTGAAAAATCTCAAATTCTTAGGCTAAATGCTTTTTTCTTTTTCTATTCCTTTAGAGTTTAAAATGTTTCACTCTGGCCACAAATTTGATCTAAAATATTTGTGATTGTGGATTTTCTCTTTTGAATTTTAAGAGAAAATACTAATCCTAGTTGGATTCAGAGACTTTTTGGTTCCTTCTTTTTAAACAAAACAAAACAAAACAAAACAAACCAAACCTAAGAGAGTGAGTGAAAAGTAAGAGGTTTGCATTTGGTCTTCACTTAGAATTTTTTTTTTTTCCTTATCAAAGGATGACAGGTTCTCCAGCCACACCTAGGATGTCTCTTAAAAATATTGATAAAGCTGTCACTACAGACACATTCTTAGGTGAAGGGAAATCAACACATTGCTAGTGTTTTCTTTGAGTACAAGGTCTAGCGAAATGTTCGAAAGTGAGTACACATAATAGCATTGATAGAAACTTTTAAAAGCTGTAACACTTTTTATTGGACTTTGCCAAACTCCTCTGAGACATTGTGACTCCCACAAGTAGATTAATTGGGTGGAGAAGTTTATAGACCATATTTTGGTAGAGTAAAAAATGTCATTAAAGTATGTACAGTTACTCAAAGTCAAGTCTTCTGAAACATCTACTATTACTAGATTATAAAACAAGTACAGATTAAAAAGAAATGTGCCTCTAAATTTACCAGCAACTGCCATTGCCTGGAGGTTCTGAAAGGAAGGTTTTAATTAGGGGCTTTCCTGGTGGCTCAGAGGTTAAAGTGTCTGCCTGGAATGTGGGAGACCCCCTTTGATCCCTGGGTCGGGAAGATCCCCTGGAGAAGGAAATGGTAACCCACTCCAGTACTCTTGCCTGGAGAATCCCATGGAAGGAGGAGCCTGGTAGGCTACAATCCATGGGGTCGCAAAGAGTCGGACACGACTGAGCTTTCACTTTCACTTTATTTTAACATCAAAAGAGTACATGAATATAACTTGTACACATTTCAGTTGTTTATAGGCCTGCTCACACTGTTCAACTTCTTCAGTCAAATATTTTCTTTAATATTTTAATTTGGTGTCATCAGAGTTCTCCAGAGAAATAGAACAAAAAGGGTGTCTGTCGGTCGGTCTATCTGTTTATGGCAGGATTTATTTATCTCAAGGAACTGGCTTACAGGATTATGGAGGTTGCCAAGTTCAATATGCAGAGTAAGTCGGCAGGCTGGAGATTCAGGGAAGAGATGAAGTTTCAGCTTGAGTCTGAAGACAGTGTTGAGGCGGAATTCCCTCTTTGGGGAATCTCAGTGTGTTCTCTTCAGGCCTTCTACTAACTGGATGAGGCCTGGCCATGTGACGGAGACTAATCTGCTTTACTCCCAGGCTGTGTCTGACTCTTTGTGGCCCCATAGACTGTAGCCCACCAGACTCCTCTGTCCATGAAATTTTCCAACTGGAGCGAGTTGCCATTCCTTTTCTAGGGGATCTTCCCAACCCAGGGATCGAACCCCCATTTCTTATGTCCCCTGTACTGGCAGGCAGATTCTGTACCACTAGTGGCACCTGGGAGGTCCCTACAAGTCTACTAATTTAAATATTAATCTTATCAAAAGCATACCTTCACAACAACCTTCAGATTTGTATTTTACTAAATATCTAGGTACTTTGGCCTAGCCAAATTGATACATAAAATTAACCATTGCAGTTGGCAATTATAAAGCCATCTATTTAACCTCTGAAATTAGATTTTCTGAAGAGAGAATGGATCAGCATTATAATGGGAAGTGGAGGAATTTTACACAGGTTCTATGGCAGATAATTTTGGCTGCCTGTCCAACAGTTTTCTATTCGTACAGTTGTCAGATTTGGCAAACATAGCTTGCCTAATTAAATTTGAATTTCAGGAAAGCAATGAATAATTTTTAGTATAAGAATATCCCACATTTTGTATGGGGCTTACTTATATTAAGTAAGTAATATAAGAACTTATATTACCAACCAGCTAGGCTGGTTGGTGAAAACAGTTTTGGCCAGTGAAATACAATTAGAAGTCAAATAATTGATATCCTCAATTTTGCTGTTTGATCTTCGTACTTTCTTACTTATTATGTCTAAACAAAGATACAGTGCCTGGAGGAGGTGAGGCCATCTTGGGAGTATGAGAATGAGAAACAGGTATTAAAAATGGTAAGTGAAAGTTAAAGTCACTTAGTCTCATCCGACTCTTTGAGACTCCATGGACTGCAGTCCGCCAGGCTCCTCTCTCCATAGAATTCTCCGGGCAAGAATACTGGAGTGGGTAGCTGTTGCATTCTCCAGGGGATCTTCCCAACCCAGGGATCTAACCCAGGTCTCTCGCACTGCAGGCAGATTCTTTACCATCTGAGCCACCAGGGAAGCCCTGAAAATGGCAAAGCAAGAGAGAAAAAGAGCCTGCCTTCTTCATGAGATCCTGGGGTTGATACACCAGCCCTAAACTTCCCAGTTTAGAATTTCCTTTTTTGCAGCAGCAGCCACTGTAGTTCCGTTTCTGTTACGCAAAACTGCATAGAAGCCCGGAAATGACAGATATCTGCGTAACCCTTGTAATCAAGGAATACTTTGGTTTGTTTCTATAACGTATACCTTCATTTCCCCTCTTCTTGTCTATGAAAAACAATCCTTTCGTCTCCTGGTTCCTGAGCAAATTTGGAGGGAGAATTGTCTGCAAGCCAGTCTTGAGGAAACAGGGTTTTTTTTCCCCCCTTGTATTCTGTATACTTGTTTATACACATATGTGCTTCAGTCAACAACCAAAATAAGTTGTGGTTTACACTGTAATGACCATGGAAACAAGCAAACAAAGGATTCTCTTTGTATCTGCACCAAACTATGTCTGTAAATTCTGTTCCAAACTTTATTGCTCATTATCTGAATAGGTAGATTTAAGAAAGAAGAACACAGTCAGCTGCTTTTCCAATAGATATAGTATAAATGTTGGGGTCATCTAATTCAGTAGGATTTAGACCACGAGGCTGCACTTGGAATAAATGGGAAAAAGAAACACTGTTAATTATTTTTAATAAATCAAGTAGTAGCTGGAAGTACATCAGGTGTTGAATGGCATGGGTAAATGAAAAAAACGTAAGTACCCATATTTCTAATCTAAAAAAGCACTGCAGCTCTCTCATGAGAACTGATGGAGTTTATATTTATCAGGCACAGAATAAAGTACGTATACCTTTAAAGATTCATTAAGAATCCAAACCCCTTTACAGTCGTTATCATCTACACATCCTTGGCCTTCTGTTCACTTCAAAGGAATTTGTGAGTCCTAAGAGCTGTCTGCAGCCCGCAGAGGATTATGCCTGGTCCTTTCAGAACAATGAACAGGTAGAGGACATGGTGTTTGATTTTTATATTATCCAATAAAGAAAATTGAACACATTTTATATCTTTGTTTTTGATTATAATCAAGCTATCCAAACATTCTGAACCCTAATTTTTTCAGAATAAAAAATATAGTCAGAAATATAATCCATTTCTGAGGGATGTTGAAATAATCCTTTATGTAAAGAAAAAAAAATTCTTGCATGAGAACAATAGGTGGTTTATCATATGAATTATTTCAGATTTTTCAGAATATAGGAAACATTTAAGTGAATAAAAGTATGTTTGACAATAGTGTATGAGTTCCATTCTGAAAATGAGATTAAAAAACAATGTCTTAAAACCAGTTTGTCTTTTAGACAGTTTATATTGACCATTTACTTATTAATTACCCTATTATATAAGTATGTTATAAAATTTAAAAATCTAAACTAAAAAATGAAGGTAATTGTATTTTTCACATGTTGATAGAATTACCATAATGTTTTAGATTATAATTGTATTTACAACACAGTTTTAACTTATATGGAAAAAACTGTACTTAATGCAATGATGTGTACTATGCATTACTGAGGTTATTTTGATTTTTTCCAGTTTTTTTGAGAAATGATTATATATATCACTGTTTAAGGCATACTGCATGGTGGTCTGATTTACATGTATTGTGAAATGATTACCACAGTAGGTTCAGCTAACATCTGTCTTTTCATATGGATATAAATGAAAGAAAAAAGAAAAAAAAATTCTCTTTGTGATAATGCTTAGGATAAATTCTCTTAACTTTTCTATATCATACAGGAGTGTTAGCTATAGCCCTTCATGTTGTAATTTACACCCCTAGTACTTCATTCGGAGAAGGCGACGGCACCCTACTCTAGTACTCTTGCCTGGAAAATCCCATTGATGGAGGAGCCTGGTAGGCTGCAGTCCATGGGGTCGCGAAGAGTTGGACACAACTGAGTGACTTCCCTTTCACTTTTCACTTTCATGCATTAGAGAAGGAAATGGCAACCCACTCCAGTGTTCTTGCCTGGAGAATCCCAGGGATTGGGGAGCCTGGTGGGCTGCTGTCTGTGGGGTCGCGCAGAGTCGGACACAACTGAAGCGACTTAGCAGCAGCAGCAGCAGTACTTCATTATCTTATAACTGGAAGTTTGTACCTTTTGAAACCCCTCACCACCAAACCCTAGCAACCTCTGTTCAGTGAGTTCAGCTTTTCTAGATTCCACATGTAAGTGTGACCACATAGTATTTGTCTTTGTCTGACATTCCCCTGAGCATAGTACTTTCAAGGTCCATCTATGTTGTCACATGACAGTAGGAATTCCTCAATTTTTTTGACTAAGTGGTATTGCATTGTGTGTGTGTGTGTGTGTGTGTGTGTGTGTGTACTTCTTCTTTATCCATTCACCATTCACCTACTGTTGGACACAGGTCTTTTCCTTGTCTCGGCTACTGTAAAAAATGCAGCTATGAACATGGGAGCAGAGATATTTTTTCAAGTTAATGTTTTCATTTCCTTTAGGTGTTTTCCCGGAAGTGAAATTGCTTAATCCCTTGGTAGTTCTATTTTTTATTTTTTGATGCTCCATACTGTTTTCTGTAGTGGCTGTACTAATTTACAATCTCATCAACAGTGCACAGGGGTTCCCTTTTCTCTACTTCCTCACCAGCATTTATTATCTCTTGTCTTTTTCATGAAGGCCATTCTAACAGGCATGAGGTGACATCTCATTTTAGTTTTAATCTGCATTTCCCTAGTGACTAGTAGGGGGCTTCCCTGGTGGTTTAGACAGTAACTAATCTGCCTGCAATGTGGGAGACCAGGGTTTGATCCCTGGGTCTGAAAGATCCCCCAGAGAAGGGAATGGTGACCCACTCTAATATTCTTGCCTAGAGAATCCCAAGGACAGAGGAACCTGGTGGCTACTGCCCATGCAGCTGCAAAGAGTTGGACACGACTGGGAGATTAACACTAGTGACTAGTAACCGTAAGCATCTTTTTATGTATCTGTTGGTTTTTCAAATATCTCCTTTGGAAAAATGTTTGTTCAGGACCTTTGCCAATTTTCTAATTAGGTTTCTGTGTTGTTTTTTTCTTTCTTTCTTGTATAGAGTTGTATGAGTTCTTTACATGTTTTGGATATTAACCGCTTATGAGATATATGGTTTTAAAATATTTTTTCCCATTCTTTAGGTTGTATTTTCATTAAAAAAAATTATTTCTTTTGCTGTGTTTTCAGTTTGGTGTAGTATCAGTTGTTTATTTTTTATTTTGTTGCATGTGCTTTAGATGCCATATCCAAAAATTCATTACCAAGACCCATGTTAAGAAGCTTTATTACTGTTTTCTTCTAGGAGTTTATGGTTTCAGGTCTATGTTTAAGACTTTAACCCATTTCAGCTGATTTCTGTGAATGGTTTAAGATATAGTTTCTGTTTCATTCTTTTACATGTGAATATCCAGTTGACCCATCACCATTTATTTAAGAGAACGCCTTTTCTCCAGTCAATATTCTTGGCTTCCTTGTCATATATTAGGTGACTGTATCTTTAGGTTTATCTCTGCACTCTTCATTCTGTTACATCAATTTATAGCCTTGGGGTACTCTTTTTCCAGTTTTGAAACAATCCGTTGTTCTATGTCTGGTTATAACTGTTGCTTCTTGACTTGCATACAGGTTTCGTAGGAGGCAGATAAGGGGGTCTGGTACTCCCATCTCTTTAAGAATTTTCCACAGTTTCTTGTGATCCACACAGTCAAAGGCTTTTGTGTTGTCAGTGAAATAGAAGTAGATGTTTTTCTGGAATTCCCTTGCTTTTTCTACAACCCAGTGGATGTTGGCAATTTGATCTCTGTTTCCTCTGTCTTTTCTAAATCCAGCTTGAACATCTGGAAGTTCTCGGTCACATACTGTTGTAGCCTAGCTTGAAGGATTTTGAGCATTACCTTGCTAGCATGTGCAATTCTGTAGTAGTTTGAACATTCTTTGGCATTGCCCTTCTTTGGGACTTGAATGGACACCCTCTTCCTCCTTGTACTTAAGCTAAAAAGCTAGACTTATTTTTAATTTTTTCTTTCCAGTCCAACCCACCAGCTAATGTTTTGGCTCAACCTTTAACCTATGCTCTGATCGAACCACTTGTCACATCTTCCATCATTCTCAACTCACCCAAGGCACGGCTATTTCTTACCTGGACTACTGCAGGACCTACCTGACTGGTCAGCCTACTTCCATATTTGCCCACCTACAGTGTGTTCTTCATATGCAATTTTAATCTACTTGCAATGTAAATCGAGTCATTTATTTTAGTCTCCTTATCAATGCTTTCCAGAGACTTCCCATGATATTCAGAATAAAAGCCAAAGTATTTTCAATGACCTATGGGAACAAAACCTTGCCTAATTTCCTACCCTAAACTACTTGGCTTTAACTCACCTTGGATTTCTAGAAGTCTTAAGCAGGTCAAGGTTTGCCTGTATCTGGATCTTTGCAGCACTTTTCCCACTATCTGCCACAAGCTTTTCTAAAACTTTCTCATGTCTGTTTCCTTTACATCTTCAGATTGCTTCTCAAATGTCACCTTATTGAGACATCTTTCCTCTATGCATTTCTGTTCTCTTCCTACCTTGCTGAAATTATGATTCTTCAAAAATGTGATATATCACTACCAAAACCTTTCTGATTTATTTATTAAATAAGAGGGACACTTAATTTATCTTTCTCACACCTTATACAGATAGCACCTGGTACATAATTGACACTCAGTGAGTGCTTGTTTAATGAACAAATGAATCTATTAATGCTGTGTGGCTTTGTAATTTTTAATGCATGCAGGAAATTGGTAGTAATTTCTTCTCATAATGTTAGGGCAGTTTGAAATTGTGCATTTCACTTGAATAGTTCTTTATTCTTTCTTCAGATATGTAATGAGAAATTTTTTGTGAGGCTTGTTGTTGAAAGGAGAGGCCCAGGCCACATCCCAGGATGCTTGCTTTGGTCAGGTTTTTTTTTTTAAACCTTTCTAAAAATCTTTTTATCTCTCTTTTCATTGTAGAAGCAGGGATAATGCTTCCTACCTGTTAAGATTAAATAGAGAACGAGAACATATTGAAAGGTGTCTGTTATAGAAACCAGTGAATATTGAGTTTTCATCACACGACAACCGTTCTTACCATTGCCACATGCTAGGCACAGCCTTCACATACTTTACATTGTATGCTTTTAAACAAGGAATAAATCTGGGCATGTGATGGATGTATAATGTAAAAATTCACTGGGTCAGGGGTCTGAAGACCTGGCCTCTAGGACAAGCTCTGTCACTGTGACTATGTCACGCAGCATGTGAAATGTTAGTTCTCTGACTAGGGGTCAAACCTGCCTCCCCGCCCCGCCCTGACAGTGAAGCACAGAATCATAACCACTGGACTGCCAGGGAAGTCCCTAAAGGTATAATCTCTTTGATCCTTAGCATCTTCATATATAAAATGAGGGGTGGGAGTGGGCTGCAAGTGTGGGGAAGGAGTGTATTTTTTAAAATTTCCTAGGTCCCATTATAGTCTGCAATTCCTGTAATTCTGTGTGTATGAAAAGCTGTTCTCCAGTCTCAAACTGTGGAGGGTTTCTTTGGCAAAGCTCATGTTTCTAAGTGAACGTTTCTCAGTGTTTAGTTTGTATCTCTTCTTTGTGGGGTGTTGAGATAAGAGTGTGAGGTGGGAGCCACTGGTAAAAGAAACCAATGTTTTGAGGGTATTAACCTGTACGTATTTCAGACGTCAATTCTAGTTTATCCAAGATGTTAACTATAAACAAGTGTTGGAAGCAAAGGCAATTTGCCAGCCTCCCAAGCTTGATTTTGGAAAGAAGGCCAAATGTAATCTCTGTTGTAAAGTTGATCATTTTGGTCATTAGTCATGTGTTAACAGAAGGGTCAAATTTTAAATCTTTTTCTCATGCTATTAACTAAGTCTCTTAGGGTATTTTCCACATTTAATTAATTTATTTAATTGAACTCTGACATCCTCCTAAAATCAGCTGTGGTACACAGACTAATGGCCCCCCAAATTGTCCATCTCCTAATTCTTAGAATCTGTGAATATGTTATCTTGTGGGGCAGAAGGAACTTTACAGATATGGATATGATTAAATTAAGGATTTTGAGCTGGAGATATCCTGGATTATCTGGGTGGACCTGATGTAATCATAGGATCCTTATAAAAGGGAGGCAGGAGGTCAAGAGGAGAGAAGATGCTTGAAGAGAGAAGAGAAAGGGTCACAATCCAAGGAATGTAGGTAGCCTCTAGAAGACAGAAAAGGCAAGAAGACAGATGACCTCCTAGGGCTTCCAGTGGGGAGCATAACCCTGTAGATTTACTTTATACTTCTGACTTCTAGGACTATAAATTAACAGATGATTATTTACACCATAAAATTTGTGGTAATTCATTATAGTCAGGAGATCAAACCAGTCAATCCTAAAGGAAATCAACCCTGAATATTCATTGGAAGGACTGATGT
Source organism: Capra hircus (assembly GCF_001704415.2). NCBI lineage: Eukaryota > Metazoa > Chordata > Mammalia > Artiodactyla > Bovidae > Capra > Capra hircus. The sequence continues at coordinate 99,735,646 of NC_030811.1, read as the reverse complement.
TGAAGCTGAAACTCCAGTACTTTGGCCACCTGATGTGGAGAGCTGACTCATTTGAAAATACCCTGATGATGGGAAAGATTGAGGGCAGGTATTGCATGAAAGCAATACCATGCAGAGGATGAGATGGTTGGATGGCATCACCAACTCAAGGGACATACATCTGAGCAAACTCCAGGAGACAGGGAAGGAAAAGGAAGCCTGGCATGCTTCAGTTCATGGGGTTGCAAAGAATCAGACATGACTGAGTGATTGAACAAACAACAAATTCATTATAGCAGCAATAGGAAACTAATACATTTGTATTGTAAAAACAACTGTATGATAGAATTTTCATTAGAAAATCTCTGTACTAAGTTCATAATTGGTAGGTCAAGTTAACAACTTTAGTTTAAAAATTTCAAAAATCTAATCATCTGAAAGTGCTAGCATATGTAACAAGTTATCTGCAGCTGTATTTAACCAGAGGGAAACCAACTAGAGTAACTTTTTATTGTGAGTTGTTAACTTTTAAAATGAATTATATTTTTATTGTAGTAAGAACATACAAGATCTAACACACTAACACATTTTTAAAAAGTTTTATTGATGTGTAGTTGATTTGCAATGTTGTGTTAGTCTCTGCTCTATAGCAAAGTGAATCTGTTACGCATATACATATATCCATTCTTTTTAAAGATTCTTTTCCCAAATAGATCATTTCAGAATTTTGAGAACAGTTCCCTGTGCTATATGGTAGGTCTTTATTTGTTATCTATTTTACATATGTGTGTGATGTGTGTGTTGAGTTGCTCAGTTGTGCCTGATTTGTTGCGACCCCGTGGACTGTAGCCTACCAGGCTCCTCCGTCCATGGAATTTTCCAGGCAAGAATACTGGAAAGGGTTGCCATTTGCTAATCCAGGGGACTTTCCTGACCCAGGGATCGAACTCCATCTCTTGGCAGGCAGATTCTTCACCACTACACCATGTGGGAAGCCATTTTATATACCAGAGTGTGTATGTCAGTCGCAATCTCCCACGTTATCCTTCTCTCCTGGTAACCATAAATTTGTTTTCAACATCTGTGACTATTTCTGTTTTATAAGTAAGTTCATTTGTATCATTTTTTTTTTTAGATTCGACATGAAAGCAATCAGTTCAGTTCAGTCGCTCAGTCTTGTCTGACTCTTTGTGACCCCATGAACTGCAGCACGCCAGGCCTCCCTGTCCATCACCATCTCCCGGAGTTCACTCAGACTCACGTCCATCGAGTCAGTGATGCCATCCAGCCATCTCATCCTCAGTCGTCCCCTTCTTCTCCTGCTCCCAATCCCTCTGAACATCAGAGTCTTTTCCAATGAGTCAACTCTTTGCATGAGGTGGCCAAAGTACTGGAGTTTCAGCGTTAGCATCATTCCTTCCAAAGAAATCCCAGGGCTGATCTCCTTCAGAATGGACTGGTTGGATCTCCTTGCAGTCCAAGGGACTCTCAAGAGTCTTCTCCAACACCACAGTTCAAAAGCATAAATTCTTCGGCGCTCAGCCTTCTGCACAGTCCAACTCTCACATCCACACATGAAAGCAATACCATGCGTTATTTGTCTTTCTCTGTCTGACTTACTGAACTTAGTATGATAATCTCTAGGTTCATCCATGTTGCTGAAAATGGCATTGTTTCATTCTTTTTTACAGTCATGTAAGTTTTGGCCAACCTAGATAGCATATTAAAAAGCAGAGACATTACTTTGCCAACAAAGGTCCATCTAGTCAAGGCTATGGTTTTTCCAGTAGTCATGTATGGATGTGAGAGTTGGACTGTGAAGAAAGCTGAGCACTGAAGAATTGATGCTTTTGAACTGTGGTGTTGGAGAAGACTCTTGAGAGTCCCTTGGACTGCAAGGAGATCCAACCAGTCTATTCTAAAGGAGATCAGTCCTGGGTCTGATGCTAAAGCTGAAACTCCAATACTTTGGCCACCTCATGAGAAGAGTTGACTCATTGGAAAAGACTCTGAAGCTGGGAGGGATTGGGGGCCGGAGGAGAAGGGGACGACAGAGGATGAGGTGGCTGGATGGTATCACTGACTCGATGGACATGAGTTTGAGTAAACTTCAGGAGTTGGTGATGGACAGGGAGGCCTGGCGTGCTGTGATTCATGGGGTTGCAAAGAGTGGGACACGAATGAGTGACTGAACTGAACTGAATATTCCATCATATTTATGTACCATATCTTCTTTACCCGTTCATCTGTTGATGGACATCTATGTTGCTTCCTTGTCTTGGCTATCGTAAACAGTGCTGCTATGAACTTTGGGGGTGCATGTATATTTTTGAATTAGAGTTTTCTGAATATATGGCCAGGATTGGGATTGCTGGGTCATAAGTTAGTTAAATTTTAGTTTTCTAAGGAACCTCCATACTGTTCTCCATAATGGTTGTATCAATTTACATTCCCACTAACAGTGTAGAAGGTTTCTTTTTTTTCCACAGCCTCTCTAGCATTTGCTTTTAGACTTTTTGATGATGGCCATTCTGACTGGTATGAGTTGATACCTCATTGTAGTTTTGATTTCATTTCTCTGATAATTAGTGAAGTTGAGCATCTTTTCATGTGCCAACACATTTAAAGTGTACAACATACAATATTGTACAGCAGATCTCTAGAATATTCATCATGCATAACTGAAACGTTATGCCTTTTGAATAGCAATTCCTCATTTCCCTTTATTCCCAGCCCCTGGCCACCACCATTCTACTTTCTGCTTCTAGAACTTAGATTATTCTAAATATGTGTATGAGGGGGCATGCTCAGTTGTGTCTGCCTCTTTGCGACTCTGTACACTATATATAGCCTGTTAGGCTCCTCTGTCCATGGAATTTCCCAGGCAAGAGTATTGGAGTGGGTTGTCATTTTCTTCTCCAAGGGATCTTCCCCATTCAGGGATCAAACCTGCATCTCCTGTATCTCCTGCATTGGCAGGAGGATTCTTTACCACTGTGCCACCTGGGAAGCCCAGTTCTACTTATACTACTAAATTTAAGTGAAATCATGCAATAACTGCCCTTCTGTGACTGGCTTATTTCACTTAACACTCTCAAGTTTCATACGTATTGTTGCATATGGTAGGATTTCCTTCAGTTTATGGTTAGAAATATGTCTGCCATGTTAAAAGCAGCGACATTACTTTGCAAACAAAGGTCCATCTAGTCAAAACTATTGTTTTCCCAGTAGTCATGTATGGATGTGGTGAAATTTGGACTATAAAGAAAGCTGAGCGCCAAAGAATTGATGCTTTTGAACTGTGGTGTTGGAGAAGACTCTTGAGAGTCCCTTGGACTGTAAGAAGTTTCAAACAGTCCACCCTAAATGAAATCAGTCCTGGAATATTCATTGGAAGGACTGATGCTGAAGCTGAAACTCCAATACTTTGGCCACCTGATGTGAAGAGCTGACTCATTTGAAAAGACCTTGATGTTGGGAAAGATTGAAGGCAGGAGGAGAATGGGACGACAGAGGATGAGATGATTGGATGGCATAACTGACTCAATGGACATGAGTCTGGGTAAACTCCAGGAGTTGGTGATAGACAGGGAAGCCTGGTGTGCTGCAGTCCATGGGGTTGCAAAGAGTCAGACATGACTGAGTGACTGAACTGAGCTGAACTGAACGTGTCTGCCTTTTTGAGGACTGGTTATTTTGAGATAGAGATTCCAGATATTGTAAATTAGATTGATGAGAAGGTTGATCTTCCCATAGGATTCCCTCTGTGATGGTTTGAATTTATGTCCATAACCCTCAAAGAGTTGATCCTAAGAGTCCTCCCCTAAGTGTGTGTTGGGCTACCTGGCTTGCTTCTAATGAAGAGAATATTGAACAAATGGCAGTACGTGACTTTTAGGGACTAGGCAAGAAAGGCGTTGTCCTCTTCTGTGTGCTTGCTCTAGGGGAAATTTTCTTCCAAGTGACAAGAATGATCACACAGTCCCATGAAGAAGTCCAGGTGGTAAGGAGCTGAGGCCTCCTGCCATGTGGAGGAGCCACTTTAGAAATGGATCTTTCAGCCCCACCAGAGGCTTTGAATGACTGAAACCCATGGTGGAGGTTGGAATTGCAAGCTCCTAAGTGCTACACTTAATATGGCAGCAAGTTTGCAAAACTCAGCAGTGGCCACAGGACTGGAAAAGGTCCGTTTCATTCCAATCCCAAAGAAAGGCAATGCCAAAGAATGCTCAAACTACCGCACAATTGCACTCATCTCACATGCTAGTAAAGGAATGCTCAAAATTCTCCAAGCCAGGCTTCAGCAATACGTGAACCGTGAACTTCCTGATGTTCAAGCTGGTTTTAGAAAAGGCAGAGGAACCAGAAATCAAATTACCATCTGCTAGATCATGGAAAAAGCAAGAGAGTTCCAGAAAAACATCGATTTCTGCTTTATCGACTATGCCAAAGCCTTTGACTGTGTGGATCACGATAAACTGTGGAAAATTCTTCAAGAGATGGGAAATACCAGACCGCCTGACCTGCCTCTTGAGAAACCTGTATGCAGGCCAGGAAGCAACAGTTATTACTGGATATGGAACAACAGACTGGTTCCAAATAGGAAAAGGAGTACGTCAAGGCTGTATATTGTCACCCTGCTTGTTTAATTTATATGCAGAGTACATCATGAGAAACACTGGACTGGAAGAAACACAAGCTGGAATCAAGATTGCCGGGAGAAATATCAATAACCTCAGATATGCAGATGACACCACCCTTATGGCAGAAAGTGAAGAGGAACTAAAAAGGCTCTTGATGAAAGTGAAAGAGGAGAGTGAAAAAGTTGGCTTAAAGCTCAACATTCAGAAAACGAAGATCATGGCATATGGTCCCATCACTTCATGGGAAATAGATGGGGAAACAGTGGAAGCAGTGTCAGACTTTATTTTTGGGGGCTCCAAAATCACTGCAGATGGTGATTGCAGCCATAAAATTAAAAGACACTTACTCCTTGGAAGAAAAGTTATGACCACCCTAGACAGTATATTCAAAAGCAGAGACATTACTTTGCTGACTAAGGTCCGTCTAGTCAAGGCTATGGTTTTTCCAATAGTCATGTATGGATGTGAGAGTTGGACTGTGCAAAAGGCTGAGCACTGAAGAATTGATGCTTTTGAACTGTGGTGTTGGAGAAGACTCTTGAGAGTCCCGTGGACTGCAAGGAGATCCAACCAGTCCATTCTGAAGGAGATCAGCCCTGGGATTTCTTTGGAAGGAATGATGCTAACGCTGAAACTCCAGTACTTTGGCCACCTCATGCAAAGAGTTGACTCATTGGAAAAGACTCTGATGCTGGGAGGGATTGGGGGCAGGAGGAGAAGGGGACAACCGAGGATGAGATGGCTGGATGGCATCACTGACTCGATGGATGTGAACTCCGGGAGATGGTGATGGACAGGGAGGCCTGGCATGCTGCGATACATGGGGTCGCAAAGAGTCGGACACAACTGAGCGACTGAACTGAACTAAAGAGACCCTCGGAGAAGGCAATGGCATCCCACTCCAGTACTCTTGCCCGGAAAATCTCATGGACGGAGGAGCCTGGTAGGCTGCCGTCCATGGGGTCGTGAAGAGTTGGACACGACTGAGCTACTTCACTTTCACTTTTCACTTTCATGCATTGGAGAAGGAAATGGCAACCCACTCCAGTGTTCTTGCCTGGAGAATCCCAGGGATGGGGGAGCCTGGTGGGCTGCCGTCTACAGGGTCGCACAGAGTCGGACACGACTGAAACGACTTAACAGCAAGATACCCTCACCCAGAACCATTCAGATGTGAAACTTCTCTCATGACCCTCAGAAAATGTTTGAGGTAATAAATGCTTATTGCTTACAGTTGTTAAGACTTGGGGTCATTTGTTATATACTGATAGAAAGCAAGGTTTCCCTGGTGGGTCAGATGGTAAAGAATCTGCCTGCAATGCAGGAGACCCAGGTTGGATCCCTGGGTCGAGAAGATCCCCTAGAGGAGGAAATGGTAACCCACTCCAGTATTCTTGCCTGGAAAATTCCATGGACAGAGTAGCCTGGCAGTCCATGAGGTTGCAAAGGGTTGGACGCAACAGCGACTAACACAATAGAAAGCAAATACACTCTTTTATGTTAGTTTTCCTGAGGTATATAATATTGTTTTATAAAGAAAAAAAACTGTCCTAATATTGTTGAGAAGCTTTACTTTTTTCTTTTGTTTTTTAAACAATAGAATGAAAACAGTCCAGTCTGGATCATGCTTTCTATTTAGAGAGGTGAAAGATTGAGAAATCACATGCTTTGAAAATTCTTTTGAGAGACAAACTAAAGTATTCACAGGAAGCTGACTAATGGGGGTTAAAGGGTAAAAGGGAAAAAGAAGCATTTTTTCTGCCCCTTTTATTCCCAGTCTGTCCTACTCATTAACATCGTTTACTTTCACAGTTCACAGTCGGGTCATATAATTAGAGAAGGATTAAACTCTCTCTCCTTGGAGAAAATGGTTAATTTAAACTATTTGGAAACCACTTAAAGAAAACCACTGAAAGACTCTAAGGGACAGAATCTAGATAAACTAAAAAAGAGTAAATGTGACCAAAAACCAGAATGATAAGTCTATACCAGAGCTGATACCAGATTGCCTAAAGCTTATGGCAGACAGTATTTGTTATTTGTTTGCCTGAGTTTATAATGTTGTTTTTCATGGCTGCCAGTGTGTGAATTTTTTATTCTTCATTGACAGGGCATCATAATTTATTTCAGATAGTGTAAGTAGAGTTAATAAGACTGAATTATTTAAGCAAAAAGCAATTGCCTAGAACGTCTCGCTGTTTTTGTATTTATCTTTTTAATTAATTTATTTTTTATTGAAGGATAATTGCTTTACAGAATTTTGCTGTTCTCTGTCAAACTTCAACGTGAATCAGTCATAGGTATACATATACCCCCTACCTTTTGAAACTCCCTCCCATCTTCCTCCCCATCCTACCCCTCTAGCTTGATACAGAGCCCCTGTTTGAGTTTCCTGAGCCATACAGCAAATTCTTGTTCACTATCTACTTTACATATGGTAATGTAAGTTTCCATGTTACTCTTTCCATACATCTCACCCTCTACTCCCCTCTCCCCATGTCCGTAAGTCTATTCTCTATGTCTGTTTCTCCATTGCTGCCCTGTAAATAAATTCTTCAGGACCATTTTTGAGTATCCACAGTTTTACCACCCAAGAGGGTCCTAGACATGTCTCTCTTGACACATGCTGCTGCTGCTAAGTCGCTTCAGTTGTGTCTGACTCTGTGTGACCCCATAGATGGCAGCCCACCAGGGTCCCCCGTCCCTGGGATTCTCCAGGCAAGAAAGCTGGAGTGGGTTGCCATTTCCTTCTCCAATGCATGAAAGTGAAAAGTGAAAGTGAAGACGCTCAGTCGTGTCCGACTCTTAGAGACCCCATGGACTGCAGCCCTCCAGGCTCCTCTGTCCATGGGATTTTCCAGGCAAGAGTACTGGAGTGGGGTGCCATTGCCTCTTGACACGTAGAGCAACTTAGAATTTATACCTGGAAAGAGATAGCAGTGATAGCTTACCACCCCTGAAACTCACATAATTGTCATCAGAGTAACTGAATGATGCTGAGAAAACACTGGCGCTATCCTCAGTGTAGGTATCTAGCTGCAGAAATAGATACTATTTTGTCTTCTTGGTTGCTTTGTTGAGTTCAAGTCCTCAAGTAAACATAGAGGTCTTATGATAAAAGAAAAGTCTCGAGGAGAAAAGCCTGACATTGTGAGAGTTGACCTAGAGGTCAGACCTTCAACAGAATGGGTATTACTCATGGTTCATTATCTGCAACAGTGTGATTCCTCTGGCTGTATCAGGAACAAGTGACAGGTATGAATACATCACTCCTTCTCTCTCCTTTTCACTGAGTATAGACAACACAGGTCCTGGGTTTCCAATGAGAAGAAGTCACCTCCTAGAGGTTGTCCAGCTCCTGCAAGTTAGTTTACAGCTCCATCTGCAAGTGAATCTTTGAAGGGCCTTCCTTCAACTCCCAATCTGTCTCTGTGCCTCTTCAGTCATTTTATAATAGATAACAGCTTTATAGTGTGAAAGCAAAAGCAGACGGGTGGGGGGTGGAGGACGGGGGGAGGGGGCGGTTTTGTTGTCATCAGCTCAGGCAGCCACAGTTGCTGTACTTCCAAAGTGCAGTGACAGGTCTGGGAGAAGACTGAAAAGCTAGGGGAACATTCCCAGTACCGAAAGCGCATGAAAACAAATCTGGCTGACCACCGAGATGCTGAATGCCAGGTCACATGAAATCCCTGCATTACTTTATTGAGAGACCTTAGGGAGCAGCTGTTTCCTCTAATTCATTTATGTTGTGGCTGGGGGCTTAGGATAAAGGTTATTACTCCATCCCCCTTATTCAAATCTACCTGTCTCCTCTCTGAGCAGATTGCCAGAAGGGAAGAAAATAAACCTCATTTTAGTGAAAGCACAACAGATTCACTGCTACCTTCCAGTCTATTTATCTCACTTAAAGAAAAAAGAAAAGACTGCAGTAAATGACCATCATTTCCCCTTAGAGAGAAAATGGAAAGAAATGTGAGAATACCTGTTTTTGCTGGAATTCGACTGAACTGACTGATACTATAATTTGGCCACCTGATGCGAAGAACTGACTCATTTGAAAAGACCCCGATCCTGGGAAAGATTGAAGGCAGGAGGAGAAGGGGACAACAGAGGGTGAAATGGTTGGATGGCATCACCAACTCGATGGACATGAGTTTGAGTAAGCTCTGGGAGTTGGTGATGAACAGGGAAGCCTGGCATGCTGCAATTCATGGGGTTGCAAAAAGTCTGACATGACTGAGTGACTGAACTGATTCTGTAATTATATTGGACCAAAATATTAAGAGTTAAATACATGTCTTTATCAAGTTTACATACACTTCCCTAATGTTCTTACTTGAAGATTTTTCTACTTAAAAATTCTTTGACTTTCTCCATTTTTCTTAAAAAAAAATTCTTCCTACATTCAACACACCTACCACCATAGGTTCCCGTCTAGAGGACACACATCAAAATATATTTGAGAAAGAAAACAAGCAAGAGATCTGTGATTTGGAGCAAGATATTAGAAATATCTTATGTCACAGCAGGATAACTGAGCAAATACAGATATCTTAATTTAAAAATAAATTAAAAAAAACCAGCTAATGTCTTTTTTCTTAACTGATTTGATGAATTATTCAGTCAAAATAATTGTGCCAAGCTCTGTTGCCAATATTTATAATTTAAAAAACAAACCAACCTTCTATAAGAATATTTCATCTTGTATAAGAATTTTATTTGATTGGCCTAGAAAACACAGCCCTTGTCTTAAACAACTTTCTGAACGTTTTTCCCTGAATAATACTTAAGTAACTTGGCATGGTTCACTATTAACACCCTTTCTGCGTCTTTGCTCCCCACTCCTCATTATATGGATTTTTAAATTTATATTGTTACTTACTTGTCATTTTGTAAATTCATGTAGTTGAAGTAATCAGCCCAATTTTGTTTTCTATTCTTGTTGGCATCAAGGGAGGGCAGCTCATGGTTTCATGCCAAATTGCATTAACGGGGGAACAAATGATGACCTCTGCCTTGGAATGTGCGTATATGCTAAGTCATTTCAGCCATGTCCAACTTTTTGGGACCCAGTGGACTGTAGCCTGCCAGGCTCCTCTGTCCACGGGGATTCTCCAGGCAAGAATACTGAAGCGGGTTGCCAAACCCTCCTCCAGGGGATCTTCCCAACCCAGGAAGGATATATATGTCTCCTGCATTGGCAGACAGGTTCTTTACCTCTAGCTGGTTCTTTACCACTACCGCTACCTGGGAAGCCCCCACCCCTCATTCTAGATGACGTCATTGGTTTGGTCACTGTTTCTCAGCTGTATGGATGTAGGCATACCTGTGAGATAAAGGATGGCATAAGTAACCAAAGAGCATGAATGCATGTAGAGCTGGCAGAAGAAATGAAGCACTGTTCATGGCCGCTTCAGCAGATTTCCTGTGAGATAGGACAGCTGTGTGAGGGAAGAAAAAACTAACCATTGTTAATAAACGGACACACTCATTTTGATCAAAGGTATCAGTAGCCATTAGAGTAAACAGTGTGGTTCTAATAATGTTAGCCTTTCAATTGACAGTTCCACTGAAACATTAAGCATTATATTTTATATAAAGCTCATTTGCTTCTAATAGGTTTGGCCCTCTCGGCTGACTTGGTCCACAGAGCTTGTTCCCCCATCAGCTAGATATCACAGGTTGTATTCTCTGGGTAACATGCTGTAGTGGAGGTCAGTGGGTAGTAGGGAGTGCTGTGGAATCTACATCTGTTGGAGAGAGAAGCAGGACTGGGTAGGAGAGACTTAACTGCTCGGCAGACCTGAACAGTAATCTCGCTTGACTCCAAGGGGAGATATGAAATTAAAATGTCTTTCAGCGTTATCTTGGTTTGGAACAAAACAGTCTGGCCTTTTTCCCCTTGTGTCAACTGTTGTATCTTGCCTCCTGGGAAGGGCAAGATCTAATCTTGAGGTGGGAGGCAACTCTTTGCAGCCGAGACAGTGTCTGAAGGGGCTGAGCACTGAAGGTGTCTAATGACAGTGCTTGCAGCAGCTGGGCAATAAACCCTTTCTTGAAGTGATATCTGGGTGGCTGAGCTTTTCATCCATTATACCAGTTCAGAGACTTTCAAAGATTTTTTACTATGGTCCACAATAAGAAAATTCTCTGACGTTATTATCCAGGTATGTGTACACATGCATCACACACGAAGCAAACGAAAGTTTTGTAAAGTGATATTTTAACATTTACCCATTGTCTGCGGTACTCTCTGACAATCTCTATTTTAGTGTGTTTTCTTTCAGTCCATCCCATGTTATTCTATTCTCCTTCACTTTAAAAAATGCTGTTTATAAAATACTAATTTGATTCAAGACCCTCTATGAGATTACAACATGCAATTTGAAAACTGTGGAATTAGATTGATTGTGGAAATCAGCCAATTACTTGTGAGCAAGTTCTCCAGCATAAGTAGAATGGGCTTGTGTTCCACAATGTGATTGGATTATTTTCATTTCCAGGAAACCAGAAAAGGAGAGGAGAGGTTTGCTGATCTGTGGGCTCCCGAGACAGGGTGTGGTTCATCACAAATCTCTAAATCCTTGAGTGTCTGGTTCCAGTGGGGTGTCATTTGTGATTACTTGTTCTAACAGTATGAGCTCCAGGCAAGATTTTTCAAAGAAGGAGAGTTAATTACTGGGGATAAAATAGTAACTGTCAATGAGAACCATCATTTCCATTTACTTGTAGAGTTTTAGAATGAGGTTAGCTATAAACACTTCAGTTTTTCTGGAGAGTGGATGCCTGTGATCAGTTTTGTGTTGTAGCTTTCACGTATGCGGAGTTACTGGCAATGTTTGGTGTCATTGGTATAGCCAGTGACAATGGTGTCATTGGTGTATGTCATTTGGTATAGCCTGTTGTGTTTTGAAATATACACAGTAACTGTTTAAATAATATAGTATGGCTATAATTTGACTCCATTTTTGGACAAAGATATGAAAAAGATCACAAACAGCGTGAGATAGATTTCAAGAAGATGACAAATCAACAGTTTTTTTTTCTTCAGGACAACAACAACAGCAAACCAAAAATATACCCTTTATCCCTGAAACTCAAGCAATGAGTTTGTGACCCTTATTTGTATAAGATTTACACTGGAACAAAGTAGAAATTTCATTACATGTATTTAAAATTTATGGTATATAAATTGAAGAAATATGGTTCTACTGGGAGGAATACAGAAGCAATTGTGTAGTAAAGAAGGAAAATGGGAGCTATCTAGTATTTTTCATGTTTTGTTTTAGGAAATCTTCAATTTGTTATCATATTTTATCATTGGTGAACTTGATGGTTACTAATGAGAAGAGGCTAGGATGTAAGGGCTTAGCCATGCTAACAGAGTCTGGTTTGGAATTTAGATCTGGCTCCATCCTTTATACTACTGCAAAGCCACATATATGTTTAATTTTCTAACATTTAAAAAGCTACAGGGGGACTTCCCTGGTGGTCCAGTGGTAAAGACTCTGACTTCCAAAGCAGGGGAAAGAGTTCAATCCCTGGCTTCCTGGTCTGGGAACTAAGAAGGCAAATGCTGCACTGGGAGGCCAAAAAACCAAAATTCACCAAAACAGATTCAGGATAGGGAGTTCCCTGGTGGTCTAGGGGTTGGGGCTCTGCCCTTCCGCTGCAGGAGGCACAGCTTCGGTCCCTGGCTGGGGAGTTAAGAGCCCACGATGCACGCTGTCTGATTAAATAAATAAATACAAATGAAAAATGAAAAGCTGCAGAATAAATCTACGTCAAAGTCAGATATATATTTATAGACTATCAAAATACAAGTTAAAAATTAAGTTATCAATGATATCATTTCCATATTTTTCATTGTTGCTATTTATGAGATGAGTATATTATATAGTTTAAAAAATCATTTATTACCGTTGCAAGTCTCTGGAAATTCTCACATGATGTATGTGTTAAATATCAGTTATCTGTTAATAAATCTAGAAGTCAGGTTTAAGTAAGTCAAAGTAATAAGTGTGTATATACACTGAAGAAGAGTTGAGATTAAAGTCAAAGATCTGGAAACCAGTGGAAAGAACATGTTTTATAGATATATTTCACATCAGTTACATCAATTAAATGTAATAGTTAAAAGATAAATATATGTATTTATATATAAAGCAATGTGTGACTGTTTTCAAGCATTATCACATCTAAAAAATGTAGTATGTTTTCTAAAGATGATATCAGACTACTTTGATTTGGCAAGATATATCCACTTAAAGCTTCAGATATTCACTTCAAATGTTACTGGTGTACTAACAACAATAATTTTAAAAAAAGAAAAAAAGGTTTATAAGGGACAGACTTTAAAAAGTCATTATTATCCCAGTTACCTCAAAATAGTAGAAGAAATTAAGTGACTGACCTCATTAAACAGTTCACCTCACACCATTTTATTCTTAGGAAATTAGCTCTGAAGCATGTTAGAGGACAAATTTAACTTCAGCATTAGAGATGAAAAATGAACCAGAAAATGTGGTAAGAAGCTGATGAAGACAATCACATTCAATTCAATTCCATTCAGTTGCTCAGTCATGTCCGACTCTTTGCAACCCCATGGACTGCAGCATGCCAGGCCTCCCTGTCCATTGCCAACTCCTGGAGTTTACTCAAACTCATGTCCGTAAAGTCGGTGATGCCATCCAACCATTTCATCCTCTGTCGTCCCCTTCTCCTCCTGCCTTCAATCTTTCCCAGCATCGGGGTCTTTTCAAATGAGTCAGTTCTTTGCATCAAGTGGCCAAAGTATTGGAGTTCCAATGAATATTCAGGACTGATCTCCCTAGGGATGGACTGGTTGGATCTCCTTGCAGTCCAAGGGACCTACTCAAGAGTCTTCTCCAACACCACAGTTCAAAAGCATCAATTCTTTGGCGCTCAGCTTTCTTTATAGTCCAACTCTCACATCCATACATGACTACTGGAAAAACCATAGTCTTGACTAGACGGACTTTTGTTGGCAAAGTAATATCTCTGCTTTTGAATATGTTATCTAGGTTGGTCATAACTTTTCTTCCAAGGAGCAAGCGTCTTTTAATTTCATGGCTGCAGTCACCATCTGCTGTAATTTTGGAGCCCAAGAAAATAAAGTCTGTCACTGTTTCTACTGTTTCCCCATCTATTTGCCATGAAGTGTTGGGACCAGATGCCATAATCTTAGTTTTCTGAATGTCGAGCTTTAAGCCAACTTTTTCACTCTCCTCTTTCACTTTCATCAAGAGGCTCTTTAGTTCTTCTTCTCTTTTATGCCATAAGGGTGGTGTCATCTGCACATCTGAGGTTATTGATATTTCTCCCGGCAGTCTTGATTCCAGCTTGTGCTTCATCCAGCCCAGTGTTTCTCATGATCTACTCTGCATATAAGCTACATAAGCAGGGTGACAATATACAGCCCTGATATACTCCTTTCCCTATTAGGAACCAGGGAATCACATTATCTATGTATTATCCACACAAATGAAATTTCAGTGTTTAAATTTCTTCTGTAATGGCTTTCATGTTTCTGTAACCTTGGTTGTGCAGTGGTTTTTATATCTCTTTGAACTTGGTTGTCATAATACTTCTGGGTCTTATCTTTCTTTACCTGTGAAATGGGACAGCATTTTAAAATTTATGTTCTGGTGTACACTACTGTTTTTTTTTCAGATATATTGATTATTCAACATATGAGTGATTATAAAAAACTATATGAAGATTTTCAGAATTTTGGGGGGGCTCCAAAATCACTGCAGATGGTGACTAAAGCCATGAAATTAAAAGATACTTACTCCTTGGAAGAAAAGTTATGACCAATCTAGACAGCATATTGAAAAGCAGAAACATTACTTTGCCACCAAATTCCATCTAATCAAAGCTATGATTTTTCCAATAGTCATGTATGGATGTGAGAGTGGACCATAAAGAAAGCTGAGCACTGAAGAATTGATGCTTTTGAACTGTGGTGTTGGAGAAGACTCTTGAGGGTCCCTTGAACTGCAAGGAGATCCAACTAGTCAGTCCTAAAGGAAATCAGTCCTAAGTATTCATTGGAAGGACTGATGCTGAAGCTGAAACTCTAATACTTTGGCTACCTGATGTGAAGAGCTGACTCATTTGAAAAGACCCTGATGCTGGGAAAGATTGAAGGCAGGAGGAGAAGGGGGTGACAGAGGATGAGACGGTTGGATGACATCACCGAGTTGATGGACATGATGTTGAGTAAGCTCTAGGAGTTGGTGATGGATAGGGAAGCCTGGCATGCTACAGTCCATGGGGTCTCAAAGAGTCAGACACTACTGAGTGACTGAACTGAATTAAAATGATAAAATTGAGATTCTAATTGACACCCCTCATTTCTCAGTGGAATCAGCTGGGAACAGACAGCCACGAAGTATTTGAGGGTATAACATATTGCAAAATTAGGTATTATTATTTTAACCATTTATCATTACTACTGGCGAAGAGATTAGTTGTTCTGTTAGTTAGTCAATGAATTACCATTTTCATATATGAATACAATTTCAGCTCTTAGTTTACCTGAGACATTTGTTTAATAATGATATGGGGAGGAGTATTTATTTTTATGTCTTTTGTGATATTTTTACTGATATTAGACAGAATGGAAATGAAGGCTTTTTACATCTTCTGGAGGAAATATGTAGTAGGTGTTTTGGAATATATGTATTCCAAAATAATTCTAGAAAGCAAAGGCACGTTAAAATTTTTATACCAGCTTAAATGATATTTATAATTATTGTCTTCTATTCTCTGATTATGTATTGATATACAAAATATACATTGTATTTTGATATTGATATTTTGAAGTGTCTACCATGCTCTTATGAATGCTTCATTCAGAATATGCACAGTTGGTCTTCACCAATTTTTTCAGAAATGATGAAAGACAAATCAGATTTTAACATTTGATCATATTTTCTATTGTAGTTGAAGTGTTGAGACCAAATGGGCTGCTAGTGAGTGTAGAGAAAGAAAACACAGGACCTGGGACTGTGTCTGAACATACACTCTGTTGAAGACACTCTACTTAAAAATAAAACCCATTAAACAAGTGACAAAGTGGTATTCAGAGACAAAGAAAAACAAAATAGGGCTGCACAGTTCTAAAGGAGAAGAGAATTTTCACACTTAAGGTTTGGGTGATGGAAGACAGAAGATACAGGAAACGGCTGGCATCCAGGAGCCAGACATGTGAAGTCACAATGTGAATTTCGGAAGGTCTAAAAGAATAAATGTGGGCCTGGCTATGGGTGCTTGGCTGTAGGTATCAGGGAGTAGTGTCTGAACCCTACTCCTCAGACACCTGGCTCCAATTCCCTAGCTGCGCTGGGCCTAAGTAGGACTCAGTCCAGGAGGAACTGGACAGGGAGCCAAAGGAGACACTGTTATGTGTGGGACAGTTATTATTGGGAAACTCAATAACTGGATGCAGGGTTGATGCTGGGGCTAGGTGAAAAGAATGTGACTGAATACAAGTTACTAGAAAGAGAATGTCATCACAACAGAGCTAATGACAAAATGGGTTTGATGCTCACTCCAAGCTCTGTGGAGGTTATTTACATTTCCCATGTTTAGGGTCCTCATTGATCCCTGAAGTTTGGACTAGACTTGAACAAGTGGAAATTAAGTGCTTAGCAAATAGTAGATGCTCAATAAATATTTGCTAAAGAAATGAATGAGTTGTAAGATCTTAGATCTAGAGAGCGGAAGTCTTCCATTCACAGCCAGATAACTCCAAAGTTACCCATTTACAGTAGTGTTTTCTAAGTGTATTCCATGAAAATCTGATTTCCTAGGATATGTCTTAAGATCAAAGAGTGTTTTGACCAAGTAAGTTCGGCAACTGCAGAGTTAAATTAATTCATTTCTGTGTTACAAGACTTTGTAAGGATTTCTGAAAGATAAATGTTCTGTAGACATTATTAAGTTTACTTGACCACAGAACCCTCTCTCCAACAACCACCTTTCTTTTCCTAGGTATCCCCTCGACTAGTGTTATGAAAAACAGGTATTTGGAGGTGTTGAAATCCACAAGTAAAAATCAATAGATGGACAAAGAGATCAATGGATTTGGTGATATTGGGGGAAAAGATATCCTTTCTTAGGATATCCTTTTATAGGAGTTTCAAAGATTTCAATAGCAGATATTGAAAGAAGTAGGGAAGTGTCACTGTATGCCTGATGTTCATCTCCAGGGATTTCTAAGAGTCAGGACTCCTTTTTAACTTCTGATCCACAGGTAGATGGTGGGCTGGAAAAATTTGGAGAACATGGGACTTTTTCAGAAAATATATATGGGGTGAGGAAGATTATGCATCAGACAGTCACTGCATTGTGAAGACACTATTAAATCTTTATGTAATGTTTTTCTGCTTGAATTCCTTTGAGGTAAAAGCGTTGAGTGTGGGGAGCAGTGGTCATAGCCCTATCCTCTTCCTTCGACGTGTAACCTAAGGAGACTTTGCTTTCTTTAGGGTGATGTTTTGTTGATTGTTGCATGTTGTTTCAAGGTGTTCTGCACCATTGCTCACAACAGTGGATACTGAAAAGTATTCTAAAAACAAAGGCCTGTAGGCTGTTCTTTATTGTTTTTAGTAAGATATTAGGGGAGGCCACCTCTAACGTTACAAACCTTACAGTTCCTGGAAAGGAGAAGACAGGTGACAAAACAGGTAAACAAGAAATTATGAAGGCCTTTATTTGCAGGGAATTAGGAGTTTTAGGGATAATATCAGATGAATTGATAGTCTACCCCTTTATCCAGCTTTTTATGCAGAAGGACATTTGACTCATTCCAAATCAGATCTCAGAATAATGTTATCACACAGTAGACAATAAGCTGCTTATAGCAATGAGGCTCTGAGGAAGAGAATTCAAAATTATTTGATAATGTGAATTTTTAGTGTGAATTTTGAATTTGGATGAAATAACTATATATATATAAACATATATTTTAAATTGAAGTATAGTTGATTTATAATATTGTGTCAGTTTCAAGTGTACAGCAAGGTGGTTTAGTTTTATATATATATATGTTCTTGTTATTCAGTTGCTAAGTCCTGTCTGACTCTTTGTGACCCCATGTAATACAACATACCAGGCTTCCTTGTCCTCCACTATCTCCTGGAGTTTGCTGAAACTCATGTCCATTGAGTTGGTGATGTTATACAACTATCTTATCCTCTGTCACCCTCCTCTCTTTTTGCCTTCAATCTTTCCCAGCATCAGAGTCTTTTCCAATGAGTCAGCTCTTCCCATCAGGTGGCCAAAGTATTGGAGCTTCAACTTTAGCATCAGTCCTTCCAATGAATATTGGGTTGACTTCCTTTAAGATAGACTGGTTTGATCTCCTTGCAGTCCAAGGGACTCTCAAGAGTCTTCTCCAGCACCATGGTGTTTTTTTTTTTTTTTAATTTTTATTTTTACTTTATTTTACTTTACAATACTGTATTGGTTTTGCCACACATTGACATGAATCCACCACGGGTGTACATGCGTTCCCAAACACAAACCCCCCTCCCACCTCGCTCCCCATAACATCTCTCTGGGTCATCACCGTGCACCAGCCCCAAGCATGCTGTATCCTGCGTCGGACATAGACGCGATTCGATTCTTACATGATAGTATGTATGTTACAATGCCATTCTCCCAAATCATCCCACCCTCTCTCTCTCCCTCTGAGTCCAAAAGTCTGTTATACACATCTGTGTCTTTTTTGCTGTCTTGCATACAGGGTCGTCATTGCCATCTTTCTAAATTCCATATATATGTGTTAGTATACTATATTGGTGTTTTTCTTTCTGGCTTACTTCACTCTGTATAATCGGCTCCAGTTTCATCCATCTCATCAGAACTGATTCAAATGTATTCTTTTTAATGGCTGAGTAATACTCCATTGTGTATATGTACCACAGCTTTCTTATCCATTCATCTGCTGATGGACATCTAGGTTGTTTCCATGTCCTGGCTATTATAAACAGTGCTGCGATGAACATTGGGGTACATGTGTCTCTTTCAATTCTGGTTTCCTTGGTGTGTATGCCCAGCAGTGGGATTGCTGGGTCATAAGCACCATGGTTTTAAATCATCAATTCTCTGGTGCTCAGCCTGTTTTATGGTGCAACTCTTACTGTATTCATGACCACTGGAAAAACCGTATCTTTGACTATACTGACCTTTATTGGCAAAATGATGTCTTTGCTTTTTAATATGCTAAGCTTGTCATAGCTTTCCTTCCAAGAAGGAAGTGTCTTCTAATTTCATGGCTGCAGTCACCATCCACAGTGGTTTTAGAACCCAAGAAAAGAAAGTCGGTCACTGTTTCTACCTTTTCCCCTTTTATTTGCTATGAAGTGATGGGACTGGATGCCATGATTTTAGTTTTTTAAATATTGAGTTTTAAGCCAAGTGTTTTACTCTCCTCTTTCACCCTCATCAAGAGACTCCACACTTACTGCCGTTAGAGTGGTGTCATCTGCATATCTGAGGTTGTTGATATTTCTTCTGCAGATCTTGACTCCAGCCTGTGACTCATCCAGACTGGCATTTCGCATGATATGTACTCTGCATATAAGTTAAATAAGCAGGGTGATAATATACAGCCTTAATGTACTCCTTTCCCAATTTTGAACCAGTCAGTTGTTCCATGTCTGGTTCTAACTGTTGTTTCTTGACCTGTATGCAGGTTTTTTCCAGATTATTTATCATTATAGGTATTGAATATAGTTTCCTGTGCTATATAGTAAATACTTTAATCTATTTTACATATAGTAGTATGTTCCTGTTAACCCCATACTCCTAATTTATCCCTCCTCTGCCCCTTTCCCCTTTGGTAACCATAGGTTTCTTTTTCTGTCTGTGAGTCTGCTTTTGTTTTGTAAATAAATTCATTTGTATTATGTTTTTAGATTACACATATAAGTGATGTCATGTGATACTTATCTTTCTTTGTCTGACTTACTTCACTTAGTATGGTAATCTATCTCTAGGTTCATGCATGCTACAAATGGCATTATTTCATTATTTTTTATGGCTGAGTAATATTCAATTATATATATGTATATATATGTATGTTTATATAGTATCTTCTTTATTTGTTCATCTGCTGACGGACACCTAGGCTGCTTCCATGTCTTGGCTATTGTGAATAGTGCTGCTATGAATATTGGGGCACATGTATCTTTTTGAAAAATGTTCATTTTATATTGGAGTATAGTTGATTAACAATGTTGTGACATGTATCTTTTTGGAAAAACTTTTCATCTTTTCTGGTTATATGTCCAGGAGTGAGATAGCCGGATCATATGGTATCTCTATTTTTATTTTTTAAAGAATCCTCCTAGGACTTCCTCGGCAGTCTAGAGGTTAAGACTCCACCTTTCTATGCAAAGAATGCTAGTTTAATCCCTGGTCGGGGAACTAAGACCTCACATGCTGCAGGGTGGGGCCAAAATTTAAAAAAAAAACTAAAAAATAACGATGATAAGAAATCTCCATACTGTTTTCCATAGTGGCTACACCAATTTACATTTCCACCAATAGTATAAGAGGGTTCCCTTTTATTCAAACCATTTCCAGCATTTATTATTTGTGGACTTTTTGATGATGGTCATTCTGACTGGTATGAAATGGTACATTATTGTAATTTTGTTTTGCATTTCTCTATTCCTTCAGTTCCGTTCAGCTCAGTTCAGTCACTCAGTCGTGTCTGACTCTCTGCGACCCCATGAATTGCAGCACGCCAGGCCTTCCTGTCCATCACCAACTCCCAGAGTCCACCCAAACCCATGTTCATCAAGTCGGTGATGCCATCCAACCATCTCATCCTCTGTCATCCCCTTCTCCTCCTGCCCTCAATCTTTCCCAGCATCAGGGCCTTTTCAAATGAGTCAGTTCTTTGCATCAGGTGACCAAAGTATTGGAGTTTCAGTTTCAACATCAGTCCTTCCAATGAACACCCAGGACTGATCTGCTTTAGAATGGACTGGTTGGATCTCCTCGCAGTCCAAGGGACTCTCAAGAGTCTTCTCCAACTCCACAGTTCAAAAGCATCAATTCTTTGGCCCTCAGCTTTCTTTATAGTCCAACTCTCACATCCATACATGACCACTGGAAAAACCATAGCCTTGACTAAACAGACCTTTGTTGGCAAAGTAATGTCTCTGCTTTTTAATATGCTGTCTAGGTTGGTCGTAACTTTCCTTCCAAAGAGTAAGCGTCTTTTAATTTCATGGCTGCGGTCTCCATCTGCAGTGATTTTGGAGCCCAGAAAAATAAAGTCAGCCATTGTTTCTACTGTTTCCCCATCTATTTTCCATGAAGTGATGGGACCAGATACCATGATCTTAGTTTTCTGAATGTTGAGCTTTAAGCCAGCTTTTTCACTCTCCTCTTTTCCTTTCATCAAGAGGCTCTTTAGTTCTTCTTCACTCTCTGCCATAAGGGTGGTAGTACTTAGTGATGATAAGCATCTTTTCCTATGCCTGTTGGCCATCTGTATGTCTTCTTTGAAGAACTGTCTTTTTAAATCTCCTGCCCATTTTTTTGATTGGGTTTTTTTTAGAAATTAAGCCTTTGTTGGTTGCATTGTTTGCAAATATTTTCTTCTAGAGCGTAGGTTGATTTTTCATTTTGTTTATGGTTTCCTTTGCTTTGCAAAACCTTTTGAATTTGATTAGGTCCCATTTGTTCATTTTTGTTTTTATTTCTTTTGCCTTGAAAGATTGATGTAAGAAAATATTGCTATGATTTATGTCAGAGAATGTTTTGCTATGTTTTCTTCTGAGAGTTTTACGGTGTTGTGTCTTATATTCAGGGCTTTAAACCTGAGTTTGAGTTTATTTTTGTAATTGGTGTGAAGGAGTGTTCTAATTTCACTGATTTAAATGAGAGAGTCCAAGTTGTCTCGACACTATTTGCTGAGGAGACTTTTTCCCATGATATATGTGTGTGTGTGTATATATATATATTTGCCTCTTTTTGTCAAAGATTAATTGACCACAGGTGTTTGAGTTTATTTCTGGGCTCTGTATTCTGTTTCATTCATCTTTATGTCTGTTTTTGTATCAATACCATGCTGTTTTAATCACTGTAGCTTTGTAGGATTGTCTGAAGTCTGGGAGGATTATGTCTCCAGCTTTGTTCTTTTTCCTCAGGATTTGAAGCAATAATATTTAATGAAAGTATTGCTATTACATATTTGAAGAAGAGCATTTTAACTTGTTTAATTTATTTAACAATTAAGTATCTAGAGTGACATGCTTGTCACTCTGATACAAAGATAAGTGGGGCTTCCCAGATGGTGCTGGTGGCAAAGGACTTGCCCGCCAATGCAGGAGACATAAGAGATGTAGGTTCGATCCCTGGGTTGGGAAGATTCTTTGAGAAGGGCATGGCAACCCTCTCCAGTATTCTTGCCTGGAGAATCCCATGGACAGAGAAGGTGGCAGGCTACAGTCCATAGGTCTCAAAGAGTTGATCATGACTGAAGTGACTTAGCATGTGTGCACAAAGGTAAGTAAGATGTGTTTCTAATACATTCAGAATTGCTTATTGTTGAGTTAGAGTGACAGGCATGTACCAGGATAACAAAGTGCAAGAGAGGAGCCAATGGCAGATCAGGGAGAAGATCTGAATGAGGGCAGAGAGATGAGTCCTATAGATTCCAAACTTCATGCTGCTTCAGTGTAGTGATGTCAGTCTGCTGACTTCGCACCCCAGCTACTTGGTTGGTTTTGAGAATTCTAACTGGGAAAATCTTACTTAGATGGGCAAATTCGTAAGTATTTAAATGAGAGTCATCATGTCAGAATGACCAGTTTCAGATGATTACTTTAAAGTGCTTACTGAGAAAATGATTCATAGAGAGTTAGACATGAAACAAAGTTTCTAGCAACTCTTGACAGATATATTTCATATCTCTCCAATTCTTAATTCAGCAATTAAAATAAGTTGAAACGGCTACTCACAAAACCACGTAGCATATGAAAAAGACCATGAACCCCAACAGACCAACACTGATTCACAGGCTGGCTCCAATATTTAGTTCCTGATTGACCTTGGGGGAAATTCTTCCTTTCTCTGTGCCTCTGTTAGCTCCTGTGAAACAGGATTACAGCATCTAATTTAAGGGATTATTGTGAGGGCGGTAATATACAAGGTGAGGTTTCTTCCTTACATTCTCTCAGGGAACCCCGCACTGCTCATTTTATAGCACACTTTGCAATTGGTAATTCATTCCAATCAGCTCTTTTATGTCTGTCTCCTCTGCTGAGAGATACACGTCCTCAGGGGAAGAATCACATTTCTCCTCTCACGCCCAGCTTATCCTTAACTCAGTGCCGACTGGAGGAAACCCGAGCAGGACGTGGCATGCACCACATTATGAACACGCACTATTTCCCTTTGTTCTCATACCAAGAACCTGACTGTTTTCTTTCCCTTGCTCTGTTCCTCTGTGAATTTGGGGAATTTCTGTGCTTCTCCTGAAAAAATGTAATATTATTGGAATATTCCTTATTTATAGTACTTCCCAAGTATTACTCATATGTAGCCTGGGCCTTCTTTTGAGCATCAAAGTCTTTCTGAACTAAAAATATAATCTCTACTACTTTTACCTGTCGTAGGATAGGACTTTTCCCAAGTTGTTTCTTAGAGATAAAAAAGTGATTTCTGGGTCAACATATTATTTTGAAATTTTTCTTTCATTTTGCTTAAGTGCACAGGATGAGTGAAAGATTAGGCTGATTATTGGCACTTTTGGATCAGTCACTACTACTGTAGTTTTTATTATTTCCTGTATTGTATTAGAAACCTAAACCTTTTATGTTGCTTTTGTTTAGTCACTCAGTTGTGTTTGACTCTTTGGTGGCCCCATGGACTGTAGCCTGCCAGGTTCCTCTGGCCATGGGATTTCCCAGACAAGAATACTGGAGTGAGTTGCCATTTCTGTCTTCATGGGATCTTCCTGACCCAGGGATGGAACCAGCATCTCCTGAATTGACAGGCAGATTCTTTACCACTGAGCCACCAGGGAAGTAAAAAAAAAACCGTATATAGACCTGCATTATGTTTACCTGAAGGCAGAAGGAAGATTTAAGGTACCATCTAAAAACCCAGTGTTTGTTCATTAAACTCATTATACTCATTTTCATGTAGACTGATTTCTTTATGAATATAACAGTTCTCTCTTGATTTCGTCAACTCATGGCAGCACTAAAATAGATGTAGCTAGCTTCAGGTCTGTCTTCTGCTTGCGTTCACGGAGAGGGCTCTGAAGAACTGCACATTTTCAGGAGAGAAGTTTCCATGGAAACCCCGGACAAAGGCAAAGCAAAATAATTCTTCAAGACCCACAAGAAAAGAAAAAATCCCCCCTTTGCTTTTTGTTTGCAGTTCAGTGTCCCCTGAGCAGTTCAGCAGCTGGCCCTGTCCCTGCTCTATAGGAATCCCTGTTTGAAATTTATATATAGCATTATGCCTCTCTGAAATCTGCAAAATAGGATTTGGTGAGTATGACTAAAAAGTTACTTCTCAGGAGAGCGCAAACGCAGAGCGTTTTTTTCTTAACGATGAGATTTAAAAATATAATAAAGTATACATTTAAGCAGCCACTGAATTTATGAACATAGAGCTGCTCTTCAAATTATCAAATAGGCCTCACAGAAGAGAATTTTAGAGCAAACAGATGAAATCAGTGATTCGAGGCAAATTGATATGTCAAGACGGTTTGTTGGTTGTTGTTTAAATAAAGACCAAGTTAAACGATTTCTAAAGCATTTGCAGGTCATATGTCTTGAGGAAGTCATGGGTTCATATGAATTCCTTTAGAAAATGGTGTCTCTTTCATTGGTTCTCGAAGTTCCAAAGCAGCTGACTGTATTTATGTATCTTCCATTGTACTGAGCGCAGCAGCTTGAAGCTATTTTGGGGACAGGATTGATGCAGCGAAAAGCACCCTCCATGCTCTGCCACGCGGGGTTCTTTAGGGCTGCAGTCAGAAACTGAATGCCCTGTGCACGTCTATTGATACTATTTATTACATTCATGCACAGTTCGTACTTCACTTTCTTTTCTTTATTGAACTTAATTGTAATCATGTTCAAAAATATATTCACTCTTCAATTTATGCTTTCAATGAATAACTTGTGGGTAATTACTGCACACCCGGAGCTATGCTAGGGACCTGCCCTCAGGGAGTCCATCAAGGAATGCCGCACTCTCTTTTTTTTTTTTTTTTTAATGAAATAACACAAAAGAAAAACCTAAATAACAAAGTGCGACAGTTACTACACGCTGTGAAACGCCATGGTAAGGAGGTTTATTTTAGGTTTTATGGCAGTTGAGAGCAGGTCATGTCTCAGTTTAGTGGCGATGGTGGTATAAAGATTAGATCAGATAAGGACTTCAAAAAGAGGTGATGTTTGTTTCAAGCCCTGGAAAACGACTAGATATGAAACTGGCAGACAAGTGGGGGAAACGCATTCAGAGAAAACAATCTAAAAACACAGGGCTGTGGAAGAATGTCAGTGTTTTAGGCAATGAGCATAGCTTGCAATGCAGTGAGAAAGGGAAATGAAGATGAAGACGGCAGAAGCCAGCTCCTCAAGGGCTTTGCAAAACTGCGTATGAATTTTGTCTGAAAGATGGAGAGAAGCTTCTCAGCAATTTCAGCAGAAGTGCTGAACCTACGCTGCCATCTTGGGAAGAAGTCATTTACAGCAGGGAGCCCAGTTAGGAGGCAAAGGGCAGTGTTGATGAGAAATGGTGAAGTCAAAACTAAGGCTGTACCGGACTTCCCTGGAGGTCCAGTGATTAAGAGTCTCCCTGCCAGTGCAGGGGACGCAGGTTCAATCCCTGTTCGGGGAAGGTTCCCCATGCCCCGGGGCACCAAACCTGTGCCCCACAGCTGCTGGAGCCTGAGCACCCTAGGAGCCATGCCCCACAGCTGCTGAAGCCTGAGCACCCTAGGAGCCATGCCCCACAGCTGCTGAAGCCTGAGCACCCTAGGAGCCATGCCCCACAGCTGCTGAAGCCTGAGCACCCTAGGAGCCATGCCCCACAGCTGCTGAAGCCTGAGCACCCTAGGAGCCATGCCCCACAGCTGCTGAAGCCTGAGCACCCTAGGAGCCATGCCCCACAGGAGAAGCCTTCGCAGTAAGAAGCCCAGCACCTCGGCTAGAAAGCTGCCCCTGCTAGCTGCAATTAGAGAAAGCCCAGGCACAGCAATGAAGACCCCGCACAGCCAAAAACAGTGAAATTAAACAAACAGAGAAACAAAACCAAGGCTAGATCTGGAGGGTAGAAGGCCTTGGTAACCAACTGGTTGGGTGAAGGCACCAAGGAAAGGGCTTCAGGTTTCAAGCGCAGGTGCTGGCAAGATGGTAATACTATTAAGTGAGATTACTATGAGAGATGAAAAATCCATGAAGATTAAGGATATAGCTTGAATCCTTGTGCTGCCTGACTACTCAAGTGACCTTAGTCAAGATTCTTGATCCATTTGAGCCTTAGTTCCTTTAAAAGATCCCATGGGATATTTTTAGAGGACTAAATGATATAATACTTATAAAGCATTCACACATTTGCTTAGTCTATATTTTTTGAGCATTAATGATGTACCAGAGTCAGGGATTCAGAGGTGTATGAAATGAAGTTTCTGCCCTGCTGGAAATTCTGTTGTATGAGTGGGAAGGTAGACATAAACAAGTTGACAAATAAATGAATAAATCAATTATAGATTTGAAAGAGGAGCTTGAAAGATGTAAATGGGTAAATGTGGCAGATAGAGTAGAGTTCTGCTTTGTGATATGTTGTCAGGAAAGTCTGAAACTTATAAAGGGATGGCCATTCATTTGAGGAGGCACCTTTTAGGCTTTGAGAACAACCAATTCAAAGACCCTGAAATGGAAAAGAATTTTGGACAGTATATACTTAGCAGTTCCTCAAGTACAGTAAGCATGCATTAAATAATAGTTAGAAGCACAGAGGTATCTATTTATTTATATGTTGTGAAAACTAGCTTATCAAAATACCTCTTTCATTTGTCACATAAGTTATTCATAACAATATTTAAAATTGCCACCTTTACAAATGTATCTTTGTACTTAAGAATGTAAAGAAAATTGTTAGTGGAAATGAGGAAAGAGGTCTTTGAAGCAATGCTGAGTTTTATGGGCCAGGAACTCCCAGGGGGCACTTGGTGATTAATATTCTTCTCAACAGCTCTGGAAACATATTCTTTTTTCTTCCAATTATCTTTTTCATTTGGTTGAACCTGACTCAACTTTAACAACTGGTTTATGCTTCAAAGATGGGAGACTGTTAACTACCTTTTTAAAGTCTGAAATTTACGCAACTGTGTATCAAAAAGTCTGGGTTAAACTTCATGACTTATAAATCTTGCTTATTAGTCACTTCTGCATTTTACTCTGTGTAGTGATAGAAGACATATCATTTAAATTATCAAAAAATGATTCATGATATACATTCTTTAAAAGTTGCAAATGGAGAACATTATCCAGGGAAATTGTTAATGAGTACCCCAGTGTATTGTCCAAGCATAGAATTGTCTGAGAGTTTACTGTATCACATGCTAAGGAAAGATGATAAACAACTTCTGTAACACATCAACAAAGGCATCTGAATTTGCTGTGAATCCTAGTTAGGGACTTTCCTACCATTTATTCTTCTTATCTTTTTGAACAAGACTGTATAGTTAAATGAGCTGCAAATACATGGTAGGTATAAACTTAAGATAGAAAATGTAGAAACAATTAAATTTAGATAAAGATTAATGCCTGGCATGAATTAAAACAGGTTGATAATATAAATTAAAATTTAAAACATGAAATGAATAACTGAGAAAGAAATAACTAAGCAGACACCAGAACCATAAAACAGTGATAAGGCTGTTCTAGAGTTCAGTGAGTGACAGCTGCCATGTCTGTTCAGAGTGAATTCTAGCAAAGAGCTAGTGAAGATAATGTATTTAAATACTGCTGGAAAGTTCCCCTTCAGCCAGCAGCTGGCATGACTGTTGTCATTCAGAGGGCATAAGTAAATGGCATATAATTGAGTCATTGAGAAACTGAGATGACAATGAGCTACATTCTCATTAACACTTTAGAAAAATTCTCCCCTGGGCGATTAAATAGATGATGTTTAAGACTGGTATTAAAGCTTAAATGAAAGCTTCATTTTCTACATAAAGTCAGAGTTGAAATAGGTCTCAGCTCTTCCATCAGAGGTTCCCAGAGCAGTTGGCTGTGGCTCTTGCAGACCAGGTGGAGTGGGTTTCTGTGAAATGACACTGACGAATTCTGAATCACTGTCTTTTACAGATAGGAGAAATCCAAGCTTCGTGTAGTATACTTCAGTTAAGTACACCAGCTGCTGTAGCCTCATCCCGACGGGGCCTTCTAAATGTCCCTCTCACCCCTATACAACAGAGGAAGAGTGTCCTCACATTTTTAAAAGGAACCCTAGGTCAGCAAGATACTCTTTGCCTGAATCCAGTTGGATATTCTCCTTGTACCCCCTGTTCCTGCTTCCCCATTTACCTCTGGCTTTCATCCATGACCATTAACTAGGGTAGTTATTCAATCATTAGTTGGCGTCTTCCAGCCCAGCAGTGTAATTGACCTTGGCTTTGCCCCTCGATTCTGTCTTTGCCTCTTGGATCCAGCTGAACTCAGTGTCTTTGGAAGTGACTTCACAGAGTCTCCTGGTTTTGTTTCTTGTTACACTCTGCCCCGAGGCTAGAGTATTACAGGCATATCCAGCATACCCTTTAAGAAGGAGGGCTTTTAAAAAATGTAATGGCTCTGCTATTTTTTTTTTAAAATTTATTGATTGATTTATTTTTGGCTGTGCTGGGTCTTTGTTCCTGTGCAAGCTTTTCTCTAGTTGCTGCGAGTGGGGGCTACTCTTTAGTTGCGATGCACGGGATTCTCATTGTGGTGACTTCTCGTGTTGCACAGAACAGGCTCTAGGCTGCTGGCTTCAGTAGTTGCAGCACATGGGCTCAGTACTTGTGGGTCCGGGCCCTCAAGCACACCGGCTTCCTAGCTGTAGCACGAAGGCTCAGTAGTTGTGGCTCGCGGGCCCTAGAGTGCAGGCCCAGTGGTTGTGGCGCAGCGGCTGAGTAGCTTTACAGCGTGTGGACTCTTCCTGGACCAGGGATCTAACCTGTGTCCCCTGCACTGGCAGGCGGATCCCTATCCACTGCTCCACCAGGGAGCAAGTTTCCCTCTATGAATGGGCTTGGAACTGCTGTCACCTGCAGTCCTCTCCCAGGACTGTCTTTGGGCTGCTTAGCTGCTTTGTCCAGCAGCTAGAAGACTCAGTTCAGTTCAGTCGCTCAGTCGTGTCCGACTCTTTGCGACCCCGTGAATCGCAGCACGCCAGGCCTCCCTGTCCATCACCATCTCCCGGAGTTCACTCAGACTCACGTCCATCGAGTCCATGATGCCATCCAGCCATCTCATCCTCGGGCATCCCCTTCTCCTCCTGCCCCCAATCCCTCCCAGCATCAGAATCTTTTCCAATGAGTCAAGTCTTTGCATGACGTGGCCAAAGTACTGGAGTTTCAGCTTTAGCATCATTCCTGCCAAAGAAATCCCAGGGTTGATCTCCTTCAGAATGGACTGGTTGGATCTCCTTGCAGTCCAAGGGACTCTCAAGAGTCTTCTCCAACACCACAGTTCAAAAGCATCAATTCTTTGGCGCTCAGCCTTCTTCACAGTCCAACTCTCACATCCATACATGACCACAGGAGAAATCATAGCCTTGACTAGACGGACCTTAGTCAGCAAAGTAATGTCTCTGCTTTTGAATATACTATCTAGGTTGGTCATAACTTTTCTTCCAAGGAGTAAGCGTCTTTTAATTTCATGGCTGCAGTCACCATCTGCAGTGATTTTGGAGCCCAAAAAAATAAAGTCTGACACTGTTTCCACTGTTTCCCCATCTATTTCCCATGAAGTGATGGGACCATATGCCATGATCTTCGTTTTCTGAATGTTGAGCTTTAAGCCAACTTTTTCGCTCTCCTCTTTCACTTTCAAGAGGCTTTTTAGCTCCTCTTCACTTTCTGCCATAAGGGTGGTGTCATCTGCATATCTGAGGTTATTAATATTTCTCCCAGCAATCTTGATTCCAGCTTGTGTTTCTTCCAGTCCAGTGTTTCTCATGATGTACTCTGCATATAAGTTAAACAAGCAGGGTGACAATATACAGCCTTGACGTACTCCTTTTCCTATCTGGAACCAGTCTGTTGTTCCATGTCTAGTTCTCACTGTTGCTTCCTGACCTGCATACAGATTTCTCAAGAGGCAGGTCAGGTGCTCTGGTGTTCCCATCTCTTTCAGAATTTTCCACAGTTTATTGTGATCCACACAGTCAAAGGCTTTGGCATAGTCAATAAAGCAGAAATAGATGTTTTTCTGGAACTCTCTTGCTTTTTCCATGATCCAGCAGATGCTGGCAATTTGATCTCTGGTTCCTCTGCCTTTTCTAAAACCAGCTTGAACCTCAGGGAGTTCATGGTTCACGTATTGCTGAAGCCTGGCTTGGAGAATTTTGAGCATTCCTTTACTAGCATGTGAGATGAGTGCAATTGTGTGGTAGTTTGAGCATTCTTTGGCATTGCCTTTCTTTGGGATTGGAATGAAAACGGACCTTTTCCAGTCCTGTGGCCACTGCTGAGTTTTCCAAATTTGCTGGCATATTGAGTGCAGCACTTTCACAGCATCATCTTTCAGGATTTGAAACAGCTCAACTGGAATTCCATCACCTCCACTAGCTTTGTTCGTAGCGATGCTTTCCAAGGCCCACTTGACTTCACATTCCAGGATGTCTGGGTCTAGATGAGTGATCACACCATCATGATTATCTGGGTCATGAAGATCTTTTTTGTACAGTTCTTCTGTGTATTCTTGCCACCTCTTCTTAATATCTTCTGCTTAATATCTTCCCGGGCCAGGGGATCGAACCCTTGGCCCCTGCATTGGCAAGGGATTCTTCTCCACTGAGCCACAAGGGAAGCCCCCAAATGACTGTTTATATAAATTACTAAATTGAGAAGTCAGAGCTGGAGGCCCAACTGTAAATTTACAAGAGATTCTCTCCTGTGATTCTGAAACTTTCAGTCTGAAACACAGGATACACTAGATGCATGCTTATCACTTAGACACTGAATACGTTCTCAGTGGCAAAATAAGAAATACTTTTCACCAACTAGGAAAAACAAATACTATTAAAAAAATGCAGCAGTTCAATTGCTGTGTCAAGTCATGCTGCTGCTGCTACTAAGTCACTTCAGTCATGTCCAACTCTGCGACCCCATAGAGAGCAGCCCACCAGGCTTCTCCAGGCAAGAGTGTTGGAGTGGGGTGCCATTGAAAGAGCCATAGAATCTTTAAAATCAGAACAAAAATTTTTGAATTGTGATTCTCTTTCTTGCTTGCGTGGCTGAAAATACTTAAGATTCAGTTTTGTGATGTGTAAAGCTGAAATATTAACACATACTTTGGGGGTAAATAAAATAATGTACACGAATCACTTAATACAATGCATGTGTACAAAACAGCACCCTCTTCTTTTGCCTGAAATTTCCTAACTGTTCTCTACTCCCCTCACCTTCTTGTATAGAGAGTGCAGTCATGTACTAAAGGAGTAAAAGGCTGGGGAGCCCAGAATGTTTGAGCAAAGAACAGAGGCTGGAATTTCTACATGACATTTCCTAGGCTGTTTGTTTGAATATACTAGTTCCCCAAATACTTAACAGAGTTTTGAGTTAAATATGTATGAATTTTAATCATTTAGGAATCCAGTGTATGATAGCTGTTTTTCTAACTATACTGAAGGGACAGTAAGATTATGCAGATTGAAATGTCTTCTGAATCTTATTTTCTAAGATGGGGCAACATAAAGCAAAGGAGGTTTTGTAACATGGCAATTGTTCTGTAGATGTATTTTGAATTCTTAAACTTGATCCAATTTGAGAAACTATTACTGGGGCATGCTAAATGTCGGGCTGTGTGCACAGTACTTCAGATCCCAAAGCAGATAAAATGTACCTTCTGGCCTCAAATAAGTCTCAGTGGAATTAAGAACTGGGAGTAGTGCGGTAGGGAAATGGAGAGTGGGAGATGGGGGCAGGGGACCTACATACACAGAATTAGCTAAAAATTCAAAGACGTGAATGTACATACAGTCTCAGTATAGAGACACAGGTAACTGAGCTCTTTAATTCTGCCTAGGAAAGGAGGAGAAGTTTCTAGAGAGCTGACAAGTTCTGGGACTGTAAAAAGAATTGCCTAGGCCTAGGTAGGAAATATATATGCCAGTTTGGGGCTGAGGACAAAACCCAGTTTGAAGAGAGAGAAAAACATTTTGCTCCAAAGTCAAGATACAGTGTTGAATTATGGGTGACTGTATTCTAACCATAATGGTCTTCTCATTTTTTCTCACCCTGCAGACTTTTACACGCAGGGACATTCATGTATTCCTCAACAGTTTGAAAATTCTGTTTCTCAGTCTTGCTTTTTACATCAGGAAAAAGTCCAAGTAACAAAAACTCAGTGTTCTGTCATTCTGTGACAGGGAAAGAAGGAAGTCACTTTGCAGGAAAACAAATTAAAGCTTTACTTACCTGTTAAGCGGGCCTCACACTAGCAAAGGAATTAGAGGACACTTGCTAATGGGCACCCTAACCTTCGTGATTACAAGATACTCTGTAGACGGTGCTTCTCCCCATCTTCCTTTGAAGCATCTGTTTCCTGGAATTCTATAGGATATACTCATTCATATATTCATCTTGAACTTGAATGGATCACAACAAGCAATGATCTTTAACATGAACAAATTGCTTAAATGCTTAATTTGGAGGGACAAGGCAACCAGTAAAGGCAAAACCAGTCGTGCCATACTAAACCAACAAAGACTGCTATGAAATAACTGTTGTCAGGATAGCAGGATTTATTGTTTAATTTTAATTAGAAGCTCCACTCAAGCTGCAGCCCTGTCCAGAGCAAAGGATGTAAGGTCACCCACAAAGGAAATCGCCCTGCTGTTGGACTGTGGGTGTTATGGTTTGTTTACCATCCATCCATGCACTTTCTCATTATAATGCATAATGTTTCACTTCTTAAGATGACATTTTGGTTAAGCAGTTCTTAAAAGTGACTCCACAGTCACTGCAGTCACTGGATATTTTGGCTTCTGCTGCAGGGGCTTGGGTGGGGGAATGGGGGTGGGTGGCTGAGCAGAGAATTGAGCCTGCTGTGGCATTCTGCTATTCTGCTCCTTTCTACCTACCTTCTCTTTTGCTGGAATCCCCAGGCTCTCCTCCCATCACCCCACTCACCCATAGGTAGTTTGGCAAGGGCTAGAAACTGGAGAAGGAAATGGCAACCCACTCCAGTGTTCTTGCCTGGAGAATCCCAGGGACGGGGGACCCTGGCGGGCTGCCGTCTATGAGGTCACACAGAGTTGGACACGACTGAAGTGACTTAGCAGCAGCAGAAGCAGCAGAAACTGGTAGAAGGTGAGATGGAATTGAAGAGGGGCAGACAGACTCCAGTTTCTCTGTAAAATCTCCTAGGCTATTGATGGGAAGATCTCAATTGCCCAGAGATGCTCTATAAGTTTGGGGGTTAAACAGCTATACATTTTCATTTGAATTGCCAAAGTTACTTAAACTTCTATGTAAAACCTGTTCTAAGGAATT
The DNA here is from genome assembly GCF_001704415.2 of Capra hircus. Taxonomy (NCBI): domain Eukaryota; kingdom Metazoa; phylum Chordata; class Mammalia; order Artiodactyla; family Bovidae; genus Capra; species Capra hircus. The sequence goes on along the minus strand of NC_030811.1, from coordinate 99,702,250 downwards.
AAAAAAAGAAGTAGCATTTCTGCTGCTAATGCATAAGTGCATACTGTCACTCAGCCACAGATGGCTATTTTTTAATTCAAAACTTGCTAGATGGTAACTAATTTTAGTCCATGAGACAGGTTTCCCCATTAACCTGTGGTTTATTACAGCATTTCTCTGAGTAGCTTAGTATATTAGTCCTTCAAAGGCCATGATTTTTAGGGAATGTTCATTTCATAGTGCTCCTTCCTTTACACAATGTGTGTGTGTGTGTTTGTGTGTGTGTGTGTGTGTGTGTGTGAATGTATGGGTGTGTGCGTTAGTCACTCAGACATGTCTGACTCTTGTGATCCCATGAACTGCAGCCCTCCAGGCTCCTCTGTCCATGGGATTCTCTAGGCAAGAATACTGGAGTGGGTTGCCATTTCCTTCTCTAGGGGATCTTCCTGACCCAGGGATTGAACCCCAGTCTCCTGCATTGCAGGCAGTTTCTTTACTGTCTGAGCCACCAGGGAAGCCCCTTTACAGAACTAGATTGAGATTTAAATTGTGCTTCTAAAGAAACCTAAATTCTTACTTTTTTTTTACTGCAAGAATTAGCATTATCTTTTCTCTTTTGGTTATTCATGGACATAATTAACAAGCTGTTCTGTTTGTTAACTGGGGATATTCTGTAGCTTCCAGGCTCCACATTTTAAAATGCAATAGAGTTATCATAATGAAATATGAGCAAGGCAGTAAAGCAGGAAACACTGTAATATATTTTTGCAACCAAGGCTTTGAATCTAAAAAGTTCCCAGATAGCTTCATTACAGTGCCAGCTGATAGTGTATTTCTCAGCTTTCATTAAAAAAAAAAAAATCGAGGATCTGTGATTATGCCGAATAAAGCTGTATATAAATGAAGTATCTGCCACACAATCATAGGAAGCATATTTTTTTTTGTTTCATCAGTACTTGCTTATGTTGCTCATGTGAATAATATGATTGATTTTTACTTTATCTCCAACTGGCAGTGTAGCCATAAATCTATCTGTAAGGTACCCAGCACAGGATAAAATGTTATTTTTCCTCAGTGTGGTCTCATTTGATTACAATTGCAGCCTTGCCTGGCTGCATTCCATCCATAATTAATTGTCGCTTTGGTTTCCAGTTGCAGCCAGGCCAGTGCTGAGGCTGTTCACATCTTTAGATAACACAGCCTACCATGCCAGCTGGCAAGTGCATGAAGACCTTTCACACTGAGTCTAATGGGCCTAGAAGCCTGAGACTTCATCAGGGGCCGCTCTTGAAATGATACTGCGCCAGAGAAGGGCCCAACTTACTGTGACTGAAGGTCTCTTTGGCTCCTCACCCTTCCGAGTAAACACCATATGCAGAGAGGTTTCCTTTTTGTCAATTTACTTTAGTGACTCTCAGGCTAAGACAGAAAGTATTCTCAGAGGGGACAGGAAAATAAATTCCTTTAAGGCTTTACCTCTGGGTCCAGATCATTCTTTTTTTCTATGTATTGAGCTGTAATCTCATTGGCATGAGTGACTACCATTTTAACATAACATAGAGATTTGTTTTCTATGATATTATTTCTTTCCTAGATATTTGGTTTCACTTTACTCCCTGGGAAAGAATGGGAAGTATACTGGGCAGAAAAATTAGGTAATTATCCATCCCTGTCCAATGCTGAGATTTATTTTTGAGTAAGAGGGCATGCTGCAATTGTTGCATAAAGACAGTTTAGGTGACATTTTAGATAGATGCATTTAATTACTTGATTTACTCCCTACAATGCCACCTTAAAGCAAACTACATGGATTAATATTCTTTGTTACAAATTATGAAAGAATCTCATAAAGTGTTTTAGTCCATTCGTGATTACTCAAAGAAAATGTAAGCCATATTTTCAAACCAAAATATTTTGGGAGCCCCCAACTTACTGACTGAAGTGGATCAGTTGTGCGATTTTGAGAGACTGTGTACAAACCAGGGAGCAGATTGTTGGCATGTGGGTAACATGAATTGAGGGAAAGTCGGTCTAGTCTGGATAGATCTTTCTTCTGTCCATGGAAGCCAGATATCTAGATTTTTATTTGATATTTCTTGTTTTTAAATGTTGACAACCACAACTAGTTCATTTAAAAACAACTAAAACAAAAAGAGATTCCATTTGTGCAAAGGACTGGACCTCTAGCCTGACTTTATATTGTACCAAAACTCTTCTTCTAAATTTTATTTATTTTTAAATATTTATTTATGGTTTTGGCTGTGTCAGGTCAGCTGCAGCACATGGGATCTTTGTTGCATAATGTGGTATCTTTCCTTGTGGCACAAAGACTCCCTAGTTGCGGCATGTGGGTGTCAGAGGGCATAGGCTCAGGAGTTGCATCATGTAGGCCCAGCTGTTCCACAGCACATGGGATCCTAGTTACCCAAACAGGGATCAGACACGTGTCTCCTGCACTGCAAGGTGGACTCTCAACAACCGGACCATTAGGAAAGTCCCCAAAAGTCTTATAGCAGATTTAATAAAATGGTTAAAATGTGCACTTCTTCTTTTAATAAAGCCACAGTCTAATACGTTTCACATTTATGTGTAAATATTTAAAAAACCAAATTAATGGAAAGAATAGTGATCCAGTTAAACAAGTCAATATGTTTTGAATATCTACAAAGTCTTCTCAATGCAACTGTATTCAGAAAATATATCTTGTCTCAGTTACAGTGCAGGGATGTTAGGCTGGTCCAGAGAGCAGATGGACTATGTCACTTTCATGAGCTGAGTTGTTTTCATACATATGTCCTACCTACCCAGTTTTCAGCCACTGCCTCATACCATGAAATAACTGATCAAAAATAAATTTTTCTTGTTACATTATTTTGAATTTATGTCTCTGTGTAACCAACTTTGCATTTCACGATGCTAAAAATAATTAGAACTTAAAGATTAGCAGAAAATATGATGCTGTTTATTCAACAGTGTATTCTGTGGTACAACCATGATAAAAACTAGACATGGAATCCAACAAATACACTGCTTTGCTCATGATTTTAAGACAAGTCCTAAGGATGAAAGAATTGTTCTCAGCAGATTTTGAGGGAGAGAGAAGGTACTGGTACATGAAAAATCAAGGAATGTAAGACTATAGTTTTGTTTCCTTTCTTTAAAGGGATATAGAAAATAAAAAAGAGAGTTCATAATGATATTCTAGAGAGAAAAGGATGGATATTTAGATAATAGGTGTGGTAAGTATCCCAACAATCTTGGGTGTATATAAAATGAAATGTTTCTTTGTTTCCTTCAAGTCAAATTTAACTTAATGCCAAGTTCTTATTCATTAAAACCGCCATGAAGTCACTGGGCTTGTCCCTTCCCTGGGGTTCCACAAAGATCCGAAGGATCTGACATAAAGTGGGATACTTGGTGAAGTTCCTCTCGTCTTCAGCAAAGATGGTTTGCTTCTAGCCCCTCTCAAGCCTTTGAAATCAGCCACCTCCACGGCTGGTGGTCCATTCTTGGGCACAAGAGTGTTGCTCCAGAGGGGGAGGCCCGGGACTGGGAGGGTGCTTCTTTGGGTTACTATCTTCTCTCCCAGCATGATACAGTCAATGAGCTCAGGCTTATTTAAAGGACAAAGGTTGTTTTCACCCATGGAACTTATCTGCTAGCCTCGTTATCTTCTTGGAATAGGTGAAGGAAAAAAATGTCTAGAACAAAACAAGTAATTCTGTTTTCTTTTCTAAACTTTTATGACAATAAAAATTAAGGAGAAATTACTATCTTAATATTATAAGTTGCCTCATAAATCATTTTAAAGTATCTTAGATATAAGACCCCCAGAAATATCTAAGAGCATACAGAAAAGAAGTGACATGGGGGAGGGAGGAAAAAGGAACAAAGGGGAAAAGTATATATCATTATGGTAAATACTGGAGAAGAGTATCTGTATATGTCTATCAGCTGTCACCTGTCTATGTCTCTCTACCTGTCTTCTTAGAGTGCATGTTTATGTAGTTTTCCAAAGGTAGCTATCAAAGGTGAAGATTTATAGAAGAATTTTTTAAAAAGTAATTTAGTTAATTTATTTATTTTTGGCTGTGCTGAGTCTTCATGGCTCCGCGGTCTTTTCTCTAGTTGCAGCAAGTGGCGGCCACTCTGCTGCAGTGGGCAGGCTTCTCCTTGCAGTGGCTTCTCTTGTTGCAGAGCACAGGCTCTAGCGTAGGTGGGCTTCAGCAGCTGCAGCTTGTGGGCTCAGGAGTTGCAGCCTCAGGCTCTGGAGCCCAGGCTCAAGTGTGGTGGTGCCTGGGATAGTTGCTCCCCAGTGTGGGGAATCTTCCAGGACCAGGGATTGAACCTGTGTCTCCTGCTTTGGCACACAGATTCTTTACCATGGAGCCTCCAGAGAAGCCCCTAGAAAAGAACTGATAGAGACTGACAGTACATGAAATATACTTCAGAGGCTTAGTTTCTTTTTGAAACTAAGTGTGTTGGAATGTTTGAAGTGGCGACTTTTATTTATTTAAACTTTTTATTTTGCACTGAAGTATAGCCCATTAACAATGTTGTGAGAGTATCAGGTGCACAGCAAAGTGACCAGGTCATACAAACACATGATTCCATTCTCCCACAGACTCCCCTCCCATCCAGGCTGCCACATGACATTGAACAGAATTCTTTGTGCTATACAGTCGGTCCTGCTGATTATCCATTTTAAATATAGCAGCGTGTGCATATTAACTCCAAACTTCTTAACTATACCTTTGAAGTGGGGAAAATTTAATTGAATTTTACAATGCAATGTAAGTTTTTATCTTATCTATCTTAATGGCATTGGTTTTTTTCCCTAAAAACATCATACCTTAGAAAAAAGAAAGATGCCTAGTTTTAAAGCTCTTAAAAATATCCTTATAGAGCTTTTTGGGTTTCCCTGGAGTCTCAGATGGTAAAGAATCCACCTGTAAGGCAGGAGACATGGGTTGGATTCCTGGGTTGGATCCCTGGGTTGGTAAGATCCACTGGAGGAGGACATGGCAATCCACTTTAGTATTCTTTGCCTGGAGAATCTCCATGGATAGAGGAGCCTGCAGAGTCAGACATGACTGAGCAACTAAGCACAGCACACTTAGAGCTTTTACAAAATGATTTTAATTTGTATATCAAACTATAGAGTAAACATGCTCGGCAAAAAAACAATTCATTTCTCCACTCAAGAATCTGATGCATTATACACATTTTTAAAATTAAAGATATTACCTCACTAATACAGGTATTGATGTCTATAAACAAGAATTAAGATCACTTTAAAAAGCAAGTGATTCTATCATGGAGGCCACATATACATATTTTCAGGATGAAAATGGAGCTTAATATTTTGGTTTGTAGTTTGGGTTGTCGTTTTCATCATATATGGATTAAAAGTACTGTATTTTGAAAATTTACGCAGAAATGAAAAACAGATGCCATTGAAAACTGGCGGGTGATTTAGCAAGAAGCTCTAGTGCTGAATGCAAGAGGCATGTGAGTGATGCAGAAGAGAAACAGGAAGAATTGAGTACAGCTGCTTCTTAAAATCTAAGTGTGGACAAGAAAGATATTTTATCATAGATGTATATTAAGCTGTTATATCGAACAGTATAAGAGATCTCTGACTCTTGTAAAAGTTTATTTCATTTTTAAACTTATCCCTGAGAAAAATGAAGTAAGATTGCTTGGGGGCTGGGGTCTTCTTGCATTGAAACATGTAGAGCAGTTGAAATTAGGGGTTCATGTGCAGCCGAGAATATAAATGCACCTGTACCTTAGCAATGGGCTTCCTCCATGGCTCAGTGGGTAAAGAATCTACCTGGGATGCAGGAGACACAAGAGCCATGGGTTCAATCCCTGGGTCGGAAAGATCCCTTGGAGGAGGAAATAGCAACCCACTCCAGTATTCTTGCTTGGGAAATCCCATGTGGGGCTACAGTCCAAAGGGTCACAAAGAGCTGGAGATGATTGAGTGACTAAGCACCACACACAGACACATACCTTAGTAGGATTTCTTAAGCCTGGGAGGACATTAGGGAATTTGTTAACCCCCTTTAATATGAGTGTCTGTGCATGCATGCGTTTTTCTGGTGTGAAGACACCATGTAGATCTTTTTCAAATGCATCTCAACCCTTCACTGGATAAAAACTAGTGTTCCAAGGCACGATAATTTGAGGTCTGTGGACCAGATCCTGGTTTCCTCTGAAGGGAGGAAGAAAAAAAAAGAATAAAATATTCTTAGATTCTGGAATCCAATGTGGGTAGAGATACCACTGTGTCTCCACCAGTGGTAAGGGGTCCAAAAACATATTCAAAGAACTTGATTTAGGTAGACATTGCAGTCCATGGTGGAGGCGGGCACTGTAGTAACAGGAATTTCTAGGAAGTGGTGACCACTGAAGAGAGGTGAGCATTCCTGGTGTTTGGTTCAGAGCAGGAAGCTTGTAGAGTCGAATCACATAAAGTCCTGGAGGCAGGAACCAGGAGGCTTTTCTGGCAATGTGTCAGGGTGTCACACAAATGGTCTGAATGTTCAGCCAGGGCTCAGCCCCAAGACGACCTTGCAGGAAACCCAGGCTAGTCAGGATCCTGGGCTCAGGTTGGTGTATCTTGCTTATTTTTATCATAATTAGCTCAAAAGTTAGGCAAGACAGAGCCCGTGGCTAAACAAATCTGGAGAAAGACCTAGTTCTGGTGTGGTTCTGTAGAGCGAAGGCTTGAACTTCAATGTAGTGATGAGCTGTTTCTTCCAGGTTACACGTTTGTTAAAAGCTGTGATTTTCTTATCTCTCTACGTGTATTTTGCTTGTTGACACCTAGGTTTACTATTTACTCATGGTAAAAAAAAAATGAAAGACGTATTCTTATTCTTGGATATCATTGGTATGTACTTTTTCTATTATTTAAGAAAGTAATTTTAAACCAAGAGAACAGACGATGAGTCTGAGTGCCAGTGAATTGAATCCCTGGGCTGCCGCTTCATCCCACACTGTGTCACTATCGACTTTATTTGAAAGAAAGAAGTCAACATTACAGATTAACTTCGCAGATACTAACCAGCTATTCACCCCACCGAATCCTTATAATCACTGAATATTTGAGTTCAGAAGTAAAGATGAAAGGATAAGCTTTACTAGGATACAAAGATGCAAAACACTCATAGTTAATGGGAGCAGGATGCCAAATTCTCTGACCATCCCACTGTAAATTTCCCCTGAGAATTGGCTTAATAGTCATAAAATTATTCCTGTTAGGCCCTAAGTTATTTCACTTACCTAATTAAAAATGCACGTGTGAACCAGAGTATCACAGTTTATAGCTCTATCTAGCCACCAGTCTCTCAGAAGTATCTTCAACACAACCATTTTTTTATCCCTTAAAAATTTTATTTTCTATTGGAAAATAGATTACTAAAATCTGATTTCTGAAATCAGATTTTATTATTAGTCATATTAGATTAAGTCTCTAAAAATGCACTGAGAGTTACATCACCATTGACTTTCATATTTTATGGGTGAGGGAAAGAAGGAAAACAACATCTTTTATCATAAATTTTATTTAAAGAATCAGTTGCAAGTTAATTCATTATAATGTCATCTATGATGTATATTTTATCTACAGGGTAAGGTAATACCATTTTCCTATGCTTAAAGTTAGAAATATTATTATTGCATGTTATTATGCTATATTTAAAAAATGATTTCAGTTTGTTAATGCTGGATGTGATTCTGTTTCTTTTCTTACCTGCCTTTGAGTTGAGGATACTGAACAAAAAAATTACCCTGGGTTCCATTTAAATTATTAGATCACTGACATTTTCAGAAATATTAACTTGAAATATAAATCAAATACACTTTAGATACCAAAAGAGAATTTTTTTTAAAACATAATGTGGTAAATGACTCATCCGTAAATAGAGTGTAAGCACGTGTCCATTTGCCTGTTTGTGTATGAAATCTAAGCATGCCTCTAATTTTTTCATACAAAGAAAACACTTTACCTGCACGTGCACAGAGGTGGTCTTAATGTCTGAGGAGGAATGGTAACAAGACTGTGGTTCAGAATATTTGCAAGTAATCTAGTGTGAAGAGTGACTTGGCGATGTTTGAAGCAAGTTTAGAGAAAAATGAGGATCCTAAAAAAAAGTGCAATTTGATAGGGCAAAGGAGCAACTGTGAGCATCTGGGAGGAAAATAGTTGGAAAAATTTACTTTTAAAGAAAAGGAAAAAAGAAAGAAAAGCAATAGGAAATTTTAGGATGGAGAATAGTAAGTTGCCACTAGCGTTTTCTTCCTGGAAACTGAAGCAGACACACAGAGGAAGATATTAGGAAGGATACAGACTAGACCCTTCAAAGGATTACGTGTCATAAAGAGCAGAAGCAGCTGGCAGAATATTCTGAGCTGGCGGTTCTAAAGAGATATAACAGCCATTCGCATTACATAAAAGTTGGTTGAAGATATTTTTGTGAAAACTGGAAAGATTTGATGATGATCTGGACGAAGGGATAATGTATTTGAATTAATGATTATTTCTGAGGTGGTGGTGTGGTTACGTGGAAAATGTTTTCATTTTGGAAAAAATGAAAGATGTATGTCAAGATGTATGTCACCAATTTGCAAATGGTTTAGCAAAAGAAAAATACATATTCATGTATAGAAGGAGATGAGGCAGTTATGACAGTTTGCACACCTTTGAATGGAAGTGGTTTGTTACATTCTTTAAACTTTTACTGAATTTGAACATTAACAAATCTAAATGAAATAACACCATCTTCTACAAACAAGCCAACAAACAACAAAGGACAGGTATCAGAGAATATATTATAATATAATGAATTCACATGTTTATAATTTTTCCCTCTTGTGACTACATTATAATGAGAAGGAGGAAACACACAGAGGGGTAAACTCAAAAAGGAATATGAGAAATGCATCTACACAGTACTTTCCCCCATAGATTTCTGGAATCAGAAGATATATAAAAAAAGGGGCACTTGAAGTGTAGGTCATACCTAGAATACGCATTAAGGGTACAGGTCATGAGACCTGTCAATAAGTTCCATTGTATATCCAGAGCTCACTACTACTAATTCTAGTGTTGCAATAATTAAGCATAAGAAGAAAATCATAAATTATTACATATTTGACAAGCACTTGCAAAATAAAAGAAAGTCCAAGGTAAACAAATTTTAAAATTTATTTTGGAATACAAGAAAATTTATAAAATGAAAGAAGGTTAAAAAAAAAACCAAACAAACAGATCTCCTGACTCTAATATATATTCCTGTGGTGTGGTTCAGTTACTAAGTCATGTCTGACTCTTGTGACCCCACCAGCCTCCTCTGTCCATGGGACTTTCCAGGCAAGAATACTGGAGTGGGTTGCAGTTTCCTTCTCCAGAATATACATTCCTAGAGAGAGTCAAGTAGAATTGCACCCATAAAACAAGAACAGGATATAATGAAAAAGAACAGTCTGACAAACAAGAGCTCTTAAAAATTAAAAGCATATATATTGATGTTAGCATTGAAATAAAAACTCAATGAAATTATCCAGAAAGTGTAACAAAAACACAGAACATATAAGAGAAAAAATTTTACAGAAATAAGGAATTAACCCAAGGGATGCAGCGTGTCAATAACTGGTATTCCGAAAAGAAAAAAACCCATCAAAGAGATACTAATGTCACTACTGATAGTAATAATTTAGTGCCTTGCTATTCTGCTTAACTAACTAACTAAACCCTCAGGTTAAGTAATAAACCATTCCTAGTGGTCTGAAGCTAGTATGGTGGTAGTGTGGTATGCTATGTGCTATGTGGTAGTGTGGTATGCATAGTAAGACTAAGCTGGTAACCATTAGTAAGGAACATGTCTTCAAGTTGATAGGACTCACCAAGGACTTAGATCAGTTATGGAAAAAAAAGCACGTGAAAAATTAGTAAAACTTTATACCATGAAGGAAAAGCGACAAACCAGAGTTTCTAAAGAGGGAAAAGAGAATCAACAATAGTCACATATCTAAAAAGGGAAATAGAATCAGAGGGAAGCCTTATTTTTCTCAACACTAACCCTAATGATGGAAGACACTGTTCAAGTTCTGAAGATAAATATGGCATGCAAATTAGTATTCCATACTCAGTCAAAATGTTAAATATTAGGCATTCAAGAACTGAAGTATTTATTCTTTCTTAGGAAGTTATCATTAGAATGTATTCCCACAATGTTAGGGCATAATATATATGGGAAAGAGCTATATCCAAAAGACTTGAAGCATTTTTACAACTCAATAGTAAGCCTATTTAAAATAAGCAAAAATGTGTTTAAACATGTACTTCACAAAAATAAATCTTTAAATGAGCAATGAGCACATGAAAAGACTTTAAATATCATTAGTCATCAGGGGAATGCAAAAGAAATTCACAATGATTTATCACTACACAGCCCTTAGAATGGCTAAAATTAAAAGGGTGATAATACCAAGTTTTTGCAAGGTGGTGGAATAATTAGAACTCTCATATTTACTAACTAGATTATAAAATGGTGCAATAACTTTGAAAAAGAGTTTGTCAACTTTGTACTAAAAAAAGGTATATAATACATGTCTAGTTTCGAGTTTCTAGTCAAGATAAATGAAAACCTAAAACCATGCAAAGGTTTGCATGAGTGTTCATTGTAGCATTATTTAGAATAGCTTTAATAAGCTAAATGAATAAACAAATTGTGACGTAGCCACATAATGGAGCAAACTCCTGATATAGTAAGAACACAGTTGAATCTTAAAAATATTATACCAAGGGAAAAAAGCCAGACACAAAAGAATACAGTTAGTATAATTCCATTTATATTAAGTTTTAGAAAGGGAAGTCCTAATCTGTAGTGAAAGGAAGTGGTGTTCTCTGGCTGAGGGTGGGAGGGATTGAGTGCAGACGTGCACAAGGGAATTTTTCTAAGTGATAGAGATCTTAATATTGGTGGTGGTATACATTTTCCAGCTGTATGTATTTGCAGACATTGGAGTGGTGTGATTGGAAGAAGGATATTTTTCCTTGGAGCCTTCAGTGTCCTGACAACACCTTGATTTCATACTTCTAACCTTCAAAACTAGGAGGAAAGAATCTCTGTTATATCTCGCCACCTAGTTTGTGGGCTTTGTTACAACAGACCTACAAAACTAATACAGTCATAATATTTAAAAAAATAGATATGGCAGCACACCCAAGAAAAACCAAAACCTGTTAAAAGTTTTAGCCTTTGAGCAGAGGATTTGTGAGAGGGTAAAGACAAGAGAAGGCAATGGCACCCCACTCCAGTACTCTTGCCTGGAAAACCCCATGGACAGAGGAGCCTGGTGGGCTGCAGTCCGTGGGGTCGCGAAGAGTCGGACACGACTGAGCGACTTCCCTTTCACTTTTCACTTTCACGCATTGGAGAAGGAAATGGCACCCCACTCCAGTGTTCTTGCCTGGAGAATCCCAGGGATGGGGGAGCCTGGTGGGCTGCCGTCTATGGGGTCACACAGAGTTGGACACGACGGAAGTGACTCAGCAGCAGCAGCAGCAGAGACAAGAGATTTGGTTTGTTATTTTTTAATAAAACCATCTAATTTTGGTTTAACACTTACATATATTACTGAGTCAAATCCTTTTAAAAGAGTAAATAAGTTAAAGAGTTTCCAGGGTCAAATAACAAAGGAGCAGATAATTAGGGAGTTGAGATGGCCAGAAATGGGGCAAATTCAGTCTGAACATCAAGATTTGAACTTCTAAGAGGACTGACTATCCCAAAGAGCCCAGTAGTATGAGCTGATTGGTCTAGTAAAAGATTGAATAGGTAAGCTGAATTACTCTAGTTTATCTAAAGACTCTCTCATTTTGCAATAATGAAAAGAACTTTGACCTCAAAGTAAGTGACTAAGTGTATGATGTGCTAATGTCTTCCCTCTAAGGGATAAATGAGAGGCCAAAGGTTCTGAGAGGATTTTCCTTCTTCATAATTCAGGCCATTTGTCGAGGGAAAAAGAAAGAATTGGAAATAAGAACAGAAGAGGATGCCTTGGGTTTGAGGATACACAGGGGGAGTCATGCTAGTTAATACTCTCTGCTGAGTCCAAAAAGAGTCTGCAGAGACTGTAGCCTCCTTTTCATGTTTCCTCATCTTGGTTTGCTCTGCTTCAGGGTATTTCCAGTGGTCTCAAAAATATCACAAACTCAGAGCCGGTTCGCATTGCTTTACTTTAAGCAGGAAATGCTTGACTGATGAATATATCAATATCTGTATCATAACTATAACTTTGTATATACCTCTATACATGTATATGTATCAGTAGATAAGTGTATATATATACTTATATAGATGTATATTGATGTATGCATCAGTAATTCATTTTCTATTTATAAGTATATCTTTATCTATGTCCCTGGTTACCACCAGTGATTTGGATTCAATAGGTATGGGATGTGGTCAGATTCCATATTTTTTAAAAAAACAGTCCTATCTTGATCTCATATAAGGGAAAGGCTGAATCCTTGGCTCTAGTCCTAAACCATACACAGATTTTATTTTTAAAAGTCTATTTATTTTACTTTTGGCTGTGCTGGGTCTTCTTGCTTTGAGAGGGCTTTCTCTAGCTGTGGCAAGTGGGTGCGGCTCTTTATTGTGGTGCACGGGCTTCTTACTGTGGTGCTGTTCTTGTTGCAGACCATGAGCTCTAGGCGCATGGGCTTTAGTAACTGCCACACACAGTCTCAGTAGTTGTGGCTCATGGGCTTAGATTGCTGCCGAGGCATGTGGGATCTTCCTGGATCAGGGATCAAACTTGTGTCCCCTCCACTGGCAGGCAGATTCTTATCCACTGCGCCACCAGGAAGTCCCACACACAGATGTTAACTCAGCCCTAGTGCTCCAGTCCTGAAGATCCATGGGACAGCATTGCTTCAGTGCCTTTCCTTTGGAAGATCAGCCAATCCCCAAACTGCCGGCTTCTCCTAAATGTGACATAGATGGGGCTCTTAGCTTTGTTCAGAGAGGTTGTATTTTTCCAGCAGTTTCTCCTTAACTACAAGAAAAAAAATCAACCTTGTATTAGATATACTGGAAGGTTGGTCTCTGTTTTTTGATACTTGTCAAGTGATTTTGAAGGTTTTACTTACATAAAGTCATTTTTCCCATTTTTTCTGTTTCAAAACTGAAATACAACTTAGAACCACTTTGGCAAAAGAGTAATCCAAGCCAAGTTAGTTTTTGTTTTCTGATCTTAATTCAGTGAATTTTATACTTCGGTGTGGTGGCTGTCTGTGGCAGTTCTCAGCACCTGCCCCTTTAAATGGCAAAGCTTTTATTGGTCATGGAGATATGAAAGATATAGGGACAATATTCATAAATCAGTTTGGGTTGATTAAAGTAAATAAAAACTATCCCTGGAGTGTGTAGTGTATGAGGTTATCCTCTGGAATAATTCTATGAAACCATCACACTTAGGTATTTATAAAGTTAAACATTGCAATACAAAATTAAAAATATTTGTTGAAGGAAAATGTTCCACACTTAAAGCATAACTAACAATGGTAATAAACAGAAAAAAGTACTCTCAAAAGCCTATTACAAAGTTTGAACTTCACAAAAATTAAAACTTTTGCTATGCAGAAGCCTCTGTTAAGAGAACAAAAAGATAAATCACAGATAGGGAGAAAATATGTATCTGACAAATAATTTATGTCTATAATATATAAATTATTAAAAAATATGAAATTTAAAAAACTTTAATTGTAATAAAAATATATAAAAATACATGAAAATTCAACATAAAAAATCCAGCAATTCATTTAGAAAAGGGGCAAAAGATAGGAACAAATGTTTCAACCAAAGAAGATACTAAGATGACAGTTGAGCACATAAAAGAGCTTCCCTGGTGGCTCAGCTGGTACAGAATCTGCCTGCAATGCAGGAGACCTCAGTTTGATTCCTGGATCGGGTAGATCCGCTGGAGAAGGGATAGACCACCCACTTCGGTATTCTTGGACTTCCCTGGTTGCTCAGCTGGTAAAGAATATGCCTGCAATGTGGGAGACCTGCGTTTGATCCTTGCATGGGGAAGATTCCCTTTAGAAGGGAATGGTTACCCACTCTAGTGTTCTGGCCTGGAGAATTCCATGGGCTGTATAGTCCATGGGGTTGCAAAGAGCTGGACATGACTGAATGACTTTCACTTCACAAGCACGTGAAAAGATGTTCATCATAAGTCATTATAGAAATGTATATTAAAACCACAATGAGATATCACCATACACCTATCAGAATAACATATCATGGTAACTCCAAGTGCTGGTGAGATTGAAGAGTAACTGGATCATTGTGCATTGTTGATGGGAGGGTATCAGTGACACAGATATTCTGGAAAATAGTTTGGCAATTACTTTAAACTAAAAACAGAAATACAATACAGTCTGGCCATTGTCCTCATGTGTATATACCTCAAAGAAATGAAAACTTATCTTCACATAGAAATTTGTATATGAATGTTTATGGCAGTTATAATATCCAAACACTGGAAATTACCCAAATGTCCTTCAGTAGATGAATTGTTCAACATCCACATCATGGAATGCTAATCAGCAATAAACAGAAATGAAGTATTGATACACACGAAAACCTCAAGAAAATTGTCCTAAGTGAAAAAAGCCCATCTCAGAAGGTTGCATATGGCATGGTTCTACTTATATAACATTTGTTAGATTATTTATTTATATTTATTTATTTACTTCTTAATTTTTTTCTTTTCAACTTTTGTCTTTATTTCAGGTGTGCTTTTTAATCAAGAAGTCATTTATACTTCCTGGAGGTTTATTAAATCATATTTAAAATATGCTTGCTTTGAAAAATTTGATGATTCAGTAGTTTTAAAAGTAATTGATTACCTTTGCCAAATAATACGACTCAAAAAGAAGCATAAGTAGAAATCAACAGGTAGAGATCTTATGATATGGGTCACATATTTTAGAAATTAATTTGTAAAAAGATACAGTCGAATGTAACAGTATGAAATAAGGTGTTATTTATTTATTTATTTATTGGTCTCATCCAAACTTTTAAAAAACCTTTTGATTTAAAGATGTTGGTTACCAAATATTAATATCTTCTGGAGAAGTATTATTCTTTATTATATCTTTGCAAATTAGATTTAATATATTCTGTTTTTATTTGATTTTGATTCCAATTTATGTTTTTAAAGTTTGTTTTTTTTTAAATGCTGGAGATGATGTGGAAAAAAGGGAGCCCTCTTACACTGTTGGTGGGAATGCAAACTAGTATAACCAATATGGAGAACAGTGTGGAGATTCTTTAAAAAAACTGAAAATAGAACTGCCATACAACCCAGAAATCCCACTGCTGGGCATACAGAGGCAACCAGAATTGAAAGAGACACATGTACCCCAATTTTATTGCAGCACTGTTTACAGTAACTAGGAAGCAACCTAGATGTCCATTGGCAGAGGAATGGATAAAGAAATTGTGGTACGTATACACAGTGGAATATTACTCAGCTATATAAAAGAGCACATTTGAGTCAGTTCTAATGAGGTCAGTGAAACTGGAGTTTATTATACAGAGTGAAGTAAGTCAGAAAGAGAAACACCAGTACAGTATATTAACGCACATATATGGAATGGTCAAACAGGAGATGGCAAGAGTGAATATCGACATTTTAGGAGTCACAGAACTAAAATGGACTGGAATGGGTGAATTTAACTCAGATGACCATTATATCTACTATTGTGGGCAAGAATCCTTTAGAACAAATGGAGCAGCCATCATAGTCAACAAAAGAGTCTGCAATGCAGGACTTGGATGCAATCTCAAAACAACAGAATGATCTGTCTGTTTCCAAGGCAAACCATTCGAATATCACCGTAATCCAAGTTTATGCCCTGACTAGTAATGCTGAAGAAGTTGATGTTGAACTGTTCTATGAAGATCTACAAGACTTTCTAGAAATAACACCCCCAAAACATGTCCTTTTCATTATAGGAGACTGGAATGCAAAAGTAGGAAGTCAAGAAATTCCTGGAGTAACAGGCAAATTTGGCCTTGGAGTACAAAATGAAGCAAGGCAAAGGCTAACAGAGTTTTGCTAAGAGAGCACACTGGTCATAGCAAACAGCCTCTTCCAACAACACAAGAGAAGACTCTACACATGGAAATTACCAGATAGTCATTACTGAAATCAGATTGATTATATTCCATGCAGCCAAAGATGGAGAAGCTCTATACAGTCAGAAAAAACAAGACTGGGAACGGACTGTGGCTCAGATTATGAACGCCTTATTGCCAAATTCAGACTTGAATTGAAGAAAGTAGGGAAAACCACTAGCCCATTCAGGTATGACCTAAATCAAATCCCTTACAATTATTCAGTGGAAGTGAGAAATAGATTCAAGAGATTGGATGTGATAGGCAGACTGCTGATGCCCTATGGATGGAGGTCTGTGACATTGTACAGGAGGCAGTGAAACAGACAATCCCCAAGGGGGAAAAAAAAATGCAAAAAGGCAAAATGGTTATCTGAGGTGGCCGTAAATAGCTGAGAAAAGAAGATAAGCAAAAGGCAAAGGAGAAAAAGAAAGATATAGCCATTTGAATGCAGAGTTCCAAATAATGGCAAGAAGAGATAAGAAAGCCTTCCTCAGTGATCAGTGCAAAAAAATAGAGGAAAACAATAGAATGGGAAATACTAGAGATCTCTTCAAGAAAATTAGAGATACCAAGGGAAATTTTCAGGTGATGATGGGCTCAATAAAGGACAGAAATTGTGTGAACCTAACAGAAGCAGAAGATATTAAGAAGAGGTGGCAAGAATACACAGAACTATATAAAAAAGACCTTCATGACTGAGATGATCACGATGGTGTGATCACTCATCTAGAGCCAAACATCCTGGAATGCGAAGTCAAGTGTGGGC
The DNA here is from genome assembly GCF_001704415.2 of Capra hircus. Classification (NCBI taxonomy): domain Eukaryota; kingdom Metazoa; phylum Chordata; class Mammalia; order Artiodactyla; family Bovidae; genus Capra; species Capra hircus. The sequence continues at coordinate 99,685,294 of NC_030811.1, read as the reverse complement.
ATTAGGAATCATCACTATGAACAAAGCTAGTGAAGGTGATAGAATTCCAGTTGCGCTATTTCAAATCCTAAAAGATGATGCTGTGAAAGTGCTGCACTCAATTTGCCAGAAAATTTGGAAAACTCACCAGTGGCTGCAGGACTGGAAAAGGTCAGTTTTCATTCCAATCCCAAAGAAAGACAATGCCAAAGAATGCTCAAACTACCGCACAATTGCACTCATCTCACATGCTAGCAAAGTAATGTTCAAAATTCTCCAAGCCAGGCTTCAACAATATGTGAACCATGAACTTTCAGATGTTCAAGCTGGTTTTAGAAAAGACAGAGGAACCAGAGATCAAATTGCCAACATCTGGTGGGTCATTGAAAAAGCAAGAGAGTTCCAGAGAAACATCTACTTATACTTCGTCAACTATTCCAAAGACTTTGACTGTGTGGATCACAATAAACTGTGGAAAATTCTTCAAGAGATGGGAATATCAGACCATCTGACTTGCCTCCTGAGAAAACTGTATGCAGGCCAAGAAGCAACAGTTAGAACTGGACATGGAACAACAGACTGGTTCCAAATCAGGAAAGGAGTACATCAAGGCTGTATATTGTCACCCTGTTTATTTAAGTTATATGCAGAGTACATCATGAGAAACGCTGGGCTGAATGAAGCACAAGCTGGAATTAAGGTTGCCAGGAGAATTATCAATAACCTCAGATATGCAGATGACACCACCCTATGGCAGAAAGCGAAGAAGAACTAAAGAGCCTCTTGATGAAAGTCAAAGAAGAGAGTGAAGAAGTTGGCTTAAAACTTAACATTCAGAAAACTAAGTTCATGGCATCTGGTCCCATCACTTTATGGCAAATAGATGGGGAACAAGTGGAAACAGTGACAGACTTTATTTTGGGGGGCTCCAAAATGACTGCAGATGGTGACTGCAGCCATGAAATTAAAAGACACTTGCTCCTGGGAAGAAAAGCTGTGACCAAACTAGACAGCATATTAAAAAGCAGAGACATTATTTTGCCAAAAAAGGTCTGTCTAGTCAAAACAATGGTTTTTCCAGTAGTCATGTATGAATGTGAGAGTTGGACTATAAAGAAAGCTGAGAGCCAAAGAATTGATGCTTTTGAACTGTGGTGTTGGAGAAGACTCTTGAGAGTCCCTTGGACTGCAAGGAGTTTCAACCAGTCCATCCTAAAGGAAATCAGTCCTGAATATTCACTGGAAGGACTGATGTTGAAGCTGAAACTCCAATACTTTGGTCTCTTGATGTGAAGAACTGACTCATTTGAAAAGACCCTGATGCTGGGAAAGATTGAAGGCGGAAGTAGAAGGGGACGACAGAGGATGAGATGGTGGGATGGCATCACTGACTCAAGGCATATGAGTTTGAGTAAACTCCGGGAGATGGACATGTTGGCCTGGCATGCTGCAGTCCATGAGGTCACAAAGAGCTGGACATGACAAGCGCCTGAACTGAACTGAACTGATGGAATTTAGAAAGTCGGTAACAATGAGCCTATATGTGAGACAGCAAAAGAGCAAGAGCCACAGGTGTAAAGAACAGACTTTTGGGCTATGTGGGAGAAGGTGAGGGTAGGATGATTTGAGAGAATAGCACTGGATCATGTATATCACCTTATGTGAAATAGATGACCCGTGCAGGTTTGATGCATGAAGCAGGGCATTCAAAGCTCGTGCTCCGGGACAACCCAGAGGGATGGGGAGGGGAGGGAAGTGGGAGGGGGTTCAGGATGGAGGGACACATGTACACTCGTGGCTGATTCATGTCTGGCAAAAACCACCACAGTATTTAAAGTAATTGGCTTCCAATTAAAATAAAGAAATTAATTAAAAATTATTTTTAATTGAAGGATAATTGCTTTACACTATCATGTTGGTTTCTACCATACACCACCATGAATCAGCCATAGCTATGCATATGTCCCCTCCCTCTTGGCTCTTCCCTCCACCTCCCACACCATCCCACCCCTCTAGGTTGTCACAGAGCACCAGTTTGAGCTCTGTGCATCACAGGGCAAACTCCCACTTGCTCTCTATTTTACATATGGTAATATATATGTTTCCAAGCTGCTTTCTCCATTCATTCCACCTCACTTCCCCCTCTGTGTCCACAGGTTTGTTCTCTATGCCTGTGTCTCCATTGCTGCCCTGCAAAAGGTTCATCAGTACCATCTTTCTAGATTCCATATATATACGTGTTAAGATACTGTATTTGTTTTCCTCTTTCTGGCTCACTTCACTCTGTATAATAGGCTCTAGGTTTATCCACCTCATTAGAACTGACTCAAATGTATTTGTTTGTATGGCTTAGTAATATTCAGTTGTATATATTGTTTACAGCTTATCTACTTATCTGTTAATGGGCATCTAGGTTGCTTCCACGGCTTAGCTATTGTAAATAGTACTGCAGTAAACAATGAGGTAAGTCTTTTTCAATTATGGTTTTCTCAAGGGTATATGCCCATAGTGGGACTGTTGGGTCATATGGTAGTTTTATTCCTAGTTTTTTCAGGAATCTCCATACTGTCTTCCATAGTGGCTGAATCAATTTACATTCCTACCAACAGTGCAAGAGGATTCCCTTTTCTCCACACCCTCTCTAGCATCTATTGTTTGTAGATTTTTTTGACAATGGCCATTCTGACCCATGTGAGGTGATATCTCATTGTAGTTTTGATTCGCATTTCTCTACACTTTTCATATATTTATTAGCCATCTGTCTGTCTTCTTTGGAGAAATGTCTGTTTAGATCTTCTGCCCACTTCTTGATTGGGTTGTTCGTTTTTCTGGTATTGAGATGTATAAGCTGCTTGTATATTTTGGAGATTAATAATTTGTCAGTTGTTTTGTTTGCTATTATTTTTTCTCCTTCTGAGGACTATCTTTTCACTTTGTTTATAATTTCCTTTGCTGAGTAAAAGCTTCTGAGTTTAGTTAGGTCCCACTTATTTATTTCTGTTTTTGTTTCCATTACTCTAAGAGATGGGTCATGGTGGATCTTGCTGTGATTATGTCATTGAATGTTCTGCCTATGATTTCCTATAGGAGCTTTATAGTATCTTTTCCTACATTTACGTCTCTAATCCCTTTTGAGTTTATCTTTGTGTATGGTGTTAGGAAATATTCTAATTTCATTCTTTTACAGGTAGCTGTCTAGTTTTCCCAGTACCACTTATTGAAGAGACCATCTTTTCTCCATTGTTTGTTCTTGCCTCCTTTGTCAAAGATAAGGTGCCCATATCCAATTTAGTTGTTAAGAAATAGTTTTAAAATAGAATTGTCATTAAAACCTAAAAATGGAAACCACTACCCTAGTGTATGTAAAATATCATTCTCTATTAAAATATTTTAGCAATATCTTCTCAAAAACTTATCTGTTATGATGAACATTGTACAGCTGCATTTAAGTTTATTTTGATGAACATGAAATTCTATTGAAAGGAGAGATAATAATGTTGGCTCCTGACACAGAGAGTATGTTTTTCCTACTTTTCCTCATGTTTTTGATTAGAATTTCTAAATGTTTGGCTCTTCTTTGGCCAAATCAGAATTGGCTTGAAAAAGTTCATGCTGGAAGTCTTTCCACCACTGTCTTGAATTTCACTGTGGCAAATAGAATTAATTTCTCTTTCACAATTGAAATGTCCCAGTTCAGAAATTGATTGGAAAAGGAACACAGCTGTGTCCCAAGAAATTCCTTTTTATGGTTTTTATGTTCTGGTTTTTTTTCCAAAATGAGACTGATTTTAGATCTAAACATGAAATTGTTTCCTTTTTATGAAAAATTTTGATTCTTTTAATATTAAAGTATCATACATTTATTTTGAACTATTAACCTATTTTCCAAAGGAATTTTGTAGTTGGTCCCAGTGTTCTGCAGACTTTAGTAGATCTGATCATAGTCCTCACATCTTATCTGAAAGCACCTGAATGACAGCTTCTAGCTTAATCTACTTACCAGCAGCTGCAACCTGGCCTCTGGTTCTTTTTCAAGAATGCTGAATACCAACGGTTAGCAAGCCCATTGATAAATACATGTTTTCTATTTTCCTTCTCATTTAAAAGATTTTCTCCTGATTGTTCTGTCTGTGCTAAATTTATGTACCATATCTTGTAACTCAATTTAAAATATGCATAGTTATTTTGACCAGGTCATTCAGGTATGACCTAAATAAAATCCTATATGATTATACTGTGGAGGTAATAAATAGATTAAGGGGTTAGATCTGATAGAGTGCTTGAAGAACTATGGAGGGAGGTTCATAACACTGTACAAGAGGCAGTGACTAAAGCCATCCCAAAGCAAAAGAAATGCAAGAAGGTAAGGTGGTTGTCTGAGGAGGTTTTCAAATAGCTAATGAAAGAACACAAGTGAAAGGCAAGGGTGAGAGGAAAAGTTATACCCAACTGAATGCAGAGTTCCATAGAGTAGCAAGGAGAAATAAGAAGGCCTTCTTAAATGAACAATGTAAAGAAATAGAGGGAAAAAATAGAACAGGAAAGTCTAGTGATCTCTTCAATAAAATTGGAGCTATCAATGGAACATTTCATGCAAGGATGGGTATAATAAAGGAAAGAAATGACAGGACCTAAGAGAAGCAGAAGAAATTATAAAGAGGTAGCAAGCACACACAGAAGAACTATACAAAAAAAGTCTTAATGACCTGGATAACCACGATGATGTGGTCACTCACTTAGAGCCAGACATCCTGGAGTGTGAAGTCAAGTGGGCCTTAGGAGGCATTACTATGAACAAAGCTAGTGGAGGTGATGGAATTCCAGCTAAGCTATTTAAAATCCTAGAAAAAGGATGCTGTGAAAGTGCTGTACCCTATATGCCAGCAAATTTGGAAAACTTAGCAGTGGCCACAAGATTGGAAAAGATCAGTTTTAATTCTAACCTAAAAGACAGTCAATGGCAAAGAATGTTCAAGCTATTATACAGTTGTACTCATTTCACATGCTAGCAGGGTTATGCTCAAAATCCTTCAAGCTAGGCTTCAGCAGTATATGAACTGAGAACATCCAGATGCACAATCTGGGTATGAAGAGCAGATGAACCAGAGATCAAATTGCCAGCATTCATTGGATTATGGAGAGAGCAGAGGAATTCCAGAAAAGCATCTGCTTCTGCTTCATTGACTATGCTAAAGCCTTTGACTGTGTAGATCACAACAAACTGGAAAATTCTTAAAGAGATGAGAATACCAGACTACCTTACCTGTCTTCTGAGAAACCTGTATGCAGGTCAAGAAGTTAACAGTTAGAACTGGATGTAGAAAAAAGGACTGGTTGAAAACTGGGAAAGGAATATGACAAGGCTGTATATTGTCATCCTGCTTATTTAACTTGTATGCAAACTACATCATACGAAATGCAAGGCTGGATGAATCACAACATGGAGTCATTTTGCTGGGAGAAATGGCAACAACCTCACATATGCAGATGGTACCACTCTAATGGCAGAAAGTGAAGAGGAAATAAAGAGCCTCTTGATGAGGGTGAAATAGAGAATGAAAAAGTTGGCTTACAACTCAGCATTCAAAAAACTAAGATATGGCATCTGGTCTCATCACTTTATGGCAAATAGATGGAGAGAAAGTGGAAACAGTGACAGACTTTATTTTCTTGGGCTCCAAAATCACTGCAGACAGTGACTGCAGCCATGAAATTAAAAGACACTTGCTCCTTGGAAGAAAAGCTATGACAAATCTAGGCAGCATATTAAAAAGCAGAGATATCATTTTGCTAACAAAGGTCCATATAGTCAAAGCTATGATTTTTCCAGTAGTCATGTACAGATGTGAGAGCTGGACCATAAGAAAGGCTGAGCACTGAAGAAATGATTCTTTCAACATATGATCTGGAAAAGACTCTTGAGACTCTCTTGGACTGTATGGAGATCAAGTCAGTCAGTCCTAAAGGAAATCAACCCGATATTAATGGAAGCATTGATGCTGAAGCTAAAGCTCCAATACTTTGGCCACCTGATGTGAAGAGTTGACTCATTGGAATAAACTCTGATTCTGGGAAAGATTGAAGGTGAAATATGAAGGGGCCAGCAGTGGATGAAATGGTAGAGAGCATCACTGACTCAATGGACATGAATTTAAGCAAACTTTGGGAGACAGTGGAGGACAAAGGAACCTGGTGTGCTACAGTCCATGGGGTCTTAAAGAGTCAGACAGTACCCAGTGACTGAACAATAACAGTCATCTTAAACATACAGAGTAAATTGTTTGTGTAATGGACTCAAATTGCTAAATTTATCTTTCATGTTAATGTGCCACCCAACATGTAGGTTGATATATTTGAGTGACTCTCGCCTAGAAAACAAGTTTAAGTGTAAAACTTAGAAGTCTCATAAATTTTAGTTGTTCTTTCTACTGACATGTAATTAGCTTTCTTAATATTTTTTACTCTGGCACTGAAGGGGTGCATGACTATAGATTTGCTATAAGGAGATGTGTATTTTCACACAGATAAGCTAAGTAGCCAAGATGCTTTTCTATATATTGTTCAATGTTATGTTAGAGACAGGTGCATTTAATTGGAAAGTGCAATTACCTAGAAACTTTGTGAATTTATTGGAATTTATTTAATAGCTTAACTCTGGACCTTGAAAGCTGTTTGGTGGGCCATGGTAAATGTATGTGATAGAATCAGCAACCTCTGTTCCTGGCTTATGAGGACAGGCCATGAGCAGAAGGAGCGTCATCTGTCTCATCGACAAATCCAGAGACAATCACTTTTAGCCAGTTTTGGCTGAAGTATGGTTCTTTCACTCCAATGGCAGAGAACTTGACTTCAGGTGTTATACTGATACATTTGTTAATAGTTGTAATTTATGTTTATGTGTATTATAATATCTCTAAAATTTAAACCCCTATTTCTCACTTACTACTGCTTTAGGTAAGTGAAGTAAATAATGTAAAAAGAAAGTATGTGAAACAAAGTATAATTTTACATTGACATTATGTGGAGATGACAAAAATCTTGAAGGATTTTTTTTGTGAGTACATTTTGTGATATAGTGTTTAGAAGATGGAGAACAATGTTAGGGTTAGAACACTAAAAGAGGTGGAAAAAAACAGAAAATTTACTAACACTTATTATTATAGCCAGATGTTTATTTATTATTTATTATTATTATTATAGCCAGATGTTAATTAATTATTATCCCATTTAAACTTCTTCAAACCTATGAGGTTTGTGTGTGCTTAGTCATGTCCAACTCTTTGTGAACCCATGGACTGTAGCCCGCCAGGCTCTTCTGTCCATGGAATTCTCCAGGCAGCAATACTGAAGTGGGTTGCCATTTCCTCCTCCAGGGGATCTTCCCGACCCAGGTATTGAACTCACATCTCTTGCATCTCCAGCATTGGCAGGCGGGTTCTTTACCAGTAGCACCATGTAGGCCATTGGCCTTGATATTTTTACCCATATTACAGTTGATAAAATTTAAAGCGGTTGAGCAAATAGTCAAATACAAGTCTCCCATCTTCAAAAGTCTTCAAAATTTTCTTCTGAAAGTGAGAGAATATAGAGTGTAAGGCCAAGTGGATGCTTAGGCAGCTATGTCTGATTTCTGGCTCTGCCACTGACTGAAATGGGATGTTAATAAATTGTTGCCTAATTATTTCTCATCTTTAATGGATAGGAAGATTGACCATTTGTGGTTTTTATTTTTGCAACTGCCACAAACTATACCTTTAATATGAATAGAGCTTTTCAAGTGAAAGATAAAGGCAGATCACTATATTATCATTTTAAAATTTTAATTTTGCTCAGCACTTCATCAGATCAAACTGTATCTCCAAAAAATAATATGATTGTGCATGGACAGTGTCATTCTAACATGAATCTACTGTTTAAAGTGCATAATTTTCTTTGAATCAACAATATTTTTCTTTGAACTTAATTATTTGATTCATTGGGGAAGGCTCAACTTAGTAACAACTAATCATAGAAACCTGGTAATAAGTAGAAATGTACGAAGAGGAAAAGCAATGTCAACTTAAAAGATAACTCTTTTAAGAATGGTTAGTTGAAAACTGATCTTTACTTCTCTCTCAGAAAGAGTTACACATTTCTAGAAGGGATGAGAGTCTTGATTTTCAAGGCACCCACTGTAGGCAATACTGGGCTGTGTAGGTGAGGTGTTGTCCATCAGGCCTCCACACACTCATACACCATCCCACACATTCACACACTTATACACCCACCACACACATACAGCTCCCACCACACAAGTGCACACACCACACATTCTCACACCCACCACACAGATACACAGTCATGTCACCACAACTCATACACACTCGCCCACACAGTCATGCCTTAGAAATTTGGAAGATGAGGGGAATAAGATTGCATGTTGAGAGTTAAAATATTTAACCCGTGCTTAAAATGTTCAAGGTTGAGAAATGCTATTACATGGGCTTAAAGCTCTGTGTCTGAAATGTACCACAGCATAAAGATCACCTGAGGCAGTTATTAAAAATACAGTTTGGGCCCTGCCTCAAATTCTGAACAGAATTCACAGGGAGGAGCCTGAAATCTGTGTGTTTAATAGCCTTCCCTTTGAGAGAGGTAGATTCTGGAGTAAAACTTGTCTAACTGGAGTGAGGTAGGGCGCTATGTCCTAGTGATGATGAAGGGTAAGCTTCAGGACCCTCACTGGTCAAGCCTTTCTCCAGGCTCTGGGTGTCTAGTCTTCTCTTTGGAGGCAGAAGGAGGCAGTAAGCTCTGGTCCATCTTGGGAAGGGAGGGGTCCCTTCTGAGCTGGATGGGGGCAGACCTGTGGCCAGGGGCGTGGCCTCTGCTGCTTGTCCCCAGTCGATGGACCACCAGTGGCAACAGCTCATGTGGATCTGGAACTTCATCAGAAATTCACCGTAAGGATCAAAGGTCTGGGCGTCTCAAGGAAGCCCCTCTCCATTGCCCTCTTCCCTCCATTTATTCCCCACCACCTAAGCAAGAAATGAGGAAGATGCCGATGTTACATGATAGTGAAAACTTGAGAAACAAAAACGAACTTTTCTAAATCTCTGTAATAAAAAAGCAATTCTGACATGCTGTGCTGGAGGAAAGGCTGAAATATCTTTCTATTATCTCTATAGAAAATGTTACAAAATTGTGGTCACAAAAGAAGGGATCACATATGTAGGAAAGTATTAAATATGAAATTAGTTTTATACAGTTAACAGGAATACAAATACATAATTTTTATAAATGTTGTGATACTGTTGATATTTACTCTCTTTATATATATTTGAGATTTCTTTTGCCATTCTATTAATAAATAATCGCTTTTATACCTAGTTTTATGTATATATAAACCCCAGGGATCACCAAATTATATAAACTACAATACAAACCAAATGTGGATCTATCCATAGAACTATAGAAAAATAATAATCACATAATCATTGCCATTCTATCAAAGAATTTTCTATTCAGGGGAGATACTGTCTGACCCAGCTTAGATATGTTTCCTGGTTACTTCTCAGAAATATCTATTGTGTACAATGAAGTCTGTGTTTATTGATCAGAATGAGAGTTCGCTAAATAACGGAATCATAATCTTTGTTCATCCAGCCACTGCCTGATGGTTTGGCTTTCCACATAGTTTTTCTAAAATGTGAGGATCTGCTGGTCAATTCGATTGGGTAACTAGACTCATTAGCTAACACTTGCACCACCTGTTTTATTATAATCTGATTTATCAGTCCCTATGACTTTGTTAGTATGAACCTGTGTTCTTGAGAATAAGCTACTCTGGGACATAAAATCAAATATCTAAACTGGCAAAGCTACTGAGGAGTAGATCTTATACTGTGATGTATGTATCAGGGTAAATAATTTTAAGGAGAACCTGTTTGTACTTGACAGAATCTGCAGGATGTCATTCCAGTAAAACCTTTTCCTAGACACAGATGCAATGTTCCTTATACAATGCACTAAGTTTCCTCTAAATCCTAGTGTTTTGTGAGAGAGCTTTTTTTTTTGTCAAGGAAATTATTTCAAGACTCAATTTGTAACTTGAAAGTCAATTATTGTTTTTTTTTTCTTTTGTTCTTTTCCACGACTTTGAAGGGTTTCATTTTTTACAATTTTTTCCCTATGATGTATAGGAAGTATCCCGTGGAGATATGTTGCTTTAGCCATGGGCTACAGCAAAATAACATTTTTCTCTCAGCTTAGGAAAATGTTCCAAGAAAATTTGAATGCCATCTTGAAATACGCACATTTCTTTTTCAAAAGCAAGTCACAGACTCCTACTATGGTTTTTAGAAAGCAGCCTATACTTATTCTTATCTTTTCTGAAAGTTCATTTGTTGGGTTGAGTTGTTCTAGAGCCTAGAAGATAAAGGACATCTCTGGAATATCTTTTAACTGGAAATGCACACAGCTTTGGGAGAGAGTGAACTCATAGAAGCTTGTAAGTTGAGAGAAGTGTTATTCCATTTCATGTTGGCAAAAAAAGAAAACAGAAAAAGATTCTTTAGTATCTTGAGATACTTGGTCTTCTCTGCTAAATTGCAATATGTGCACAGTATTCTCCTTGACCCCTCTACCTCCCATGCCATTTGTCTACTTTAGGCTCTTAAACATGAAGAGCCAAACCACATTCCAAAATAAGATTGGGACACCAGGTTGAAAATGAACAACTATTAGGAAGCAAGTGTTACTTTTCATTGTTCTTCCCATTAGGTGACCAAAAGATAAGTCCCTAAGAATGGTTTTACAGTTCAGAGGTCCAGGGATTTAGCTGTTTGGAACTTAGCTCCAAAGACTGTTAGTTGTTTGATTATGATTATTATTTTTTTAAAGCTACTGATGTGTCTGTCAGTTCTTTCTCTAAATTTTATTTCATGTCAATCTATGAGAGAGACATTAACGGTGGCTATTCTAGAGATGCTAAAGTTTAAACAATTTAGTTTACCAAACTATATAGAATTGCTACTTCATTTGGAATGATAGTCTGAAGATCCTAGGTTTTTAAAAAAATTCATCACTGTAGTGGATGCTGTGGTGTGCTACATACGTACATAGGCCTCCTTTATGGTACTCGTATTACCAGTGACTGAAGGCTCACATCTGAGACCTCTCAGAACACTGCCTTCTGCTGAAGGGAACCATTTCACCCCAGTTAACAAACTCTCACCAGTGGTAGACCATGTCAAATGACTGTCAGGGGAATGAAGTAGTGGAGACTGGGCCTTGTTGCCTCATCAAGCGCAATGCTGAAAGGCTATTCCATTTCCATATCAGCAGCCCATAAAGCTTCTATTATAGTGAAGTTCAGTTCTGCCCCATCCTGGTTCTCTCACAGCCTAAAAGGGGATTCGTCCCCAAAGCATCCCCCAATGACATTACTGCACACATATTTCTGTTTCTTAGTCTTTTTCTTGAGGACCCATACTGAAAACAATCTTAGTGAAAGTGAAGGTGATAGTTGCTCAGTTGTATCCAACTCTTTGTGACCCTGCCAGGCTCCTCTGTCCATGGAATTCTCTAGGCAAGAATATTGGAGTGGGTAGCCATTCCCTTCTCGAGGGCATCTTCCTGATACAGAGATCAAACCCTAGTCTCCTGTATTGCAGGTGGATTCTTTACCATCTGAGCCACCAGGGAAACCCAAGACAATCATATATGCTCTTTATTTTTATTTCGAAATATGAGTTGTCAGTTTAATGGATTTGCACTTCTGATTTTAATCTTGTTTTCAATAGTGGTGCTAATGAAATAATGTCCCATTCATGATCAACAACCATAAAAGTGGTAATCCAAAATCATTTACATAATTCTTAGGCTTAAAATGTATACTTAAAGCACAATGCCTTCATGACTAGTAAGATCATCAGTGACTCTTAAAATGCTACAAGTTACATGTTACCAAGATTCTTGATGGTTTGTTTAGTTTCTTTGGTAGTCCATTTAGAAATTCTAGTTTAGGCCTTGAGATACTAGGAGAAATGTTACTCAAAGGGCATTGCATTTCGGTGCTCCCATCCTCCAAAACCAATAGGAGTACCTATGTGGAAACATAGCGATGATCTAGGTGGCGATCACTTTGGCATTGTCAGATGTCTGGTATCTTTGTGAGGAGTTATATTATTTTAGAAAATCTGCACTGATGAACCTATACCTATCTCAAGGCAGAAATAGAGATGCAGATGTAGAGAACAGAGTTGTGGACACAGCAGGGGGAAGGAGAGGGTGGGACGAACGGAGAGAGTAGCATTGAAACGTGCATCACCGCATGGAGCATAGATGGCCAGTGGGAAGTTACTGTGCAACACAGGAGCTCAGCCTGGTGCTCTGTGATAACCTAGAGGGGTGCGGTGGGGGCGGGGGTGGGAGGGAGGTGCAAGAGGGACGGGGCATATGTATATCCATAGCTGGTTCATGTTGTGTGGCAGAAACCAACACAGCCTTGCAAAACAATTATCCTCCAACTGAAAATTTAAAAATTCTGATTTCTCCCTACATTTGAATGCAGGAAATCATGAGAGAAATAGCATGTGGTTTTGTAGATAAAAATCCAGGTTCTTTCTGCTTTGTAGGCAGAGAAAACATGTACAAACAAAGCATTAAGCTATCTCTACTCATGACATAGATCACTCAGTTGCTAGCCAACTTCCTGTTACTTCACTCATGTCAAAGTGATTTATGGCTTTTTCTCCAAAGACTCTGTTGTTACTAAAAGTGAGACTAATGACACGTCCCTTTAGGCCAATTGTATATACTGTCAAAACTTACTTATTTTAATTTGTGAAAATCATAACTGGTCCTCTGTATATGTGACAATAGAGATCTATCTTTTATGTATGAGATTATTAAAGGCCAGAAAGAAAGGCTTACGAAAACCAATTCTCAGGCCAAAAATTCCTCTCAAATGCTTTTTTTAAAAAAAAAAAGAGTTGTTTATTTATTTTTGACTGTGCTGCATCCTTGTTGCTTAATGGGTTTTTCTCTAGTGGCGAGTGAGGGCTGCTCTCTACTTGCTGTGGTGGGCTTCTTGCTGTGGTGGCTTCCCTTGTTGTGGAGCATGGGCACTATAGCGTGTAGGCTTCAGTAGTTGCAGCCCGGGGCCTCAGTATCTGTGATTCCCGGGCTCTAGAGTACAGGCTCAGCAGCTGTGGTACATGGTCTTAGTGGCTCTGAGGCATACAGGATCTTCCCGGGTCAGGGATCAAACTCGTGTCTCCTGCATTGGCAGGCGGATTCTTGACCACTGAGCCAGCAGGGAAGCCTTCAAATGCATTTTGAGAGGGCCTTTAAATTTAAGGGCCACTCACTTACAAATTTTGGCTGAAATCAAAATTTTCTTATTTCAAAGTATATTCTTACAGAAGTAGTAGTAGACCTCTTTAGTTCTGACTTTGTTTTGTGAAAACTGGTAATTATTTCATCAACAATATATTGGTAGAGTTTTTATGGAATATTTAAGTAGGTAAGAAAAAGTCAAACAATATCAAATACATTTATCTTATTCAAAATAGTGTACATGATGGGAGATAGAATTATAATGAGACTAAATGCCTATAGGGTACTATAAAAATTCATTTTTCTCTAGTTTTGTGTGAATGAAGACATTTCCTGTTATCCGAAGAAATGTCATGAAATTATTAAAAATACACAGTCATTATTAAATCCAAAGTACTAACATGCCAAAGTAATTGAAATCAGTGTTCTGAGGGAAAAAAATGTGTTTGGAGTTTAACATAGATTTTTACATTATAGGAAATTGTCTCCCCCAGCCCCTGTCTATCTCACATACACACAAGATTAAATACCTCATATGGTGTATGGTGATTCCCTGGAGGAGGGCATCGTAACCCACTCTGATATTCTAGTCTGGAGAATCCCTTGGACAGAGGAGCGTGGTTGGCTACTGTCCAAAGGGTCACAAAGAGTAAGACACGACTGAAATTACTAAGCACCCACACGCCTAGTGTATGGTGCACTTTAAGGATAGGTTCTGGTCCATCAAAAATATGGCACACCCTGAAAATTATGTCACGTGAAATGACCATTGTTTAGGGAATCCATTCTCTAACAGTCTTCACCTCTTTTGTGCTTGGTTCCAAGCCCACTGTGCCCCTCAAGCCTTTGTCTGCAATTCACTCATGGCTTTGTTTCTAGTCTGAGGATTGGCCTCCTGGGTTCTCTTGGCGTTGGGATCTCCTAATTGCGGCAGTTTTTGGACTCATAGCATTAGCTTGCCTCCTTTGGGGTCTTCTCCACAGATTTAGCCTTCTCTTCCTTCTCTGTGCTCCATTCCCCCGCATTCCCCAAACATATCTGTGTACTGGCCTCCAAGGCAGCTTTAAATGAGTGAGGTCCAGACCTCTCCTGTTTTTGTTCCAAACTCAGAGAATGAACGAAAAAATCATGCTTCCTTTATTTTTACCACCCTGCTTTGTTTTTCTTGATCCTTGATGAAATGTGGTTGTCTAAGTGCAGATATATTTCTAACAAAATGTGTGTGTATGTGTGTTTATGGTGTGTTTGGGTGTTTTGAAGAACCCAATTACAAAAGTTGACTATTTCAAAGAGAGATATCATTCCTCCAGTCATCAGTTAGTTCCTTATCAATTCTGAAAACCTACTTGTGCTGTACTTTGTCACTCAGTCATGTCCGACTCTTTGTGACCCCATTGACTGTACCCCCCCAAGCTCCTCTATCTATGGGGATTCTCCAGGCAACAAAAACTGGAGTGGGTTGCCATGCCTTCCTCCAGGGGATCTCTCCAACCCAGGGATCGAACCCACATCTCCTGCATTGCAGGCAGATTCTTTACCATCTAAGCCACCTGGGAAGCCCATGAGTACTGGAGTGGGTAGCCTATCCCTTCTCCAGGAGATCTTCCTGACCCTGGAATCAAACCGGGGTCTCCTGCACTGCAGGTGGATTCTATACCATCAAACTGTTCAAATGTAAGTAGTAAAGCATTAATGCAAGGAAAATTGTAGAAATCTATCCAAACCAAAGTGTTTGCTCATTTTCAAAGACAAGATTATCATGATCCTACATATATCTTGTGAAGCATATTGATTTTTTTATACTTGTTAAATACATCAGGGGAAATGGTATTTGCTTTGCAAAAGGGAACACCCATATGTCAATGGAAATGAAAATTCAAAATCATAAAATTGACCACAGAGATACTGTAATAAAAGCTTTTCAACATTTTGAAAATGGTCTTCAACCAAAATCTATGCCAAAATGAAAAATGGGGAGCTGCTCTGATGGCAGTGGTGTGGTTAAATGGTGACCCAGTTTCTGCCTCCAACAGGCCAGTGAGTCACCCCTTCAGATTGCTTGCTGAATGCTCTTCTGATTTTGATTTGAAAACTATTCATTTTACAGAGAAGTACTTTTCATTTTACAGAGAAGTACTCTGAAGCATAGGGTTTTAAGTGATATTGTCAAAATCTTCCAGATAATTTGTGGTAGACAAATGACTCAAATCCTGTATTCTTGACTCTTGCGGTAGAGCTTCTTCCATCAAGATTCATGGACACTTACATGTCTACATATGGGTCATAATATAAAATATTGCATAATTTTTGGTTGCATATGAATTCAATAGAGAGTATTTGCAAGTTGTCCCTTAATTTTCAAGCAATTTGCCAATTCTTAATTTTTAAACCATTTGAATAAATTCAAAGAGGTCTTGCTAATCAGATATTTGATCAAAAAATACTCCATGAGTTAAACAGTCTCTTTTATTTAAATTAGTTCTGAATTAAATTATTCCATGAATGGCAAAGAAAATATAAATAGCTCAGAAGCATTTCTGCATTTTATCCAATGCCCAAATTGGCTACTGGCTGGCAATTTTAAGCTATAAAGAATAAAGGCCACCCTATTTTAAGCTCTTTATCCATTTAGCTGTCTGAAATGATTTCACAGCTCAGGCAGGAAGGCTGGCTGGGTAAACAGAACATTCACAAATAAGTTATGTAGAATCCAGTGTGGAAATTGAAGAAGCTAGGAGAATGGCCTTATAACAACTGTGGAATTTGAGTCAAAAATAAAAGTACTGCTGGTGATTCCCCATTGACTCAGGGAGTGGCCACCCAGCCCTGCAAGTTATTTCTTTGTGTTCTCTTTTTAGACATTTCTAGTTCTATTCTAAACAAGAAAATGTTGAATGCCTACATCAGGACACTGAGTCCATCTTTTTAAAAAAGATGATTGAGCAGCTTCACCTGCATACAACAAATCCTGTAAATTCTCTCTTCATTTTTACATGGTTACAAATATTTTCTAATTTTCCTTGTTATGGCTACTTAGATACACCCATCATTTAAAAGTGGACATTAAATTTCCAAATACATGGGATTTTTAAAAGTATCTTTGATATTAATTTCTCATTTTGATATTAAGTTCTCATTTAAATGCTTTGTTCTCTGCAATCACCCTCTGTGTTTTTTCAGTGTTCTAACTTTATTGAGGCTTTCAATGGCTAAGTTAATGATTTCTCTTTGTAGATGTCACTTTATACTTGAAAATACATGAGTTAGTTTCAGATATCTTTTGATATTGATTTCTAACATAATTCCACAGTGATAAGAGAACTGGAATGCAAAAGTAGGAAGGTAAGAAACACCTGGAGTAACAGGCAAACTTGGCCTTGGAATGTGGAATGAAGCAGGGCAAAGACTAAGAGAGTTTTGCCAAGAAAATGCACTGGCCATAGCAAACACCCTCTTCCAACAACAGAAGAGAAGACTCTACACATGGACATCACCAGATGGTCAACACCAAAATCAGATTGATTATATTCTTTGCAGCCAAAGATGGAGAAGCTCTATACAGTCAACAAAAACAAGAGCAGGAGCTGACTGTGGCTCAGATCATGAACTTCTTACTACCAAATTCAGACTCAAATTGAAGAAAGTAGGGAAAACCACTAGACCATTCAGGTATGACCTAAATCAAATCCCTTATGATTATACAGTGGAAGTGAGAAATAGATTTGAGGGCCTAGATCTGATAGATAGAGTGCCTGATGAACTATGGAATGAAGTTCATGACATTGTACAGGAGACAGGGATCAAGACCATCCCCATGGAAAAGAAATGCAAAAAAGCAAAATGGCTGTCTGAGGAGGCCTTACAAAGAGCTGCAAAAAGAAGAGAGGTGAAAAACAAAGGAGAAAAGGAAAGATATAAGTATCTGAATGCAGAGTTCCAAAGAATAGCAAGAAGAGATAAGAAAACCTTCTTCAGCGATCAATGCAAAGAAATAGAGGAAAAGAACAGAATAGGAAAGACTAGAGATCTCTTCAAGAAAATTAGAGATACCAAGGGAACATTTCATGCAAAGATGGGCTCGTTAAAGGACAAAAATGGTATGGACCTAACAGAAGCATAAGATATTAAGAAGAGGTGGCAAGAATACACAGAAGAACTGTACAAAAAAGGTCTTCATGACCCAGATAATCACGATGGTGTGATCGCTCATCTAGAGCCAGATATCCTGGAATATGAAGTCAAGTGGACCTTAGAAAGCATCACTACAAACAAAGCTAGTGGAGGTGATGGAATTCCAGTTGAGCTATTTCAAATCCTGAAAGATGATGCTGTGAAAGTGCTGCACTCAATATGCCAGCAAATTTGGAAAACTCAGTAGTGGCCACAGGACTGGAAAAGGTCAGTTTTCGTTCCAATCCCAAAGAAAGGCAATGCAAAAGAATGCTCAAAGTACCGCACAATTGCACTCATCTCACATGCTAGTAAAGAATGCTCAAAATTCTCCAAGCCAGGCTTCAGCAATACATGAACCGTGAACTTCCTGATGTTCAAATTGGTTTTAGAAAAGGCAGAGGAACCAGAGATAAAATTGGCCACATCTGCTGTATCATGGGAAAAGCAAGAGAGCTCCAGAAAGCATCTATTTCTGCTTTATTGACTATGCCAAAGCCTTTGACTGTGTGGATCACAATAAACTGTGGAAAATTCTGAAAGAGATGGAAATACCAGACCAGCTGACCTGCCTCTTGAGAAATCTGTATGCAGGTCAGGAAGCAACAGTTAGGACTGGACATGGAACAAGAGATTGGTTTCAAATAGGAAAAGGAGTACATCAAGGCTGTATATTGTCACCCTGCTTATTTAACTTAGATGCAGAGTACATCATGAGAAACACTGGACTGGAAGAAACACAAGCTGGAATCAAGATTGCTGGGAGAAATATCAATAACTTCAGATATGCAGATGACACCACCCTTATGGCAGAGAGTGAGGAGGAACTAAAAAGCCTCTTGATGAACGTGAAAGTGGAGAGTGAAAAAGTTGGCTTAAAGCTCAACATTCAGAAAACGAAGATCATAGCATCCAGTCCCATCACTTCATGGGAAATAGATGGGGAAACAGTGGAAACAGTGTCAGACTTTATTTTGGGGGCTCCAAAATGACTGCAGATGGTGACTGCGGCCATGAAATTAAAAGATGTTTACTCCTTGGAAGAAAAGTTATGACCAGCCTAGATAGCATATTCAAAAGCAGAGACATTACTTTGCCAACTAAGGTCCATCTAGTCAAGCCTATGGTTTTTCCTGTGGTCATGTATGGATGTGAGAGTTGGACTGTGAAGAAGGCTGAGCACCGAAGAATTGATGCTTTTGAACTGTGGTGTTGGAGAAGACTCTTGAGAGTCCCTTGGACTGCCAGGAGATCCAACCAGTCCATTCTGAAGGAGATCAGACCTGGGATTTCTTTGGCAGGACTGATGCTAAAGCTGAAACTCCAATACTTTGGCCACTTCATGCGAAGAGTTGACTCATTGGAAAAGACTCTGATGCTGGGAGGGATTTGGGGCAGGAGGAGAAGGGGACGACAGAGCATGAGATGGCTGGATGGCATCACTGACTTGATGGACATGAGTCTGAGTGAACTCTGGGAGTTGGTGATGGACAGGGAGGTCTGGCGTGCTGTGATTCATGGGGTTGCAAAGAGGCGGACACAACTGAGCGACTGAACTGAACTGAAGAGAAGAGACTCTGTATGATTTCAATACCTTTGAACTTTGAAATTTTTGCATCTTGCTTTATGTCCCTAAATGTGTTCCAGTATCTCCTAGTTTATTTATTCATTTATTTTCCTCGTTGATAGTCTATGGAAACTTGAGCAGAATTTGTATCCTTGTGTGAAAGTTGTATAAATATTAATTATGTGAATTGGTTCATGGTGCTACTCAGGTCTACTATATCCTACTTTTATGTATATTCATTCTGTTAATTTTTGAGTGTTTGCTATTGAAACTCCAATTAAAAATCTTAATTTATCTACTTAAATAATTGTAATATATAGTGGAACTATATGTAACTTTGTTTTGTATTTTCCAAGCCTCCTGTAAATGTGTTATCATACTTTCATAATTTAAAAAATAAAAAAGAAAGAGGAAAAAATAAGAGTTTCCAATGAGATCCTTAGCCTCTCCTGCCAACTGAGGATACAAAGACAGACCCCAGAAACAGAGAGTCTTCAGCCAACCATTGTGGCAGTCTGATCTGAGACTTCCAGTCTTCAGAACTGTGAGAAATAAAATTCTGTTGTTTGTCCAAAAAAAAAAAAAAATTAAATAAAAGAACATAACTCTATATTCTTTCTTACTCATCACTTCTGGTTGGCCATTTTTGCCTATGGAAAAAGCACAGGTGCATGGGTTTTCTTGTCTGTGGTCTAAACTCATGCTTGCAGATGACTGAAAGTAAAAGAGGGCTCTCTCATGTTTGGGATCCGTGTTATTTGTTCTCTAGGCAAACTAATTCCCAGAATCTGATAGCACATTCCCTTTATGATTTCCTATGAAATCATCATGTCTGCCTGGAGTCACTGACTCACTTAGTCCTAACCTGATGTACACTCACTGGGAGCAACATCCTCCCGCCTGAGTTGGCCTGATTTTAGTTGTACTGTGACAGCACACGTGTACAAAGACAGCTGCAACTGACAGAGTCATTGGCCCTCAGGGTGATTGCAGGAGCCTAGAGTCAACTGACCATTGCGCACTGCTGCTTACCACAGGTAGGAGCAAGAGAGGATGGAATGCTGGTGAAATTATTAGGAGTGAGGCATTGTATCAGCATAGACCTAATCAAGTGCTTCCTCTACGGAAGGGCGTAAACCTCAGGGCAAAGTCCATAGGCACTGAAAAGCTGCAGGGCTGGGTTAACAAGATAGGGGAGTGAGAAGAACTCAAAGATTGCATTTAATCTCTCTCTCTCCCTTTCTCCCTGGACATCCAGGCCCTTCATTAAAAAAAAAAGAAAGGTTTTTTAAAAATTAATTATTTTTGACTTCACTAGGCCTTTGTTGCTGTGTGGGGCTTTCTCTAGTTGTAGCAAACAGAGGCTACTCTTTGTTGTGAACACAGGCTCTAGGCAAGCGGGCTTCGCTAGTCGTGGCACACAGGCTCAATAGTTGAAGCACGCGGGCTTGCTAGCTGCTGCTCACCAGCTCTAGAGTATGAGCTCAGTAGTTGTGGCACACGGGCTTAGTTGCTCCAGGACATGTGGGATCTTCCCCGACGAGGGATAGAACCTGTGTCTCCTGCATTGGCAGGTGGATTCCTATGCACTGAGCCACCAGGGAAGCCCCCAACCCCTTCTTAACTACGCCACTGCCTTAACCTCCAGGATTCTCCCTTTCATATTCTACCAGATAGACTTTGGACACCACGCAATGAAGATTATCCTTTTATCTTTACTTGACCTTTACTTTCTCTACCTTCTGTTAGAAGTGTTGAACTATCTTGGATTAGTTCAACACTTTTTGACTTTGGCCACCTCATGCAAAGAGTTGACTCATTGGAAAAGACTCTGATGCTGGGAGAGATTGGGGGCAGGAGGAGAAGGGGACGACAGAGGATGAGATGGCTGGATGGCATCACTGACTCGATGGATGTGAGTCTGAGTGAACTCCGGGAGTTGATGATGGACAGGGAGGCCTGGCTTGCTGCAATTCATGGGGTCGCAAAGAGTCGGACACGACTGAGCGACTGAACTGAACTGATCTTGGATTAAAGTGCTGAAGTGCAGTCCGTTAACAATAAGCCGTGTGGTAAGAGGGCGACTGAATGGGCTTCAGAATCAAACAGGCCTGGCTTCAGTGAGTCATCTTGTATCTTCTGTGTGGCTTTGGATAAATTATTTAAACTATTTGAATCTCATTGCGTCTTTAAAATGTAAACACTAAGTTATAATTCAAGGGGTCATTTTGAAGATTAAATAAGATAAGATATGTAAAGGAAGTAATATTCAAAAATGTTAGTTTCCATTTTGGCTTTCCAGTTCATGATTGATGCTACCCAGCCTTTATGGATTATCTGAAATATTAAATCACAGAAGTAACTGATGGTGGAAATTTTGAACGTGAGAGACATTAATAATGTGCAAATTTCCAGGGAGAATTCCTTTCTGAGAGGTTTTCACGTTATATGTGTGAGCATATTTGTGTATTAAGAGCATATGTAGGCAGAGGGCTTAATCATGTGTGTTGTGTATCTTCTTGTAGGGTTGCCATTTTTTCATCCTGTTCTTTGCCCCAGGAGGCTGATTCATTGATCCTTTAGCAAATGTCCCTTCCAGCTTTCAGTTAGGTTTGGCCTCTGGGGAACCCCTACAGGAGACCTAGAGGTATTCATTTTCCTAGATAGCTTGTGGAGAGGCGGCTTGGAGTGGCATTTTTGACTGAGCCCATTAAAGCTCTCATTCCCTTCATGCTTCCTGTTGGCTTGTAGATCACGGGGTGGAAGAGAGTGACCTCTCTGTCAGATACCCTTGGGCCAGCTGTGCTCCCCTTGGAAGGCCACCCATCATTTCAGGGTGAGTGTCTCTACATGACCCTATCCTTCCACTTCTAGTGTTGACTCCTTCCTCTTGTCCTTGCGAACCTAGGTGTGTTAACGCCTTGTGAGCTGCTCAGCATTCTTGCATGATCCCTTGTGATCCTCCTTCACCGACACCTTTCTAAATAGTCTCTTCCTAAATACACCCTCCTTAAATTTTCCTAATTTGAGTGCACCATCTGTTTCCTGTTGGAATCCTGATTTATATACCAACCAGTAAACACAGTGTAACTGGAGACATGGACTAATTCCTATAATGCGAGTTGACAAGGCTTATGTATTGTACTTCCTGAATTTATAGTGTGTTCTCTAGGACATGTTTTGACTTAGAGTGTCTCTGAATAATGATCATTGCTGTTTAAACCCCCTCTGTGATCTTGCTTAATGTTTAATCAGTGTTGCTTAGGAAGCAGGATCCAAAGCAGAGGAGGAAAATGAGGAAAGACTACAGGAAGAATGCAGATGTCTTGAGTCACGTTCTTGCAGATAGTCAAGGAAATTCGCTGAAATAGATTTGGATTGGATTTTACAACTAGATCCTTAATGCTAATGAGTTTCCCTTTAATCTCTGTGAACCTAGTGATGCATCTGGGGCACAGAGGTCCCTCAAATCCCTTACACTAGACATTGGAAAAGCCCCACTTGGGACTATTGAAAACTAAACAGACTATTAAGACGTCATTTGCTACTTCTCTGAGCCGTCTCTTCTGTTGTATCTGGCTCCTTGGGTTCAGGATTGGGAACTCATGTACACCTGTGGCTGATTCATGTCAATGTATGGCAAAACCAATACAGTATTATAAAGCAAAATAAAGTAAACATAAAAATTAAAAAATATATATAATTTTAAAAATTTATGTATTTATTTTATTATTGACTGTGCTGTGTCTTTGTTGGGCTTTGCATGGGCTTTCTCTAGTTGAGGTGAGCTGGGGCTTCTCTTCGTTGCAGTGCGGGCATCTCACGGGGGTGGCTTCTCTTACTGTGGAGCACAGGCTCCAGGCCCACGGGCTTCAGTAGTCGCCTCATATGGGCTGGGTAGTTGTTGTGCATGGGCTTAGTTGCTCTGCGGCATGTGGAATCTTCCCGGACCAGGGACTGAACCCACGTCCCCTGGGTGGGCAGGTGGATTCTTATCTACTGAGCCACCAGGGAAGTCCTCTTGTTCCTTTAGATTTTGTTTTGGAGAGGTTTGGTGAAGCAACATGAGAGAAAAGAAGAAGCATCATGGATGTCCAGGAGCCTGTGATGATGCTGGCATTGATGTGAGGTCACACTTGGCCCAGACTTGGGGTTGGTCAGTGATGGGCTGATTGGAGTGTCTTATTAGGCCCAGACTTACAA
This sequence comes from Capra hircus, assembly GCF_001704415.2. Lineage (NCBI taxonomy): Eukaryota > Metazoa > Chordata > Mammalia > Artiodactyla > Bovidae > Capra > Capra hircus. The sequence goes on along the minus strand of NC_030811.1, from coordinate 99,662,058 downwards.
AACCCAGCCTCCCAGATAGAATTTATTTTTTATGTGAAGACAGACTCCAAAGAAAGAAACATATATTGTGTCAAAGAAAAATTCTTACTTTCAACTAAGTATTTTTCCCTTTATCAAAAGGCTAATGACTATGGCAAGGCAGTGTTGAAAATACCAATTTATGCTCTTTTCAGGGTTCGAAAACTTTATTAATTTGAACTTTAAGTAACTTTTTTACCTCATATTATTCATTTGACAGCAATTGTTTCAGGAGATGGATTGCAGTTCCCAGGCAATCTTCTCATCTATTAATATAATAATAAACTGAAATCAGTGCATAGTTCACAGAGAACTGGCAGTGTTTCACATTTTTGCCTTTTGACTGGCGTTGCACTAACCTAGAGTGTAAGAAGTCAAGTGATGGATGGACAAGTGTTTCAACCCACTAAACCTTGCATTTGCAGAGCAAAGAAATTCAGTCACAGCACATTTGTTAACACAGGATAGGATTAGCAGTCCTACTGCATGACAAGTTATACAAAATAATCCCAACAGAAAATACTAGTTTCTAGCTGGCCCTTCAGAAATGTTTGTTTTACAAGACACCATAATACTTGTTAAAACAAGATGATGTCAGCCACCACTTCTTTTATTGAGTATATATTTCCCCAAACTATTTGCTTACCTTCCTACACAGAAAAAGTTTCCATTATTACATTTAGTGGGAAGAAATAAATATCTCCCTTACTTACTTTTTTTTTTCAAGGTCAATCTGCTTCTATGTAGACTTATTTGTGATTGATATTTATTATTATATCCAGATGTCTAAAAGTCCATTAATAAGATCTTTAACAAGAATCAGATTTTTTTTTAACTTGAGATGAACATTTTGTGAATCACAGAGAATTGATTTCAATAAATGGTTTTAGTCTGGGCTTTACTGAGACCAAAGTGGTCCATGGGAAGACTTGATATTACCCTATACACACAGATATTACCCTGATACACACAGAATTGTGGGTAAATAAATGTATTCACCCCTTTCCACCTACCCCACAGAGTAGGTTTAAAGCTCTCAGCAGATTCTCAAAGGGATATTATATTTGATTTGAGAAACAATAACTTCTGCTCACTTAAAAACTATAGGCATATAGTAAGTGTATTATTCTTTCTTAATAATGATAATGGTAGTGGTGGTAAATTCTTTTTGATAATAGTCCTTTTACAGATAACTGTTTGCTGAAGGGTTCCTCAGGAATCAATATTGGGATTACTCAATCATTAGTTTATCTGACATACAAACGTGTATTGGGAACCTAGTGTGTATGAAGGAATATAACTGTGTTCCTCCTATGTACTGTGTGAGTAAGTGTAAAACAAGGTGAGATATGAGCATTTCTTTTTTCTCAAACTTTCTATTTTGCATGGGGTACAGTCGATTAACAATGCTGTGGTAATTTCAGGTGAACAGGGAAAGGACTCAGCTGTTCATATACATGGATACGTTCTCCCCCAAACACCCCTCCCCTCCAGGCTGCCACATAGCACTGAGCAGAGTTCCATGTGCTATTCAGTAGGTCCTTGTTGGTTATCCATTTTAAATACAGCATTTCTAAGTTGATTCTGTTGGAAATCACCACAGCTCACAACTATATAATATAGGAATGGAACCACCGAGAAATGAAGAGGCATGTAAAAGAAACAGAAGCACAAAAACCAGTCTGATGCTTTTTGGCATAACATTCCACAGTACTTGATTGTCCTAATGTTTGGAAAGCCACCTCTTGCTGTTAGTTCTAAAAATTAATATATATATATATATATACATATCAGAGTACTTAAAGTAAGTAACTGTGGTAGCCTCAGTGGGAGGGAAACCCAAAAGGGAGGGGGTATATGTATATGTATGGCTGATTAATTTTGCTATGCAGGAGAAGCTAACACAACATCGTAAGGCAACTATCCTGCAGTAAATATTAAATAATAAAAAAAAGAAAACAATAGGTATAAGCATAGGTATACCATGAAAATTAATTCTCCTGCTATCCAAACTCAGGTATTCTAGCTTACTTTCTCAAAGATAGAAATTATGCTTTTTATTTTTTATGATAAACATACTGTTTTAATCAGGATACCTTCCTCCAAGAAATTCTTGGTATTATACTGAACAGAAGTTAAATATCAGAAGTCTTCTCCTCAGCAATTTAAAAAACTGCTTGCTTACTCTAGAAATTCTAAGGAGGGAAGATAAAATACATTGTGTCTCTAGAAAGGATGCTTCTAATGTTTTTACTCTTACAAAATGGCCCTTGAAAAACGCGATTGCAGGGCATTATGTATGTTATGTCCTTTTAATTTGCAGCTAAATATGAATAATGATAGTAAGTACAAGTCTTAAATTATTCACATCAGCTCAATTGCTAAGTGGACTCTCCTTGGATAACAACTTTTTAAACAATCAGAAACTTAGTGGAATATGATGGTCAGTGTCTTTCAGTTAGCTGCTACATGGTAAGCTTAGTTGCATCATCTTTCAGTCTGACCTATGAGGTGAGAGAAACTGGCAGTAAAAGACCAGATCTGTTTCCTGGTTACCAGCGCCTTTAAATCACCTTAGATAAAAGCAGATCACTTGTCAGAAATTACAGCAGATGGCAAGTTGTGGGCTGCCAGTAACTGTCTCTAGGTTACAGTTTCTGTAGGGAAGGGCTTATTTATTTGTTTATTTTTTGTCAAATATTATGTATGTCATTGCATTTTCAAATAATAAAGAACTTATCTTTGAGTATTTTAATTAAACATACACATGCTTGGTAAAAATTTTCAAATTGTGCAAATATGTACAATGAAAAGAAATTCTCCCATACATCTTAAACCGTCAGCTTCCAACCCCATCCCAGTCATGGAAGCAGCTGTTGTTAATGGTGTCTTGTGCATTTGCCCAGAATTTTCTATATGTGTAAAATATATAAATAGTATAGTTATAAGAATATACTAAAATCTTTTTATAGAAACTGTATGTGTATATATACAAATGCCTTGAAGGACAGATTTGGTCCTGTGTCTTCCCTGGTGGCTCAGATAATAAAAAATCCGCCTGCAATGTGGGAGACCTGGGTTTGATCCCTGGGTTGGGAAGATACCCTGGAAGAGGGCGTGGCAATCCACACCAGTATTCTTGCCTGGAGAATCCCATGGACAGAGGAGCCCGGCAGGCTACAGTCCATGGGATCGCACATGGGGTCACACTGAGCAACTAAGCACAATAAAACCTCCATGGGCTTCCCAGGTGGCGCTAGTGGTAAAGAATCTGCCTGCCAATGCAGGAGACTTAAGAGGCTCAGGTTTGATCCTTGGGTCAGGGAGATCCCCTGGAGAAGGGCATGGCCATCCATTCCAGTATTCTTGCCTGGAGAATCCCATGGACAGAGGAGCCTGGTGGATCACAGTCCATAGTGTCACAGAGTCAGACACACACTCACAAAACATCCATAAGACACTCGGCACATTCAGAAATGTCCTTGATATTTGGTTCTGTCAAAACCACTTGACGTGTCATGGTTATGGAGGTTTTGGATAGGACCAAATTTCAAGGACCTTTTGTCATGGACCAAGAGTATTATGGATGTTTTAGACAGGGCCAAGTCTCTACTAACCAAAAGAACAAAAAAATATATATGTAATGCTATTTCAACCTAACATCTAATTTTGGAGAAGCTTTTCCATAATAGTTTTAGATACATTTCACTATATTTAGCAGTTATATAATATTCATTTACTTTATCAGTTTTATATCAATGGACATCCAAATTTTACATTTGCTTCAAAAGATACTGAAATTAATGCCCTCTACTTCTATTCTTGCTTATATATATATATATGTTTCTCTGCAAAGTTTTTGAATGAGATTTTGCATTTAGAATTTTGATAAATAGTGCAGATATTGCCAACTTACCCTCCAAAGAGGCTGTACCATTTTCACTCAAACCAGCAATAATCAGTTCAGTTCAGATCAGTTCAGTTGCTCAGTCATGTCCGACTCTTTGGGACCCCATGAATCGCAGCACACCAGGCCTCCCTGTCCATCACCAACTCCCGGAGTTCACTTAGACTCTTGTCCATCGAGTCAGTGATGCCATCCAGCCATCTCATCCTCGGTTGTCCCCTTCTCCTCCTGCGCCCAATCCCTCCCAGCATCAGAGTCTTTTCCAATGAGTCAACTCTTCGCATGAGGTGGCCAAAGTACTGGAGTTTCAGCTTTTGCATCATTCCTTCCAAAGATATCCCAGGGCTGATCTCCTTCAGAATGGACTGGTTGGATCTGCTTGCAGTCCAAGGGACTCTCAAGAGTCTTCTCCGACACCACAGTTCAAAAGCATCAATTCTTCAGCACTCAGCCTTCTTCACAGTCCAACTCTCACATCCATACATGACCACAGGAAAAACCACAGGCTTGACTAAACAGACCTTAGTCGGCAAAGTAATGTCTCTGCTTTTGAATATGCTATTTAGCTTGGTCATAACTTTTCTTCCAAGGAGTAAGCGTCCTTTAATTTCATGGCTGCAATCACCATCTGCAGTGATTTTGGAGCCCCCCAAAATAAAGTCTGACACTGTTTCCACTGTTTCTCCATCTATTTCCCATGGAGTGGTGGGACTGGATGCCATGATCTTCGTTTTCTGAATGTTGAGCTTTAAGCCAACTTGGTAGGCCCTAATTGAACACTTTTGTCAATACTATGATTATCAATATTTTTCATCCTTGTCAAATTTGCTGTTGTTGTTGTTCAGTCACTAAGTTTTGTCCAACTCTTTGTGACCCCATGGACTGCAACACGCCAGGCTTCCCTGTCCTTCACCATCTCCCAGAGCTTGCTCAAACTCATGTCCATTGAGTCAGTGATGCCATCCAACCATCTCGTCCTCTGTCGTCCACTTCTCCTGCCTTCAATCTTTCCCAGCATCAGGGTCTTTTCCAGTGAGTTGGCTCTTCCCATCAGATGGCCAAAGTACTGGAGGTTCAGCCTCAGCATGAGTCCCTCCAGGGAATATTCAGGATTGATTCCTTTAGGATTGACTGCTTTGATCCCCTTGCATATTAATATGATCTTTTGTCATATTAAGAGATTTAAAAAGTACTTCAATTCTATACGTAATCTATTTGTCTGTCTTTATTTTGCTTTGAGTCAGTGTTTCTCTCTACTTGTTTTCCTAGTGGGTTGTTGGACTGTTGTATATTAAGGCAATTAAAACGTATTTACATGCATTGTAAATAGACTCTCCCAGGGTTTTAGTCTTCCTTAAACTCTCCCAGGGTTTTAGTCATCCTTTGACTTGTTAATTAAGTTTCTTGCCATGTGGGAATTTGTACTCTTTATGAAAGCGTTAATCATTTCTTTTATAGAGTTATGGATTTTACATCTTCTTTAGAAAGGTCTTTCCCACTCCAAGTTTTTTCCTTAAGTGGCCATAGTTTTCCTAGGATAGTTGGGGATACATATTTTATTTTGAAATATTTCATAATTTGGAATTTATTTTTCTATAAAAGACCTAGATTTTTTCCCACTCATTTTCTCATTTTGATTGTTGATTTATCCCACCTTTCCCAGTTGATTTGTAAAGCCACCTTTATCATATACAGAATTTTCACATACATTTGGCTCTATTTGCAAATTATATGCTGATGATCAGCTGGTTTCTGAAGCACTGTCATACTTTAATGTATGACATTAAAGGGTTAGTTCTCCATTATTTCTCTTCCTTTTTCCATCTTTATTCTAGCCACCCTAACATGCTTATATTTACATATCTTTATTTTCCATTTTTCCCATAGAATTCTTAACAGGTTTCAAAATATAACAATTTTCTTTGTACTTTTGTTGGTAATCACATTGCATTTATAAATTGATTCAGGGATATCTGCCATCTTTAAAATATTGTTTTTCTATTCAAAGAATAATATATATTTCTATTTATTGAATTTTATTAGAATTTTCAATAATTCTAAATAAATGTTTTAGAACATTTTATTTTGATTATTTTAAAGATGTGTTGCTTTTTCAGAGTCAAATTCTTCTTTTGCATTTTATATACATATAACATAGATATATTAATAAAGGAAAATTGTTGATTCTTGTGAATTAAAGTTTTAGGTAGCCACATTAGTAAGTTCTTATATGGATTCTAATATCCATATAAGTTGATATTGATTATTTTGTATTTTCAGGTAAATAGAATTGTTCCAAGGGAGATATAGATCAGTATTTCTTTCTAATGTGCATGCACATATATGTATATATATGTGTATATGTGTGTGTTTGCATATACATGGCACCTTTTAATTTTTCACTTTTTTAAAGCTTATTTTTAAAGTGATAATATACCCATATGGTTTAAAATCTAGAAGTACAAAAGATATACCAAAAAAATTACAAAAAATCTCCCTCTATACCTATTCCCAGACCCCAAAATTTCCTCATATGAGTTAGTGTATATTATAACTTCTTGTTAATTCTTTCAAAGTTACATATATGTAGTCAAATAGTATATAAATAAATGTACTTTGGGGCTTCCCAGGTGGCGTTAGTGGTAAAGAACCTGCGTGCAATGCAGGAGACCCAGGTTGGAGCCCTGGGTCTGGAAGATCCCCTGGAAGAGGCCATGGCAACCCACTCCAATATTCTTGCCTGGAGAATCACTTGGAAAGAGGAGCCTGTGGGCTACAGTTCATAGGTTTGCGAAGAGTCGGATACGACTAAAGCAACTTAGCGTGCGTGTAAATATACTTTTTACACAAACGAGAGTGTACTGTACACACTCTTCTATCTTTGAGAGTAGACACACGTGAATGAGGAAAGTAACAACATGAGATCAGAGTATGCGTGTTTCTCTTCCTGGTAAAAAGATCTGTTTTCTTCAGTTTTTAGTGACCGTCTACTCTGTGTTGTGGGTGTCAGACATAGATTCTTGGGAGCTAATACTGGACGGCATATCACAGTAACAGAGACCACAGAGTACTCTGTTCTGCCATCCTGATCTGTGCTTAGTTATCAGCTTTGTCTGGTGTGCCTAATGCTGTCTTCCCTTTGGGCTTCCTCCACAGATCTCCTTACTTCTCGGTGGAGCCAAGGCCATGACCTATCCATCCAGACATATGTGGATCCAGTAGTGGGCTCAGCCATGTTAGTGAGGCTTCTTCTACAGTGTGGCTTTGCTACATCCTCATGAAAAATGTATTGTCTGTCTCTTTCTATCATAGCTATTTCGGTGGCTACGAGATAGTATATCATTGTGGTTTGCATTTGCGTTTCCTTAGTGACAAAAGATGTGAAACATTTTATGTTCTTAGCCATTCATGTATGTTCTGGAGACAAAAACCTATAGAAATTATTCACCCATTTTCAATCACAGTGTTTGTCTTTTTTTCTGTTTTTTTTTTTTTTTTTTTTAGTTATAAGAGTTCTTTATATTTTCCAGGTACTAGATCCTTACAAAATCCACGATTTCTGATTATTTTTTCCCTTTCTGTGCGTTTTCTTTCTTCATAATACTGCATACAGAATTTTTTTTAAATTTCATTGTCTAATTTACCCAATTTTTCTCTTATCAATTGTGCTTTTGATGTTGTCTATAGTTTTAGCTCTTACATTTAAGCCTCTGATCCATTTTGAGTTAGTTTTCCTGAATGGTGTGAGGTAGATGTCCAATTTCTCTCTTTTGTAAGTTGGTGTATGTATAATTTTAATACATGCAAATGGGTACTTAACAGGGAAGTGTTGCCTTCTCTTGAGATTATTTCAGGCTTTTAATTCTCTCTATAGGTATGACAGTTAGTCTTGACATAGGATGTGTTGATAAAAGGTCTACAGAGATGAAAATGTTTAGGTTTTATGTGCCATTTTGTACCATGTAAGAAATTCATTAATTAAAAACATAGTTCTGGGTACAGATTGCAACATGTTTGTTTTGTAAAGTCATGGAAAATCTAATGCCACCAAAGAACTTAGAGCCCAGCAGGAATGGAAATCTTTTCTTTCTAAGTCATTTCTTGATTTTAGAGCATAGAATAACTCATTTGACAATTCATATATTGAGCCCAGTCATTCAGAAATTTTCTCAGTTCCAATGGCTATAAGGAAATTTTATAGCAAGGATGAGTAACTGTGACAATAAATGTAATTTTAACTTTCTTTTGAAAGTTATGTTTACTTAGTTCTTACCTTTGATTTGCTCCTGGGTTTATTGATCTAACTCTTAAATTGAGATAAAAAGAGTTAAGCCTTATTGATTCAGAGATTTAAAAGGGTCCTACTTAGTGCTCACAGAAAGGACAATGAATCTTTTTAAAGAAAATGCATTATCTACTAAGTGAATTCTAATATTTTTTCTTTCAATTGAGGATATTGTTGATACTAGGAACTGATGGAATTTAAGGTGCCAAATTTTGAAGAAAGAAGATAATGGTATTTGCATGATGCCAAATTAACTATTGAAAAAATATTAAATGAAATTTAATGTATATAAGTTGAAGGTGGTCAGTACAGATTGTCAATGGCCACACCATTTAAAATAACTTTAATAGATTATTTTTGGCGAAGCAGTTCCATATGAAATTAAAAGAAGCCATGAAATTAAAAGACACTTTCACCTTGTAAGAAAAGCTATGACAATCTTAGCTGCTGCTAAGTCATGTCAGTCGTGTCCGACTTTGTGCAACCCCATAGATGGCAGCCCACCAGGCTGGGATTCTCTAGGCAAGACTGCTGGAGTGGGTTACCATTTCCTCCTCCAGTGCATGAAAGTGAAAAGTGAAAGTGAAGTCGCTTAGTCATGTCTGACTCTTAGTGACTCTATAGACTGTAGCCTACCAGGCTCCTCCTTCCATGGGATTTCCCAAGCAAAAGTACTGGAGTGGGGTGCCATTGCCTTCTCCTATGACAAAGCTAGACAGCATATTAAAATGCAGAGACATTACTTTACCTACAAAGGTCCATATAGTCAATGCTATGGTTTTTCCAGTAGTCATGTACAGATGTGAGAGCTGGACAATTAAAAATGCTGAGTGCTAAAGAATTGATGCCTTTAAATTGTGGTGCTGGAGAAGACTCTTGAGAGGTTCCTTGGACTGTGAGGAGATCAAACCAGTCAGTCCTAAAGGAAATCAACCCTAAATGTTCATTGGAAGGGCTGATGCTAAAGCTGAAGCTCCAATATTTTGGCCACCCGATACGAAGAGCCAACTCATTGGAAAACACCCTGATGCTGGGAAAGATTGAGGGAAGGAGGAGAAGGGAACAACAGCTGATGAGATGTTTGGATAGCATCACTGACTCAATGGACATGAGTTTGAACAAACTCTGGGAGGTGGTGAAGGACAGGGAAGCCTGGTGTGTTGCAGTCCTTGGGGTTGCAAAGGGTTGGACACAACTGAGTGACTAAACAACAATTCCAGAAGAATTACTTTATCTTTGAGTACATCAGATTTTACCCTCAGAATCAGTAGAATTTACTGAGTATTGTGTAAATCATTCAAGTCTAACCTTCTGCATGGATTCCAAATGGCTATCCAGGGAACAGAAAGACTCTGAGCCAACAACAGCAATCCATCATGAACTAATTTAGCCTTCACTTGCCTAGCCTTCAGTCTTAAATAGAAATTCTTTTTTTTTTTTTTCTGTTTTGTCTTTAAATTTTTTAGATACAAAAATACTCATATACAATCATTCTCTCAGTTACTGATAGCAACTAACCCCAAAGTTTGGTCTTGTACTTCAGTAAGCGTGGATAAATGTATACATATACATATTCTCTTTCTCTCATCTAGCTTATTATCTAATTATTTTTTGTGTGTAATTAGTCATGAAGTTTCCATCCTGCTTTTATACCCATTGTAACTACAGGGAGTGATTTTGCTATAATTTCCCTCTGGCTATCACAGAGGCAAGGTGAGGTGGAGGCAGTGATCACGCTTGAAATACTATGGGATAAAGTGCAATTATGCCTGTTAGTGAGGACTAAGGCAAGCCTGTGCTACTTTCTTTCAACTGGGGGATTATTTTTAGATATTAAGCCCTTTTGCATGATGTCTCCTTGTTCATTTAGGAGAAAAAAGTTCTGAAAACTCCAGGGATGGAATTAATCTTAATGAGTCAGCACTACTTATAAGAAGTAGTGAAGCAAAAACCAAAAAATATTTGGCAAAATGGCTTCTGAAATGATTAAAATTAATTACAGCCTCTGGCAAGAGTTTAGCCCTAGGCCAAGGTGCCTTGCATCTCCTTCTTCTTTCCAACCCAGCTTGCCAAGTATTTTCTCTCAAACGCCCCAGCCTACTCTACGTTCTCTTCTGTAGAACAGCTCCAGGCTCCCCAGGGTGGGTGTCTGATGCTCCTGGGCAAGGGGGGAGGGCCTTCATTGCCTCTTCAGCACCAAGTCCTCTAACAGCCTAAGAATTATTTCAGTACTGCTCCCTTTGCTAACTCATCTTACTGTGTTTGCTCTCTAGTTGTTCCCACTGATTTTCTCAGCCATGAACTAAACCTAGAAAAGACAATCTGGAGCTGGAGAAGAGGGAAGATGGTGCCGTGACAAGCCCTTGGAAGAATTATTTTAGGACAGGTAGGTTCTTGCTCTCCAGTAAGCCAAGTCTTTTCTCTGCCCAGGAGGCCAAGTCTTCTCTCTGCCAGTGAGTAAGGTCAGCTACACTTAGAGTTAAATAACTCACACCCTTGTTCAAAAATCTTTCCCGAGAAATCCAGTAAAGGACTTTTTACATAATTTCTGAGAAGCTTTCATGCAAATAAGTTTTTCTAAGGGGAAAAATATTAAGGCTCATGTAAGCACAAATCTCCCTGCTACTTCTGGTTGAATATTTTTAATAGATCAGACTACGCTACCACTTACTCCCGTGTTACTTTCTAATTCTAGGTGACTTTCCAATACCAGAGTTTTCTCCAACAACACACCCATATTTAGCAATTACGGTAGTGATTAATGTCTCAGAGGATACAGTTTTTGAGGGCAGGCACTGACAATGCCATTGCAGATGTTGGCCTAAGGTGTTTTAAGGGATAATCATGTTCTTAGGTACAGGTTAAGTCACTTCAGTCCCATGTCTGACTCTTTGTAACTCTATGGACTATACCCTATGGAGCTCACCAGGCTCCTCTCTCTGTGGAATTCTCCAGGCAAGAATACTGGAGTGGGTTGCCATTCCCTCCTGCAGGGGATCTTTGTGACCCAGGGATTGAACCGGCATCTCTTATACCTCCTGCATTGGCAGGCGAGTTATTTACCACCAGGCAAGTTATTAGCACCACCTGGGAAACCCCTTCTAGGTGCATGCTAACCAAAGTTAACAATAAAGTTACCAAACTAGAGAATTAGAAGGGACCTGACAGATCTAGTGACTGTATTTTCCAGATGAGAAAAATGAACTTCAGGAGTTGACCAAGCAACAAAGCAAAGTAGGGATTAAAACCAGGGCCTCCTGGCTTGCCACCCAAGCGCTGGTAATGGATGATAGTTTTGCATTCTCTCTCCACCATAGACTTGTAGTGCTCAAATTGGCCTATGAGTCCACTTTGTCCTAGAGAACCCTGTTGCTAATTCTGGGCTAAGGTGAAGATGTGTGATCATTGGGAGGGCTCTAAAAGTTCTATCTCAAGTGAAAATTCTTACAGCTTTTCCCTAGGAAAATTTGGGGAACCTACAGTAACTGCACATGAGAAGAGGATTGCTCAGTTTAGAAGATTTTACAATTCATATTCTCCATTCATTAGGTTTGAATACTGTTTAAGAGAAAATTTAGGACAAAAAAATTTCCCAAGTTTTCTTTGTAGCTTGTTTTGTTTTAAGGCTAATTCTGATCTTATAGTAATTCAGCTTTTTGTTTAAGTCTAATTCTGGTCTCATCACAAATTTATCATCTTTCTAAGAAATTTGGGGATGACTGTTATAGTGAAAACATTCTCTTAAAGATTCAGGTAGCAAATTCCATATTTTATTAATTTGTGAAAATATTAATTATTAGCCCCAATAATTATAAATATATTTATGTATAATTACACATGTAATTGGACTTCCTGGTGGCTCAGATGGTAAAGAATCTGCCTGCAGTGTGGGAGACTCAGGTTCTATCCTGAGTTGGAAAGATCCCCTGGGGAAGTAAGTGGCTACCCACTCCAGTATTATTGCCTGGAGAATTCCATGGACAGAGGAGCCTGGTGGGCTACAGTTCATGGGATCACAGAGAGCCAGACACGACTGAGTGACTAACACTTACTTACTTACACACATGTAATTATACAAACCCAGACACTGTATTAAAAAGCAGAGATATTACTTAGTCTACAGAGGTCTGTATAATCAAAGCTATGCTTTTTCCTGAGTATGTATGTATGTGAGAGTTGGACCATAAGGATGCCTGAACACCAAAGGATTGATGCTTTTGAACTGTGGTGCTGGAGAAGACTCTTGAGAGTCCCTTGAGTCCCTTGGACAGTAAGGAGACCAAACCATTCAATCCTAAACAAATTTAACCTTAAATATGCATTGGAAGGACTAGTGCTAATGCTGAATGAAACTCCAATACTTTGGCCACCTGATGCAAAGACCCGACTCATTGGAAAAAACCCTGTTCCTGGGAAAGATTGAAGGCAAGAGGAGAAGGGGGCAACAGAGGATAAGATGGTTGAATGGCATCACTGACTCAATGGACATGAGTTTGAACAAACTCAGGGAGATAATAAGGACAGGGAAGGCTGGCATGCTGCAGTTCATGGGGTCACAAAGAATTGGACATGACTTAGTGACTGAACAACAACAACACATGTAATATATTAATATCAACTCATTTAGTCATTGCAGGGGAAGCTAAAAGTCTTCCATGACCACTTCCATTATCACTTCATAGTAGAAATGACAGCTATTATCATTTTGCTGAGGATTGTTTCAGACCTATTTATAGGTATATACACACGTATTTATAGGCCTATAAAATATATGATATTATTTGCTCTTGTTCTGAGATTTAAATTATATCATAGTTGCCTAATTTTCTGCTATTTACTTTTTTTTAATCCCCAACCATATGTCTTAGAGATTTCCCATGTTAGTAACATAGTAGATGTACCAGGAATTATTTAACAATTCCTTTATTTATGGACATTTAAATTATTTATTTATTTATTAAGTTATTATTTAAATATTATTATTTAAATTGCTATTTAAATACTTAAATTATTTCCAATTCTGAACAATTATAAACAATGTTGCAGTTTATATCCTTGTGCAGGCCTCTTTGTTGTTATGCACAAATGTTAGTTCAGAAATATACAGAGAGTTGCCAAAGTGAGCACACTTTTTTTTTCTTTAATTTTCACTGGCGTGTAGTTGGTTTACAATGTTGTGTTAGTTTCCAGTGTACAGCAGAGTGAATCAGTTATACATATACAAATATCCGCTAAGTTTTAGGTTCTTTTCCCATGTCAGCCATCACAGAGTACTGAATACAGTTCCCTGTGCTATACAGCAGTATCTATAAGTTATTTTATATATACTAGTGAGTATATGGCAATCCCAGTCTCCCACTTTACATACTTTCTCATTTTACCAGACACTGCAGAGTTCCCCTCCCCAGTGTCTGTGTCACAGAGAATGTGTATGACAACGCCAGGTTCCCTCCACTCTTAGCTCTTCTTACTATTTAAAAAATTTCTGAGTGGTGATAAATTTATGTTGCTTGTGATACTAAACAAGATGATCTTACCTTCTCAGTATTACCTGTAATGTTTGCAGCAGGTTTTTGATAAAAATAGATATTCCTGGTTTGTTAAGAATGAGTTTGCTTTTCTTGTTTTGTATGAATGAGTTTATATCATTACAATGAATTTACATTTTAAATTATTTTTCCTGTATAGCTTCTATGATAAAAATTATTTCTTCTTTAAATTTTTAATTAGCAATGACTAATAAATTTTCTCATGCTAAACCATCTTTCTATTCTTTAAATAAACTATAAATAATCACAATATGTTCATTTATTATGTATTGTTGAATTCAGTTTGCTAATATTTTATTCAGGATTTTTGAATCTATGTTCATAATTTTCTTCTGTTACCTAGTCCTTGTCTGATTTTGAGTCCAATATTAGGAAAGCCTTGTAAAATGTTTTGGTTAGCTTCATTTCTTTTTCTATAATTTGGAACAATTATATACAATAAGGATTAACTTTTGCCATAGAGATTTAGTGAAATGAGTAAAACCGTGGCCATGGTGCTTATTATGATGAGTAGATCTTTACCTACTGATTCAGTTTCTGAAATGGTTCAACTCCAATCAGCTATTCTATTTCCTGAGTCAATTTCATTAAGCTTATATTTTCCTAGCTAATTATTCATATCTTCTAACTTTATTGACATGAGGTTATTTATATTACTCTCTTATGATTCTAAGGTTTCATTGTTTTCTCTACATTATCAAATGTTACTTTTGGTTTATTTATACCCTCTCTGTTTATTAATCTTATTAGATCTGCCTATTCTATACCACCCTTTTGAAAACGTCCGATTATATTTTTGTTTATCCTTTCTCCTGTTTTTCTTTTTGTTTCAGTAACTATTTCAGAGTTTTGTTTTGTCTGCTCTTTGTATATGATTCACTGGACAAATTTTCTCATGGTTTTAATCTGCTGCCTCTCTTTCGTGGTGTTCTCTTTCCCTGAATGATTGGAAATTCTTGCTTGGGGAATTCTCGTCTTTGAGATTTACTATTTGTTCCAGCACTGTTTCTAAAGTAGATATAATTACCAGGTAGAAGTCAAGGGATCCGAAACCCTTCAATACAGGCATTTTAATTTTTATTTTTTGCAATGTCATGGTGTTATTTACTTGGATAAGTCAGACAGGTGGGACTTCATATATGTCTTTCCTGCTGTATCATAGAAATTAAATTTATGAAACAGAGAGCGTCAGTGGTGGTGATGGAGGATGAAATAGCGGGAGAGGGAACAGAATTTTGTGGAATTCCAATGGTTAATTTTTTCTGATGCCCTATATATATATATCCCCATGCCAGTGTTGTCTGGTACACAAAGGGTTATTAAAGGAAGAGTTGGCTTAAAGCTCAACATTCAGAAAACAAAGATCATGGCATCTGGTCCCATCACTTCATGGAAAATAGATGGGGAAACAGTGGAAACAGTGTCAGACTTTATCTTTTTGGGCTCCAAAATCACTGCAGATGGTGACTGCAGCCATGAAATTAAAAGACGCTTACTCCTTGGAAGAAAAGTTATGAGCAACCTAGATAGCATATTCAAAAGCAGAGACATTACTTTGCCAGCAAAGGTCCATTTAGTCATGGCTATGGTTTTTCCAGTGGTCATGTATGGATGTGAGAGTTGGACTGTGAAGAAAGCTGAGTGCCGAAGAATTTATGCTTTTGAACTGTGGTGCTGGAGAAGACTCTTGAGAGTCCCTTGGACTGCAAAGAGATCCAACCAGTCCATTCTGAAGGAGATCAGCCCTGGGATTTCTTTGGAAGGAATGATGCTAAAGCTGAAACTCCAGTACTTTGGCCAGCTGATGCGAAGAGCTGACTCATTGGAAAAGACTCTGATGCTGGGAGGGATTAGGGGCAGGAGGAAAAGGGGACGACAGAGGATGAGACGGCTGGATGGCATCACTGACTCAATGGACATGAGTTTGAGTGAACTCTGGGAGTTGGTGATGGACAGGGAGGCCTGGCGTGCTGCGATTCATGGGGTCGCAAAGAGTCGGACACGGCAGAGCGACTGAACTGAACTGAAAGTCATTTAGAGGTAAGACTTTTGAATCAAGTGGCTAATCAATAGGGTAGAGATAAAATGTTAATTTGAGGAATGAAAACAGATATTGTTTAGTTTATGGGCTGTAATCTCAGAAAGTGCTGGCTGTAAAATGATAAAATCTTTAGGAGCAATTTGGTGATACACATCAAATCCTTAAAAATAGGGCAGGCAGTTCTTTGTCTCAAAATTTATTTAAAGGAATAGCCAGAAGTAACAATATTTTTAGATATTCATGCTTAAAGATAAGTATCTGAAAATACTTATCAAGGAATTAATGATAGTTAATCAAATGATAGTTAATCAAATTTGATAGTAATCAAATTACCTAAAACCCAACAGTAGGGAGATAATTGTATCAGAGATTTAATAGGTACATACCCTGGAATTTGAGTTTTTCAGGACATTAATAGGACTTTACCAAAAAAAGAAAAAAGAATCCAGTGGCTTATTTAGATTTGTAAATACATCAAAATATATTCCACTTTGAGAAAGTTAACATTTTGAATTAACATACTAAAAACTCTGAGCAGTCCTTCAAGTAAGATCTTTTACAGCTGTTTTAATTTTGTTTGGTCAAAAATCACTCATCTTCTCTTCCCATGATTTGGAACATCTTGGAAAGCTTTCAGAAAGCATTTTGGGAAACAGTGTTAGATTAATTCAATGAAACAGTAGTCACCAGTTTACAAAGGATTTAACAAGGCATGTTTATTAACGTAGAGAGTCTTAGTAATATATCTAATCATATTGCTAACTATTGTATACTGTATAATATACTATCAGATATTATATATGCATTTATATGTATATGTCAATATGATTATATATAACATATATTATATCTTAAGTAAAATAATGATACTACTTTGTAAAATATTATCTCCATGTGTCAAATTCATAGGAACATTCTGGAAGGATATATAGGTGATCCTTGAATAACACAGAAGCTAGGATGCTGACCCTCTGCGCAGTGGAAACTCAAATGTAACTTTACAGTCAGTCCTTCGTATCTGTGGTTCCACATCTATAGATTCAACCAATCACAAGTTTTTTGGTCTATAGTACATATTTAATGAAAAACATCCAAGTATAACCAAACCCTTATAGTTTAAACCCATGTTGTTCAAGGACCCACTGTATATTAAAAAGTTAATGTGACTAGGAATTATAAGTGATTTTATTTCCATTATATATAGACGTGTTTTTGAATTTTTTAAAAAATTTTGCATGAGGGAAATACTATTTTGTGTTCAAAACAAAATATTTATTTCTCTTAAAAAATTGGAAGTTGGAGTGTAATTTTCTTCAGGGGCTCAACATTTCATTATAAAGAGAATTCACAAAATATTTTGAGCATTACTGAAACAATGATTACATGACATCTTTGAGTAGCTATCATATAATTAAGGTAACACTATACTTATTTACGGGTTTCCTAGGTGGCTCAGTGGTAAAGAATCACCCTGCTAATGCAGGAGATTCAGGAGATGAGAGTTGGATCCCTGGGTCAGGAAGATGACCTACAGGGAGAAATGGCAACCCAGTCCAGTATTCTTGCCTGGAAAATTCCATGGACAGAGGAGCCTGGTGGGCTACAATCCATGGGGTTGCAAAGAGTCAGACACAACTGGTATTTATTTATATGTGTTGATTTATTTTTAGAAATCCAAACAAGCACAAAATATTGTTTTTTTTTTTTATCCCAAGCATACTTGAATTATTAATTAACCTCCACATTTAAAATTAATGGCAAATAGAAATTTACAATATCCAAAAATATATATAAGGTAACTTTGGCTTTGGATGAAAAGTTTCTTTATGCTTAAGTAAGTTAAATCATTCCATTAAAACAATTAAAATGCCATCATTTGCATCATTTGCTCCTTCTCTTTGTTGACAATTCTGGGTGAATTTTGTTTTATTCAAAGTGCACAGTCAGGGGTTCAGAGTGCAGTGAAGTGTTTATTCAGGCATTCTCACAACTTTGTACTTTGATCCTTTCCTTCTGTTCTCTTGGCCAAATCCTTTTCTTCCTTTCATATTTCACAATATTTGTTTCATATATGAGTCCTTTGAAGTCAGAGGCAAAACAAGATTAAAACAACTTATTTTTCCATAACCGTGTTTCATTTTTCAGACTTTTTTCTCTATCCAGATGAGTTTTTCTAG
The DNA here is from genome assembly GCF_001704415.2 of Capra hircus. NCBI lineage: Eukaryota > Metazoa > Chordata > Mammalia > Artiodactyla > Bovidae > Capra > Capra hircus. The sequence goes on along the minus strand of NC_030811.1, from coordinate 99,644,081 downwards.
GGACAGGATGTATTCTGAAGGCTCAGGTAGATATGCAGCCCAGCTAACAGCTACAGGTGATTCATAATGATTTGCTGTGATGAAAGAATAAAGAGGAAGAAGAGATAAATATGGGCTTCCCTGGTGTCTCAGTAATAAAGAACCAGCTTGCCAAAGCAGGAGCCACCAAAATGCAGGTTCGATCTCTGGGTGGGGAAGATCCCCTGGAGAAGGAAACAGCAACCCACTCCAGTATTCTTGCCTGGGAAATCCCACAGACAGAGGAGCCTAGCAGGCTCCAGTCCATGGGTTGCAAGAGTTGGGCATGATTTAGCGACTAAACGAGCAAACAAAGCAATGGATAAATATATGTCCCTATGTTCATATACAAAAATGTTTCTATAAAGTTAACAGAGGAAAAGCTCTCATAAATGTATTTGCTGTGGAAAACTTACAAAGATAGGGAAACATTAACCGAGCTATGCATTCTTTTAAGATTCCTTATCCTGCTTAAATTGCTAACTTACTTAGCAGAGGACCAGGTTTTTTTGAACTATTTTACCACTGTTGATTATTTATCATTTGTCTTTATTCTCAGGTAATTTAATTTTAGTCTATAGAAAGTCAATAAAATGCTATTATCTACTGTTTTATTATTTGTGCATTTGTGGGAAGTAGTTATTAGTAAGTTTGAGAAAGCCTTAATTTCACTATGAAAATTAATTTACATGGCAAAGAAAGATAAATTGGATATAATTAAGCAAATTGAAATCCTACCTATTCTGTTCTATTCTATTCTCATAATTCTTTCTGTTTTTGGGTTTGTTTGTTTTTTTTTTTTTTTAGAGGAAATAGGCGGTTTTAATCCTCAGCTGGCAGAAAGAGAGAACACAGTACGCTTGTGCCTCGGCTGTGCCCCTTTTCTGTGAAGAATCTGGGGGATGATGTGAGATGAGGGCTCACAGTCAGGGACAGGGGATGAGGAGCAAGGATGTCCTCTTGTATTCCTGTATCTTGTATTCTTTCTCTTGCATTCTTTCAAAAACGGTCATAAGTTGGCAAGCTCGCAATTGTATCCAGCGGTCTGGTAGCCACTAGTTGGATGCATTGTCTTCTGTGTACTGCTCGGCAGCCTCCTTTCTATCTCCTCCACTTGATATGGCTAGGATGTCTCCTCCATTAGACCAGGACAGTTTTACCACTGGATCCCAAGTTCCTAGGATGAGAAGAATGCCTGGTTTCAGGACCCAATGAAGCTGAAATTCTTGATGCCTTATCACAGAGAGAATTCACTGAGAGACAAAGTGATAGGAAGGATGTGGATTTATTTAGAGAAAAACACACTCCACAGAGAGAGTGTGGACCATCTCAGAGGGCGAGGGTGGCTCTCATAATTCTTTCTTACTATACTTTCCCCTCTCTTCCTACCTTAGAATAAAAAAATGCTTTCTTTGGAACATTTTTGTTCATGTTGGTGAAGAGATTTCCTAACGTCTGGGCCAGTTGTATTTCTTTCCAGAAATCTCTGGCCTATTTGGAAACTGTGATTTGGAATTAATACTGCCATTTGTTGCTAAGTTTTTTCTAAATGGTGATGCAGATGGTTTGAGTAGGCAAACATTTTTCTATGACACCCGGGATTTACACAGATTGTGTTAAAAACAGCCACAATTTTGTCTAAGCCCAGACAGTCATTGTTGATGTTCTCTCTATAGAGTTTGGGCTTCCCTGGTAGCTCAAATGGTAAAGAATCTGCCTGTAATTCAGGAGTCTTGGGTTCAGTCCTCAGGTTGGGATGATCCCCTAGAGAAGGGAATGACTGCCCACTCCAGTATTCTTGTCTGGAGAATTACATTGACAGAGGAGCCTGGCAGGCTATAGACCATGGGGTCCCAAAGAGTCAGCCATGACTGAACAAACTAACACATCAACACATAGAGGTTAGAATAAAGATATTTATTAAAATATTTAAAGTGATTTTTAAAATTTTGCCAATATAAAAGATTTTCTATGTGACAAACAATAAATTTCTGGAAACTTTTTAGTAACTTTGGATCACTTTTGATAGTTACATCATTCCTATATGATTGTTGGCATAGGTAGCCTATATGTAAGCACAGAAAAATCAAAAGATTCTATGTAAGAAAGTTGCCAATTGATACATTAGTTGCATCATATTCATTATTGATTTCTATTCATTTTAGTCCAAGGCTAGATAATTATAACCTTTGTAGAGTCTTAAAAATTACTGCAGATTTTACAAGAGTTTTGGAAAGATTCACAGGAAACTATAAAATGTTTACCTCTGTGGAGTGAAAATGCAGGATTGTTTCGGATAAGATAGATTTTAACTTTTCCTTTTTAGCCTCTGAATAGTTTTGAACTTTTTACTATGAGCCTATTTTACTGTTATAGTAAAATAAATTTAAAAAATGATCCTGGTGTTCTCTTGAATGATTCCGGAAAAGAGAAAATATTGCCTGCACTTACCCCTTATTGGCCTTCAATAAAAGCAGCATAAGTATAGTTTGACTTTAGAAGTTGCCATTTGGAGCAGGTGTGCAGAATTCTGATTGAAAATAAAATTCCATGAAGACGTATGTGAATTTCATATCAAGCGGATTTCTCATTCCTATTTCCACGCAGAACTGTAATCAGATTGTCAGAGGCTGTGTCAGATGTAGCCCATACTTCACTTGATGTAAGTGATATTATAGGTTAATATTTATAACCTTTCTGGTGTTCTTCCATAAGGGAGGAAAAATAATTTTTCTTCTACTCTCCTGATTTCTTAGCTGAGATCCTGTAATGAAAGACAGATTAACAAGGGAAAAACAAACAGGTATTTATTAACATGTATAACTCATGTATACCTGAGAGATACTGAGGAAAAGTGAGTAACTCAAAGAGGTAGCTTAGAATTCAGGCTTAAACATCATTTTAATAGGAAATGGGAGAGGAGATTTAAGTCTCAGAGAGGAATAAATGATTTTTAGGAAAGATGAATGGGCAGTTAAAGAACAGATGGGAGGCAAGGTATGACAAAGTTTGTTGGGGTTTAGTATTAGCTTCCAATTTTCTCTCCTATGGTGAGAGTCAGCCTTCCCTGGTTGATGAAACTTCCAGGGAGAGGATTTATGACCATTGAATCCCTTTGGAGGATCTGTCATCAGGCAGATAAGGAGTTCAGAGGATTTGTCTTCCTATATTTCCAATTTTTCAAGTACCTTCAGCTCAAAAGAATCAATATGCCAAAGTGGCATATATTGGGGTGGCATATTCTGGCTACCCTTTACCATCTTAGAAAATAATAATTACATCACAATTTGTTAACCTTCCAAGGTTAACAAAATCTTGAGTAGACTTAGCTTTCACCTTTTAGAAGACAAATCCTTGTATCCCAAGTTTTTATGCTTGTATTTCATGATAGCTTTTTCCTAGATCTACGGATCTGATTTTAACAAAAATATAACACATGGATTATTTTTGATGGCATATAAAGGAGTTGGTAGCTATCCCTAGATTGATTATTTTAATAAACAAACAAGTAAATATAAAAGGCAATAGCTAGAAAAAAAGTTTTAGTGTACCTAGTCCAAAAAATTTGTCTAATATATAAAGAATAATTCCAAAGAATTTGCTGTTCAGTCGAATTTTTTTTTTTTAGTGGACATGAATTCTCAATTACAAAGATATTCTCAACGTCTCATCTCCAGATATAGAAAACTGCCAGTGTTGGGTCTAAGTTCACACTCATTAATAAGATCAGCAAAGCTGAAGATTTGTATTAATATTGTTTTGGTATTAATATTAATGGAGAACATTTTCATTGCAGGTCAGTGCAGTCACTGGTAGACTCCAGGACCCAAGGAGTTACCTGCAGATGTCACATTAGTATTTGATCACTGAAGCCTAGGTTGTTGTTCTCATTCTGGTACTCATGTGACTACACCAGGTGCCCAATGTGTTCACCATGAGGTGTTGTTATTTTGGGGGCTGCATTTGTGGTGAAGGAAAATGCTATGTCTCTGAATTTGTCTTTGGGATATTACCACAGTTTTAAATGCAGTGGTATGTCATTTTGTGACACCAGGCAGTCTATCCAAAACTTTAAAGAAAAATGAGCATCTCTCTATCAAGGGACATGACTAGGTTTGTGAAAGCATACCATATCATATTTATTTATGTTTTACTTCAAGAGTCTTTCTATATTTGAAATATTTTCATTTGTATCTCCCCACTTAGAAAGTACTTGAGAAATAGGTCACACTTTTAAATATGGCAGAAATACAAAATCTGTTATTTCAGTTGAATGAAAGAGTAGTAGAAATGATACATTATTTTAGTGCTGATATTAAAAGTGTGGCTATCCATAATCATTGTCTTTTATATCTGGGCTTTTATATCTGAGCAGTTTCCAAAAATACTAGGGGAAAAACAGAGTTAAAATTTAAGTTACAAAATTAATGAAGCCAAAAAGCTTATAGTCATACTTAAAATGTCCTTGCATTAATATAAATGAAATTTCTCTGTTGCAGATAAAGTGCAAACATCATCTCTGACTTTATTCCCTTTTCTGCCCGCTTCTTAAGGCAGCTATTATCTTGACCTTTGCTATGTTTCCTTCCAGACCTTTCTTTTCCCTATTCAGATATCATATCTTGAGTTCCACAAATCCTAAAAATAGATCATATTATGGCCATTTTTCACTAAATTAATTACCTTTATTTAGATTTTACCTAGAAATTACTTTCCTCTTAAACAGTAAGATAAATCTTTTTCGGTATGCTGGGTGTTTGCCACTAAAAACTATTTTCTTCCAAGGAAACAGAATCTTGAAAGTTACTATTGCAACAATTTTCTTATTCCTTAAAACAAAGAGCAATTTCTTACTGAATTGAAACTTAATTTCTAGTATACAACCTGTAAAAATCTATTTTTTTATACATTTGAATGATCTTCTCTTCTGACAAACAATTGTACATGAGTTCTTTTCTCATTGTTATTTGCTTATGAAATATTTAGTAATTAATACAATTTTAGAAAGTAATTCAAGAATTTTTAAATGTGTAGGTTTCCCCAGAACATATACACATGTGATCTTCAATAATAAATATCCAAGGAAAACAGTGATTTAAACACTTTTGTTGTAAGCAAGCTATTTGTGAGAATTTTCCACCAAAAATATTCCCTTCTGTGCTGTATATATCTCCTCTTTTATAATATCGCCACATTTCTTACATCTCCCAGAAAAAGGTATCACTGGGTAAGTATCAGTAGGTTTAAGATACTGAGGAAAATTATAAAATATAATAAAGCCAGCAAATTGTTGAAAAACACTATTCTGGAAAGCAAACATTTAATAAGAATATGTATACATGTATATTTACAAGGTATTTTCTATGCATATAAATATTAATGAAACGTGAACCATCTGATAGAGAAAAGTGTTCCAAGCCAGCAGTTCACACACAAAATGGGGGAGCCAATTGGGTAATGTGCATAGCAACTGAGGGTAATGAACTCTGGTTGCTGAACCATGATGATAACATCTCATCTCTGAGCAGTGCTTTTACAGTTCTCACAGTTCTTTGGCTTATTCTGTCAGATAGCATTGTGAAATTATTTCTACCCCCTTTGTGCAAATGCAGAAACAGACACTGGGAAGATCCATGTGTTCTGTGGGTTCATTCACCAAGCAGGTGGCAGGACCATGCCTGAACATCTGGCTTGTCTAAATTCAAAAGTTTTGCTCTTTCCTATAACGCAAGCTGCCTCAATCTTGCAACAGAAAGGAGGCAATATTGATCATTTGGCAGTTAAATGACCGGCAGAGAGGCGCATATTCAGCCATGCGATCTTTCTCTTCTCTGCCGCAGTCACGTTTGGTTTTGTCAGCTCTCACCCTGCCCCATATGTAGCAGTACGGAATTTAGTCGTGGTTCTACAGAATCATCTGAGTGGAAAGTGAGGCATGAAGTCCACTCACGGTTTCAGTTCCTGAATCTATATGCAGGGGAAATAAATGAGACCTAAGTGATGTAGAGCTCCTCCAAATTTGTCTTGCAGAATCGGGAGTGACTCAGAATTCTAGCCCATGCCCAACTCTTATTCTGTGACTTGAAACAATTTTATCACCATTGCGTCTCAGGATTCCCTAAGATGGACTGCAACTGGTTCTGAAAGTGGAAGGCTGAGGATTGAAAGAGGAAGATCTGTATGTGAGAGGCAGTGTAGAGTAGTAGTTAGCAGCTGACTATGGACTCTGGGTTTTACTTCTGGCTGTGCTGCTTTCTAGCCCTGTGATCATGAAGTTACCTAATGTTTCAGTTTCTCCATCTATAAAATGGGGCTAATAACAATAGTATCTGTTTCATAAGGCCATTGTCAAGAATAGATGAGCTAATATTTATGAAGTGGTTATAATGGTGCCTGACACATAAGTGCTACATAAATGTTGGGTATCATTTGTTGAAGAACTATTTTTGCATTTGTGAAAATAGTGGCACAGCCTATCATTGCTAAGCCTAAAGAGACTGTTCACAAGTATAACAAGAGCACACATGTTAAATATACCCAAATCATTGCACACTGGCATAGGATTATCATGTGTAAATCAGAACCAAGCACACGCACATTTATTGTTCTGTCCCTGAGTCATGTCTGACTCTGCAACCCTGTGAACTGCAGCATGTCAGGCTTCCCTGTCCTTCACTACCTCCCAGAGTTTGCTCAAACTCATGTATGTTGAGTTGATGATGCCATCCAACCAACTCATCCTCTGTCACCCCCTTCTCCTCTTGCCCATAATCTTTCCCAGCATCAGGGTCTTTTCCAGTGGGTCAGCTCTTTGCATCAAGTGGCCAAAGGATTGAAGCTTCGGCTTCAGCATCAGTTTTTTCAATGAATATTCAGGACTGATTTCCTTTAGGATTGACTGGTTTGATCTTCTTGCTATCCAAGGGACTCTCAAGAGTCTTCTCCAGCAACCACAATTCAAAAGCATCAATTCTCTGGCACTCAGCCTTCTTTATGGTCCAACTCTCACATGACTAGTGCAAATACCATACCTTTGACTTTATGGACCTTTTTTGGCAAAGTGATGTCTCTGCTTTTTAATACACTGTCTAGGTTTGTTGAGGATTTTCTTCCAAGAAGCAAGTGTCTTTTAATTTCATGGCTGTCACTGTTCTTAGTGATTTTGGAGCCCAAGAAAATAAAATCTGTTAGTGTTTCCATTTCCCTCCATCTATTTGCCATGAAGTGTCAGGACCAGATGCTATGATCTTAGTTTTTTGAACACTGATTCGAATGACAAGTCAGAAAAAGTGTATGCATATGGTCAGTGATTATATCTAAGAGATATCATTTGCAATGGCTGAAACAGTTCAAAGGAAATGTTGGAAGAACATTTTGCAAATAGTTTATTGAAAGAAAACCTCTCTAGTTCAATAAATCGGTTAATCAGAAAGTGTGTGTTGGCCTATGACTTTGAAGAGATTGTTAATTAATCAACCTAAACTCATATACCAGGAAATCAAAGAGGGAAATTATGTTTTTGGTGATAAAGTTACATTTTTTGAGAGAACTTCTAAGTCTGCATCTTTCTATTTACTCGGTCATCTGAGAACCAAATGAGAGCCACCAGCTATGGTCACTGTGCTACCCTTGAGAAGTCATGTTTGACTTCAGCCCTATCTAAGTCTGAATCCAGTTCTGCTCAAAATGCGTCAGTTTAGACATCACAGGGCTTCCCTGATAGCTCAGTTGGTAAAGAATCGATCTGCAATGCAGAAGACCCCAGTTTGATTCCTAGGTCTGGAAGATCCACTGGAGAAGGGATAGGTTACCCACTCCAGTATTCTTGGGGTTCCCTTGTGGCTCAGCTGGTAAAGAATCTGCCTGCAATGCCAGAGACCTGGGTTCGACCCCTGAGTTGGGAAGATCCCCTGGAGAAGGAAAAAGCTATCCAGACCAGTATTCTGGCCTGGAGAATTCTGTGGACTGTGTAGTCTATGGGGTCACAAAGAGTCGGACATGACTGAGCAACTTTTGCTTTCACTTTAAACATCATAAACTTCCCCACACTCAGTTTCTTTATCCACAAAAGAATCGTGAGATAAGAATGGAACATCTACCCCATTGGATTGTTCTATAAGTTAAATGAATAATCTTTATAAATGGCCTAGATTTGTATGCAAATAAAGTTTAACTCTTAAATGAATTGCTTTATCTTCTACTCTAAAAGCTATCTTTCTGCTGTTCTCAAGATAGAAACCTGGGCATCATCTTCAACTTATTTTTCTCTCTTAAACCACCTCTACCCCACATTCAGTTATTTTGCTAGGTCTTGAGAATGATATCTTCTGAATCCATGTCATAACTAGCTTGTCACTTCTGCTTTCATTATTTCTTGATGGGACTTTCCATTAATCTCTTATTTGATTTCCTTTTAATAAATACATCTTATAACTACTTTGACTATCTCCATGGAGACAAATGTTGTGTTTATTTATTTTTTGTTTATAACTTTAATGCCATCTTGATGACTAACACATGGTAGATAAATGCACACACACACACACACACACACACCCCTTTTAAAAATTAACAAAAAAATGGAACTCCATTCACCATCACCAGAATTATTCTCCAAAATGTAAAACTGATTATGTTGCTCTCTGGTTATTATTTTTATGCTTTCCTCTCTGTATTAGTTGGGATTCTCCAGAGAAGCAGTGACACATTAACCATCATATCATTACTCAGAGGACAATATCAAACTCAACATGAATTCTACAGCCGTTCATAATCGGGTCTCTTTCTGCAACTTCACCTACATTCCCAGCTCTTCTGAAGACTCACAGTTCCATCATTGCCTCACTGAGCTGTGACACCTGATGCTTCCCAGACACCTAAAGTCCCTGTCACCGTGCCATTATCTCTTTATTTTTTAAAACTCACTTTTTGTGTTTTTCCCTTTTCCAAAGACTTTCATCATGTTTCTAATTCTGCCCCCACTTGGAAGGTTTTGGCGTCTACCGTTCCATCTACTCCTAATATGGAACTCATATTACCACTGTCCTGGAGGAGGGCATGGCAACCCACTCCAGTATTCTTGCCTGGAGAATCCCATGGATAGAGGAGCCTGGCCGGCTCCAGTCCATGGGGTTGCAGAGTCAGACATGACTGAGGTCACTAAGCACAGCACAGCACAGCGTCACTGTGATGATTGCTATGTGGTTTCTTTTAGGACTTCCCCGAGAGCAAGACTGTATTTACCTTTCTATTTGCATCTCTAGTAGAAAGACAAGTTCCTAACAGGTGTCTTGTTCATATCGTTGGATTGATTTGTAGGATTATGAGTAGAGAGTTAATTTTTTTTTAAATAGCACAGAATTTTTTTTTTTTTACTTTAATAATTCTGCTTTTCTAAGTTGCTTTTAGAACCCAGACACAATTTGAGTTGTTGGCATTACAAGGAGCCAATCATCTCAAACTTCACACAGTTTGACATTCCTAGCAATAGCATCTGTCCTTTAAATCTCCAGAAACTTATATTACATCACAGTCATCACCTCTGTGAGCTAACATGTTACTACCTGCTGGTCTATTAAAGAGAATAGAATCTCAAAGAAGACAGGTGAGCCAAAGCAAAAAAGGAGGATCATGAACAATTTGCCATTTTCACAAATTTTTTAACTCATGCCAGCAATTTTTTAAAGTTTCAATACACACAAAAATGGAAAGAAAACACATTAATGAAAGAACCATAGACTCAGTTACCCAAAATGATAAATAACCTCTGAAGGGCAGGAGAGCACAAGAGAAAATTTCCAGGTCTAGTAACGTGGAAATCATGTCAATTAAGCATTTACCTGTGAAAAGATATGTACTGGGAATTGTAGTCATCAAGTCAGATATATTTAAGATGTAAATAAAGCCAGTAAATGTAATACATTGGTTTATGATTTCACATTTTTTTCATATATTTGTACTTTTTGAGTCTTATATTTTTGTACTTTGGCTAATGTATAATTGGCGTTGGCTTTATATTTTCTCCAAACAAAATGTAAATAGAAAAAGAATGTTTCAAGTTATATTCTACTTAGAGATTAAAACCTTCTGTGAGTTAGTTTGAGTTTGTACTTAGGTGGATATTGAAAATATTTTGGTAGCTATTCTGGCCTTCTAAATGAAGATTCACTATATCCTTGATACTATAGAATAGGCTGAAAAGGCCTGATTATGGTTTTCTTTTTTGATAAGTGAAATTAGGGCTGGAAATTAATTCTTGCCTTATGTTCTGTGCTACTGTGGTGCAAGACATCTCTCTGATATTCACATTGCAGATGAATTAGTGTTAAAAGGAAGAGATGACTCTACTTCCTCTGATGATATTAAGCTTCATGAGGCATAAGAAAATGAAAGAGAATTTTCCTTCCTTGAACTATCAGCTCCTAAGATCATGGTTGGTGAATCATGGTAAGTGCCCTGGAGGGCACTTTGCTTTTATTGGAAAAGGAGGCTCATTCCTCATACTTTGGGAACAGCACTAACTTGAAAGGGGGAAAGGGGTAAGGTTACCAGGTCCAATTCAGGGCAAGTTATTGGACATCTCCAAGATTTCATTTCTTCAGCTTAAAACTCCAAGTAGTTAATACTGCCAATCCCATTGCATTGTTTTGAGTTTTCAATGAGATCACTCATGTAACCAACCTGGCACTGATCCAGTGTGTGACAAATGTCTGCTTTATTATTAATTTATTAATTTATTATTAATTTATTCATTGTTTGTTTTTCTATTTTGTTTCTATTAACAAACATTTAGCAGAAAAAATGTCAGAGCCTGATTTTTACAGTTTGGTAATTTGGGGATAGTAAAGAATCAGCCTGCAATGACTCAAAAAGCACGAGAGATGTGGGTTCAATCCATGGGTCAGGAAGATCCCCTGGAGTAGGAAATAGCAGTCCACTCCGGTATTCTTGTATGAGCTTCCCTGGTGGCTCAGATGGTGAAGAATCTGCCTGCAATGAAGGGTTCAATCCCTGGGTTGGGAAGATCCCCTGGAGAAGGGAGCAGCTACCCACCCCAGTATTCTTGCCTGGAGAATTCCATGGACAGAGGAACCTGTTGGGCTACAGTTCATGGGGTTGCCAAGAGTCAGACATAACTGAGTGACTAACACTTTCACTTTCACATGCACTATGATTTTCATTGCAAAGATCAAAATCTTGATGAAGTTTGTTGTATATACAACTTATAACTGAATTGTATAGTGTCACTTTCCTATCCTGTTTGACTTTTTTGCTAGGAGATATATAAGAAGTTAGAGACTGAGGATGGTTCTTTACAGTATTTTCTCTCCCAAATTCACAAAGTCAGTCTTTTCCCAGTCAGTGATGGTTTGCTCCAGGTTCACACAGTTGCAGGGCGTTGGTGAGGAGACAATGCCACCCCATGCCATGCTTTAGACTAGTGTGCTAATCAGCAGACAGTCTGGCAGCAGACCTGGGAAACACATGTTCTTCTGCAGCCACGGCAGGAAACGGCCCTGATGTGGGCATGGCTTCCAGCAGCAGCCTTCCTGGCATCTTGCAAGGTGCCCAGGCTGCCAGCATGAAGTCCCAACTAAGTACTTCAGTTTTTGCTCCCTCTCGAATTTATATATCCTATGGCCTTTGTTCTGGTCCTGATCCTGCTTTTACCAATCATTCTTTCCCAATGTGTTCCCTTTCCAGTACAAGCTAATCTTGGTAGTTTTTAAATCTATGAATCAGTGGATTATCCTAAATTATTCCTATTACTGTCGCTAATTTAAGAAACTTGGATTAGCAGGGAAATGAACCCAAGAGAATTACTGAGAAATATTTACTTTCCACACTATGTAACATGGATCACTTTACAATTCTCAGATTTCCTAAAGTTTTCAGACATAATGCTTATTTAGGTAAACACACACGAAATTAATGATAAAGAAATTAATTTATAAAAAACATGCAAATGATCTAGCTGAAGACACATGATCTTAGTCGACCTGATACATGATCTTAGAGTTGATTTACAACGTCTTAATTTCTGCTATAGGGCAAGTGACTCAGTTATAATTTTTCATATTCTTTTTCAATATCTTTTTCATATTCTTTTCCATTCTAGTTATTATAGGATGTTGAATATAGTTCCCTGTCTGTATAGTAGTACCTTGGAGTTTATCCAGAGATTTTGTTTTATGGATATGAATCATGAGTGAGACCAATATCCTATTCTTTTTTCTTTTCTTCATTTAAAGCATTAACATATAATTTAAATACAGTGAAATTTACTCTAAGTATACAGTTCTATGAATGTTGATAAAATGTAGTTACCACCACAATCAAGATACAGAACAGTTTGATCACCGCCTCCCAAGTAGACTCTTTCCCTTTGATGGCAATCCTTCCCCACTCCACAGCTCTCTTCCCTATTCCAATAGTATGGCCGTTTCAAGAATGTCATATTAATAGAATCAAACACTATTACAGCCTTTTGAATCTGATTTCTTTCACATAGTTTAATGCATTTTAATTTATCTATTTTACTGCACCTATCAGTTCTTTATCCTTTTTACTGGTGAGTGCAGTGTACCACAGTTTATCTTTTCACCAGTGGAATGACATGCAGATTGTTTCCAGTTTGCTATTTAGTCACTGAGTTATGTCTGACTCTTTGTGACCCCATGGACTATTGCCAGCCTGGCTCCTCTGTCCATGAGATTTCTCAGGTAAGAATACTGGAGTGGATTCTGTAGGGGATCTTTGATTCAGGGGTCTAACCTGCATCTCCTGCATTGGCAGGAGGAATCGTTACTGCTGAGCTACCAGGGAAACCCTGTTTCCAGTTTCAGTTCAGTTCAGTTCAGTTCAGTCGCTCAGTCGTGTCTGAATCTTTGCAAACCCATGAATTGCAGCATGCCAGGCCTCCCTGTCCATCACCAACTCCTGGAGTTCACTCAGACTCACATCCATTGAGTCCATGGTGCCATCCAGCCATGTCATCCTCTGTCGTCCCCTTCTCCTCCTGCTCCCAATCCCTCCCAGTATCAGTCTTTTCCAATGAGTCAGCTCTTTGCATGAGGTGGCCAAAGTGCTGGAGTTTCAGCTTTAGCATCATTCCTTCCAAAGAAATCCCAGGGCTGATCTCCTTCAGAGTGGACTGGTTAGGGTGATTACAAATAAAGCTACTACACACTTGTGCCTACAGGTTTTTGTGTGAATGCAGGTTTTCGTTTCATTTGAGTAATGCCAAGTTGGATTGCTAGATCATAAGGTAAGCAAATCTTTTCCCTTAAGAGAAAGTGCCAGATTGTGCCATTTTGCATTGTACCATCAGTGTATGGAAGTTCCAGTTTTTTTGCCTCTTTACCAGTACTTGGAATTGTTACTTTATTTAAAAACCATTTAAAATAGATATGTAGTGATTTATCCATGTGGTTTAATTTACCAAATGAGTAATGATGTTGAATATATTTTTATGTGTTTCACTGACACATTTGTGCCTTCTTTAGTGAAGCATTTGTTTTTATCTTTTTCATGATATTCTATTTTTGTTGTTTGTTTTCTTGTAAGTGTTAAGAGCTGTTTATACTTTAGTTGTATACAAGTGCTTTATCAGATCTGTGATTTGTAAATATTTTCTGTAATTCCTATGGCTTCAGTTTTCAATTTCTCAACAGTGTCTTTCACAGAGAAGAAAGTTTTAATTTTGAAAGTCCAGCATACATATATATATATGTATGTATACGATATGTATGTGTGTGTGTACGCACATGTGCACACTTATGTGTGTGTGTGTGTGTGTGTGTGTATAGCAACCCACTTTAACGTTCTTGCCTGGGAAATCCCATGGGCAGCAGACCCTGGTGGGCTACAGTCCATGGGATTGCAAAAGAGTCAGACACAACTTAGTGACCAAACAACGAAATATACACACACATGTATATCGTATTTTGGCAGTGTATCTGACGAATGTTTGCTGAATTGAAATTCACATTTCACATAGAAATACCAAAGAGGAAAATTTAAAAAGATTCTTGGAGGAAATTGTTTTCAAGCAAAAAACTGAAACTAGAAGTCATATAAGGAAACTGTATTTTGACTGTACATAACTTAGAAATTTATAAAGTACAATGTGTATTAGAAACAACACGATTTTTAAAAAACAAGCAGATGCTTACTAAACGTCAACTCCCCCAAAGTGATCAGTGAATTTAAGGCTAAATTAATAAAATAAAATAAATAAAATGAATAAATAAATAAAAAAATAAATAAAATAAGTTGAGAAGGGGGTGATAGTTGATTTGACTTTTTATTTTGTTTTATAGCCAACATTTGTTGAAATAGACATGAGACTGCTTGTAGAGATTTCCTATCACATTTTACAGTATATTTCTTCATGTTTCACTTGCCTCTACCAGTGGTCATGTATGGATGTGAGAGCTGGACCATAAAGAAAGCTGAGTGCCAAATAATTGATGCTTTTAAACTGGCATGCTGCAGTCCATGGAATTGCAGAGAGTCAGACACGACTGAGCAACTGAACTTAACTGAACTGTACTTTCTCTACCAGGTCACATCAGACTTCAATTATATTTTAAATAATAGTGAACCAATTACAGTGTAATGCCTATGAAATCTAATTTTAGGGAGTCTAGTGAACTGGGAAAATTTCATGGTTAAGAATTTTATTAAAGTCATTTATATTCTGGAAATGCTATCTTAAAATAACTGTATAAAACTTCAGTGATAGCAAATGTAGTATCAAGTAACTAAACTAAGTAGCTAAAGTAAGTCATGATTGAAGCAACTTAGCACGCAAGCATGAGGACCTGACAACCGGGAGAAACCATTAGAGGGGCTACAGGAGGGATCCCTGTTAATGAAGTGTTGCTCTCTAACTTTGTCCCAGAACTGCACAATTAGGAGGAGTTTCTATTTGTATTTCTGTTGGGGAACAAGGCCGAAGACTGCAGCCAGTGCCACCCGGCCGTAGCTGTGAGCCCTCTAGGCTTATCTGGCCTCACAAGAAACCCAGGGGATCTGCGCATGCATGCTTAGTCATGTTCAACTCTTTGCGACCCTATGCACCATAACCCGCCAGGCTCCTCTGTCTATGGAATTCTCTAGGCAAGAATACTGGAGTGGGTTGCCATGCTTTCCTTTCCTCCAGCAGATCTTCCTGACCCAAGGATTGAACCCACGTCTCTTATATCTCCTGCATTGGCTGGCAGGTTCTTTACCACTAGCACCACCTAGAAAGCCTCCAAACAGTACTGTACTCTAACCAAACCTACGGAACTGAGAGGGAAGACACCTGCATTTTTGATCCTGGTTCTGCCTCTTCAATAGCTTCATGACCCAGTGCTTCAAAATTATAACTGATATTTGAGCAAAACAATGCAAATCATAAATCATCTTCCCAGGTGGCACTAGTGGTAGAGAACCAATGCAGGAGACGTAAGAGAACTAGGTTCAATCCCTGGACTGGCAACCCACCCCAGCCCATCCTGCCTCCAGTATTCTTACCTGGAGAATCCCATGGACAGAGGAGCCTGGCGGGCCGTGATCCATAGGGTCACAAAGAGTCGGACACGAAGTGACTTATCATGCATGTGTGGAGCATCTTATTTAAACTGACTATTCTGTAAGGCTGACCGTCCTGTGAATTTGTTAAATCTCTTTTGACTGATAAATTAAATCTCTTGCCTGGAAAATCCCATGGACTGAGGAGCCTACCAGGCTACAGTGCATAGGGTCGCAAAGAGTCAGACACAACTGAGCGACTTCACTTTAGGCAGGTGACACAAACTGTTTAGATGCCCTGTTGGCTTTTGAATCAGTCATCTGATTCCAAGTACAGTTTATTTGTTTTGTAAATATATTGTTAATGTGAACATCTCCTGCTCCCTCTTCATTAAAAGGATTTTTAAAATTTCATATTGGTGAGTAGTTGATTAACAATGTTGTGTTAATTTCAGGTGTATACTGCAGTGATTCAGTTATGCATATACATTTATCTATTCTCTTTCAAGTTCTTTTCCTATTTAGGCCATCACAGAATATTGAGTAGTTTCCTGTGCTATACAGTAGATCCTTGTTGGTTACCTATTTTAAATGTAGCAGCATGTATATGTCAATCCCTAACTTCTAATCTATGCCCCGTAGTCCTAGTCCTTCTTTTTAAAACAAGGTGAAGGTGAAGTCGCTCAGTTGTGTCCGACTCTTTGCGACCCCATGGACTGTAGCCTACTAGGCTTCTCCATCCTTGGGATTCTCCAGGCAAGAATACTGGAGTGGGTTACCATTTCCTTCTCCAGGGGATCTTCCCGACCCAGGGATTGAACCCAGGTCTCCCGCATTGGAGGCAGACACTTTAACCTCTGAGCCACCAGGGAAGCCCACAAAGTTTTATTAAATAATTATAATGTCCATTCAACTAAAAAAATATAATTACTTAATTATTGTTTTGCCTCTTATTATAATAGCAAAATTGATTATTTTTGTAACGTGTTATTTACCCATCTACTTGACTAGCATAATGGAGTAACTTATGCTCTAATGTCTGTTCTCTATTACTTTAATTTTAGCTACAAAATCTCAAAAGACGTATGGAGCAACATTTTATTAAACACTGACTAGTAAACTGGTTTATTTCTTTTAAAAACATAGTCCATGGGATTATGTCTAAGAGATACTTTTTAGAAGGACTTGGAATAATTGTTATACATAATTTAATATCTTGATAAATTAATTTTATTTTTCTTGGGTATAAATGTATAATTCTTTTGGTTATAAATAAAATATTTTGAAGGAAAGGATTTTAATTTTCATATTCTTATTTGTCTTGTTTGCATTTGTAAGTCTGATAGAAGTTATTATGTCAAATAAATTATTACTGTTGAGCATTTTGTTACTATGGTTTCAGACATGCATTTTTTTATTAAGAGAACTTCATTTGGGGCATGAGCCTATTTTACTTTAATCTGTTCAATTCAGTTCAGTTGCTCAGTCATGTCCGACCCTTTGCAACCCTATGGAGCAGCACACCAGGCTTCCCCGTCCATCAACAACTCCTGGAGCTTGCTCGAACTCATGTCCATCGGGTTGGTAATGCCATCAAACCATCTCATCCTCTGTTGTCCCTTTCTCCTCCTGCCTTCAATCTTTCTCACCATCAGGGTCTTTTCCAATGAATCAGTTCTTCGAATCAGGTGGCCAAAGTATTGGAGTTTCAACTTCAACATCAGTCCTTCCAATGGATATTCAGGACTGATTTCCTTTAGGAAGGACTGGTTGGATCTCCTTGCAGTCCAGGGAACTCTCAAGAGTCTTCTCCAACACCACAGTTCAAAAGCATCAGTTCTTTGGTGCTCAGCTTTCTTTATGGTCCAAATCTCACATCCATACACGACTACTGGAAAAACCATAGCTTTGACTAGGAGGATCTTTGTCAGCAAAGTAATGTCTCTGCTTTTTAATATGCTGTCATAACTTTTCCTCCAAGGAGCAAATGTCTTTAATTTCATGGCTGCAGTCACCATCTGCAGTGATTTTGGAGCCCAAGAAAATAAAGTCTGTCACTCTTTCCACTGTTTCCCCATCTATTTGCTGTGACGTGATGGGACCAAATTTTACTTTAATAATTTACTTCTATTTAAATTATTAGACATCTCAAAAGCCATAGTATATAAAAGCAGCCTATTACAGACAGTAAAGTCAAAATTTTCATCCAAAAAATCTGTGAATCTTTTTTTGTCTGCTTATTGCTATTAAAAAATCAAGATCAGTGATAATAATGAACACCAAATAAAAAATCATACAGAAATTCCTGAATTTTCATTTAAGATTAGTGTCTACAAATCTTTTCTGTATTTCCTTTTAAAGTGAAGGATATTTGTATAAAAATATAAAGAAAGCAGTGAAAATAGAAATACAATCTATGTCTTCCAAACATTAGGGGTAGGGGATGGGAGGCTGAAGGGAAGGCTAAAATAAAAACAATATATGAATTCCCAGGGACCCATAAACTCCATAAAATTGATATAATTTGAATATGTGTGCAGAGGCACATAAAGGTAGTTTGGAAGGAAGAGACTCTTTTTTTTTTTTTTTTAATTCTTAAAAGCCACTATAACTAATAAAAAAGATGCTTCTTGGAAGAAAAGCTATGACAAACCTAGATAGCATATTAAAAAGCAGAGAAGAGACATAACTTTGCCAACAAATGTCCGTATAGTTAAAACTGGTTTCTCCAGTAGTCATATATGAGTGTGAAAGTTGGACCATAAAGAAGGCTGAGCGCTGAAGAACTGACGATTTGAACTGTGATGCTGGAGAAGACTCTTGAGAGTCCTTTGGACAGCAAAGATATCAAACTAGTGAATCCTAAAGGAAATTGATGCTGAGTATTCATTGAAAGGACTGATGCTGAAGCTGAAGCTGAAGCTCCAATACTTTGGCCACCTGATGTGAAGAGCTGACTCATTGGAAAAGACCCTGATGCTGGGAAAGACTGAGGGCAGGAGAAGAAGGGGGCAACAGAGGATGAGATGGTTGGATGGCATCACTGACTCAATGGCCATGAGTTTGAGCCAACTCTGGAGACAGTGAAGGACAGTGAAGCCTGGTGTGCTGCAGTCCATGGGGTGGCAAAGAGTGAGGCACAACTTAGCAGCTGAAAAACAACCAACCGGCAGATCGCTATGCAAATTATCATTCGATTCTGAAATGATAAACACTATCTAGTTATTCTACTGCTTTTAAAATTATTAATTGAGATATAATCGCTTGGCAGTGCTCTGTGGTGATCTAAGTGGGAAAGAAATCTAAAAAAGAGGGAATATGTGTATACATACAGTTGGCTCTGCTGTATAAGAGAAACTATCCCAACACTGTAAAGCAACTGTACTCCAACAAAAATTAATTTAAAAAAGAAATAACTGTTTGGATTTTCTTCATTTTCTGTATTATTATTTTTATTCACAGTTAGTGGAGGCTGTGAGGAAAAGTGATGTGGGGGAGGGGAAAGGGGAAGAGGGATGGGAGGCCAGATTAGTGTCCACCAGCCTCTCCTGAGCCATCCTAAATAAACAAAGGAAACAAAATGATTTGCTTGCTATCAAAATTAAGCTTCAAGACAAGTTGGCTTACTTTTCTTTAACCAAATTTCTCCCCTAGACTCATCTACCTAGGAAGCTCTGAACCTGTGAGGTAGTAACTAGTGCCAGCAAGAGTTGAATGTGGGTTTCTTAGGTGGTTCAGTGGTAAAGAATCCGCCTGCCAATGCAGGAAATGCAAAAGACTCAGCTTTGGTCCCTGGGTCCTTTGGTCCCAGGAAGATCCCTTAGAGTAGGAAATGGCAACCCACTCCAGTACTCTTGTCTGGAGAATTCCATGGACAGAGGAGCTTGGTGGACTACAGTCCATGAGGCCACAAAGAATCAGACATGACTGAATGGCTGAATACAACATAACAGTTGAATGTACTTAGCCTCATTAAAAACAAACAAACTAAATTATTTGTTTTTCCCTACACTTACTTTTCCACACAACATTTTGTGCTCAGCACGGTTCTACATGCCCATCTTTGGAGACCATCTTGGACTCCACCTTCACCATGACTCTGAGACCAGATTTTTAAATGACCTTCACTGACTTAAAATACCCTTATTTCCCATGGAATAGTAAAGTCAAATTGTTCCAGATAGGATATCCTTACCCTCGTTTACTTCCTTAATTGTATTCATTTCTGTTGGTCTTAAATATCCCCACCACCCTTTTGCCTTCCATAGGATTGTAAGCAATTTGAAGTCAACCTTTCATAGAAGGTGTTTCATTTTCCTTTAATTGTCTTTTTTCTCCTGGATCTATCACAGTGGCTTGCATACAGTACAAGTAGATTGAATGTTTATTTGGTAAAACCACAAGTTGGACTAATGCCCAGGAAGTTGAACATTTTCCTTTCAACTTACAGCATACCTTCTGCTTTTCCAATATAAAACCCCAAAGCAACACAAGCAGAAGGTAGAGATGTGAAAGGTAGGGGTTTAAGAGGATGGTAGAGGTGAGTGGTGGTGCTCAAAGCAAGCAGCCCTTCCTATGAGGGGAGATTCGTAAAGCTTGCTCTCTGATGGAGCCCAGACTTCTCTAAAAGACAAGACTTTAGTTATCTGCACCCCCTTGGAACAAGGTTTCTGTGCCTTTTCTAGAAATATTCCCCCTTTTTGTTTTTCTCATAGGCCCCACTTAGGTAACGTCATATATTCTAAAAACATTTGACATTCAATTCTGTAATAGACTCTTTCTCCTCCTTCCTTTGTCTGATTAATTTCTTTCCCATTCATTTCAAAACAATTCTCACGCAAGAGATTAGACTTTCTTCTGTCTCTCTTTACTTTGCGGGGACACACACGCCCACTCTCTCTCTCTCTCTTTTTGTGGTTTATTTTTAAAGTACTGTGTGTTTTAAGTAGTTGGTTTTCTCTATTTTTCTTTAATTTTTATCTTGTTAACAATGAAAGAATAAGGTTACTTTTATTTTCATACTCCTCTCTAAGGGGGCTAGAGGTGATTAGGATAGTGTTTTTTTCCAATGAAAATCACATGAATAGTTTTGAATAAGGAAAGTACTGAAGGCACTTGGATATGTAGGCAGCTGTATAGTTTTCATAGAAGGGAAATCCACAGCAGGATGAACATTTACTTTTCTCCCAAAATGTTTGCCTAGGGGAATTAGTGACTAGAAATTTTACTTCCTGGAGTTCATGATACTTGGGTGTATACTATTAGAATGCTTTTTTCTAAATAACTGCTTTCTTTAGTAAATTCCTCCCTTTTTTTTAAGAGAGTTATGCGGTAAAAGTCATTTTAGTTCAAACTGGCTAATAGAATTCCACAATTAAAAGGTAGTCCATCTCAGATAAATCCATTTGTTGACCCAGGTCATCCTAATTTACCTTCATAGTGAATAGTAACTGCTAGTTAAAGTACACTTATTTTTTCACAAATTCTTTCATCACTGAGAAACTCTGCAACGCATTTTAATAAATGCCTATATTAAATAAACAGAAGGACTTTTAGAAGTACTAACTATATTTTCTTACTATGAAGATATAAAATTATGGAGCAGCTTTTCTTCTCAAACACAATAATTAATTCAAATTAAGCTCTTGACAACTCTTTCCAAACTGGCTTTATTAGACACGATATTATTTTGGTGTATTCTAAAGAGACTGAGATGGAAAAAGAAGGTGAATTATATTCTAGAATATAATATAGTGAAACTACAGGCTTCCCTGGTGTCTCAATGGTAAAGAATCTGCCTGCAAAGCAGGAGACATAAAAGACGGGAGTTCGATCCCTGGGTTGGGAAGATCCCCTGGGGAGGGCAACCCACCATAGTATCCTAGCCTGGAGAACCCCATGGACAGAGGAACCTGGTGGGCTACAATCCATAGGGTCACAAAGAATTGGACCCGCTGAAGCGACTGCGCAGCAGCAGCATAATCAAACTACAAAGTCTCTACTGATAGTAGTTTTTCTGTGCACAGTTCTTAAATATACAAAGTGAGTGTTTTATAAATGTAAATGCCTAGGTAACCACCTCACAGATCTAGATACAGAATATCTCCAGCATTTCAGGAGGTTCCCTCATGCCCCCTATCAACATGCAAATGTAATCATTAGTATAACTTATCAGCATGAGTTTATTTTTCCTATTTTTGAACTTTATGTAAATGGAATTGTACAGTATTTCCTCTTTTGAGTCATTTTTTGATGAATATTATGTCTGGGAGATTCATTTAAGTTGTTGCTTGTAGCAATGCTTTGTTCTTTCTCATACTTGAGAGCAAGAATACTATACAATTTATTTTTTTGGCTGGTGAGGGACATTTGAATCAAACTCAGTTTTGGACAATTATGAATAAAGGTTCTATTAACATCTTTGTTCATGTCAAACTAAGAACTCATTATTGAGTACATTCCCAGGTTAGACTTGTTAGGTCATATGTATTTTTAACATTACTATATAGTCAAATAAATTTTCAAAGTGGTTGTGTTGACTATCACTCCCACCAGCAATATATAAGTATTCTAGTCACTCCATGTGTTCACTGTCGCTTTGTTTTGACAGTTATTTTCTTCTTCTACAATTGATATATTATTGTAGTTTAAATTTGCATTTTCCTGATAACGTGTTGAGCACGTTTCCATATGCTTTTGGCTGTAATACTGTTTTTTTTTTTAATTGTTATCTGTAATTACTCAAAAATTCCTTTTGGTCTTTAGTCTTTAATTAACTCTTAATTGCCTTGTCACTGTTTCTTTTTTGTTAGCTGTTTGCAAGCTATACCTAGAGTTGCTAAACATAAGAATCATTGCAGGATGGACCCGCTAATATCTCAAGTTCGAGAGTCAAAGTTAGTGAACAGAAAATGATTGTCTTTATGTTAATGGTCTGATTTTACTAATTTTGTTTTAAATTGAAAGTTTAAACCTCAGTTCAGTTCATTCACTCAGTCGTGTCTGACTCTTTGTGACCCCATGAACCGCAGCACACCAGGCCTCCCTGTCCATCACCAACACCAGGAGTTTAATCAAACTCATGTCCATTGAGTCGGTGATGCCATCCAAACATCTCATCCTCTGTTATTCCCTTCTCCTCCCACCTTCAATCTTTCCCAACATCAGAGTCTTTTCAAGTGAGTCAGTTCTTTGCATCTGGTGGCCAAAATATTGGAGTTTCAGCTTCAACATCAGTCCTTCCAATGAATAATTGGGACTGTATTCCTTTAGGATTGATTGGTTGGAGCTCCTTGCAGTCCAAAATCCTTGCAAGAGTCTTCTCCAATACCACAGTTCAAAAGCATCAATTCTCTGGTGCTCAGCTTTCTTTATAGTCACACTCTCACATCCATACATGACCACTGGAAAAACCATAGCCTTGACTAGACGGACCTTAGTCGGCAAAGTAATGTCTCTGCTTTTTAACATGCTGTCTAGGTTGGTCATAGCTTTTCTTCCAAGGAGCAAGCAACTTTTAATTTCATGGCTGCAGTCATCATCTGCAGTGATTTTGCAGCCCCCCAAAATAAAGTCTGACACTGTTTCCATTGTTTCCCCATCTATTTGCCATGTAGTGATGGGACCAGTTGCCATAATCTTTGTTATCTGAATGTTGAGCTTTAAGCCAACTTTTCACTCTCCTCTTCCACTTTCATCAAGAGGCTCTTTAGTTTTTCTTCACTTTCTGCCATAAGGGTGGTATCATCTGCATATTTAAGGTTATTGATATTTCTCCCAGTAATCTTGATTCCAGTTTGTGCTTCATTCAACCCAGCGTTTCTCATGATATTGTCTGTGTGTAAGTTAAATAAGCAGGGTGACACTATATAGCCTTGATGTCCTCCTTTCCCTATTTGGAACCAGTCTATTGTTCCATATCTTGTTCTAACTTTTGCTTCCTGACCTGCATACAGATTTCTCAAGAGGCTGGTCAGCTGGTCTGGTATTCCCATCTTTTAAAGAATTTTCCACAGTTTGTGTTGATCCACACAGTCAAAGGCTTTGGCATATTCAATAAAGCAGAAATAGATGTTTTTCTGGAACTCTCTTGTTTTTTTGATAATCCAACAGATGTGGGCAGTTTGATTTCTGGTTCCTCTGCCTTTTCTAAAACCAGTTTGAACATCAGGAAGTTTACAGTTCATGTACTGTTGAAGCCTGACTTGGAGAATTTTGAGCATTACTTTACTAGCGTGTGAGATGAGTGCAATTGTGCGGTAGTTTGAGCATTCTTTGGCATTGCCTTTCTTTGGGATTGGAATGAAAGCTGACCTTTTCCAGTCCTGTGGCCACTACTGAGTTTTCCAAACTTGCTGGCATATTGAGTGCAGCCCTTTAACAGCATGATCTTTTAGGATTTGAAATAGCTCAACTGGAATTCCATCACCTCCACTAGCTTTGTTCATAGTGATGCTTTCTAAGGCCCACTTGACTTTGCATTCCAGGATGTCTGGCTCCGGTTGAGTGATCATATCATCATGGTTCTCTGGGTCATGAAGATCTTTTTTGTACAGTTCTTCTGTGTATTCTTGCCACCTCTTCTTAATATCTTCTGCTTCTGTTAGGTCCATACTATTTCTGTCCTTTATTGAGCCCATCTTTGCATGAAATATTCCCTTTATATCTCTAATTTCCTTGAAGAGATCTCTAGCCTTTCCCATTTTATTGTTTTCCTCTATTTCTTTGCACTGATCAAGGAGGAAGGCTTTCTTATCTCTCCTTGCCATTCTTTGCAACTCTGCATTCAAATGGCTATCTTTCCTTTTCTCCTTTGCTTTTCACATCTCTTCTTTTCACAGCTATTTGTAAGACCTCCTCAGGCAACCATTTTGTCTTTTTTCATTTCTTTTCCTTGGGTATGGCCTTTATCCCTGTCTCCTGTACATTGTCATGAACCCCCGTCCATAGTTCATTAGCCACTCTGTCTATCAGATCTAGTCCCTTGAATCTATTTCTCACTTCCACTGTATAATCATAAAGGATTTGATTTAGGTCATACCTGAATGGTCTAGTAGTTTTCCCTACTTTCTTCAATTTAAGTCTGAATTTGGCAATAAGGAGTTCATGATCTGAGCCACAGTCAGCTCCTGGTCTTGTTTTTGCTGACTATATAGAGCTTCTCCATCTTTGGCTGCAAAGAATATAATCAATCTGATTTCGGTGTTGACCATCTGGTGATGTCCATGTGTAGAGTCTTCTCTTGTGTTGTTGGAAGAGGGTGTTTGCTATGACCAGTGCATTTTCTTGGCAAAACTCTATTAGCCTTTGCCCTCCTTCATTCCATACTCCAAGGCCAAATTTGCCTGTTACTTAAAGCTGGTTGTAATTTTTTTTTTTTTTTTTGGTAATAATATTGAAAAGCAAAAAGAAACAAAGAAATAAATTACTTTGTTTTTCTTTCATAATATCCTGTGGTAAATCTTTGGTCAGTTTATAGGTTTTATCAGATATGGTTGTTTTTGGGTTTTTTGAAAGAAAACTATCACAGATAAATACACATTGTTAAGACTGGAATGAGTTGCCTTCAGACAGAAAGAGTTCCTATCACTAAATATATTCAAGCAGAAACTGGTAACCTTTTATCACAGAATTAGAATTTAATTCTTTGCTTTACTGTAAGTTAGATTAGTTACATTTTAAGATTTCTTTAAGCTATAAGAAAATTGGAAATATGGAAATTCTTTCTGATACAAATTTTCAATCACATGCCTTTTTAAGATGGTCACTTTTCATTGACTTACATGACTTTAACAACCACTCTGAACAAAATGTTGTAAAAATTGTATTTTACTTTATGGGTGAAGAAAATAGGTCCTGAAATTGTTTACTCTGATAAATCTATAAAGTGGCAGAGCCTGGAATATTTTGTAGTTTCCACGGTAGAGATCCTGTTTTTCAGTAACCACATTTCTGGGACTGGAATTTATATCCCCAGGGAACAGGAGGAGCAAATAGATAACCAGATGCAGATACTAGGGTTATATATACATACATTTGGAGAACTTACATTAGAGGAAATAGATGGTGCTGAGATGGGATTGTATACATCATGTAGGGTGAAGCTAAGTAGGTGCAATAAGGTTTACGTGAACATAAGTATTTCAGGAACTTGAGAAGGATCAGACTGATAAGAAATACAATGAACATATCTGTTAAGTGAGAAAGAGTACAAGGTCTGTAGAGTTTGGTGAATGGCATCTTGTGAGCATCCTGTGGCTGTGTATCATGGCTGGGAGTAACACAGAGGTGAAGTTGGGGGATTTATAAAATTCTCAGTATACACATTCTGAATGCCTTTTCTGTAATGTTGCAGAGAAGGTAGATATCAATGATGAATACTTAAAACATAAGAAGAAATGGGGAAAAATAAAAGAACATAGCTACTACTTATTCAGCTCCAATGCTGTCTTTTGTACAGACTTTTAAATCAGTGACTTTCAATAAAAACTTTCCAAACCTTAAGTAGGAGCTTGGTAATATATTAGGGAAATACACTGGGCATTATGTCTAAGCATAAAACTCAACTTTTCCCCAAGAAACTTTTGTTCTGTATGTATATATTGAAAACCAGATGAAAAGCCCTGTCTATTTTTTATTGTCTGCAGCGTAGCTGGTGCTTTATCGCTTGCCAAGTCAGGGCCACCTGTGGCTCTGACGTGGCAGCTTTGTGCTTAATAGGCCAGACGTTCTGTTCACAGGAAGGGCCTCCCAAAGCCTAAGTGGAAAGCAAGTGATCACATGACCAGGGTTCTGATTATGAGGACTTGCTGAATACATAATTTGATGTGTTTTGCTTTGAGCCGACACACTAGCCAGTGCTTTTGTTGGCTTCACTGCCAAAGACTTTTGCACACAAACAATTCGCAGCAAGTCGTTTGATTTCCCACACAGGAAACACGGTGTGGAACAATCAGTCCTCTAACTATATATCGTCTCTTTTCCTATTGTTTTCATTCTGTTAAACTCCCAGCCATTAACACATTAGTGGACTAGTTACTGAGACATGGGACCCCACATGGGTATAACACTCATAACCCCAAGATTCTATCCCAGTTTAGTTCAAAGGCTTTTCAGAATCATTTAAAGTGCAAAGTGAGCTTTGATGAGTCAGTAGATAATCTGACCAAGGAGTTTAGCAGCAATAAACTGATGGACTCTTCAATCCATGGGATTTTCCAGGCAAGAATACTGGAGTGGTTACCATTTCCTTCTCCAGGTGATCTTCGAGACCCAGGGATTGAACCCTGGTCTCCCGCCTTGCAGGCAGAATCTTTATGGTCTGAGCCACCAGGGAAGCCCAAATAAATAGATAAGACATATAATCAGCTGGGCTTTCCAGGTGGTGCTACTGGTAAAGAACCCCCTTGCCAATGCAGGAGATGCAAGAGATGTGGGTTTGATCCCTGGGTCTGGAAGATCCCCTGGAGAAGGAAATGGCAATTCGCTCCAGTATTCTTGCCTGGAGAATCCCATGAACAGAGAAGCCTGGTAGGCTACAGTCCATATGGTCGCAGAGTTGGACATGACTGAGCACCTAAATAGAATAGATGAGTTCTTCTAGAAGATTCTAAATGATGTCATATTTTCATCTATTTTTGGTGGTTTGAAAAATGTTTTTTTTTTTTTTTCAATGATTTATTCTGTGCTTTGGATCTCTATGCTAAATACGGCCTGACTTCTAATACAAAATCTATAGGAATTAGGTCTTTAACCTTGGGGGAAGACTGCTGGGCACTCAGGGTCTCAGTTATCCTTAGTTATGCTTGTAAAACAAATAGTTTGGTTAACTGTCCCTGAGGACCATTTCAGTGGTTCTCAGTTTGGTCTGCAGCAGTTATTCTCCTGGGGATCTCTAGAAAGTGCTGTTGCCCACACCCTACCATTGGAGAGTCTGATTTAATGGTCTAGTCCAGTACAAAGCCTGAGTAGTAAAATATAAAACCTTGACTGCATAGCAGAGTCAGCTGGGCAGCTTATAAAATACTGCCTAGTCTGCATGATTCCCTAAAACTTGCCAGGTGACTATAAATGCGCTGCCAAGGTGGGGAGAGTCACTGCTCCAAAACGATATAATGTTTTTTGACAAAAAATATGAAGGAGATGTGTGGGTATGTTGGTGCCGCACAGTGTGTGCATGTAAGGATGCCATCTGCGCATGTGTGCTCAGCCGCTTCAGTCACGTCCAGCTCTGTGACACCATGGACCACAGTCTACTAGGCTCCTCTGTCCATGGGATTTCGAGGCGAGAATACGGATTGGAGTGGGTTTGCCATTTCCTCCTCCAGGGGATCTTTCCCACCCAGGGATCGAACCTGCACCTCCTGTGGCTCCTGCATTGGTAGGTGTATTCTTTAACACTGAGCCACTCGCCCTAAGCAAAAACAGTCATTCATCTATTCACTGACTACTCACTGTACACTATGTTCTTAACTGAGTACTTATAATTATGTTTATAATGCTGCCATTTGCATCAAAGATGTTCTTGAAATCACAAAATTAGAAACATTGGAATACTTTATACTATAGAGAAAAATTAAACATAACTTCCAGACTAAGGCGTTCATGAATCCACCTGTTATAAACGACCATGTAGTGTGCATAAACAATGACTGCTAAAAATGAGCATGGTCTTTTGATTTACTTTTACTCCTAATAATTAAGGATAGAGAACACAGAGATATTCACATGAATATCTTTCATGTGATAAAAGATATTTACCACTTCTTCTGAAAGTAGCCCCAGTTGCAGACAATATGCACTGTAAATTTTAACAAAATATTATTTAGTCATCAATTTAAAACTTTTGGAGAAGGAAATGGCAATCCACTCCAGTACTATTGCCTGGAAAATCCCATGGACAGAGGAGCCTGGTAAGGCTAAGTCCATGGGGTCGCAAAGAGTCGGACACGACTGAGCGACGTTCCCGTTCCCGTTCCGGTTAAAACTTTTAATTCCTGACATAAAAATATTTCTGTGATAATATGATATGAATGAATGTATATAAAAAAGATAAGTGCCTAGCATTGTAGTGGGTTTAGAAATAATTTGAACTTTATAATTTTCTTTTATTTGTAATTGTAACTCTATTATGTATTGCTTAGATTAAAACTTTAAAAAATGCTTATGACAACAAAAATCAGTTAAATTGTAAAGCTAGTTTGATTCCATTAAGCATTTATTTGACATTCTTTTTTTCTTTTTGCTGTTTTGTTTTACCAGTGTATGAAAAGCCTACTAATTATTCTGTAAAGTGTTTTTTGTAATTTTTGTCCTGAGAGAGAGTGCCACTTTGCTGGAATTTTAAGAGAAATTGAGAGAAGATACTATCTAACGTTTTAGTTCACTTCAGCTCAGTTCAGTCGCTCAGTCGTGTCCAACTCTTTGCGACTCCATGAATCGCAGCACGCCAGGCCTCCTTGTCCATCACCAACTCCCGGAGTTCACTCAGACTCGCATCCATCGAGTCAGTGATGCCATCCAGCCATCTCACCCTCGGTTGTCCCCTTCTCCTCCTGCCCCCTGTCCCTCCCAGCATCAGAGTCTTTTCCAATGAGTCAACTCTTTGCATGAGGTGGCCAAAGTACTGGAGTTTCAGCTTTAGCATCATTCCTTCCAAAGAAATCCCAGGGCTGATCTCCTTCAGAATGGACTGGTTGGATCTCCTTGCAGTCCAAGGGGCTCTCAAGAGTCTTCTCCAACACCACAGTCCAAAAGCATCAATTCTTTAGAACTGTCTAATTTTTAAATTATTCTGATTTACAGTTGAAAGAAAAGAAAAGCACCCCACACTCCAAAACAAATGAGCACTATAGGAGGCAAAATAACCCCTTGTCCAAAGATGTCCACCTTCTAATTCCCAGAAACTGTGAATGTGTTGTGTTACAAGGCAAAGGGGCATCATGTTGCAGATGGAATTAATGTTGCTGACCAGCTGACCTTGCCACGCTGGGTGTTTGCTGGGTGATCCAGGTGCACCCAAAGTAATCACAAGCGTCCTTCTAAGCAAAGGAGGGAGGAGTTTCAGAGAAAGGAAGTGCAAGAAAGACTTGGCTTGCGGTTACTGGCTTTACAAATGGTGGAAGGGCCCACAAACCAAGGAGTAGGGGTAGCCTCTAGAAGCTGGAGAAAGCAAGCAAATAGATTCTCCCCTGGAGCCATCAGAGAGGAGCCCTGGCCTCCCAGCACCCTGCTTTGAGCTCAGCGAGACCGTTTGAACTTCTGACCTCCAGAACTGTAAGTTAACAAATTGGTGCTGTTTTTGCCCATTAAGTTTGCAGTAGTTTGTCACAGCAGTAATGGAAGCTAATACAAGTGCTTGTATGATATGTAATGTGAAAAAATATTGCCTGAAATGCTCAAACTTTGGCTTGTGAGGAAGTGCCTTTCTTATCTTTTTCTCTGTTTTGCTTCTCTACTCCTTCTTATATGAAAGTTCTTATTGCTATTTCTCATATTTGCTGCTAATAATGGTGAAATTAGAGCAGTTGTGGAGCAAGAATTTGATTTTTCATATATACCCAAGAGAGTTGTAGAATAGAATGCCCACTATCAAGTGATGAATTGGGAAAGACTAGAAATTAGTGCAAAGGACTTAATTTTTAAAAACTTTAAAGTTTTTTGTAGTAGCCAAGAAGGAGTTACCCTGTGATTTTAAAAATGGAGTCAAAGAAAGGGAAGAATTGCAAACGGTAATAGAAGTGTGAAAATTCAAAGCAATCTAGACTAAGGAAATGATCTTCATTATGGCTTAGGACAGGAAAAAAAATGGCATGATTTTGTATGAGGTCCCGAAAATTATGCTTTGTTGTGGTTCGTTTGCTTAGATCGTTTTTCAGTTGTTCAATGATTAGGAGAGTTAGAAGTGGCAATACTGTTATTATTAGGAAATACCAAAATTATAAGTGAAGTGAAGTCGCTCGGTCGTGTCCGACTCTTTGCTGCCCCGTGGACTGTAGCCCACCAGGCTTCTCCGTCCATGGGATTCTCCAGGCAAGAATACTGGAGTGGGCTGCCATTTCCTTCTCCAAGGGATCTTCTGACCCAGGGATTGAACCCAGGTCTCCCGCATTGGAGGCAGACGCTTTAACCCCATAACCAAAATAGAGGGATTTGGGGTGCAACCACTCAGGGATATCTGGATGCAGAAGTCAGTGTTGACTCCGAATCATAGAATAAAAGCTGTGTTTGTTAACAAATTGTAATATCATGGTTGTCTCTGAGGCAGAAGATGAGAAAACTGCTAAGTATGGAAAAAACATACACATATTGATAAAGGTAAGTTAGGTAAATATGTGTGGTCTTAATTGCTCTGTTTATCACTGAACTGATATATGCCTAGTAATTTGAGATCAGTGATTTAGTGCTTTTTATTTTTTCCTACTGAATGTATGAAGAAATTGAGAGTAGGATATAGGGGTGGGGACAGGGAGCTGGGAGGAGGAGAGGGTCTGGAGAACTTGTAGAGCCGGAGGAAGAAACAGTTGGCAAAAAGGTAAGCGAATATTCCTGTCTTCAGACAGCTTGGAGGATAGTGCATGAACTGTAATGAACTATAGCCCATAGTTTTTTAATCATCAGCATTATTATTTAAACTTTGTTAAAATGTTGAGTTATTTGGTAAATATCCTCAAGTACATCCAAAACATGTTTTGAAGACAAAATAAAATTCTAAAGTCTGAATTACTGAGGGAGGAAAGAGCTAAATAGGGTCTTTTTTATCTTTGTCTCTATGTCTTTCCCCTCTTCTCCAAATGGATTTTTAAAGACAAAAGGGGAAATTACCATTTTCTTTTGTCGAATTACTTGCTGTATTCATTTACTGCTCTTCACATGTTCTAATAGTAAAATATAATCAAATATGCACTGCAAACTTCCTCATAAAGCAGGCTTTCTCAGCTTGGGCACTATTGAAACTTTGGACCAGATGATTCTTTGTGGTGGGAGACTGTGCTGTGCCTTGTGGGATGGTGAGCAGCAACCGTGGCCTCTTATTCTTCACCCACTAGAGGCCCAGAGCAGTTAGGATAACCCAAAATGTCCCTAGATATTTCCACGTGCCCCTGGGGACCAAAATCAACCATGATTAAGAATTGCTGTTCGAGTTTGATTATGTTAGAATGCTACTTGTTGCGTGTAAGCTTGGTTTCAAAGATTAGTTTTTCATTCACCTGCTTTTACCCTTGCTGTGTTCTATAAGTAGCAATTTTCATATCTTTTACTACTGTGGTGAGGAAGATATGGAGAAAGTAACTTTCACTGTTAAATATAGCAGAATTTGGGGAAACTAGAATAATCAAATATAAGCTATTAAGTTAGCAGCCCCAATTTTGCATTTGCATTTGGAAGATATGATTTCTTTGTATATGACAATGGCCGACAAAATGAATTAGGCATTGGGAGTAGCAACTCTGTCAGCTAGCTACCTCATACTATTTGAGTTGGACAGCATATTCAAAAGCAGAGACATTACTTTGCTGACTAAGGTCTGTCTAGTCAAGGCTATGGTTTTTCCTGTGGTCACGTATGGATGTGAGAATTGGACTGTGAAGAAAGCTGAGCACCGAAGAATTGATTCTTTTGAACTGTGGTGTTGGAGAAGACTCTTGAGAGTCCTCTGGACTGCAAGGAGATCCAACCAGTCCATTCTGAAGGAGATCAACCCTGGGATTTCTTTGGAAGGAATGATGCTAAAGCTGAAGCTCCATTACTTTGGCCACCTCATGAGAAGAGTTGACTCATTGGAAAAGACTCCAATGCTGGGAGGGATTGGGGGCAGGAGGAGAAGGGGACAACCGAGGATGAGATGGCTGGATGGCATCACAGACTCGATGGATGTGAGTCTGAGTGAACTCCGGGAGTTGGCGATGGACAGGGAGGCCTGGCGTGCTGCGATTCATGGAGTCGCAAAGAGTCGGACACGACTGAGCGACTGAACTGAACTGAACTGAGGTGGGTGTATTAGTGATATGATATACTTTGATGTAGTGTATAGCTGCTGAGTTAAGAAAGTAAGGGTCTGATTATTGCAGAGTATTTTTTTTAGAGACTCTATTCCCATTTTCACTAGAAAAAAATGTGTCCCCACCTCCTGTAGTTACAATTTTCCCATCTTTCCCCACAGTGCCTGGGGTACAAAATGAAGAAGATCTAGGCACATGGTCCCAGAGTCTTTCTTCTTGGCTTCGGATGTGAGATTTGGGCGGTGTGTTTGTGTACACAAGTGGTTGGTTGACGTCTTTTTTCTTTTAAAAGTACTTGGTAAAAAGGATTTCTTTCTCCCTTTCAATGAATGAAGACTGATACTTCACCAGTCAGCTCTGTGTTTAAAATAATTACAAGCTTATTATAACCATAATGTAGGAGTTGAGAGACGAAGGGAATTTACATGACAGATAAGTTTGTTCAACTTTATGGAATAACGATGTAAAACAAACATAGATGTGAAACAATTGATGGAGAAACATATAAAAGGAAAAAATACAGAAAATTCCATCTGTCTTTACATCTTTAGATTTATCTATACATTCATATCTGAGGTATCAATCATCTATGTTGCCATTTATCTATAATAAAAAATAAATGTCAATCTCATGTTAGAGGAGAACTTGATACTGATTAAGATAGTATATATCTGTTATCTTTATTAGCTATCACTTCAGACTACTTATGATAAGGATTTTGTAATGGTTAAGTTGATAAGTCAGCAAAACTGAGGTGAATCCATTCAGTTCAATCACTCAGTCGTGTCCGACTCTTTGCAACCCCATGAATCGCAGCATGCCAGGCCTTCCTGTCCATCACCAACTCCTGGAATTCACGCAAACTCATGTGCATCGAGTTGGTGATGCCATCCAGCCATCTCATCCTCTGTCATAACCTTCTCCTCCTGCCTCCAATCCCTCCCAGCATCAGGGTCTTTTCCAATGAGTCAACTCTTCTCATGAAGTCGCCAAAGTATTGGAGTGTCAGCATCAGCATCAGTCCTTCCAATGAACACCCAGGACTGATCTCCTTTAGGATGGACTGGTTGGATCTTTTTGCAGTCCAAGGGACTCTTAAGAGTCTTCTCCAACAACACAGATCAAAAACATCAATTCTTTGGCTCTCAGCTTTCTACACAGTCCTACTATCACATCCATACATGACCACTGGAAAAACCAGAGCCTTGATTAGACAGACCTTTGTTGGCAAAGTAATATCTCTGCTTTTCAATATACTATCAAGGTTGGTCATAACTTTCCTTCCAAGGAGTAAGCATCTTTTAATTTCATGGCTGCAGTCACAATCTGCAGTGATTTTGGAGCCCCCCAAAATAAAGTCTGACACTGTTTCCAGTGTTTCCCCATCTATTTCCCATGAAGTGATGGGGCTGGATGCCATGATCTTCATTTTCTGAATTTTGAGCTTTAAGCCAGCTTTTTCACTCTTCTGTTTCACTTTCATCAAGAGGCTTTTTAGTTCCTCTTCAATTTCTGCCATAAGGGTGGTATCATCTGCATATCTGAGGTTATTGATATTTCTCCCAGCAATCTTGTTTCCAGCGTGTGTTTCTTCCAGCCCAGCGTTTCTCATGATATACTCTGCATATAAGTTAAATAAGCAGGGTGACAATATGCAGCCTTGATGTACTCCTTTTCCTCTTAGGAACCAGTTCTTTGTTCCATGTCCAGTTCTAACTGTTTCTTCCTGCCCTGCATACAGATTTCTCAAGAGACAGGTCAGGTGGTCTGGTATTCCCATCTCTTTCAGAATTTTCCACAGTTTATTGTGATCCACACAGTCAAAGGCTTTGGCATAGTCAATAAAGCAGAAATAGATGTTTTTCTGGAACTCTCTTGCTTTTTCCATGATCCAGTGGATGTTGCCAATTTGATCTCTGGTTCCTCTGCCTTTTCTAAAACAAATTTGAACATCAGGAAGTTCACAGTTCATGTATTGTTGAAGCCTGGCTTGGAGAATTTTGAGCATTACTTTACTAGCATGTGAGGTGAGTGCAATTGTGTGGTAGTTTGAGCATTCTTTGGCATTGCCATTCTTTGTGATTGAAATGAAAACTGACCTTTTCCAGTCCTGTGGCCACTGCTGAGTTTTCCAAATGTGCTGGTATATTGAGTGCAGCACTTTCACAGCATCATCTTTCAGAATTTGAAATAGCTCAACTGGAATTCCATCATCTCCACTAGCTTTGTTCATAGTGATGCTTTCTAAGGCCCACTTGACTTCACATTCCAGGATGTCTGGCTCTAGGTGAGTGATCACACCTTCGTGGTTATCTGGGTCATGAAGATCTTTTTTGTACAGTTCTTCTGTGTATTCTTGCCAGCTCTTCTTGATATCTTTTGCTTCTGTTAGGTCCATACCATTTCTGTCCTTTATTGAGCCCATCTTTGCATGAAATGTTCCCTTGGTATCTCTAATTTTCTTGAAGAGATCTCTAGTCTTTCCCATTCTGTTGTTTTCCTCTATTTCTTTGCATTGATCACTGAGGAAGGCTTTCTTATCTCTCCTTGCTGTTCTTTGGAACTCTGCATTCAGATGTTTTATATCTTTCCTTTTCTCCTTTGCTTTTCACCTCTCTTCTTTTTGCAGCTATTTGTAAGGCCTCGTCAGACAGCCAATTTGCTTTTTGCATTTCTTTCCCATGGGAATGGTCGATCCCTGTCTCCTATATAATGTCACGAACCTCCGTCCATAGTTCATCAGGCACTCTATCAGATCTAGTCCCTTAAATCTTTTTCTCACTGCCACTGTAGAATCATAAGGGATTTGATTTAGGTTATACCTGAATAATTGCAGTCTAATAATTGCAGACAAGAATATATATGAAAATTTGAAAGTGAGTAAGATTTTACAACATGTTTTAGGTATACACAAAACTGTTTTTGAAAGTGCAAAGGGGAGGAGGAAAAGAGGAAAAGGTGGAACTAAATGCAGTAACTGGGACACAATTGAGATAATTAGGGATGGAGATGGGGGATGAAGCAAGTACAAAAACTTCAGAAAATCATGGACGTGTGTAAGTAAAAATAGCATAGGATGAAGAAAGGGAAACTTAGAAAGGTGATACTGAATAATAAGATCATCCTTAATGTTTCTTTATTCATCACAAGAAAGACCCTTACAAATCTGTAAAAAGTGCTTCTGAGAAGGCAAGGATCAGAGACTGTTTCAGACAGCTTTAATTTAGACGGATCTCTTTGGAAGGGCTCTCCTTAAGTGATTCTGGATGATCTCCCATTAATGCTAAATCATTAGGAACAAAAGATTTCTGGGAAGCAAAATACTTTAAGGGATTACTGATTTGGTTAATTAGATCTGCTTGGATTTAATGAGTTCATACCCCTGTGGTGGTGTCAGTTGGGTCACTGAGTTTCATTCCTGAGGAAAATCTGTTGTCAGGCAGCAGAGTAATGACAGTCAGGCCTAAAATGCCACATGAGCTTGTAGCGACTTTAAATATCAACCAGTACAATGTGTTGAAACAGGATAACTGGAACATTTCAAAGGCTAAGGCCTTACATAAAACCTTTAATGTCAGGGAGTAATATATTATGAAATGTCATGCTTGGATTTTATGAGTGAGACAATGACAGAGTCCTTTTTAATAAAATACTCTATTCAAAGTAATATACATTTCAATATTGCTCATATGCATCAAAATAGGTTCAATTTCATTTACTCCCCAAAGGGGAATAAGAAGGACATATACTAATTCTCTTCTTTTTATCTTGCTCCCAAATGATGTTGTCAGTAGGAAATAAATCTACTCTGTAATAGGAGATTTGTTCTGCATATGAATAAAATTTCCAAAACTTTAAAAAAATATTAAAAATTTTTACTTCAAGTGAATAAATAATAATGATGTAGAATGTCCTAAAGGTAAAGGGATGTGTCTATAGCCAGTGTGAAGGCCGTGCATTTGTATGCAATATACACTTCTAATTAACATCACTGTGTGATGACATACACATTCATAGGAAAAAAATGCTTTTTATTCATGACATTCTATGGTTTATTTGTTTTATTCTTTATAAATTTGCAATATCAACACTTGGATAGAGAATGAAAATATACTTTATAAACATTTTATAGAATTATATCCTACTACATAGATAACTTGGAGAAAATTTACCCTTTTAACCTTGTGA
The DNA here is from genome assembly GCF_001704415.2 of Capra hircus. NCBI lineage: Eukaryota > Metazoa > Chordata > Mammalia > Artiodactyla > Bovidae > Capra > Capra hircus. The sequence goes on along the minus strand of NC_030811.1, from coordinate 99,607,356 downwards.
GGGCTGTTTTCATTGCATTAAAGTATATAGATACCTGGTGAAAATTCATCATTTGTAATAGCATTGTGGTATTATAATTTCTTTTAGAAGTAATATTTACCTTTCAATCTAGAAAGATCTTCTAGGATTTACTCTTCCAAATCATTTCATAAATTTCTTTACAAATAAGTAAGCTTAGTTTTCAGAGGAGAAGATGGCACCCCACTCCAGTACTCTTGCCTGGAAAATCCCATGGGCGGAGGAGCCTGGTGGGCTGCAGTCCATGGGGTCACGAAGAGTCGGACATGACTGAGCGACTTCACTTTCACTTTTCACTTTCATACGTTGGAGAAGGAAATGGCAACCCACTCCAGTGTTCTTGCCTGGAGAATCCCAGGGACGGCGGAACCTGATGGGCTGCCGTCTATGGGATTGCACAGAGTCGGACACGACTGAAGCGACTTAGCAGCAGCAAACTTAGTTTTATGATGAGAGTCAGTTGACCTTCTGGATCTTAATTGGCTCAGTTCTTATTGAAATTGCAATGGCTATAGCTATCTTGTATCTTATTTTTCTTTTGCCCTTTACCATGCTCAGTTGTTAAGTTGCATGAGACTCTTTTGCAACCCCTTGGACTGTAGCCTGCCAGGCTCCTTTGTCCATGGTATTCACCAGGTGAGAATACTGTAGTGGGTTGCCACTTGCTTCTTTAGGGGACCTTCCAGACCTAAGGATGAAACCTGTGTCTACTGCGCCTGCTGCATTGGAAGGCGGGTTCTTTACCACTGAGCCACCTGGGTAGCCCCTGAAAAAAACTGTTTGGTGGCCCAGATGGTAAAGAATCAGCCTGCAAAGCAAGAGACTCGAGTTCGATTCCTTGGTCAGACAGATCCTCTGGAGAAGGCAATGGCAACCCATTCCAGTAATCTTGCCTAGAGAATTTCATGAACAGAGGAGCCTGGTGGGCTACAATCTGTGGAGTGGCAAAGAGTGGGATACGACTGAGCAACTAACACTTTTTCATAGTTATCTTAGTTTAGCTCCATTGTAGAAACGTACCCTGGTAAAAATGAGTGAAAGCTCTTAAGTGAAAGAAGAATAATTAAAACATGCTTTTGTTCATGCTTTATCAAAATCTTAAAGAGGTGGTTGATGCACCAGGCAATCTCATCTAAAACGTGGTATAATAAGATAATCTAGCTTGTGAAAAGTAAAAGTGGTATAATAAGGTCTTGCTGACTTGTTGACGTCAACTCTGGTTCAAGGAATCCTAGTGTTGACCGTCTTCTCTGCCTGCTCATTTCCTTGACGTTTGATAGTGACATCATGGATGAACAAGCTGTCTATATATTTTGTCCAGTGAATGTGGATATCAACTGTTATCTGAAAGATAAATGTTAAGAGAGATGGATATTCAGATAACGTTTTAAACAAAGTAGAGGTCATATGAAACAAAGCTCCTGGAAGTCATCTTGAGATCGCGTTTCTTTGTGTTGTACAAAATCCTATGGATATTGGACTATAATCCTTTTGTCTAATGAATGCTACACTCCATCGTAATATTAATAGCTATAACATAATGAGTCATTATATAGTGTTTTATGGTATTTTTTTTGTAAGGAATTATCTAATAAACTGATTAAAAATGGCCAAGATGACAGTGAGACTAGTCTTGCAAAAAGTGTTCTATAAACATTATTTGTGGGCATATAAGTAGTATCTTTTTGGTCAAATATCTCTGTTGTCTGTTCAATCTATAAATATTTTTGTACTCTCATGTGCATAAATTCTACATCTTTACTTACAGTATTATCAGCGAAAATACTTTAAGAGTAGGTTCAGATAATATTTCTGCTGTAATGGCTCAGTAAAATCTAGCATGTGTATGGGCAGTGGTTCAAGGTTGAAGAAATCAAGCAGGCAGCTGTGGAAACAGTGATATTAAAATTCTTCAAGTGGGAGTGGAGGGGAGTCTGGAAAAACTAGCTGATACTACAGCTTCTTGTTGTAGCATGGGAAATGAAAGATTGGGGTGGTTGCATACTATTCAGCGTGGAAATGAGTAGGGAATGAGGCTCTGCTTTTTCAAACAATGAAGAAAATTCAGCTCAAATAATGAAAAATTTAAAATGTCAGGACTGTGTATTATTAATGATATTAAGCAGGTTTGCAGTTAATTCATATGGTTACATTTTGGTATTTTTGAGACTGCAAGCAGGAAAGCTTGGAGAACCTAAACCAACATTAGTAAAGTTTCATGAAGTAAAGTCATTTACGTAGAGAATTTGTGGAAAGATATGTAGACAGAAAAGCTACTTAAAATATCCTCACATGATACATTTAAGCCAATGGTAGAACAAATAGGAAGCTCTGACTAGGCTGTGATTCTGTTTTTTAAAGTCTATCTAGTGAAAAAAATGGTGTTAGTGCTATGTAACTTCAGTAATTTGATAAAGAGTTAGGAGTTGCCTCCTAACAGGCAGCTTTGTAGGGACTCTCTGTGTCTAGATTCAGGGTTCTAAACTTTTGTTTGAAACTGATTATGTATAAGATGCAATGCAAAATTCTAATCTCAAGATATTGTGGCTGTAAACATCTCAATGATGTATTTAGTTCAATTCAGTTGCTCAGTCATGTCCGAGTCTTTGCTACCCCATGAACCACAGCACGCCAAGCCGCCCTGTCCATCACCGACTCCCAGAGTCCACCCAAACCCAAGTCCATTGAGTCGGTGATGCCATCCAACCATCTCATCCTCCATCGTCCCCTTCTCCTCCTGCCCCCAATCCCTCTGAGCATCAGAGTCTTTTCCAATGAGTCAGCTCTTCGCATCAGATGGCCAAAATACTGGAGTTTCAGCTTCAGCATCAGTCCTTCCAATGAACACTCCAGGACTGATCTCCTTTAGGATGGACTGGTTGGATCTCCTTGCAGTCCAAGGGACTCTCAAGAGTCTTCTCCAACACCACAGTTCAAAAGCATCAATTTTTTGGCGCTCAGTTTTCTTCACAGTCCAACTCTCACATCCATACATGACCACTGGAAAAACCATAGCCTTGACTAAATGGGCCTTTGTTGGCAAATGCTTTTTATTTAAAGTTCCCCTCAAATGTAAGAAACAAAGTACATAAGCGGTCATGTTTTCTTCTATGTAGAATTCATTCTATGAAAATGATGATCTTCTATTATATGACTTTAATATTTACCCAGTTTAGAATAGATTTAGCACATTCCAGCCATACCAGTTCTGGAATTAAGTCTATCATTTGTTGCTTACTATATCTGGTACTAAAAAAAATTACATAATGATATGTTGCTAGGTTCCATTCTAGTTATGAGGTGATTCTGCACTGGTATCAATAGATTCCGTGAGATCCTAGCAGTTAACCACTGAGCAAACCCATGTTCAATGAAAGAATATAATGGGAAATCAGGGCCTCCTTCACATTTTGAGACTATTGGCAATATCAAAACAGGGTTATAAAAATTGTGGATAATTTCATAAAATAATAAGCATATGTACATATATGTTACACTATAAATGTGAATGTAGAAAATATTTCTCCCGAAGTTATCAAAATCTCCAGGCCCCTATTTTTTTATAATGGCAGAAAATATGGTTTTAGTCAATTTATTATCAGACCTTAAATATGCATAAAGAAACTTGTATATCTCAATTTAATTCCTATTTCAAGTTTCTTTACCTTTAGGGATAAAATGTATTCAATTATCATGTATTACGGTGGTATCTAAAGCCTCTCTTTAGGGGAAAGGCATCTGTTCCATGTCTCAGCTTCTGTCCAAATTGGCATAAAGTGAGATGTTCAGTTTTCCATTGTGTTCTCTGGTGTCTGCCTGCTTCAAGTTGGCATATGCTGAGAAGTACGTATTTTCACCTGGGCTTCAGACTGTAATCCATGCTCATTTCCTCAGCCTGCTTTTCTGAGTTGGAACCTGGGTGTCTGTCTTGGAATCCACTGACCTTGTCCTCTCTTTTGAAGCACACAGAAGTTCAGGTGACCCTCTCCTTTTTGAGGCTTATAGAAGATTATGAGTTGCTTTGGGCCATTGGTGACCATGGACAACCTTTTCAGCAATCTCTGCATTATTACTTTTATTCCATTAGGTCATATCAAACAATTTCCAAGGCATCATGTTTCTAGAAAGATACCAGGCACTGTTCTCTTCTCTGAGTATCTGAATTTTTAAGGGATATATTATGTATCTGATCATGCTGGATTATCTGTCTCCTTTCCCTTTGGGTATAATCCTGGGGGGAGGAGGTGGTGATATACGCCAGATGACTTCAGAAAGACATGGCAAGCAAGATCTTACTCTGGCTGCTGCTTCCTTTTCTGTCCCCAACTTGTGGATTCTTCAGTTTATGGTAGCAAGAATCTGACAGTTAATGTTTTCATTTATTCTTCTCAAATGTATTACTTGTGCAGATACTTGTTTCATCTTACTGTCTCTGCCAGAACTTTAACTTTTATTTCGAAGTGGAAAAGTCAAGGTCTGACTGTTTACACCCTGTTGTGGATAAGCTGTGAGCTCACCTGTCTGAGGTGAGAGGTCAAGGTTACCCTGGCTGTTTCCTAAAATGGATGTATAATCACGATTCAAAAGGGGATTGCCAAAGAATAGTAGATACATGAGCAGTGTGAAAATATTCTCACCATATTTCCATTTACAGCTAAGACTTTTTTCATAAGAACAAAATTTGTAATAGCTGTAGACTCCTAAAGTAATAGGAATAAAGTCATTTAGGGTAAAACCAAAAAGTCTACATTCAAACCCTTTCCTGAATGCAAGGCCCAGGCAAAATTGTAATCCTGGCCATAAGCGTATCAGGTCTTGCCTTGAGCCAGTCAAGCATGAAAACAGAAGTACTGATATGGTAAACTGCACCAAAATCAATCTACTCCAAATCTTGTGAACATGATAAAAAAATCAAACCCCGCACTAATAGAATTTGATGGCAAATCTTCAGAGAGAAAAATCTGCGAGGCTTTGAGGTACACATAGGTCATCAAATTTTGCTAAGAGTTTACAAAGTCAGTTCAGTTCAGTTCAGTCGCTCAGTCGTGTCCGACTCTTTGCGACCCCATGAATCGCAGCACGCCAGGCCCCCTGTTCACTACCATCTCCCAGAGTTCACTCAGACTCACGTCCATTGAGTTAGTGATGCCATCCAGCCATCTCATCCTCGGTCGTCCCCTTCTCCTCCTGCCCCCAATCCCTCCCAGCATCAGAGTCCTTTCCAATGAGTCAACTCTTCTCATGAGGTGGCCAAAGTACTGGAGTTTCAGTTTTAGCATCATTCCTTCCAAAGAAATCCCAGGGCTGATCTCCTTCAGAGTGGACTGGTTGGATCTCCTTGCAGTCCAGAGGACTCTCAAGAGTCTTCTCCAACACCACAGTTCAAAAGCATAAATTCTTTGGCGCTCAGCCTTCTTCACAGTCCAACTCTCACATCCATACATGACCACTGGAAAAACCATAGCCTTGACTAGATGGACCTTAGTTGGCAAAGTAATGTCTCTGCTTTTGAATATGCTATCTAGGTTGGTCATAACTTTTCAAGGTTGGTGTTCTTGTGTGAAGTGGCATTTGTTGTGTAAAGAGGCAGGGTTCATTATCTGAGGCTATCTGATTTGCTGTTTGACGAAGCCAGTGAAGAAGAAAAATCTTCATGCTTTCATTTTCTTTTAGAAAGGCATTTTCCCTCTTATCTTTTTGTATGTATGCTCACCATTTAGTTTTTAGTTTTCCACCATGATTAGATTGTCTGGAAGAGTATATGCAGCTGGATTAGAGGAGTTAACATATTTTTCTCTGAAATTAAGATATTTGTATAACAGTCATCCAGCTTTTTAAAAAAATGTTTTTTTTTTTAATTTATAGTAAAAGTCACAGAAAATAAGACACCATTTTAACATATTTAGCTGTATAGTTCAGTGGCACTAAGTACATTCACATTGCTGTGCATCTCTCACCATCATCCATCTGAATTTTTCACTTTCCTAAACTGAAGCTGTTTCCTTTTAATACCAAATCTCCATTCCCCAACCCTAGCCCGTGGCATCTACCAGTGTTCTTTCTGACTCTGTGAACCTGACTATTCTAGGTACCTCATGTAAGTGAACTCAGACAGAGTGTTTCTGCATCTACTTTGTATTGGAATGCATTTTTAAATGTTAACTTAATATAAGTCCTACAAAGAGATGGTTCCTTTTCTCCTCTCTGTGCTATACAGTAGGTTCTTGCTAGTTTTCTTTTATGCATTATGATGGGGAGAAGACAATGATGTCTGGGGCTTTCAACTATCTTTATATAGTCTCATTATTACTTATAAAATATACTGAGTAGAATCCCAGTTCCTCTGTAGAATGAACGTTGAGGTCTCCACTAGAAAACCCATTGATAACCTAAAGACCCAACATTATTATAACACTCTTCTATTGATAAACTTAAACCACATCTCCTGTAAAAAGAAATGTGAGCAGGTGATTCTTCATACAGCACAGGCAAAAATTAAGCACTGTATGCAATCACGTAACTCAGAGGTATTCTAAGCTTTTGGTATTATATTCCTTTATTCATATGTCTTTGCTTCTTTTTTAATTTCCTTTTTCCTTCTATATATAATTGGACTTTAACCTCAGTATTGTATCCATGCTATGAAACCATATCAGTAAGTATTCTTTGAAAATGTGATTTAAAAAAATGGAGGTATGATAACTCAGTAATATGGATGTATCATGTTGTTTTTAAACCATTTTCTAATACATGATATTCACGTGTGGTGAACTGTGGTGTTGGAGAAGACTCTTGAGAGTCCCTTGGACTGCAAGGAGATCCAACCAGTCCATCCTAAAGGAAATCAGTCCTGAATATTCATTGGAAGGACTGATGCTGAAGCTGAAACTCCAATACTTCAGCCACCTGATGCGAAGAACCGGTTCATTGGAAAAGACCACGATGCTGTGAAAGACTGAAGGCAGGAGGAGAAGGGGACGACAGAGGATGAGATGGTTGGATGGCATCACTGACTTGATGGACATGAGTTTGAATAGCCCTGGGAGTTGGTGATGGACAAGGAGGCCTGGCGTACTGCAGTCCATGGGGTCACAGAGTCGGACACAACCGAGAGACCAAATGTAACTGAATGCGTGATATTCAGAATATTTCTAATTATTATAAACAGATCTGTAAATATACTCTTATTTGTGCATTTTTCTAATTAGTTGTTTGGGATAACTTTCAGGATTTAGAACTAGTAGGTTAGTGTCAAGAGCATCTTTATGATCTTTGATATATATGTATTTACATATACGTGTGTATATATATATGGTATATATTAAGTTGCTCTCCAGAAATTTTGTACAGGTTAAAACTTCTCCAGGATATAATTACTTTAAGTATTGAAGTTAAATGTCTCAGCAGGTCAGCATCCTGCCTGCCAGAGGAAGAGAATCTTTTACTAGGCTTTGGTGGAATAATTCATAATTCATATGCTATTTATTACTATTGTGTTTCATTAACCTATACCTAGCATTTGTTTGGAGGAGGGTCTATGCGTTATGCGAGGAGAGACATTAGTTTTTGTCTCTATTTCCTTAAATACAGAAGTACTGTTTAAATGAAACATAAATAACTCACATATACACACAAATATGTCATCCCTATCTACACTCTTAGCCTTCTGAGATTATTCCAGAGACTTTCAGAGCTTCTGACTGTTCAGCAAACAGTTACATTCTGTGCTCAGGTTTTATATAGCTCCTGGAATGCTCTTACTTGGTTGAAGTTCTTCCCTTAATATTCATGCTTAATTCAAATCCATTTCCTTGGCAAAGCTTTCCAAGAGATCCTTTTTCAGTTATATAGTTAGAATCAGTTACTTTTTGCTCTATTTTCCTTCTGGTCATACCTTTCGTTCATCTGATTAAAGACTGACTTTCAAAGTTTTCTACAACTGGATTCAGTTCAGTTCAGTTCAGTCGCTCAGTCGTGTCCAACGCTTAGCGACCCCATGAATCACAGCACGCCAGGCTTCCCTGTCCATCACCAACTCCCAGAGTCTACCCAAACCCATGTCCATCAAGTTGGTGATGCCATCCAGCCATCTCACCATCTGTTGTCCCCTTCTCCTCCTGCCCCCAATCCTTCCCAGCGTCAGGGTACAACTGGATTATAACTTACCAAATAAAGTATTGAAGTTTGTATTCACAATACTCTCCCTCCCAGGACTTTGTATGGCTGATGTGTTCAGTAAAGTGTTAATTGGATTGAGTAGAAATAACATAAAGAGATGATGGTATCTGTTTAGTAAAATTCATCTATTTAGGTCTCCATCTGTCATGTTGCATGAGACAAAGTTTGTGCAATTAGTAATTTCATCTTACGTAACAGTATAGGTGAAGGGGATAGGCTTTACTGGGAAAAGGAAAATTTCACAGAGAAAGGAAAGCATGAGTTTCCATGATCCCCACATCATGTGGTTGAGACACATGCAAAGATGGGGCACAGCTGTGTGGGTGTGGATTCTGATGGACAGACCTCACCCCACTTTAGTTCTGAGAACTACCTCATCTGTGGAATAAAACATATCAGGCAGTCTGGATTTAGTGTACCAGCTGTTTAATAAGTTACCTGGGAATGCTAGCTGCTCAAGACCAGGAAACTTTGAACCAGTGGGGTATTGTGGCCCTTCATACTGGGGGAAGGAAAACACTGGTCCCTTTGGAAACTGAGTTTAGGTGCAGCCTGAGGCTTCCCTGATGGCTCAGACAGTTAAGAATCTGCCTGCAATATGGGAGACCTGCTTTTGACCCTTGGGTTGGGAAGATCCCCTGGAGAAGGGAATGGCAACCTACTCCAATATTCTTGCCTGCAGAATTCCATGGACAGAGGCTCTAGTCCGTGAGGTTGTAGAGACAGACACCACTGAATGACTAAGGTTCCTTATACAGGCAACCCACCGTGGGCTTCCTGGTCATTTTCAGATCACTCCATTCATCGTTCCATCAACCATTCCCCTTCATGGAGGACATATTTCGAGGCATATACCAATCACCCTTTTATCCTTATGTTTCCTTTACTTGTTTTCCAGCAGCATTCAAGTGTATTACATGTTCAGTTCAGGTCAGTCACTCAATCGCGTCCGACTCTTTGCGACCCCATGAATTGCAATACGCCAGGCCTCCCTGTCCATCACCAACTCCTGGAGTTCACACAAACTCATGTGCATCGAGTCTGTGATGCCATCCAGCCATCTCACCGTCTGTTGTCCCCTTCTCCTCCTGCCCTCAATCCCTCCCAGCATCAGAGTCTTTTCCAATGAGTCAACTCTTCGCATGAGGTGGCCAAAGTATTGGAGTTTCAGCTTTAGCATCAGTCCTTCCAATGAACACCCAGGACTGATCTCCTTTAGAATGGACTGGTTGGATCTCCTTGCAGTCCAAGGGACTCTCAAGAGTCTTCTCCAACAACACAGTTCAAAACCATCAATTCTTCGGTGCTCAGCTTTCTTTATAGTCCAACACTCACAACATACATGACCACCGGAACAACCATATCCTTGACTAGACGGACCTTAGTTGGTAAAGTAATGTCTCTGCTTTTGAATATGCTATCTAGGGTGGTTATAACTTTCCTTCCAAGGAGTAAGCGTCTTTTAATTTCATGGCTGCAATCACCATCTGCAGTGATTTTGGAGCCCCCCAAAATAAAGTCTGACACTGTTTCCACTGTTTCCCCATCTATTTCACAAGAAGTGGTGGGACCAGATGCCATGATCTTCGTTTTCTGAAGGTTGAGCTTTAAGGCAACTTTTTCACTTTCCTTTTTCACTTTCATCAACAGGCTTTTTAGTGCCTCTTCACTTTCTGCCATAAGGGTGGTGTCATCTGCATATCTGAGGTTATTGATATTTCTCCTGGAAATCTTGATTCCAGCTTGTGCTTCTTCCAGCCCAGCGTTTCTCTTGATGTACTCTGCATCTAAGTTAAATAAGCAGGGTGATGATATGCAGCCTTGACGTACTCCTTTTCCTATTAGGAACCAGTTCTTTGTTCCATGTCCAGTTCTAACTGTCGCTTACTGACCTGCATATAGGTTTCTCAAGAGGCAGGTCAGGTGGTCTGGTATTCCCATCTCTTTCAGAATTTTTCACAGTTTATTGTGATCCACACAGTCAAAGGCTTTGGCATAGTCAATATAGAAATAGATGATTTTCTGGAATTCTCTTGCTTTTTCCATGATCCAGCAGATGTTGGCAATTTGATCTCTGGTTCCTCTGCCTTTTCTAAAACAAATTTGAACATCAGGAAGTTCATGGTTCATGTATTGCTGAAGCCTGGCTTGGAGAATTTTAAGCACTACTTTACTAGTGTATGAGACGAGTGCCATTGTGTGGTAGTTTGAGCATTCTCTGGCATTGCCTTTCTTTGAGATTGGAACAAAAACTGACCTTTTCCAGTCCTGTGGCCACTGCTGAGTTTTCCAAATTTGCTGGCATATTGAGTGCAACACTTTCACAGCATCATCTTTCAGGATTTGAAATAGCTCAACTGGAATTCCATCACCTCCACTAGCTTTGTTCGTAGTGATGCTTTCTAAGGCCCACTTGGCTTTGCATTCCAGGATGTCTGGCTCTAGGTGAGTGATCACACATCGTGGTTATCTGGATCTTTTTTGTACAGTTCTTCTGTGTATTCTTGCCACCTTTTCTTAATATATTTTGCTTCTGTTAGGTCCATACCATTTCTGTCCTTTATCAAGCCCATCTTTGCATGAAATATTCCCTTGGTATCTCTAATTTTCCTGAAGAGATCTCTAGTCTTTCCCATTCTGTTGTTTTCCTCTATTTCTTTGCATTGATCACTGGGGAATGCTTTCTTATCTCTCCTTGCTGTTCTTTGGAACTCTGCATTCAAATGGGAATATCTTTCCTTTTCTCCTTTGCTTTTTGCTTCTCTTCTTTCTGCAGCTCTTTGTAAGGCCTCCTCAGACAGCCATTTTGCTTTTTTGCATTTCTTTTCCATGAGGATGGTCATGATCCCTGTCTCCTGTATAGTGTCACGAACCTCCATCCGTAGTTCATCGGGCAGTCTGTCTATCAGTAGTCCCTTAAATCTATTTCTCACTTCCACTGTATAATCATAAGGGATTTGATTTAGGTCATACCTGAATGGTCTAATGGTTTTCCCTACTCTCTTCAATTTAAGTCTTGATAACCCCATGAACAGTATGAAAAGGCAAAATTATAGGATGCTGAAAGAGGAGCTCCCTAGGTTGGTTGGTGCCCAGTATGCTACAGGAGATCAGTGGAGAAATAACTCCATAAAGAATGAAGGGATGGAGCCAAAGCAAAAACAATATCCAGTTGTGGATGTGACTGGTGATAGAAGCAAGGTCTGATGCTGTAAAGAGCAATATTGCATAGGAATCTGGAATGTTAGGTCCATGAATCAAGGCAAATTGGAAGTGGTCCAACAGGAGATGGCAAGAGTGAACATCGACATTCTAGGAATCAGCGAACTAAAATGGACTGCAATGGGTGAATTTAACTCAGATGACCATTATATCTAATACTGTGGGCAGGAATCCCTTAGAAGAAATGGAGTAGCCATTATGATCAACAAAAAAGTCTGAAATGCAGTACTTGGATGCAATCTCAGAAATGACAGAATGATCTCTGTTCATTTCCAAGGCAAACCATTCAATAATATGGTAATCCAAGTCTATGCCCTGACAAGTAATGCTGAAGAATAGGAAGTTGAAAGGTTCTATGAAGGCCTACAAGACCTTTTAGAACTAACACCCAAAAAAGGTGTCCTTTTCATTATAGGGGACTGCAATGCAAAAGTTGGATGTCAAGAAACACCTGGAATAAAAGGCAAATTTGGCCTTGGAGTACGGAATGAAGCAGGGCAAAGGCTAATAGAGTTTTGCCAAGAAGACGCACTGGTCATAGCAGACACCCTCTTCAAACAACACAAGAGAAGACTCTACACCTGGACAACAGCAGATGGTCAACACTGAAATCATATTGATTATATTCTTTGTAGCCAAAGATGGAGAAGCTCTATACAGTCAGCAAAAAACAGGACTGGGAGCTGACTGTGGCTCAGATCATGAACTCCTTATTGCCAAATTCAGACCTCTAGACCATTCAGGTGTTACATGTTAGGTGCTGTGAAAAATGAAGAAGAAATAAAAAGTAACATAGTATTCACACATAAAGTGCTTACTGTTCAGTGGAGCTCTGTTCTAATGTAATTGATTCAGAAAACAAGCTTTGGAAATTTTTATGCCTAAAGTAGAATTATATTAGTTTTCTAAAAATAGTAACTTAGTTAAATAAACATGGACAATAAAGCCAGTTGTGGCTTTATAAGATGGAAACATTACAAATATTAATTTGCTAAACAGCTATATCTGAATATAATTCATCTTTCCTAACAATTTTGCTTTTTTCTTAAATTATGTGTCCCCTTTTAATTTTGAACTCTTGTACTCTCTCTGGGGAACCTCTATGTAAGTTCAAGAATTATAGAGATATATAGTCATTTATGAAATGAAAACTAAAATCATAATACTCATAATATATCTGTTTGTTTCTATGAATTTGCAAGGATTAAAAAGAATGAAAATATTAAATAAAATATTAAAATGAAAATATTAAATAAAAAATATTAAAAATAATGAGATACGTGAAGACAACTTATTTATAGTAATAAAACTTTATATACTAAGATTTCATTGATGAACTTCTACCTATGATGAAACTCATTCATAGTCTGGTTTTCCTGGGGTTTCCAGCCCAGCTGCTCAGTTCCCCTTTGAAAGATGAAGCACACTGAGGTGTGAGGTGTCCATATCTGCAACCCCTCGACTTCCTCGGTGGCTAACCTGATCCCCATGGCACTCTGGGTAACAAAAATTAACTGCCTTTTCTCAGGTGCGACAAACAGGTTATTCCTGGGATAGATTTACTAAAGGACATGATAAAGTTCACTAATGTACACTTGAGGCCAAACAAAGCAAAAAACAACACATGGGCATTATTATGGTCAAGATATATGAGGTAGGTTTACAGCCAAACTCAATCGATTTAATACTGCTGATTTCAAACACTCAGTCTTTGTGAGTCTGTAGTTTACATCTTTTCTCTTGGGAATAAATGAATGCCCTGTTTGGAGACTATCCCTAAGACCTGGCCTCAGCTTCCCAGTACTTTTGAATGAACTTGAAATAAGCAGTCAACTGCTCCTATAACTGACTGTGGTATATGTGAAAGATTCTGGCAAAATCAGGACTAAGAGTAGAGCTGGTGTCTTTGATACATTGTCATTTTCTTCACTCAAGAGGCTTCTTCCTGTAAATATTAGAAAATGAGAACAGTATTAGGAAAACTTGTTGAAGTTTTTATCTAGAAATAGTTAAATTCTTTATAAAACACAGCTTCATTAATTTTTATAATCTCATTAACATTTTAAAAAAGAATCTGCGACCTCATGAACTGCAACACGCCAGGCCTCCCTGTCCATCAACAACTCCCGGGGCTATTCAAACTCATGTCCATCAATTCAGTGATGCCATCCAACCATCTCATCCTCTGTTGTCCTCTTCTCCTCCTCCCTTCAGTCTTTCCCAGCAGCATGGTCTTTTCCAATGAATCGGTTCTTCACATCAGGTCAGCTTCAGCATCAGTCCTTCCAATGAATGTTCAGGACTGATTTCTTTTAGGATTGACCAGTTGGATCTCCCTGCAGTCCAAGGGACTCTCAAGAGTCTTCTCCAACATCACAGTTCAAAAGCATCAATTCTTCAGCACTCAGCTTTCTTTATAGTCCAACTCTCACATCCATACATGACTACTGGAAAAATCATAGCTTTGACTAGATGGACCTTTGTTGGCAAAGTAATGTCTCTCTCTTTTTTTTTTTTTTTTAAAGAATAGATAAACATTAAGTAAGGTAGAATTTCTTTTCAGACAGTTTTCCCTGGACTTGCCATTTGGTTTTGTTATTGTTTCAGTCACTAAGTCATGTCTGACTCTTTGCAACCCCATAGACTGTAGCCCTCCAGGCTCCTCTGTCCATGGGATTTCCCAGGCAAGAATACTGGAGTGGGTTGCCATTTCCTTCAACAGTGCGGTTTGGTTCTTGGATTAAATTAAAAATGATAAAAGATGAAGAAAATATACTGGTTAATTCAATATCTTGACAACGTGAAAGGTACAGCTTGTATACTGGACTGGTTGGTTCATTCCATCACCAGCATCTACGATGTAGTGCCTGGCAGGCCTGTCAGGAGGCTAGTGAGCCATTATCGTATGGCTGGACTCCTTTGCCAGCTTCCTGGACAGCCACAGCAATCCTCCTGCCTCTGGCAAACCTGGGGCTCTTTCAAATGCACTTATTCAGTGCACAGGATTCGGATCCAGACAACCAGGTTACCTAGCTCACGGACTGACCTTAGCTAAGTTACTTAGCTGTCTGGTTTTAAGTTAATTCAGGTACAGAATGAAAGTAAGGGTAACTTCTACACCTTAAGCAAATTTAGCACTTAAAGCTGCTCAGAGCATTTACTATGTAGAAGCTATTATGCTACATTTTGATTAAAAACTCTAAAGTGAAATGTAAAGATGTGGGAAAATGAAAGCCTGCTTGGAAACTTGGGAAACTTTGCAAACAGTAGGGATAATAGGGCTTCCCAGGCGGTGCTGGTGGTAAAGGATCTCCCTGCCAATGCAGGAGACACAAGAGACACAGTTTCAACCCCTGGGTGGGAGATCTTCCCCACCCAGGAGAAGGGAGTGGCAACCCACTGCAGTATTCTTGACTGGAAACTTCCGTGCACAGAGGAGCCTGGCGGGCTACAGTCCATGGGGTCGCAAAGAGTTGGACATGAGTGAGCACACATCATAGGGACGACTAAGCTGATTCTGCCATGTTAGATCCAGAATTCTGCTAGTAAGGAGCAATCCAGGAGGCTGATAAAAACATACCAGAACTGAAGGTAGAAATAAAAAACTGTTGAAATAAAAGATAAAATTTTATTATCTGAATTACTATATTACTAAGCTCAGTGTCCTGGTTCCAAATATTTCTTAGCTTGCTAGCTAGGTGAGTTGCTTCAGTCATGTTTGACTCTTTGTGACCCCATGGACTATAGCCTGCTAGACTCCTCTGTCCATGGGATTCTCCAGGCAAGAATACTGGAGTGGGTTGCCATGCTTTCCTCCAGGGGATCTTGCCCACCCAGGAATGGAACCCACATCTCTTACGTTTCCTGCATTGGCGGGCAGGTTCTTTATCACTAGCACCACAATATTAGTTCCGTTCTTCCCCATTCCCACTCTTCTCTGGCTAGCATATGTGTTGAAAGAGGGTTAGGAGGGAGTCAAAATGATGGCGCTCGAAAGAGGAACATGATTTCAGCATGATGGAGGAAGAACAGCCCAGATGGTGAAAAGCAAGTTCTCTTTAAATCTGCCAAGAAAGAAATAGCATGAAGGGGAATCATTAGAAAATTTTGACTTTACCTATTACATTCTAGTATCACAGGTTTGTATGTGTGAGAAAATGTTACTAAATAAAAGATCTTACTTAGTGCAAGTGCTTGGGCATTAGATGTTTACCCATATTTAGTCATGTAGGGCTAATACCTTGCATTGTATGTGTGGAATTCAACAGAGGAGTGTGGTTATTAATATATATGAGTGGGTTAAGATATTAGATCATGCTAGAATGTATGCTGGATTAAAGTTGAAATTTATAGAAATGTAAAAAATGTGGGATAATGAGTAGAATTTTTAAATGTCTTGGAACACATAACTCACATGCCTCTTCGTTTGTTTATATTCATGTTCAACATTCATGTTAATATATGTAATTGTTATCAAGTCACAATTTTAATTGAAATATAATTGTATAATATTGGTAAGTTTAAAATGTACAAGGTGTAGATTTGATACATTTATATATTGCAGTATGATTAAGACTGTAGTTCTAGTTAACACTTGTATTCTGTTACATAATGGTGTCTTTTTTGTGGTGAGAACAACTAAGATCTAGTCTCTAAGCAACTTGGAACTTCTTAGTACATCATTGTTGTCTGTAATCACTAGATCTTTAGGACTCACTTTTCTATCATGTCTCTGCTTTAAATGAGGTGAAATTTTCTGGGTTTACATTTTATTTGTGTATATTTATATTTCTCATTGTGCATGAAAGTGAAGTCACTCAGTCGTGTCCTACTCTTAGGGACCCCATGGACCGCAGCTTACCAGGCTCCTCTGTCCATGGGATTTTCCAGGTAAGAGTACTGGAGTGGGTTGCCACTGCCTTCTCTATAGCTTTTAGTAAGAAAAATCAAAATTGTATGTGCAGATTTCTAATCATTCAATTACTATTACTACTTTAAATGATGTTTATAGAGATACCTTTGTTATAGTCTATTTATGCTGCCATTATAATGTCCTGCTCCTGTTTTATCTGGAAGAACTTAAAGGCAAATAAAACTGATAATGAACTCAAGCATATTTGTGTATAACATAATTACTTAAATTTTTCAAATTGTAGAGATTTACATTATTTCATGCTTCTAAAGACTTTTAAATAAAGCATATTCACCTAACTGCCAGTTAATAAAACTAAATTTCAGAACAGATACTTTAGTTTTTGTTGACAGTTGAAACATTATTAAATATTAGGGGAAATAAGTAATCTTTGTTACAATACTATATCATTCACTTTTCCAATGCTTAAATATTTGGTTTATTTCTATTTTCCACTTCTATACTTTCTATGTTATAAACCTTAGCATTCTCTCTCATTCTTTACCATATTCAAGCAGCAAGTTGAAAGCTTATGGAAAGTATTTCTTTGAGTGGTACGAACTTCCAAAATACACAAAAATTGTGAAATAAAGATGTTGTGTTCTTCAGTGAATTTGTAAGCAGTAAATCTACATCATTTAAGACAGGTTTCTTCATGTATCTGACATAAGACCCTCTGCTTTTCACCATGCTAGACAAAATTGCTACCCATTTAGTGCACTCATTATGGTGGAGCCTTGATGCAGTCCCTAATCTTCTCAGCCTGGGTCTCTAGGCAACCACTACCTATCAGGTAGAGCAGGCAAGTGATGGGAAGCCCACATGCCATCCTAGATATCAGATGTGAATATCTTGGAGTTAATATTTTTTTCTTTCCCAAATGAGTTAAAAGAATGAGTTACCGCATGGCCAACAGGAACTAGGTAATTACTACTTTATCACTAATATAATTAAAGAATCCACCAACATTGAAGTGACTTCTATGAATTTATGAATAGGGCATTACTGCCCTCATTATCAAGGGGGAAATAATCTTCAAATATATACAGTTGAACTACAAGTTTCAGATGAAGAGGAGGAAGTCGTTGCTTCCCTGGAACTTAGAGCTCCTCTGTGTATGCATATGCTTGCTCAGTCACTCGGTCGATTCTGCCTCTTTGCGACCCCATGGACTGTAGCCCTCCAGGCTCATCTGTCCATAGGATGGCAAGAATACTGGAGTGGTTTGCCATTTCTTTCTCCAGGGAATCTTCTGACCCAGGGATCAAACCCATGTCTCCTGCATTGGCAGGCAGATTCTTTACCACTGTGCCACCTGGGAAGTCTAGAGCTCTCTGCAAGTACCTAAATATCATGACATTTACTATAAATAGAATGTAATTGATAAAGTCTGTGTTCTTGGGAGCCAAATAGCCAATCATACATGGATAGGAATTCTCTTTAGCCTTCCCTAATGACAAGGATATTGCTTCTCTTTCCTGGGTGGCTAAATACTTCTTGTACATAAACGAATGTATAGTAATGGATCCCCCTTCCCAACTTGAATGCCATGTATTAAAAAGTTTTGGAAGTTGTGTTTTTCAAACATGTGCTTTTTCAAAACACAAGTTGGCTTCTGTTCCTCTTCCTGGCTATGATATTTTGTTTCCATCCCAGTATATTCTTTATTTTTATTTTTTTTAAATTTCTTTATTGGCTGCATGACTTTATTATAATTTCCAGGGACTTTAAATCATGTTTTTGTAAATAATTTTAAGCTATTATGGTTGTTTCACTGAGGAAGTGGCCCTCGAAACTCCTCAAGCCACTATTGTTGACATCGTATTTTTGATTGAGAGTGTGTGTGTGTGTGTGTGTTGCAAGTGTATTGTTGAGACTCCTTTTTATTTTTAGAACTTTCTTTTACATATGGTAAATGAAGCTGGTAGTGATTTAGGTACTGATAGTTTCCTTTTAAAAATATGTTTAATGAAATAAATCAGATGAAGACAAATTTTGTATGTTATTGCTCATATGTATAATCTAAAAAATAAACTGAATAAATAAATATAACAAAACAAAAGCAGACTTACAGAGGCAGAGAACAAACTAATGGTTACTATTGGGGGGGTTGGGAAGGAGTAAGCACCCCAGTATATTCTTGTATTTCTTGCAATATGGAAGAGAATTTTGTGCTATCTGTGAATGGAAATGGGTGTTTCCCTTGTTTTAATAAATGGTAATTGGCAGCGAGATACAATTTACTTAATGAACATTACAGAAGAAATAGTTAATTTACTTTGAGACTTACTCTTAAAACTAAGTGTACCCACTGGGAATCTTTTGATCATGATTAAATTAGGAAACCCAGCAGATTTCTTAAGAAACAGGGTGTAATTTGTCAAAGGCTCGAATTTTACATGGTTACTGAAATGGCTTTTTAGCAGACTATAGTTCCATTTAGAACTTGTGAAGGAAATTACAAAGATTTCGAAATGAAATTGTTTATAAGAGTGAGATGTCATACCGGCTCATTTCCTAGTGCATTAAATTGAACCAAAGGACAATTTCAATTTTCCAAATTATGCTCCTTTAGTGATTTACTAACTTTAGTCTTTGAATTGAATGTGAATGTCCTGTGACAAATTGGTGGCTGCTAATCTTGTTGATAGGGTACTTAATTACATGATTCACATCTTTTAAGGTTCAGTTTCCGTAATCATCTCAATGAACGCTTTCCTCAGTGTATTTTGCATGTAAAAAGTGTGTAAGAATTCTATTTTATTTTTCATCATGTTTAGATGCTTTTGACAACAAATCGTTATGTGCAAATGGAATTAGAAATATTGCTACTTTATTAAAATGATTGACTTGAGAACAAGTTTGGCAGAGTTATTTTGGTCCTTCAAATGTGTAGCTGTCAATACTTCACTTCTGGGGACCTCCCTCATGGTCCACTGGTTAAGACTTTGAGCTTCCATCACCAGAGGTACAGGTTCCATCCCTGGTCAGGAAATTAAGATCCCACAAGCCACCCGGTGTGACCAAAAAATATAAGCAACAAACAAAGCTCAATACTTCACTTCTGTAGGGTGAGGGGCATTGTTGAGAGGAAAAACAGTGAACTGGAAGTTACTGAAAGTTGACTTAAGTGGAAGTTTACTGAAGGTCAAGATGGCTTTTCTCTTTGATTCATTCTTACAACAGGTCTAATCCAATGTTATAACTATAGCAAGTTGTTAATACATTTTTTTAATGATGAAGTCATAGTAATCTGTGACTTGCTTCTAACAAACTGGTACTTGTTTATCTTTACTTGCTACACATCTCAATAGGGATCATAATATACTATTCTGGCTCACTAAGTTTTTTGAACCCAGGCTGAAATAATATTTAAAAACTCTTAGGAATATAAGCTAGTTGTACTGGAAAAATGGAATTCAGGTGTTATTTTCATCACATGTGTTTTTAGATGATAGATAGGACTGAAAGAGCAGAAGCTTTATTCATATTATCCCATTTTCTCTTTCAAGAGATTGAAGTTTGAATAGCCATTTCTCATTTTCTAGTTTGAAATACTCAGAGTGTCAACTTGTAACAATACAGTGACTCATTAAATGCCTTTTTTTCTTTTAATTAAAGAAACTCAGTATTTGTAAAGTAAATCACATGTTGGCCTAAGTTGTTACAGCTATGCAAGATAAAACAGAGTTCTAGAACTCCTCATGGTGCAATTCAGGTTGTATAGCTCTTTCTGTCCTTGAAAGAGATCAAACTGATATTTTTATTACCTAAAGCCACTCATCTTTGATTCCTGTACATGAGGAAGAGGGGAGAGGAGGCAAAAGCAACAGAGGGGGAAAAAAATTATGCTTGTTTCCTTTCTACTCCATTATTTCACTTTTATTGTCCTCTCTCATCTACTATGGGACAATTATGAATTAATTCCTTTACCTACTATATTCTGAGGAGCAGGGTTGACCATGAGAAAGTCACTTGATAGTGAAGAGAGAATAGTATGCTTTCGTGTTTCTAATATTTAAGGTACTGGGCCTTGGGCAATTGCTCCCATTCAAACTCAGTGTAGTCTTACGTTCTGAATCAAACCAAAAAAGTTTTAAAATTCTTCCAATTTTAAAGAAGAGACTAAGTTTAGAGTAATGGACCAGTGAAGAAGGGATGATACATAACTTTGATTTCCTCGATCCTGGGAAACACTTTTATTTATATCAGATAAAAATATCTGATATTCTGTTTTATACTCATACTGAGCTGTAACACAGGAGACTTAGGTTTGATCCCTGGCTGGGGAAGATCCCCTGGAGAAGGAAATGGTAACCCACTCCAGTATCCTTGCCTGGAGAATTCCACGGACAGAGGAGCCTGGCGGGCTATAGTCCATGGGGTCACAAAGAGTCAGACACCACTGAACGGCTAACACTTTCATTGCTTTCAACTTTCATAAGCATGTAATATTTCCAGTTTTTTTTTTTTTTAACTACCTAGATGTTTGAGTTTTCTTTCAACTTGATGAATGTAAAATTAAAGTTTCTAAAGCTCCAGTGTAAATAACGACCTAGGTCAGTTTGCCTTACAAATGATTACAGCAGTTTGGTGTAGACTCTGAACATACTTTGGTGGTATGGAAAGATACTTGGAGCACTCCGAGAAAGATTAACTACAGAAGTTATTACTACCACCTTCTTGTTTCATGATTAAGAACCATTTTAAGTGTGTCTACTATGTAATATTTTGAAGGTGAGTGCAGAAAAAAGATAGCACATTAGTGAAAATTCACATTTAGAAGCAAAGTTTTAAGAAAAACTTTTAGAATCATGATTGATACACGTGGTTTCTAGTGAAATCTTGTATAAGTAAAATTGGTTTCCTCAGGCTTTACACGAGGAAATAAATCCCCATGATCATGCATGTCTTGCCCTGGTTTATTCTCAGAGCCATGTCTTTTGATAATTGGTGTATCTGGACTCCCTCATAGAAAAGGAGCTCCTTCTTCAGGTATACTGTATGGGAAGCCAAATGCTATTTATCGTTTATCAGTTGTTGAAACTCAGATGTGACCCACCAAATACCTTGTTAAATCCTTAATATGTGTTGGGCTCAATGTTAGTTGCTATGGATACAGTAGTGAACAGACAGATATGATCATTGCCTTCCTGGTACTTACTGGGGTCCCAGTCGCAGCTAAACTCATCCATGAGATAACTGGGATCTTCTGCAGGGGTAGGAACTCTCATCCTCCTTTCCTGGAGGCCATCATGCCTGGTCATAACCACCCATGTTTGCAGTGGGTACATAGCCTTGGTTCTCACTGTGGTCTCTTATTCCAAACTTTGTTGAGCTTATAAATTACACAGCTTGTTGAACTAATAAATTATATATTTTCAATGAAGAATATTTGAAAACTGGCTTCTGATCTAGCAGAGTAATGGTAAACTCAGGTTTTCACTAATGAGAAATCAAACCTAAAAATCTTTCTATGGTAGAGCAGACAGCAACTTAATTATGTGTGAATTTGTATATATAATTGAGTTATTGAAGTATACTTTAAATTTCTCATAGTTTCTAATGGGGCATTATCCTAAATAGTGGCTTGCGTTGCCTGATAGATACCCATTCACCTAAATGAAACAAATCTCTAAGGGGCTAGAGATCATGACTCACTAGGAAGCACTTTGATGAAAAGAAAATAGCTTCCCCCTACTAATTACCTGAAAATCTTACAGGACATTGATCAAGACAAATGACTCTTTTGACAGACAATTATAATGCTGAAGAAGCAAAGCTTTTGTATATAAAGTGATCATTATATGAAGCTAAAAGATAACCAGATAACAGATTAGTTTATCTATTTATATGTAAATTCTAAATGTTAATAGCTATTCAAGGCCTGGTGGCTCATGGTAAAGAATCCATCTGCAATGCAGGAGACCTGGGTTTGATCCCTGGATTGGGAAGATCCCCTGGAAGAGGGCATGGCAACCCACTCCAGTGTTCTTGCCTGGAGAATCCCCATGGACAGAGGAGCCTGGTGGGCTACAGTCCACAGGGTTTCAAAGAGACATGACTGAGCAGCTAAGCACATTCAAGGCCTAAAATAGAGTCGGCCTGCTATAAATCAGAGCATCTTCACTTTCACTTTTCACTTTCATGCATTGGAGAAGGAAATGGCAACCCACTCCAGTGTTCTTGCCTAGAGAATCCCAGGGATGGGAGAGCCTGGTGGGTTGCCGTCTATGGGGTCGCACAGAGTCGGACACAACTGAGGTGACTCAGCAGCAGCAGACGTCTAACCAGTTGATAAAACACTGATGCTGTAAAATGCTTATAAGGAAGCTTTGGAGCCGTGTTTCACAGTGTCTTCAGATGGTCAGTCACCTCCTTCAGAGGATTACTTGCATCAGAATCACTAACATGTAACTTTTTATTAGAAGTGCAGCGTCTTTGGCCTTACCCAACACTATTGGATCAGGAACCCTAGGAGTGAGTAGTCAGCCACCTCCACCTTTATCTTCTGGACAATTCTTGGATACATCGAAACTTAAGAATTATTATTCTTAACCTAGTTGATGCATGTTTGCCACTCCAACTTACAGTAAGATAAAAATCTCCAAAGCCCTTGATCTTGTTTCTTGTAGAGAGTAATGAAGTGGAAATCTGTTTTCCATTAGTGTTGGGAATTGTCCCTTTCTGTAGATCCCCTCAACCAATCCATCAATCCACGGGAGCTCCAAGTCTCTTCACTTTGAAGCTGTAGGATGGTATTCTTCACAGCATGTCCTGCATTATTGGTTGTTGTTTAGTTGCTAAGTCATGTCTGACTCTTGTGCCCTCCATGGACTATAGCCTATCAGGTTCCTCTGTCCATGTGATTTCCCAGGCAAGAGTGGGTTGCCATTCCTTTCTCCAGGCGATCTTCCTGACCCAGGGATCGAACCAGCATCTCCTGCATTGGCAGGCGATTCTTTACAGTTGAACCATGAGGGAAGCCTGTGTCCTGCATTTACCCAGCATCAAATTCACCCTATGGACTGACTGAAAGTAGGTTCATGACCTTTGGGTCAGGCTGTCAGATGATAAGGTGAGAATCTGTTTTTGCGTGTCTCCAGGGCTGCCCAGACCTGTTGACCATTCCTGGGATCTGGATAATGACTTCATGGGGGTGAAATGTTTCACCCTTTCCTCACCTTCATCTCCCAGTTCCCTCCCTATTGCTCATTTAAGCAACCATTGCCTGATGACGTCCTGGTCTTTCAATTTGATACCTTTCCATTTTGCTGTTTCATTTCCTCATTTATCTCTTTTTGGTGTGACTTACTCCATTGCGCTCTGTGTAACATGTTTCAGTTGTGAAGCTTTTCCCCGTATCTACAGGCATATTTTCATTTTGCTATTGTACTCTCCCCAATGCTTTTAACAGCTCACAATGACACTTATCAATTTATACTATAATTATGATAATAGTTCAAGTTTCTTCTTTTTTTTCCATAAAGAATTTCCCCAGGACATGAGCTGGATCTTATTTCTCTTTTATATACCCTGTGTCCAGCATGCTGGATGGCATGAATGACTTCCATTCCACATGTGTATAGTCAATTCCCCTTGATTTTTTTTTTTTCAGAAGAATATATCCCAGACATGTGACTTGAAATTTTGAAACAATTTCTTCACACTGTGACTAATGGCTTGCTTATTTTCATGGACTAATGGAGAATTCTTTGCCACATGAATGAATCTTAGGAGTCCTTGAAGAACATATGAAGTGAAAGCCACTTCTTACCTATTTTCTTCTACTCTGGTTTCTATTTCGAGTCCCTGCTTGTACACGGTGGAGGCTTTGTGCTAAGAACATGTTGTCCTTAGTTTAGGAGAAGCTAGGTGAGGCAAATCACATTGGCCATCTTTCAAAACACGGAAGAGAACAAGAAACCCCCAAACTTCCAATGAATGACACTCTATTACTGTTTATAGGTACTAAACTTAAAGTAACAGGTTTATGTTGCTTATGTATACCTATGATCAACCAGTTTAATAAGAATGTGAGGAAAACTAAGAAGAAAAAGTTGCAGATGAAACATTGCAGTCCACACACTTGAAGCATGTCTGGCCCTGTGACATAAAATGACTCAACATGTCACTTTTCCTATTATTTACCTGTATGTGATGAATTGTTTCAGATTCTTCCTAATGAGTAATCTTATAGACATCTTCTCCAAGTTCTGCAAGTTTAGATTAGGGATGTAGGGCACGGAGAGATATTCTAGATAGCCTGTTGGGAAGTACACAGGATTTTCAGTTGCTGATTTGTTTGTTTAGTTTTCATTCTGAGTGAATTAAACTTAACCAAGGCTCAGTTTTCTGAGCTATAAATGCGGGACAAATTGCAAAGCTCTGCTCAGAGGGGTGTCATGTACATTATATAATGGGACACATGGGAAGCCTTCAGAATCCTTCACCTGCTTGGATTTTATGAGGCAGACTTCAGGCTGGCTGATCTTCAGCTTACTGTAGGAAGAAGTCATCCTTTTGGATCCGTGTCTGGGGAAGGGCTGGAATCCGATGGTCTTGAGTATTTTACCTGAGGAGTTTCATGACTCTGCTGAATTTTCTTACAATGTGATTATTATCTGGTATGCTTTTACTTCTCAAGGAAAAAATTGTTCAAAAATCTGAAATTCTTCTAGTTAACCATTAGGCTTCCCAGTTGACGCAGTGGTGAAGAATTTGCCCGCCAGTGCAGGAGATGAAAAAGACACAGGTTTGATCTTGGGCTCAGGAAGATCCCCTGGAGGAGGAATTGGCAACCCACACCAGTATTCTTGCCTGGAAAATTTCATGGACAGAAGAGCCTGGCCGGCTACAGTTCAGGAGGTTGCAGAGTCAGACATGACTGAGCACAGCACAGCAAGCATTCTCTGGGAATCATGTGCAAGAAAGACTTCATGTTGAACCAGTGTTTTGTGGATACTGAAATTGACAATCAGAAGAAATCATGCATTTTACTGTAAGAGTTTGTTTCATAACTGACTATCACACTCAAGGAGAATCAAATGTGTCCCTTAAAATAATTTTAAAAATTAAAAAGCTAGATTCATTTGCCAGCTAAATTCAAATACCAGCTGTGTCCTTTTAATACTTTATAAATGGTTGCAATTTCCAATCATTTACCATTTTTCTGTGGCTTAATTTAACTTATGCCTTAGGTTATATATGTTCAGTTTAATATAATCTGTAATAACCTTCTTGAAAGAATACTGAATTAGAGTAAGTGCTAGTACATGTTTCACTTGTCTATTTCTTAATCCTTTGATGAATTTAATCCTTGTGAATCTCATGTGTTTTAGCACAGTTTCACAAAGACCCTTGTGTTTTTATATTTTCTGACCATTTTCTAAGTACTGGAGTATTTTTGTACCATAGTAACAATTTCTAACTGCCGGATCTTCAGTCTCTTTCCCACTGAAAGTCTCACCTTTTGATGCATTTTAAATGGTTTTGTTACATTTATCAAAAATTCCCTCTAATAGTGGTAATCACATTATTTTCTTTATTCTCATTTATTCGCATTTCCTCCTTTGCCATATATGACATTTTCTCCATTTTTTGGAATGGTACAGTTAATTACATTTTAAATGCTTAAGCAACGTCTCCGTAGCTTAAAGAGGCAAGATGTCAGGGTAGCAGGGTAAGAAATTTTTAGCTTTATTTCTACCACTAATGCTCTTGTTGAAAATATTTTTTCTAGTTTAAATGATTTCTGTGTGTTTGATGAAACTTAACACAGACAGCATCAGAAAAACATCATTCCTCCTTCGCTCTAAGAAAGCATTATATAACTCCCTTGACTTCTCTCAGAGGGAACTGAAGGAATATTTTGTGTATTTGGAAAACCATAATACTATATTTTCAAAACATAAATGGTGTGTTCAGTAGTAGAAGAGCTGAAATATTAGATCTATAGGAGGAATTTTCAATCTGTGAACAATTAATCAGATTATTGAGCAATTCAAATAGGCTTTTTTTTTCCTATGACAAAATAAATTGTCACTGGAGTTGTATGAAATGTAGATCAAAATTTAATGCACAACAGCCTCAGCAGGAAATAGAACTGGTTAACAAAAGAGGGAGAGGAGCTATTCAGGCCAGGGACTAGGCATGACTTAGCCATGTCATTATCCTAGCATAGGAGGGACTGATAGTTAGACAAGGCTACATACACTGCATTGGATATTTTAATTTTACATTGATGATAGTGCAGTTAAATTTGTATATGTGTGGCAATATACTTTTCGATATTTGTTGTTAAGTAGAATTGAGTCTTGGCTGAAGAACCTGGCCAGAGGAGCAAAAGGATGTAGTTGGGGTGGTAGGAAGTATTAGCGCTACTCAGCACGAGGCCCAGGGAGCAGAGCCTACTCTAATCTACTCTAGGGAGAAAGATGCGCCAGAAAACCTTCAATGACTAAAGAAAGGTGGGGTGCAAGGGTGCAGAAATGGATGTTCCTGATGCATGTCGGTGGAGCCCCAGATAGCAGCTCCCTGTTGATCCTGTGTGGGCAACTGGCCAGAAAGGAGAGAGAGAGAGTGTGTGTGTGTGTCTCAGTGACATTAAAGCAGGAATGACTTCTCACACTGGGAGAAGGAGGCTGAAGAGCTGACTTAATCAGGAAACTTAATATTGGGTAAAAGAAAAAAGCTAAAATGGTTATTGCTTTTTAAAAAATTCTTTTTTTTTTTTTGCTTTCTTTCAACCTTCCATGAAAAAGTGGAAAGTGAAAGTGCTAGTCCTTCATCATGTCCCATTCTTTAGCGATCCCATGGACTGTAGCCCACCAGGCTTCTCTGTCTATGGGATTCTCCAGGCAAGAATATTGGAGTGGGTTGCCGTTTCCTTCTCCAGGGGATCTTCATGACCCAAGGATAGAACCCAGGTCTCCTGCATTGCAGGCAGATTCTTTACTGTCTGAGCCACCAGGGAAGCCCTCAATTTTCCATAGCTTTCTAAAACTTCTTTTTATTAACTTGTTTAGGAAACACAAGGGCAAAGAGAAAATCAGGGGAAGCAGGGATTGGATCAGATCAGTAAAAGCACAGGCAGCTGAGTAATTAAATGGGTTAGCATGCTCTCAGGCACACCTAACTCCAAGACTTGGGCAACAGACTCATTTCTGGAAAGAAACAACCATCAAGAGGTAGGGACTGATATATTATGAGTTAAAATGTTTGAGAAGAACTGAACCATCTGTAGTGTGCCAGAAGTATCCTTTAGTTGATAATAAAACTATAAATAGGATGAGTAAGACTCTTGACTTGTTCTTGCTAAAACAAGGTTGTATGAGGATACTCAACTATATTCACTGCCTAAATCATGTTAGATGTCCACCTGTGCAGATGTCCACCTGTGTATACACATTGTGACAAGGGAGGAGCCCCTGACACTGACTGGTATACATGACTTAGGATCTTCTGAGCTATATATATTAAAAGACAAACACATAGCAAACCTACTCATAAACTGTAATACTGAATTCTCTCAACCGAAATTAAATAGATGACATGAAATTTATTGAAATGTTTATGCTGAAAGAGTCTTTTCTAGAATTGACCTTGAGAATTTGGAATCATTATGAATCAAATCTTTAAAAACTTTAAGTGGTTGGAATAAAATAACTTTAAGTGGCAATAGTAGCTTTCTGACAGAGACAGCAGATGTGGTATGGAAGGTGCTCAGCCTTTCTTATGGTCCAACTCTCGCATCTATCTGTACATGACTTCTAGAAAAACCACAGCTTTGCCTGTATGGACCTTTGTCAGCGAAGTGATGCTGTCTAGGTTTGTCATAGCTTTTCTTCCAAAGAGCATGTGTCTTTCATGTTATGGTAGCAGTCACCATCCACAGTAATTTTTGGAGCCCAAGAAATTAGGATCTTAAAAGAAAATTCTGTAGGAATTATCAATGTGAAGTTGATATAATTAATTTCATATTTATACACTCACTATTTCCAAAATGGGCATGTGTTAATTTACAGGAAGTCACATTTATTTAAAAAGTAGTTCCCTGGTGGCTCAGATGGTAAAGAATCTGCCTGCAAAGCAGGAGACTCGAGTTCAATCCCTGGGTTGGGAAGATCCCCTGAAGAAGGGAATGGCAACCCACTCCAGTATTCTTTCTTGAAGAATCCATGGACAAAGGATACTGGCAGGCTACAGTCCATGGGATTGCAGAGTCTGACACGACTGAGTGACTAACACTTTCACTAAAATATATACAAAAAAGGTGCGCCTGTCTTCTGAAGTGAAATTAGCACTTGTAATTATTAGAGGGAAAAAGTAGGTCTGAGCTGTACAACAACCACAAAAAATTAGATTTTGTAAAGAATTGTTCAAATAAAAATAAATGCAATGCTTTGGAAATTTTTTTCTCATTTCAAACCCTTAAAAATTTATATGTAGCAAGGGATCTTATACAAGACACATGCAGCATATTAACCAGGTCTCCAAAAAAAATTCAGTAGCAAATGGGCATTTTGTTGCTGTTATTGCTATAATCAAACTCAGACTCTTCTGCATGAGGTTCAGCTAATGACTTTCTAGTGTGCCTTATTTCAAGGGCAGGGCTTAGGACACGTAGCTGTGTGCTTCTCTGGGTTTTCTAGTAGACAATTTTCTGTAAATGTAATTTCTCTCAGTTGGCTTCTGAGAAGCAGCAAGGCAAGGCCATGCTCTGAGGTGAGACCTTGTGCTGTGCGTGGTGTGAAGAGCAGTCTCACCTCCCCACCTCCCGCCCCAGCATCCCCCTGCCTCCTTAGGGATCACCATGAGGACCTTGACTGGCCTCCTTAGGTTCACTCACCTGCTCCAATCCATTTCCCACACTACTGCAAGCATCTCAGACTCAAATGGGACAATTTCAATGGCCTGTTTAGCATCCTTTCCTGGTTTCCCTGGGGCTTCCTGTGAAAAGAAGGCCTTTACGGCTCTGCCCTCTTCTCCAGAAGTGCCTCTCCCCTCTCCTCTCCTCCCCACATGCTTGAAGTTGTGGCTCCAGCTACAGGGAAGCGCTTGGTATTACCTAGAGAGATGCAAGCCATTCCTTGCATTTATATGTGCATTTCTCCTGCCTGGAAATTCCATATCTCCCTAACATCCATTGTAGATCTCTCCTCTTGTTTATTCCTTCAAAGATACACAGTGCTCAGGAGGTGACACTGAGCTCCTTTCCTCCTGGGTGAACTCCCACTGCTTTGTATCTGCTTACATCTTAGCACTGCTGGAACCCCTGCTTTATTGACATCCTCAGCTGGAATATAAACCCTCAGGGCCGGACTCCTCATCCTCCCTTGGTATGGGCTGTACCTCCCCAACATCTCGCATAGTATGTGCTCAATGTGTTTTTCAGAATGGAGCTAATCTTGATGATCTTTGAATTCTGGCAGTGGTATGAGAGTCGGTTGCATAAGACATGCTCAAAAAACGGAACACCTGTTGAAGGAATGGGGGTTGTTGATTGAATAAGAATGTTATACATGTAAGTGTGATAGATAAACTTTTTGATAAAAAGGTTTGATATAGAAATTTTTTGATTAAAAAAATAGAAAATTCTAATCTCCTTTCATGGCAGAACAGAGAGCTAATGAGTGAGCAGGCAAGGCCAGGGGAATTCTTAAACTGTCTAAAGTATTTCGTTGAGTCTCCAGCAGTAAGTGTAGTCTGGAAATGAAAAGATGCATAGGCGCTCCCTGAAGAAAGGGTCCTCATCCTTATTCCTGAAGAATGGCTATTGTCAACATCACTGATGTTTGTGACATTAGTAAACAGATCTCTGAGCCTGGCAAAATTCATAATATCTTTGATCTTGACCCAGTGCTTTTAAAATACAGCTTTGCATTTTTTACTTGTTCAGGAATGAAAGTCTGAAAGCTCACTGACTGAGGACAAAATACAATCTTGCTTCCGGAAGAAAGCAAGGTGCTTTTTGAGATGAATTCACAGTACTGGAATATTATTTCTGTACTTGTTATCCTTTGGAGAAGTTGGAGCAATCATGAACTTGAGCTGTACCACTATTTAAATTAAATAAATACAAATGTTTAAATTATATAATAGTGTAGCACACTCATTATATTTCACATCAACTCTACTTCTTAGATAATCTGGTTTGGAAAATAGTAAATGATGGAATCAGAAACTATGTAAGAAAATTTGAGAAACAAAAAGCCATACTTATGTTATTTAAATAATTGAGGAAATATCTAAGTGACTATACATTTATATACATTTAGGTGACAACATGAATGGAAAACTGAGAATAAATACTTTTACTCTACTGATTTTTTTAATGAAAAAAATGTCATAAAAATTTATGTCACACTCATCACATGTGACATATAGGTAAACACATTAATTTTAAAGTTTTATGTGATCATTTCTACTTATCAGTATATATGACACCATGTAATAAAGCTTCTTGAAAAAACAATATGGAACTAGAGGATGCACCAACTTAATGGGAAATCAAGCATTGAATAATAGAAGCAAGTTTTACTAAGATACTCTCCATTGTCTTCATAAAACTGTTTCCATGATTTGCACGTTTTATTTTGACAGTTTGATTAAATGGGAGAAATTCAGGGCTAAATTATTTTTATATTTGAAACGGTGTTAATAACTTTCCACACATTGATTATTACATATTGATATTTCCACATATTATTATTATTATTATTATTCCACATATTGATTCGAGACAGATTCTTGAAATTGAAATAGCAACGACTCTGTATCAAACTTGTTAAAATGATGCAGAGGACTTTATATATTTTTCTCTGTGTCAAGCATGTCTATTTGCTTTCTCAGTGATAACATTCTCTTTGGATGAGACACGGATAGACTGTCTAATGGCAGGAAGGGATCAGAGAGAGTGTTAAACAGAAAAGGAATATGGAGACAGAGCTGACCAGAAGCAAGACGTGTGTAAAACTTTAATTCCTAAAGATTTTCCTTGTTTCTGAACAATATCTTTCTTGGGTTGCCACATAGAATATTCGCATTTAATGAAAATAGTTCACTAATCATTTATTTATACTCAAAGATTGAAGTGATTTACTCTTGGAGCCCAGACAGATTACATTTTTTCTATAGTTTCTACCATGATTCATAGGAAGATTCTGTGAAATTAACTGTTTTTTTTCCCCTTTTTATTGTCCTGTATCAGATGGATATGAAGTTCTAATTGTGAGACACACGTGTTTGAAAATATGCATAGATTAAAACGACGTCAGAGTGGTATAACTTAACTTGGCAAACTACGATCTCACGTAAGTCACGCTCTGCGTGACGCAGCGCGGGGCAGGCGGCAGTTGAGGGCGCACTATGGATGACACACCTTGGGTGGGTGCCCAGTGAGGTCTCTTATTGCCTCTTACACCATGGACAATGCGCTTGGTCTTTCTGAGTCTCAAATTTGTCTGTAACATGCAGATGGCATTAGTAGGTCTCAATTCATAGGCTTCTACGTGATTGCCTATGGTAATATATGCACAACAGTCAGAATACTGTATTGCTCATAATAATGCTACATTGTTAACTATTTCTATGAATGAGTCTTAGGACGGACCTCAGTTGTGCAAAAATCATCCTGGTAACATTAGACAAGGTTGGATGGGAAAACACAACACAATAACTTGTATTAATACTGAAAGAGGATTCCACAGTTTCTAAAGAGTGTTATAAAGGAATATGTTATTAGTGTCAGTCAAATACTGGCACATAACAAGAGAGCTCCTTCTTAAACAGGAAAAGATAGTGATGTGACAAGAGAAAGAAGAGTGAAGTAAAGCAAGGAAAGTGTGGAGGAGAAAATTCATGTGACTCTTGGAAAGCAGTTAAAGACTTAATAGATGAAGTTAAAGGAATGATGGAAAGTGAAAGAATAGGAAAAATCTTAATCAGAAGTGAGTATAAAAATTTTTCCTATTTGATGAAAAGGACTTAGGCATGGGGAGGATCTATAAAGATGAAAGCGTGTGCCTTTTTTTCTGATTATAAGTCAAAGGCTCACTTCTGAAATGGCAGGAGTGCATAGTGAAGGGCCCCATGGCTTTGGGAGGAATAAAGGCTTTTTAAAAAAACTTTTGTTTTAAATTAGGGTATAGCTGATTAACGATGTTGTAATAGTTTCAGATGAACAGTGAAGGGACCCAGCCATACATATGCATGTATCCATTTTCCCCAAACCCAGCTCCCATCCAGGCTACTACATAACATTGAGCAGAGTTCCATGTGCTACCCAGTTGGTCCTTGCTGGTTATCTGTTTTAAATATAGCAGTGTGTACATGTCCCTCCCAATCTATCCCTTCCCCCTGGCAACCATAATTTCATTCTATAAGTCTGTGAGTCTCTTTCTGTTTTCTAAGTAAATTCATTTGTATCATGTAAGGGGTGTCATACAATAAGGGATGTCACATATAAGGGATGTCATACACTATTTCTCCTTCTCTATAATTTGCTTCAGTCAGTATGACAATCTCTAGGTCCATCCATGTTACTGCAAATGGCATCATTTCATTCTCTTTAATGGCTGAATAAAATGGGAAGAATAAAGCTTCTGATCTCTTCCAAACTGTCAACAGGGAGGGGGAGGTGGAGTGCCGAAGGAGGGTTTCCTGGAATCTCATGAGTCTGCCCTAACTTGTCTCGAAAAGAGCCAAGCCCAATGCTATAACCCCTTCTGGGTAATTTCGGGTTGGCTGCATTTGAGAAGAAAAGTTTGACGTTTTCAAAGCAGGAAATCAGATAACTTGACCTAATTTTCAAGGCAAATGATTAATGACAACAGTCCTGCCGTGTGTTGAAGCTCTGTTAAGATAGATCATCTTTATGTCTCTTGGCTATCAGGAAGCACGAACAGATTTATGACACTCACTTTCTGGTACCATGTGCATACAGTTCTCCAGCACAGGCAGAGCTCTGACAGCCCTTAACTAAGGTGGAGAACAATATGTAATATTTCTCTAGGAATATATTAGGAAACTAGTTTTCTAAATAGAGAAACTCTTCTTGAAGTCAGATATTGGTTGTTAAAATTGGATTCAGAGATGGGAAAATAGCTTGATTAGTACATCCAAATAAAGTCACCAGCCCTCTAAAAGGAAATTAATTTCTATTTTTATCATATATCTATGGATTTATTCGAGGGAGTAGGATGGCTGACTTCATACAGATAATGCCCAGACAGGAGGCGAGAGTAAGGCATCTTTCCTGGAGGTATTGAAAACACAAATGTGTAGAATAGATCTGAGTAGGCAGTACTGTCACCACACTGCTTGAGAAAAAACGCCAGTACCCTTCCCCACAAGTGTCACCAAAACATCAGAGGATACATTTGATCCCGGAAATGAAGATTTGGTGGATTATTTGGCTTCCACTTTGACTTTGTTTATCAAAATATATTATAGGAAAGGAATAAAAACTGACATTTTGAATGAACTGCTTAGTCAATTACTTCTCCAAATCAAAAGCACTTAATAGTTTCTTTAATAATAGTCCAATAAATAACCTGATACTGAATTTATTATATGATTCCTTCTTTTATCATGTTTTATATTATTTTATACTAGAGAAGTATACATTATTATTCCTTTTATTGCATTAATTTCACATGAGTTTGCATGAAGTGGACTACATTGACATACATTAGTATATTCTATCTGACTTACCATCTAAACTAGTACCCTTTCTGAATAATCATCATCTAACAATGTTTGTACAGTAAATTCTGCATATCACTGAATTCTGTCCTAGTAATTTTGGGCCTGAACATATTAGACTCTCAAATAAGATGTGTTGTATTTTATAAATCTCATATCAGTTACCTTGCCATATGAGCAGAACAAGAAGAAGAAGGGGTCCTTGATTATGGGGAGCAACATACTCACTTAATAGGGCACAGGACTAGGGTTTGGTTGCTGATA
Source organism: Capra hircus (assembly GCF_001704415.2). Lineage (NCBI taxonomy): Eukaryota > Metazoa > Chordata > Mammalia > Artiodactyla > Bovidae > Capra > Capra hircus. The sequence continues at coordinate 99,573,056 of NC_030811.1, read as the reverse complement.
CAGGCAGTCAGGTTTGAAAATAGTGCCCCCAAAAGCCAATACATTGAGATGCAGTTGAGATAATTCTCAGTATCAGGCAGTACGATGCTGATATGAAGCTCCAAAGGGATGTAGGTTTAAATGTTCAAATAGCTAGATTAAGTTTAGAAATATAGCTGTAACCACTGATTGGTTCCAGTATTGTGCTCTATTAAAACCATTCTGGCTTTGGAGCAAGAGTTGGCTTGATAAATTTATAAAATAAAACACTCTTTTGTCATCATTAATTTACATGTAGAATTTGAAGATAATAGTTTTTTTTTTTAGTTTTTTATTTTTTAAATTTTAAAATCTTTCATTCTTACATGCGTTCCCAAACATGAACCCCCCTCCCACCTCCCTCCCCATAACATCTCTCTAAGAGCACTTTTAAAGCATACACAAAATACTCACTGTTAAAACAGTACTGTGGTAAACCTTAAATACAGTAGGTCAATCAGATAAACCTATAACTTGATATATTTGCACTATTTGATCCAAGGAAGGAAAGGAGTGCCTTGTAAACTACCCTGACTTACAAGGAGGCAGATTTCCCTTCAACAAAGGAAAATATCTTAATAATTAAAATTGTCAGAAATGAAAAGTGCTGTGTTGTATGGTGGCATTTAGTGGGGTTTATATGTAGTTCAAATGACTGCAGTTGGGAATGTCATGGAGGGTGGATTTCTGGGTCTTTATCTGTACCTCTCCACTTTACTATTCTGAGGCTTTCAGTTGAGTTGAATTTTTAAAAGATTAATTTTAAATTAATCTTAATTTTTGCTGCTAGTCTCTTAACATATCCTATCTGTTACCCCATCTTAAATGCCATAGAAAAACATGTCATTTTATGTTGATAACTTCAATGTAATGTAGTGGATTTTGCAGTAATTATGATCACTGGAACAAGATTGAACATTTGTGCTGTACTGTAACCAGCTCTGAGATCAAGGGTGAACCCAAATCTTTGTGTGGCTCGTATGTCAGTCTCCCTGCTTTTCTCTGTTTTGGGTCTCGTCAGTCATTAGCTCTAAAACCACCCACGGGCCCAGCTAGCACACTCTGGCCAGAGCAAGGTGCTGCTGTTGCTGCTGCTAAGTCGCTTTGGTCATGCGACCCCATGGACTGCAGCCTACCAGGCTCCTCCGCCCATGGGATTTTCCAGGCAAGAGTACTGGAGTGGGGTGCCATTGCCTTCTCCGAGAGCAAGGTGGAGACAAGACATGTTCCCAGATATTCTGTCCAGTGGTCTGCTCATTCTGTGCGTCCTTTGCTGCCACCTAGACCTGGAATCCAGGGCTGAGCCCCAGCCTTTGTGTAGCGGCTTCCCCACTGTGTTCTCTCCTAGCATCTCACTTTGCATTGTCCTCTTTATGAATGAAGCCCTGGAGCAACAGCAGCCTGGGACTGCCTACATCCTGCCAGCTTGCTCCCTAATATTTCCCATGTGACAAAGGATTCTCCAACATCTCAGCTAACTCTAGAATTGAACCTCCTGAGATCCACATCTACCCTACATCCCTTTGGAGTCTTGTATCAGTACAATTTCTATTTTTTTAAACTTTTTATTTTATTTTGGAGTGTAGCTAATTAACAATGTGATAGTTTCAGGTGAACAGCAAAGGGACTCAGCCATTCATATTAATTTCTATTTTAATTCATTTGACATTTTTTGAAGAAAGACACTGTCGCTTGATAAGTTTATCCACCAAACTACATTACTGCAGCGGCAGTGCTGGGTTCCAGAGTTACATTTAAGAAATACCGTAGTCTTGACATTCGGTAAGCTAGACTCACGTCGTTGTCTCCAGTCATCATTTTTTCTTCACAAACTAAGGTTTCTTTTTAGCTAATGGAGAACTAACAGGGAGCCTCATGGAAAAGCCTTTTGCTCCCCTCAAGTAAATACCCATGCTTCATGCCATTTCAGCTACTAATCCTATTCCTCAGTTTTCGTAGTTTGATGTTCAGATAAATAATCCCCGTTGATGGAATAGGGCCCAGCAACAGATTCTGTTTCATGTTATTGTCCAACACAGGCCATCTGAAGATACAGTGTCTTGAATAAATAGCTCTAATGGTATGTTTTTCATTCTATAGTAAGCTGGTAGGAGGAAAAGAATTAAACAGACACGTATTTCTGGTACACTGAGTCAGAGTTCTAAGTAGTTTCTTGGAGAAGGGCTGTGCCTTGATGAGTAGCTTGTGCCAGCCATGAAGTGACCACATAATTTATTGTATAAAATGGTAAATTCTTGAGAGTAAAAGAGATGCTATTAATAATTATGCTGAACAGAAGAAGTAAACTGACTGTTCTAGATAAATAAATGGGGTATGTGTTGACCTTCTGTCCAGATGGAAGCCAGGCATTTCTTTCATTCTATCACTATAAACTCCTTTTCCATCATTATAATTTTGAGCTCAAAGATTAAAACTGTGCCCCTATATTTGCTTATTAGTTGTATCTCTAGAACTCTGGTGGATCAGATGATAAAGAATTCGGCTGCAGTGCAGGAGACCTGGGTTCTATCCCTGTGTCAGGAAGATCCCCTGTAGAAGGAAATGGCAACCCACTTCAGTATCCTTGCCTGGAGAATTCCATGGACAGAGAAGCATGGCTGGCTACAGTCTGTAGAGTCACAAAGAGTTGGACTCAACTGAGTGACTAACACTGGAGTGGAAGCCAGATTTATAGAGCATATCACATCAAATAATGAATTTGTAAGAAGACCCTGTATAATCTAAAATAGACATTTTTGACTTTAACATTTGTATAGTTTAATTGCACATGTATACACATATGTGAAGTTAGGCAGTTTAGTGTGAAGAACTTGGCCCTTGGAGTCTGAAGAAACTTTGTTGAAATCTTCATCACCCTCTAGTTGGGACCATGGGTAAATTGCAGTGCTTTACTTGTGAAATGGTGGAAAAATACCTACTGTGTCAAAAAGATGAGTTCAATGCCAGAAATACACATCGCTCTTATTAACTAATTTTTATAGTTGATATGCCTATCTACTAGTTGTGATTAAGGAATTTTTCTAAAATTTTATTAGATTAAAATAATTCTGAGGCTTCAATGTAATGACTTTACTTTGGTGGTACCGATATTGAAAGATGTGGGACAAGGTACCTTCTCCAAAGATGTATAAGCCAAATGAAGCTCCCCACCCTGCTAAAGATGGTGGCAAACATAAAACAGTGTTTTCAAGAAAATCTCACTTGCCTGACAGATGGCTTTCGCAATGGCCATGTTTAAGTTTAAACAATTCACTTTCACTTGGGCAGAACTAAAACTTTTCTAGAGCTGGCTTGAGAAAATACATGATCCTCATCATGTCAAAAACAATCTCTTGTTACAAAACAGACCCTTTCCATTTCCCTTTGAAAAAGAAGTAGCGTGGAGGACAACTAATTGGATTTGTGCACGTATCCAACCTTCGTGTATGAGCAGTCTTGCAGTGGTCTCACAAGACAGTTTGGCTCAAGCAGAGTATGCAACCGATATTGAATGTTTCTTAACAGAGTCAGTTGGGTAGGGAATTGGTATGCAAATTGCTAGTCAAATCTGGAAAACACATGATACTCAAAATATGGCAAAGTATAAATTTTTTTTTTGTCTAGCTTTGAAAAAAGATTCTGAACGAATACATCAGATTTGATTCCTTTTCTACCTATGGATGTATGGTTACAGAGTTACACTTAACTGATCTATATGATTCTGATGAGAGAATTGATAAGTTTCTCTAATAGAACATCCTATATGCCATGCTTAGAGGGGTCTCACAGTAATTAAAGAGAAGAATTAGCATACATTGTGCTGCTGCTGCTGCTGCTGCTGCGTCGCTTCAGTCGTGTCCGACTCTGTGCGACCCCATAGACGGCAGCCCACCAGGCTCCCCCGTCCCTGGGATTCTCCAGGCAAGAACACTGGAGTGGGTTGCCATTTCCTTCTCCAATGCATGAAAGTGAAAAGTGAAAGTGAAGTTGCTCAGTCGTGTCCAACTCTTGGCAACCCCGTGGACTGCAGCCCACCAGGCTCCTCCGTCCATGGGATTTTCCAGGCAAGAGTGCTGGAGTGGGGTGCCATTTCCTTCTCCAATGCATGAAAGTGAAAAGTGAAAGTGAAGTTGCTCAGTCATGTCTGACTTAGCGATCCCATGGACTGCAGCCTACCAGGCTCCTCCGTCCATGGGATTCTCCATACATTGTGCAGTAGTCGTCAAAGTTAAGCAGGTATCAAAATTCCCTGTAAGGCTTAATGAAACCCAAATTGTTCAACAACTCTTGCTGAGACAACTGGATATTCACATGCAAAAGAGTGAAGCTGGAGCCCTATTTCACATTATATATAAAAAAAATCAAAATAAATGAAATGAGCTGAAATTATAAAAACACCTAGAATAAACCTTAGGCATGAATCTTTTTGACATTGTGTTAAGCAGCAGTTCCTTAGGATACCAAAAGCATAAACAATAAAAGAAAAAAGAGAAGCTGAATAATATAAAAATTTAAAACATTTATGCTTCAAAGAACACTATAAATAAAGTTGAGAATCCATAGAATGGGAAAAATTTTGCAAGTCTAATTATATCTAATAAAGTTATACTTAATAAGAGGCTTGTGGGTAGAATAAACATAACTCACTAAAATGCAACCCAATTAAAAAATGGACAAAGAGATTGAATAAACATTTCTCTAGAGAAGAAATACAAATAACCAATGACCGCATGAAAAAATATTCAGCATCATTATCCATCAGGATAATGCTAATCAAAACACAGTGAGATACCATTTCACACCTACTAGGATATCTAGAATCAAAGTCAGATAAGAAGTATCAGCAGTGATGTGGAGAAGTGAGAGCCCTCCTACACTTCTGGTGGAAATGTAAAATGGTATAGATTCTTTACGGAAGAGTCTGGCATTTCCTCAAAAGATTAAACATTTACCATATGATCCAGCAATTCTACTCCAAGATATGTATACTAAAGGAAGAAGAAAATATGCATCCATATAAAAATTTGCACATGAATGTTCATATCAGCATTACTCATAATAGCCCCAAAATGGAAACAGTCCAGTTGTCCATCGGCTGAAGAATGGATAAATTAAATGTGGTATATCCATAAATGGAATAAGAAACAATAAAAGGAAATGAAGCTCAGATGTATGCCGCAACAAGAATGAACCTTGGAAACATGCTTAATGAAAGAAGTCAGGGGAAGCGACATATTGTCAGATTCCATTTATAATAAATGTCCAGAAAATAGAAATCTCTAGAGTCAGGAAATACATTTGTGGCTGGCAAGATGTAGGAGGATGAAGGGATTTTGAGGGGTTGTGATTTAGGGCCAACAGGGTTTTTTTCAGATGATGCAAATGTTCTAAAACTGTGATTAAAAATTGTGCAACTTTGTACCATACACTGAAAGCCATTGAATTGTATACTTTAACGGGTGAGTTGTATGACATGAAATCTCAAAGCTATTTATAAACACATACATTGCTGAACTGCACCTATGTGGACTGAGTCAGTGTGTGTGAACAGTAGTCAGAGCATTCACACATGTAGGGAACTCCCAGGTATTACTGCCAATATGCTGGTATTGGTATTGTGTATTGGTGTTGTGGTATTATTGGCCACAGTTGGAGAAGCACCGTAGTAGAGATTTATGACCTTAGATCACCAGGCAGTTTGAAAAAGTTCTCAATGCCTAGGATTAAATCAGTATCTCTGGAGTTGAGGCCCAGGTGATTCAAACCAATGCACAATAGAGTATAAAACTCCTGACAAACCAACACCAATAGTTATGGGAGAGGGTGGGCAAAACATATAAGGAAGAGAGATCTGGAGTCCCAAGTTGTAAGTGGGTACCTTATAAATGACAGTATTCTGAAAAGCCTCCACTTACAGCTATTTCTCCAAAGAAAATAAATAATTCAAACTGGCTTGATAAATATATTGACATTTCAGCTCTCACTTGGAGCATTAAAATACCTCAAATGCAAATAACATCCAATGCAGTTTTAAGGTACATACTTCAAGGTGCTTCAAATTCTTTCCATTGTTGGGATAAGATTTTATAGGGTTTCCTTCTTATGTAAGAGCTCCTACATCAGAATGGTATCTGATTCTGCTGTTTTTCTTATCATATAAACAAACAGACTCCTCCTTAGTTCTTAAAAAAGAATTTAAGCAAAAAATTGGAAGCAATTACAAGTATTAATTACTATCATGCCCATTATCATCATTTTCCATATGTTCAACTCAGGTATGCCACCCAACCAAAGGTGTAATCAGATTGTACAAGCAGGGACTCACTTGGCTTGGCAGTGGCAAGCTGGAAAGCCAGCAGAGGCAGTAACCGATTCCAGGAACAAGGTGCTGAGGCAGGGACTGGCGCTCAAACCTAGCGTGAAGGAAAGGTTAGGGCATGACGTTCAGACAAGCAGACTGGAGCAAGCAGGTGAGTTTGCGTGGTGGCAGAAGTACACAAAGTCTGATCCATAGGAAATCCTGCCAGCCCTGTGTTCTGGTTTAAGACTGATGGGTTTGCAGGGCCAAGCAAGACTCGGTTCTGTAAGTGCAGAGGAATGCAGTGTGAGGTCAAGTGCTCTCGAGAGTCCCCAGATTGCCCTGAGCTCCTCTTAGCCCCAACTTTGCCATTATTGGGCTTCCCAGACAGTGAAGAATCCGTCTGCAATGCAGGAGACCCGGGTTTGATCCCTAGGTTGGGAAAGACATAGCAATCCAATCAAGTATTCTTGCCTGGAGAATCCCATAGACAGAGGAGCGTGGTGGGCTACAGTCCATGGGGTTGCAGAGAGTGGGACATGACTGAGCGACTAAGCACATACGGGCACCTTCTTAGAATGGTAAATCTTAAATGGAGTTAATATTGATAGGCCTGTCATAGTGACTTTAAATTAAATCCAGATCTGTATGAAAACATGAGTTCTCAGAATGCAGATGAATAAATATTTACTAGATTAGGGATGGGCTTTTCTAGTGGCTCAGCAGTAAAGAATCTCCTGCAATGCAGGAGCTGCAGGTTTGATCCCTGGGTCAGGAAGATCCCCTGGAGGAGGGCATAACAATCCACTTCAGTATCCTTGCCTGGAGAATCCCATGGACAGAGGAGCCTGGCAGGCTACAGGCCATCAAGTCACAAAGAGATACGGCTGAAACAGCTTGCATATAGATTAAGGATTTCATTCACAGGATACCTTGAACTTAAATAATAACTATCTACAGTTTGCTTTTTTCTGTTGCACATTATTCAGAATTCTTTTTCTTATACATGGGGCTTCACTAGGTTATGAATCTGAGCCACCCAGGTGAAAGTTGGGGGAAAATTTAATGGGGTCATCTTCTCATACCCATGAGTTAGACTTCTAATCTAGACTCAGTGAAGAGACATGTTCAGATTCTCCTGTAGGATTTTGAGAATCTTAATAAACCTCTGATTTAAAATATTCATAATTAAAGAGAGAAAATATGTCCCTGATACATAATCTTATTTTAAGAAATTACTCATGTTTGGAATCTTCTGTCTCTGAAGACCATCCTCTCTCACTCTCTCCCCTTCTTTCTATTTTTCAAAGCCTCTTGAAGTTGATGAGAATTCACATTTATAGTTTACACATAAAATAAACATCAAATGTGTCTTATATGAAATAGGTGTAGAGCTGGTTTAAAAGCTTAAAATATACCATGTAACATGTAAATTAACATAATGATGAACATGTGGCCGTCACCAAGTTCTTAAAGGCTTTTCTCTGGGAAGAGGAAAACTGGCAACTACGTTTTAATTGTGCACAAAGTTTCTAAGAAGTAGATTTACTTGCACAGATGAGCAGAGGTTAAAGAAGCTCATGAGGCATATATGATGTCACCTTCCATTACTGCTCTAGGAAATCAGTGACTCTGGGTTGATCAGAGGTCACAATGGGAGGAGAGAAGCATTGTTGAAAGTATCAGGGGCTCTCCTTCTGACTTGATACTTAATGATTACATGCTAAATTAATATTTAAACTAACTTTATACAAGAAACACAGTGGCGGTCAGCTAAACTGTTCTTAAATTCTTGTTTTAAATCCCATGTTTTGAAAAGTCTTTTGAAATGCAATTTTTGCCTACTGTTTCCTGTATGACACTAGGTGTAGAGAGAGATTACATTATTTTATGTAGGGCAAATTATTTCTAAAGAAATACTGAAAGGTATGACAAAGGTGAGGTATGGATGTGTAGGAAGGTAACTTTTTTAATGGAGAAAGCAAAATATACCGAGAATGACTGCATTTTTGCATAGTATTTTGCTTTGCTTTCCTAACCAGAGACTCACTCTTAGAAGAAATGTAAGGATATTAAGTTTCTTTTTTGAGGTTGCATAAATTATAGTGAAAATGAATAATACTAACAACAATCAAGGATTTTGAGAGGGACAAGTCTTCAAGAGTAGAGTTTCCTAAAGGGTTCAAGAAATAACTAGGTACAAAGTTTTTGACAAAGGACCATATAATTATGGAATATTTGATATTCATCCATTCATTTAATCAGTTATTCAATGTCTATTGAGCGTCTATTAAAAACCAGTTCTAGTCAAACTGTCCTTATTTTATAGAAGAGGAAATTAAGGTACCAAGAAGTTAAATATAAGCAGATCATCTTAATTGATACATTTGCGGTTTAAAAACCATGTCCATTATTTGCAATAACTCTTAGTTTTAAGTCAGGGTCTTGTATAGATTTTGAAGATGGAGAGGTCAAAAGTCTCAAGGATAGCAAATTAACTAAAATTACAAAGTTGTTGAAATGTGAAGTTGTAACTAAATTTAGGGCTCAATGACATGGGTAATCATTTACCCATATTTATTGTGAGTTTGGGGCTTCCCTGGTGGCTCAGTGGTAAAGAATCTTCCTGCCTGTGCAGGAGACTCAGGTTTGATCCCTGGGTCAGGAAGAGCCTCTGGAGAAGGAAAGGGCAACCCACTCCATTATTCTTGCCTGGAGAATCTCACAGATAGAGGAGCCTGGCGGGCTACAATCCATGGGGTTGCAAAAGAGTCAGACACAACTGAGCAACTAAACAGCAGCAACAACAAATTGTGAATTTGCTATGTGTCAAGGCATATCACACATAATAAGGAATAAAATATATTCCCTGAATTCAAGAAGCTAGCGGGAGAAAGATACCAGTAGATAGGTATTGTCCCTTAGTGTGATAAATCACACACTAGAGCTATCTAGTGTTATAGAGAACAAAGGATGAGAAACTATACCCCATCCAGAGGCCATGGAAAGATTCCAGGGGCAGGAGGTCACATCTATATCAAGAGCTAAAGCTTGAGCAGGAGTTATCTAGTTTGCATGTTGGGGGTGAGGTGTGAAGTATCTATGGGTGGTTGTGGGGCAGTGGCCAGGCAGAGGGTGGGAACAAAACCTACTTTGAGAGGAGGAGTTTAGGACTATTCAATATGGCTAGGATATAGAGTTAGAGGTAAGATGTATTAAAAGATGTGGCTTAATGAGCTTCATTGAGTTGTATGAAGGCCTTTAAGTCATGGTACACAATTGGAACTTGATTCTCCTCCTAGCAAAAATAAAAACATTCGAACCTGGGGGTGATAGGATAGAAACATATTACTGAGCTCTCTTGCTGTATGGCCTTGAAAGTTGCTATGTTAGATGATGACTGTAGAATCTAAGTTAGCCTAGGATATAGCTGTTGGAATTAGAAAATTAGACATAAAAGAATATTAAGTTATCAAAATGGCATGACTGTAAGCTTGGTTTGATACGAAAGAATAGGAGAAAGATCAAGGGTAGCAGTTGTTTGGCCCCATGCCATACAGGATATTAGTTCCCCAACCAGGCATTGATCCTATACCCCCTGCAGGGGAAGCAGAGCAGAGTCTTAACCACTGAGCCCCCATGGAGGGCCTAGCAATCGTGGTTTAATTAGAAGCACCAAGTGTTTTCTCAGTAGGTCGATCTCTCTAGTTCTTGCCCTCGCCTATTCTAAGCTTCTCCCTTGTGTCTATGAGTGACTGGAGGAGTAGCTCCCATATTTTCCTCTCTTCAATCAGCTCACCTTTTCCAGAGTGACCTTTTTAAAAATCCAGTCAGACCTGTCTCTATTCATAACTCTTCACTTTTGCTCTTAAAGACCAAAATCCTTTACAGGGCGGCAAGGTTAAGCACAGTCTCGCTCTGGATGAAATATCAATCCTCATCTGTTTGTCTTTCTCCCACTCAACATGCTTTAGCCAGATGGGCCTCCCTTCAGCTCCTGAAATATGTCATAGTTGGTCTAATCTTAAGTGTTTATACATGTGGTTTCCTCTGTCTGGTGCTCTTCTTTCTTTAATTCTCTAGATAATTCTTTGCCGACTGTGTTGGTTTAAATCTCTCTTCCTCTGGAAAATCCTCCGAGCCCTCCATTGGTAGCGGTTCATATCTTTCCCAACGCAAGAACACTTATACTACCCAGGGCTTCCCTGATAGCTCAGCTGATAAAGAATCTTCCTGCAATGCAGAAGACCCTGGTTTGATTCCTGGGTCAGGAAGATCCCCTGTAGAGGGGATAGGCTACCCACTCCAGTATTCTTGGGCTGCTCTTGTGGCTCCGCTGGTATAGAATCCACCTGCAATGCAGGAGACCTGGATTTGATCCCTGCCTTGGGAAGATCCCCTGGAGAAGGGAAAGGCTGCCCACTCCAGTATTCTGGCCTGGAGAATTCCATGGACTGTATAGTCCATGGGGTCACAAAGAGTCAGATGCAACTGAATGACTTTCACTTTCACAACCTTGTCTTACCTCTCCTAGATGGTGAGCTCCTCGAGGATAGAGACTCTCCTTGCTAACATGTAATAAGCACTGAATAAAAGCAAATACTTGCTCAGTAAATGCATTAGTGGTGCTATTTCATGAAACAGGGAAAATAGGAGTGGAAAAATGGTCTGAGAGGAAAGATAGTTATAATTTGCGACTGGTTGGGTTTGAGGTGTGTGGACATCGATAAAGGACCTAGGGTACAGATCTAGAGTGGCGTTTCTCAAATGTTTATACTGAACCAGAATTACCTGTATGATTTGTTAAAATGAGGATTACTTGGCACAACCCCAGAGTTTCTGATTTGGTATGTATTGACTGGGGCTTGAGAACTTATATTTCTAACCCGCTCTGAGGTGATATTGTTACTGCTGATTCAGGCACTACTGTTTTTGAGAGTTGATGTGGAAGGCAGAAGAGGGTCCATCTTGATACAGAGAGGTGGGAGACGTCTGTCTAAAGAGGACCGCAACATTCATTTTATAGGATGAGCTCTCTTAGTCTCCTGATGATGAAGAGAAAGGCAGAATGATTCTCACAGGAAGGTTACGAAGACTAGTATCTTTTCCATTCATTCAGTCCTGGGAAACAAGCCTTTAAAGGGCCATCAGAGGATCCTGTGTAATCATTATTTGGCTTCCTGAGGTCCCTGGCTCCTAGTGGCAGCAGCTGTAAATCCTTTAGATTCCTGAGTGAGGGTAGTGTTTTTGTTATTCCTCTTGGGCCCTGAGAGCTTATGCTAATTTAGTGACAGTTGTGGGCCCTTAGGTGGTTTATGCAAACGAGGTGACTCAGGATGGAGCCCAGCCAAACCAGAAAGACCACCCACATGATTAGACAGGTTAGAGCTTTGAGCTTCAGGATATTAACCCAACCTCTGGAAATCGAACCTTGCGCCAATGATTCGATTAATTATCCCTGTGTCAAAATTCTGGACACTGAAGTGTAGACGACCTTCACTAGTCGGCAATATTCTATATTGTCACACATTGATATGCCAGAAGGGTGACGTGCACACCCTGACTCCACAAGAGGACAGTGGAAAATTTGTCTTCAAGGCATTTCCTCTCCTCCTCCCATGTATCTCTTGGCTGATTCTAATTTGTATCCTTTTGCTGTATAAAATGGCAATTGTAAATATAGACTTTCCTGAATTCTGTGAATTGCTATGGTGAATTCTCATTGTTAAGGGAGTAGTGGATACCCCCAAATTTGTAGCTAGCTGGTCAGAAGTATATGTGGCCCAGGGACCTGAAACGTGGGTCTGGTGTCTGAAGTGAAGGCAGTATTGTAAAGGGTGTGCCCTCAATGTGTGAAGTTTGGCCCAGTTTGGGGTTGTGGGTGTCAGAAGTCATGGAAAGGGAATAAAGGTGAGGAAAGGAAACAACTCAAGCAGCCTATGGGAATGGAGATGGACTAGGAGAAAGAAGTTATCATGGAAAAATATCTCGAAAGGTGACCTTGCTCCAGGATTTATGTAGGACCCTAAGAAGGATGGTATTGAGGGTAGGACCCTGATGATAGCAGGAATGGTAAGATGCCAATTTGTAAAACTGCATAGTGTATGGATGTGCTGATAACTTTTTTAAAAAAAGATGATTGTGATCAGCATTGTCAACTGCTCCTCTGAAGTCAGCAAAATACAGACCTCACATTCTGTGTATAAGATTCTGTTTTGGTGAATGGGTGTGACAATCAGAAGGAATATTCTATAATACTCAATTGTTAGAAGACATACATAGTTTTCTAGGTATCAAAATGAGGAGCAGGGTATTGTTGGGGACAAGGAGTTGAAACTCAAATTCCATTTTCATCAGGTGATAGAAAAAGTCTTTCATTTCAGTTTCATTGGCCAAGGTTTTCACCTTTGTGTGAGGAAAAGCAATGGGATAGTTATATCTATTTAACTTAACTTTCATTCCAGATTAAACTTCAGAGAGGCATTCATTGTTCCTCTTAGTACTCTAATTTGTTCATTGTCTTCTTTATTACTCAGTACCTCAACAAACCGTTGGAGAATTTATTCATTTTTATTCAAAAACAAATGCTCAAAACTTCAAATAAATATTGTATATTATTTTGGTGTTATCAATATTTTTCTTGCTCTAACAGTATGTGATCTAGAAGATAAATGTTTTAATGACCGTGGGCTCTTCTGTTTGTGATGAAAAAATAAAAATCTTTCATCGAAATCTGTAAAAGATTGTGTGTGTGTGAGTGTGTGAGTGTGAGTGTGTGTGTGTATGTGTGTGTGTGTGTGTGCACATGCTATTGTGTGACACTGCTTCCTGGGTAGCTCAGCTGGTTAAGAATCCACCTGCTATGCAGGAGACCCAGATTTGATCCCTGCGTTGGGAAGTTCCCCTGGAGAAGGGATAGGTTACCCACTCTAGTATTCTAGGCTTCCCTGTTGGCTCAGATGGTAAAGAATCTGCCCGCAATGCAGAAGACCTGGGTTCAGTCCCTGAATTGGGAGGATCCCCTGAAGGAGAGCATGGCCACCCACTCCAGTATTCTTGCCTGGAAATCCCCATGAACAGAGGACCTGGCGGGCTATAGTCCATGGGGGTCATAGAGTCGACATGACTAAGCACAGAGCTGAAATTTTACATGTTTGAGCACTTTTAGCTTTCTGGGAAAAAAGTGAGATTTTAGGATCTCAAACCATGTCATGCACTTCAGCAACAGAGAAACTACTCAGTGACATTCATTTAGTTAGATATGAAGAAGGAATTCATAGGGCCTGGACTCCATCTTAGGCCTGCTCATGCTGATCATGCTCAGCCACCTTTCCAATGGACTCTGAACTCTGTGTTTAACGCCTATGAAAACAACAACAGAAGGATAAGACCCCCTCCAGACTGGGGAACCTTGAAGATCGTATCTAGGTTACTCATCGCCTAAGAGAAAACATGCACTAATCACCCCTTCCTCCAGACAGCCCATAAATTTTTCTGTATCTATCAGAGTGTAACCTCAGGTTTATTGATTATTGGCTAATTGTTTGACTGTTTGAGCACATGAGCACATAGCACATGAATCATGGGGTTATTGGGATTGTATTTTCCTTGGTTTATGTAAGTCTCAAGGAATTTGGAGTGGTGGGTTCAGAGATGTACACATGGGGTATAAAAGATTTTCACAAATGCTGGTCAAGGTCCTTGGCTAAGAGGAGACTCTGCCTTGGGCCCGCCGGTGTAATAAACTGTACTCCACTATCTGCATTGTCCTTCTGAGTGAGTTTGTTTCCCGGAACGCGTGGCTACAACAGATATACAGATCTAGACCCTTGAATTTGTTCAATATCTTTGAGAAGTTTCAAGATTCTTCATATTATAGGAAAACTGCTTCTTATAGGTAGTATAGCCAAACTATGTCTGTGTTTTTTTTTTCCTGAGGAAAATCATTTGGTTTTGATTATTCTCAAAATAGTTTTTGAAGTAATTAATGCATATTTCTCTTATTATCTCTTCTGTGCTTACTAAGACTAATTGTGTGTGTGTGCTTAGTCGCTGAGCTACCCAGGAAGCAGTAAGACTAATTACTCAGATTCAGTTTTTGTAACAAGAATCAATATAAAAGTAATAAAAATCAATGTAAAAGTTTGGATATCACTAATAAAAATGAAGTTAATCAGGATCTATATTTTGGCATTGGACAAGGTAACATGGCAGTATTCAAGAGTAGCTAACTAGGATTTCCCTGATGATCCAGTTGTTAAGACTCAGCACTTCCGCTGCATGGGGCACAGGTTTGATTCCTGGTTGGGGAAATAAGATCCAGCATACCTCGTGTCTCCACCAAAAATTTTTTTTTAAAGTATCTGTTTCATAAGAGAATACTGACAATACACTGTAATTTTTAAATGGTGTGTTTAATATCATTGGCTTCCCTGATAGCTCAGTTGGTAAAGAAGAGAAAGACTACCCATTTCAGTATTCTGGCCTGGAGAATTCTATATACTATGCTATAGTATAGTCCATGGGTTTGCAAAGAGTCAGACATGCCTGAGCAACTTTCACTTTCACTTTAATATCACTATTAATTAGACTTTCTCAGTAGTAGAATTGTTATTTCAAAATATATGTGCACATTTCTGATATTGACTAGTATTGTCTGTTTCCTCTGGTAAACTTGTGACAATTTATATTCCCATCTTTCTTAAATTATATCCATACCAATAATAATAATGTCACTTATAAAACATAGACACATATTTATGTCAAGTAATTTAATGCTTAGAAAATGACGTCTGGTCATTTGGTTGAACTGTGTTTGTTTTTTATAAAATTATTAAATAGCCTAAATCTTAATTTTCACATCAAGAAAATGCTAATTAAAACAGATTTCCAATCCAGACAATCTATAAATAGAGACTTGATAGCCACATTATACTTCTTGTTTTTAAATTTAAGTATAGTTCATTTACAATATTACTTTCAGGTTACAATGTAGTGATTCAGTATTTTTATATGTTAGATTCCAGTTAAAAAGTCATAAAATAGATATATTGCCTTGTACTATACAATGTACCTTTGTTGCTTATTGTTTTATCTATAGTATTTTGTATCTCTTCATCCTGTACACCTGTTTGGAACCTCCCCCATCCCTCGTTCCCCTGGTAAACTTTAGTTTGTTCTCTATATCTGTGAGTCTGTTTCTGTTTTGTTGTATTAATTAATTTTATTTTTGTTTTTTATTTTATTTTCATTCACTTTATGTTTTAGATTCCATGTATAAGTGAAAGCATGCAGTGTTTGTCTTTTTCTGACTTATTTACTAAGCATAATACCCTGTAGATTTTTTCTTGTTGCAAATGGCAGAATTTCATTTTTAAGAGCTGAATAATATTTCATTGTATATATATTTATATACCACATCTTTATGCATTCATCTGTTAATGAACACTTGGCTTGCTTCCATATCTTGGCAATTGTAAACAATGAACATTGGGGTTCATGTGTTTTCATTTTCTTTGGATATACACCCAGGAATGGAATTTCTAGATCTTATGGTAGTTCTATTTGTAGTTTTTAAGGAACGTCCATACTGTTTTCCATAGTGGTTGCATCAATTTACATTTCTACCAACGGTGTACTGCTGCTGCTGCTGCTAAGTCACTTCAGTCGTGTCCGACTCTGTGCGACCCTAGATGGCAGCCCACCAGGCTCCCCCATCCCTGGTATTCTCAGGCAAGAACTCTGGAGTGGGTTGCCATTTCCTTCTCCAATGCATGAAAGTGAAAAGTGAAAGTGAAGTCGCTCAGTCGTGTCTGACTCCCAGCGACCCCAGGGACTGCAGCCCACCAGGCTCCTCCATCCATGGGATTTTCCAGCAAGAGTACTGGAGTGGGGTGCCATCGCCTTCTCTGAACAGTGTACTAGAGTCCCCTTATTTCTACATCTTCACCAAATTTTGTTATCTGTTGATATCTTGCTGGTAGCCATTGTGTTACTGAGTCCAAGCTCATACTGTTTGCTGCATGACAGGCCAGTGAATCAAGAGACAAGTCGTTAGGCAAGGAATAGCAACTTTATTCACGAAGTCAGCAGACTGAGAAGATGGTCAGCTAGTGTCCCAAACAACCATCTTACCAAAGTTGTAGTTCAGGCTTCTTTTATCCTAAAAGGGGAGAGAGTGTGGCTGGTTGTTGCAAACTTCTTGGTGCAGGAATCCTCTGTTCTTGCAGCTGTCTATGTGGGTCTGATCATAATGTTCCTGTAAATTTCCAACAAGGCAGCTGTTACTCTATTTCTAGAAGTGTTTTACCTTTAAAGGTCAGAGCCTTGAGAATAGGCTGTAATGTATGTTGCAGGCTCCAGGCAACACTCGTTACAGAGGTTCAGAGGCAGCATGACTAAGTGAGCACGAGGTTAGACACCATGCGCAAGCATGACAATGGAGCACAAGGTTAGCACTAAAGGAATGGATCTAGTATGGAGTCAGCTCTGATATTCTTTGTTAGAATTCTGACAGATGTGAGGTGATACCTCTTTGTGGTTTTGATTTGTATTTCTCTATTTAGTGATGTTCAGCATCTTTCATGAGCCTGTTGGCCACCTGTATGTCTTCTTTGGGAAAAAAAATGTCCATTTAGGTCTTCCTGCCCATTTTCTGATTGGGTTGTGTTGTTTGTTTTGGTATTTTGTTTTATGAGCTATTCATATATTTTAGATATTAATCCCTTGTTGGTCACATCATTTGTGAATATTTTCTGGCATTCCATAGATGGCGTGTGCATTTTGTTGATGATTTCCTTAGTTGTGTTATAGCTTTTAAGTGTAGTTAGTTCTTATTTGTTTACTTTGCTTTTGTTTAGTTTGCTTTAGGGGACAAATTTAAAGAAATACTGGTACAGTTTATGTCAGAGCATTCTTATGTGTTTTCTTCTAGGAGTTTTATGGTTCCCAATCTTACATGTAGGTCTTTAATTCATTTTGGGTTTGTTTTTGTATATAGTGTGACAAAATGTTCTAATCTGAAGCCTTGTGAGTAGCTGTCCAGTTTTTCCAGCACGACTTAATGAAGAGACTGTCTTGCTTTCCACTGTATATTCTTGCCTCCTTTGTCATAGATTAATTGACCATAGATGCATGGGTTTATTTCTGCATCTCTATCTATTCCATTCATCTATGTGGTTTTGTGCCAGCATCATGCTGTTTTGATTTCTGTAGCTTTGTAGTGTAGTCTGAACCTAGGAAATATGATATCTGCAGCCTTATTTTTTTCTCAAGATTGCTTTGAGAATTCAGGGTATTTTGTGATTTATTCACTCTATTTCTGTGAAAAACACCCTGGAAATTTTGATAGGGATTGCATTAAATCTTTGGATTGCTTTGGGGAGTATGGACACTGTAACAATATTTTTCCAATCTAAGAGTTTAGGATATATTTCCATTTCTTTATATCATTTTCAATTTTTAAAAAATCAGTCTTCTGCTTTTCAGAGCATAGGTCATTTCAGGTTGAAATGTGTTCCCCTTGTATTGGTTCTCTTTTATATTTGCTATTTCATATTCTTTGATTAGTTTACCTATTGTATTCAAGAAACAAAATTGGCATTAAAAATTATGCTGCCTACTAGACTTATTAGGAGAACGGGTAAACTTTTATAAGTCACAGCTTGTCAGATTTTAGAGTGATTGTGAAAGTGAAAGAGGAGAGTGAAAAAGCTGGCTTAAAGCTCAACATCCAGAAAATGAAGATCATGGCATCTGGTCCCATCACTTAATGGGAAATAGATGGGGAAACAGTGGAAACAGTGGCTGACTTTATTTTTCTGGGCTCCAAAATCACTGCAGATAGTGATTGCAGCCATGAAATTAAATGACACTTACTCCTTGGAAGGAAAGTTATGACCAACCTAGAGAGCATATTAAAAAGCAGAGACATCACTTTTTCAACAAAGTTTCACCTAGTCAAGGTTATGGTTTTTCCAGCAGTCATGTATGAATGTGAGAGCTGGACTATAAAAAAAGCTGAGTGCCGAAGAATTGATGCTTTTGACCTGTGGTGTTAGAGAAGACTCTTGAAAGTCCCTAGGACTGCAAGGAGATCCAACCAGTCCATCCTAAAGGAGATCAGTCCTGGGTATTCATTGGAAGGACTGAAGTTGAAGCTGAAACTCCAATACTTTGGACACCGGATACGAAGAGCTGACTCATTTTGAAAAGACCCTGATGCTGGGGAAGATTGAGGGCAGGAGGAGAAGGGGATGAGAGGATGAGATGGTTGGATGGCATGACCGACTCAATGGACATGGGTTTGGGTAAACTCCGGGAGTTGGTGATGGATAGGGAGGCCTGGCGTGCTGTGGTTCATGGGGTCGCAAAGAGTCAGACATGACTAAGTGACTGAACTGAACTGAAGAGTCAGTTAAAATTTATCTAGTAGAATCACATAGAAGTGGAAATTGTTTTACAAAAAACTTGCCTGTTATTTGAACACAACTGAGTATATATTGATAACATAATTGGAAATAGGAAAATTCTGCTGAAATAGCACTAGGATATGTTCATTAAACTAACCTCAGTTTTGGATCCTTAAAAATGTTTATTTTGACTACATTGACATACCTGGGGAAATTGCAAGCATGGGCTGATAATGTTTATGAAAGTTGTAATTGAAGTTGTAACATTAAAGTTGTAACATTAAAATTGTAACATTAAAGTTGTAATATTTATGAAAACTTTATCTGAATAGAAAAATATTAAATGGATAAGGTAAAGGACAAAGTTAGCACCATTTTCTGTCAGAAAAAAACGTGGCTTAAAGCAAAAGGAAAATCTTTTACATTATATGTTGTACTTTAAAATGATAAACCTAAAGTGATACATTTAGTATAAAAAGTCCTCAAAAATGAAAAAAAATCATAGAAAACATCTAATTTGGCTCTATCTCCTGGAAAATTTGATACTCTATATTAATAGTAAGTATCCAGAAATAATTCATTTTTAGCTAAATTTTTTTCTGGACCTTCAGAGTACTAAATAGAAGCCCCATATTTTGGTTATGTATTCAACTTACTGATTTCAAAAACCAAAAATAACAAAAAGTCCTTTTGGCATTTTCTCCCCAAGGTTTATTATTTTTTCTCTCCATCACTTCCTTCTTTTATTTTTTCATACTTTTGTCTTTGGCCTGGCTTCCTGGCAATCTCCTTTTCCTTACTTCTGCCTCTTCTTGCCTCATTCTCAGGGTGAGATCATACTCTTTGTGGAGTTAATTGTATTTAGATGTGGGGTTTGTGCTGAAACCTACACTGGAAGAGTCTACCACATAATGATCGTGAAGACACGTATAGCCCATGTTATTTTCCATGATGAGTCTTTGTTGTTCTATTTTTGTCATTTCAGTAATCTGGGATGATAAATAGGGCATTGTGCTAAAATTACCACTCTCTGCAAGTATCCTCTGTTCAACCTTATTACCTCCCTCCTTCATTAATTGCCTTTTTCCAAAAGAGTCATGATGGAGTTCAGAGCACTTAAAAACACATTAGCTTCAAGAATATGGACAGAATATGTATGAGTCCCTAACCACCTCCAAATTTAAAAATATTACACCTTCACTACTGAAGGTCATATTGCCTAGACTCCTGTATTCTATTAGAAAAAAAAAAAAAAAAAAGACAAGAACATTTCCTGCAAAGTCTTCTGTGCAACCAACGGTGATAAGGATGGATTTTTCACAAGGTCAGCTTCCAAGGACCACACACTGTACATAACATTGAGATAGGTAAAGATCTTCATTTTAGGAAAAGTGCACCCTATGCTGTGCCAAGAACACGGTAAACACCAACAAAATGTTAATTCTCTTTATTTGTCCTCTTCTGCACTCTGATGTCAGAAATAGTGTCACTGACATCACTGAACATGTGAATCTATCCTGAAATTAGTGGTGCTAGCTGTGGGGTATTTTGGCCATGCTGTTGCCCAAATCATAAAAACCCGAAATTCAGTCATGACACACTGCTCTAAATTTTTTCAGTGGCTTTTCACCACCTACAGAATATAGTTTGAGTTCCTTTGCTTGGGGTGCTCTTAATGTTTGAACTCCCAAGTCTTATTTTCACATTCAGGAAAAAAAAAAAAAACAAACCCAAAGACAAAATTGATCCCTTAATTAAACAGGGACATGCTTCCCATTCCCTCTGAACTTGTATAAATGATGTTCCTTCTTCCTGGAATGCCTGTCCCTTCACCTTTGTGGTCACTGACCTCCTCCACCGCCCACCCCACCCCCCACCCTGGCTTTTCATTTTAATTCTTTCTTAGTCTTCAAGAGCTACATCAAAGTCACCTCCTGAAAGAGTCCTTCCCTGACACCTCTCCCTCAGTTTGAGTTAGGTACCCCTTCTAGACACACCTGATCCATTCTGTCCTTCAACATTTTACATACTTTATTGCTCTTCCAATATTATTATTTTCTTGACTATCTCCTCTGTCTTACTGAAGGAAAGGGACATTGCCCTTTAATCACTGTGTCTCTGTGTCTCTGTGTACCTCGAACCTAATTTGTATTTAAAAAGTCCTGTTGACTAAATGGATGGCAAGTTATGTACTCTGGTGGAGGGAGTAATAAGGACAGTCTATACTCAAAATCTATTTCTGAATTAAAATTCATAGTGTTCTTTGATGTGAAGTGATCTACATGCATGTCTCCTATATATGTATATATTTTTTCTTTCACACATTGGAAAATTGGGAGGTCTTGAAAATGAGCTTTCTTTTTCTGGGCAGGCGGTGATAAAAATGATACAAATGAAAAGAACTGTAACTTTAAACTTAATAAAAGCAAAGGATAAGGATTAGTTATATGCTTCAGTGCATTATTTCTATTATACTTTTGCCCTTCTAAATGTTCTTTCCAGCTGATTTGAGTCTGGATACTTCAAATCCATGATCTCATGATACCATGTAGCAGGGTTCTGTTTTTTCAAAGTGGTTCATAAACTAAATGACCTCCGCCCTCTAGAGCACAAAACCCCTGAGGTCCAGGTTGCATACTGGGCCCAGCTCCATTGGTATAAGTCCCATTTTGGTCTGTAGAGCCTGTCTCTGGTGCCTTCTCAGTGTTAGTGACTGTGGATATGATATGTAACTGCTTTATGATAAAAACAAGACTGTGGCATCATTGAATTAATTAGACAAGAAGATAATTAGAAATGAAATCTCTTCAGTGTCTTAAGCACCAACAGTGGAAAATGAAGTTCAATAAATACACTCCAGACTTTGAACTTCACTTTTGATTAATTAGTGAATTTTAATGGCCTTCCATAATGTGACAGCTACTCCATTGATCCACCTAATTAAGGATCATGAAAGTAAAAAAGATTTCTCTTCACTTTGATGGCAGAATTTCCCCATGAAATCAGTCAAACTGCTCGAATGGCTGTTGAATAATACTGGCATTGTTATACATAATGTTCAGTATGTCATAGTCCAGTGAGACCTGTTTATTGCATACTTTTATTTCACTTTTGTTTATTTGGGCACCAGGTAGAGAAGAAGAAGATGGAATACTGGGTAGGGACAATGATTTAAAACTGTAAATATCCCATCAAATGTTCTGCAAAGAGTAGATGTTAATTATTTATAGCTATTGATCTAAAGCCCATTTGATTTATTACATACATTCACTGTATGCTCATTCTAGCATCAAATACTACGAAAAAGACTGACAAACTATATTAAAATTTGTGGAAGCTTGGAAACCATGCATTCAGAGTGTGGGTGACATTTCTCAAGCAGTTCTCTGCTGCAATAAGAGACCAGATAATTTTATGTATGAAGACCTCTTTTACCCTCAACAAAATGTCAAAGAGAAATAATGAAAGGAAACACAGAGGAAAACCACAAATAAACCAGGTGTGATGGGATCCTCCTTTTCTGCTAAAGGAACCAGGATGGGATGCTGCTGAGCTTGGAGAAGGGAGGCCAGGAACTAGGCATGAAAGTACCTCTGGGGCTGCAGTGCACTGTGCGTTTCCTCTCAGGTTTGAACATGAACACCAGAAGTTCTCTTGTTTTTACTCTGTGAAGGTTGGGACTCACGACATAGGGAAGGATGAAAAGGTTGAGAAGTTGGTCCAGCTTGACGGGCAGCCATGACAGTAAGCATCCACATCACAAGCGTCTGTCCTCCTGTCCCACTTCTTTCATTCTTTCCTTTTTCCGTCTTGTGCTTAGTCAGATGAGTTGGTACCATTGTGAGACCGTATTAAATTGCGGCACTATGGGGAATGGTGGGCTTCCCAGGTGGCACTCAGTGCAGTTCAGTTCAGTTCAGTTCAGTTCAGTTGCTCAGTCGTGTCCGACTCTTTGCGACCCCATGAATTGCAGCATGCCAGGCCTCCCTGTCTATCACCAACTCCCGGAGTTCACTCAAACTCACGTCCATCAAGTCAGTGATGCCATCCAGCCATCTCATCCTCTGTCGTCCTCTTCTCCTCCTGCCCCCAATCCCTCCCAGCATCAGGGTCTTTTCCAATGAGTCAACTCTTCGCATGAGGTGGCCAAAGTACTGGAGTTTCAGCTTTAGCATCAGCCTTCCAAAGAACACCCAGGACTGATCTCCTTTAGAATGGACTGGTTGGATCTCCTTGCAGTCCAAGGGACTCTCAAGAGTCTTCTCCAACACCACAGTTCAAAAGCATCAATTCTTTGGCTCTCAGCTTTCTTCACAGTCCAACTCTCACATCCATACATGACCACTGGAAAAACGATAGCCTTGACTAGACGGATCTTTGTTGGCAAAGTAATGTCTCTGCTTTTGAATATGCTATCTAGGTTGGTCATAACTTTCCTTCCAAGGAGTAAGTGTCCTTTAATTTAATTGCTGCAATCACCATCTGCAGTGATTTTGGAGCCCCCCAAAATAAAGTCTGACACTGTTTCCACTGTTTCCCCATCTATTTCCCATGAAGTGACTAGTGAGTAGTAAAGGACCTGCCTCCAATTCAGGAGACATAAGAGACAAGGGTTCAATTCCTGGCTTGGGAAGTTGCCCTGGAGAAGGAAATGGCAACCCATTCCAGTATTCTTGCCTGGAAAATCCCATGGACAGAAGACACTGGCAGGCTACAGTCCATGGGATCGCAGAAAAGTCAGACACGACTGAAGTGACTTAAGATGCACACACATGGAGAATGGTAATGTGGCATGTATACATGTGTGTTCAGTTATGTCTGACTCGTTGTGACCCCATGGACTGTAGCCCACCAAGCTCCTCTTTTCATGGAATTTTCCAGGCAAGAATACTGGAGTGGGTTGCCACTTCCTTTTCCAGGGTATCTTCCCTACCCAGGGATCAAACTTGTGTCTCTTGCATCTTCTGTATTGGCAGGCAGATTCTTTATTGCTGGTGCTACCTGGGAAGTCCAGTGTGGCATAATATTCAAGTGTTTTAGAAATTTGAGATACCTATGGATAGATTTAAATTTTTAAAAGGAAATATCAAAATCTGATTATTTTTCCAGAGGTTAAAAGCTGATTTTTCATAAAGTATTATCTTGGTGAAGGCAGATAAATTATTCATAGTGGATGTTCCAGTTCCTGAGAAAACTGCATGGAGAATTTGAATTTGTATAATTGCAAATGCCCCATTTGTTAAAGACCAGAGGAAGATTTAACCTAGCAGTTCTGACACAATAGAGAGTAGTAGATGAGTTTCTCCCTTATACTCACTAAAAAGTACTTCAGTAAAAATTTCCATATTTAAAAATTGTGTAAGTGAAATGCCAGAATAGTTTGAATCAGTGACAGAGAGTTTTTAGGACATAGATTTTTTTTTTTAAAGTCCTAATAATCTGGAGGAGATCAGCCCTGGGATTTCATTGGAAGGACTGATGCTGAGGCTGAAACTCCAATACTTTGGCCACCTTATGTGAAGAGTTGACTCATTGGAAAAGACTCTGATGCTGGGAGGGATTGGGGGCAGGAGGAGAAGGGGACAACAGAGGATGAGATGGCTGTCCATCACTGACTTGATGGACATGAGTTTGGGTGAACTCCCGGAGTTGGTGATGGACAGGGAGGCCTGGCGTGTTATGATTCATGGGGTTACAAAGAGTCAGACATGACTGAGTGCCTGAACTGAACTGAATTGAATAATCTGGCAAATCAATTAAAGGAAAATCTAACTCCTTTCCTGCTTTAATTAGAATACTGCCAGTTTACAGGGAAAGGTAATATTCAGTGTGTTTCAAAGTACTGAGTACTTAAATTTTTAAAGAGAAATTTTACTAAGAAAGCCTGGTAAATCAAGAAAATGAGAAGTTTTATCTTTTGCTCAAAAGCAGAAAATATATTATGATTAACCCAGGGACATGGGTTACCTTAATTATGAATTTGTATCCTCCTGTAGTCAAGCTGTACAATTTTGCAGGGAGTACATATTGGAAAAATGGTACAGTATTCAGTGTAGTACCTGAAATTCCATTCGTTAAGTGCACAAAGTTAGAAATTTCTGAGGACCCTATTTAGCAATATTTGACACCTCTTAACTATGTATAATCTCTCTACGGTGATCCAGTAAAGCACAGCCGCTGATCCAGCAAAGCGTAGCTGCTGCACCTTACCTTGAACGAGGTTGCCCCTCCTGACCTTGAACACGGAGTAGCTCCTCTTGGCCCTCCTGCACCCATGCAGCCACCGCTCCTTGGTCTGATAGAGTACCTGATGAACTATGGATGGAGGTTCCTGACACTGTACAGGAGACAGAGATCAAGACCATCCCCATGGAAAAGAAATGCAAAAAAGCAAAATGGCTGTCTGAGTAGGCCTTAGAAATAGCTTTGAAAATAAGAGAAGCGAAAAGCAAAGGAGAAAAGGAAAAATATAAGCATCTGAATGCAGAGTTCCAAAGAATAGCAAGGAGAGATAAGGAAGCCTTCCTCAGCGATCAGTGCAAAGAAATAGAGGAAGACAACAGAATGGGAAAGACTAGAGATCTCTTCAAGAAAATTAGAGATACCAAGGGAACATTTCATGCAAAGATGGGCTCGATAAAGGACAGAAATGGTATGGACCTAACAGAAGCATAAGATATTATGAAGAGGTGGCAAGAATACACAGGAGAACTGTACAAAAAAGATCTTCATGACCCAGATAACCATGATGGTGTGATCACTCACCTAGAGCCAGACACCCTAGAATGTGATGTCAAGTGGGCCTTAGAAAGTATCACTAAGAATAAAGCTAGTGGAGGTGATGGAATTCCAGTTGAGCTATTTCAAATTCTGAAAGATGATGCTGTGAAAGTGCTGCACTCAACATGCCAGCAAATTTGGAAAACTCAGCATTGGCCACAGGACTGGAAAAGGTCAGTTTTCATTCCAATCCCAAAGAAAAGCAATGCCAAAGAATGCTCAAACTACTGCACAATTGCACTCATCTCACACGCTAGTAAAGTAATGCTCAAAATTCTCCAAGGCAGGCTTCAGCAATATGTGAACCATGAACTTCCATATGTTCAAGCTGGTTTTAGACAAGGCAGAGGAACCAGAGGTCAAATTGCCAACATCTGCTGGATCATTGAAAAAGCAAGAGAGTTCCAGAAAAACATCTATTTCTGTTTTATTGACTATGCCAAAGCCTTTGACTGTGTGGATCACAATAAGCTGTGGAAAATTCTGAAAGAGATGGGAATACCAGAGCACCTGACCTGCCTCTTGAGAAACCTATATGCAGGTCTGGAAGCAACAGCTAGAACTGGACATGAAACAACAGACTGGTTCCAAATAGGAAAAGGAGTATGTCAAAGCTGTATATTGTCACCCTGCTTATTTAACTTAGATGCAGAGTACATCATAAGAAACACTGGGCTGGAAGAAGCACAAGCTGGAATCAAGATTGCTGGGAGAAATATCAATAGCCTCAGCTATGCAGATGACATCACCCTAATAGCAGAAAGTGAAGAGGAACTAAAAAGCCTCATGATGTAAGTGAAAGAAGAGAGTGAGAAAGTTGGCTTAAAGCTCAACATTCAGAAAACGAAGATCATGGCATCTGGTCCCATCACTTCATGGGAAATAGATGGGGAAACAGTGGAAACAGTGTCAGACTTTATTTTTGGGGGTTCCAAAATCACTGCAGATGGTGATTGCAGCCATGAAATTAAAAGATGCTTACTCCTTGGAAGGAAAGTTATGACCAACCTCGATAGCATATTCAAAAGTAGAGATAATACTTTGCCAACAAAGGTCCATCTAGTCAAGCCTATGGTTTTTGAAGTAGTCATGTATGGATGTGAGAGTTGGACTGTGAAGAAAGCTGAGCACTGAAGAATTGATGCTTTTGAACTGTGGCATTGGAGAAGACTCTTGCAAGTCCCTTGGACTGCAAAGAGATCAAAACCAGTCAGTCCTAAAGGAATTCAATTCTGAATATTCATTGGAAAAACTGATGCTGAAACTGAAGCTCCAATCCTTTGTCTGCCTGATGTGAAGAGCTCACTCACTGGAAAAGACCCTGATGCTGGGAAAGATTGAAGGCAGGAGGAGAAGGGGGTGACAGAGAATGAGATGGTTGGATGACATCACCAACTTGATGGATGTGAGTTTGAGCAAGCTCTGGGATTTGATAATGGACAGGGAAGCCTGGCGTGCTGAATTCCATGGGGTGGCAAAGAGTCAGATACAACTGAGTGACTGAACTGAACTGATATGTGTATATATGTGTAATATATGTGTGTGTGTGTGTATATATGTATATATAAATGTGTGTATATACATCCCCATTCCCACCCCTCTAGGTCATCACAGGTTAGGGGCATCTGAAGTCTAATATACACATTTTAAAAGTTATTTATTTTATATTTTGGCGGTGCTGGGTCTTCATTGCTGTGCAGGTTTTTCTCTAGCTGCAGAGAACAGGAGCTATTCTTTAATTGTGGTGTGCAGGCTTCTTGCTGTGGAGCAAAGATGTGAGGGCTTGCAGGTTTCAATAATTGTGGTACCTGGGCTCAGTAATTGCAGCTTCTGGGCTCTAGAACATGGGCTCCATAATTGTGGCACGTGGGCCTAGTTGCTCTGTGTCATGTGGGATCTTCCCAGACCAGGGATTGAACCCGTATCTCCTGCATTGGCAGGTGGATTCTTCACCAGTGAGCCACCAGGGAAGCCCTAATATATAGTTTATATAACAAATAAAATTCAGATTGTCTCAGAACTCTGACTATATATGAAAGATAAGAGTGAATTTGTGTAAAACCAATCCTCCTACAAGTTTCTTTGTTAAAAGAACCGCCTCCTGCCAACACCATGGAAACCAGGCATAGCTTCTTGCTGATAGTGCTGGTCAGCCACTAGGCTTAGCCCACAGCTCCCCCATCATGCTGGGGCAGGCCTAGTGCTCTCCTCAGCAGATTCCTGACGTGACGAATCCTGCTGCCAGCTTCCTATGTCTTACATCTGCAATATTAAGGCTCGTGATGAAGCCTAGTACTTATCTCCCCCCTAGGCTGAGCTGGCAAGCTACGGCTGGAGACGAAATTCTGCCACAGCATACAGTGCTCTTAAGGTCCTCAGCAGGACACACCTGGGAGGTGCCTGTCTTTCAGAGTCAGCTGTCTGGCCCTGTGAGATGGCTGTGGGCTCCCTAAGAGAGTGATGGGGTGAGGGAGACTAGTATACCTGCTGCTGACCCTGAATCCACGAGCCTTCCCCCAAGGAACATGATCACACGCGTGCCCTGTTTGCATGACGTCTGTGTTTGCGCAGCGTTCCTCAGGTTGCTTTGCATCTTTGATGTATGCGGTGTTGCCAACACAAATACACACAGTGAGCAGTTTCCTGAAAATGAGACACTTTTTTCAATTCATCCTACAAATGGTGGAGTGTCTCCCACTGTGTAATATATAGAATATATTGGATTGTCTTATGGTTATAACACATCCTGGTTTCTGTCTGGTAGGGGGAGTAAGATCTATACCCTAACGATGCAAATGAAACATACCTGTGGTAAGGAAAAATATAAAAGGTGCTCTGAGAGTCACAGAGGGAAAAGAAATGACTTCTCCTGCAAGGATTTTTGATGGCTTTAAGACTAAGTATAATTGCAGTGTTGAAAGACCAACTAAATGGCCTTCTACCTTGGACTGGAAAAGCAAGGGGGAATAGAGTAGAAAATGAATTAGGCTAGATGAGAATGCTTACAGGAGGAATAGTGAAAAATTGAAATACAAGTTGTATCAAGAGTTCAGAAGGCCTTCAAAGCCAGGCTAAATAATGTGAGTATTACTGGAATTAATGCCCAGGACGTGTAATCTGGCCATAGTGTTGAAGGGTTTTGACATAAGAAGACACGTTACAGGACTGACAGATTCTGGGTGAATGGTGCAGATTTGTCATGCCCCTTGGATTGAATAAAATACAAATTGGGATGTAAAATCCCATCTACATAGAAGGAGATGAGAAGCATTGTTACACATAACCCATCTACTTGTTACTAGGGCTAGTAATCATATTACTGGGGTCCTAGCAGGAAAACATTGGGGAAGGCAACAGCACCCCACTCCAGTATTCTTTCCTGGAAAATCCCATGGATGGAGGAGCCTGGTGGACTGCAGTCCATGGGGTCACTAAGAGTCAGACACAACTGAACAACTTCACTTTCACACATTGGAGAAGGAAATGGCAACCCACTCCAGTGTTCTTGCCTGGAGAATCCCAGGGACGGGGGAGCCTGGTGGGCTGCTGTCTATGGGGTCGCACAGAGTCGGACACGACTGAAGCGACTTAGCAGCAGCAGGAAAACATAACAAAGGCCATTATCAGAGCTAGTGGAACTAAATATATAAACATATTAAACATATTGTTGTACCTTGGTAAGCTGTCTTGACTTTGTGTTTGTACCACTTCAATTTGTGGTTTTGAATATTTAGATAATAAAGTAGGTCAACAAACTTGCTTGAAACCCCTAGCCCTGGTGAATGGACATTCATTACAATATGACATCTGCCTTTGCCATTTTAGTTATTATTACTCACATGATTACATCCAAAAAGGATTATAATTAAAGAGAAACAAACAGTAGTTTTTTAGATTTCTTTTTGTTTTTTGGTTGCTCTGCACAGCATGTGGGATCTTAGTTCCCTGACCGGGTTGAATCCACACTGCTTGCATTCAAAGTGCAAAATCTTAACCACCAGACCACCAGGGAAGTCTGGCAAACAAACAGTATTAAAGACAGGGTAAAGGGTCGATGATAGTTATGATGGTTCAGAACAAAGTTTCTCCTAACATTTTCAGGAAGCCAAGTAAATATTGTTATGATAAAGTACAACCCTCAGTAGCAGATTGTTTGGAGAAAAATTCATTTTCTTTATACTAAGCACTGTGAGAAATATACTGCTCATTATAAAAAGAACATTGAATAAAACATGAATAATGTTGTCAATCTGAGCTTCACAGAAGGTAAAATGGTTTTTTATACAGTCACTTCACATAATAACCTCTAAGAAAATTCAGAAAAGAAAAATGAATTACAATTCTGTGAAGCCACTTCTGTGGTAAATTACAGTAATTAGTTCAGATGTAGATTCTCTGATATGATTTAGTAAATGAATGAAGCTTAAGGATCCTAACAGTGCTTCTCAAAATGTAATCTTCACCATCTTTTGTGATGTTTGTTGAACAGTCTTATGATCAGCATTGCTGGAACCTCAGAAATATACGTTTTTAATATGACTCCCAGTGAGTGTGCATATCGGTATTTTCACAGAAAATACAGAATTTGAGAACCACTGCAGACTTTATTATTTGGGGCTCCAAAATCACTGCAGATGGTGACGGCAGCCATGAAATTAAAAGGTGCTTGCTCCTTGGAAGAAAAGTTAAGACCAACCTAGACAGCATATTCAGAGAAGGCAATGGCACCCCACTCTAGCACTCTTGCCTGGAAAATCCCATGGACAGAGGAGCCTGGTGGGCTGCAGTCCATGGGGTCACACAGAGTTGGACACGACTGAAGCGACTTCACTTTCACTTTTCACTTTCATGCATTGGAGAAGGAAATGGCAACCTACTCTAGTGTTCTTGCCTGGAGAATCTTGGAGATGGGGGAGCCTGGTGGGCTGCTGTCTATGGGGTTGCACAGAGTCAGGCATGACTGAAGCAACTTAGCAGCAGCAGACAGCATATTAAAAAGCAGAGACATTACTTAGCCAACAAAGTCCATCTAGTCAAAGCTATGGTTTTTCCAGTAGTCATGTTTTGATGTGAGAGTTGGACTATAAAGAAAGCTGACTGTCAAAGAAGTGATGCTTTTGAACTGTGGTGTTGGAGAAGACTCTTGAGAGTCCCCTGGACAGCAAGGAGATCCAACCAGTCCATCCTAAAAGAGATGAGTCCTGGGTATTCATTGGAAGGACTGATGGTGAAGCTGAAACTCCAGTACTTTGCCCACTTGATGTGAAGAGCTGACTCACTTGAAAAGACCCTGATGCTGGGAAAGATTGAAGGCGGGAGGAGAAGGGGACGACAGAGGACAAGATGGTTGAATGGCATCACCAACTCAATGGACATGAGTCTGGGTAAACTCCAGGAGTTGGTGATGGACAGGGAGGCCTGGCGTGCTGCAGTCCATGGGGTCACAAAGAGTTGGACCCGACTGAGTGGTTGAACTGAACTGAACTGATCTTGAAAAACAATTGAATAGCTGTCTCTTAAACTCTCTTGAATGTGTATTTTCACAATTGGGATTTTGTCAGGAAACACAAATCAGTAGCTTCATCAAAAGCTAATAAGTTTCTAAAACTCAGATACTCTATTTTTGACCAAGAGCAGATCTGTATTTTTTTGGATAGGAAAGCTGGCTATGTGTTATGAAGAGTATGCTTGCCCAGATGGACACCATCTTTCCGCAACTAATTGGTGGCTTCTGGGGCTTTCCTACCATGAGTTACGTCATAGACTTCTCAGCTAGGGGTGACATAGAAATAAATGAGATTTGCCTTACCTCACATGTTCCCAGATTTGAATTAATTAAAGATGGAAGAAAATCTAATTTTTCAAGGTAGTAGCAGTTGATAGCATGGACAACCTAATGCTCATATTACCCATTCTTTATTTAAAATGTGTAGATAAATAAAGGAGCCAATAAGATTTGCATGCAGAACGGTTTTCATCTAATTGTAGTCTCTCTTGAAAGAATACTGTCCTACTTTGCTACCCTGGGTGGCACTATCCAACCTGGCAGCATCTTTGTATGAAATCCACAGAGAAAGCAGTCTGGGCGAGCTTCCCTACCGTCTGCATTGAAAAGTTATCAGCTTTCCAGAAGAGCCCAGGGCACTGGATTCCCTCTCTGGAAACCATGTCATGCTATCTGAGGACAGTTTTAACTTGTTCCTGGCTGAGAAAGTACAAGAAGGTTTCATTACACAATCTTGAGGTTTACAGACAAGAGATGTGTAGAAACAGAAGGACTATTATTTTCTGTTACAATTAGAGATGATGCTTAGCCTTGCTTATTTCATTTATTTGGGTCAAGCTAATTTCTCTTATATCCAGATATTGCTCATAATCAGTATTTATTGTTTGAACAGAAATACCCTAAAATTTTTGATAAAGTTTAGCTCCCATTTGATCTGTTTAGTCATTACAGATACAAAGTTACTTTTCTGTTTCTTTGCAAGAGAAAATGATTAACTGTTTACCCACCATGATTTAAATAAGTACATGGCTCAGGCAATTCATGTGTAATTTCTGTTTCCATCAAAGACATGCACATAAGATATTAATAACTGCATTCTATTTCCCTAGGTATAATGAAAAAGTAATTTCAGTATTCTAAATTGATTGCTAATGCTCTAGTGAAAAATTAACCCTTTCTGCATGAGTAGTATCAGGCTGAACAAATATGAAACAGCATTTTTCTTTCATAGTTTACACATTTGTCAGATAGTTGTCTTATCTTTTACATGTCAGTAACAATAGTATGTAAGGAATTTTTATGTTCTTCTTGGAACAAGGCAGTACTTCTTTTTCTCCCCCTGGGAGTTAGGAAAGCTGTCATTTATTTTCTAGGGCAGGGGTCTCCAACCTCTGAGATCTAATCCCTGATGACCTGAGGTGAAGCTGATGTAATAATAATAGAAACAAAGTATACAATAAATGTGTAATGTGCTTGAATCATCCTGAAGCCATCCCTCCTTCCACCATGGAAAAATATTCTTCCACGATATCAGTCCCTGGTACCTAGAAGGTTGGGGACCACTGTTCTAGGGTATTAATTCTAGTGCTCTCCTATTGCTTGCATCTTTTTATGTTGAATACTGAGATGTAGAGATATAAAGTTGCGTGTGCCCTGACTTAACTCTGCGCTGTCTCTGATTTAAAATCTAAATGAATGTTGCCATCATTTATCATCTGTGATGTTTTTATTGTCATACATAAATAAATAAAGCCTCATATTGAACAGACAAGCAAGATATACATGGTAGAATCAGTAAATAATTTCACAAGCCCAATTTAAAGTAGAATAGATTCAGTTTTAAACCAGATAGCCCCCAACAGTATCAGGCACTTGGACCAGGGAAAAAAGTACTTTTGCTTATGGCATTTTGCAGTAGTCAAAGTTATTTTCTTTGGTAGTTGACACTCTTGAGATTAAAAAAAAAAAAGCAAAACAGTAAAATTGACATTAGAGAACAAAGCCTAGGATAGTTAAGTATCTGGTTGACAAACTTAGCAGTTAAGAGCCGGGGGCCTGAAAGTTGAACATGGGCCACAACTTACTAGCTGCATGACCTTGAGGAAAGTTATTGAACTATTTTTCCATCTTCAGTCAGTCAGTCAGTTCAGTCGCTCAGTCGTGTCCGACTCTTTGCGACCCCATGAATCGCAGCACGCCAGGCCTCCCTGTTTTCCATCTTAAGTAGTCATTTTTTTCATTGGTAAAATTGGGGCTTAGTGTTGTGAGGAGTAAATGAGATGGTCCTTGTACGTTTGTAAATGAAGAAAGGACTTAGATTCAAAGTGAGTAAAAAGATGAAATTACTGACACACATAACCAAGGGTAGAAAAGGGAGTATTGAGCTGGGTCTTAGGAAAGCACTAGCGTTATGAAGTATATGCCCAAACCCTACCAGACTCGCTGTCTTCCTCTCTTGTTCCCTGCTCCTTTCTTTGTGTATGTGGCTCCGAGAGGTGAAGGTTGCAATCATCACATCCCTAGGGCTTGCGTTTTTACAGTTTTGCTGTTAGAGAAGAAAGCTTCCTTTGTTCTGTGTCCAGATTGGAAAATACTGGAGAGTGTTCCAATTGCTTGGGCCTTTAGCCAATTTCTGAATCATTTTCTTTTTATATGTGATAAGGTCCACTACCAAGCTTGGCCAGCATTAGCTCAGTGGTCATGCCTTTCTGCAGACTCTCAGCATCCCAAGACTGGCATATCCACCACAAACATAATTAGAAAAGCAGTTTTCAAAGGGAAGTGGAGAGGGGTCAACCTAAACTCATAAGGAAATCAAACGGTAACATCTGGTACAATAGGCAAAAGCTAGTGCCTGGTTTGGGGAAGCTACCGATGCGCAGTGTGTTTCTTTCGTGGTTTTGTTGTTGTTTTTATTGTTTAAGTGATAGAATCGTCTTCTGTCTCCTTTCTAAACTAGATTGTGTTCTTTTTGCTATAGACTTCTGATCCAAGGGAAAGTACTGCCAACAGCGGGCAAAATTGCCAAGTCAATAAATTATCTTCTCCAGTTTCTTTGTTCTCTCTCTGCCAAGGATCACTCACACGGGCCTGCCTCCCTTCGAATGACTCAAACTTCAAAATTACTTCTCCCACCATCTAGTTTTGATAAAACCACCTACATCCAGATAGGATGAATCCCACTAACCTTCAATAAGGTTATGTTCTTTTCAAAAGAGAAGCTTCACATCTTAATGCATCTTTAGCTAAGGCCATGTGTCTGAATTTGAAAGGTTAGCAGTGAGTGTGGAGACTGTCCCTGTCTTTTGCCCACAGGGCCCACTGCCTCTTCTCCACAACACTGATTTCTGTGTTGTGTTTCCCCGCAACACAACACTCCACATTTTGCCTTTCCTTCACCCAGTACTCCGTCCGCTACACCCTCCAGGGATCTTAGCAGCTTAACTCATTTGAGGAAAAACAAGTCACACTGTCATAGGAAATATATTAATATGTTTCAGGAGCCCTGAAATGGCATTTGAAACATGTCATACAGAGATGAAAACTTACATTAAGTTCAAACTGCTTGTGGATAGTGATAATAGAAGTGAAATTCCAAGCCTCATACTGGGGAGAAAGGCAAATAAAAGTAAGTCATGCCTTTCCGCATAGATGGTTACATAGTCTATTGCAGACAATGTTATGCTTCCAGACTACAAAGACCCCAGCTCTGGCTCTGGGTTCATCTGCAAGGAAGTGATAATTTTGAGAGGGGAAGACAGAAATACTGCATGCATAAACCTAGAGAATACAAGGAAGAGAGAGGATATAGAGTGAGAGAGAAGACTTCACTTAAGAAATATTGCAGCTATGAACTGATGGTGAAGTCTAGGAATTTTGTCACAGCTAAGAAATCTAGAAGAGACCCTTTCTCCTTTTTTTCATGTGTATTGATAATTAAACAGACGAATGTGAGATTTCTGTACTAGCTGGAATTTTGGCCTGTGAATATTGTTAGGGCGTGTCTTTGTTTCTCAAACTTCCTTTTTGGATAATTTCACTTTCAGTAAGCTAAGTCACTGATGATCAGCAAGAAAATAAGTGCTAAACCTGGGAAGGTCAGCTGAAGTGAAATAGTCATTCAAATGTACTATCTCATAGACTACTAGATGCTTCTGACAACACTGTGTGAGTATATCCCACAAAAGTATCAATAGCAAAACTTGCTTGTAGGTCAAAAGCTATTCTGAACTTCTGTTACTTTCAGTTGAAGGTTAGATTGTTGAAGGGCCTCTAGACTCTCAGGTTTGGCTTTGGACTGAAATAGTGAGATGGTTGAATCCAGTGACATGGTTGGCTATCTCTGGCTTGAAGATGAATATCTATCAAATGCCCTTTTCAGTGAAATCACCACTGTTTTAGGTCTACAGAGGATTAGTCCTTACATGGGAAACTTTGAGGTCTGAGAGGACAAAGACAGTCAAGCCCAACTGCTGTGAATTTTTTTCATGTCTGAGTCTTTGACCAGGTCCTTTGGCTATAAAGTTTGGTACAGCTGTCCCTCATTTTTGAGTTGAACTCTTGTGGTTGTTTTATGTGACTTGTGTTAATGTCTAACTCTGCCTAAGTAGATACCATACAATACCCATTTAGAAATGTAGCCTAGAAATACCATTTATTTTCTCGGGAAACATGATCTTTAGGGGAAAAAAAAAAGAATTCATTTGTAACTTTGTAGTGATGGACATGGTAAGGATGTTAGTGTTGAAAAAAAATCATTTTTCTTTCACATGATTGTGATCATCAAGTTTATAATCCTTGATAGTTACATCAAACTCAACAGTTTCACATCATTCTGATAATATATTCTTGCTGGATCTGCATTCCTATCTGATGTCTTTTACTCATTTTTTTTTTTCTTTCTTTGTTAGGAAGGGAAGGAAAAAAAGGCAGTAGAACATAGACTGAATGGTATAAAAGTGCTTTGTAGTTTCTTTGACAGAAATTCATCGAGATGTGAGGACAGCGGGTTTATCTCACAAGACTCTGCTGTAGTCCAGCATCAAAGCTGTGAATAACGCACACCCGAACATGGTGTGACACAGCTGCTCACTGGTGACAAATGAACTTCTCAGAGGTTGATGTGATGGATATAATGTGCAGAGCCTTCCAGGAGATCTTCAATCAATTATGTACATCCCATGTACTCAATTTCCCAAAGAGAAGCATGTTTATGGAGAGTGTATCCTAGTTCATGTATTCCAAGCCAAGGTGGAACTCTCAAATTTGCGTAGGCTTAATATCATAGAGGGGGCCAGGAATGTAACATATGGCTTTTTCTTATACTGTTCATGAAATGGTTACAATTGTGGTGATGACTTTTTAAAAATATTTATTATTTATTTATTTATTTATTTATTTATGGCTGTGCTGGGTCTTTGTAGCTGTTCGATGGCTTTCTCTAGTTGCGGTGAGCAGGGTCTCCTCTCTAGTTGCAGTGCATGGCTTTCCCTTGTTGAGGAACACAACCTTTAGGCGTGTGGGCTTCAGCAGTTGCAGCGTACAAGCTCAGTAGTTGCGACTCCTGGGCTTAGTTGCTTCATGGCATGGGGGATCTTCCCAGATCAGGGTTTGAACCTGTGTCTCCTGAATTGGCAGGTGAATTCTTAACCATGGGATCATGAGGGAAGCCCTGTGGTGATGAATTTTGTACGTCATCTCTTTTATACAATGAGGGACTAAAGCAAGTATCAATATTCCAATTTTACTGATTAGAAAGTCACTTGTTGATTTGCTTACAATTATGTATGATCTAAGATAAAAGAAGGAAAGTGAATTTCTAGGTATACTGATTTCATGGGCTTTAGAATGAAGCAGAGGTTGGGAAGACATGCTATATTTAAAGACAAACAGCAAGGCATTGTAGAGCTTCCCAGATGGCTGCTGCCGCTGCTGCTAAGTCACTTCAGTCGTGTATGACTCTGTGTGACCCCATAGACAGCAGCCCACCACGCTCCCCCGTCCCTGGGATTCTCCAGGCGAGAACACTGGAGTGGGTTGCTGTTTCCTTCTCCAATGCGTGAAAGTGAAAGTGAAAGTGAAGTCTCTCAGTCGTGTCCGACTCCTAGCGACTCCATGGACTGCAGCCTACCAGGCTCCTCTGTCCATGGGATTTTCCAGGCAAGAGTACTGGAGTGGGGTGCCATCGCCTTCTCCGTCCCAGGTGGCTAGTGGTAAAGAAACCAGCTGCGAATGCAGGAGCTGCAGGAGATGCTGGTTCAATTCCTGGATTGGGAAGATTCCCTGGAGAAGGAAATGGCAACCTTATTGAAGAAAACCTCCAGTTTTCTTGTCTGGGAAATCCCATGGACAGAGGAGCCTGGTGGGCTACAGTTCATGGGGTCATAAAGAGTCGGACACAATTGAATGAGCAAATACACACACAAGCAAGGGGTTATGAGACAAGGATTGGATGCAGAGAAGAAAAGTGAGCTCTGGTTGAGTCATTTTGATAAAATTTTCTGTATTTTTTCCTTGTGTATAAAATAAGGGAATTTTTAACTCTAATTTTTTAAAGAATAAAAAACAATTAATTAAAAAATAATTCTTCCTTTTATTCCTGTGAAACAACAAGTATGGAGAAGGCCAATCTTAAATTAGAAAAAGAGGAAAGGCTTCAATAATCCTGGACTGAATTAAAAAGAGAATAGGGGGTGGTACTGGTGAAGCAAAAAGAGATCTTTGCAGAAAGAGATCTCAGGAGGTATATGTGTAAGGCACCCTGAGCAAAAACTTGTTTCTAGATTCTGCATTGTATCTGAAAAGAGAAACAAAATAAAGGTGGATTTAACTACATCAGCATTATATCAACTCCAATACAGTTTCTTTGTCCAGGGTAATATTATCATTAAGAAATAATAAGCAGCTTACATATATATATGTAAAACTAGATATAGAAGACCCCCCTCACTGGATTTGGTTCAATTCCATAATGGTGTGTATTATTGCATTAAGAAAATGAGTCAAAATATACTAGATGGTTAAACCTGTTTTCCTAGTTGTTTTAGGATTTAATTTTGAAAAAAACTCTCTGGTGTTTAACCAATAAGAGCACACAATAGGAAGGTTTATGAAATTTACATGTCATGCTACTCTCTATAGCAATACAATTTTAAAATATGTGACAACAAATGAGTGTTTTCTTAAGCATTTTACATTGTTGAAAATATGAAATATTAATTGTCTTCATGCTTTTCTTGCAAAATGAACTCTAGGCTGTTTTCTGACATGCAAATGTAATTCATTCTTGAGGCTCATTTTCTGAAACTGACAGGTATTATCTATTGCATATATTGACTATGGGGGCATATTTATCTCCATCTTTAAAGCCTAAATTTGAAAACAGTTATGCAGTATAACCAGGAGGCTATTTCCGGACATGAATGGTCTACTGTTGAAAAACATAAACATATCTCCTGAGTATGCCAGGAATTACATGATCAGAACATGGTGTAAAGGAACGTGAAAATCTTGCTGCGTGTAATTTTAAACCAATGCACATTTATCACAAAATAAAAATGTAAAATATTATAACATATATATGTGTATGTATGTTTATATATATTCACACACACACTTATATGTTAGTTTGGGGTTCAATCTAGCAGCAACGGTAGAACTAACGTGGCTCATCAAAGTATTTCTCCAGAGAGCCAGTTTGTAGAGGTTTTGTTTCAAATTATTTGAACAAACAGTCCTGAAGAAATCGGTGGGAAAAAGTGGTGTGTGTGTGTGTGTGTGTGTTTGTGTTCACATGCATTACTTGGAAGCATAGTGTAAATACAACCATTGGATTTCAATAAAGAGTTCAGTTCAATTTAGTCTCTCAGTCGTGTCTGACTCTTTGTGACCCCATGAATCGCAGCATGCCAGGCCTCCCTGTCCATCACCAACTCCTGGAGTTTGCTCAAACTCATGTCCATTGAGTCGATGATGCCATCCAGCCATCTCATCCTCCATTGTCCTCTTTTCCTCCTGCCCCCAATCCCTCCCAGCATCAGGGTCTTTTCCAATGAGTCAACTCTTCGCATGAGGTGGCTAAAGTTTTGGAATTTCAGCTTTAGGATCAGTCATTCCAATGAACACCCAGGACTGATCTCCTTTAGGATGGACTGGGTGGACCTCCTTGCAGTCCAAGGGACTCTCAAGAGTCTTCTCCAACACCACAGTTCAAAAGCATCAATTCTTCAGTGCTCAGCTTTCTTCACAGTCCAACATTCACATCCATACATGACCACTGGAAAAACCATAGCCTTGACTAGGTGGACCTTTGTTGGCAAAGTAATATCTCTGCTTTTGAATATGCTCTCTAGGTTGGTCATAACTTTTCTTCCAAGGAGTAAGTGTCTTTTAATTTCATGGCTGCAATCACCATCTGCAGTGATTTTGGAGCCCCCCAAAATAAAGTCTGACACTGTTTCCCCATCTATTTCCCATGAAGTGATGGGACTAGGTGCCATGACGTTCGTTTTCTGAATGTTGAGCTTTAAGCCAACTTTTTCACTCTCCTCTTTCATCAAGAGGCTTGTTAGTTCCTCTTCACTTTCTGCCATAAGGGTGGTGTCATCTGCATATCTGGGGTTATTGGTATTTCTCCCGGCAATCTTGATTCCAGCCTGTGCTTCTTCCAGCCCAGTGTTTCTCATGATGTACTCTGCATATAAGTTAAATAAGCAGGGTGACAATTTACAGCCTTGACATACTCCCTTTCCTGTTTGGAACCAGTCTGTTGTTCCATGTTCAGTTCTAACTGTTGCTTCCTGATCTGCATATAGGTTTCTCAAGAGGCAGGTCAGGTGCTCTGGTATTCCCATCTCTCTCAGAATTTTCCACAGTTTATTGTGATCCACAGAGTCAAAGGTTTTGGCATAGTCAATAAAGCAGAAATAGATGTTTTTCTGGAACTCTCTTGCTTTTTCAGTAATTCAGCAGATGTTGGCACTTGATCTCTGGTTTCTCTGCCTTTTCTAAAACCAGCCTGAACATCTGGAAGTTCACGGTTCACGTATTGCTGAAGCCTGGCTTGGAGAATTTTGAGCATCACTTTACTAGCGTGTGAGATGAGTGCAATTGTGTAGTAATTTAAACATTCTTTGGTATTGCCTTTCTGAAGTGAGGCAGAGGCATTTTCAAGGCTCTAGCCTTTGGTTTAATGGTTAGTTGAGTGGTTAAGTGGCAGCAACTACATTCTTTCACTTTGTTCTCCAAATCCATTTTTATGTGATTTCTGAGCAAAGCCCTTGTTATTTTGTGTATTACTCCAATTTTCACATAGGAAAAGTTGTTTGCATCACTTATCAACATTGTAAAGCTTTTAATTTTAAACATCCAAAGAGGTTTTTTTTTTTTTTTTTTTCCTTTAGTACACTTTGGGAATACTTATTTTCATATTGACTGTAGATATGAACTTTGTAACGAAGTTACATAGGAACTTCATCTTGCTGGTAAAATATTTATAAGAAGGACTACTCAGTGCCATAGGCTATAGTTATAGAGTGTATGAATACTGAAAAATATGTAGAATATATAAAAACAAAAATAAGAGTACATATATTTGACTACACAATCTCTAGTATAAATATACTATAGGTATATAGAATATTGGGGCTTCCCTGGTGGCTCAGCTGGTGAAGAATCCACCTGCAATGCAGGAGAACCCGGTTCGATTCCTGGGTTGGGAAGATCTGTTGCAGAAGGGATAGGCTACCCACTCCAGTATTCTTGGGCTTTCCTGGTGGCTCACCTGGTAAAGAATCTGCCTGCAATACAGGAGACCTGGTTCAGTCCCTGGGTTGGGAAGACCCCCTGGAGAAGGGAATGGTTATCTGCTCCAAGACTGTGGCCTGGAGAATTCCATAGTGTATAGTCCATGGGGTCATAAAGAGTCAGACACAACTGAGCGACTTTCACTTTCACTTTCATATAGTGTACTATATATATACTTATATAAATATAAAAATGTAGAGAATATTCCTATAGAGTAGCTAACCATTAGTATGTGAATGGCTTTCCTGGTGGCTCAGACAATAAAGAATGTGCTTGCAACGCAGGAGATCTGGATTCCATCCTTGGGTCGGGAAGGTCCCCTAGAGGGAATAGCTACCCACTCCAGTATTCTTGCCTGGGAAATCCCATGGACAGACAGACCCTGGTGGGCTACTGTTCAAAATGTGGTTCTCTTGGGAGATTTCTTAACAAGGAAATGTAAACTCAAAGTGAAAGACAAGGCTGCCATTTTCTGGTCTTGAGAGGCATCCTGTTATTAGGCCTGTCAACAGTTGCTTCATTCGCCTAAAGCACTTAGATTAACAGTGGTATGGTGTATGTACACAAACTGGAAAATGTGGTTATTTTTCAAATTGAATAATTGCCTGTGAAAAAAGAGAAAAAGAGAGCTTCAAAAATAAATAGATCATCACATTTCTTTTTTCCATCAAAGCCATATCCAGGCAGAAACAGAGTATGACTTGTAAGAATAACCCAAATAGTTGATGAAATAAAACAAATGGATAAAACTCCTACTTGTTAGATGTATTTAAAAAAGTGATTCGATGAAAACTGATTCCCAGTTGTCATGTCATGTAGATTTCTCCTGCTTTCAATAATTCTATTCAGAATTTAATCCACAGAAAAGAGGTGTACAGAGAAGTAACGTTATTTTACATTTCTAAAATATTCTTGTAGAATTTTGGACCACAAGAAAAGTAATCTGTGAAATGGAAGCAACAGTATCCAAGACAGATATTGGTCATGTAAAATATTTAGTTCTTGGTCTTTTGCAATCAGTTATACAAGTATCTAAATATTCTCTGTTAAGCTACGTAGAATTGTATTTAATGTACTCATTTCTTCTTTTATGCAAAAGAGATTAGTAAATATTGGACCGTTGTAGGTTTTTACATTAAATTTTAACTTTGAAAGATACAAAGATAATGAGAAAATATATATTAAAATCATTTCTTACATACCTAATTGATGAATAAATTCTGAGAATAACAGTTTTTAACTGTATGGAGCAAAACGAACTCTAAAATTTCAGGTTAAGAATAAATTAGGAATGTTTGGAATTCCCATGGTATCTCTAATTTTCTTGAAGAGATCTCTAGTCTTTCCCATTCTATTGTTTTCCTTGATTTCTTTGCATTGATCGCTGAGGGTTCTTATCTCTCCTTGCTATTCTGTGGAACTCTGCATTCAGATGGGTATATCTTCCTTTTCTCCTTTGCCTTTAGCTTCTCTTCTTTTCACAGCTATTTGCAAGGCCTTTTCAGACAGCCATTTTGCCTTTTTGCATTTCTTTTTCTTGGGGATGATTTTGATCACTGCCTCCTGTACAGTGTCACGAGCCTCTGTCCATAGTTCTTCAGGCACTCTATCAGATCTAATCCCTTGAATCTATTTGTCACTTCCACTGTATAATCATAAGGGATTTGATTTAGGTCATACCTGAGTGGCCTAGTGGCTTTCCCCACTTTTTTTAAGTCTGAATTTGACAATAATGAGTTCATGATCTGAACCAGGCAGCTCCCAATCTTATTTTTGCTGACTGTATAGAACTTCTCCATCTTCGGTTGCAAAGAGTATAATCAATCTGATTTTGGTATTGGCCATCTGGTGATGTCCATGTGTAGAGTCTTCTCTTGTGTTGTTGGAAGAGGGTATTTGCTATGACCAGTGCATTCTCTTGGTAAAACTCTGTTAGCCTTTTCCCTGCTTCATTTTGTACTCCAAGGCCAAACTTGCCTGTTACTCTAAGTGTCTCTTAACTTCCTACTTTTTCATTCTAGTCTCCTATGATGAAAAGGACATCTTTTTTTGATGTTAGTTCTAGAAGGTCTTGTAGGTCTTCCTTCATAGAACCATTCAACTTCAGCTTCTTCAGCGTTATTGGTTGGGGCATAGACTTGGATTACTGTAATATTGAATGGTTTGCTTTGTAAAGAATAGAGATCATTCTGTCATTTTTGAGATTGCACCCAAATGCTGCATTTTGGTCTCTTTTGTTGAGAAAATTAGAGATGCCAAGGGAACATTTCATGCAAAGATGGGCACAGTAAAGTACTGAAATGGTATGGACCTAACAGAAGCAGAAGATACTAAGAAGAGGTGGCAAGAATACACAGAAGAACTATATAAAAAAGATCTAATGACCCAGATAACCATGATCTCCAGGGGATCCTCCTGAACCAGGGATTGAACCCATGTCTCTTATGTCTCCTGCTCTGGCAGGTGTTTCTTTACCACTAGCACCTCCTGGGAAGTCTGTTCCGTATGTGAGAAATCATTTCAAAAGAGCTACTACCTCTGGGATGAGGAGGTTGAAAGAATTAGCAAATGGGAAATATATCCACAAGCTTTGAAATATTTTGGTAACTATTGCTTAAGCAAGGGGTGAGTACACAAACGTTTCCTTTTTCAGTTTATATTTGCATATTCTAGATGCTAGTTTTGTAAGAAATTGAAATGAAAATAATGGTGCAAATATTTGCAATCAGTGTGTAAAAATGCTTTTCTTTGAAGATTCGTGGCTGTGTTAAATGAATCTTTAATGCTAAAGAAAATCAAGGTAGGGAAAAGAGGAGTGAGACTGAATGAATGCTTAGTTGTTCAGTCATGTCTGACTCTTTGCAACCCCATGGACTGTAACCAGCCAGGCTCCTCTGTCCATGGGAATTTTCCAGGCAAGAGCACTGGAGTGGGAGACCATGGCCTGTTTCAGGGAAACTTCCCAACCCAGGGATGGAACCTGGGTCTCCCGTATTGCAATAGGTCTCCCATATTGCAGGCAGATTCTTTACCATCTGAGCTACCAGCAAAGCCCAAGAATACTGGATTGGGTAGCCTGTCTCTTCTCTAGGGGATCTTCCTGACCCAGGAATTGAACCAGGCTCTCCTGCATTGCAGGCAGATACTTTACCAATTGAGCTACTAGGGAAGCTAGTGAGACTGAATCAGTTCAGTTCAGTCGCTCAGTCATGTCCAACTCTTTGCGACCCCATGAATCCCAGCACACCAGGCCTCCCTGTCCATCACCAACTCCCGGAGTTCACTCAGACTCACATCCATTGAGTCAGTGATGCCATCCAGCCATC
Source organism: Capra hircus (assembly GCF_001704415.2). Lineage (NCBI taxonomy): Eukaryota > Metazoa > Chordata > Mammalia > Artiodactyla > Bovidae > Capra > Capra hircus. The sequence continues at coordinate 99,528,914 of NC_030811.1, read as the reverse complement.
TCATCCTCTGTCGTCCCCTTCTTCTCCTGCCCCCAATCCCTCCCAGCTTCAGAGTCTTTTCCAATGAGTCAACTCTTCGCATGAGGTGGCCGAAGTACTGGAGTTTCAGCTTCAGCATCATTCCTTCCAAAGAAATCCCAGGGCTGATCTCCTTCAGAGTGGACTGGTTGGATCTCCTTGCAGTCCAAGGGACTCTCAAGAGTCTTCTCCAACACCACAGTTCAAAAGCATCAATTCTTTGGCACTCATGCTGCTGCTAAGTCACTTCAGTCGTGTCTGACTCTGTGTGACCCCATAGATGGCAGCCCACCAGGCTCCCCCGTCCCTGGGATTCTCCAGGCAAGAACACTGGAGTGGGTTGCCATTTCCTTCTCCAATGCATGAAAATGAAAAGTGAAAGGGAAGTCACTCAGTCGTGCCCTAGGACCCCCTAAATTTTTGATAGTTTTTTCTTTCAGGAAAGAGTTAGGAGTTTATAATAGTGTAAAGTGACTTGCATGTTTTATTCTGCATAACTGTGAATTATATGATTCTTTAGCATAATATGTTCATGTATTACATAAATAAAAAGAGGAAGAAGATACACAATATTCTTAGCATATCTAAAATACATTTGTTTTTTTCTCAGCCATATCTGACCTTCTGAATAAAAAGTCACATTAAAAATTATTCTGAAAATTAATGCTTTTTAGCTTCAGGAAATGTGAAATTCCATATATAATTATTTGTAAAAGCTTCATATTTTGGTATGATGAATAAAACATTTTAAAATAATGGACTAACTTTAAGCTTTTACTACATTTCAGAGAATTTATAGCCTTTGAAATATCTTCTATAATTGTAAAGGAAGCATTTCATTACTTTCTCAGTTGATTAGATTTGATTCATGAAGTGCTGCTAAAAAATGGAAATGATTATTGGTATTCTTCATTTCATTTGTTACATTTAATTTTTGAACTAGCCACAGTGTTGTCCAAATCATGTAAGTAGAATCAAGGAAATGAATAAAGTAGTGTGTGTTATTTATTGTTGTTAAAACTTCAGGTGAATTTAAGGAATTGCTTAACATTAGTTATAATTTAAGTGAAAATAGTTGTTATTAAAAAGTACATTTAAAAATTTTTCCAGGTCAGATTGTTAAATAATCATATTTTGAGTACAATAGATAATTTGCAATAAGTAAACTGACAGGATTTTTAAATATTTTTCCTATTCACACTTTTAGAAATAAAAATTATGAGTCATATGTCAAAAATGGGTGGATGTTACACTATAAGATTTCTCTTGATGCTCTGAGACCACCTAGAGAGATAGGGTGGGGAGGGAGGTAGGAGAAGTTTCAGGATGGAGGGGACATATGTATACCTATGGCTGATTCATATTGATGTATGGCAAAAACCATCACAATATGGTAATTATCCTCCAATTAAATAAATACATTTTTAAAAATATTGCTCTTAAGCTTCAGACCCATATATACACATAATTCACTGCTGCTGAATGAGCAGTCACAAAACTAAAAGGTCAGTGCAGTCCATGGAGGCCCGTGGACAATACAGGCAGGTATAGATGTGGGGATCCAGGAAGAGCAAGGAAAAGATAACTCACAGCTTTTTCCTTTCCTAAGGTTCCAGTGGACTGGAGTAGGAACTATGAGGAAAGGTGACCAGTGCTGTGCAAAACATCCTTGATTGCTCTCCAGTCCAGGCACGGATGGCAGAGCAGCATCTCTTTTGTTTCAAGCTCACTTGGACCCTATTTAGGGTTCCACTACAACTCTAGACAAACAGCTTGGAGTCCCCGCTCTTAGTAATCAAATGTATGCAAAGATCGTAATCTTGCTTAGCCATATTCACCTTCTCTGTTAAAGGAGAAAGCAAGACAACTTTTCTTTTTCTTTCTTGGAGATGCAAGGGATTTCAGTATTGGCATTACCCATATTGTGCTTATTTTTAATAATTATAGTGTAACAGTGGACAATTTCACTCAAATGTCTCAAAAAATCTCAGAAATAACACACACCAAGTTGAGCTACCCTTCTTCTTCTCCACACCAGCATATCACTTATTTTTCTCTTTTGGAATGGTCCAGCCTTTGGCCCAAGTCATTACCTTTAAGGAGGGTGAACTTTACCTTAAACTTCTCTTTCTCTCTCTCCATGTATTGTTAGTTATAGTTTCTATTGATCCTGTCTTCTGGATAGTTTTTTATCTGACCAACCCACTGCTCAGCCGTAGTGCAGGCTACTGGCATTTTTCATTGGGGCCAGTGCAATCACCTCATAGTCCATTCCTGTCTCTGTTCTTGCACCTCTAATCCAATCTCTGCATCACAATTTTTGTCCAAATGAAAACTGGAGGATGTAATGTGTTTCCTTAAAATGCTCAAACTCTTACGATGAAACTTGAGCTTTTTGATATGATTTAGAAGCCTCTAGATAGTTCTTTCTTCTGGCTTCTCTTTACTTAATTCCCAGTTACCTGGCCAGATCTGGCTCACCATTTTAAGGTTCAAGTTGTTTGCCAGTTTTTCTTTCAGATAATCGTGTGTGTGTTAGTCACTCAATTGTGTCTGACTCTTTGCGGCCCCATGGACTGTAGCCTGCCAGGTTCCTCTGTCCATGGGATTTCCCAGGTAAGAATACAGGGGTGGGTTGCCATTTCCTACTCCAGGGCATCTTCCCAACCCAGCCCAGGGATTGAAGCTGGGTCTCCTGCTTTGCAGGCAGATTCTTTACCATCTGAGCCATCAGGGAAGTCCCAATAATACGCTGGTTTTTCAGTCATGTCTGACTCTTTGTGACCCTGTAGACTGTAACCGACCAGGTTCCTCTGTCCGTGGAATTCTCCAGGCAAGAATACTGGAATGGATTGCTATTCTCTTCTCCAGAGGATCTTCCCGACCCAGGAATCAAACCCGGATTTCTTGCATTGCAGGCAGATTCTTTACCATCTGAGCTACAGGGAAGATCCTTCTGTTGCTAAAGTCTCCTCAATTAACCTCTATGACCTAGTCATGCTGAATTTATTTCCGATTTTCTAAAATCATGTGCTCTCTTATCTCTGGTGCTTTACACTTGCTGTTGCCTTACCAGGAAGTCTCTAACTCTGCCTGTGTGTCCCCATAATGTCCTATAATTTTCTTCCTCTGACCCTTATCAAACTGGATGGTAAGTTCCAGTGCACACATCTCTACCACCCACAGGCTTGTTCCCTGTGAGCATAAAAACTGTGTTTTTCAGCATCTGGTAGAGTACCAGCCTGTATTTCACACCTAACCCATATTTCTAATTGCAATAAATGAATGAGGAAATGAACTCATATGTATGGAAAATAGGAAGAGAGTACTTAAGACATGAAAATTACATGATGAAAAAGGTACTTATATTATGATAAACAAAGAAAGACCTGTTTAGAAGAAGTCTGGAAAGAAAAGTTCAAAATGTCAGCATGCCTGGGTATGAGTGGTAAGAGTTAGGTGATTTCTTTTTCTACTTGCATTGCTAAGGTTTGTTTAATAGACAATATTAATTCATAGTATTTTGAAAAGTTGAAAAAAAAACGCAACATAAATATGACTGGAGAATGTACTGATATCTGTGTACAATATTTGTCCTTTTCCACTGGTTTATTTCACTTAACAGAATGACTTCAAGTTTCATCTGTGTTGTAGCATGTTTCAGAATAACCTTCCTTTTTAAGGCTGGATGATATTTCACTATTTCTATGCCATAATTTCTTTATTCATTCAGTCAATGGACATTTGTGTTGTTTTCCATCTTCCAGCTATTATGAATAATACTGCTATGAAACTTGTATACAAACGCCTGTTAGAATCTCTGCTTTCACTTATTTGAGTATACAGGTAAAAGTGGAGTTGCTGGATAATATGGTAATTCTATGTTTAATTTTGAATACATTGATGCTTTCTAGAAATACACATATTTTATTTTTATTCAACTTTGCAGTCCTTGATGAGTAAGAGGACATCTCAAAGTTAGATGGAAATATAAGATGACAAACCAAGTTCTGCATTTGGATATCGCAATTTCATTATTTCTTTATGAGTGTGAAATTATATCTGTCCTTGACTTGCATGAACAGGTAGAGTTAAACAACAAACAACCTTTTGTCAAACAGAAGGGCAGAAACATACTAAATTGCACAAGCAGAACTGACTCCCCTTCAGGCTGATCCATAAACTTAATGAAGGACACGTGCAAACTCAGTCAGGCCCTCAACAAGTCTGTGCAGTTCATCCTACCTGAACTGGGCTTAAAATATCTTTGTCTAACTCTCGGAGTTATTTGCTTGTGGCTTCTTTTAAGAGCAATCTAAAATAAGAGTCATCTACTTACATAAAAACCAAAATTTTGACATCTCAAGAGATACTTGATTGTCCTTTTATTTTTCCCCCCATGCAGGGGTATTCTATGAGACATAAAGATGCAGATAAAAGTTTTCCAAGCTGTTAGAGTATTTCTGTTTCCCAAGGTACTTAAGTATTTCAGAGAATATGGTTATAAAAGTGTCAGCTCGGATGCAAATTCTTATCCACTTGGGATCTATGACATTTAAATACAATGTTTGGTCCTTTCCTCTCTTGGGCTTCTATAATACAGTACAAATTATTGGCCAAGATCCAAACCCATCTCTTTATCTACTCCTATGGACTACATTGGAGAAGGAAATGGCAACCCACTCCAGTGTTCTTGCCTGGAGAATCCCAGGGACGGGGGAGCCTGGTGGGCTGCCGTCTATGGAGTCACACAGAGTTGGACACGATTGAAGCAACTTAGCAGCAACAGCAGCAGCAGCATGGACTACATAGGAGTTGGTTAAACATAAGACAAGCACTCTTCTCTTAAAAGTTAGCTCTAAGAATGACACAGTAATCACTGTTTATTTACAAACACGAAGTGGTATTTGAAAAAAAAAACATTTTTTTTAATCCACTTTAACTCTTTTGAAATGAATTACTTGTCCAATAAAGGAAAGCAGAAACTTAACTGAACTTTGAAAGAAAAATGGAATTTTAAATTTGTACATTGTTTCTTTCATAATTTAGGTAATATTTAGACAGAATGTTGGTCACAGTAGGAAAAAACAACCTCTGAACTTTTAATTGCAGAAAATAGTTGTAGGGCTTCCCTGTTGTCTCAGGGGTAGAGAATCTGCCTGCCAATGAAAGAGACAGGATCAATCCCTGATCTGGGAAGATGCCACAGGCAACTAAGTCTGTGCACCACAGTTACTGAGCTTGTGCTCTAGAGGCCAGCAGTGGCACCTACTGAGCCCACATGCCAAAACTGCTGAGTGTATCTGCCCTAAAGCCTGTGCTCGGCATCGAGATGCCACCGCAATGAGAGGCCCATGCACTGCAGTGGGAGTAGCCCCTGCTCACTACAACTAGAGAAAAGCCCACGCAGCAATGAAGACCCTGAGCAGCCTATGTATATACAGTCTTCATCACAGTCTGACCTGTGTAAATCACTTGAGAAGATTCTGTATTAGTCACCCTTTAAGTGGGAATAAAGACACTTGTCTTCCATACTTTAAACACTGGATGAAGGGTTAAGTGAGTTAATGTAGGAAAAAATGCTTGGCAAGTAATTAAGCTCTATATAAATTTCAAGGCAAACTTGGTGTTAGTTATGTAAACAACAGTTTGTTTTGATTTCTTCATCCGGATCTGTTGGCTTTGCCGTGTTACTCTGGGCCAAGCAATAGTGAACCTAAACCTTGAAAAGAGACTTGAACTTGGGATATGAATCATAAAGCATATGAGTGCAGAGGTATTCTCCATCTTTAAACTTGGAAATAGCTGTCATTTGGATAGTTCTAAGACATGTATGCCCTTGTTTTGGACAATCCCAGAGAGAGGTTGCCTTAGATTCCCCCTTCTCCCACTCTTTGTGTGGGGAGGTTGAAATGAAAAGCATGTTGAACTATTCTGGAATTCTGTGTAGATCTATATCTCAGTAACAGGCAGCCTTATAAAAATAGCTTGCATGTTTGTGGTGTTTTACATATTTTTGACCTTGAGCCTTAAGAAAATCTTTTAGATGTGTACGGCAGATGTTTTGCCCATTTAACCAATAAGAAAACTTGGACAAAAGTGAACAAAATGATACCTCTAAGATCATAAAACTAGTTGTTTGTTGCTGTGCATGATGTTGGTGGAAGGAGGATAAGAATTCAAATTTGTAAATAATATTAAAAAAAGAAGCTTCTTATTCAACACTCCATTTTACCGCCATAATTTTGCTATACTTTCGGGTATTTTTGCTGTAGCTAAATTTGCCTTATCTAACTTGTTTCCATATCTGATGACTGTTTACCAGCAGGATTAAAGTTACCTCCTCAGAGAAACATTCTCTCTCCTCCTCCTACGCGCACTTTCTCTTTTAAGAAAGCGATGATCACATTCCAATCTCTGTTGGTTTTCTTCTGCCTCACCCACTGGTATGTTACTCTACTTCTTTTTTTCTTTTTTCAGTTGAACTATAGTTGATTTACAATGTTGTGTTAATTTCTGCCACACAGCAAAGTGATTCAGTGATTCATATATACATATTCTTTTTTGGATTCTTTTCCACTATGATTTATCACAAGAGAAACTCTTGATTATTCACAGAACAGGGTGCATAGCAGACAAATGGACAAACTTTTCATGTTAGGAGAGATGATGTAGATCTAATTGATTTTTAAGACCTACCTTTAGTTTCTATTAAGCTGTACCTGGTGGGCTTTTCTGCATCTTCTTCACAGTACCTGAGTATACTTAGTCCTGAATGTCTACATACTCACTGTTGTTTCTGGTATTAATCTTAACATGGGCTGCAGATGTCTTTAAGGAGTTCTAGCTTTACTATCTGTATTTCACCTTACACACACTATTTAGACTGGTTCCCATTTTATGATTCTGTAGGATGTTTCTTTTTTTGAAACTCAACCTGTGACATCAGTATTTGTACCCAAATCCTCACTTCTATATCCCCGTGCTGGAATCTTAGTCTTGATATGCTCATCTCCTCCTACTGTAGTCTGTCCTGAAAAACTGCTTTTCACTGTTGTAAACTCTTTTCAATATCCTAAAATCCCTTTCATCTGTGTCTCCACTTGTATATAATACTTTTTCCTCTTATTGAAGCTGGGTAGTCATATGCTTTGCCTTCTAAGGAAAGATTTTCTTCACGCTGATGACTTCCTTTCCTGTAGGTGTTTCAAAAACTAATCTGTACCTGGATTTTCTGTCACCAGTTTTTCCTTGTCCATTAACATATACTTGCTAATGTGTATTGAATTTCTAGCATATCTCATGCTCCATTCCTCATGCTAACGTCTTGACTATCTTGGGTCAATGGGTGAAAATAATTAATAAATTGATTTTAATTTGTTATCAGTAAATGTCATTAACATATATCACATATAAATATTATCAGTATATTATGATAAAAAATAAATGATCTGAAATGTCAAAGTTCAAACTTTATTTCCACATGAATATTCTACAGCTCACCTCCCAACCCTTAACTATATCCTTTGTCATCAGGAACGTCATAGTCCTTCAGACTGTTTCTTCTACCTTCCACCCACACCAACCATAATAAATTCTTGTACAGCAGTAGTTCATTTATAAAGCATGGAGAATGAAACAATAGCCTATGTTTGGCAACAAGAGAGATATAATATAAAAATGAAGGGGAAAGTTTTTCCCCTTAGAATCTTCTTCATTTATAGGTAAATGTGGGATCTCAATGAACATCAAAATTGATGCTAATAATACTTCCCTGGATGATTTAGATAAGTTGCATATTAATTCTTCTCTCCCAACTACTCAAGTAGGATAAATGTAGGTGAACAGTGTTATCAGGAATAGTTTAATAGCTTGGTATACTACATTCAAAGAAATGTTGGTATGGCATTAAAATCAAATTAATCTATAAAATATTTAGTATTCCAGTGTGTTCTACACATAGAGTGATGAAACATGAATTAATACAAATTGCAAAGATACATTTTTATATATTGTCAATACCCCTATTAGTAATCTTAGAGAAACAATGTTTATTTGTAGTTAACTTCAATTTGCATTTCAATTCTAAAGTTTCGTAAAAAAGTGTTTTGTAACTTTTTTTTTCCTTTTTACCTAAGGCTAATTTTTTTCCTGGGGAGTTCGGAATTCTGAGATATAAACTGGAGGTTCATTCTGCATAATCATCATAATTTAACTTTGCCTCTCAAGGACAGAGTGATGTTTTTACACTAGGATAAAGTGGCTGAGTCATAAAGAATCTGCCTGCCAAGCAGGAGACATGAGTTCAATCCCTGAGTCGGAAAGATCCCCTAGAGAAGGAAACAAGCAACCCACTCTAGTATTCTTGCCTGGAAAGTCCCATTAACAGAGATGCCTGGCCCATTACAGTCCATATTGTTGCAAAAGAGTCTGGACTCCATGACTAAACAACAACAATCTATGATATAATGAAAAAAAACACCAATGTCATTTCTTTCTGTTGTTGTTGTTAATCCAATTTAATGACAACTATGGAAAGAGCTTTCAGCATGTGTCATGGACTTTAAGTGATCTTTGTGGTTAATCCCCTTTACAAGGATATTTTCTCTTGCCAAGATAAATGGAATAGAAGTAAGCATAATATTATGCAAAGTGATAGGTCTGTTTTTTCTTTGGATTAGTGGCAAGAACCAGTGGTATTTACTGACTCTTCTTCTTAATGGGTAGATGAAATCTGAAGCTGTGTAAATGAGATAATAAAGAAATTATAAGTCTATTTGCTCTTTAGTTTAGTTTTAATTCTATTGGAAGACAAATAGACTTGGAAAGTTAAAACCCAGAAGTAGTAAATTCAAAAAAGAAACAAACTTGTAAGTCTCTCCTAAATAATTATATACGTTTCTGTAAGATTCTCCACTCATTTAATAGAATGTTTAAAAACTATTTTAAATTAAGGAACCCTGAACTTTCCATTAAGCTTATTTGTTGAAATATTTTCTTAATATCTTTATTTTTATAACAGTATAGAAATTTAAAACATTAACATTTTAATCTGTCAGTGATGTCTTTAAGCAATTTCTTCTCCTGACAAATTAATCATTTGTTTAATGATCTTCGTTTTCTGAATGTTGAGCTTTAAGCCAACTTCTTCACTTTCCACTTTCACTTTCATCAAGAGGCTTTCTAGTTCCTCTTCACTTTCTGCCATAAGGGTGGTGTCATCTGCATATCTGAGGTTATTGATATTTCTCCCAGCAATTTGATGCCAGCTTGTGTTTCATTCAGCGCAGCACTTCTCATTATATAGTCTGGATATAAGTTAAATGAGCAGGGTGATAATATACAGCCTTGACGTACTCCTTTTCCTACTTGGAACCAGTCTGTTGTTCCATGTCCAGTTCTAACTGTTGCTTCTTGACCTGCATACAGTTTTCTCAAGAGGCAGGTCAGGTGGTCTGGTATTATATAGGACCACCTAAATATATAAATGGCATTGCATTCCAGTAATCTTACCTGGAAAATTCCATGGACAAAGTAGACTGACTGGCTTAGTCCAAAGTGTTGGACACTACTTTGCTACTAAACAACAATAACAAATATCTAAATCAAACACTAGCAAACATAAAAGGAGAAACTGAAATCATACTATAATAGTAAGGGACTCTAATATCCCACTATACAAGGGTCAGATCATCCAGACAGAAAATCATTAAGGCAATAGTGGTCTTAAATGACAAATCAGACCACTGGATTCAATAGATATCTACAGGACATTTTATCCAAAAGCAGAATACACATTCTTTTTAAGTGCATGCAAATATTATCAAAGATAGATCACATACTAAGCCACAAAACAAGTCTCAACAAATTTAAGAGGACAGAAATTATCTCAAGAATTTTTTCAAGCATAATGGTATGAAACTAGAAATCATTTACATAACATTGTAGAAAGAAAAATGGGAAAAGAACAAACATATAAACACCCAATAACAAGCTATTAAAAAACCAGTAGGTCAATGAAGAAATCAAAGAGAATTCACCAAATACCTCAAGACTGATGAAAATGAAAGCACTCCAAAATCAATAGGATACAGCAAGCAAAAGCAGTTCTAAGAGCGAAGTCTATAGTGATACAGGCCTTTCTCAAGAAACAAGAAAAACCTCAAATTAACAACCTAACCTACCACCTAAAGGAATTAGAAAAAGAACAACAAAGTCCAAAGTCAACAGAAGGAAGGAAATGAAGATCAGAGAGGAAATAAATAAAATAGAGACCAAAAGAGAGTCAGTTCAATTCAGTTCAGTTGCTCAGTCGTGTCTGACTCTTTGCGACCCCAGGAATTGCAGCACACCAGGCCTCCCTGTCCATCACCAACTCCCGGAGTTCACTCAGACTCGCGTCCATCGAGTCCGTGATGCCATCCAGCCATCTCATCCTCTGTCATCCCCTTCTCCTCCTGCCCACAATCCCTCCCAGCATCAGAGTCTTTTCCAATGAGTCAACTCTTCGCATGAGGTGGCCAAAGTACTGGAGCTTCAGCTTTAGCATCATTCCTTCCAGAGAAATCCCAGGGCTGATCTCCTTCAGAATGGACTGGTTGGATCTCCTTGCAGTCCAAGGGACTCTCAAGAGTCTTCTCCAACACCACAGTTCAAAAGCATCAATTCTTCGGCGCTCAGCCTTCTTCACAGTCCAACTCTCACATTCATACATGACCACAGGAAAAACTATAGCCTTGACTAGACGGACCATAGTCGGCGAAGTAATGTCTCTGCTTTTGAATATACTATCTAGGTTGGTCATAACTTTTCTTCCAAGGAGTGAGCATCTTTTAATTTCATGGCTGCAGTCACCATCTGCAGTGATTTTGGAGTCCAAAAAAAAATAAAGTCTGACACTGTTTCCAATGTTTCCCCATCTATTTCCCATGAAGTGATGGGACCGGATGCCATGATCTTTGTTTTCTGAATGTTGAGCTTTAAGCCAACTTTTTCTCTCTCCTCTTTCACTTTCATCAAGAAGCTTTTTAGTTCCTCTTCACTTTCTGCCATAAGGATGGTGTCATCTGCATATCTGAGGTTATTGATATTTCTCCCAGCAAAGAGAAGATCAATTAAAAGAGCTGGTTTTTGAAAAGTTAAAAAATAAAAATAGATAAACCGTTAGCCAGGCTTGCCAAGAAGAAAAGAGAAAGGACCCAAATAAACACACACACACACACACACACACACACACACACACAAAGAAACATACAAAATGATACCACAGAGATACAAAAAAATCATAAGAATACTGTGAACAGTTACATGCCAACAAATTGAATAATCCAAAGAAATTGACAAATTTTCTAGAAACATGCAACTTTTCAAGACTAAGAATAAACAGACAAATTTGAACAAATTATCACCAGTAATTAAATTGAATTTGTAATTTAAATCACCTGCTGCTGCTGCTGCTAAGTTGCTTCAGTCGTGTCCGACTCTGTGCGACCCCATAGACGGCAGCCCATCAGGCTCCACCATCCCTGGGATTCTCCAGGCAAGAACACTGCAGTGGGTTGCCATTTCTTTAACAAAAATTTGTTACTGGACAGCTTCACAGAAGAATTCAACAAAATGTATGAAGAAAAACTAATACCTATGCTTTTCAAAGCATTCCCAAAAGTTGAAGGGGACAAAACACTCCCAGATTCAGGGTAGGTAAGGCCATCATTACTGTGATACCCAACCCAGACAAGGACACTACTGAAAAAAGAAAATTACAAGCCAATATCTTTGATTGATATAGATACAAAAATCCTCAACAAAATAATAGTGAACTGATTTAGTAATACATAAAAAGGATCATGCACCATGATAAGCTGGATTTACTCTAAGGCCACAAGGATGATTCAATATCACAAATCAATGTGATACACCACGTTAATAAAAAAGAAAAACTACATGATCATCTGCATAGATGCAGAAAAAGCACTTGACAAAATTTAATAATCATTTATGATAAAAAAACTCTCAAAGTGGGTATAGAGGGAATATACCTCAACATAAGAAAAGCCATTTATGAAAAACTCACAGCTAATATCACACAAAGGCTGAAGGCCTTTCCTGTAAATTCAAGAACAAGACAAGGATGCCCACTCACCGCTTCTATTTTAGAAAGTATTTGAAATCCTAGACACAGCACTCAGACAAGAAAAAGAACTAAAGGGCATCCCAATTGGGAAGGAAGAAGTGAAACTGTAAGTATTTGGAGATGACATGATACTTTATATTGAAAACCCTAAAATCATCAAAAATCTATTAGAACTAATAAATGAATTACAGTGAATTTGCAAGATAGAAGACTAACATACAGAAATCTGTTGTGTTTCTATACATGAAAAAATGAACAATAATGAAGAGAAAGTTTTTTAAAAATCCCATTTGAAATTGCATCAAAAATGAAAAATTTCCTAGGAATAAACTTAACCAAGCAGGTCAAGGCCTATACTCTGAAAACTATAATACACTAATAAAAGAAACTGAAGGTGATACAAAGAAATGGAAAGATATCCTATGCTCTTAGATTGGAAGAATTAATATCATTAAGATGGCTATACTACCTAAAGCCATCTAATCCAATTTAATGCAATCTCTATCAAAATATCCATGACATTTTTAATAGAGATGGAATAAATAGTCCTAAAATTCTGATGGAACCACAAAAGACATCAAATTACCAAAATGGTCTTGAAAACAAAGAATAAAGCTGGAAATAGGAGAGTTCAGACTATATTATAAAGCTACAGTAATGAGAACATCATGGTACAGGCACAAAAACTGACACATAAGTCAATGGAACAAAGCAAATCCAAGAAGTAAATCCATACACTTACTTCCAATTAAACTATGACAAAGGAGGCAAGGATAGACAATGGAGAAAAGACAGTCTTTTTAACAAGTGATGCTGGGAAAACTGTAAAACAATGAGATTAGCACATTTTCTCACATCATACTCAAAATAAACTCAAAACGAATCAAAGACCTAAATATAAGACCAGAAATCATAAAATTTCTGGAAGAGAATATAGGCAGAACACTCTCTGAGAAGTATCATAGCATTATGTTTATGAATCTGTCTCCTCGGGCAAAAGAAATGAAAGCAAAAACAAATGGGATCTAACTAAGTTTATAAAGTTTTTACATAGCAAAGGAAACAATCAATAAAAAGACAACCTATAGAAGAGTAAACAATCTTTGCAATTGACATGGCCTAAAAAAGGGTTACTATCCAAAATATATACACTGCTCCTACAATCACAAAATAGGCAGAAGATCATAATATACATTTTTTCAAAATATATACAAATGGATAACAGGCATATAGAAAGATGCTCAATGTTGCTAATTATTAGAGAAGTAAGAAACAAAACCAGAATGAGATATCACCTCACACCTGTCAGAATGACTATCATCAAAAGTCCACAAATAAAAGTTGGCAAAGGTGTAGAGAAAAGGGAACCCTTGTACACTGTTGAAGGGAATGTAAATTGGTCCAGGCACTATGGAAAAGAGTATGAGACTCCTCTAAAAACTGAAAAATAGAACTATTAGCAATTTCATTCCTGAGTATATATTCAGAAAAAACATGAAAACACTAATTTGAAAAACATATGTGCACTCCAATATTTGTATTTGTAGTGTCCCTCAACAGACAGATGGTTAAAGAAGCTGTGATATACACACATACAAAAGTTCATGCACAGAAGAATATTACTTGGTCATAAAAATGGAAATTCTGCCATTTGTAGCAATATGGATGGACCTAGAGAATATTATCCATACTGAAAATAGACAGAAAGATGAATACTTACATTTCATTATGTGTGGAATCTAAAAAATAAAACAAATGTATATAGCAACAAAAATAGACTCACAGATATAAAACACAAACTAGTAGTTACCAGTGGGGAGAGAACACGGTGGAAAGTTAAGATAGGAGTACAGAAATAAGAGATACAAACTACAATGTATAAAATAGATTGCCAACAAGTATATATTATATAGCACAGGAAATTATAGCCATTATTTTGTAATAACTTAACAGAGTATAGTTTGTAAAAGTAGTGAATCAATAGGTTGTACATCTAAAACTAATATTGCAAATCAACTATATTTAATTTAAAAAATAAATTTTAATTAAAAATAAAGAGTGTAGACATTATTCCCAAATATCGCTGTTGTTTAGTCGCTAAGTCATGTTTGACTCTTTGTGACTCCATGAACTTTAGCCCACTAGGATCCTCTGTCCATGGGATGTCCCATGTAAGAATACTGGAGTGGGTTGCCATTTCCTTCTTTCAGTGTTCTTCCTGACCCAGGGATCTAACCTGTGTCTCTTGATTGCAGGTGGATTCTTTACCACTGAGCCACCTGGGAACCCCACTCCCAAATATGTCACAAACTTATTCAACCATGGGGTAAAAAAAATCACTTTCCTTCAGTCTTACTATAAGCATGAGCTGACCTACCTATATTCCTAATAAAAGGTATCATTAAAATATCATGAAATTCCAAAGAGAAAAATTATCTTTAAATAGTTATATTTTATTCCTAATGACTTAATCTGGGGACACCGAATCTAGATCTTAAAAGCAATTTATAGAGTCTTCAAAAAGAATAGAAACAAGTAATCAGACCTTGATTTAATTAGCATTCTAAACTTAGTTTTGAAGCCCAGCAATAAATTCAGAAAAAAAAAATCATAAAAAAAATACTCAAACAGAATTATCTCAAATTTTCTATTAACTATTTCATGGAATTTTCAGTTTCATCACAATTTATGTTCTCTCAGTGGTTAAAGATTCTTTAGATTTGTAAGTCAGATACAATTTTTCTTATACTAACATTTTGGACAGAATTTAAAATAATAGCCATACATAAGCAGGAATGAACTTGACTCAGTTGCAGTGAGAGGGATGAACCCAGAGCCTGTTACACAGAGTGAAATAGATCAACATGAGAAAAAAATATTGTATATTAATGCATATATGTGGAACCTAGAGAAATGGTACTAATGAACCTATCTGCAGGGCAAGAATAGAGAGACAGACGTACACAATTGACTTATGGACACAGCTGGGGAAGGAGAGGGTAAGACAAACTTGAGAGAGTAGTACTGATGTATTTTAACTACCATATGTAAGAAGATAGCTGGTGGGGCCCCAGTATATAGCACAGGGAGCTCAGTTTGGTGTTCTGTGATGACTGAGAGTGGTGGGATTGAGTAGGGGTCGGGGTGGGAGGGAGGTTCAAGAGGGAGGAGATACAGATATACTTATAGCTGATTCACATTGTTGTACTGTAGTAACCAACACTTACTGCTCCAATTATCCTCCAATTAAAAATAAGTTAAAAATAAACAATAGCCATATAGCTTATAATAAATTGTATTAAACTCTTCTAGCTGTTTCCAAAATGCCTATTGATATTCCACTTAAACTCAATAGAAACATAGGTATTTACCAATCAAAAAATGGGCCAAAGAACTAAACAGACATGTCTCCAAAGAAGACATACAGATGGCTAACAAACCCATGAAAAGATGCTCAACATCACTCATTATCAGAGAAATGCAAATAAAACCACAATGAGGTACCATCTCAGGCCAGTCAGAATGGCAGCTATCAAAAAGTCTACAAACAATAAATGCTGCAAAGGGTATGGAGAAAAGGGAACCCTCTTACACTGTTGGTGGGAATGCAAACTAGTACAGCCACTATGGAGAACAGTGTGGAGATTTCTTTAAAAATTGGAACTGGAACTGCCATATGACCCAGCAATCCAACTGCTGGGCATACACACCGAAGAAACCAGAATTAAAAGAGATATGTGCACCCTAATGTTCATTGCAGCGCTGATTAGAATAGCTGATACAGAGAAGCAACCTAGATGTTCATTGGCAGACAAATGGATAAAAAATTGTGGTACATATACACAATGGAATATTACTTAACTATTAAAAAGAATGCATTTGCGTCATTTCTAATGAGGTGAATGAAACTGGAGCCCATTATGTAGAGTGAAGTAAGTCAGAAAGAAAAACACACATACAGTATACTAACGCATATATATGAAATTTAGAAAGATGGTAATGACGACCCTATATGTGAGACAACAAAACAGACACAGATATACAGAACAGACTTTTGGACTCTGTGGGAGAAGGCAAGGGTGGGATGATATGAAAGAATAGCATTGAAACATGTATATTACCATATGTGAAACAGATCACCAGTCCAAGTTTGATGCATGAAACAGGGCACTCAAGCCAGTGTACTGGGACAACCCTGTGGGAAGGGGTGGGGAGGGAGGTGGGAGGGGGTTCAGGATGGGGGGACACACGTACACCGGTGGCTGATTCATGTCAACGTATTGCAGAAACCACCACAATATTGTAAAGTAATTAGCCTCCAATTAAAATAACAATTAATTTTTTAAAAACCTGTAAAAAAAAAACCCCAAAATATGGGTATTTGAACAAATGCAAGTTCCAAGAAGAGCTCTATGTAAGTAAAAAATTTTAAAGGAGAGATGATGATCATTGCAGTGTTATATAATTGCAAAATCCTAAAAACTTAATTTTGCAGCCATGAAATTAAAAGACGCTTACTCCTTGGAAGGAAAGTTATGACCAACCTAGACAGTGTGTTAAGAAGCAGAGACACTACTTTGCCAACAAAGGTCCGTCTAGTTAAGGCTATGGTTTTCCCAGTGATCATGTATGGATGTGAGAGTTGGATTATAAAGAAAGTTGTGGTGCAGAATTGATGCTTTTGAAGTGTGGTGTTGGAGAAGACTCTTGAGAGTCCCTTGGACTGCAAGGAGATCCAACTAGTCCATCCTAAAGCAGATCAGTCCTGGGTGCTCATTGGAAGGACTGATGTTGAAGCTGAAACTCCAATACTTTGGCCACCTGATGCGAAGAGCTGACTCATTTGAAAAGACCCTGATGCTGGGAAAGATTGAAGGCAGGAGGAGAAGGGGACGACAGAGGATGAGATGGTTGGATGGCATTGACTCAATGGACATGAACTTGGGTGAACTCCCGGAGTTGGTGATGGACAGGGAGGCCTGGCGCGCTGCGGTTCATGGGGCTGCAAAGAGTCAGACATGAATAAGTGACTGAACTGACTGAACTGATATTGAGTATATATTTGTTATGATTATAATGTCCTCTTCTTTATTGATCCCTCTATCATTATATAATGTATTTCTTTTTCTTTTTTTAAAATATAAATTTATTTATTTTAATTGGAGGCTTATTACTTTACAATATTGTATTGCTTTTACCATACATCAACATGAATCTGCCATGGGTGTCCACGTGTTCCCCATCCTAAACCCCCCTCCCACCTCCCTCCCCATACTATCCCTCTGGGTCATCCCAGCACACCAACCCCAAGCATCCTGTATCATGCATCAAACCTGGACTGGTGATTCATTTCATATATGGTATTATACATGTTTCAATGCCATTCTCCCAAATCATCCCACCCTCACCCTCTCCCACAGAGTTCAAAAGACTGTTCTTTACATCTGTGCTCTTTTGCTGTCTCGCATACAGGATTATGGTTACCATCTTTCTAAATTCCATATGTATGTGTTAGTATACTGTATTGGTGTTTTTCTTTCTGGCTTACTTCACTCTGTAAAATAGGCTCCAGGTTCATCCACCTCATTACAACGGATTCAAATGTATTCTTTTTAATGGCTGAGTAATATTCCATTGTGTATATGTAGCACAGCTTTCTTATCCATTCGTCTGCTGATGGACGTCTAGGTTGCTTCTGTGTCCTGGCTATTATAAACAGTGCTGCGATGAACATTAGGGTACACATGTCTCTTTCAGTTCTAGTTTCCTCGGTGTGTATGCCCAGCAGTGGGATTGCTGGGTCATAAGGCAGTTCAACTTCCAGTTTTTTAAGAAATCTCCGCACTCTTCTCCATAGTGGCTGTACTAGTTTGTATTCCCATCAACAGTGTAAGAGGGTTCCCTTTTCTCCACACCCTTTGCAGCATTTATTGTTAGTAGACTTTTGGATTGCAGCCATTCTGACTGGCGTGAAATGGTACCTCATTGTGGTTTTGATTTACATTTCTCTGATAATGAGTGATGTTGAGCATCTTTTCATGTGTTTGTTAGCCATCTGTATGTCTTCTTTGGAGACATATCTATCGAGTTCTTTGGCCCACTTTTTGATTGGGTCATCTATTTTTCTGGAATTGAGCTTCAGGAGTTGCTTGTATATTTTTGAGATTAGTTGTTTGTCAGTTGCTTCATTTGCTATTATTTTCTCCCATTCTGAAGGCTGTCTTTTCACCTTGCTTATAGTTTCCTTTGTTGCCCAGAAGCTTTTAATTTTAACTAGGTCCCATTTGTTTAGTTTTGCTTTTATTTCCAATATTCTGGGAGGTGGGTCATAGAGGATCCTGCTGTGATTTATGTCAGAGAGTGTTTTGCCTATGTTCTCCTCTAGGAGTTTTATAGTTTCTCGTCTTTCATTTAGATCTTTAAGCCATTTTGAGTTTATTTTTGTGCATGGTGTTAGAAAGTGTTCTAGTTTCATTCTTTTACAAGTGGTTGACCAGTTTTCCCAGCACAACTTGTTAAAGAGATTGTCTTTTCTCTTTTATGTATTCTTGCCTCCTTTGTCAAAGATAAGGTGTCCATAGGGCTGTGGATTTATCTCTGGGCTTTCTATTTTATTCCATTTGTCTATATTTCTGTCTTTATGCAAGTACCATACTGTCTTGATGACTGTGGCTTTGTAGCAGAGCCTGAAGTCAGGCAGGTTGATTCCTCCAGTTCCATTCTTCTTTCTCAAGATTGCTTTGGCTATTCGAGGATTTTTGTATTTCCATACAAATTGTGAAATTATTTGTTCTAGCTCTGTGAAAAATTCTGTTGGTAGTTTGATAGGGATTGCATTGAATCTATAGATTGCTTTGGGTAGTATACTCATCTTCACTATATTGATTCTTCTGATCCATGAACATGGTATATTTCTCCATCTATTAGTGTCCTCTTTGATTTCTTTCACCAATGTTTTATAGTTTTCTATATATAGGTCTTTGTTTTTTTAGGTAGATATATTCCTAAGTATTTTATTCTTTTCATTGCAGTGGTGAATGGGATTGTTTTGTAAATTTCTCTATTTTCTCATTATTAGTTTATAGGAATGCAAGGGATTTCTGTGTGTTGATTTTATATCCTGCAAATTTACAATATTCATTGATTAGCTCTAGTAATTTTCTGGTGGAGTCTTTAGGGTTTTCTATGTAGAGGATCATGTCATCTGCAAACAGTGAGAGTTTTACTTCTTTTTTTCCAATTTGGATTCCTTTTATTTATTTTTCTTCTCTGATTGCTGTGGCCAAAACTTCCAGAACTATGTTGAATAGTAGTGGTTAAAGTGAGCACCCTTGTCTTCTTCCCGACTTTAGGGGAAATGCATTTAATTTTTTCACCATTGAGGATAATGTTTGCTGTGGGTTTGTTATACATAGCTTTTATTATGTTGAGGCATGTTCTTTCTATTCCTGCTTTCTGGAAAGTTTTTGTCATAAATGGATGTTGAATTTTGTCAAAGGCTTTCTCTGAATCTATTGAGATAATCATATGGCTTTTATTTTTAAATTTGTTAATGTGGTGTATCACATTGATTGATTTGCAGATATTGAAGAATCCTTGCATCCCTGGGATAAAGCCCACTTGGTCATGGTGTATGATCTTTTTGGTAGAATTCAGCTGTGAAGCCATCTGGACCTGGGCTTTTGTTTGTTGGAAGATTTCTGATTACAGTTTCAATTTCCGTGCTTATGATGGATCTGTTAAGATTTTCTATTTCTTCCTGGTTCAGTTTTGAAAAGTTGTACTTTTCTAAGAATTTGTCCATTTCTTCCAAGTTGTCCATTTTATTAGCATATAATTGCTGATAGTAGTCTCTTATGATCTTTTGTATTTCTGTGTTGTCTGTTGCGATCTCTCCATTTTTATTCCTAATTTTATTGATTTGATTTTTCTCCCTTTGTTTCTTGATGAATCTGGCTAATGGTTTGTCAATTTTATTTATCCTCTCAAAGAACCAGCTTTTGGCTTTGTTGAATTTGCTATGGTCTCTTTTGCTTCTTTTGCATTTATTTCTGCCCTAATTTTTAAGATTTATTTCCTTCTACTAACCCTGGCATTCTTCATTTCTTCCTTTTCTAGTTGCTTTAGGTGTAGAGTTAGGTTATTTATTTGAGTTTTTTCTTGTTTCTTGAGGGATGCCTGTATTGCTATGAACCTTCCCCTTAGCACTGCTTTTACAGTGTCCCACCGGTTTTGGGTTGTTGTGTTTTCATTTTCATTCATTTCTATGTATATTTTAATTTCTTTTTTTGATTTCTTCTGTGATTTGATGGTTATTCAGCAGTGTGTTGTTCAGCTTCCATGTGTTGGAATTTTTGATAGTTTTTCTCCTGTAATTGAGATCTAATCTTACTGCATTGTGGTCAGAAAAGATGCTTGGAATGATTTCAGTTTTTTTGAATTTACCAAGGCTAGATTTATGGCCCAGGATGTGATCTATCCTGGAGGAGGTTCTGTGTGCACTTGAGAAAAAGGTGAAACTCATTGTTAGTTAGGTTAGTTAGGTCTAACTGATCTATTGTATCATTTAAAGTTTGTGTTTCCTTGTTAATTTTCTGTTTAGTTGATCTATCCCTAGGTGTGAGTGGGGTATTGCAGCCATGAAATTAAAAGACGCTTACTCCTTGGAAGGAAGTTATGACCAACCTAGACAGCATATTAAAAAGCAGAGACACTACTTTACCAACAAAGGTCCATCTAGTCAAGGCTATGGTTTTTCCAGTGGTCATGTATGGATGTGAGAGTTGGACTATAAAGAAAGCTGAGTACCGAAGAATTGATGCTTTTGAACTGTGGTGTTGGAGAAGACTCTTGAGAGTCCCTTGGACTGCAAGGAAATCCAACCAGTCCATCCTAAAACAGATCAGTCCTGGGTGTTCATTGGATGCTGAAGCTGAAACTCCAAAAGCGAAGAGCTGACTCATTTGAAAAGATCTGGATGCTGGGAAAGATTGAGGGCATGAGGAGAAGGGGACAACAGAGGATGAGATGGTTGGATGGCATCATCAACTCAATGGATATGAGCTTGGGTGAACTCCGGGAGTTGGTGATGGACAGGCAGGCCTGGCGTGCTGTGATTCATGGGGTTGCAAAGAGTCAGACATGAATGAATGACTGAACTGACTGAACTGATATTGAGTATATATTTGTTATGATTATAATGTCCTCTTCTTTATTGATCCCTTTATCATTATATATTTCTTTTTGTTCTATTATATTCTTTGCTTTAAAGTTTATTTTGTCTGAGTATTGCTCCACTATCTTTTTATTGCTGTTGGCATGAATTATCTTTTTCTCTACTCTCACTTTCGTCTGTGTGTCTTTAGCTGTGGTATAAATCTCTTGGAGGCAGCAAATTGAAAGCTCTTTTTTTTTTCATACAGTCATCCCCTCTGTATCTTTCAGTCAGAGCATTTAGTCTACTGACAGTTAACAGACGAAGTACATTGATAAGTATGTACTTATCATGATTTTATTACTTGTTTTCTGGTTGTTTTAAAAATTCTCTGTTAATTTCTTTTTTTTTTTTCTTTCCTTTTGTTTAGATTTTTTTCAGTGGTTGTATGTTTGTGTTCCTCTCTTTTTTGTGCATCTGTTGTCAGTTTTTGATTTGTGGTTACCATGTATATACTGACCTAAAAGTATATTTACTTGTTTTAAACTGGTAGTAATTTATTTTAAAACACATTCTAAAAGATCTATATTTTTTACTCTCCTCCTCTACATTGTTTCCAATGTCATATTTTACATTTTCATGTTTAACCCTTAGCCATTTACTGTAGTTTTGTTGTGGTTGTTGAGTCACTAAGTTGTGTCCAGCTCTTAGGGACCCCATGGACTGCAGCATGATAGGCTTTCCTTTCATCCACCTCCTACCAGAGTTTGCTTAAGTTCATGTCCATTGAGTCAGGGATGCTATATAATCATCTTATTCTCTGTCGCCCTTTTCTTCTTTTACCTTCAGTCTTTCCAGCATCAAGGTCTTTTTCAGTGATTCAGTTCTTCACATTAGGTGGCCAAAGTGTTAGAGCTTCAGCATCAGTCCTTCCAGTGAATATTCAGGGTTGATTTCCTTTAGGATTGACTGGTTTGATTTCCTTGCTGTTCTAGGGACACTAAAGAGAATTCTCTAGCACAACAATTTGAAAGTATGAGTTCTTCAGTGCTCAGCCTTCTTTATTGTCCAACACTCATATTCATACATGACTACTGGCAAAATACAGCTTTGACTATATGGACCTTTGTCAGCAAAGTGATATCTTTGTTTTTTTAATATGCTGTCTAGGTTTTGTTATAACTTTCTTTCCAGAAGCAAACGTCATATAACTTCATGGCTGCAGTCATCACCTACAGTGTTTTGGACACCAAGAAAAGAAAATCTGTCACTGCTTCTAATTTTTCCCCTCCTATTTGCCATGAAGTGATGGGACCTGATGCCATGATCTTCGTTTTTTGAATGTTGCTTTTTTAAGCCAGCTTTTTCACTCTCCTCTTTCACCCTCATTAACATACTCTTTAGCTCCTCTTTGTTTTAGCATAGTATCATTTGCATACGTATCTGAAGTTATTGATATTTATCCTGGCAATCTTGATTCCAGCTTGTGATACATCCAACCTGGCATTTTGTGATGCACTCTGCATATAAGTTGAATAAACAGGGTGACAATACACAGCCTTGTCATACTCCTTTCCCAAATTTGAATCAGTAAGTAGTTCCATGTAAGGTCCTAACTGTTGCTTCTTGACCTGCACAGAGGTTTCTTAGGAGGCAAGTAAGGTGGTCTGGTATTCTCATCTGTTTAAGAGTTTTCCAGAGTTTGTTGCAATCCACATAGTCAAAGGCTTTGTTATAGTCAATGAAGGAGAAATAGATGTTTTTCTGAAATTCTCCTGCTTTCTCTGATCCAACAAATGTTGGCAATTTGATCTCTGGTTCCTCTGCTTTTTCTAAACCCTGCTTGAACATCTGGAAGTTCCTGATTCATGTACTGCTGAAACCTTGCTTGAAGGATTTTGAGCATAACCTTACTAGCATGAGAAATGAGCACAATTGTTCTATAATTTGAATATTATTTGGCACCGCCCTTCTTTGGGGTTGGAATGAAATCTAACTTTTCTAGCCCTATGGCCACTGGTGGCTTTTCCAAATTTGCTGACATATTGAATGCAGCACTTTAATAGCATCATCTTTTAGAATTTGCAATATCTCAGCTGGATTTCTATCACCTCCGCTAGCTTTGTTCATAGTAGTACTTTCTACGGCCCACTTGACTTCACACTCCAAGAGATTTGGCTCTAGGTGAGTGATCACACCATCAAAGTTATCTGGGTCATTAAGACATTTTCTTGTACAATTCTGTGTATTCTTCCATCTGTTCTTAATATCTTCAGCTTCTGTTAGGTCCTTACCATTTGTGTTCTTTATTGTGTCCATCCTTGCATGAAATGTTCCATTTATATCTCCAGTTTTCTTGAAAAGATCTCTGTTTTTTTCCCATTCTATTGTTTGTCCTCTATTTCTTATGCATTGTTCATTTAAGAAGGCCTTCATGTGTTTCCTTGCTATTCTTTGAAACTCTGCATTCAGTTGGGTTTATCTTTTGCTTTCTCCCCAGATTTTCACTTCTCTTCTTTCCTCAGCTATTTATAAAGCCTCCTCAGACAACCACTTTGCCTTCTTGCCTTTCCTTTTCTTAAGAATTTTTTTGGTCACTTCCTCCTCTACAATTTTACAAGCCTCTGTCTATAGTTCTTCAGCCACTTTGTATATAAGATCTAATCCCTTGAATCTATTCATTACCTCCACTGTACAATCATAAGGGATTTGATTTAGATCATACCTGAATGGCCTAGTGGTTTTCCCTACTTTCTTCAACTTAAGCCTAAATTTTGCAGTAAGGAGCTGATGATCTGAGCCACAGTCAGCTCCGGGTTTTGTTTTTGCTGACTGTATAAAGCGTCTCCAACTTTGGCTGCAAAGAATATTATCATATGTTATATATAATATAATATAATATAATATAATATAATATATGAATAATATAATTGCAGTTATAGTTACCTTTAATTTTTTTTCTTTTATCTTTGTACTGACTTATTTAAGTGTTGATCCTCAGTCCTCACTGTATAATGCCTTTCCTAGTGGGACTTTTCCTTGCCTGTAGATTATTAGTTTTTTTTTTCCACTTCTAGAAAACCCTTTATATGTAGGGTATTTACAGTTAAAACACTCCTTTAGTTCTTTAGTTTTGCTTGAGAAGTTCAGCATTTCTCTTTCAAGTCTAAATGATAACCATGCTGGGTGAAATATCCTAAGTTACAGGTTTTTCCCTTTCAGTTCTTGAATATATCATGCCACTCCCCACTGACCTACAAAGCTTCTGCAGAAAAATTAACTGGTAGCCTTATGGAGATTCCCTTGTATATGACTCTTTTTCTCTTGTTGCCTTTAGTATTTTCTCTAAGTTTAAATTTTACCATTTTAATTACAATACATCTTGGTGTAGGTTTGTTTGAATTCATCTTGTTTGGAACCCTCTGTGCTTCCTGTACCTGGATATCTGCTTCCTTCTTTAGGTTTGGGAAGTTGTGAGCCATAATTTAATTAAATATATTTCTGTTCCCTTTTCTTTCTCTTCTCCTTTTGGGACCTCTATAATGAGAATGTTGGTGTGCTTAATATTTATGCCAGAGATCTCTTCAATCAGTCAGTTCAATTGCTCAGTCATGTCCAACTGTTTGTGACCCCATGAATTGCAGCACGCCAGGCCTCCCTGTCCATCACCAACTCCAGGACTTCACTCAAACTCATGTCCATTGAGTCGGTGATGCCATCCAGCCATCTCATCCTCTGTCGTCCCCTTCTCCTCCTGCCCCCAATCCCTCCCAGCATCAGTCTTTTCCAATGAGTCAACTCTTCTCATGAGGTAGCCAAAGTATTGGAGTTTCAGCTTTAGGATCATTCCTTCCAAAGAAATCCCAGGGCTGATCTCCTTTAGAGTGGACTGGTTGAATCTCCTCGCAGTCCAAGGGACTCTCAAGAGTCTTCTCCAACACCACAGTTCAAAAGCATCAATTCTTCGGTGCTCAACTTTTTCACAGTCCAACTCTCACATCCATACATGACTACTGGAAAAACCCTAGGCTTGACTAGATGGACCTTTGTTGGCAAAGTAATGTCTCTGCTTTTGAATATGCTATCTAGATTGGTCATAACTTTCCTTCCAAGGAGTAAGCATCTTTAATTTCATGGCTGCAATCACCATCTGCAGTGATTTTTGAGCCCCCAAAAATAAAGTCTGCCACTGTTTCCACTGTTTCCCCATCTATTTCCCATGAAGTGATGGGACCAGATGCCATGATCTTCGTTTTCTGAATGTTGAGCTTTAAGCCAACTTTTTCACTCTCCTCTTTCCCTTTCATCAAGAGATCTCTTAGGCTATATTAAATTTTTTAAATCTGTTTTCTTTCTGTTGTTTTGACAGGGTGATTTACATTTTCTGTCTTCCAGATCACTTGTATTCTTCTATATTATTTAGTCTTCTATTTATTCCTTCTCCTGTATTCATTTCAGTGATTGAATTCTTCATTTTTGGATGGGTCTTTTTTATATTGTCTAGTTCCTTATCAAAATTTTCACTGTACTCATCTATTGTTTTTCCCATTTCAGTTAACATTTTTTACTACCAATGCTTTTAATTCTTTGACTTGTAAATTATATCTGTTTCATTCTCTTTCCATTAAAAGCACCACTCACTTGCCAGGATGGTTGTTTATTCATGTATTCTCCCTTTTGCTCTTAGTCCCCTCCTAGGAGCAATGTTTCCAGAAGATTGCTTTCCTTTTCTCTCTGCCTGATTACATGTACATCTTTCTTAGAGCTTTGATTGCATGGAGGGCTTGGTGGTGGTGATGGTGGTGGTGGTGTCCTTCTGCCAGTTGCCAGTTAGTTTTTGGTGAGAATTGTTCACATGTAGATGCATTTTTAAGGGTTTTTTTGGAGTGTGTGTGTGTGTTTATTTTTGATGTGTTTGTGGTGAGAGGTGAGCTCCACTTCCTCTTCGACTATCCCCCATATTGTCTGTATTCTAGATTTTAAATTTTAAAATAGTAGACTAGTGATTTGCAACGTGAAGGAAAAAGTGGGTACATATATTTGTTGTATGCCAAATAGAAAAAGTATAGATTAATATTGGAGCATGACCAGTAAACAAAAAAAAAATATTTGAACAATTTCTATGAAGAAATATACACAGCACAGTTGACAGGTTAAGAGCATGGATTTTGGCCAGTTGCAGCTAAGAAGTACCTTCATTCCACTTAAAGTCTTTGTGAAATTGGGTAAATTACTCTGCCTCTGGATTCAGTTGCTTCAACTATCAAATAGGGATAAAAATAGCACTTATTTATACAGTTTATGTGAGATTAAGTGAGATAATACACCAAAATGTTCTATAGTGTCTGATATGTATAAGTACTAAATGCACATTAGCTCTTAATAAGAGCAATTCCAGGCAAAGTGTCTTCCGCTGGTGAAGTATAGTGAAAACAACACTTCTGTATTACTCTATCAGGGAACTTGATCTCCTTTAGGAAGAACCATGGCAATAACTTTTAAGAGCCATAAAATTAACTAGTCTTTTTCTGAATAACAATTCTAAACACTCATTTTAAGGGAAAGAATTGAACGTTAGAAAAATTTGCATGCCACCATCTGTAGCAGAGTATCAGAAACATCTGGAAAAGCCAATGTTAAATCCATTTAAGTGGATACATATTTTGTCATCATATAGTAACAATTATGAAGAGGAGAAAACAAAAGTACTCACACAGACATGAAAAAAATCATGAAAGAAACTTGTATATAAATATATTATGAATTGCCCTGTGTAAAAAAGGGAACATAGTGTGTTGGCATGGTTGGTGACTGTGAATAAGCATTGATAAGGGTTTATGCGGGGCAGCCTACTGACTTAATATAATGTACTCTTTGCATCTAAGGAAAAAAGTACAATGCCTTAGATCACTTTCTGTGGGTTGCTTATCATTTAGGATTAGCCTGTGAAAATCTCCCAAGGGCTTCATTTAGTCCACATTAAGTCAGTTTTATCTCCTCCCAGAGCTATCTATCTCAATCAACTCCTATTCTGTATGTATTCATCTACATGTCTCATCAGGAATGTGGCAGTAACAAGTTGAGTGAACATAAAATACTCTGGAAAAAAAAAAAAAAAAGAAACTCAACTGGAGATGTTGAGGTTCAAGTGTTCTGAGCAGCACAGCTTCATAATTGTGCACTGACTAAAGAGAGCATCTGTCTTGTCTCTAAATTGTTCAGGGGCCAGACAAACTTGTTTTTATATAACAGGATTGATAGGACTGCAAGTACAAGCCCAGTTCGTTGGCCCAAACACGTTATAAGTTTGCAAAGAAAGGTGCAAAGCCATGAGAATGAGTTTGCTAGTGACGTTTGAAACCCAGCAGTTAAATGGCTGACGATATTACTTGCACTGTTACTCCTCAAGCCCCCAAACTCCAGACTTCTTATTTTTCCACCCAAGATAAGGCTTTGTGAGGAATACCATCTGTGAGAAACATTCTCTTTAGTAAACCTGCATGAACTTGCTTTAGTTCATTTTCTAATTCAGAATCTTCCACCTACTATCACTGTTGTGAATTAAATGCACGGGATGACTATTGAGTTGGCACTGTCTGAAGGTATTATTTGTTCACACCACAAAGCTTTACACTTTGCTAATGATACATTCTGTGATTTTACAAAGGAGAATGGAAGACAGAATGATACACAGGCAGGTTTTTAGTGCAGCTCATAACTCTATATTATCAACTGAGGATATTAATACACATGTATTAAAGGTAGAGACGAAATTGACAATGAAAGTCAATTTTTATTTCACTTAAAAAATAAAACCAGGTGTTCACCTTTGTAATCAAACAGTTATTAGTATACTATAATTTATGAAATGATCTATTTAATGGTATAAGATATTGAAGAAGAAAAACTTTGCACTGTAACTTTAATTTCACAGTTTCATGGCTGAACAATGAATTAACGCATTCACTGAAGATGGCTTCAAATTATTTTATATGTCAAGATTTTTAAAAACATTGGCCATGTGTGCATGCGTTCTAAGTCCCTTCAGTCATGTCCAACTCTTTGAGACCTTACGGACTGTAGCCCACCAGGCTCCTCTGTCCATGGGGTTCTCCAGGCAAGAACATTTTGGAGTGGATTGCGATGCCCTTCTCCATGGAGTCTTTCTGACCCAAGGATCGAACCTGCATCTCCTGTGGCTCCTGCCTTGCAGGCAGATTCTTTACTGCTGAGCCACCAGGGATGCCCATTGGTCACATATCACATTACATACTTTTAGAATGAGAGGTGGTTTTGAAAGCATTTAGTTTAATAAGCCTTGGACTAGCCACTGTTATCTATAGACTTGTTAAAATCAAGTGTTTCTTTGGATTGAGAGAGATTTTATTCCATATACTGTTGCTGGATATGGCAGTCAACCTCCCTGCCTCCGCATACAGTGCATTTGTTTTCCATGTTGTAGAATATGGAGGAATCTTAAATAAATGATAGAGGAAGTCAGATGCTGTTTGCAAAAGCAATGCTGCCAAGTTGTAGGGATAATGTCTGGCAGAACTTAGATTTTATTTCTAAAGAAACCATTTAAAAATATCCTTAGATTGACCACACCAAGCTCCAAAGCAGCAAAAGATTTGTCATCCTCTCTAGCCCTGTTATCCAGTGCTTGTTTTAAGAGATGCATGGCAGCGGGAAATAATTAAAAATAATGGACCAGATATTCTTCATTTCAACCACTTGGCATTTGTAGTTATAAAAATAATTGAAAATCACCAAATGATTATTTTCACCAAGCAAGTTTAGTGCAGGAAATCTGTTAAACTGACAATATGTCAATAGATTGTCAGATTTATTTATTCATCTAACATGCATTAAAGAGATGCTTTCTGCTTGAAGAAACTTAAAGCTTCTGTGGCTTTGTCAATTAAAATTTACTTTAAAAAATATCTCATCTAGAGGGGTTAACAGTTATTTTTAAAGAACAGCTTTTTAGCTTCTCTTTTTCCTTCTCCCAAATAGTTACATTTTTCCGGCACTTAGTCATGCGGTATATCTGAGAAAGATGACCTGAATGAGAAAGTGAGTCATGTGAATGAAGCCTCAGTTTAAGTTCGCAAAAGTATAAATCAGGCAGATAATTTTGTCTGAGCACATCTGAAGGCTAAAGAGGAAGGACAGGATTCAGTATTCTTGGTTTTCGGATTACTTGGGATATGGCCTAGCTTAACAGGTCATGAAAATAAATCTTTGGTTGGCAAGGCAACAAATAAAAGCACAAATTTGTTGGTAACATGAGAGTCATAAGTAATGTAAGAATGTGTAAATAACAAGTTAGATGGTCTGAGTTACCCCTAGTTGGTATGTGGGAATAATTATACACATGCACAAATGTGGCATTCTCTGGATATTATGGGAGCAAGTACATTTTAAAAGACATATCTGTTACCCTATTACCAAAATTTGACTGTTAGCATCCAAATTAGCAAGTGTCAGCTGCAGCTTTATCATCAGCTTAAATAAACTATATAAAATAACTCACCCACGATTTACCCATCATTGTCCTCATCTTTATAGTGATGCCTCTTTGATAAAACCAGTAGTATGTAGCCTTTCCATATTCTTACTTAAGATAACTCCTTTTCTGGGGTGGTGAAAATTCAATATTGGAATGACAATTTTAGTGCTTTGCTCTTGAAAACTGAAGTGGGGAAAATAATTTTGAACTTTACTCATCATATTTGAATAGATGTTATTTATAACTTCTGACTCTCAGATATACCCAAAGACAGAAGGAAAGTAGTGAAATCTCTATCATTGGACACATTCAAGGTTGTGACCCTGTGTTCTCTCTCCCTCACAGCTCCCTGCTTTATCAGTGAGAGTCCACATAGTCCTTAGAAAGGGAACTTCATTCTTGGAGATAAGAGTGGAGAATATGCTCAAATCTAAGGCAAATAGCTGATTCAACATTTGGGCCATGGTAATTGGCTACTGGATGAGTATGTGACATAAGGTAGCCTATCATAGCAAGCTTGGGGCTTTGCTTCGATTGACAGGACAAACTTCCTTCTGAATGAGAAAAAGGTAACTTGTTGCTGTGGAGGCTGTTGAACTCTTTGATAATAATGAGAGGAATCGCCTTCAGGAGGACTTGACTCCATGATGAACCAAATGGAGACATGGATAGATGGTGGGAGCATGGTGATCTTGTTTTGCTGGTGGATTAAGACTTCCTGGAAATTCAATCTTCTTCTCAAATTTATGTTTATAAGCCAATAAAGTATTTTTATTATTTAAGATACTTAGTTGGCTTTGTATTACTTGCAACTAAAAAGTGTTCTAATGGATGAGTTCAAATATATGATGGGTAATATCATGAAGAGACTAGAAAAGGGATTCAGACTGTAGACTTGTAGTTGAACTGGATGGTCTTTAAGAAAACTTTCAAGCTTGGAATTCTAATATAGAATGAACCTGGGTTTATGTACTCCATTACTTCCACCTGAGTCTAGACATGTTAACCAGATTCCCTTCAAGCTGTATGTGTGCCATATACATTGTATATTTTAGTAACTACAATTGTATATTTCTCAGCTCAGTTTCTGCAGAAGGAAATGGCTACGCACTCCAGTATTCTTGCCTGGATAATCCCATGGACAAAGGATTCTGGTGGGTTACAGACCTTGGGGTCTCAAAGAGTCAGACAGGACTGAGAGACTAACACACACACACACAGAACTCGATTTATTGCTAAATGATCACATTTCACTGTTCCCCTTTATCCAAGATAGCCCTCAGTTAACTCAAACTAGCAGAGATTTATAATTAATTCTTATTAGGATACTTATTGCTGGGAATGATTGTATGATTTCTTTTTAAGAGGTCATTATTTAAAATAAGGAGCAAGGTGTGAAAGAGATTTAATGTAAGATTTAGGCAACATAGGATCTAGTCAAATCTTTACCTTTGGTGTTGTTCCTTTCTATTTTTTTTAAAAAAGGCAAAAGGCCAGGTGTATCATTGTATATTTCATTAAGTACTAAATGTCATTAAATGTTAAACAGAGACATGTTTTCCTTGGATGAAATGCTAAGTCAAAGCTTACTACAGTCCAACCGTGTTGGAATAGTATTCTACATTGAAGTGGATATAAAACATGGAAAGTCTGGATGCCTGTGGGAAACCTACAGAATAAAGGGCTTAAGATGACCCCTCCAGTATAGACTGAAGTCACACCACTGTTGTGTTACTAAGCAATACTGACTACTTTCCTTCGAAAAACAGAATTCAGCAAGACTTTGGAGATAGAATGAAGGTAGGGAGGACAATGGTTCTTTCTCAGTCTGTTGCCATCCAATAGAAGTTTAGATCATCCCTGGCATAGAAAAGGAAAAGGCTGATTCCAAGAAGGTCACCACCTGGGCTTGTCTGGACCATCCCCAGAGCAGGACACCTGTGCTACAAAGAACTTCTGTTGTCTTTTTCCTGGAAGATGTGATTCAGAGCTTCATATTTTTGGCAGAAATGCCTCCATTCCCTTTGGGCATCTGTGCTTTTCTTCTCCAGAGAGTCCCATGCTTTCCCTCAATTGATTATGTGTTTGTTCTTAGCCTTCTAGAGCAGAAGAAATCTCCTAAAAATCACATCAGTGTTTGCATGTATTATAGAAATCTGTTCAGTCCCTTTAAAAAGATTTTAAACATCTTTTAAAAATTGAATCAAATTCAATATTATGTTTGTTTTTTGTTCTTGACCAGTATGTTAAGAGTGGGAAGGGATGGATATGGGGAAGTGAATTAATAAGCTTCCTAGTGCCATAATGGAAAAGACCCTGATGCTGGGAAAGATTGAGGGCAGGAGGAGAAGGGGGTGACAGAGGATGAGATGGTTGGATGGCATCATCGACTCAATGGGCATGAGTTTGAGCAAGCTCCAGCAGATGGTGAAGGACAAAGAAGCCGGGCATGCTGCAGTCCATGGGGTTGCAAAGAATCGGACATGATTTAATGACTGAATAACGAACGACAGTTCCATAGGTGCCAGGCCTGGATTCTCAGAGGTGGAGTTTTATATAGTTCTTAAAAGTGCACATGGTTCTATTGTTAGGACCACCGAAGGAAACATTTTAGATAACTTCTCAACAATTCTTTTTATTGCGTACTTCATTCATCATCTCAATTGTTTAAATACATTAATAGGGTTTGTTGTTTGTGTTGCTTTACACACACATTGAGAAAACATAACAGGGTCGTCTTTTACTTAAAATTCAGTCTGCTGGAGAAGACTTGCCTCCTTCTGTATGAAATATGCTGAAAGATTTAATCTGAGGAAATTGCTTGTGTCAGCAGCTGTCACAAAACATGTGGCCTGTTTTGGAATCTGGAGCAGCTGCCATGCTGAAATACTATTTGTCTTTTCAGGGGGAAATAAGAGTATCAGTGGAATCTGTCTTCTTTGAAGTGCTTCAGCTCTTTTATTTCTAATTTCAGATGTCAATGGCCTGTTTGGAATGACTAAATAAGGCAGAGACCATTTTCTGCTGAGCCCTTAATATCCAGGATATTTCCCAGTTGCAAAAACATTGTAAGCACGGCTGGGTGGGGAATTAGCCATTCATTCTGCCAGATGCCAGAAAGTTCATGAGGAAAACATGCTCCAGGCTTCCGTAAAGGTTATGCACGCTTTCCTCTGGAGTGATTTATGGGAACTTTTTCTAGAGGGAACAGGGACTCTGTTTTCCCATCATGTGACACTCTCTCCGAGCTACACCAACAGGACACACGCAGGCCCTCTCAAGTCTCCAAATGTGTAATCCTTCTTTTCCATTACTCCAATGACTTAAGAATCCCTCTCTCTGCAGAAAGGTGTTCCTGATTAAGAGTGGCTAACTATACCAAGGATGTCTTCTCACATATACTGATGGCATCACGGACTCGATGGACATGAGTCTGAGTGAACTCCGGGAGATGGTGATGGACAGGGAGGCCTGGCGTGCTGCGATGCATGGGGTCGCAAAGAGTCGGACACGACTGAGCAACTGAACTGAACTGCAACTTCCTCGATGTATTTACTATTTTGTTTTTCCAGAATAGATTCACTTTAATTTATACATCACTTTGAAATGCTGATCACATGCTCTTCATGCATCTGGACAGCGTATGTATTTTATGAATGAAAGATAACACAGCACAGTAGAATACCATGGGAGAGGGTAATGTGGCTTCTGGTTTACTTCCCATCCCAAGCTCAATGCAGAGAGTGGCTAAAATGGGCTGTGGGTTGGCAGATGTAGACGAATCTGAGAATGTAATGGTTAGTAATTTTGTTGTTTAGCTGCTAAGTCATGTTTGCTTCTTTTGACCCTACAGGCTCTTCACTAGGCTCCTCTGCCATGGGATTTCCCAGGCAATAATACTGGAATGGGTTGCTATTTCCTTCTATAGGGCATCTTCCCAACCCAGGGACTGAACCCTGAATCTCTGGCTTGGCAGCCAAATTCTTTACCACTGAGCCCCCAGGGGAAGCCCCAGTGGTTATAAATATAAGCTTGCTAATGTCATATACCAGAATACTAGTCACCTCAGGCATGTTCCTAACACCTCTAACTTTTATACCACTCTGTAAAATGGGTAATGGTGCTTTCTTCAGAGGAATGCTGTGAGGGTAAGCAGAAACAATGCATATGAAGAGCTTAGCTTCATCCTTCCTATTAATACAATTATCCATGTGATGCCAGGCAAATTAAAAATTCTCTTCAAACCCCATAGTATTCATCAAGCTAAATAAATATCTCCAGGTTGCAGGAAAGAAGGAAGTGAGGGCATAAACAGGAGTCACATTTTGTTAGAAGGAAAATTTCGGAAAAAGAAAATGAGGAATAGACGCCAATATATGCTTATTTATATGGTATCTGTAATGATTGCTCAGTAAATATTTTTTTAAAGTGATTATCCATGCAAAACACTTGGTAAAATATTAAATGATATTCAGTGTCAGTTTTCTTCTTATATTTAAAATCGCTATTCCCAACATGAAGATGTTCATAAAAAAAAGATGATCAGAAAAGGACATTGAGCGAAATGATCAGACAACATAAAAGCTGAATCTAAGGGAGGAAGATTTTAAAAAAACTAGGAAGTACAGTTGACCTTTAAACAACATAGGCTGAACTGGGAGGATTCACTTATACATGGATTTTTTTTTTAATAAAATACATGCTGAAGTCCTACAAAATGAGAAGTTGGTTTAATCTTTGAGTATGGAACCACCTGTATGGAGGCCCAACTGTTAGTTATGTGGATTTTCATCTCTGTGGGCATTGGCCCCCCAACTCCTGTGTTGTTCAAGAGTCATCTGTATGTATGTATGTATGTATGTATGTATATGTTTTGCTTTTCAGCTAATTTTATTTTTAAATTTATTGTTTGATTGACATATAGTTGACTTAAAATATTGTTAGTTTCAGGTATACAAGGTAGTGATTCAACATTTAAATGCATTATGAAATGATCACTGAGATAAATCTAGAACTATCTGCCTCCATACAAAGTTATTGCCATAATATTGACCATATTCCATGTGTTGGAGGTATTCAATTTTAAGCCACATTAGCCTCTTGATCCTTGGAAGAAAAGCTATGATAAACCTAGACAGCATATTAGAAGGCAGAGACGTCACTTTGACGACAGAGGCCTGTCTAGTCAAAGGTATGGTTTTTCCAGTGGTCATGTATGGATGTGAGAGTAGGACCACAAAGAAGGCGAAGCACTAAAGAATTGATGCTTTCGAACTGTGGTGCTGGAGAAGACTCTTGAGAGTATCTTGAAGAGCAAGGACATCCAACCAGTCAATCCTAAATGAAGTCAACCTTGAATATTCATCCAAAGGACTGCAAAAGCTGAAGCTCCAATACTTTGGGCACCTGATGCGAAGAGATGACTCATTGGAAGAGATCCTCCTGTTTGGAAAGATTGAAGGCAGGAGGAGAAGGGGGTGACAGATGGTTGGATGGCATCACGGATCCAATGGACATGAGTTTGAGCAAACTCCAGGAGATAGTGAAGGGCAGAGAAGCCTGGTGTGCTGCAGTCTATGGGGTCACAAAGAGTTGGACATGACTGCATGACTGAGTGACTGAACAATAAAGTAATAGTAGAACAGAATCATATCACATTGTTAATGAATATATTTCTTCATTGATACTACACTGATGAATGGTCTCTGTATAAACAAAAAACAAAGCCAAAGGAAAAAAAAAACCCAAAACAAATTGTTTCACATGGTAAAATAGTATTGAAAGGGGAAAGGGCAAGAAAAAAGAGGAAGAAACTTAGAATTCTGGGGAAAGATTTTTTCCAAAGTTTTGGTTTAGAAAAAAGAAATATACTTTCTTTTAACAAGTATTTCTGATAATCTGCCAGGTGCTAACACTATGTAAGGAGCAAATTGTCAACAAACATTGTGAAAGACAAAGTTGCTGATCTTTGGGTGACCATACCAAAAAATAAAAATACGGGAGAAGAATCAGGAAAAGTACATAAATCAAGAACAGAGGGAGGATGAAAGACAAACAGAAGGATGGCCCAAAACAAAAGAAGTTAGAAATAATATCTTGTAGTCTTAAGTAAACAAATCTGATAAAGCTAAAGTAGCAGTTTGTAATATAGGAGGAGAAGCTGTTTCTCCATATAATGAAATGGGAAGTGGCTAGCACAGATGTTCATATCAGTAATCCCATCATTCCATACCTCCCAGAACTCAAAATCACCCTGGCAGTGTGTGCGCTAAGTCACTTCAGTCGTGTCCTACTATTTGTGCCTCTATGGACTATAACCCATCAGGCTCCTCCGTCCATGGGGTTGTCCAGGCAAGAATACCAGAGTAGGTTGCCATTCCTTTCTTCAGGGGATCTTCCCAACCCAGCGATCAAATTTGGGTCTCCTTCACTGGCAGGTGGCACCCCACTCCAGCACTCTCACCTGGAAAATTCCATGGATGGAGGAGCCTGGTGGGCTGCAGTCCATGGGGTCGCTAAGAGTTGGACACGACTGAGCGACTTCACTTTCACTTTTCACTTTCATGCATTGGAGAAGGAAATGGCAGCCCACTCCAGTGTTCTTGCCTGGAGAATCCCAGGGACAGGGGAGCCTGGCGGGCTGCCGTCCATGGGGTCGCACAGTGTCAGACACGGCTGAGGTGACTTAGCAGCAGCAGCAGCAGCAGCACTGGTGGGTGGGTTCTTTACCACTAGCACCACCTGGGAAGCCCTTGATAAGAAGCAACACTGAAAATTGACACCATCTCTATTTTGTTTTTATTTATTCATTTTAATTGGAGGCTAATTACTTTACAATGTTGTAGTGGTTTTGCCATACATTGACATGAATCAGCCATGGGTGTACGTGTGTTCCACATCCTGAACCCCCCTCCCACCTCCATCCCCATCCCATGCCTCTGGGTCATCCCAGTGCACCAGCCCTCAGCGCCTTGTCTCATGCATCAAACCTGGACTGGTGAGCTATTTCACATATGATAATATACATGTTTCAATGCTATTCTCTCAGATCATCCCACCATTGCCCTCTCCCACAGAGTCCAAAAGAGTGTTCTATACATCTGTGTCTCTTTTGCTGTCTCACATGTAGAGTTATCGTTACTATCTTTCTGAATTTTATATATATGTGTTAGTATACTACATTGATTTTTTCTTTCTGGCTTACTTCACTCTGTATAATAGGCTCCAGTTTCATCCTCCTCATTAGAACTGATTCAAATGTATTCTTTTTAATGGCTGAGTAATATTCCATTGTGTATATGTACCACAGCTTTCTGATCCATTCATCTGCTGATGGACATCTAGGTTGCTTCCATGTCCTGGCTATTATAAACAGTGACATCATCTCTAATCTCAAGGAGTTCAAGTGTCTAATAGGATAACCTGGGCTGTAGACAACTGATTCCTTGACTGGACCCAGTGTGATAAGTGCTATCACAGTAGCACTATAGTAATAAAAGTTCAGAGGAGTAGAATAATTGTGCCTGTCCACAGAGTTTTCAGTAGACCATATGTTTGAAAGAACACCCAGATTCACTTCTCTCCCAGGATAGAATTTTACACAATTTGAACTGAGAGAGTTTACTCTAGTTCAGAATGCACATCCTTTTCTGCTAAAATAACTGTTCTCTGATTCTAAAGACTGTTTAATGAAGAAGTTCTTCTCTCCAGGTTTTAGCCTTTAGCCATTAAAAAACATTTGTAAAGATGATCAGTGCAAGGCAAAATTAAATTTAAGAATTTAGCCACTCTTCTTGAGGTATTTGCTCTGGAATTCATTCTTTTTAACTGATAAAGGTAAAAAAGAAAAATACCTTTAGGGCAATATACAGGCTAAAAGGGTGAGTCCTTCAAAACGCTTGGAAACAGCATTTGTGCTAAGCTTATGTGCTACCATTTTGTTGCGTTTTTTTTTTTTTTTTTTTTTTTTGGTTTATGTACTCAAGGAAAACATTTGGGGTGTATTCAAACGGGGCCAACCTTGTATGTGTGTCAATATTCTGACTAGAACTTGAGGTGAAAAGTCAATTGAGTGTCTGCCTGAAGTCTTATCTTGGAAATAGTACTTTTACAATGTACTTACTTAGTGTGTTTTAGGTAAAAGGCATTATACGGGGGGGGAAAAGCAAAAAAAAATTCTATAAAACATGGTATAATTTTTCGAGGATTGTAAATTTGAAAACTGAACAGTTGTTGTATGAAGCAAGCCTATTTATAGCTACACATACACCTAAGTTTATACAGACTCTGGAGCAGACTGGTAGAAGGCAGAAATCCACATTCACATGAAAACTACAAAATAACAAGTTTTGAATTTTGTAACAATGTTTCAGGATGACCATTTAGCATACTGTGGTTACATTTGCTCTTTTCCACTGACCTTTAGAATACTCTGCTTTAGTAAAAAATTTGGAGAAAAATGGATACAACACATTGCTTAGGGCTGTAGCTTTGCCCTTGCTTTTCTAACTTTTCTGACTTTTTTCTATAGTTAGAGAATGGAGGAGGGTTGTGGGGAAATAAATGTGCTGGGCTCTGCTTTTTTTTTTTTTAATTTAAATTTAAATTTTATTGTTCAGCCTCTTAAACAATTTTTTAAAAATTATTTGGGTAAGAACACTTAGCATGAAGTCTATCCTCCTAACAGATTGTTAAGTCTGCAGAACAATGTTGTTATAAGTACACTGTTGAACATTCGATCTCTAGAACTTACTCATTTTGCATAACTGAAATTTCATATATGTTGATTAGCAACTCCTCATTTCCCTTTCTGTCTCAGCATCTGGCAACCACCATTCTCTTCTTTGCTTATATAAATTTGCTGCTTTGGTAGAAAATTTTGAGAAAAATTGGAACAACCCATTCTTTCAGGAGTCTGTTTTTGGTTCCTCATAGAAGTTGAATCATGCAGTATTTGTTCTTCTGTGACTGACTTAGTTCATTTAGCCTAATGTCCTAAAGGCACGTCCATGTATTCTAATATGGCAGAATTTTTTTTTTTTTTTTGAGGCTGGATAATAATCTATTGAGTATGTATACAGCACATTTTCTTAATTCTTTCTTCTGCAAATGGACATTCAGGTTGTGTCTACATCTTGCCTCCTGCTGCTTGAGCATGGAACTCTAACATCTCATTGATTTGTTTGTTTTTTTTTTTTTTGTGATAAATACGCAGAAGTAGAATTGCTGAATCTTAAGATTGTTCTGTTTTTAATTTTTTGAGGCACCTCCACACTTTTCACAGTAGCTGTACCATTTACTATTTCCTACCAACTGTGAGCAAAGCTTCTGATTTTTCCACATTCTCACCAACACTTGTCTCTCTCTCTTTTTTGACAATAGCTATTCTAACAAGTATGAGGTGATATCTCATTGAATTTTTGATTTTCATTTCCCTGATTATTTTGTCATAAACTTGTATATTGTCTTTGGAGAAACGTCCATTCAAGCCTCTAGTCAATTCTAAAATCGGGTTAATCTTTTCTGCTATTGAGTTATGTGTTTTAGATATGTATTTTAGGGATTAGCCCTTTATCAGATACATGTGAAAGTATTTTCTCACATCTGTATTCCATGTTTTCATTCTGTTGCTTGTTGCCTTTGCTGTGCAGAAGCTTTTTAGTTTGATGTAGTCCACTTGTCTAATTTTGCTTTTGTTACCTGTAGTTGGAGTCCTGTCTTATATTTAGAAATTATTTTAACCAATTGAAACCTAAGAGCATATTTAAACAGAAAAAAAAACAAAATCAACAAGCATTCAACAACTGAATCCCTTGCTCTACTACCTGTAAGAAAACAAGTGCTTTTCCAAATAAAAAATATCTATAAGGTATTTGTCATAAAATTAGCAATAAATATTTTATATAAAAGAAAAATGTGAAGAGTGATTCCAATCCTCTTTCAAGAGCATTTTCTTAGGACCAGCATCTTCTTTCAATGCTCCTTGTTAAAAGGCAGAGCTTTTCAAATTGAAAAAAGTTTTTGGATTTCAAGTTCATATCTCATGCTTTGCAGGGCAACAGGGAAATAGGCAGGCACTGTAAGTACAAAGCAAACAGAATAATTACAGCTAAGTGACAATAAAGTAGAATTGCTTCCAGGAGTAAGCATTTTATTTTTTCATTTAAGGAAAAAGTGAAATTTATTAATAAAGTTTTGACACATAGATAATATCAGTTAACAGCTAAAATAAATAATATGTAGTTTTAGCTATTCATTCTTAAAATGAAAACTTGTTTTCATCACATATAGAATGAAGAAATAATAGATACATCATCTCCATATTGTTTATTTGATTAAAACCCATAAAACCACAATAGGATAACTAATTAAACTATAATTAGATAACTATAAATTGTATTTGAATGGTTAAAAATAATTCAAAACAGCATAGTTCTCAAGACCTTCTCCTGTTATTTCTTTTTATATTAGCCTTTTTCTTTGGCTAAACAGAAAACCTAAGTCAAACATAATACATGAAAAATTAATATTCATTATTGTTACAGTGATGTCACATGTCCCAGTTTGTTTTATATTAATTCACTCTTAAGTAAAACAAACAAACAAGGACCAGAACATTTAAGCCAACAATGGCATATTTTAACTTTATAGATAAGAAAGGGCATTTTAGGGGCTTTTGACTTCAAAATATTTTGCTGTTATATTCAATTATGATTCTTGCATGAGATTTTGGAAACAATTGAGTACTAAGCATGGACATTTTACCTTTCCAAATGAGAATTATAAAGCATATTATTTATAAAATTTCTAAGTAAGTGACAAAGGCAGAGCAAAAAAATCTTACTGTGATTTTTGGTGCAAGTACTAAGGGGAATGAAAAGTGCCTGAAGGAGAAGATAAAGAAAATCTAAAGTAAAACCTTCCTAACACAGCCTGAGGAAGGGAGATCTGCTTAGCATCTTATCAGCTATCTCACTGTTCCTGCTGGTTGAAGAGGAGCTTGTTCCAAGAGTTCCACTCAGAGAAACCAGACTAAAGAATAGCATATCGTTTAATAATTAAGAACCCAGTGAGCTTGCTAGTTTGACATTTTTTTCTTTTTCTTTGGCCAAAAATAAATTTGTTTGGGTATACGTGTGTGTATATGTTGTTGTGTAGTGACTAAATTGTATCCAATTCTTTCCGACCCCTTAGACTGTAGCCCGCCAAACTCCTCTGTCTATGGGATTTCCTAGGCAAGAATTCTGGAGTGGGTTGCCATTTCCTTCTCCAGGGGATCTTCCTGACCCAGGGATGCAACCTGCATCTCCTGCCCTTGCAGGTGGATTCTTTACTGCTAAGCCACCATGTTATATGCATATACACATATTTGCATATGGCATATATGATGATACAACATGTATACTGTAATATAAAATGATTGCTACAATCAACTTTATTAACACATCCATCACCTCCATCTCACTCTTTCTCTTCTGTGGGGAAAACATCTAAGATCATAATAAATTTCAAGCATACAGTACTGTATTATTAACTATAGTCATCATGCTGTACATTAATTTCCCAGAGCTTACTTATTTATAGTTTAAAGTTTGCCCAACTTTCTCCACACTCCCTGACCCAATAGAAAAGGACTATTGTTCTATTCTCTGGGTTATCAGTTCAATCTTTTTATATAAGTGAGAGCACCCAGTATTATTCTGTCTGTTTCTGGCTTGTTTCACTTAGTATGGACTTACCTGGTGGCTCAGACAGTAAAAGCATCTGCCTACAATAGGGGAGGACCCAGGTTCGATCCCTGGGTCGGGAAGATCCCCTGGAGAAGGAAATGGCAACCCACTCCAGTATTCTTGCCTGGAAAATCCCATGGATGGAGGAGCCTAGTAGGCTACAGTCCATGGGATCGCAAAGAGTCGGACACGACTGAGCGACTTTGCTTTTTCTTTGCTTTCACCTAGCATGATGTCCTTCAGGTCCATCAATATTTTCACAAATTTTCTTTTTTATGCCACTTTGATGTTTCTAGCATATCACTTATCTTGCTTTCTTTGTTCAGGCAATAAATAATGAAGATAGCAAATGTTGAATGATATACTGGAGAGGAGGTACATTGTATCCAATGATACATTGGAGAGGAGGAAGGCCAGAGGCAGAAAGATCATTTAGAAAGCTAATTCTGTCCATTGTGTCCATTGTGAGCATTTTACATACACATGTATATAATGATGATAGTACTGTGTATCATAGGAAGCCCTGGTGGCTCAGTAGTAAAGAATTTGCTGACCAGTGCAGGAGATGTTGATTCGATCCCTGAATCAGGAAGATCCTGTGGAGAAGGAATTGGCAAACCACCCCACTGTTCTTGCCCAGAGAATTCCATGGACAGAGGAGCCTGGTGGGTTATAGTCCATGCATTTGTCAAAAGTCAAACATGACTGAGCAACTAACCAACAACTGTGTATCATAAGGCAGAGTCTGTATCAAAGCAGAGGAAAGGTCTGTTTTGGATTTGTTCATTGTAGGCATGGCATCAAGGTTCGTGTAAAAATATGCCTGGGAACAAAGGTCAGGAGACAAGGTAGGAATATAGAAAGAGTAAATTTTAAGTTTCTCGGTTATTCTTTTTATATATTAGTAAAATCAAGGCATTAAATATGTAATATTTAAAGATTATTTTAAAATAAATATTTATTGAATCTTTACTCTGTTGCAGGTTTATGGTAAGAATTCTATATGAATTTTCTTAAGCCTTGCAAGAGGTCGAAAAATTTTTTATTCCTATTATTCTTTCATAATTGTAATCTCCCAGCTAGTGAAGGGGTTACACATCAGACAGGTTTTCCTAATTCCAACATCTGTGCTCAAACCTCATCTCTATCTTTGCATCCCAATGCCTAGATATGTATTTGTGTATAGTTAACATTCAATTCATGCCTGTTTAACAGATTGCTGACTGCATACTAATATTTGTGCCACAGGACAGCCTAAAGTTGCAAACGGTGTGTCTGAAAAATAAAGAAAGAAAAAATAGAGAGCCAAAGGGTATAATCCTTGATTGATAAAGGAAATAGGATTAAGAAGTTTTTTTAAAAAGTACAATTAAAAAGATTTAGAATGATACAGTAATTTGCAGTGAAAAATGTCAAAGATGGAGCATAATGTTTAGAAAAGTTCTGCTTTGGCCTAAGTTGTATGAATTTGTAATACATAGTGTTATGCAATTGGCCTAAAATTCATATTTCAAAGGGTAAACTATTTTCATTTGAGGAATACCAAGATATTTGTTGCAACCTTCTTTGCATATAAAT
This sequence comes from Capra hircus, assembly GCF_001704415.2. NCBI lineage: Eukaryota > Metazoa > Chordata > Mammalia > Artiodactyla > Bovidae > Capra > Capra hircus. The sequence goes on along the minus strand of NC_030811.1, from coordinate 99,485,790 downwards.
AGCAATGCCTGTCACAGTTAGGTTTTTAATTGTCTACTCTGTGCAAGACTGCACAGCATGGTCCATGGAAGATTTAAAGTGTATATCTAACAGTCCTATACTCAAAGAACCTTGCCTGGGAGTTGGGGAGACTGGATGAAAACAATAATTCTGCACCTAGCTATCTCCATTTCCTTCACCTTCCCCTGCATGCTGGCATCTTGAAAAACACCACATACACTCTTCAGTTTTTTTTTTTTTTTTTTTTGGCCTTTTCTCTCTCACTCTGAGTTAACTCTCTCAAGATGGCACCATAGCTTGCTCACTCATTTCTGTCAGGTTTCTATGCAAAAAGTAGGTAGTTCACAGGGCCTCTTTTGACTGCCTAATCCAAGTCATCTATATTTACCTTGATCCCCTTTCCCTATTTTATTTTCCCCTCTGGTACTTATTACCAATGTCCACATGGTTATACAGTTTATAAAATGATATGTTTATTGATTTTGTATTAGTGGATTGTTTCCACCCACTAGACTGTGAGTTCTTTGAGAAGAGGAACTTTTTTGTTCATGTCCGTATCTTAGGCACTTAGTGCCAGGCATGAAGTAGAAACTCTGTAAATTTTCATTCAATGAATGAAAAAATGAACTGGTTAAGGATACCTTTAATTGCACAGCAGCCAAATTGTTAATGCAAGCAAGAATCACTACAGAGATTCATAGAAAGTGCTTGGTTAAGTACCTTTTTCCTGAGTCTTACAGTGTCTCAAGGAAAGAGATTCTGTCTCTTGAATATATTTGTGCCTCAGGACAACCTAAAGTTAATCTTCTTTCGGATATATATCTTTTGCCAACCAGTCAGTATAAGGGAAAGGCCTGGTGGGCCAAAAACAAGTTGGGATTTACTCTTCAAAAGGGAAGCTAGTGAATAGTTGGGAGCAGACAAGCTACATGATGTGACTTGTATTTCAAACAGATCCTTACTGTTGCTCTGCTGATTATAGAGCTGTGAATCATCTGAAGAGAAGGTGGCTTATTGCCTCTAGCCAAGGACATTTTTGTTCAGACAAAATAATTTACTGTTTTACTTTTGCATTCCCCAAAATCGTTTCAGGTTTCAAAGAAAATTCCTTCCCTTCATTTGAACATGTCTCCAATGTCCTCTTCAGCCTTTCTCACATTCTCCCTGCTGCCACAGAGTGCTGACCTCAGGAAGCTTCCTGGGTCAGGCGGAAGAGCCTCCATCATCTCCTCCACTCACTCAGTCCTCAAGTGCAGACACCAGTGATCTCTGTGGACTTTGACTCATTCTCTACGTGTTCTTTCTATTGAAGGCTAAGGGAAATGCGTTTGGAGAGAAGTGTGTCCTGGCTTTCCTCCACTTTCCCTTGGTTCCGATGGCAGATGGACTTCTCTGTCTCTTGAGGTCTAACCACCCATTATGTCATAACAAGATATGCTCTATATTATTCAAAATCACATTTATCTGCCGTGTCATTAAAATGACCAACTCTAGACAATTCCAAGCAGGACTTTAACTTTCTCTGGTGTGTCTGAAACTTTTTGAGACACCTGTCTTTACACATTTACACTATTTATAAAATGTCAAAAGTTCTGACCTGAATTTAGCTCGAATATTGCCAGTAATTGTGAAGATAGCTACTTTAGAATTCAGGTTGTAGGTTTCCTGCTTAAAATCTATTTAAGTATGGGGAAATGAAATGGGCGTGACATTTACCAGCCAACATATCTATTTATCACGTTTTAATAAGTCTGGTGCTTTTCACAGTGCACTGCTGTGGGATTTAGAAGAGGCTGGGCACTGATTCAGTGTTCACAGATCACTGTAAAACAAAACAAAGGAAAAAACACACCTAATTAATACCCCCTCTGGAGATAAAAATTGAGTCCAGAATACCTGAAATGAGTCATTATTTTCTTTGCTCTTTGATAAACACTTACTTCGGAAATCTGAATGTTCTCATTCAAATAACATAATAAATCAAGTAAAATAAAATTTGCCTCTGTTGTGTCAGCTCCTTTGTTCAGGTTATGCAAAACTGTCACATAATGCATGATTATTTAATTACTCAAATTGAAGTAAGTCAAACACTGTATATTCCTGAAATTGTTAGTGAAAGTTTCTGAGTTGTGATCAGCCTAGAGAAAATTAAGGGTTTAATTTGAGTGAAGTCCCTCAGTTGTGTCCAACTCTTTGTGATCCCACAGACTGTAGCCCACCAGGCTCCTCTGTCCATGGGATTTTCCAGGCAAGAGTACTGGAGTGGGTTGCCATTTCCTTTTTCAGAGCATCTTCCCAACCCAGGAATCGAACCTGGGTCTCCCACATTGTAGGCAGACTCTTTACTGTCTGAGCCACCAGGGACGTCCCAAATTTACACTATTATTGCCTATTGCAAACTCTGCGATCCCTTGAGCATTTAACCTGGTGTACTGCTGCTGCTAAGTCACTTCAGTCGTGTCCAACTCTGTGAGACCCCAGAGATGGCAGCCCACCAGGCTCCCCCATCCCTGGGATTCTCTAGGCAAGAACACTGGAGTGGGTTGCCATTTCCTTCTCCATTGCATGAAAGTGAAAAGGGAAAGTGAAGTCGCTCAGTCATGTCTGACTCTTAATGACCCCATGCACTGCAGCCTACTAGGTTCCTCTGTCCATGGGATTTTCCAGGCAAGAGTACTGGAGTGGGATGCCATTGCCTTCTCCAAACCTGGTGTACTAATTTCCCTTAATATGAAAGTTAACTATAGTCATACTCTTTTTTATTAAACACTTCTCTAGGTCACCTCTTCCCCATTAACATAAAATATACTTTATAACCAAGACTGAAAATTAGATGACATACATTTTCTTCACTGTTTCCATATTTAACTAGAGGAATATGACAATGTTCAGACCTTCACCAGAAAAGTCACATAATAGGCATACTGATTTGGCTTTGCTTATTCACAGTGTCATCATCCACTCATGTCTATTGTTTAGGACTCCTTCAAATATTTAAAAATTCAAATCCACTTAAGATCCTGCTGCTCTGGGTAGGGCTGTGGGACTCAAGAAAATTTCTAAAATGATGAATAGGACCATTTTAAAACCTAGGACTTGGTATGAAAATGACTTAAAAATCTGGAGAAAACAAAAATTTTAGTGGCAGATGTTTTTCTTTGGAGATCTTCTAAGAAAGCAAGGAGGAAATGGTTCATCTTCCTCTCAAGGAAATAAGATGCCAGATCTGTTTTTAAACGTTTTCCATGAAATTAATTCAGAGATAGGAAATAGACGGAAATCAGATTCTCATCTGACTTGACTGTTTTTCTGTCATTTACAGTTCCATAGTTACTCTGTTTATCTAAACTACCTCCCCTGGGTATCCTGTTCAGTCTTCATGTGATACCTTTCATATGCATGGTTAGGAAAATACTGATGCATATGTGTGTTAGGGTTTTTTTTTTCCTTCCCCCCCTTAAACTTTTTGTTTAATAAAGTAAAAAACTGGTAGAGAATGTATTTTGGTGAAGAGGTCATGGATTTAAAATTTTGCTTCTGAGAGAATCATATTTTCTGTTTTGAGAAAATGAGATTTAGTCCCACACAGATCACAGAGAAAATGAACCAGATCGCAGATCTCGGCTATAAAAGTCGCAGAGAACGTGAAATGTTGTATGGGATTTTACTGCAGTGACTCTCTCCTGCATCACAATCACCTTTGCACACACTTGGGTACTCAAGGAATACCATTCATTTTGGAGATTAAAAAAAAAGAGGGCTATACTTTTCATGAGAAATAAGCACCATTTAGGAGTATGATGATAAGGAATATGGATACTTTCGTTCACTGCTTCATTGTTAGTATAAATAAATGATAAATAACTTGTTTTGTGGGTTGATGAAAGAATGCTATTTCCTCCCTTTTTTTTTTTTTAAGATGCCATTCCTTGATCTGTCCTTTCTGGGAGCATGAGAAAGTTATTTGGAAATTAAATATGGTTTTACAGTTCAGTGATTTGTTCAGAAGCATATTACCTATTAAGGCCTGGAGGGGAGGGGAGTTTGGGGGAGAATGAGGTGAAATGAAGTCGCTCAGTTGTGTCCAATTCTTTGTGACCCCGTGGACTGTAGCCCACCAGGCTCCTCTGTCCATGGTATTCTTCAGGCAAGGATACTGGAGTGGCTTGCCATTTCCTTCTCCAGGGGATCTTCCTGACCCAGAGATCAAACCTGGGTCTCCTGCATTGCAGGCAGATGCTTTACCATCTGAGCCACCAGGGAAAGCTGAGTCCCTTTACTGTTCACCTGAAACTGTTGCAACATTGTTCATCTGCTATGTGTGTGTGTGTGCGTACTTGGTCATATCCAGCACTGAAACTGCACGGACTGTAGCCCATGAAGCTCCTCTGTCCATGGGATTTTCCAGGCAAGAATACTGGAGCAGGGTTGTCATTTACTTCTCCAGGAGATCTTCATGACCCAGGGATCAAAGCTGCATCTCTTGTGTCTGCATTGGCAGGCAGACTACCACTGTGCTACCCATATTCCAATGCAAAACAAAAAGTCAAAAAAAAAAAAAAAATCAACAAAGACACATTGCCTACTACATACCAGTTTTGGGTCCTAGGGGAACAATAAGAAACCAGATGGGTCTCATCCCTGAATCTTTCTCTGAGAATGAAAATGTAGAGTGCAGGCATGTATTCTAACATTTCCTTAAACTGTCATCATGACATGACTTAGTAAATTGCTTGATTAATGCCTTTCTAGGCATGTTATCAGCTCTGAGGTTCAGTTATACATCAGCAGTAACTAGAGAAATTGCTAAATAGATTTCCATGTCCTAAGCCAGACCTGTTAAATCAGAATGTCTAAAATTGGGGTCTAGAAGCCTGCATTTTAAAGAAAGGCTATAGATCTGTGTGACCATGCTAAACTGGTTTTCAGGAATTCAGAAATCACTATTCCTACAGTCTAGGTATTGAAACTTACATTCCCCATTTTTAAAAACATGTTCCTTTATATGATTTATTTTTAAAAATAAAATGCATGTGTAATTGTGTTGACAGTGGTAAACAATAACATGTAAAGATTGGAAACATGAATCCCAAATTGTCCTTGACTGTGGTTGATTGTTTGCAAAGTTAAGTGCTTTTGTTTGCTTGTCAGTTTTTGAACAGCCGTAGTTTCTATAGAATTATGCAGAATTTCAGAATTAAAATAAAAAATAATAGCATAAGAGTATTACATTATCCCTTGACTACTTTGAGAAATTTCCTAGGTATTTTTTAAAGAAAAAGCTAAGTGTTACGAATTAATGAAATTTTACTCATGTTTTTTTAATTTTGAAAGCACTTTTTTTTTCTTTTTTTTATTTTTTATTTTTTAAATTTTAAAGTCTTTAATTCTTACATGCGTTCCCAAACATGAACCCCCCTCCCATCTCCCTCCCCACAACATCTCTCTGGGTCATCCCCTTGCACCAGCCCCAAGCATGCTGCACCCTACGTCAGACATGGACTGGCGATTCAATTCTTACATGACAGTAAGCACTTTTTAATGAAAACTAACAGTGATTTATATTTTGGTCTGTCAATCATGGACAATTTTAAATTTTTTCTCTTCTTTCAGATTAAATTTAAACTCACTTTAACCCAATGAATCTCTTGCTATTTATTCTATTTCTGAAAACTGAATAATTATGCAGCGAATTTTTATGCCGTGTGCTGTGAATTCAATTTCTCTTTCACATTTCTGATCCCTTTCGCATAGTCTGCTCTTTTTGGAAAGAGAAGTGGTATACAAAATCTAAGCAAATAGCAAAGAATTGCATATATAAATTAATGACTGTGGGGCTTAATAAGGCTTAGGGAGAATTTTCCTTTTGTTTTATTTGAGTGCTTTGAAATTAACATAAACAATGTAATTCTGCAATAATTTCAGCATTCTCCTGATGCTGACAACTGCTGGGCATTTAGTTTTTGATCTTTTTAAGTTTGAATTGCCATTACTTCCGTTTGTACTTCAGCTAAGCAAAAACAGTCTGATTAAGACTTCTCTACAACCCTCCTTAATAAACATTTTAAATTACATTTATAGGAGCAACTATCCACATGTCAAGCTGCAAGTTTATTAACACGTTGTAATGTGCACATTGGACCAGCAACACAGAAAATTGCAGCAGTATTTCTAGAGCAAACCTATGGTGACACACATGCTTGGCTTTTCTTTAATTGAGCTGAATATTAAGCTGATTTGGAATGCTGCCTATCCTTATTTGTGTAACCTACATTCTTAATAATCTAATTTCCATTGTGTGGTGGCCCAGAGCAAAGTGCTTTCTTGGAGTGAAGCAATTTGTGCTCACAGATGAGCTTCAATTGAAACAAATCATCTCCTGTGACCTCCCTAAGGGTCTGTCGTCCATCTGAGAGACTCCTCAGCTCAGCCTAGCTATGTCCTAACCTCTTTTCCCTTTCTGGAGTTCTCTAATGAGTCTGAATGATTGCTAGTAACAAGTGTTCTCTCCATTACAAAGTGGGACATTAAAATTATAACTGTTAAACTTGTCATCCCTGAAAACGAAGTTGTCACTTAAGAATTTTTTTTTTAACGAAGTCCTTAATTTTAAAATCATTGCTTGAGTGTGTTGAATTTCCTCATTTCTTTAGTATCTCCCATTGTTTTAGGATTGTTTTAGGAAGCCTTGGGCTTCCCTGGTAGCTCAGATGGTAAAGAATCCACTTGCGATTCAGGAAACCGGGGTTCAAGCCCTGGGATAGGAAGATCTCCTGGAGAAGGAAATGGCAACCCACTCCAGGATTCTTGCTTGTATAATTCCATGGACAGAGGAGCCTGGTGGGCTAAAGTCCTTGGGATTACAGAGTTGGGCATGACTCTTTTCATGTGTTAAATACCATGCTAGATGTAAGTCTTACTTTGCTGCAATCCCCCATTTTAGGCATTGTTACCTGTTATGCTGATGAGGAAATGGAAGCCTATGAACCAAATCCTGAGACTAGAAAGTGCTAGACTCAGGATTCAAGTTCAATTTTCCCTTGATCCTTTCTACTATTCTGTGTGGTTGTAGCCAAATTGCACTTTTATTACAAAATTGCCTTAAGGGAAACTTGTACTCCCACTGCTATCTAATTGTTGATATGATCATGAGCCCCCAGGCTAATAGAGCTACCCTTTTCTGCACTATTGGAGAAGGAAATGACAACCCACTTCAGTGTTCTTGCCTGGAGAATTCCATGGATGAAGGAGCCTGGTGGGCTCTGATCCATGGGATCGCAAAGAGTTGGACACAACTGAGTGGCTAACACACACACTCTGTGCTATAATTGAATTTTGAATATTGAATAATACTCTGTATAAACAAATTACTTTTCATTTATACAGTTCTCCCACTTGTTGTGCTATGAACTCTTTAACTCTAAGGACCATACTTTATTAATCTTGTTACCTGTGGTATCTAACACAGAGTAATTATCCAATGAATGGAATACCCTTCAATATGTTAGTATGTTTGCTTTGATCTCCCACCATCCATTGCTCCTCCTCCTCTGCTGAATTTTAATTAAAAGTTGATGTAACAGGTCCAACACTTAAGTCGTTAGAACCAATATGTAAATTGAAAAGCTAGCTATTTATTGAAAGGACAGGATACATTTACTATAACAATCATTATAATTAATTAGAAAAAATATATATATTTCATTTGCTACTCTGTCCAGCTCTGCTAAGACTTGAGTTCTAAATGTATCCTTAAGTTTACATTCAGAACGCTGTAAAAAAGGACAAAAGCAAAATTCCCATTGACAACATCATTAATACGTGCTTGACTGTATCTTGATGCAGAAAACTTGCATAGACAATATGATGAGCTAGCTTGAGTAATTGGAGCTGGTTATATTTATACAAGGGAAATCAATCATATGTCAAGAAGAGGAGAATCCAAGTTTTGCAAAAGTTTCTATGCAAAAATTTCTGAAATTTAATTATCTCTAAGCTTGTCATGATCCAAAATTATAGGAGAAAAAGCACTGAATAGGAGATATGGAATATGCAAATCATGATTAATAAAGAGATTTGGTTTTGCCATTTACTGGTTTTGTCAACTTGGACTTCTTTCCTCCTTTTTTTAAATGGAGATAATAGTGATTAGTCTTTTTATATAACAAGGTACTAATGTCTTTGGTTACTTCCTACATCACATTGCACAGTGGTCACAAAAATGCTAAGATATGATCCACAATTTGAACAGTCATAGTTTGAGAAGGATTTTGTATATTCACAGAAATATGAGATCATGTGAGAGTCTGGAAGTCAGGCCATGCAAGGATAAACTGGAGTGATTGGGATGCCTAGCTTGAAGAACAGAAGACTATCTGGAAATGGAGAAGCATACTATGTGGAAAATGCTAGATCTTTGCTGAATTTATGATGAGGAAAAAGTCTGGAAATTACAGGAGATGATCCAGTTTTTAAGTTGTTTGCAGTGGGAGGGAAATTCTGGTATCAGTTCAGTTCAGTTCAGTCGCTCAGTCATGACTGACTCTTTGTGACCCCATGAATTGCAGCACGCCAGGCCTCCCTGTCCATCACCAACTCCCGGAGTTCACTCAGACTCGCGTCCATCGAGTCCGTGATGCCATCCAGCCATCTCATCCTCTGTCGTCCCCTTCTCCTCCTGCCCCCAATCCCTCCCAGCATCAGAGTCTTTTCCAATGAGTCAACTCTTCGCATGAGGTGGCCAAAGTACTGGAGTTTCAGCTTTAGCATCATTCCTTCCAAAGAAATCCCAGGGCTGATCTCCTTCAGGATGGACTGGTTGGATCTCCTTGCAATCCAAGGGACTCTCAAGAGTCTTCTCCAACACCACAGTTCAAAAGCATCAATTCTTCGGTGCTCAGCCTTCTTCACAGTCCAACTCTCACATCCATACATGACTACTGGAAAAACCATAGCCTTGACTAGATTCTGGTATCAGATACTCTAAAATGGGGGAGTGGAATTTCCTTTAGCTACTAAATTTTGTTTATAGAGATAACTTTTCCAGGGCTATTGATATCTATTTCTTATGTTTGTTTTATGCTTCTAACATTATTGCTCTCTTTTAAGATTTCCAGTCTAAATGCCATGTTTGTAACCTCGCTTTTGAATGGGTATGGTAATACATTTTCTCCTTAAAGTTGGTCAGAAAAGAGTGAAAAGTATTTTATTCAGACATTTTGAATGAATTCTTCATCTATAAACATATAAGATAGTCTTTTTAAGTTTATTTCTACCCAGTAATATTAAACTATCAGAATTAATAGCTTGAAGAGGATAGAGTAATAGCATTCATACTTCATTGTTCTCTATCAGGACAATGGAAGACTGCAAGGTAAGGTCAAACCAGTCCATCCTAAGAGTCTGATTAGTCAAGGCTATGGTTTTTCCAGTAGTCATGTATAGATGTGAAAGTTGGACTACAAAGAAAGCTGAGCACTGAAGAACTGATGCTTTTGAATTGTGCTGCTGGAGAAGACTCTTGAGAGTCCCTTGGACTGCAAAGAGATCAAACCAGTCAATCCTAAAGGAAATCAGTCCTGAATATTCATTGGAAGGACTGATGCTGAAGCTGAAGCTTTAATACTTTGGCCACCTGATGTGAAGAACTGACTCATTGGAAAAGACCTTGATGCTGGGAAAGATTGAAGGCAGGATGAAAAGGGGATGGCAGAGGATGCGATGGTTGGATGGCATCACCAACTTGATGGACGTGAGTTTGAGCAAGCTCTGGGAAATGACAATGGACTGGCACGCTGCAGTCCATGGAGTCGCAAAGAACTGGACATGACTGAGCAAGTGAACTGAATGTAAACAGGAGAAAGAAAAGAGCATTATCCATGTATGTAAAAGACATATACAACTTTTGTGAAAATACTTGTCATACTTCTCTTGATTTGAACCCAGTCAAGAGAAGGCACAGATGGATGACATAAGCCACCAGAGGTCACAATGTAATGTAGGTCCTCTGAGAGTATTTTATACATGTGGGTAGTATCAAACAGTGCCTCACTTTGAGCTGAGATTTTCAGATATGACATTCCACACTTCTTTGCTATGTGTTAGGTTGAAATAATTAATAACAGTAGAAGTAGTAATAATAATAATGGTAACTCTTGTAAATGTGCTTGCAGAGCACCAGTAGATGTGTATGAGATTGAAGAATCAGACAGGAGGAGTATCCACATACAAGAGAAGTCAACAGTTTTGGATCAAAGTGGAATTTAATCTGAATCTGCCGAAGAACAGGTACATAGTAATAATAAAAACCTGCATGTTAAAAATCAGTGTAATAGTGTAACACATGGGGAAAACTTCTAGTCTTAAATAATTCTTAAAGAAGAAAGAATGAAGCAAAATTAATTAAACATTAAGGTTAAAAATGAACAGAAAGAAGAAATAGAAAAGATAAAAGTAAAAGGATATAAGGCTATGGTTTTTCCAGTGGTCATGTATGGATGTGAGAGTTGGACTATAAAGAAAGCTGAGCACAGAAGAATTGATGCTTTTGAACTGTGGTGTTGGAGAAGACTCTTGAGAGTCCCTTGGACTGCAAGGAGATCCACCAGTCCATCCTAAAGCAGATCAGTCCTGGGTGTTCATTGGAAGGACTGATGTTGAGGCTAAAACTCCAGTACTTTGGCCACCTGAAGCGAAGAGCTGACTCATTGGAGAAGACCCTGATGCTGGGAAAGATTGAGGGCAGGAGGAGAAGGAGGCAACAGAGGATGAGATGGTTGGATGGCATCACTGACTCAATGGACATGAATTTGGGTAAATTCCGGAGTTGGTGATGGACCGGGAGGCCTGGCGTGCTGCAGTTCATGGGGTCGCAAAAAGTCGGACACGACTGAGTGACTGAACTGAACTGAACTGAAATAATAAAAATGAAAATAGCTTAAATAATATGTAATATAGAGTCTCATTCTTTGGGTAACAAGCAATGTAACCAGGAAAAGGAAAAAAAGCACAATTGTACAAAGTAAAAAGTGAGAACGGAAAATTTCTCTGTATAGTCCTTCCTCACTCTTCCCTGCTGTTACATGTTATATATATATATATGTATGTATGTATGTATATATATATATGTGTGTGTGTATGTATGTATGTATATATATAGGAACCATGTCTTATTTTGCATAGCTCCTATAAACAGGAATTTCTATTAACAGAGTACTGTGCAAGGCATGGATGTCCATAGTTACAAAATATTTTTGCCAAATCAAAGAGGTGGGTTAGATTAACTCTAGGCAAATTAAAATTTAAAAACCTATAATAAATAAATCCATAGAACTCTGTAAGTTACTGAAGCTTACACAAGGGAGATATAAAAGCTTAGCAGAATGATTAACATAGATATAAAATTGTCAGTTACTTTGTTTCCAGACCCAGATGACTTGTTCAGCTTTATCAAACATTTTTTGAATTATCTCAGATGTTTTTAGGGTGTTTCAAAGCACAGACAATGAAGAAAAATGTGTGTTCTTTTTTATAGGCAGCATAGCATTTGTATAAAAATACGACAAACACAATAAAGGAAAATTAGAAAACAGACTCCTTTAAAAAGTCATTGCAGAATCCTAAATAACAAAATAGTCATATTAAAGCAAAAAGTTATTATGTCCAAGTAAAATTCATAGAAAGAAAGTAATGGCAATTCATTATTAATAAATCTATAATTTACCATTCAAGTTAAGAAGAAAATCATATTCATCTCTGAAGATCCTAAAACAACCGTTGATAAAATTTATATTCATTCTTTTTTAAAAAACACATACTTACACAATAAAAACTTATTTTAAACCCAAAACTACTGTCATCCTCAGTGACAAAATGATGAATTCATTTCTATTAAAGTCTAGGGAAAAAATTGCCATTCACTCTCATCTCTATATAATATCACTCTATAAATTCTAATCAGTAGGATTAGAGAATCTCAAAGTATTGGAAAGGAAGTTGCAAATTTATTATTTGCAGTTGATGTAATATTTACCTGAAAAATCCAAAGAATTGATTTTTAAATGAGAAATGATATGGAAAAGAGATGTTTCACTGCAGCTTATTGTTCCAAAGCTGATATAAAAATCAAGAACATTCATATAAACAAAACAATGCATTAAAGACTATAAGAAGATACCTCATTGCAATAATAAATTGAAAGTAGAAAGAAATAAATTTAAGACAAACTATAATGAATATAAATTACAAAAAAAAAACAACTATGAAAGAAGGCTTGGCTAAATAGAAATACATTGCTTGCTTTTGGATTGAAAGACTCCTTATGAATGTGTCAAATCTCTCTAAATTTATAAATTTAAAGATGTTCAAAATTTAAAAAATGGCATTCTTATTAAAATTTGACAAACTGATTTTGAAATTCATTTGGAAAGGTTACAGTACTGAAAGCTTTGTAAGATTTTTCTGGGATAAATGAAACAGAATATAGTAAGAAATAGGATCAATGTCAATGAGAATTTCACAATAATAAAGTGAGACTTCAAATAATTACCATTATGTGGCATTCGACCAAATGCTGGTTCTTTGGGGGAAGAACAGTTATATTTCTACCTGTTCCCAAAATTAAAAAGAAAAATGAAGCCATAATAAACCTAGCAATAATGAACATTGGTGAATAGATTTTAGTTAACGATACATAACAAAGCTTTGAGATCTAGCACACGCATGTCTGCTTTAGTTTAATAACTTTATATTGTTCTTTTGTGTGACTGAATCATTATTTAAATGGACTTGGTGGCTAGGTATTAAGTTGTTTCGATATTACAAGCAGTGCTAAAGTGAACACCCTTTCATAAATGAATAAGTGAAATCTCTTGATTAAAATACAAAAAGGTGACACGCTTACAATTGGAAAAGTGATCTCCTCATATGTAGGCTTCCCTGGTAGCTCAGATGGTAAGAGTCCTCTTGCAATGTGGGAGACCCCAGTTCCATCCCTGGGTTGGAAAGATGCCCTAGAGGAGGAAATGGCAACCCATTCCAGTGTTCTTACCTGGGAAGTCCCACGGGCAGAGGAGCCTGGCGGGCTATAGTCCACGGGGTCGAAAAGAGCTAGACATGATTGAGTGACTAAGTACTACACAGCACATACTCAGATGGATCTTTTGGAGTTTTTAATGTATAATATATTAACTAATGAGTTTCTCTGATGGCTCAGTGGGTAAAGAATCCGCCTGTCAATGTAGGAGACACAGAAGACATGGGTTCGATTCCTGGGTCAGGAAGATCCTCCAGAGAAAGAAATGGCAACCCACACCAGTATTCTTGCCGGGAAAATCCCATGGACAGAGAAGCCTTGTGGGCTACAGTCCAAAGGGTTGCAAAGAGTTAGATAGAATACATTATTGCAATGTGTTCTTTGGATAGATATTGGGTTTGCAAAGTGATGAGATATCTTTTAAGGTACATGAAACTGCACAGTATGAACTTTTTTCAACCTTTGCATGTTATTAACCAAATAATTTCTACGATAGTTAAAGGAAGTTTGTCTGAAATGAAAGTGATGAGAGCAAGCTGCAGAGCATTGTGAATGCCATGATCTTACTTTTACAGAAAAAAGGCTGTTCATGCATGTATAATTTGAACTCAAAAGGGGACTGAACCAAAAGGAAGAAGAGCTATAAATAAAAAGAAAATGGAAATAAATAATGCTATTGGGTAGACTTCAAAGATATCTAGATTTGTTTCTAGTGATCTTTCTAAATCAGCTAAAATTAGATTCAAAACCAGGAAGTATGCAATTAATATTTCACAGCAACATTATTTAAGCTAATAAGAATGTGTGTTCATCAAATTTTAAGTGTTTTTATTATATTCTTTCTTTCCTTGTTAGGAACTCTACAGTCCTTTCAGTGTGCAGCATGGTGGTTTTCAGTTTCTAAATAGTGTCTGGTAAACATATGTAACTGAGACCAAGTCAAATAGTAAACCCTAAAGACACAAGGAGCAAAAGTGTTTGGTTTCCATGGCATATTCCAGGTTGGATATTTTAAAACAAATGAAGCTGTTATGAAATTAGCAATTCTCTCATCAGCAAAACAAGCAAGGAATCTAGATTTTGATTTTATAAAATTCATCTTTAAGGCAATATTATTTTAATTAAACTTTACAGCAAAAGATTGAGAATGCTGTTTATAAGGTCAGGAATCATTTTCTTCCAGATTTCAGTAGAAGGGCAAATCAGAAAAAAAATATGAGATTTTGAGTTATCCCACAAGTGAATTTGTCTATCTATGCTATTTCTAACTGATAGACATTTCATCAACATTCTTTATTTTCATCTATAAATTGTATCACAGTTATCAAAAGGAAAATGAAGAAAGAAAGGAATAAGAAATACATTAATAAAGTACAGGACAATCTAATCTGTTGGGGCATTTTTAGAATGCTGCTGGACCTCCAAGTATCTGTCTTCTCAGTGAAGCTCACCAGGGCTATCCCATTCTAAAATTAGACCCACCCATCCACCATCATCTGGAGTCTTACTTTGTTTCATGTTCTTTTTTCATGGCATTTATCACTTTCTAAAGGGTCAGACACTTACTGTATTTATGGTTCTATCTCTCCTGCTGAAACCTAAGAACCAAGAGAAAATTTGTCTGGTTTGTTCTCTGACACATATACCTAGCATCTGGAATAATGTTGGCACATGATAGTTCAGTTCAGTTCATTTCAGTCGCTCAGTCGTGTCCAACTCTTTGCGACCCCATGAATCGCAGCACGCCAGCCCTCCCTGTCCATCACCAACTCCAGGAGTTCACTCAAACTCATGTCCATTGAGTCGGTGATGCCAACCAGCCATCTCATCCTTGGTCGTCCCCTTCTCCTCCTGCCCCCGATCCCTTACAGCATCAGAGTCTTTTCCAATGAGTCAACTCTTCGCATGAGGTGGCCAAAGTACTGGACTTTCAGCTTCAGCATCATTCCTTCCAAAGAAATCCCAGGGCTGATCTCCTTCAGAATGGACTGGTTGGATCTCCTGGCAGTCCAAGGGACTCTCTGGAGTCTTCTCCAACACCACAGTTCAAAAGCATCAATTCTTCAGCGCTCAGCCTTCTTCACAGTTGAACTCTCACATCCATACATGACTGCAGGTAAACCATAGCCTTGACTAGATGGACCTTAATCAGCAAAGTAATGTCTCTGCTTTTGAATATACTATCTAGGTTGGTCATAACTTTCCTTCCAAGGAGTAAGCGTCTTTTAATTTCATGACTGCAGTCACCATCTGCAGTGATTTTGGAGCCCCACCCAAAAAGTCTGCCACTGTTTCCACTGTTTCCCCATCTATTTCCAATGAAGTGATGGGACCAGATGCCATGATCTTCATTTTCTGAATGTTGAGCTTTAAGCCAACTTTTTCACTCTCCACTTTCACTTTCATCAAGAGGCTTTTTAGTTCCTCTTCACTTTCTGCCATAAGGGTGGTGTCATCTGCATATCTGAGGTTATTGATATTTCTCCCAGCAATCTTGATTCCAGCTTGTGTTTCTTCCAGTCCAGTGTTTCTCATGATGTACTCTGCATATAAGTTAAATAAGCAGGGTGACAATATACAGCCTTGACGTATTCCTTTTCCTATTTGGAACCTGTCTGTTGTTCCATGTCCAGTTCTAACTGTTGCTTATTGACCTGCATACAGATTTCTCAAGAGGCAGGTCAGGTGGTCTGGTATTCCCATCTCTTTCAGAATTTTCCACAGTTTATTGTGATCCACACAGTCAAAGGCTTTGGCATAGTCAATAATACAGAAATAGATGTCTTTCTGGAACTCTCCTGCTTTTTCCATGATCCAGCGGATGTTGGCAATTTGATCTCTGGTTCCTTTGCCTTTTCTAAAACCAGCTTGAACATCAGGAAGTTCACAGTTCACATATTGCTGAAGCCTGGCTTGGAGAATTTTGAGCATTACTTTAGGAGCAAGTGAGATGAGTGCAATTGTGCAGTAGTTTGAGCATTCTTTGGCATTGCCTTTCTTTGGGATTGGAATGAAAACTGACCTTTTCCAGTCCTGTGGCCACTGCTGAGTTTTCCAAATTTGCTGGCATGTTGAGTGCAGCACTTTCACAGCATCATCTTTCAGGATTTGAAATAGCTCAACTGGAATTCCATCACCTCCACTAGCTTTGTTCGTAGTGATGCTTTCTAAGGCCCACTTGACTTCACATTCCAGGATGTCTGGCTCTAGATTAGAGATCACACCATCATGATTATCTGGTTGATGAAGATCTTTTTTGTACAGTTCTTCTGTGTATTCTTGCCACCTCTTCTTAATATCTTCTGCTTCTGTCAGGTCCAGACTATTTCTGTCCTTTATCGAGCCCATCTTTGCATGAAATGTTCCCTTGGTATCTCTAATTTTCTTGAATAGATCTCTAGTCTTTCCCATTCTGTTGTTTTCCTCTATTTCTTTTCATTGATCGCTGAAGAAGGCTTTCTTATCTCTCCTTGCTATTCTTTGGAACTCTGCATTCAGATGCTTATATCTTTCCTTTTCTCCTTGGCTTTTCACTTCTCTTCTTTTTGCAGCTATTTGTAAGGCCTCCCCAGACAGCCATTTTTCTTTTTTGCATTTCTTTTCCATGCGGATGGTCTTGAACCCTGTCTCCTGTACAATGTCACGAACCTCATTCCATAGTTCATCAGGCACTCTATCTCTCAGATCTAGTCCCTTAAATCTATTTCTCACTTCCACTGTATCATCATAAGGGATTTAATTTAAATCATCTGAATGGTCTAGTGGTTTTCCCTACTTTCTTCAATTTGAGTCTGAATTTGGTAATAAGGAGTTCATGATCTGAGCCACAGTCAGCTCCTGGTCTTGTTTTTGTTGACTGTATAGAGCTTCTCCATCTTTGACTGCAAAGAATATAATCAATCTGATTTTGGTGTTGACCATCTGGTGATGTCCATGTGTAGAGTCTTCTCTTGTGTTGTTGGAAGAGGGTGTTTGCTATGACCAGTGCATTTTTTTGGCGAAACTCTATTAGTCTTTGCCCTGCTTCATTCCGCATTCCAAGGGCAAATTTGCCTGTTACTCCAGGTGTTTCTTGACTTCCTACTTTTGCATTCCAGTCCCCTATAGTGAAAAAGACATCTTTTTGGGGTGTTAGTTCTAAAAGGTCTTGTAGGTCTTCATAGAACCATTCAACTTCAGCTTCTTCAGTGTTACTGGTTGGAGCATAGACTTGGATAACTGTGATATTGAATGGTTTGCCTTGGAGATGAACAGAGATGATTCTGTCTTTTTTTGAGACTGCATCCAAGTACTGCGTTTCGGACTCTTTTGTTGACCATGATGGCTGTTCTTTTTTCATGGCATTTATCACTTTCTAAAGGGTCAGACACTTACTGTCTTCATGGTTCTGTCTCTCCCGCTGAAACCTAAGAACCAAGAGAAAATCTGTCTGGTTTGTTCTCTGATATATATACCTAGCATCTGGAATAATGTTGGCACATGATAAGCATGCAATAAATATGTGTTGAATAAATAAAAGTTCACAGAAGAAATTCCTTACTGTGAAAGCAAAATATTGCAGTAAATTATTAGGTAAGGCTAGAGATTCAACTCTAAAAGATTTAAAATCACTCACAGTAGGCTGAGTAGAGGAGTAGATTAATTAAAAATTTAGAAGGCTTCAAATATTTATGAAACACCTCTTGCGGCAAAGCACATTAACCCAAGTGTGCTATTGTGTTAATTATTAAATTCATAATAAATTTTGGCATTGATATTTTAAGTTAAAAAAAAACCAGTTTGTTTTTCCAGAGTCAGAGTTTGCATCCTCTCCTGCAATTGTTTATATATACAGTCCCAATATACTGTTTGGTGACCACAGATTCATGTAGATATTGCATCCAGTACTTCTTACATGTTTACTTCTAATATCCTTCCCTTCAGCAACTCACTCCCAAGACCATACCTTGGACATATCAACACTTGGAAATTCTTTATTTTAAAAATAATTAATTTGAATAAGTAGCTCTCTGTCTGTAACTTCTGTCTTTCATCAAGCTTAGTTATTTAGCCAGTTATTCAAACCTAATGTAATTTTGAGATTCAGGATTGTTCCCCCTGTGCACCAAACCTCTCCTTTGCCTCAAAGCATCAGCTGCTTGTCCTGGTAACCTCCCATCTTTCTGAGGTTGGATTTCATAGCTTATTAAATACTCTCTTTTCACACAGACTATATTAATAATACCGATTCCAAACTGAAACTAATATTAAATGGAATAACAAACTACTATAAATAGTCAACATTTTTTAATGCTTGATGAATGCCCAACCCTATTTGAATTTCTTTACATGTACTTATTACTTTAATCCTGACAGCTCCATAGTGGATGTTGTTTTATCTTCATCATATGTATGAAGAAACTAAAGGAACATTAGGTTGAAAATTCTTGCTTGAGGTCACAAAAGTAGACAGTTTAGAACTGGATTATGAAGCCTGAAATGTAGTTTCCGGAGCACATTCTTGTAAGCATGGGATCTGCTCTCATTGATCTACAGAAATGGCCCCTGCAAGTTTACAGTGACCTGCCTATTACTAACTGTAATCAGCACTTCTTACGCTCCACAGTGGAAGGGTGAAACTGTATATTTATGGCCTCCAGACTTGACTCTCAAATGCTCTCAGACTTGCCTTTTCTGTTTTCTGATTGGTTGCCTATTTCTAGTTCTCTCTGTCAAATTATCTCTTCTTTCCTCATCTCTGCCCTTGCCCATTCTTTTCATTGTCAAAACACAACACTGACTTTTGCATCAGAGAGAAAGTAGAAACTAGTAGGTAAATTTTCTGCACCTCTCCCTTTCTATTCTCTGATTTCCATGGATAACTTATTCTCCTATTTAATGTTGTTCCCTCTACCATCACTTTGATTCTATGTCTTCCCTTTTACCTAGGCCTTTCACTTTCATAAAACATTTTGGTCTTCCATGATGTCAGAGTACTATGATTTTCCTCTTCTTTGACTCCTTGTTTCTGCTTTCTTTTCTTTCTCTTCCTTACTCTTAAGTTTTCATACTAAATAGTGTTCACTTTAGGCTTGAATCACTTATGCCTCATGTTCCCCTAGGCTTTATGAATAATTATAATGATTATAGAAATTATACATAGGACTTCAATTAAAATTAAAAATCTGTATCTGTAGCCCAATAAATACTCAATATGCCAGCAAATTTTGAAAACTCAGCAGTGGCCACAGGAATGGAAAAGGTAATTTTCATTTTAGTTCCAAAAAAAGGCAATGCCAAAGTATGTGCAAACTACCACAAAATTGCACTCATCTCACATGCTAGCAAAGTAATGCTCAAATTCTCCAAATCAGGCTTCAGCAGTATGTGATCTGTGAAATTCCAGATATTCAAGCTGGATCTACAAAAGGAAGAGGAACCAGAGATCAAATTGCCAACATCCACTGGATCACTGAAAAAGCAAAAGAGTTCCAGAAAAATTTCTACTACTGTTTTATTGACTATACCAAATCCTTTGATTGTGTGGATTACAACAAACTGTGGAAAATTCTGAAAGACAAATACCAGACCACCTGACCTGCCTCCTGAGAAATCTGTATGCAGGTCAATAAGCAACAGTTAGAACTGGACATGGAACAACAGACTGGTTCCAAATTGGGAAAGAGTACATCAAGGCTGTATATTGTCACCCTGCTTATTTAACTTATATGCAGAGTACACATGTGAAATGCAGGGCTGGATGAAGCACAAGCTGGAATCAAGATTGCCGAGAAAAATATCAATAACCTCAGATATGCAGATGACACCACCCTTTGGCAGAAAGTGAAGAAGAACTAAAGAGCCTCTTGAAGAAAGTGAAAGAAGAGAGTGAAAAAGTTGGCTTAAAACTCAACATTCAGAAAACGAAGATCATGGCATCTGGTCCCGTCACTTCATGGCTAATAAATGGGGAAGTAATGGTAACAGTGAGAGAATTTGTTTTTTTGGGCTCCAAAGTCACTGCAGATGGTGACTGCAGCCATGAAATTAAAAGACGCTTATTCCTTGGAAGAAAAGCTGTTACCAACCTAGACAACATATTAAAAAGTGGAAACATTACTTTGCTAATGAAGGTCCATCTAGTCAAAGCTATGGTTTTTGCAGTAGTCATGTATGGAAGTGAAAGTTGAACTATAAAGAAAGCTAACCACTGAAGAATTGATGCTTTTGAACTGTGGTGTTTGAGAAGACTCTTAAGAGTCCCTTGGACTGCAACAGAGATCCAACCAGTACATCCTAAAGGAAATCAGTCCTAAATAGTCATTGGAAGGACTGAAGCTGAAACTCCAATACTTTGGCCACCTGATGTGAAGAACTGACTCATTGGAAAAGACCCTGATGCTGAGAAAGATTGAAGGCAGGATGAGAAGAGGATACAGAGGATGAGATGGTTGGATGACATCACCAACTTGATGGACATGAGTTTGTGTAAGCTCCGGGAGTTGGTGATAGACAGGGAAGCCTGGCTGAGCGACTGAACTGAACTGAACTGATTTGTAGCCCACATCTCTCCTGAGCTTTATCCAATGTATTAAAAGATAAGGTGAAGTATATTAAAACTTTAAAAAGTCTGAGTGAAAATTGATTAGAATCAGGCAGCATCCTACCTAGCAAAGGAATTCTGAGAAAGTGTACAAAATGAAAGACTTTTATAGGCAAAGTGGAGAGGGAACAATAAAGCTGGTTCTAGACAAAAATGGATTGGTTCTTGTGCGGTTAGTTTCCTTTAGGGGATTGTAGAGGATTATCACAGAGACTACCTCACTAGTTCTGATGGGGAGACTCCTAGTTGATTGTTTTATTTGAGATTCCATTTCTAGGAAAGCCAAAACTGTAAGTCAGTCTTGGTTTGGTGATGAGCGCTTAGCATAAGTAACTCTATCTTGAGTCTGTGCCTTGTATTCCAACAATATGTAATCATGTCCTGAATATTTTCACTTGGATGTTTCATAAGCACCTTAAACTCAATATCTAAAATTGAACTTGCATGTTTCACCACAAGTTTCTTCTTCCCTCCTTATCTCAGTGAATGGCATCACTATCCACTTAGTTTTTGCAAGGTATAGGCTTCAAGATAGAGTCATCCTAAAATACTGGTTTTCTTTCAACACTTACCTCCAAGCAGTCTTCAAAACTTAAAATTTTTTTTCTCCTATGTATCTTTTGACTCTATCCATTTCTAATTCAAATGACATTTCCTAATATAGAGAATAATATATATTTAAAAAATACTTACTAGAGGTGCAGCAATCTTCTAATTGCCATCTCTTCATCCAATATAGCCATAGTAAACCCATAATAACTGTAATCTCACCAATATTAAAAGATAAACTGAAACATATTAAAAACCTTAAGGGTTTATCTGAGCAAAAATCTATTTGAATTGGGCAGTGCCAAACAGAAAGTAGTTGAAGTGCTCACTGGCAGAATTTAGGGGAAAGGCTTTTATATAAAAGGTGAAAAAACAAACCAAGGACATTATTTGAGGGACTGTAGTTTAAGTGTTTCTCTTATTTGGAAAAGACTAGTTGTCTGTTGATGATTGGTTGTCCTTGGTTTCCATGACTTAACCTTGTGGGGTTTATAGGCTGAGGTTTTGGTTTGCTTATGTAGGTTCCCCAAGGCATTAGAGTCACCTCAGTCTAATGGTCTTATTGAATTAACATCAACTAGAAAATAAACTTCCTCCTTCCCGCAAATCCCCAAAGTTTCACCCCATTATTCGTTTAGACTCAGGCTTGAGGTCAGAATCTTGATATTTAAATCAGGATGAGGCAAGTGTGGTTCCTTTCAATCTGAAGTCCTGTGAACTAAAGAGACAAATTAATTGTTCTTCAAAATACCCAACATCCAGTGGTGGGATAGAATAACCACAAAAGACATTCCTTTTCAAAATGGTGTGGGGAAGGTGGTGAGAGGCACATGGCAGTCACTTGTGCTGAGAAATTCTGAAATCTAATTGAAATCTAGTTAGGCATGTATTAACACTTTCAGCTAAAGTTCAATTCTACTTCCTTGGAGATGGATTTTTTCCTCTGCACTCTTAGCTTCATTCTCTGAGTCATCTTTCCTTCTCCATAATTAATGGCTCATGCTTGCTGCTGATTGGTTTCTCATTCCTACTTGCTTCCCAAGAAGGTTGAGAATATGATTTATGTTTCCACTGAGGCTTTCTATGTCAAAGAATGACAATTCTCAGTGTTTCACCTGTGAAAAGTCCTAGTAGCTTCTGCTCCCAAGTGGAATCTTCTTTATGGTCTTCCCAGAGTTGCTCTTGGAATACCAGCACGTCCATTGTGATGATCATTATGGCAGAGGGCATGGAGAGATGAACAGTAGATAGAGGTGAAGAAATCTAGGTGGTGTGACATGATCATGCACCTCTCAATCTGTCCACACTTCCCTTCCCTCTTCCTTGACACTGGCCCTTTGGAGAAGTCTTTCTGGTGGGAGTCATTATTTTCCTTTGACAAAACCACTGAATTTATAATCTTAAAGCAAAAACAAAAACAAAAACAAACCGCAAAGTAGCAAAAGTCCTTCTTTCCCATTTAGACATATTATGTTAGTTCATGAAGAGGAGTATATTTTGGGCAGAAGAATTTTCACCCAAAGATGATTTTTTTACCCACCTGGCATGCTTAGTCCAAAGAATCTTTTATGTATTTACTGTCCCCCCCAACCAAAGAAGAAAATAGAGACAAAGATTTTACTCCTCTGAAAGCATGCATTAGCTTTCTAATTCCTGACCATTTATGTTTAAAAGATCCACAGCGGCTTTCAAATCTTTAACCTTGGTGTTAAATAGAAATCTCTGAAGGTAGAAAACTAAAATAGCCTGGGGTATCATTCTTGCTGAGAGTGAAGGTAGCTTTCAGCTTTATTTCCCTGAAATAGCATTCCTGCAAAAAACAAAACAAAACAAAACAAAACAAAACAGAACACATGCTAATTGTTCTTCAGTCGCTAAGTTGTGTCCAGCTCTTTGCGACCCATGAACTGCAGCATGTGAGGCTTCCTTGTCCTTCACTATCTTCCAAAGTTTGCTCAAATTCATGTCCATTGAGTTGGTGATGCTGTCTAACCATCTTATCCTCTCGCCTCCTCCTTTTGCCCTTAATCTTTCCCACCAACTCGTTTTCCAGTGAGTCTTCGCATCAGGTGGCCAAAGTATTGCAGCTTTAGCTTCAGCATCAGTCCTTCCAGTGAATATTCAGGATGGATTTCCTTTAGGATTGACTGGTTTGATCTGGTTATTTTATAAAATAATTGTTAATAAGTCTGGTCTTTAATAATGTACTTATCTTGTTCTGAGAAGTGTGTCAATTATAGATCAGATGCATCTCTGGAGAAGTATGTACTGTTTGTTACGGATAATCTCATTTTAGAGACCATGTTTACATATGGTTTTTTTAGACCTACGTTAGCATTTTTGTACTACTTAGATAAATGACTTGTGTTTGTCCTAGAGAAGCTAATATTTGTGTTACAATGATTAGGAGTTATTGTCCATGACAGGCAACCTTGCTCTTCTTTCAACAGTAGTAACCCAACCTAAGGATGATTTTAGATTTCTTCCCTGATTTATTGTCCTTTAGGCAGAATATTCTTGAAGATGGGCAAATTATGACTAAAATTATTTTTTAACTGGGAAGAAGCATTAAGTTTTAGTCTTTTTCAAGTAAGAGACCATGAATTAAACCCTTAGCTATACTTCTGTTGATACCATGGTTGATACTACAATTTTGTCTTTTCCAACAATGAAGCAGAAAAAATACCATAGTATTTTCTATATTTTAGGGAAGACTCTTGAACTCAGAGTCTATGGTAGGTTATACTGGGTACACTTGGTTAAGCTGGAATTAATTTTCTCCAAACCCCCTTCCTTCTGTGGCCTTGGTTTAGAATTAACCAGAGAGAAAGGTGTATGGAAGATGAAGGTCCAATAGTGGCTGTTGTTTTATGATAGCTGGTGTGAGGTGTGGTCAGAAACATAGACGTGGTGGCATGTTCCAGCTTTTCCTCAGTGTCGCTTGTTCACCTTCCTGACTCCTGGCCCTGACCACATTACGTGGTCCCACATCAGTAGCTTAATATGTGCTGCTTCCCAAATTCTCCTGCAAGCTCCCAAATCTGTCTGCTTGCCCCAGGACTTTAGCAGTTGCTAGATCTAATAGCAAGCCCTCTGCGGATAGACAAAATCCCAGAGAACTAGTGGAAAGTGATAACCTAAGGAATACTAGGAATATATCAGTCTAGTATTTAACTGTTTTTAACAAGTAAGATCTGGTGAACATTTAGATAGAACTGTAGCAACTATTAACCACTGTGATGAGGAACTAAATTTTAAATTTATTAAGTTACTGAAGTTTAAAATTCAGAACCGAAGTAGTGTAGAATACTTTTCTATGAAACACAACTTCATTGTCTTGGTAGAACGACATTTCACTTTAACTGTTGCATTGAGTCAGTTGCTATTTATTGTGTGCAGATTGGGTGTGTGCATGTAGTTACTGTCCATGGATTGACTCAATTTGATGTGACTTCTTTCTGTACAACCATGTAAAATTGTGACATGTTTACTTGAGATGTTATACATTGCTACTGCTGCTAAATCGCTTCAGTCGTCTTTGACTCTGTGCAACCCCATAGACAGCAAGCAGCCCACCAGGCTCCCCCGTCCCTGGGATTCTCCAGGCAAGAACACTGGAGTGGGTTACCATTCCCTTATACCTATGTAATTAATAATTGGTAATTAAAAGGAAATACTAATTATTATTTTAATTGTAATTGTTATTTTACCTAAAAATAAGTATGGAGTCATTTTCAAATTTGAAATGAAGGCTTACTGTGGATGTAGCATTGAGTGGAGATGTTAAAACTAGTAAAGCCAAAAAAAAAAAAAAAAGGTCATAAATTGCATGGTGAACTGCAATTGTACATCATTGGACAGAGCAGAACCAAAAAGATATTTCATTGTATAAAATTAAAAAAAAATAAAATGGATGATTTCAACAAATTGATGGTAAATTTGATATTTACTTTTGACAAAAAATCAATCACATTAGCAGTGTGAAGTCAAAATTTAAAAATGAATAAACAAAACACATCAGCTGAAATGAAAAATCCAGTGCATAACAAGCTTTAAATGACTTATAACAGGATCTGATCTCATAAATGATGGATTTTTGTATAAAAACTCTTGATGGTTTGAAAGAATGCAAAAGACAATGACTAATTTTACTTTTGTAAAAGCCTTCTTTGATGTGGCTACCAGACAATTAGAATTTATTCATATAGCTTGCATTAAATTTCCACTGAACAGTGCTGATTTAGCAAGTGTGCCAAGAAGTGAATTAAAGTCTCATTTAAGCAAACCACAGAAACTTCATTATAATTCTTCTCATTTCTAAGGGATGTTTGCAAAGCGTATTTTATTTTTTAGTATGCAGTTAATAAATATTTGATATTTTGCTGTTAGTATTACTGGTTACTTGTGTTTATATGTGCCAGTAAATATTCATACATTACAAAATATTTCTATGTAAACTTAGAAAATGGAAAAAACATACTTTACTACCATATACAGTCATTATTAGCATACTAATAGCATTTTTTGAAGCACAAAATTCATTTCAAAGTAATTAAAATCATAGAGGAATACATGAAAAAGTCGCTATTGGAAGTAAAGCCTTATCAACCACAACTGATGAGACATGATGTAATTAGATAAAGTGGGAAATATAAGTGTTGCCAGTGAATATCAATTTTCGCAGGAATCTAGGAGAAAATATTTGGTAGAATAAGTAATGACAAATACCAACCTGTCTTTGTTGGTTAGAAGTAGTTCTAGATAACCATATTGTTTAAGTGTAATTATTTTTATATATTTAGGGTAATGGTTGATATAACATTCAGTGACTAAAAGGCTTCTTGATGAAAGTGAAAGAGGAGAGTGAAAAAGTTGGCTTAAAACTCAACATTCAGAAAACGAAGATCATGGCATCTGGTCCCAACACTTCATGGGAAATAGATGGGGGAAACAGTGGAAACAGTGTCAGACTTTATTTTTGGGGGCTCCAAAATCAGTGCAGATTGTGATTGCAGCCATGAAATTAAAAGACACTTACTCCTTGGAAGCAAAGTTATGACCAACCTAGATAGTATATTCAAAAGCAGAGACATTACTTTACCAACAAAGGTCTGTCTAGTCAAGGCTATGGTTTTTCCAGCAGTCATATATGGATGTGAGAGTTGGATTGGGAAGAAAGCTGAGCACCAAAGAATTGATGCTTTTGAACTGTGGTTTTGGAGAAGACTCTTGAGAGTCCCTTGGACTGCAAGGAGATCCAACCTGTCCATCCTAAAGGAGACCAGTTCTGAGTGTTCATTGGAATGACTAGTGCTGAAGTTGAAACTCCAGTACTTTGGCTACCTCATGCGAAGAATTGACTCATTGGAAAAGACTGATGCTGGGAGGGATTTGGGGCAGGAGGAGAAGGGGACGACCGAGGATGAGATGGCTGGATGGCATCACTGACTTGATGCACATGAGTTTGGGTGAACTCTGGGAGTTGGTGATGGACAGGGAGCCCTGGCGTGCTGTGATTCATGGGTCTCAAAGAGTCGAACATGACTGAGCAACTGAACTGAACTGATAGAATGTGAGGCAGGTGGTACTTATAGATGGCAGAATAAGGTACTTGATAAACCCTCTTCCCAACAAAACACCATTTTAACTGATAAAAATTGTAAGTAAAAATAATTTTAAGTCTCTGGATATTGTCCTAAGGGCAGAGAGTGAATGAAGAAATGTCCATTCAAAAAAAAAAAAAAAAAAAAAAAGAAAAAGAAAAACAAATGTACTAAATCTCAGTAGGAATAGTTTGAATTTGTGGCAGTTGAGTCATAACCTGCTCCCTTAATCCTACCCCTAGCTCCATGTTACAGAAGCTCTATTCCAGGTGCTCTTCCCTGTTTACTGCAGTCAGAAGAGATGGGTGCCCTCTTGCCTGAGCTTCCAGTCTGTGGCTACAGTTTCATTTCTCACCCTTGTCCCAGCCCAGTGTTGTAGAATGCCTACCCACTGCAGATGTGGCTGAGAGAAACAGGTCTCCCTTTCCCTATCCAATCCTTGGTCATAAAACAGGAATTCAATCCCAAATGCAGTAGGTTAGGACCCCAGTTTTATAAGGCAGGGGTCCATGTCAGGAGGAGCAACCCAAGAAAACAAAAGGAAGCCACCCTGCCTTCCCCCTTGTGGCCACTCATACACCAAGTTGTCAGTCTTGGAAAAGTAGGTCCTTACACAAAGCTCTGCTGAAATGGTACAAAGGTTCAGCCCAGGAAGAAACGCAGCCCATAAAGACAATGAGTTCTGCAGTTCTGCCTAAGGAAACTGGCTTTATTTAGAACACAGCTGGAGAAGTCTGTACCTAAGGATGATTTTAAAATGTGGACCTCTTGTTGAGGGCAACTAAGAGAGAGCAACCAGAAGTTTAATGGAATGAGAGAAAAAGAAGAGCCCGACTGGGACCTTAGTCAGTTCTGGAAGTCAGGAATGTTGCAACATGCACTTGGGCTATATCCATTCAGTAGCAATCGGAGCAGATATTTCCCTAAGCTACACACGATTCATTAATACAGGGCAGGACCCTTACTACAATAAGGGCCTTAATCATAAACTCTGATCAAATATATATTGAATAATAAGCTCCTCTTACTTGGGGCTGCTCCTAGGAAGCTAGGTGTAAAAATAAAATCACAGAAGTCACCAATAGACTAGGAAACAGTGCATATCCAAGGCTACTTTGTCTTGGGAGAGATCAGAATGGGGTTCTCTTAGCTGCTTGTTCCTGACTGAACACAGGGCAACAAAACAAAGTCAAGTGTGATAGCATCCTCCAAGCCACATAAGTTTTAACCAGTAAGTGGCTTGTGCCAACCAAGCATAGCTCCTGGGAGTCAGACCAAGAGATGAAAACAATGGGATGAAATCTGAGTAGCAAAATTAGACCTGCACATGGGGAAGGAATTAGAATTTTCAGGATTAGTTCATTGAACAAAAACATTTGACCCTTGAACAGCGTGAGGATTAGGAATGCCACTTTTGTATAGTGGAAAGTCTGTAGATATTTTAGTTGGCCCTCTGTATCTGTGGCCTCTCATCTTCAGATTCAACCAACCATGGACCATGTAGTACTGTAGGACATATTTATTGAAAAAAATCTGTGTATAAGGGGACCTGTTGTCCACCTGTCAAATCTATGTTGTTCAAGGGTCAACTGTAAACAAGTGACTTGGTAAACAAGAGAAACACTCAGAGTATTATCAGTATCTAGATTTGCTAAATATACCTGAAATGTATAGCTTTCAATAAAATTGAGATATGCAAGGAAAGAGTAAAGTATAATGTGTATGCATAATAATATAGCAAGTAATAAAAACTACTTTGAAGGAGGCCCACATGGGAAGCTAGCAGACAGAAATCAAAACAGCTTTAATATTATAAATATGTTTAAAAACTAAAAGAAATGATGCTTAAAGAATTGCAGATATGATGATAATGCCTCATGAAACAGAGAATAAAAATAAAGGGATGAAATTACTAAAAAAAAAAAAAAAAAGGAAATTCTGAAGACGAAAAGTAAGATATTCCAAACAAAAATTCAGTAGAGAGGCTCAATAGTAGACTTCATCTGTCAGAAGAAAGAATCAGCAAACTGAAGACAGGTGAATAGAGAATAAGCAATCTGAAGAAAAGAGAAAGAAACAATGAAAAAATAAAGAATAAAATCTCAGAGAAATTTGGGACACAATTAAACACAGAAGATTATGTGATGGATATACTAGAGGAAATAGGAAGAGGGAAAAAGACAGGAGATGAATCAAATAAATGATGTCTGGAAACTTTGCAGATATGAAGAAAAGTGCAAACCTACATATCCAAGAAGTTAAAAAACTTCAAACAGGACAAATGGAAAAAGACCCATTATGAAATACATTATAGTAAAAATGTTCAAAGATGAAGGTAAATCTTGAGAGCAAAAGTGAAAAAACACCTCAACCTGTACATGGGAACTTCAGCAACAGAAAAAATTAACTTCTTAGAAACAAATAGAGATCCAAAGGCAGTGGGAAGACATAAGCAAAGTGCTAAAAGTATTTTTAAAAAAAAGCTGTCAAAAATCTTAAATTTATAAAACTATCTTTCAATAATAAGGTGAAATCATACTTCCAGATAAAGAAAAACTGAGTGATTAGGATGCTGGAACACTGGACTTACAAAAAATAAAAAAGGAAGTTTTTGAAAAGGAACCAGAAATGGTTAAAAAAAAAAGAAGAAGAAGAAGAAAAGAAAGAAAGGTTAAAATTGCAAACTTTACAAAAATATACTGGCTGTCCTTCTCTCAGCTTATCTAAAAAGACACATATAAAAAATAAAATAAAATAAATAAAATAAAAAGACACATAAAAAGTAGTAATTTAACAATGTCTTGGTAATTTAACAAGCTTATACAGGTATGTATGCCACTTATAGCACAAACATGATGGCAAAGAGGAAACTGGCTTATAGATGAATAAATTTTCCATTTCTTTGGAACTAAGTTATTATAAATCTGAAGTAGAGTCTGACAAAACTATAATTAAAAAACCATTAAAGTAAGATGATAAAGGTGGAACAGAAGAACAGACAAGAAATGAGATGCATAGAAAACAAAAAATGAAAGGGGAAATGTTCATCCAGCAATATCAATAATAAATATGAATGGATTAAAAATCTAATCAGAAGACAGAGATTGCTATATGGGTAAAAGAAACCTAATTGAACTCTTTAAAGAAAATACATTATAGATTAAAAAATGCAAATAGAGTGTAAGTAAAAGGGTAGAAAAACAATATCAAAAGGAGAGTGGAATAACTATAATAATGTTAAAATAGACTTTAAGAGAAAAATTCATACTAGAGACAAAGGAAATTTTATATTGATAAATGGAATCAATTAGAAAGGAACGCACAATAATTATAAACATATTTGTATCTAACAGAAACCCTAAACCACGAAGCAAAACATAATAGGATGGAAGAGAGAAACAGACAATTCAGAAATAAAAAAGGAAGATAAATAATAATAAATAGAACAACTTGCATAATGGAAAGAACCACTAGGCAGAAGATCAACTAGTAAAAAGGAGACTTAAAAATAATTCTAACCCAACTAAATGTTAAAGACATCTACAAACTCTTCACCCAACAAAAGCACATTCTTAATTGCACGTGGAACATCCTTCAAGGTAGACCATATGGTAGGCTATTAAACAATCTCAATAAATCTAAAGGGATTGAAATATACAAATTTGTTTTCTAGCAGCAATGAAATAGAATTAGAAATTAATAGCAAGAAAAATTGGAAAATTCAAATATTTGGAAATTTAAAAACACATTCCTAATAAACAATAAAAAAAGAAATTGGAATTAGAAAAGTTTGGAAAAAAACCCCCACAACATACTAAAATTCATGAAATCAGATACAACCATGCTTAGAGAGAAATTTATAGTTACCAAGTTTGCTAACTGGAGTGCTTAATATTGCTAAGAGGTTAATACTCTCAAATTGAATTATACAATCTTTATTAAATTTCCAGATGACTTTTCTTTTAGAAATTGACATACCTTTTCCAAAATTCATATGAAAGTGCAAGATGCCTAAAATGGTCAAAATAATTGTTTGTAGAAAAATGAATTTTGAGGACTCAGATTGCCTAGCAAGTTATTGCAGAACTGCAGTAAACAAGACATTATAGTAACTGGCTTAAGGATATATGCTGCTGCTGCTGCTAAGTCGCTTCAGTCGTGTCCTACTCTGTGTGACCCCATAGATGGCAGCCCACCAGGCTCCCCCGTCCCTGGGATTCTCCAGGCAAGAACGCTGGAGTGGGTTGCCATTTCCTTCTCCAATGCGTGAAAGTGAAAAGTGAAAGTGAAGTCGCTCAGTTGTGTCCAACTCTTAGTGACCCTGTGGACTGCAGCCCACCAGGCTCCTCTGCCCATGGGATTTTCCAGGCAAGAGTACTGGAGTGGGGTGCCATTGCCTTCTCCGAAGGATATATGAGAGACTAGAAATAAACTCTTCCTATCATGGTACAGGGGAACAAGATTTGCCACCCAAAAGTGTCTCTGGCGTGCATATTATTTTCAGCTGAAGACAATGAAGGCCTAAAACACGCTGAAAGAAATTTGACCTTCACCCGAGCTGCCTAAAGAATTTGTGTTCAATGGCTAAGTTGCGTGTGATTCTTTGCAATTCCATGGACTGCAGCACTTCCATGGACTTCCCTGCCCATCAGCAACTCCCGGAGCCTACTCAAACTCATGTCCATTGAGTCGGTGATGCCATCCAGACATCTCATCCTCTGTCGTCCCCTTCTCCTCCCACCTTCAGTCAATCCCAGCATCAAGGTCTTTTCAAATCAGTCAGTTCTTTGCATCAGGTGGCCAAAATATTGGAGTTTCAGCTTCAGCATCAGTCCTTCCAATGAATATTCAGGACTGATTTCCTTCAGGGTTGACAGGTTGGATCTCCTTGCAGTCCAAGGGACTCTTAAGAGTCTTCTCCAACACCACAGTCAAAAAGCATCAATTCTTTTTCATTCAGCTTTCTTTATAGCCCAACTCTCACATCCATACATGACTACTGGAAAAACCATAGCTTTCACTAGATGGACATTTGTTGCAAAGTAATGTCTCTGCTTTGTAATATGCTGTCTAGATTGGTCATAATGTTTTTTCCAAGGAATAAGCGTCTTTTAATTTCATGGCTGCAGTCACCATCTGCAGTGATTTTGGAGCCCAAGAAAATAAATTCTCTCACTGTTTCCATTGTCTCCCCATCTATTAGCCATGAAGTAATGGGACCAGATGCCATTATCTTAGTTTTCTGAATGTTGAAGTTTTAAGCAACATTTTCACTCTCCTCTTTCACTTTCATCAAGAGGCTCTTTAGTTCTTCTTTGCTTTCTACCATAAGGTGTCATCTGCATATCTGAGGTTATTGATATTTCTCCCAGCAATCTTGATTCCAGCTTGTGCTTCATCCAGCCAAGCATTTCACATGATGTACTCTGCATATAAGGTAAATAAGCAGGTGACAATATATAGCCTTGACGTACTCTTTTCCTGATTTGAAATCAGTCTGTTGTTCCATGTCCAGTTCTAACTGTTGCTTCTTGACCTGCATATAGATTTCTCAGGAGGCAGGTCAGGTGGTCTGGTATTTCCATCTCTTGAAGAATTTTCCACAGTTTGTTGTGATCTACACAGTCAAAGGCTTTGGCATAGTCAATAGAGGAGAAGTAGATATTTTTGTGGAACTCTGGCTTTTTTGATGAGCCAATGGATGTTAGCAATTTGATCTCTGGTTCCTCTGCCATTTCTAAATCCATCTTGAACATTTGGAAGTTCACAGTTCACATCTGTTGAAGCCTGGCTTGGAGAATTTTGAGCATTACTTTGCTAGCATGTGAGATGAGTGCAGTTGTGCTATAGTTTGAGCATTCTTTGGCACTGCCTTTCTTTGGGATTGAAATGAAAATGTGTATTATTTAATTTCATAGATACAATATATGTCTAGAACCACAACTTCATAAAGACAGAATTTAGATTAGTTATTGCTTAGTGCTAGGCGTGACAAATGCAGAGTGATTATTAAGGAGAAGAGGTTTTCTTAGAGGGGAAGAGATCTAAAATCAGAATGTGGTGGTGATAGTACAGCCCTACTGTTGCCAAAATCTTGGCTCTGTGTGCACTGGTGCCAAACAGAAATACAGAGACAAAATTATGAACAAGAAGGAAAGAACAGCTTTATTACTTTGCCAGGCAAAAGGGGAACACAGTAGGCTAGTGCCTCAAGAACTGTTCCCCCCTCACTGGTGAGTAGGGAAAATTATATAGTCAGGCAAGAGTATGTGATAGGGATTGAGGCCGTCTATGGGGTCGCACAGAGTCGGACACGGCTGAAGCAACTTAGCAGCAGCAGCAGCAGCAGCAGCATTCTTCCTTCTGCAGAGTTCAAAAAGGTATGGATGCTGACAAAATTAGACTGTATACAGGGCCTTAAGTGGGGCTTCCCTGGTGGCTCAGATGGCAAAGAATCTGCCTGCAATGCAGGAGACCCAGGTTCAATCACCAGGTTGAGAAGATCCCCTGGGGAAGGAAATGGCAACCCACTCCAGTATTCTTACCTGGAGAATCCTATCATCAGGGGAGCCTGGTGAGGTACAGTCCATGGAATCACAAAGAGTCAGATAGGACTGAGTGACTGACACTTTTACTTTCAGGGTCTTAGGTGATCCAGTCTCCCAAACTGAATGAAACTCCCTGGTCCTTTAATCTTATCTCAGGTGGTTTTGCTGCTGTTTCCCACAAGAGTGGAACACGACTTAGCGACTAAACCACCAACATTCCTTTGATTAGCAACTGTTCTGCCATTTGGAACTGAGAGAAGGTCATGAAGGCTGAGTCTTGCCTATAATAAATGGTGGACAAAGAAACCTCTGTGCCCAGGAATCCCACAGGGGCCCGCTTGGCATCACTACGAGTACATAGTGATGTATGTTTGTTTCTGGTCGCTCAGTCGTGTCCGACTCTGTGACCTCATGGACTGCAGCCCACCAGGCTCCTCTGTCTTCGGATTTTCCTGGCAAGAATACTGCAGTGGATTGCCATTCCCTTCTCCAAGGAGTCTTCTCAATGTGGGGATTGAATCTGTGTCTCCTGCTTGGCAGTTGGATTCTTTACCACTGAGCCACCAGGGAAGCATCGTTTAATTTTATACATTAAACAGGAGAATTATAGATCTGTTTTTTAAAAAGCAGTGATACATGAAGGCATACATCTGTTTAAAGTGTACTTCTCTTTCTTATTTTCTTATATGTATCTTGTCCTTTTTGTACCTTGAAACTCGTGTCTCAATTTTTTTAGTAGATGAAAGTAATTATTTCTATTATCGGTACTATAATAAACAGCATAGGTAAATTGAATTATATTTTTACTAATGGATATTTTCAATATAGAGTCTACTCAATTAACTCTTTTGTATTTAAAAAAAATAGTCTAGCTCTATATTCGTGGTGGTCAGGAAAGAGATAATTAGGAACATCCCAATCTTTCTGGTTTCTTTGGTTGGCTACCTGCTAGCTGTAATACCGTTATTCCCTTAGTGTATAGCTTCCTTAAAATATGCTGTTTACTCTCTTTTCAGAGTAGACTCTATTATAGTGCTCAGCATTTATGTATCAATTTGCATTTAAATTGTCCTTCTTATAATCGTTAGTTATCTCCCATGACAACCATTATCAGCACCACTGTTTATGAAATGCCCACTAGTATTCCTCTTGCTTGTGGGCTCAAGGATTGATTCTGTTGAGAGGAAGAAGCAACACAATTTTACAGATGTTTGTTCAGCAGGCCAAGGTTGCGGAACAATCTTGTGGCCATCCTGGGATTAGTACTCAAAATTTTCTCTTTTTAACTGTTCCATGCCCCACTTACCTGCACAGTTTCCCTATGGAAAAGGATAAACAGAAAGTATTTCACTCCATCTCATGTTTCTAATATGTTTGCTGAGATTTTCATGTTCCAGCAAATTCTATGGGGCACAGCTCTGTAGTTAAAATCATGCCATCCCTCTAGGCTTACATTTCAATTACTCTGTCATCTGGAGTGCTGGTTCCCTTTAACAGTCATTTTCTTCCATGTTGTTCCACTAATCTTTCCATGTTTTATTCCTTTGCTATGTGGTGAGCTTTACTTCTCAAAACTGAAGCAAAACATACAACACTCCTTTTTTCTTTTTAGACTGTTAAATATCAAAGCTTAGGTTTTACTGTGCAAACCTAAGCTGTACAAAGTAATTTAATGATAAACCATTTCTGAACCAGCTGTTGTTGGGATGTTTCCCATTTCTGTAAATCATGGATGTTTCAAAATGAGTCTTTTTTTTTAAGAGACTAGAGGCAGTTGTGGAAATTTGTGAGTTCTGAAGATGTTTCTTTCATCTTTATTTTTACGATGTTTGAAAAAAAAGAGATTGAAATTAAATCCTTCATAATAACTAAATTGTTCCCTTAATCCTTCTGAAAATGCACAAGCATTTCCAAAGCTCACCCTGAGGAAATAAATAATCATATCTTTATGGGGCCTTCTTTATGCTATTAACATGTCCTCCTCGTCTCTCCTCCCAGCATTACATAGCACACAAAGCTTCACATAAGAGGCAACGCTGCTTAAGTTAAAAAAAAAAAACAAAACTCCAATGTTTTTAAAATTTGAGTTTTCATTTACAATCACATGGACATTATATTTTGAAAATGACAAGTGGTGTTGCAGGAAAGGGGACCTTCCAGGGCCTGAGAGTGGGTCCTTGTCTAACACTCAGAAATGGATTGTGTCAGGAGACATACTGCTGACAAAGCAAGAGACTTTATTGGGAAGGGGGTGGAGAGTAGGAGGGTAAGGGAACCCAGGAGAACTGCTCTGTCATGTGGCTTGCAGCCTCAGGTTTTATGGTAATGGCATTGGTTTCAGGATTATCTCTGGCCTATTATTCAGACTCAGGGTCCTTCCTGATGATTCACGCATCGCTCAGCCAAGATGGATGCCAGCAAGGAGGAGTCTGGGAGGTGCTAGGACATGCGGCGTCTCCTTTCGACCTTTTCCGAATTCTTCCAGTTGGTGGTGGCTTGTTAGTTCTTTGCTCCTTACCAGGACTTCCTGTAAAATAACTGATGCAAATGGTTACTATGCTGCCTAGCCAGGGTGGGCAGTTTCAGTCACTGTTTCCCTAGCAGTGGGAGCCTTTCCTATTCATAATTCAGATTAGGAAAATCATATTTACTGTACCAAAATCTTAATTTCTTATGACCAATGAGTGACTTTAAAAGCTTACCTCTTAGGAGAAATTTCTGTGAAGACCATAAGCAATACAAATCAACCTTTCCCCAGAGATACCTGTGTGTGTGCATGTACATATATAGTTTCTATATAATGAATTATGCTGTAAAACTGTGCTGTCCCTACAAGGGAACCTATGGTATTCTTTGACTGTATGTGTTTGAGTATGTATTTGCTTGGAGCAAAAATAAATGCATCCCAGGAACTAGGAATTAAGTACTTACAAGAAATAGAAAATATATCATAAACCATAATTGATTCAGCACTCAGTATGTTTCTGGCTAGAAACTAGTACAATGTCTCTGTATATCTATAATTTTTTAACCTGGAAATACCAAACTTATTCTCTACCACCAGTAAAAGTATCAAGTGTTATTTATTAAAAATGTTTCCATAACATGTATCACTATTTACTATTTGAAATTTGCTGTTTACTGTTATTTACTTGTCAACTTTTATTCCCTGCTCTGTATTAGAATGCAAACCTCATGAGGAAAGGAACTTTATCTGCTTTGTTCCCCACTGCATCTCCAACACCTGGAATAATATCAGTCATACTGTACCTGCTTAAAAATATGCGTTGAATAAAAGATTGAAATAGGCTAAATAATCATAGTCATTCGGAGATATAATTTACATAGATTTGTTCATCTATTAAAATATTTTAATACAAAACAGTTTTGAAAAATAATTTACCCCTTAAAATTCTTTTCCTCTTTTTCTTCTTCTCAAAATATGTGCAAACTTAATTGCTCGTAACTTATAAATTATCACTAAATCTGTAAATTCTTCCCAGATTTAAGACTTTTTGGATATCTCTCCCTGCCCCTCCTTCTCTTTCTCTATCTTTGCAAAAATTTAAGACTGGTTAAGAATCACTGATACTGAAGCATAAAAGTATCAAGAGTATGTATTTTTAGAACTTTTATTATCTTCCATTTGTAAAAGTTCTTCCTATGGGATTTATTTATTTTATTTAAAATAGGTTGAATTTCTTAACTAAAAGAACTTTACATGAGTTTTTAAATGAGCTTTTCTCTGACATTTGGTTCTCATTTTCATCCATCTCCATTGTCCTTTATACCTTTTCTCTCACCCTCAATACCTCATCCCTCTATCATGGTTGCATTAGCATTTGAGAGGGGAATTTTTTTATTGACTATTTTTAAGAGTAATTTTATGTTTACAGAAGAATTGAAAGGAATGTACAGGGATATCCCATAGACTTTTTGCCCCTACACATGCATAGCCTTCCCTATCATCACCATCCCACCTTCATGGTACATTTGTTATAAATGATGAAAATAAATTAATGCATTATAATCACCCAAAGTCCATAGTTACCATTAGGGCTTACTTTTGCTCTTATACATTCTGCAGGTTTGGACAAATGTTTAATGATATGTATC
Source organism: Capra hircus (assembly GCF_001704415.2). Lineage (NCBI taxonomy): Eukaryota > Metazoa > Chordata > Mammalia > Artiodactyla > Bovidae > Capra > Capra hircus. The sequence continues at coordinate 99,448,359 of NC_030811.1, read as the reverse complement.
CATCATTTCAGAGGTAAGGATTTTTTAAAGACTGTACATTATACTAGTCTATTTTATTTTTCTAGCTTTGTTTTCCTGCTGTGCATAAGAGCAGAGAAAGGAGACAGAATTACAGACAAGTTAGTTTGTGGTTTATTACTGACTTCCCCTATAGATGAAGGTGGAAAAAATTTGGAAGAGTTTGAGAATGATATATGTGTGTGTGTGTGTGTGTGTGTGTTGAAATGATCTATTGTCCTTTCATGCTCAAGAATTCTTGTACTCCTAGATAGTAGATAATTTAGATTAATTGTATTTCTCGTCCATTCCAATATGATTCTATTTGGGTAGCATCTGGGAAGTACTGCACATGAGTGGGTGATTTACAACTTCTGTTTTTTCAATTTAGAACTAAGTTATCATCTACCAACTGTCAGGAGAAAACATGCCAGAAAAGATAGGTTTTATATTTCTCCACCTGGCTGGCTTACCCAGTTGATCATTATAAAAGGAATAAATAGTGAGAAACTCACAGAGATAGAGGACAGAAGACACAAACATCTACAAAAGGCATTGAAATTTTTTTCTTTTAATTTATATATATTAATTGGATGCTAATTACTTCATAATATTGTGGTGGTTTTTGCCATACATTCACATGAATCAGCCATGGGTGTACATGTGTTCCCCATCCTGACCCTCCATCCCACCTCCCTCCCAATCCCATCCCTCAGGGTCATGGTCATCCCAGTGCACCAGCCCTGAGCACCCTGCCTCATGTATTGAACTTGGACTGGTAAACTGTTTCGCATATGATAATATACATGTTTCAATGCTATTCTCTCAAATCATCCCACCCTTGCCTTCTCCCACAGAGTCTAAAAGTCTGTTCTTTACATCTGTGTCTCTTTTGCTGTCTCGCATTTTGGGTCATTACCATCTTTCTAAATTTCATATATATGCGTTAATATACTGTACTGGTGTGTTTTCTTTCTGACTTACTTCGCTCTGTATAATAGGCTCCAGTTTCATCCATCTCATTAGAACTGATTCAAATGCATTCATTTTAATGGCTGAGTAATATTCCATTGTGTATATGTACCACAGCTTTCTTACCATTCATCTGCTGATGGACATTTGATTGCTTCCATGTCCTGGCTATTGTAACAGTGCTGTGATGAACATTGGGGTACACGTGTCTCTTTCAATTCTGTCTTCCTCGGTGTGTATGCCCAGCAGTTGGATTGCTGGGTCGTATGGCAATCCTATTTCCAGTTTTTAAAGGAATCTCCAGACTGTTCTCCATAGTGGCTGTACTAGTTTGCATTCCCACCAGCAGTGTAAGAGGGTTCCCTTTTCTCTCCAGCATTTATTGTTTGTAGACTTCTTGATAGCAGCCATTCTGACTAGCATAAGATGGTACCTTATCGTGGTTTTGATTTGTATTTCTCTGATAATAAGTGATCTTGAGCATCTTTTCATGTGTTTGTTAGCCATCTGTGTGTCTTCTTTGGAGAAATGTCTGTTTTTCTTTGGCCCATTTTTTGATTGGGTCACTTTTTTTTCTGGAATTGAGCTGCAGGAGTTGCTTGTATATTTTTGAGACTAATTCTTTGTCAGTTGCTTCATTTGCTATTATTTTCTCCCATTCTGAAGGCTGTCTTTTCACCTTGCTTATAGTTTCCTTTGCTGTGCCAAAGCTTTTAAGTTTAATTAGGTCCCATTTGTTTATTTTTGCTTTTATTTCCGTTACTCTGGGAGGTGGGTCATAGAGGATCCTGCTATGATTTACGTCAGAGAGTGTTTTGCCTATGTTTCCACTAGAAGGTTTATAGTTTCTAGTCTTACATTTAGATCTTTAATCCATTTTGAGTTTATTTTTGTGTATGGTTGTTAGAAAGTGTTCTAGTTTCATTCTTTTACCAGTTATCCCAGCACCACTTGTTAGAGATTGTCTTTTCTCCATTGTATATTCTTACCTCCTTTGTCAAAGATAAGGTGTCCATAGGTGTGTGGATTTATCTCTGGGCTTTCTATTTTGTTCCATTGATCTCTGTTTCTGTCTTTGTGCCAGTACCATACTGTCTTGATGACTGTAGCTTTGTAGTATAATCTGAGGTCAGGCAGGTTGATTCCTCCAGTTCCATTCTTCTTTCTCAAGATTGCTTTTGCTATTTGAGGCTTTTTATATTTCTATATAAATTGTGAAATTATTTGTTCCAGTTCTCTGAAAAATACCTTTGGTAGCTTGATAGGGATTGCATTGAATCTGTAGATTGCTTTGGGTAGTATACTCATTTTCACTATATTGATTCTTCCAATCCATGAACATGGTATATTTCTTCACCTATTTGTCTCATCTTTGATTTCTTTCATCAGTGTTTTACAGTTTTCTATATATAGGTCTTTTGTTTCTTAGGTAGCTTTATTCCTAAGTGTTTTATTCTTTTTGTTGTAATGCTGAATGGAATTGTTTCCTTAATTTCTCTTTCTGTTTTCTCATTGTTAGTGTATAGGAATGCAAGGGGTTTCTGTGTGTTAATTTTATATCCTGCAACTTTAGTATATTCATTGATTAGCTCTGGTAATTTTATGGTGGAGTCTTTAGGATTTTCTATGCAGAGGATCATGTCATCTGCAAACAGTGAGAGTTTTACTTCTTCTTTTCCAATCTGGATTCCTTTTATTTATTTTTCTGCTCTGGTTGCTGCGGCCAAAACTTTCAAAACTATGTTGAATAGTAGTGGTGAGAGTGGGCACCCTTTTCTTGTTCCTGACTTTAGGGGAAATGCTTTCAATTTTTCACCATGAGGATAATGTTTGCTGTGGGTTTGTCATATATAGCTTTTATTATGTTGAGGTATGTTCCTTCTATTCCTGCTTTCTGGAGGTTTTTTTTTTTTTAATCATAAATGGATGTTGAATTTTGTCAAAGGCTTTCTCTGCATCTATTGAGATAATCATATTTTTTTTCTTTCAATTTGTTAATGTGAGTATCACATTGATTGATTTGCAAATATTGAAGAATCCTTGCATCCGTGGAATAAAGCCTACTTGGTCATGATGTATGATCTTTTTAATATGTTGTTGGATTCTGATTGTTAGAATTTTGTTAAGGATTTTTGCATGTTTATCAGTGATATTGGCCTGTAGTTTTCTTTTTTTGTATGTGGCATCTTTGTCAGGTTTTGGTATTAGGGTGGTGGTGGCCTCATAGAATAAGTTTGGACGTTTACCTTCCTCTGCAATTTTCTGAAGAGTTTGAGTAGGATAGGTGTTAGCTCTTCTCTAAATTTTTGGTAGAATTCAGCTGTGAAGCCATCTAGTCCTGGGCTTTTGTTTGTTGGAAGATTTCTGATTACAGTTTCGATTTCTGTGCTTGTGATGGGTCTGTTAAGATTTTCTATTTCTTCCTGGTTCAGTTTTGGAAAGTTATACTTTTCTGAGAATTTGTCCATTTCTTCCAGGTTGTCCATTTTATTGGCATATAGTTGCTGATAGTAGTCTTTTATGTTCCTTTGTATTTCTGTGTTGTCTGTTGTGATCTCTCCATTTTCATTTCTAGTTTTGTTGATTTGATTCTTCTCCCTTTTTTTCTTGATGAATCTGGCCAATGGTTTGATTGTTTTATTTATCCTTTCAAAGAACCAGCTTTTAGCTTTGTTGATTTTTACTATGGTCTCCTTTCTTTTTCATTTATTTCTGCCCTAATTTTTATGATTTCTTTCCTTCTGCTAACCATGTGATTCTTCATTTCTTCTTTTTCTAGTTGCTTTAGGTGTAGAGTTAGGTGATTTATTTGATTTTTCTCCTGTTTCTTGAGATAGGCTTGTATTCCTATGAACCTTCTTCTTAGCACTGCTTTTACTGAATCCCATAGATTTGGGGTTATTATGTTTTCATTTTCTTTCATTTCTATGCATATTTTGATTTATTCTGTGATATATTGGTTATTCATAAGTGTGTTGTTTAGCCTCCATATGTTTGTATTTTTAATAATTTTTTTTCTTGTAGTTGACATCTAATCTTACCACATTGTGATCAGAAAAGATGCTTGAGATAATTTCAATTTTTTTTTGAGTTTACCAAGGCTAGATTTATGGCCCAGGATGTGATCTATCCTGGAGAAGGTTCCGTGTGCTCTTGAGAAAAAGGTGAATTTCATTGTTTTGGGGTAAAATGTCCTATAGTTATCAGTTAGGTCTAATTGGTCCATTGTATCATTTAAAGTTTGTATTTCCTTGCTAACATTCTGCTTAGTTGATCTATCCATAGTTGTGAGTGGGGTATTAAAGTCTCCCACTATTATTGTGTTATTGTTAATTTCCCCTTTCATACTCATTAGCATTTGCCTTACATATTGCAGTGCTCCTATGTTGGGTGCATATGTATTTACAATTGTTAATTCTTCTTTTTGAATTGATCCTTTGAACATTATGTAATGTCCTTCTTTGTCTCTTTTCATGGTCTTTATTTCAAAGTCTATTTTATCTGATATGAGTATTGCTACTCCGGCTTTCTTTTGGTCTCCATTTCTGTGAAATATCTTTTTCCAGCCCTTCACTTTCAATCTGTATGTGTCCCTTGTTTTGAGGGGGATTTCTTATAGACAACATATATTGGGGTCTTGTTTTTGTATCCATTCAGCCGGTCTTTGTCTTTTGGTTGGGACATTCAACTTATTTACATTTAAGGTAATTATTGATAAATATGATCCCATTGCCTTTTACTTTGTTGTTTTGGGTTCCAGTTTATAAACCTTTTCTGTGTTTTCTGTCTAGAGAAGATCCTGTAGCATTTGTTGAAGACCTGGTTTGGTGGTGCTGAATTCTCAGCTTTCGCTTGTCTGTAAAGCTTTTGATTTCTCCTTCATATTTGAATAAGATCCTTGCTGGGTACAGTAATCTGGGCTGTAGGTTATTTTCTTTCATCACTTTAAGTATGTCCTGCCATTCCCTTCTGGCCTGGAGAGTCTCTATTGAAAGATCAGCTGTTATTCTTATGGGAATCCCCTTGTATGTTTGTTGTTTTTCCCCTTGCTGCTTTTAATATTTGTTCTTTGTGTTTGATCTTTGTTAATTTAATTAGGATATGTCTTGGGGTGTTTCACCTTGGGTTTATCCTTTTGGGGACTCTCTAGGTTTCTTGGACTTGGGTGATTATTTCCTTCCCCATTTTAGGGAAGTTTTCAACTATTATCTCCTCAAATATTTTCTCATGGTCTTTCTTTTTGTCTTCTTCTTCTGGGACTCCTATGATTCAAATGTTGGGGCATTTAACATTGTCCCAGAGGTCTCTGAGGCTGTCCTCATTTCTTTTAATTCTTTTTTCCTCTCTGCTTCATTTATTTCCACCATTCTATCTTCTACCTCACTTATCCTATTTTCTGCCTCATTTGTTCTACTGTTGGTTCCCTCCAGAGTGCTTTTGATCTCAGTTATTGAATTGTTCATTATTGATTGACTCTTTTTTATTTCTTCTAGGTCCTTGTTAAACTTTTCTTGCATCTTTTCAATCCTTGTCTCCAGACTCTTTATCTGTAACTCAATTTTGTTTTCAAGATTTTCAATCGTTTTTACTATCATTATTCTGAATTCTTTTTCAGGTAGACTCCCTGTCTCCTCTCTTGTTTGGTTTGGTGGGCTTTTATCATGTTCCTTTACCTGCTGATTATTTCTCTGCCTTTTCATCTTATTTAGGTTGCTGTATTTGGGGTGGCCTTTCTGTATGCTGAAAGTTTGTGGTTCCTCTTTATTGTGGAGGTTCTTCCCTGTGGATGGAGTTGGACAAGTAGCTTGTCAAGGTTTCCTCATTAGGGAAGCTTGCACTGGTGTTCTGGTGGATGGAGCTGGATCTTTTCTCTCTGGAGTGCAATGACGTGTCCAGTAGTGAATTTTGAGGTGTATATGGGTTTGGTATGACTTTTTGCCACCTGTATTTTAATGCTCAGGGTTATGTTCCTGCCTTGTTGGAAAATTAGCTTGGTATGTCTTGCTCTGAAACATGTTGGCTCTTGAGTGGAGCTTGGTTTCAGTGTAGGTATGGAGGGTTTTGAATGAGCTCTTGTCAATTAATGTACACTAGAGTCAGGAGTTTTCTGTTGTTCTCAAGTTTTGTATTTAAGCCTCCTGCCTCTGGCTTTCAGTCTTATTCTCACAATAGCCTCAAGACTTTTCCAACCATGCAGCACCAATGATTAAACATCTAGGTTAATGGTGAAAAGATTCTCCACTGTGAGCGACACCCAGAGAGGTTCACAAAGTTACATGAAGAAGAGAAGAGGGAGGAAGGACATAGAGATGACCAGGAGGAGAAGAGGGGGGAGTCAGAAGGAGAGAGACCAGTCTATGCAGTAATCAGTTCCCTAAGTGTTCTCCACAGCCTGGAATACCCAAAGAGATTCAAAGAGTTAAGTAGAGAAGAGAAGGGGGAAGGAGGAGATAGAGGGAAGAGACCTGGGGGAGAAAAATGGAGAGTCAAAAGGGGAGAGAGCAATCAAGCCAGTAATCACATTCCTAGGTAAAAATGGGTACTGAAGATTGGATTCTTAACAGTACAAAATTGATAACCAATACCAAAAAGCAAAGATTAAAAATCTAGAGTAGAGGTTAGACTCTCAAAAATACAATATTAAAAAAAAAAAAAACAAAATCGCAAAAATTATAAAAAATATATATTTGAAATTTGCTTTAAAAATAGGGTCTTTTTTGGAAGGTAATAGCAAATTTTAAAAATGAAAATTAAAGGAGTAATAAAGAACTTAAAAATAAAAAATAAAAAAATGATAATAGTAAAATATATCTAGGAATTTCTCTGAAGCTGTTGAGGGCAGTGTGGGGTCAGTTCAGTTTCAGATATTTCCTTGTTCCAGCTTATACTTCTTCTCAAGGTCTATAGGCCCCTTCCAATGTAGTCAATGCTAACTACAGGGTTTTAATTTGTTGCACTTGTCACTTCCAAAGCGGTTCCCTCTTCTTTGTTTATTTTAGCTTCCTCTGTTTGCAAGTCTCTTCAGCATTTAATTTCTGCCTTGGCATAAGAGAGTGAAAGTGGTCATTAATTTAGGCTCACTTGTTCAATTGTGCCGTGGGGAGGGAGGAACATTGCAAACTAATATCTCTAGCTTGTGTGGGGAGTTCTCCCAGGGTCTGGGCCACATTAGGTTTGCCCCTGCTCATGGTGTGTGTGCTTTCCCCGTCTACACTGCTGAGGCTTCAGGTTGCTCTGCAGGGGGACTGTTTAAAGCAGGCCCTGGGTTGCGTGCACATCCCAGGTCTAAGCCATTCAGGTTCAGGTTCTTGGGTACTCCACAAAGGTACAGACTCAGTTGGGCCTATGTTTTGTGCTCTTCCTGACTCAGGGATTGACTCTACATCTCCTGCTTTGGCAGGTAGATTCTTTATCACTGAGTCACCAGGGAGGCCATAATTGATTTAGTCACGTTTATATTTCATTTGTAGTTGAGAAAAAAAAAAAAAACTCAGAAAATGCATTCAATTTGGCAAATCTTTTTGAGGTTTCTAAATTGCGTTGCTATTGTTATTACATGTAAGGATTGGTTACTGTATTAAGAATAGGAGCATGCCATCAGAGGATTAACATGATTGCTAGATACAGAGAGAAACCCAGAAAAAGTTGGACAGCTTGAAACTGTAAAGGACTTCATAAGCATTAATTCATTCATTCATTTTTACATGCAAGTACTCACATATGCGTGCACTTACACATTACAGATTTATTAAGTGTGTCAGTTTACAGTGCTTACACAAGTGGATAAGAATAGTCAATATACTTTCCTTTAGTGTCATATTCAAGTAATAAGCATAGATATGAGGACAAACTGCCATAGAATATACCAAGTATAATGAAAGAACTGTGTATAAAATATACAAGTAGCTTAGAAGAGAAGTGGTTAACTGTGTTTTCAGGGGTAGCGAGTAGGGTATGGGGTTTCTCTTAGGCAATAATGGTTATGCTGAGTTTTGAAAATGAGCATGAATTTCCAGGTATTGTGGAAAGCTGGGTAGAAAGGTCATTCCAGGAAGAGACCACAGCACAAGGAGAGGAATAGAGCAGGATGTGTTTGCTGATCTATAGTCGGTTTGCTAGGGCAGAACCAAAAGTTAGTTGTTGGAGCGGTGGGAGATGTCTAGTTAGGTAAAAAAATCACATCAAGCTGAACGTTTCATCTCAAAGAATTTGGAATCTTAAAGGGATTTGCTACAGGGGAGAAAAATTTATCACCCTCAAAATATCTCTTTGGCATGTGGATTATTAATAATTCAAGCTGAAAAAAAAATCAAGGGCTAAGAGATTCAGGAGAAACTTTGATCTTTCCCCTTAACTGCTTTAAAAATGTAGATGTAGACCTGGAATAGTGTCTCCCTCACCATAGGAAACTACCGTATGAACTAGGTGTGTAGACAGGGAGGAGCTTGTTAAAATTCCTCTCTGTCCTATTGTCTCTGCTGACCCAGCAAACATTTGTTTACAAAACCTTTGTTTACCAAAATTCCCACACTCATGTGAATTGCCATCCTCCTCTTCATCATCCCAAACCACTACCCCTAACATATGCTTTTGTCTTCAGCTGAAGGCAGTATTCAAAGTGAGAGTTTCTGTAATTTGGTGAGCTGCTCAATTTTGCTGGGTCTCTCCCTTGTATACTATTAAACATTTATTTGATTTTCTCCTATTAGTCTCTTTCATGTCAGTTTAATTCTAGACTAGCTGGAAGAACTTAGAAAGGTAGAAGAAAATTTCTTCCTCCTCAACAATGCAAAATAGGGAATCAGTACAAATCTTAGCTCCAGGTGGAAGACATGACCAGACTTATGCTATAGATTGGTAGCAGTATTGAGATATTTTGGAGAGGGGGACAGTGAGGTTAGAGATAGGGAAATTAGTTAGAAGGTTGCTGCAATAGTCTCATTGGAAGATAAATGAGATCTTAAATAATGGAAATTTTATATGCAGTAGAGTGTTTTTTCTGTTTTTAGAGTCAATTAAGATTTGGATGTAGGAGATGAAAAGGAGGAAGCTAAGGCAAGTCCTTGACTTCTGATTATGATTTTTTGAGTATATGATGTTGACATTGGACAAAATGTAGTAAGAAAGAAAAAAGAAAAAAACAACAGCACAAGTTTTGGTGGTAGGGGATAATGAGTATAATTTTACATGTGTTGAGTTTGAGGTACCCATAGAACATCAAGGAGAAGATACATTATTAAGTGCAGTTTGAAGATCAAAAGATAGCATCTGGTTTTGAAATATAGATTTTTATATTTTTATTTCATAAGTTATTAAATCCAGAAAACTGTTATTCAGTATTTGAGTTTCATCAATTCCATTCATGGGGTTCTATGTATAATTGTTCTAGAAATTCTGAGGAACTCTAGTCCTATTTCTGCACAGTGGGAGAAACAAATGAAGTTAGGCACTCAGCCTGATGATTTTATCAAGAAAGTTTTAGCAGGATCTTGGCTTCCCTGGTGGCTCAGAGGTTAAAGCATCTGCCTCTAATGCAGGATACCTGGGTTCGATCCCTGGGTCAGGAAGATCCTCTGGAGAAGGAAATGGCAACCCACTCCAGTATTCTTGCCTGGAGAATCCCATGGATGGAGGAGCCTGGTGGGCTACAGTCCATGGGGTCGCAAAGAGTCGGACACGACTGAGCGACTTAACTAACTAACAAAGCATGCATTAAAGTTTTTACTCTTTCTAGAATGGCTACCCACTCCAGTATTCTGGCCTAGAGAAGTCCATGGACTATACTCACAAAGAGTCAGACACAACTGAGCAACTTTCACACACAGATCAGTTCCAAGTGTCTGGATATTGTCAGCCATGAAGATCCACTTAGACCACACCTTGTCTATATAGAGGAGAAAATCCTTTTTCTCAGTTGATAGCTTCTCAGTTTTTTCTTTCTTTTTTTTCCCCATCCCTTTCACCTTTTAAGTATTGAGAAATCCTTAGGAACAGACTTTTCTGAATTTAAGTTACAGGATCCAGTTGTATTTCTCTCTGAAGAGCAAATGGATAATAAAGGAATTGTATCTTTTCTACTCCTATTTTCATGTAAGCTTCTGCTCAAGTCTGCTATGCAAAACACTAGGCAAATGTTTAAAGGGGGTCAAAGTTAATCTTTTCTTAGTAAAAATATTTATTTACTTATCTTTTTATTTGTTTGGCTGTGCTGGGATTTGTTGCTGCATATGGGATCTAGTTCCCTGATGAGGGATTGAACTAGGTGTCCTGCGTCGGAAGTGCAGAATCTTAGCCACTGGACCATCAGGGAAGTCCTCAAAGTCAATCTTGACAAATAAAGCTCCAGCCTCTGCCACACCGCTCCACACACAGAGTTTCTTGGATCTGGGTTCAAAATTTTGAACAGTTTTTTTTCTCTTCTTTTAAAATCTTTTGTCTGCCAGGGAATTCTAGCGACACAAGCAAACAATTGAGAGACATATGATTATTGTACAAGTGTACAACTCTCAGAGACATTGAGGGTTTGGATTCAGGCCATGGCAATCAGTGAATATCACAATAAAGTGAGTCACATGAAATTTTCATTTGTCAATGCGTATAGAAGTTAAGTTTACAATATACTGAAGTCTGTTAAGTGTGCAATAGCATTGTGTCTAAAAAAACAATGTATAGACCTGAATTGAAAATGCTTTATTGCTTAAAAGAAAGCTAATGATCATCTGAGCCTTCAGAGTAGTAACCTTTTTGCTGGTGGAGGGTCTTGCTTTGATATTGATGGCTGCTGATGGGTCAAGGTGGTGGTTGCTAAAGGTTGTTATGGCTGAGACAAATTCTTAAAATAAGACAAGGAAGTTTGCCGCAGAATGAGTCAATTTCCTCAAACTCTCACCACTTTATTAAGTTTGTATAACATTCTAAATTCTTTGTTGTCATTTCAACAATCTTAGGATCTTCACCAGGAATACATTCCATATCAAGAAAACACTTTCTTTGCTCATCCATAAGAAGCCATTCCGTATCTGTTTTAGTTTATCATGAGATTTTACCAATCACATCTTCTAGTTCTAGTTCTTTCGCTCTTTGTACCACAAAGCTACAATTACTTCCTGCACTGAAGTCTTGAACATCTCAAGTTCAATCCATTAGGGCTGGAATCAATGTTTTGTAAATTCCTGTTGATGTTGCTATTTTGACCTCTTCTCTTGACTCATTCATATTCTTAATGGCATCTAGCATGGGGACTTCCAGAAGGTTTTCAATTGACTTTGCCAAAATCCACCAGAGGAATCACTATTTACTGCAGCTATAGTCTTCTGAAATGTATTTCTAAAAGAGTAGGTCTTGAAAGTCAAAATTGTTCTTTGATCTCTGGGTTGCAAAATGGATGTTGTGTTCGCAGGTGTGAAAACAACATGAATCTTATGCACATCTGCATGAGAGCTCTTGGGTGACAAGCTGCACTATCAATGAACAGTAACACTTTGAAAGAATTATTTTTTTTTCTGGGTAGTGGATCTCCACAGTGGGCTTAAAATATTCAGTAAATTGTGTTATAAATAAATGTGCTGTCATCCAGATTTTGTTTTCATCCAAGCCTTCCATTCATAGATCATAAGCAGAGTAGATATAGCATAATTTTTAAGGGCCCTGGGGTTTTCAGAAGCATTAAATTCAACTGCATTAGCCTCTAATGAGAGAGTCAACCTGTTCTTTGAAGTTGTAAAGCCAAGCATTGACTTCTCCTCTCTAGCATGATAGTCCTAAATGGCATCTTCTTCCAATATAAGATTGTTTCATCTATATTGGAAATCTCTCACTCAGTGTAGCTACTTTCATTGAGCTTTCTTAACTAGATCTTCTAGATAACTTGCTGCAGTTTCTACAACAGCATTTGCTGCTTCACTTTGTATTTCAGTGTTATGGAGATGGCTTCCTTCCTCAAAACTCAGGAACAAACCTCTGCTAGTGTCCTTTTTTCTAGTTTCCTTTTCTCTCTTGGGCTTCTTAGAATTGAAGAAGAAGTAGGATCCTAGTCTGGATTTGGCTTTGGCTTAAGAGAATTTTGTAACTGGCTTGATTATCTATCCAGACTATTAAATTTTTCTCCATATCAGAGATAAGGCTGTTTCATTTGCTTATCATTCATGTGCTCACTGGACCAGCACTTTTAATTTCCTTCAAGATCTTTCTTTGCATTCACAACTTGGCTGACTGGTGCTGGAGGCCAGCTTTTGGCCTATTTTGGCTTTTAACTTGCCTTCCCCAATAAATTTAATCATTTCAAGCGTTTAACTTAAAGTGAGAGACTTATGATTCTTCCTTTCACTTGAATACTTCGAGGTCATTGTAGGGTTATTAATTGATCTAATTTCAGTATAGTTCAGCGAACAGGGAGACCAGAGGAGAGGGATATAGGTGGAGGAATACTTGGTTGATGAAGAAGTCAAAACACTCATGGTATGGTATTTATTGGTGAAGTCTGCCATTTTATATGAGTGTGGTTTGTGGCACATCCAGACAATTACAACTGTTACATCAAGCATCACTGCTGCTGCTAAGTACTTCAGTCGTGTCCGACTCTGTGAGACCCCATAGACAGCAGCCCACCAGGCTCTGCCGTCCCTGGGATTCTCAAACATCACAGATCTCTACAATTAATAATAATGAAAAAACTCTGAAATATTGTGAGGATTTCCAGAATATGACACAGAGACATGGAGTGAGCAAGTGCTACTGGAAACATGACACACACAGTCTTGCTCCACTCAGGGTTGCCACAAAACTTCAATTATTAAAAGCTAAAAAAGCAGTATCTGCAAAGTGCAATAAAGTAAAGCACAATAAAATGAGATATATTGTACTCAATCTACATTGTTCCAACCTCTTTGATTTTCGTGGAGGTCAGGATTAGATTTCTTCATTTAAATGATTTAGAAACCACTTGCAACCAATATCCACAAATACCAAGACCACAGTTCCTTCCATCTCCATCACCACTTCTTCCCTCCACTTCATACATCATTGGACATAGAGGCTGCAATCCCATTTGGCATAAGACTGCTCTGTTGGTGCCAAGAGCAGCTCATTCCTCAAGCTCCTTTACTATTCCCCAACTTTCCCTAGATTCCTTTCAGTTTTTGTAATAGTACAGTTTTTATTTTCATTTGCAAATTTTCAAAACATTTGCCTATGCTTCTCATGCACAGACTGGTAATAGATTGGGTTTGCATATTTTGTGATGTGATCTCAGAAGCCAGCTGTTCACTAGATTGTTTAAGAAAAAAAGAAAAACTCTTAAGCATATTTTCTGGAAACAATTGAAGCTCTCTCAGGATTTCTCTGATAGTATTAACCCAACCAGGCTCCTCAGTCCATGGAATTTTCCAGGCAAGAGTACTGGAGTGGGTTGCCATTTCCTTCTCCAGAGGATCTTCCCAACCCAGGGATAGAACCCAGGTCTCCCACACTGCAGGCAGACGCTTTACCATCTTAGCCACCAGGGAAGCCCTTAGTACTACATAGTATCTTGTAATATTACAAATGTGATCTTCAGATCATTAGTATCAGCATTAACTCTGAAATATTTATGGGTACAATCTCAGATCCTAATCCAGGACCACTGAATCAGAATCTGTATTTTAATCAGATTCTTGGATTCTGTGTATGCACATTAAAGCTTGAGAAGCACTGCTGTGGTGTGCCTTTTGCTAGTGGTGTTTATCACCCTTTCTACTGTTTTCTCTTCTCCTTTTGCTCTGAGCAAGTTCTTCCTTCTCTTCTCCACCTTTTAGTAACCAGAAGATGCTAGGAGGGAGTGTCCGTGATTGAACATCCAGATCTTGAATGGCTTCATTCAAACTAAGAAGCCTGTTTTCTTTACTCCTTTATAATATGGCCTTTAGTCTTGAATATAAGCCAGCTTTTTTCCAGTCATCTGCAAAGTGGTCAAGGAGGTTTACCTACACAGCCCTCTGCTTCTCACCTTTCCTTGTTGCCTACTGGAGCATTTCATGACTGTCATTCACCTTGAGGTTATAAACAGTCTCAAATACTAAGTGTGAGAGATTTCCCTCTTATGTCTTGTTTTGTGCTTTTTAAATGCATCTTGAGCAAATTCTAGCAGCCTATATATATGTTTTGTAATTTTTCAGAGCTTCTTGGCTCAACTATCCCCTGGAATCTGAGCTGTAATAGTCCACCCCAGCAATGACCACAGATGACCGACAACTCATTAACCAAAGGGTTCTTGTCCTCTGAGACCAATGTCATCTTGAGTATTTAGTTTTTCTTATCACTTCTGGACTTGGGTAACAATATATTGTGGAAGAGCATGGACTTGTCTTCCACCTGAATGCCAAAGGGGCTGGATGATGTGGTCCGAAACTATGAGGGAATTAAATCCAACTAGGGGAAATTTTGACCATTTGAAGACAGGAGATAAAAGGAAACTGGGTGGATAAATTAGTCTTCTCCCTTTAATGGAATTCTTCAAGGCAGGATATCTCCATTCACCCTTTTTCATAGATTTGTTACATAGATAGGCATGTGCACTTGATAGAATTCTCAAGAAGTAGAACTCTGTGCATTCACACAGCACATTGTTTCATTTCCTTATTCTCTGCTTTGTTTTCTTAGAATTCCACCTCCAAATAAATTAGTGGTAGTTAATCCTTGCCTCAGAATCTGTTTTCTAGGAAACCAGAGAGGTTCTAGGAAGAAAACTCTTAGGATAAGCTAGAAGGAGGCCTGCGCATCTGTGTAAAACACATAAGGACCCCTTTCCTGGTGAGAGTGGTGGGACGTCAACTTCTGGCATGCAGTGACGTCATAATTACATCAAACTTTAACTTGTGATTAATTGGGAAGAAGAGTAGTTAGAAGGAAAGACTTTAGACATCAAGTACCTGTGGCCCTAGATTATTATGGGACAGTGATAATTTTAAGGCTAATAAAGTAGGTTAAATACTTTTAATGATGCAGGAGACTTCGAAAGGAAAATGATAGGTATGCTGCGGTTAATTGTGAAAGTAGAGGTCATGTTCTAAGGCCAGAGGGCCTCTGTGGCAGCTGTAAAAGAGATTTTTATTTCCTGCAGCCATAGGACACACTTGCTAAACTTCAGGCCTAGGATTTGATTATATACAGAAACAGGGATTAAATTCCTAGCCCCGATAGATCTTCTGTCAAAGAAAAGGTTCGAATGGAGAAGGGGTAAAATTATGAAACATGTACAGTGACACTTGGCTGGGCCAGTTTGAGCGTCTTGAACCCTAACTCAATCTCCCAGAACTTTCTGTCTGACCAAAAATGTTCTCTCCTCGCTGCCAGAAAAAAAATTTTTTGGTAAGTTTATACTTCCTAATATGGTGCCTGATTTCCACAAGATACATTACCGCAACCGTTCATTGCTCCTAGGCATAGAACATAAAGCAAATCTTAGAACATCCTGGACAGGGAGGTTATAAACTTTTTGCTAGTAAAAAATAGCCTAGACTTCAAAGGAATTGCAGTAACCATTTAATATGCAATGATGGGATCTTGGGGAACAATGTAGAAATGTATTTTGATTGTGTTAGCCTGGGGAAGGGGTGAAATAAGACTCCACGAGGAAGGATCTGTTGTTATAAGGACATATTGGATTTAATTTTTTTTAATTTATTTATTTTTAATTGAAGGATAATTGCTTTATAGTATTGTGTTGATTTCTCCCAAACATCAACATGATTGATTTGTTCTTAGTTGTTTTTTCAGTTGCTAAGTTATGTCCAACTCTTTTTCAACCCCATGGGATGAAGCCTTCCAGGTTGCTCTATCTGTGGGATTTTCCAGGCAAGAATACTGGAGTGGGTTGCCATTCCCTTCTCCAGGGGGATTTAATATTTTAGCAAGACCACCTGGAGCTGGGCATCTGGGCTCACATAATGTGGTAACTAGGCTTTTAATGTTCTGTTGATGAGTAGCACGTTCTGAGAACTATTTGAACTTTTGATAGTAATGGTCACAAGTAAGGGGATGAATGAGTTCTAGTTTTGAGAGTCAATCTATGGAAATTGCTCTAGTTAAAGATTAAGCTTGAGAAAGCTATTTAATAAACTGACCTTGATATACCTCTTAAGAAATTAGATTTTTTAAAATACCACAGTTTTAGAGATAGGCTGGCAAAATAATTTTCATGTTTTGAATAAGTTGCAATGAAACCTCATTTGACTGTCTATGTAAACATCATAGAGTCACATAAGGACTGCTCTAATAACTAGGGTGTCTACATTCTCTTTATGGTCACACTATTAGTAAGTAGCTTTCCTAGCATCAGGTATATTTCCATTTTCTGGCTGCATCCCTACACAATCACCTCAAATTGTGCAAAAAGCAGGTGATCAGATAGCACTGATCCTAATCTAAGATTACTAAAGTGGCCCTTGGTAAAGCTGGCTGGGTTACAGAACAAAAGTTAAAGTGTCTTGTGTGTGCTTCTCTGCTTGTTGATTAGATATATATATATATATATATATTTCTAACTGAGGTACCCAATAGGGTACCAAATTACAGTACTCCAAAGTCATCTACTTAAATAAACATCAAACCCAGTGTTTTCCCTGCCTGTCCCATCCTGGCCTTTCAGCCAAGTAATGTCTCACTTAAGACAGCAGTTAACTGCTTTTGTGTTTGCTTTTACTTAGTAGTTTGAGACAAACTCAGACATTTCTCCCTAATTCTGAATGATTCCTTGGCTGCTACTGGATATTGTTTTCCTCAAGATATTTTTATATCATGATTATGATTACTGTCATAATCATCCAAATCTAGATAGTCCAAATATATATCGCATTATTTAACATGCATGGTCCTGTCATCCTAGTCTATATGAACAAATTCAGAAACTTTTACCTTGAAAAAGCAGATGGAGTTCTTGATCCCATTCATTCCATCAGGTTTTCAGACTGCTTAGGCAAATTTGCTTCATCCCTTCCAGCTTTCTTTAAGCTCTGTAGGTTAACAGACACTTTTAAGTAAATTACAGAAAAAACACCTTATTAGCTATGTAATAATTGCAATTTTCAACTGTCTACCATGTGCCCATCAATGTGCTGGGATTTTCCATATAGCCTCCTAACTGTCCATCCAGATAGACATTGTTATCTCCATATTACATAAAGAAAACTGGGACTCATTATGGTTAAAATTAACTTGGTAACATATAAGCCAGTAAATATCAAAGCTTGAAGGAAATAGAGGTTTTTACAGCTATCTAGCTTGAGTGTTGGCAGAGAAGAAGATTGTGCTCTCATCTCCTGTGAGAACTCCAAAATTACGACTGGCTGCTGGACAGCCAGACAGGAGAATGTTGGCTCCCATTAAAAAAAAAAAGATACCCCATGTCCAAGGGAAAAGAAGAAGCCCCAGCTAGATGGTAGGAGGGACAAAATCACATTTAGAATCAAACTCCATACCCGCCAGAATGCTCAGAGGGCTCAAACAAAACCTTGTGCACACCAGGAGACCCCACAGAGACTGAATCAGACTTGCCTTTGAGTGTTTGAGTGCCTCCTGCAGAGGCCTGCTGCAGAGGCAGGGGCTCTGGGTGCAGCAGAACTGGGTATGGCATAAGCCCTCTTGGAGGAGGTCACAACTAACTCCACCTAGAGACACCAGAACTTACACAGGACTGGAGAAACAGAACTTGGAAGCAATAAACAAAACCTTGTGTGCACCAGGACCCAAGAGAAAGGAGCAATGACCCCACAAGAGACTGACCCAGGCTTGCCTGTGAGAGTCCAGGAATCTCTGGTGGAGGCATGGATTGACAGAGGCCTGCTGCAGGGTCAGGGGCACTGAGTGTAGCAGTGCATACAGGGACCTTTTGAAGGAAGTCACCATTGTCTTTATTACCTCCACCACAGTTTGGCCTCAGGTCAAGCAACAGGGAGGGAACACAACCAAGCCCCATCAACAGAAATTTGGATTAAAGAGGTACGGAGCATAGGCCCACCCATCAGAACAAGACCCAGTTTCCCCCTCTGTCAGTCTATCTCATCAGGAAGCTTCTATAAGCCTCTTATCCTTATGGCTCAGAGACCAGACAGAATGAAAACCATAATCACAGAAAACTAATCAAACTGACCACACGGACCACAGTCCTGTCTAACTCAACGAAACTATGAACCTTGCCATGTAGGGCCACCCAAGAAGGACGGGTCATGGTGGGGAGTTCTGACAAAACGCAGTCCACTGGAGAAGGAAATGACAAACTCCTTCAGTATTCTTGCCTTGAGAACCCTGTGAACAGTATGAAAAGGCAAAAAGATAGGACACTGAAAGATGATCTCCCTGTCTGTAGGTGCCCAATATGCTATTGGAGAACAGTGGAGAAATAACTCCAGAAAGAATGAACAGATGGAGCCAAAGCAAAGACAACACTCAGTTGTGTATGTGACTGGTGATGGAAGTATACTCCATGGCTGCAAAGAGCAATATTGCATAGGGACCTGGAATCAAGGTCCATGAATCAAGGTAAATTGGAAGTGGTCAAACAGGAGATGGCAAGAGTGAACATCAACATTTTAGGAATCAGTGAACTAAAATGGACTGAAATTTAACTCAGGTGACCATTATATCTACAACTGTGGGCAAGAATCCCTTAGAGGAATTGGAGTAGCCCTCATAGTCAACAAAAGAATCCAAAACGCAGTACTTGGATGCAATCTCATAAATGACAGAATGATCTCTGTTCGTTTAAAACATTCAGTATCACAGTAATCTAAGTCTATGCCCCAAGCAGTAATGCTGAAGAAGCTGAAGTTGAACTGTTCTAAGAAAACCTACAAGACCTCTAGAACTAACACCCCCAAAAGATATCCTTTTCATTATAGGGGACTGGAATGCAAAAGTAGGAAGTCAAGAAATACCTGGAGTAACAGGCAAATTTGGCCTTGGAGTACAAAATGAAGCAAGGCAAAGGCTAATAGAGTTTTGCCAAGAGAACACATTGGTCATAGCTAACAACCTCTTGCAATAACACAAGAGAAGACTCTACTCATGGACATCAGCAGATGGTCAACACCGAAATCAGATTGATTATATTCTTTGCAGCCAAAGATGAAGAAGCTCTATACAGTCAGCAAAACCAAGACCGGGAGCTGACTGTGGCTCAGATCATGAGCTCTTATTGCCAAATTCAGACTGAAATTGAAGAAAGTAGGGAAAACCATTAGACCATTCAGGTATGACCTAAATCAAATCCCTTAAGATTATACAGTGGAAGTTTCAAATAGTGCATGAAGAATTATGGACGGAGGTTTGTGACATTGTACAGGAGGTAGTGATCAATGCCATCCCGAAGAAAGAAAAATGCAAAAAAAAGCAAAATGGTTGTCTGAGGAGGGCTTACAAATAGCTGAGAAAAGAAGAGAAGCAAAACACAAAGGAGAAAAGGAAAGATATACCCATTTGAATGCAGAGTTCCAAAGAATAGCAAGGAGAGAAATAGAGGAAAACAATAGAATGGGAAAGACTAGAGATCTCTTCAAGAAAATTAGAGATACCAAGGGAAATTTTCATGCAATGATAGGCACAATAAAGGACAGAAATGTCATGGACCTAACAGAAGCAGAAGATATTAAGAAGAGGTGGGAATAATACACAGAAGAACTATACAAAAACGATCTTCATGACCCAGATAACCATGATGGTGTGATCACTCACCTAGAGCCAGACATCCTGGAATGTGAAGTCAAGTGGGCCTTAGAAAGAATCACTATGAACAAAACTAGTGGAGGTGATGGAATTCCAGTTGAGTTATTTCAAATATTAAAAGATGATGCTGTGAAAGTGCTACACTCAATATGCCAGCAAATCAGGAAAACTCATCAGTGGCCATAGGACTGGAAAAGGTCAGTTTTCATTCCAATCCCAAAGAAAGGCAATGCCAAAGAATGCTCAAACTATCATACAATTTCACCCATCTCACATGCTAGCAAAGTAATGCTCAAAATTCAGCAAGCTAGGCTTCAACAGTATGTGAACTGTAAACTTCCAAATGTTCATGCTGGATTTAGAAAAGGCAGAGGAACCAGAGATCAAATTGCCAACATCTGTTGGATCATCAAGAAAGAAAGAGTTCCAGAAAAACATCTACTTCTGCCCACCTGACCTGCCTCCTGAGAAATCTGTATGCAGGTCAAGAAACAACAGTTACAACTGGACATGGAACAACAGACTGATTCCAAATTGGGAAAGGGGTACATCAAGGCTGTATATTGTCACTCTGCTTATTTAACATATGCAGAGTACAGCATGTGAAATGCTGGGCTGGATGAAGTACAAGCTGGAATCAAGATTGCCAGGAGATATATCAATAACCTCAGATATGCAGATGACATGACCCTTTTCGCAGAAAGTAAAGAACTAAAGAGCCTCTTGATGAAAGTGAAAGATGAGAGTGAAAAAGCTGACTTAAAACTCAACATTAAGAAAACTAAGATAATGACATCTGGTCCCATCACTTCATGGCAAATAGATGGGGAAACAGTGGAAACAGTGACAGACTTTATTTTTTTGGGCTCCCAAATCACTGCAGATTGTGACTTCAGCCATGAAATTAAAAGACACTTGGTCCTTGGAAGAAAGGATATGACCAACCTAGACAGCATATTAGTAAGCAGAGACATTACTTTGCCAACAAAGGTCCATCTAGTCAAAGCTATGGTTTTTCCAGTAGTCATGTACGCATGTGAGAGTTGGACTATAAAGAAAACTGATCACTGAAGAATTGATGCATTTGGACTGTGGTGTTGGAGAAGACTCTTGAGAGTCCCTTGGACTGCAAGGAGATCCAACCAGTAAAATCCTAAGGGAAATTAGTCCTGAATATTCATTGGTAGGACTGATGCTGAAGTTGAATCTCCCATACTTGGCCTTCTGAGGCAAAGAACTCACTGGAAAAGACCCTGATGCTGGGAAAGATTGAAGGCAGGAGGAGAAGGGGACAAGAGAGTATGAGATGGTTGGATGGCATCACCGATTTGATGGATATGAGTTTAAGTAAACTCCGGGATTTGCTGACGGACAGGGAATTCTGATGTGCTGCAGTCCATGGGGTTGCAAAGTGTCGGACACTAGTGAGCGACTGAACTAAACTGAACTATGTGGTTTCTACTCATCATACCATCCTGTAGTTGTTAAAAGATCAACCTGAAGATTCCAGTTGAAGTCACATTGTTAAGAAAGAATGTTATCCTACAGCTGGATCACTTAATGACTGAATTTATCTAAGGTGACTGTAGTCTGGCAAACTAGATTTGGTTATTCCCAACTAGTTAGAAATTTCTTTCCTTGTAGAGCAGTAGTGAACAGAATGGCAGAATTATTGACCAGTCCATAAAAAGCAAAATACTGCTTTGCTTGAAGTTACTTTTCAGAATATAAGGTTACTCCTCAAAATATATATATCTAGATTAGATTTAGAATTTCAAATGATATCTGAAACTAACGTGGTAGTAAAAGGCTAACACTTATCTAAATATTAGTAATGAAAAGAAGCAAACCTACACCCAAGTCTGGGAGCAAAATTCAGCGTTGAATATTTATCATCTTGTGAGACTCTGCCTGAGAAAATGTTAGATATACTGAACAATCTCAGTTTGTAAGTCCTTGGTTTTAATTCAAATGAGAATATGTTAGATTAGAACAAGTATGACAGCATTTTGTAGAGGAGGTTTAAATTGACTTTTAATTTCTGGCTTCTATTTTGAGAAGAGCCCTGGTCTTTATACATTGAGTAGGATAATATTAAACATAACCAAGGCAGCTTTATACTAGCTACATTTTGGCATTGCTGGGGAAAGGGCAGAGAACTCACTGAATAAATAAAAATGCAAGCTCTCACTCAGACATCATCTATCACAACTTTTAGGCAAGGCAGACTCACTATCTTGAGCAGTGCATAGAATATTATTTTTATAAACAGTTTATCACACTGTGAGGAAAAATATTGGAGGAAATGATATAATTTTAATAAAACTGAAGGCAAGGGAGGTACTTGCAGTTGCCAAACTCCTAGAAACCTGTATTGGTTTTCCTCTTTTCCACAATTAAAACATTGTCTTATCAATTTGTATTTCCTGAACTCCTATTCAGGGGTCACATTGTTTTAGGTAAGAAAAGCAGATGCAAAGGAAATTTCTGGACTGATACCTGCATTTAGTATTCTTATTAATTTATAAGATTTCTGGAAGAAAAATGTCTTAAAGGTCAAGAATGTTTTAAGGCAGAGTTTCTTAAACACACATAAAAATGACTGAGGCCCCCCAAATTTTTTAAAATGTGATCTATACCTATCAATATTAAAAATTAAAAATTAAAATTAAAATTGAGGCACTAAATTTTTAAAACTTAAAATGGAAACAATAAGCAATTCAATATTGACATAAATAGCATATTTTTGTTAGAAATGTTTCCTAAAACAAAAATAACTAATGGGAAGAGTTGCCTTGTTTGGCATTTTCAAAAATGTCAATAATGTCTAATTTAGAAAAGACAGCTGGAATCTCGTATCTATTTCTATTGTAATAGCACATCCTGAAACTCTGGAATATTTCACTCTACATCCATGAGAAATGAATGGATAACAAAATAATCTCTTAGTATTATTATGAAATAATTGTGAGCTAATAGATCCCCTGAAACGATCCACTGCTCACATGGTAAAGAATCCGCCTGCAGGGCAGGAGACCTGGGTTTGATTCTTGGTTTGGGAATATTCCCTGGAGAAGGGAACTGGCAACCCACTCCAGCATTTTTGCCTGGAGAATTCCACGGACAGAGAAACCTGGTGGGCTACAGTCCATGGGATTGATCGCAAAGTCGGACACGACTGAACATCCAACAGTCCACTCATAGAAGTCTCTGGACTGCATTTTGAGAACCCCTTTTCTAAGATTGGAAGTGGTAACTCAATATTCTCCATTACTGTAAAATTGAAAGATGCTTGCATTTGAGTGGGATGACATTTATTTTAAAAATCTGTCCTTGTAATTGAGAGCTGCTCTTTAAAAATCTATATTAAAGTATGACCCAGTTTTAGCAAAATGAGCACAGTTTGAGGCATTATTCTGGTTTAAGTGAACTTTGTGTAGCTACATATAGGAAGATTCATTGTTTATTTAGTTATGTTTTCAGACTCTGGCAGCAAAAGACACTCTTTCTCATTCTAATTTTTATGTTTTCCTGCACAGTACAGTTTCAAACTTAGAAAGCGGCAATGCTGGTGAATAAACTAACCATTCCCTTCAAACTACTCTTTTATTTCACCATTTTATTGTATATATTTCTTTTTAACATAGATTATCTGAAAAAGTTATCTTTTCAGTTGGGTAACACTAGCCATCAGAACCACTGACTTACTGGATTCAAACAACACCTTGGAAGAGAATGAACCTAGCAGACATGATGACTTATGTTACTGTACGAATTACTGATGAAATGTCAACCAAGTGGTCCCAAGTTATGATCCCAAAGAATGAAAAGCACTAAGAAACACATTTTGCTTCACAACAGAAAATCTCCCTTGTGCTTTAATAGTGTTATCATTATAAAGATTGAGTTTATTTATCTTATACCAACCAAAGATCTAAGATTGTAATTTTAATTATGATTAACTTCATAGATTACAGAGGAGTCAGAGTGCTTAGGAGTCTAATGGATCACCTTATATTTTTCCCTAAAATCTATTAATAAACTGACAGATTGCATATCTTTGATTTCCCAGTTTCTTCCAAGTTTGTTGCCCACAATTTTTAGAATTTAAAATGGTTAAAGGAAAATATGCCTCGACAGCATTGGAAAAACCAAAAACCTATTGATATTCAAAGAATGTGAAGGCTCAAAAGAATAGGAAGTTTTTTCCTCCCTGTATTTCATTTTTCCCATTACTAACTGGATAAAATTGTTCCATTTTGGGAAGCAGTGAATTTAGTTTCTGAAAGCTGGTTTTGCAATGGCTGGATAAAGAGCTGCTTATTTTGTGGATGGTCTTTCTGTACAAAGTCCTGTATGTTACAACTAGTAACACAACAGTCCAGCAGGTAATAGAAAACTTATGAATAGAAGGGGAGAAGACGGTTGTGGAACTGTAACAGAATCTGCATTTCATGTCAGGTACAAAGGCAGCCCTCTTCAAGCACAGAGTTTAGATCTCAGGCACATCTGGTGTTTCATCTATGCTTCATCAATGCATAGGTTGGATATCCTTTTTATTCCGTGTCTGAATTTTTTTTTTTTAAATTGTGTAAATGGCTAGCTTAGCCACATAGAAAGATATCTCTTTTCCTCTTTTCTTTAAGATGTAATTCATGGAACATTTAATAAATCTGGTTTCTATGTAGACTCACCATGCTGCTCAAAATAGGCAGTACTGAGAATGTCAGTTTTTGTTGAGATTTCGTAGCTCAGCTTCAAGAAACCAGAACATCATTCATCCTCTAGAATGTAGATGACAATTCAGAAATCACAGCCACAGAACAGAGAGTATTCCCAATTGCACATGGATTGTTATAATGATGAAATCTTTGTACCCTAAAGAAATTAAAAGTTTCATGATTTGCAACATACATACCTCTAGGCACAGAAAATCTTGCATCCTAATGTTTAAGAATCTGACAGAGGTCACCATACTGACATTAATCTATAGAATTTGAAAAATAGTCTTAATTCTGCTAAATTCTGACCTCTCCATAATGTTAGGCCTTCCCAGGTGGCACTAGTGGTAAAGAATCCACCTGCCGATGCAGGAGATATAAGAGACATGGGTTCAATCCCTGGGTTGGGAAGATCCCCTGGAGGAGGGCCTGGCAACCCACTCCAGTATTCTTGTCTGGAGAATTCCATGGACAGAGGAGCCTGGTGGGCTACAGTCCATGGGATCGCAAAGAGTCAGACAGGACTGAAGCAACTTATCATTATGCTAGGTGATTGGCAAAGTGGTTCAGAATAAAATTAAAGGCGTGATATAGTTACGCCTTAATCATTGTTTAATTTGAAAGTCCTGGTTAGCAAAGCATTGCAATTTGAGTCGTTGATCTTTGCCGTTTTATTCTCAGACTGTTTCTCACTAAACTTTGTAACTTCACGTGATTCAAATATTTTAGCATCTACTTTGATAGCTGGGTTTCTTGCTAATTACCTGTTTGGGGGACACTTTTGTCCTTTGCTGTCATAAATTTTAATATTTTAGCTTCTTTTTCATGATTATGGATTAGGTGTTTGTAGGTATGAAAAATATGTGTATATAATGTATGAGCACTTTTTGCAGAAATAGTGTGTGTGTTTGTGTGTATATATATGACATTTATGTAGCATATATATGTATGAATATATGTATGTCAGGTATTAAAGGACTAGACTGATGACAATGGATCAATTAGTAATAATTGCATAGATTACCTAGTTTAATTTACATCAATTTTTTTTCCTCTGTGATTTTAATGATTGTTTTCAATATCTAGAATCATCAGTCCAGGGTGACCTTTCTCCATGTGAGGACCCCAGCCTTCTCCAGCACGCAAAGACTATTAAAGTATGGAATGCTTGGGATAATGAGAAAGCAGTCTAATCAATTTGCTACTGATAGAGTGAAAAGGAGAATCGAGAGGCTGTTTTTGAAGTTTTGTGAGTCTGAGTCACCCACAGCTGTCGGGTTCCAGCCTATTTGTTTTAAGTTTTACAAAGGAGCAGGAGCTCCATTTAATATGGTGTTTGTTTGCTTCTGCCAATTTGAGAGATTCCTACAGAGCAAAGACAAACCTCAGTGTGGCATTTTCAGCTCTAAGCCAAATGTTCAGACACCCACATGCTTTAAACCAGTTGGCAGACAAAGGAACACACCTATACATCTAGTTGCACAAGACAATATTTATTATCTCAAATAAAATCAGCGTCTTCTTCATGTCTTCTCTCCCTCACCAATGGGAAAACAGTTAATTTACTAAATCTACATAACCTCTCTCTCCCCCCACCCACCTCTCTTTCTCTTTTCTTTTTTCTACCCAAGGTGAAATAACGTGCTCTAGGGCATCCTGAGTAATTTGTAGAGCAGTTGCTACCTTCTCATCTCCATGTTCCCCTCCCCGCCGCCGCCCCGCTCCGCCACCCCCACTTTGTGTAGTTCGTGTCACTGGTAGCTGTAAAGACCCTGGAGAAATAGAGACCCTGTGAATTGAAAGGAAAACCTTGCCTGCTTACAGTGTAAGGAGCATACCAAGCAGCAACTTCAGCAGGGGTTTATTTCTCTTGCCCTCAGAAAGTGAACCATCCTTCTTAAAGGAATGGGTTTTAGAACTCTATTTTCCCCCTTATGAAGAATTTAAAAGCTATTTATTGATTTTAGTTTTTTAAGTAATACAAAGGTTGCTGCTAACATTAAAGTAATGAAAATGAAAGCAAGTGTTCACGTCCTGAATATAGAGTCTTCAGGATTTATTAAAAGAGTAAAAGTAGGAGTGAGGGAAAGAAAATAATCAGAGATGACTCAAAGCGTTTTTGTATTGAGCAATAGGAAATATGATGTGCCAATAATTAGACAAGGAAGACAGCGAAGAGTAGGGTTGAGGAGGAATGTCAGGATCTCAGTGTTGGACATGCCAAGTTTGAAATATGAGAAATCTTGAGTAGCCAGTGGCAGTGGGACTTAAGAGAACAGTTAGGCAAAGAGAAATGCATTTTGGAAATCATTAGCATCTATCGGTCAGTTACTGCCATGTAAGAAATAACCAGAGACTCTGAGTAGAGAAAGAGCAATAAAATTTTTATTTCTCACATGTCTACAAGTTGACTCAGTATTGGTTCATCAAAGGTGAGTTTGCCTGGGTTTCTGCTTAAGCTAAGGTTCATGCTGGACTTTGTCCCTCACTTTGGGTTGTGTTTTGATCTTTGCTGTGTATTCATTCTGGGGCTCAGGCTTAAGGGGCAGCAGTTCTTATACTGATAGCAGAGGCATACAAGGATAGCCCCCACTGCTCTAATATCATCTCATTGGCTAAACTAAATCACAAGGCCAACCCCAAAGTCAGGAAGTGGGGAGTTTCATTCTATTTCTTGTGGGAGAAAGGACAAAGTCATATGACAGAGGCTGTGGATACAGAGATAAGTTCGCTTGATGACAAGAACTCATTCTGTCATTGGCACATCCATCATATTTAAAGCCACAAGCCTGAGTGAGACCCACAGTGATGGCACCAGTTTATTCTCTCGCCAGCCGTATATGAGCATTTATTTCCTTTGCTCTGGCTAACTTTGTATTATTGTTTTAAAACTGATTTGCCAGTGTGAAGGATGAAAAATAACACTTTCTTGTTTTAACTAAAATAATTGTACTTCTAAACCAAGCTGAAAACATAAACATGCTTGGAGTGATTTTGAATTTTCCAGAAGGATCTTCTTTTAATGGCTCATTATGCTTTGGTCTAGTAACCAGGGAGAAGTTTCCCAGAAGATTTTGTTCTCTTTTATGTATTTAACCATCTATAATTACTAAAAGAGAATGAAAATGAATTCCAAACAAGTGTGGCTGGTATGGCTAATCTTAACACCTACAGTCCATCTTTCTACAATCACTATTAAGTCATCAGAAGAGATCACTTGTTGGTGAAAACCACAGGAAGCAATTATTTATTTATCATATGTATGAATAATTATATATACATTATCATACATAAATTATGATTCTAAGAAAAAGCCTATTGAATTTTTGACTCACATGCAGTGTTTACAATGTGATAAATTGTAAAGGTATCACAGCAAAACATATCATGTTCCTCTTCAGATGAGGGGCATTCTTTTTTAAAAGTCATTATTGTGAAAAAGGAATGCTGGTGGCCGGCTGTGGCTAAAGACTCACATATGCCTGTTCATTCTCAGCAAAGGGCATTATGTCCTATTTACAAGGCACACAATCTGTTCAAGCCTTTTGAAATTCATTATGTGTGGGCTGCATATATCTTCAGTAAGTTGGAAACATCCATAAGATTTCTGAGGTATGGTAAAAATAGATACTTTTAGTGACTGGGATAATTACCCTAGAAAAGGAATTCTAATATAGGAGCTCAAACATTGCTCACATGCAAATGGCACGTGAGTTCAGCAGTGATCTGAGAAACAAGCACGTGGCCAGAGAGGGAGGCAAACTCCAAAGTGAAGAGAAATCTTTCATTTTCAGCAGGTGCACTGGAAAACTATGTTTTTCTCCTGCACGTGATGGAGAACATAATACAGCATACTTTTAGTGTAAAAATAGAAAACCCATTAAGAAATAAAAGCACTTTGACTCCATTGCTTGAGAAAAATATTGCTCTATTCATTCACAGTGGGTTTGTTCTCTCAGAATAAGGCTTTTGCATTACCTTGAATTTATCCAAAAAGGTATGTGTGCTGAATGCTAATTATTTAAATCATAGTATTTGGAATTTTGCTTTTCATAACCGATACATTTATTATTTCATTGCTTCATGTGTCCTGTTTGGGTATCAAGCAAACTTGATCAATATATCCATATTGCTTATGTATTACGAAGACTATTCTATTGTCTTCTTATAAGCTGAGGTATAGATTCCCTTTTTCCTAATTAATGCCAAATATACTTAGTGCTAAAAGTTTGTTGTTACAGGTAACTAAGCAGGTGTTGGGCCATTATTTGGTTTGGGGAGGTTAGCAGGGGGACATCAAACACAGCTGGAGTCAAAAGAGGTCTAGTTGTTTCTCGAAGAGACTTTCTCAAACCAAGTTAAAGTGAAAAGTCTTTTTTGCTTATGAAACAAACAAAAAAAAATGGAGAGTTTCAGTTAGCTTAGGTTGTGTTAATATAAACTAAAATAAATAAAAACTATTTGAGGGCATGTCCTAACATCAGTTTTAGATATTATCTAATTAAATTTGTCAATTCAGCAATATTTTTATTATATGGTTATACTATTATAAGTGTGAAATACATATAGGATAAATGTTTATAAACTTTGCTACTGGAGTTTGGTGGCAGGCTAAGAAGATGGTGAGAATGAATCATTTTTCTAGCACTCAGCTCTTGTATTTTAAGGCTTATATATGAGGGAAGAGAATAACAGCCAAAAATTTGTGGCTTTAAAATATAAACTAATTCTCAAAGGTGTTCCAGATTTGAAGATCAGGATTTTCATAAACATTTAAAATATTTGCAAATGTCTTTTTTTGAAGGTCTAAGTAACAATTTAATCCTCAGTCTCCAAATACATAATTTGTATTTAGAGATACACAAAATGATACATGAAAAATATGCATGTAATGACCCAGGTAATATATATTTGTTTTTTCATGGCCTAAATAAAATATATCTGTATAATGCATAAGCACAAGTGTGTATATATGAAAGAAAGAGGGAAAAAACTATTTATTGATAAATTTATGCTAATGATTATTTGGAACAGTAAGGATATGATAACCAAAAATTTTAAAATAAAATTTTATTTATTAAAAAAAAAAGATCCTGCCTTGATGGCATACATACTCTCTTTCAAGGGTTTCTCTTTATGAAATTGCTATACAATTAATGAATGTTTATTTCTGATTAGTGTTAAGGTCTATTCATTGTTAAAATTCTTCGTTTTACATGAACCGTCATCAGAAACATATGATTTTGGTTTGATACATCTTCAAATTTTAGTGAAGCTGTGACATTCACAGTATGTGCATTTTCTGATAAGGCATGAAATAGAGAAATGACATTTTGATATGGTGAGTTAAGGCATTTAATTCATTTTTACCAGACTTCATTGACACATATATCCACTTAGCTTGAATAAACCCCAACATTAAGCTTTACTGTTATAACTGCAACATACCAGTGAATGGTATCTTAAACAGGATTTCATTATCTAAGTGTTAAATGAAGTTTTTTTTTTTTTTTTTTCTCTCCATTTGTTTCTGTTAGGGGATGGGGTAAGAAGTTCTCACAGCTGCCAGACAAAGAATGACTCTATTTAAAGAGTGGTTGGAAGCACAAATGTTGATTATCTGAATGAAAGAATTTAATTAAGTTTCCTAAAGAACAGGATACTACTGACATCATTGACTGGCAACATGAAGCAGGGAAATACAGTATTTAACATTACAATATTTTTCACTTAATGATGCCAGTATTAGATCTTGGCTGGTGTCCTGGAATACGCACAATGGCTTGGCAACGAATTAATTATTTTGCAATTGCAGATGTGGAGCTTTGGGGTGTGAAAGTCTCTTTGCCCAGATGGTTTTGGGAAAAGAACCAAAGCAATCATTGTATTTCTTCTTCTATGCGCACTTCCTTGTTTATGAATTTGGTTGAAATTCTCGATGTCAAATGATTACAAGATGACAAACAATATTCAATAAACCTCCAACAGTGATTCTTTACCAACAGACTAAGGAAAGAAAACCTATCTGGCTGGGGTCATAGTCTATAAAAATAGTTTAAAATGTACATAAAGTATAAATAATTATTCATGTCTCTGAAGATCATGTCTGTTAGTCCTTGATTATCAGTATTTTATCATGATGTTTAAGGTTATATGAACTTTAACTACAACTGAAAATTGTTACAATGGTCAATATAAATGGAAGGATAGGTCATATTCTTGTTCAACCACAAAATCTCACACCAGTGGATAAGCAGTATTAGGCCTTGGGTATCAAATGATGACTAACAATATTATCATTAGTATATACCCTCTAAATGCTAATCAGTTTAGCATTTAAATATGGCTGAATGTGAGAAAAATATGAGTTGGCCATGGTATTGAGGGTCAAGTGTTTTTGTAATGGACTGTGAAAACATAGCCAAACTATACATTCATCCTTGCGTAGTTCAGTGTGAGTAGAGTTAAGTCATATACTATTCTTACTAACCACATAAAGGAACACACAATAGATTCAAGATGATACTCATTCATATATATATATATATATGTGTATATGTATAAAATGACTCGACCACTTATTTGTGTTATGATGTCAAAGTAAAATAACTTCTCTGAGTCTAAATTTCTTTGTATGATGAAAACAGATAATATTAAGCAGTACCTTAAAAAGTTGTTGAAAGATTTAAATAGAAATGTAAATCACTGAGTAAATAAAAATTTCCAGAAAAAAATGTGCATTTTGTAAGTGCTATATAGTTTATTATACTTCTGTGTTCATAAATATATATATATGCATTTCA
The DNA here is from genome assembly GCF_001704415.2 of Capra hircus. NCBI lineage: Eukaryota > Metazoa > Chordata > Mammalia > Artiodactyla > Bovidae > Capra > Capra hircus. The sequence continues at coordinate 99,417,173 of NC_030811.1, read as the reverse complement.
TATGCATAAAATTAGGTACGCATAGTTTTATGGGCATCAGTTCAGTTCAGTTCAGTTGCTCAATTGTGTCCGACTCTTTGCGACCCCATGAATTGCAGCACACCAAGCCTCCCTGTCCATCACTAACTCCCGAGTTCACTCAAACTCACGTCCATCGAGTCAATGATGCCATCCAGCCATCTCATCCTCGGTCATGTCCTTCTCCTCCTGCCCCCAATCGCTCCCAGCATCAGAGTCTTTTCCAATGAGTTAACTTTTCGCATGAGGTGCCCAAAGTACTGGAGTTTCAGCTTTAGCATCATTCCTTCCAAAGAAATCCCAGGGCTGATCTCCTTCAGAATGGACTGGTTGGATCTCCTTGCAGTCCAAGGGACTCTCAAGAGTCTTCTCCAACACCACAGCTCAAAAGCATCAATTCTTCAGTGCTCAGCCTTCTTCACAGTCCAACTCTCACATACATACATGACCACAGGAAAAACCCTAGGCTTGACTTGACGGACCTTAGTCGGCAAAGTAACGTCTCTGCTTTTGAATATGCTATCTAGGTCGGTCATAACTTTTCTTTCAAGCATAGGTACAATTTAAATATATACAGACATGAACATGTATCCAAATATATTTTTTCACATTTTCCATTTGTTGGGGAAGGTATGCATCAAATTAGCAGAATGTACACCAAGTATATAGATCTTTGTTTACACACTCCGAAACAGTCCTCATGCAACACGCATAGCCATTTGCCTAATATTGATAACTCAGTGAGAGCTTTGTTTGGAAATGCTTTGAAACAGTCCTTATTTTAATTTCTGTTGATTCTGCCTTTAAATGGAACAGGAAAGCACCTATTTTGTGTTGACATTGTTTAATATACAGCATGCTACTTTTTTTTTTCTGCATCAGTTTAAATAACATGGTCTCCTCTTAGCAATTAGCTTGATCAAATTGCCAACATCTGTTGGATCATCAAAAAAGCAAGAGAGTTCCAGAAAAAACATCTACTTTTGCTTTATTGACTATGCCAAAGCCTTTGACTGTGTAGAACACAACAAACTGGACAATTCTTAAAGAGATGGGAATACCAGACCATCTGACCTGCCTCCTGAGAAACCTGCATGCAGGTCAAGAAGTGACAGTTAGAGCTGGACATGGCACAACAGACTGGTTCCAAATCAGGAAAGGAGTACGTCAAGGCTGTATATTATCACCCTGCATATTTAACTTTTATGCAGAGTACATCATGAGAAATGCCAGGCTGGATAAAGCACAAGCTAGAATCAAGATTGTGGGAGAAATGTCAATAACCTCAGATATGCAGATGATACCACCCTTATGGCAGAAAGAGAAGGGGAACTAGAGAGCCTCTTGATGAAAGTGAAAGAGGAGAGTGAAAAAGTTGGTTTAAAACTCAACATTCAGAACACTAAGATCATGGCATCTGGTCCCATCACTTCATGACAAATAGATGGGGAAACAATGGAAACAGTGAGAGACTTAATTTGTGAGGCTCCCAAATCACTGCAGATGGTGACTGAAGCCATAAAATTAAAAGACACCTGCTCCTTGGAAGAAAAGCTGTGACCAACCTGGATAGCATATTAAAAAGCAGAGACATTACTTTGCCAACAAAGGCCTGTCTAGGCAAAACTATGGTTTTTCCAGTAGTCATGTATGGATATGAGCGTTGGATTATAAAGAAAGCTGAGCGCCAAAGAATCAATGCTTTTGAACTGTGGTGTTGTAGAAGACTCTTGGGAGTCCCTTGGACTGCAAGGAGATCCAATCATTCCATCCTAAAGGAAATCAGTCCTGAATATTCATTGGAAGGACTGATGCTGAATCTGAAACTCCAGTACTTTGGCCACCTGATGTGAAGAACTGACTCACTGGAAAAGATCCTGATGCTGGGCAAGATTGAAGGTGGGAGGAGAAGGGGGCGACAGATGATGGGATGGTTGGGTGGCATCACTGACTCCATCGTGATGGACACGAGTTTCAGTAAGCTCTGGGAGGTGGTGATGGACAGGGAAGCCTGGCGTGCTGCAATCCATGGGGTCGCAAAGAGTTGGACATGACTGAGTGACTGAACTGAACTGTAACATAAACTTGATACAATACTGATATAAGGAAAATAAAAATATAGGATAAACATTGAACTTTTGTATGGGTGTATGGACTACATATCCTCTAATAATAAAATGTTGGTGGGAAAAAATTCATCCTTTCTTTGTTAGCCTCTTTAAAACAGTACCAAAGAATCATTGTTTTATCTTACTTTCATCTGAAACATTCAAGTATAGTTTGGTAGGAGCCCTGTAATGCTTCATATCATAGTATTTGAAAATGATATTGGATTTATTTACTATCTTCCAAAATGAAACTGTAAGGTTAACTGCATCTGTCTCTAAAACTAGTTTTGGGCAGTATAAGATCAACATTCATTTCAATTATTGCTCAAATACCACAGTTATTAAAATATATTTCTTTGTGCTACTTGTAATGTTTATCTCCTATATCCTTCCTAAATTATTATCAAGAATTTATCTCCTCATGAACATCCAACATTATATAACCTCACATTTGTACCAGAAAAACAAAACCATTGTCCCTTGTTTTCTTAATGACTGGATTCTTTATCAACTTAATGAATTGGGCCTGAATGAATATTCCCATTGGGGATCTAGTAAACTGGAGTATTAATGGACTGACATTTGTGGGTACATTTTCAGAAGCATTTGTAAAAAAGATATCATTCTAAGTCAGAATTTATAAAATGAAATTTATGAATATTTTAAATGTAGTTTAGATTATAGCATTTGAGAAGAAAATCTACCTCTGTGTTAATACTAAAAATCCTTTGGTTTGCTTTTAAAATTGAATATTGCTCTGAGTTTAACCTCAGGTATATTGCAAAACCAGTTTAAAAATAAAAATGATGTAATAATACCATTCCTTGAAGCCAGTGTAAGTTATGATTTGGATATTTTCAGCTTTTCATTTGCTTATGCTTCCTGGAAATTTTTAAGACATTTCTGAAACAGTTTCATATTTGAAGTTTTTTTTTTTTTTTTTAAGAATGAGAGAGAATAAACTCAGTTTCTTTTTCTTTATGTTCTGAACCAATAATATAGTTCAACTAATGCCTAACGTAATGCCTAACTTAACTGTGTAAAGAATAAATGTTTTTGTTTATTAATTTTTAATCATAATGGGAGTTCATCATGAAACTGAAGTATATCATGTAATCAGAGAAAGTTTAAGTTCTTGGCTTCTAATATCATTGTCTGTTCAGACTGTTATATAACGAGACCACTGGTGGTTCCAAAATATTTCATTTTAAACATGGCTTCCCTAAGGCATTGTGAAACAGTGATGAACTGGGACGTGTTCTAACACAGAATCTGCTGAGGCCAGCCTGAGGATGTCTTTGAACAAATTTTTTCCTTTGTTTTTAATGTCTAGATCCACCAAATAACTTTGAATTTTGATCCCTACATGTGATGGATATTATCAGAAATTATCCTGGGTTTGGAAACAGGAGATGGAGCAAGGGAGCCATTTACCAGGGCTGCCAGGACATCTTGGGGAGATGCTATTACATCTGGTTGTGTTTAATGTTTTTGTTATTGATATGGAAGAGTTGTTTAAAAGTGCATTAAATTAATCTCATGGGAGGCAGTGTAGACTACAAAGGCATAGGAAAGACACAGTACAGAGCATAACAGGAAGGAAAGTATATTTTCTTTGGACTATAATTCCCAGCCTGAGTTTTTTACTAGAAAAGAGAAACACAGGGACTCCCCCCACAACACTCCTCCACTCCCAGCCACTAAAGCATAGGGAACTATTAATTTCAGAGGAAGCATGTGATGCTGGCTGTTTATACTAACTTAATTTACTCTGCACAATAACATTATGAGGAGGAGGTATTAGAGTCATATTAAGATGGGAACATGGAGGCAAGCAATTTGTCTAAATATATTTAGTAGTAGAATCTAAACTTGAACTCAGGGCTGAGCTCAAGTTGAGCTCAAGATATCAAACTCATGCATGTTCTGCTTACCTGAAGTGTATTCCTTCCCCAGAACATAGAATTTACAGCAAGTGAATCTAGTTAGGCTTCACTGGTGGAAGACATGAAAAGTATTTGGAAACTACATCTTTCTGCTTTATAAAATCATAATAAGAGCTCATTAGGACTATTACATTTTCTGAATACTGGTGTGTGGACAAAAAATGTCATCTGCCATATCAGTAAACAAAGGATGTTGTAACCATCCAGCCATCAGCCACTTTAGCATCCCTGATGGGTCAGACTGCTTATGTTTAAATAGCTTACCAACTTTTTGTAAGTTACATTGTTTCTCTAAGTTATGTAGCTTTTTTCTGTAACTTGAGTGTAATTATCAAAAATAACCAATGTGGTATGGTATAAATGAATGATATACTTTTCTGCATGTAAGTAATTTTGAACCAGTAGCAAAATCACTGCAGATGGTGACTGCAGCCATGAAATTAAAAGACAATTACTCCTGGGAAGGAAAGTCATGACTAACATATATAGCATATTTAAAAGCAGAGACATTACTTTGCCAACAAAGGTCCATCTAGTCAAGGCTGTAGTTTTTCCAGTAGTTGTGTATGAATGTGAAAGTTGGACTGTGAAGAAAGCTGAGCACCGAAGAATTGATGCTTTTGAACTGTGGTGTTGGAGAAGACTCTTGAGAGTCCCTTGGACTGCAAGAAGATCCAACCAGTTGATCCTAAAGGACATCAGTCTTGGGATTTCTTTGGAAGGACTGATGCTGAAGCTGAAACTCCAATACTTTGGCCGCCTGAGGAGAAGAGCTGACTCACTGTAAAAGACCCTAATGCTGGGAAGGATTGGGGGCAGTAGGAGAAGAGGAAGACAGAGGATGAGCTGGCTGGATGGCATCACCGACTCGATGGACATGGGTTTGGGTAGACTCCGGGAGTTGGTGATGGACAGGGAGGCCTGGCGTGCTGCGATTCATGGGGTCACAAAGAGTCTGACACGACTGAGCGACAGAACTGAACCCAGAATAAATCAGCTGGGATATAACATTGAAGATTATTATTAGCTGTAGGTGTATATTCCCAGTTGGTGCTACTAGTATAGAACCTGCCCACCAGTTCAGGAGACATAAGAGACATGTGTTTGATCCCTGGGCCAAGAAGATCCCCTGGAGGAAGAAATGGCAACCCACTGCAGTATTCTTACCTGGAGAATTCCATGGACAGAGGAACCTGGTGGGCTACAGTCCATGGAGTTGCAAAAAGTCGGACATGACTGAAGCACACGTGCATGCAAGTATATTCCAAAATTTGTGAGATTGAAACTAAAAGCGCATGAACTTGCATTTGGCAACAGGATTGTTGCCATATTCCATATTAGATTTGGTAAACTGCATATGTATTATCTTTTATGAAACTTCTACCATGTGTGTTATTACTAACCTATAATATCATCTTAATGTTCAACAACAAATGAACTCCTTTCTGCTAAAATAAAAGTATGCTTAGCAAAGTCAGGATACTTATCTCCAGCAGCCTTGACCTGCAGTAACTTGAAGTAGGATTTCCATTCCCCGCCAGAGATTGAGGTTAGACAGCTACAGTGAGAACACTGAATCCTTGCCACTAGACCACCGAGGACCAGTGGCCAGTGACAAGACCCTGGCCCATAAGCTGTATAGCAATGAATTTCCACATAGAGCCAGAAAGTCGTGATGTAAGTAAAATGTTTACCAGGAGGAAAAATAGTACAGTATATGTGGCTTGACATGTGGGTGGGCTCAGAGACAGAGTTGCACCTTCGTGGTAGTTTGAATAACTTCTATGGGCCATCTCTTCTGGGTTTCCTTTGGCCAGTCATCTTGTTTTGTCTGAGTCTGTGTTTGGTGTATCAGGGTCCTTCCCTGTGTGTGTGTGCATGTCTTAGCCAAGGTGGTGTGTGTTGTGTTAGCCACTCAGTCGTGCCCGACTCTTTGCGACCCCGTGGACTGCAATCCACCAGGTTCCTCTGACCATGAGATTTTCCAGGCAAGGATACTGGAGTGGGTTGCCATTTCCTTCTCCAGGGGATCTTCCCAATCCAGGGATCGAACCCGGGTCTGCTGCGCTGCAGGCAAATTCTTTACCGACTGAGCTACAAGGGAAGCCAAGGTGGAATCTAGCCAAAAAGCCTACGGGTAGTTGACATCACTTATTTTGATGTAGTACCTCCTCCCTTTTTGACCTCCAAGGCACTTTTCTGCAAATGTGTGACTGGGGAGTTCCCCTTAACTCCAAGAATAAGAAATACGGGGTATTTCATCTCTTATCTGGGCAGAGTCCGGCTCCCTCCATCCTCCTGCTTTAATGGAGTTTTGGTCCACAGGGGAGAAACTCTTCAGCCTGAGTTCCATCTACTCCTGCCTCAGTATTACATTCAAAGTATCATGGCAAAACGTACATCCTGATGAGTGAGCTAACTTCAAATTGATGTCTTTTGGGGACATTGATATTTATTGGCCAAAAGATGTTGCCTTTGTTGTCAATTATTTTTGAGCTCTTCCTTGGGAATTTGCCAGTGGTATTTACAAATTTGTCTACAATGAGGTGGTAAATGAAAATCTTCATATTTTAAACAAGAATTCAATTTGAAAAAAAAAACCAAACAGATATTTGGAGCCAAGCTTGGTGGATAAGGTGGTTGATCAAGCCTACATTTAATTATGCTAATGAGATTGATTTTTGTGAATGAGTCATGGCTCAGACGGTAAAGCATTTGCCTATAATGCAGGAGACCTGGGTTCAATTTCTGGGTTGGGAAGATCTCCTGGAGAAGGAAATGGCAACCCACTCCAATATTCTTGCCTGGAAAATCCCATGGATGGAAGAGCCTGGTGGGCTACAGTCCAAGGGGTCGCAAAGAGTCGGACATGACTGAGCGACTTCACTTTCTTTCTTCATAAACAGTTCTGAGAACAATTCCAGGATGTGGAGTTGTAGCAGCAAGGTGGCTAATATGGTAAAGAATCTGCCTGCCATATAGGAGAGCTGGGTTCAATCCCTGGGTCAGGAAGATCCCCTGGAAAAGGGAATGGCTACCCACTCCAGAATTCTTTCTTGGAGAATTCCAGGGACAAAGGAGCCTGGCGGGCTATAGTCTACGGGGCTGCAAAGAGTTGGACACAACTGAGTGACTAACACACAAGGACCGTACCAGAGATTTTATAAACTGACTCCTCACATATGCCCAGGATGATTTTAGGGTCAAAACTCACTCTTTTTTTCATTGATAACTTTGATTTAAGGGCTTCCCAGGTGATTCAGTCATAAAGAATCTGCTTGCCAATGCAGGAGAACCGGGTTTGATCCATGGGTCAGGAAGATCCCCTAGAGAAGGAAACGGCAACCCACTCCAGTATTCTTGTCTGGGAAATCCCATGGACAGAGGAGCCTGGTGGCTGTGCAGAGTCAGACATTACTGAGTGACTGAGCATGCATGCAACAACTTTGAATTAGCAGTGGAAAATCAATATCCACTATGCATAACCATATGTTACTATCTTTGACAACTGGATTTTAAACATATATCAATCAGAAAGGGGCAGGAGCTAAGTGATTCTGCAAATACAGATGTCTGCTGAGAACAGGCTCAGAGTCCTTTCATTTATTCACAGGTTTAGAGCTGCATTGCTAAAGGGACAGCACTGGGGTGGTGTGGGGTGGGGATACTATGAAAAGAAAGGCGAGCATCATTCCAGAGAGGCTGGGAAAAATTTTGCATGATAAAAACCAGTTCCCTGGTGCACGGACTGAACAATTGTAAGGGGGCTTTGAGGCACACATTGCTGGAAGGTTTTTCAGATGTATCTTTCCTTAGCCAAGTGACACTCTTCTTAAGGACACATTGTCTCCTGGCTGCCTTCATGCTTGACTTGAACTCTTTCAGTCTCTAGACAATGAAGGCACGCATGCTGATTTACGCTGTGTTCCCAAATGAATGAGCTTCAGTTTAATTATTAAAATATATAGCTACAGTTAAAAAATAGAAGGCAGGCTAAAAATAGCCCCAACTGTAAAGAAACACTCTTGGAAATATCAAGCGGTATTTTATTTGATGGCCTTATTTTTGTTGTAGGGCTCTGCCTTTCTTGACTCTGTTTGTAATTACCCTTCTGGTGACCTTCTTCATTGTCATCCTGATAATAGTCACCGTTTTCATGGGAATTGGGTAAAAGAAGTCAGACTGTGCTGTAAGTGGAGCGTCGCTGCAACGCTATTAATTTGCAGACGGATGAGGTGACGGCTGTGGGCCACCTGCTGAGAAGCGTTTGAGAGACCAGCCCCCCTCTGTTGCCTGGAGTGCCGCTGTTGTCCCCAGGCCCAGGCAGCAATTGTAAATGAGACTCCTCTGTGGGCTCCTTCTTTAAAGCCTGATCAAGTCTTTATATGAGGCGCCATAATTCTTTTTCCCTGGCCACTGCCATCAAAGTCTCCTTCAAAACCAGTGTCTCTACAGCCAAAATTAAGTTGGCTTTCTCTCCCCAGAAAATGCATTTATTTCCATATAAAAAAGATCTTGGTTCCCTACAGATGATTTAAAGCCAATCTGCATATATGTACATGCTGCTACTGCTGCTGCTAAGTCGCTTCAGTCATGTCCGACTCTGTGCGACCCTATGTATGACATGTTGTTTGCCTTGATAAATAAAGAATCTGGACTTTAGCTTTTTTAGATAAAATGCTTGACTCCATACATAGTTCTTCCTCTATATAAGAAACTGAATGGAAGCAAAGCAAAAACTGACCCCTTGCTTATTATCACTGCCTTCATTGGAGAGTTTTCTCCATCACTTGCTGTCAGTAGGGTACATTTTATACACTGTACTTAGAAGGTTGGTACACATTTGTGCTTTGGAGAGGCATTTGAAAATATATTTGTGCTAGTAGGGATTTTATGTAAAATAAAAATGTTACCTAAATTAGGTAATAACCTTTGAAAAGCTTTATTTCTGAATAAAAACCAGAAAATTGAGCCAATACCTGGAGGGGTGCTTATCACTTTTATAGCAGTGATGCCGCGGTTTGTTATTTGAGAGGTAGTCACAGTGGGGGCCACAGCTGTTATAATTTATGAATGTTTGTTTTCCCTCTTCGATGGAGTCCATCATGTCAGGGAGAATGAATTTTGGCTAAACTCCCTTGGCTTGAAGGCAAGCCTTTTGGAATTATAAAGACAGCAAGGGCTTGGCAGCCCACCACATGGATTTTGAATGCTGTTTCTGCCACTTTTATATTGAACAATCTTGGGCAAATTACAAATGCTTTAAAACTCAGTTTCCTTAGACAACAAACAACCCAATTCAAAAGCAGACAAAGGATTTAAATAGACACTTCTCCAAAGAAGATACACAAATGACCATTAAGAAAATGAAAAGATGTTCAACACCACTGGTCATTAGAGACAAGCAGATCAAGCCCACAATGAGATACCATTCACACCCATTACTATTAAAGGGATAGAAAAAGGGAAATAACAAGTGTAGTAAGGATTACCCCCTCTGCATTGCTGGTGGGAAAGTAAAGTGGTACACAAAAAAATAGTTTAGTTCAAGAAGTTAAACATAGAGTTACTGTATGACCCACCAGTTCTAGAGTTACCGTATGACCCACCAGTTTTACTTCTACGTATATACATGGAAGAATTAAGACAGGGGCTTAAACAGATACTAGAGCAACAATGTTCACACCATTATTCACAGTAGCCAAGAAGTAGAAACAACTTGAGTGTCCATCCACTGGTGGGTGAATAAACAAAATGTGAAATGTACATACATTGGTATGATATTCAACCTTAAAAACAATGAAATTCTGATACACACCACAGCCTTGAAAATAATGCTAAATGTCCTCAGAAATCAAAGGACAAGCACTGTATGATTCCATTTATGTTCATTCAGTTCAGTTCAATCGCTCAGTCATGTCTGACTCTTTGCGACCCCATGAATCGCAGCACGCCAGGCCTCCCTGTCCATCACCAACTCCCGGAGGTCACTCAGACGCATGTCCATCGAGTCCGTGATGCCATCCAGCCATCTCATCCTCGGTCGTCCCCTTCTCCTCCTGCCCCCAATCCCTCCCAGCATCAGAGTCTTTTCCAAGGAGTCAACTCTTCACATGAGGTGGCCAAAGTACTGGAGTTTCAGCTTTAGCATCATTCCTCCCAAAGAAATCCCATTTATGTTAGCCACCTAGGAAAGGCAAACTCACAGATAGAGAAAGTAGAACAGAGGTTGAAAGGGGCTAGGAAAATGGAGAAAAGGGAAATCATTGCTTGAGTACAGACTTTCTTTTTGTGATTTTGAAACAGTTTTAAAGATGCATAGTGGTGGTGGTTGAAGAATATTGTAAATGTAATACCACTGAATCATACCTTTTAAATTGTTGAATGGTAAACTTTACGCATAGTTTACCACAATAACAATTCCCTCTGTTTCCTTCTCAGTAAATTAGAATTCACCTCTCATATGGATTTTATAATTAAATTTCATAAAGAACAAAAATTATCTGTTGCATTGCCTAGGTGTGTTGGACAGTTGTTAACTGATGAACCATTATCAGTCCCCCAAACTTGGTAAGGGCCCTGGATGTTAGAGCTGATCTGGGAAAATGAGGAGCCCTTGATTGATTGACATTGGATTTGTACTACTCCATTTGTGCGTTAGAGGATTAAAATCAGAACCGATCATTTATGAAGTTAAGTTTTCCCTCTTGCACACCTGAGAATTGAAGTAGGCACCGCATCCACTACATGAGGACTGCAATTTGAAGTAAAGATGTCAGATTGATGTATCTCATCTCTTGGTTTTAGTTCTTGGATGATATTATTTTCTAGAATGGTTCCACACTCAGAGGAGAAGAAATTAACCTGAAATACCACACTCTCCTCTCGAATGATCATGGTTTAGCTGGAAATGGCTTCACTTCACCCCTGCTCTTGCATATAAGAAGTCCTTTTATTTTCTTAACCTGTTGATCAGATACTTTCTCATGATTGGACTGAGGTTATGAAATCTGGGAGGGGACACCACAGAGGTGTGACGTACCCTTCTGCTCTCATCATTTTGAGGTACATGATATCCATAGGACTTATTAAAGATGGTGTTCATCTTGATCACTTGGTTATAAGGCACTATCTGCCGGGATTATCTTTCATAAACTTCCTGTGCTTTCCCTTCCTTCATTAGATTCATTAGAAATGAGTCACTGCATTCAGTTAATGCTTAAGGGTAAGAGAATTAAGCTATGTCTCCTGGAGGGAGAAATACTAGCATTTGGAGATATGTTAAAGCTACATAGTAATTAATAATTTGAGGGAGGTACTTTGGGGCTTTGCAAATATCCTATTTCCTTTAAGTTTTGCTCACCAATTTTAGCATTCATTAGTGTGTTTTTCCTGCAGTGGTTATCATTGTGATGTTTAATGGTACTATATTAAAACTTTTCTCATTCCTTCCTTCTATATTTATTACTTGGGATTCTTCTTTGAGGAAGAATTTTCACTATTTTTTGACACCACTTTTTCTGCCTTATTGACTTCAGAACACCATTTCCCTGGTGCCCGTTAGAACTCTGTGACTTCATTCTTGCTATTAGAACTGTCTTTTTTTCCACTCGTGTTAGCTCTTGCTCCTATAGGAATCAGTCAAACATCTCTACTGGGTTCTGTGCCTTTAACCACTGCACTGTATAACATCCCGATGCGCAACCTCATTTGATGTATCCCTAATACCAGGGCGGTACAGTTTTATCCCTCTTAGAAAAATGCTAATGCTATGGGTTGAATGGGCTTTCCTTGTGATTCAGACAGTAGAGAAACTACTGGCAATGCCATGGGTGTGATCCCTGGGACAGGAAGATCCCCTGGAGAAGGGAATGGCAACTCACTCCAATGGCAACTCACTGCCTGGGAAATGCTATGGACAGAGGAGCCTGGCAGGCTACAGTCCATGGGGTCACACAAAGTCGGATACAACTGAGCGAATAACACTTTCACTTCTTTCACATGGGTTGAATTGTGCTTCCCCAAAAGATATGTTAAAGTCCTAACCTCTAGAACTTCAGAATGTGACCTTTTTTTGGGAAATTGGGCCACTTCATATGTAATTAGTTAAGAGGAAGTTACACAAGAGTAGGGGGGCCTGTATCCAGTAGGGCTCATGTTTTTATAGAAAGAGGCCACAGAGATGCTGAAGGGGAGATGCTGTGTGACATCTGAGGAAGAGGCTGAAGTAATGTAACTGCAGGCCAGAGAATGCTAAGGGTTGCAGGTAAACTGTCAGAAGCTACAAAGAGGCAAGGAAGAATTTTCTTATAGGAAAATTCTTACAGGTTTCAGGCATCACATGGCTCTGCTGACAGCTTCACTTTGGACGTCTCCTATCCAGAACTGTGAGGCAATACATCATTGTTGTTTAGTCACTAAGTCGTGTCCGACTCTTTGCAGCCCCAAGGACTGCAACACGCCAGGCTTCCCTGTTCTTCACTATTTCCCAGACCTTGCTCAGATTCAGGTCCATTAAGTCGATATTGCTCTCTAACCACTGCATCCTCTCCTGCCCCCTTCTTCTTTTGCCTTCAATCTTTCCCAGAATCAGGGCCTTTTCCAATGAGTTTGCTTTTCACATCAGGTGGCCAAAGTATTGGAGCTTCAGCTTCCATGAGAACTCCTGAGACAATACATCTCTGCTATTTTAAGCCATTCATTTGTGATAGTTTGTTACAGTGGTCCTAAAAAACTGATATAGCTTGCAGGAAAGTTGATATCAAAATGTGAAATAATAAGGTAAATTTTTCATAGATTCTTTCATCTTTAGAAACTTAGAGGAAGACTTCCTTTTTGTTTTTTGGTGTAGAGTTTATTTTTTTTAATTTTCATTTTTTTACTTTACAATACTGTATTGGTTTTGCCATACATTGACATGAATCCACCATAGGTGTACATGAGTTCCCAATCCTGAACCCCCCTCCCATCTCCCTCCCCATATCATCTCTCTGGGTCATCCCAGTGCACCAGCCCCAAGCATCCTGTATCCTGTATCGAACCTAGACTAGCGATTCGTTTCTTACATGATAATATGAGTTTTATTTTTAGAATCAGTTACTAAATTCAGAAGATCTGTAATGTAATCATGTGATCAGCTAGTGAGAACGCATGCCATTCTAAGAGATGTAAGGACTCTAGTCTTCTAGCAAAGAGAGTTTTCCTAATAGGGTTTTAAATTAAAGTTGAGATGAAAGGCACTTTCTGCTGACATCACTGTTAAGTAAGAAATTAACTAGAAAGCAAATGATCAGTTTACTTTTGGAAACAAAGGTCATTCATAGGAGGTACTTGTTTCATTATTTACATGTATTTGAAACTAGAGAAACATATAAATCAGACAGTGCTTGCTTTAAAAGATGGATTAAAATGTTTTATATTGCTAGATCTAGCTAAGAATCGCTATTTCTGTTACTAAATCTATTCTTTAATGTAACCAGCATTTTTGATTATCCAGTATGTGCTAGGCACAGTAGAAGAAGCTGGAAATATAAATATCAATTAAATGCTCTCATATTCTTCATTTGGTAATTAAAAAATTTTTTTTAAATGAGGGAAACAAAAGAAGAATAACAGGAAAGTCACTAATATTTGCCATCACATGAGTTTTGCAAATGGTTGACTTTTACCCTTTATTTTGGCTAATAAAAGAAAAAGAAAAAACCCTTCATATTTCAAGGAAACTCACCAAAGTTATCATATGCTGCATAAGGGAAAAAACAGCAATAACAAAAATCCCACAAAGACTTTAATTAAATAATAGTTTAGATCTATTTCAGATTGGAACATTATCATTGGAGCATTTCAGATACTAGTATTAAAATACCTTGTGAGTAATAGTATGAAAATACACAGATAAGAAAGGTTTGAATTAATGCATAACTTATTCAGACTATCTAGGAAAATATAACAAGAAAGGGAATACACCCTTCTGGAGAAATGTGAGGCAGAGAAGGAAGACAAAGGATGACCAGGGTTTGATGAAGCTGGGTGGGGCGTGGAGTGACAGTTAAGCAGCCAAGGGAACAGAGGAGACAGTGAAGAACTGAGAGATGGAATAATGCAGAAATCTAGAGAAAGAATGCCTCTTCCAAGGCAAGTAGTAAATGAAAGTCCCTGAGCTAGGAGCCCGTTTAGTGTTTAGAGGCATTCCAAAGAGGAGAGTGCAGTGAAGAAGTCAGGGAGCTGGTGCACAGCTGCTTGTGCAGGACTCTGTGACCGGCGTAAGGACTTCTGTTTCACCCAGGGACAGAAAACCTGGAAATCTTAAGGATGAAAATGACGTGCTGGGGCTTCCGTGGTGGTCTAGTGGCTAATGGCTTTAGGACTTCCCTGGCGGCTCAGTGCATAAGAATCCACCTGCCAATACAGGGGACACGGTTTGATCCCTGGTCTGGGAAGATCTCCCCTGCCGCAACCAAGCCCACGTGCCCTAGAGCTTGTGCTCACTGCAAGAGCAGCCACCATGATGAGAAGCAATTAGAGAGTAGCCCCACTTGCTACAACTAGAGAAAGACTGCGGGCCTCGACAAAGATCCAGAGCAGCCTAAATAAATAAATAGATAGGTAGACAAACCTTAGAAAGAAGAAAAAGATGTGCTAATCATAGAAACAATGATAGATGTACTGCCAGAAAGAGACTAGTTTTCTTTCTCTAGGCATTAAGTTCAGAGAGTGAAACCTGATGGGGAGAGCTGAGTGTTTAGCTGTATCTCTATGTGTGTGATTTTGCTTTCTTTCTTTAGTATTTTTAGAACCTTTCAGGAATTTTTTTTTTTTTGCCATTAAATCACAGAGCTGGGCTCAGCGTCCCCAAGACTATGTTTAAACTTGATTATAAGACAGCTACTAGATATGATGGCTGTAATAACATCCTATCACGGTTAAACATAAAAGCTGATGATAATTACCACCCCCTCTTGGCATATACTGTATCATTTTCTGCAAAACATGTTTTTGTTGCTTGGTGATTTCAGAAACAGAATGTATTGAATTTTGGACATAATAATCAAGATGTTATTTTTGGATAGTTTAAAATATTATATTCTCTGTGATTGGTAAAGGAACCATGACTTCATTTCCGTATATCAATAAATATAACCTAGAAAATACTTTCCAGAAACCCTGCTACACTTTACTGTGTTATTATTGTGTTGATTTCTGTCTCATTTTTCTATCATAAACAACCAGTAGTGAGAAAAGAACTAACAGTCCAAGCAACCAGTAGTGATCTAAATATAAAACAAGTTATTAAGCCTAATGATCTTCTGTTAAATTTTCCAAATATGTAGCTTTAATTGTCATATTATCTTATACAGTCAAAAAGAACAGTTGACTTTCGGGTGTGTATAAATGAACGTGAAAGGTGACTGATGGAACTCAGAATGGAATGAGGTTACTCCTACAGACTATGAGGTAAAGCATCTCCAGACTCATAAGGATTCCACACTTTTTTTTGCCACACCTAAAGTTAGCTTTTCTTTGCCCAAACACATAGGAAAGCAAAGGTAACCAGAAGATGTGCCTGTGTTCTAGGTCATCTCAGTCCTGTCCAATTCTTTGGGACCCCAGGGACTGTAGCCTGCCAGGCTCCTCTGCTCATGGTATTCTCTAGGCAAGAATACTGGAGTGGGTTGCCATGCCCTCCGCCAGGGGATCTTTCTCACTCAGGGATTGAACCCGTATCTCTTATGTCCCTTGCACTGGGAGATAGATTCTTTACCATTGGCACCATCTGGGAGGCTCCAACCAGAAGATAAAAAATTACCAAATAGCAAGCACAAAGGTCCATCTAGTCGAAGCTATGCTTCTTCCAGTAGGCACGTATGGATGTGAGAGTTGGACTATAAAGAAAGCTGAGTACTGAAGAATTGATGCTTTTGAACTGTGGTGTTGGAGAAGACTATTGAGAGTCCCTTGGACTGCAAAGAGATCCAACTAATCCATCCTAAATAAAGTCAGTCCTGAATATTCATTGGAAGGACTGATGCTGAAGCTGAAACTCCAATACTTTGGCTACCTGATGTGAAGAACTGACTCATTTGAAAAGACCCTTCTTTCTAAATTCCATATATATGTGTTAGTATACTGTATTGGTGTTTTTCTTTCTGACTTACTTCACTCTGTATAATCGATTCGAGACAGCAAAAGAGACATAGATGTATAGAACGGACTTTTGGACTCTGAGGGAGAGGGAGAAGGCGGGATGACTTGGGAGAATGGCACTGAAACATATATACTATCATGTAAGAAATGAATCGCCAGTCTATGTTTGATACAGGATACAGGATGCTTGGGGCTGGTGCACGGGGATGATCCAGAGAGATGATATGGGGTGGGGGGTACGAGGGGGGTTCAGGATTGGGAACTGATGTACACCCGTGGTGGGTGTACAATACCAATACAGTATTGTAAAGTAAAATAAAGTAAAAATAAAAATTAAAAAAAAAAATGGAAAGACCCTGATGTTGGGAAAGATTGAAGGTGGGAGGAGAAGGGGACAACAGACAATGAGATGGCTGGATGGCATCACTGACTTGATGGATATGAGTTTGAGTAAACTCCAGGAGTTGGTGGTGGACAGGGAAGCCCCGTGTGCTGCAGTCCATGGGGTCACAAAGAGTTGGACATGACTGAGTGACTGAACTGAACTGAACTTAGCTTCTTAGCCATTTGGTGCACCACAGGCAAACAATTAGAACTCTAAAATATATAGAGTTTAGGATACAAATAGAAAATATTCCCCCATCTGATCCTCAGCCTTCACACGGCAGACACCACTGAACTACTGATTTATTTCCCTCATAATTGAAAATAGCCTCAAAATCTTTCTTTAAAAAATGGAGAGAGGAGGAAACACTTCCATTAGTCACTGTTGATTTTAAGGGACTCTTAGAATTAAAATATCTTGTTAATTTTGACTTAGTTCAGGGCTTTTCAACATTCACACTGTTTACACTATGAACCAGGTAACTCTGTTGTGGGTGTCTGCTCCGTACATTGTAGAATGCTTAATAGCATGCTCAGCTTCTAGCCTTTAGAAGCCAGTAGCAACTACTTCTCCCATCCCTACCCCCAAGTTGTGACCATTAGTAAGTCTCTAGTCAACATAGTCCTGAGTTGACAACCATTGTCATAGAGAGAGTTGTACCTGATATTAAGAGAAAGCACAGAACAGTGATCCTCAGCTTTCTAAAAAGCTGTTTTAGTTTTCCTAATTTCATATCCAGGCATCATCTCTCTCATAGTTTCTGCTTAGGAGTCCCCTGATGAAGTATTAAAAAAGACATTCAAATATTATATTTATATAAATAAATGAGTAAGTGAAGTCACTCAGTCGTGTCCGACTCTTTGCGACCCCATGGACTGTAGCCTATCAGGCTCCTCCATCCATGGGATTTTCCAGGCAAGAGTGCTGGAGTGGATTGCCATTTCCTTCTCCAGGGGATCTTCCCAACCCAGGAATCGAACCCAGGTCTCCTGCATTGCAGGCAGATGCTTTACCATCTGAGCCACCAGGGAAGCCTCATATAAATATTTATATATATAAAAATATTTTTAAAAATTACCACTTTGACATAGGTCTTAGGCCTCAGACAACTTATTTAATACATGGATCTTTGGATGGGTGATATAAAACTTGACATAGATTCACATGTTTCATCTGGATTTATATATATAATGTACTTATTCATTTATATATGTATATACACAACACTTTTATGATTTATTTATATATGTAAAATGTATAAACATAAATACATACAGATAGTATGCCCTCTTTGTCAACTGACTTGATTCTGTAGCGCTCAAATACAATTGCTAACCGAGTCTGAGGATTTATGAAAGAGAATTGAATGGATGGCAAGATTATTTAAAAATCTTACAATATTCTGAAGGCTAATAAAGAAAGAGGACAGTGCAATCTCTACAGATAATGTTCTCTTTTCTTTTGCTATTTTTTGCCCTATTTAGGATCTTTTGTTGCTTTCAGAAAACTAATGTCTAGTAAAGCCACTGTGAAAACAAAAGTTAAGTGGAATAAGTATTTGTTCTGCTTTTAATACCACACTGTTGTCCCACACGCAAAGCTTCTTATGCAATCAATGGGAATTCTGTGCCAAGCAAAGAGTTATAGTAATTGGAAGGAAATTAACATCAAATTGAAATTTACTCTTGTGGTTTTATTTTGGTAACCATGGTGATGCAAGACCAAAATAGCACATTAAAATAGTCCTAAAAAGAATTTGGGGGAAATTTTTTGAAATGCTTGGTAAGTATAATAGCATTATATCCTGAATGTCAATATTTTGTTGCTGAATGTTTTGGACTTTGACTCATTGGGTATTTACTTGTTTTTTTTTTAATCTTTCTCTTTCCAAAATTACAGGCAGCAGCCTTGAAATAAGGCAAAATATTTTTAGAGAATTCAGTTAATTAAAGAAAAATGTAGAAATTAAAAATAAGTATTACAGCAAGGGAAGAAAATATATATTAATATTGCACAAGTATATGGAATTAAACCAATTTTTTTCTTAGCTTCTTTGTAATCAGGCTATATAAGCACATAAAAATATTATTTAACTTGAAATAGTACAGGTTATTAAGAAGAGTAATATTCTGGAAATAAACATGACTTTATCGTATTAAAAGAAGTTATTCTCCCACAGAAAGACTTATTAGAAAAATAAAACTAAGCTCATTGACATCTCAACTTTTTCCCCTGCAATCTAGTTAAAATGTTAATTTAGAGGCATTTGTGTGTGTGTGTGCATGCATTATTTAGTAACACATTTGTGTTACCAGAGTATTTGTTACATATTTTGGTAATTATCTTTTACCTAATGTGCTGTACTTAGTCGCTCAATTGCGTCCTATCTTGGTTTGAAGGATAAGGTGTGTGTGTGTTTTTTTTTAACAACCTCCTCAAAACTTCTGCAGAGAGAAGAATACTGACAAGTAAACATAAAATATGAATTTAATCAATGGGAAATCAAGTGGGCCTTAGAAAGCATCACTACAAACAAAGCTAGTGGAGGTGGTGGAATTCCAGTTGAGCTGTTTCAAATCCTGAAAGATGATGCTGTGAAAGTGCTGCACTCAATATGCCAGCAAATTTGGAAAACTCAGCAGTGGCCACAGGACTAGAAAAGGTCACTTTTCATTCCAACCCCAAAGAAAGGCAATGCCAAAGAATGCTCAAACTACCGCAGAATTGTACTCATCTCACATGCTAGTAAAGTAATGCTCAAAATTCTCCAAGCCAGGCTTCAGCAACATGTGAACCATGAACTCCCTGATGTTCAAGCTGGTTTTAGAAAAGGCAGAGGAACCAGAGATCAAATTGCCAACATCTGCTGGATCACTGAAAAAGCAAGAGAGTTCCAGAAAAACGTCTATTTCTGCTTTATTGACTATGCCAAAGCTTTTGACTATGTGGATCACAATAAACTGTGGAAATTTCTTCAAGAGATGGGAATACCAGACCACCTGACCTGCCTCTTGAGAAATCTGTATGCAGGTCAGGAAGCAACAGTTAGAACTAGACATGGAACAACAGACTGGTCCCAAATAGGAAAAGGAGTACGTCAAGGCTGTATATTGTCACCCTGCTTATTTAACTTATATGCAGAGTACATCATGAGAAACACTGGACTGGAAGAAACACAAGCTGGAATCCAGATTGCTGGGAGAAATATCAATAACCTCAAATATGCAGATGACACCACCCTTATGGCAGAAAGTGAAGAGGAACTAAAAAGCCTCTTGATAAAAGTGAAAGTGGACAGTGAAAAAGTTGGTTTAAAGCTCAACATTCAGAAAACGAAGATCATGGCATCTGGTCCCATCACTTCATGGGAAATAGATGGGGAAACAGTGCCAGACTTTATTTTTTTGGGCTCCAAAATCACTGCAGATGGTGACGGCAGCCATGAAATTAAAAGACGCTTACCCCTTGGAAGAAAAGTTTTGACCAACCTAGATAGCATATTCAAAAGCAGAGACATTACTTTGCCGACTAAAGTCCGTCTAGTCAAGGCTATGGTTTTTCCTGTGGTCATGTATGGATGTGAGAGTTGGACTGTGAAGAAGGCTGAGCACCGAAGAATTGATGCTTTTGAACTGTGGTGTTGGAGAAGACTCTTGAGAGTCCCTTGGACTGCAAGGAGATCCAACCAGTCCATTCTGAAGGAGATCAGCCCTGGGATATCTTTGGAAGGAATGATGCTAAAGCTGAAACTCCAATACTTTGGCCACCTCATGCAAAGAGCTGACTCATTGGAAAAGACTGTGATGCTGGGAGGGATTGGGGGCAGGAGGAGAAGGGGACGACAGAGGATGAGATGGCTGGATGGCATCACTGACTTGATGGATGTGAGTCTGAGTGAACTCCGGGAGTTGGTGATGGACAGGGAGGCCTGGCGTGCTGCGATTCATGGGGTCACAAAGAGTCGGACACGACTGAGCGACTGAAATGAACTGAAGATGAAATTGGTTGACTAAACTGCTCCTTAGGGACAAGAGGTCAACAATAGCCCAGATGGGAATGGAACTTTTAAAAAGTAATGATTGAATTAAATTTTGAATTGAAGTCGCTCAGTCGTGTCCGACTCTTTGTGACCCTATGGACTACAGCCCAACAGGCTCCTCCATCCATGGGATTTTCCAGGCAATAGTCCTGTAGTGGATTGCCATTTCCTTCTCCAGGGGATCTTCCCAACCCAGGGATCGAACCCGGGTCACCTGCATTGTAGACAGACCCTTTACCATCTGAGCCACCAGGGAAGTCCCAATGATTATTCCAATGCGTTGTCTATTTTTAAAATAGAAAATAGAGACTTTAAACTTTGTCAGTCTCTATTAATGCTATGGCAGAAATGCTATAATCATCTTCTTGGTGACTCTGCTCCCTTCCAGCACATTCAACATGTTAACTTCAGATTCATATTCTGGGCAGAAACAAACAAGAAAAATAGTGACTCTCACTTTCTATTTTATCTAATAGGTAATTAAGTTCATTTCCTAAAACTAGCAATATTTGAAGGAATAAGGTGCCATTTTTACCATAGAAAGTAAAATTTTGTAAATGCTAATTAAGAAGACAAAATAATGTGAATAAAATAATGCAGAATCCCTCAGACTGTGAAATAATTTTTATATAATAATATTATGTAATTGAATTTTTTTCACTGAGAAGTTGCTTTAAATGGTATCTTACCTATATATGTGAAACATTAGTATACAATGGAAAAAGATAAAATATGTTTAAATAGTTAAACTATTATTGACTCTCTTGTTTGTTTGCTTGCTTTAGTGAGAATTTTTTCCCAAATCCAAGGATAGTTTTAAAATAAATGATTAATATATAAGTAAAGGCATCAGCAAGCTAATAAGGTAAAATTTTTTGGTTTGCATTAGATGTAAAGATAATTAGAGAAAATAACCAACCCCAGGAAAACTCAATAGAGTTTGAAAAATAGTTTAAGTCCTTAAATAATTAAATTGAGTCATGAGAACATTTATCATTTTGAAGTAAATAAGACCAATATACATTTGCAGCATTCTAAAAATCATTCTTCATTACTAATAAAACTACTTCAGATAATCAAAACCTGTATCACAATAGAATAATATCATATAAAATGATTTTTCTTTCTCATAAAAATGATATTGTTGATCAAAATTTATGGATAGGCATATTATAACTTATTATATAATCCTCAGATTTCTCTGAAGTCACTATTGGAAATTTTGTACTGCAGGTTTTCTTAAATGTGTCTGTTCAGAACACTAAACATACTTGAAGTCAGATCACCAATTAACATAAACATCTAGATTTAGAAAAAAATACTTATTTGAATTTAACAAATTACATATGAAAAAATTTTGTCTTAGAGATCTTTTCATTTCCTTATGGTGGCTTAGGTATCAAATAGGCAGGTATACATTAGATTCTTTACTGTCTGATTTGACAGATGGTAAAGAGTCCACCTACAATGCAGGAGACCTGGGTTCAATTCTTGAGTCAGGAAGACCCCATGGAGAAGTGATAGGCTACCCACTCTAGTATTCTTGGGCTTCTCTGGTGGTTCATACAGCAAAGAATCTGCCTGCAATGTGGGAGACCTGGGTTTGATGGCAGGGTTGGGAAGATCCCCTGGAGAAGGGAATGGCTACTCACTCCAGTATTCTTGCCTGAAGAATTCCGTGGACAGAGGAGCCTGGCGGGCTGCAATCCATAGAGTTGCAAACAGCTGGACATGACTGAGTGACTAACACTTACATGTTAGATGCCTTAGGATTTGTAACAGAATTTCAAGTCAATGTTTTTGTTTGCCTGTTACCGTTTGTTTGTTTTTTTGCCATTTCTTCCTAATGATTAAATTTTACTGTGCTAGTATTTGGGACTGATGTCATGAAGTTATCTGCGGTCTCTGTCTTCTTACTCTTGCAGCTGTGGCATAGAGGTAATAGAAGCTGTAAAAACCTAACTTTGATTAAAAGAAAGATTTACCCACCTACTTATATGAGATGGAATTAGCTTTTTACTCTTAACCTTGACAATGTCTTACTTCTTTTTGCTACAGGCTATCTCCGTGATATGAAAATGTACTGATATTGTAGAAGTAGAACCATATTTTTTCAAATGACTGTTTTACGGCTGTTTTATATGACTCAATTTCAGAACAAAAAGGCGGGATTAGAAAGTAGTGAGTCTCTGTTTTGGTGTATGGCAAAACTGAGCTTATTGTCATCTGCTGAGCTCATTATTCAGGAGATAGTACCCTCCTGTGTTTAACTGTCTTCTCTCCTTTTGATATCAATGCTTTGGAAAGTAGGACTGCCAGTCAATATTTATTACTTCTGCCTGCTTTGAAGGGTTTCCTTGTTTGTTTTTTCAGACTATAACTGGAAGGACATGTCAGTATTATAAAAAGCACAATGGAGTTGATATTTTCTAGGGTTGTGTACAAAGGTTTGACATATATGAAAAATAATGCTACGGGGTAATCTCCAACTTACTATGCTTGACTCCCATTAGCTGTTCTTCCTCTTGGCTGTGACTTCAAAATAGGTTCCCCTATTCATTTTGCTTACGCCTGTTCCTTACTGAGGGTGTCTCTTTCCCCACTTCATGATCTCTATTCATGATCTCAGGTCCCATTTTCCACTGTACCTCTATCCCAACTCAGCCATAGAAGAACTAAATTGTCAGTCTATGGTTAAAAATATTATAAATAGCTGTGAATGTTAAGCCTTATCTGGTTTTCTCTGCCTTATGATATATGCGTGCTAAGTCACTTCAGTCGTGTCTGACTCTTTGCAACTCTGCCAGGCTCCTCTGTCCAAGGGATGTGTGTTATTCACTCAGTCATGTCCAAGGGATAGGAGCAATTAAATTACCACTCAGCTCTCTTCTGATCCCTAGGATAATACCTAATTTTAGGTAGGAGACAATTGAGTAGCTTAAAACCCATCTGCTGGGACTCAACTGACCTACTTCCCGCACAACTGTCTGATCAAAGCTCTCTGGCTTGTTCCTCTGTGGCTGAATGTCTGTCTTGATAATCTTTCAAACTCCACATTCCTTCTGGGTCAGGTTTTTACCTTGCTTATCCAGGTCCCCTTCTACTCTTTGCTTTTAAGTAGAGTTCTGACTGGCATTTGAAGGTCATACTTCCCCTGGCACCATGTCCCCTGAGAATCTTGTTACTGGAGTCCCTACTGTCATGATGTACCCATCTCTACATGTAGATGCTTGCATGAAATTCTGTTTTCTATTTGTCACTGGTTAGTAGGGCTAGTTTCAGGTCAGGGCCATATTTCTTCCTCCTTGCCTTTCCAGACAGTCTGCTAAAGTGTAGTGGACCAGGGCTGGCTGGTTTCCAAGGCCTGGCTGAGTTCACCCTGGGCTTCCCAAGTGGCTCAGTGATAAAGAATCCACCGGCCAATGCAGGAGATGCAAGAGATGTGGGTTCAATCCCTGGGTTGGGAAGAGTCCCTGGAGTAGGCAATGGCAAAACCGCTACAGTATTCTTGCCTGGAAAATTCCATGGACAGAGGAGGCTGGCTGGCTGCAGTCCATGGGTCCCCAAAGAGCGACAGGACTAAGCACAAGAGTTCACCTCATCGCCCTTAATCATGTCTGTGTCTGGGTTCTCTGTGCAGTTGGCCCTGAAAAGGGACCGTGTACTGGAAAGGGCTCTATGTGTTTTTCAGTTCTGTCCACAAAGAGGAAATATCTTTTTCCAGGAAATTTTCTTTTTCCATGTTTTCCTCTCTGATGAGGTACAATTTTCTATTTTTCTCTACTGTACAGGAAAGGCTGGCAGCAGCCCTAAGCTGCTCTGTTTTGCTAAGTGAGCTGCTGACTGTTGTTTCAGTAGCTTTCTCAGATTTGTTACTATCTCAGCAATAATTTTCCCTGAAGTGTAAGTTAAATGTATTATTTTCTACTTTTATTGTCTGTGTTGGTTTTTCTTAGTGGTGGAAAAAAACAAAGCATAGAAATGCTCAGTCTTGCTGCATGCCACTTCTCTGCCAGCTCATTAGCTATAAAAATTCACACAAAACCTGAATGGAAGTGTGGGATCATTTTTGTTGCTGTTGTTGTTGTGAAGACAGATTGGGGTTAAAGAAGAACACCTTCTGTTAAAAGTAACGTATAAAAACACCAATACAGTATACTAACACATATATATGGACTTTAGAAAGATGGTAACGATAACTCTGTATGCGAGACAGCAAAAGAGACACAGATGTATAGAAGTCTTTTGGACTCTGTGGGAGAGGGAGAGGGTGGGATGATTTGGGAGAATAGCATTGAAACATGGATAATATCATATAAGAAACGAATCGCCAGTCCAGGTTCGATGCAGGATATAGGATGCTTGGGGCTGGTGCACTGGGATGACCCAGAGGGATGGTACGGGGAGGGAGGTGGGAGGGAGGTTCAGGATGGGGAACACGTGCACACCCGTGGCAGATTCATGTTGATGTATGGCAAAACCAATACAATATTGTAAAGTAATTAGCCTCCAATTTAAAAAAGAAAGAAAGAAAGAAAGAAAAGTAACATATAGGGTAAGGGAAAGGAAGCATTGGGGCTTTCCAGGTGGTGCAGTGGTGAAGAATCCACCTGCCACTGCAGAGATGCAAGAGGTGTGGGTTCGATCTTTGGATGGGGAAGATCCCTTGGAGGAGGAAATGGCAACCGACTCCAGTACTCTTGCCTGGGAAATTCCATGGACAGAGGAGGCTCGTGGGCTACAGTCCATGGGGTTGCAAAGAAATAGATATAAATGAGCAACTGATAAAAATGAAACACTAGGCCAGTTGTTGAAGACATGAAAAATGAAACAAAGAAACACAATACTGGGAAACTTAGGAAGCTGATTGGCATTGCACATGGTAGAAATTTACATTATAATGAAGTTTGTTCATCCTGGCCCCATAGAAATCTCAGTCCCATGAGTCCCACTTCCTCCTGAATGCTTCTTCACTGAAAAGCTCTATCCTAGAGATCGAGGATATTTAGCAAAATTTTGGGGTTTAGAGGCATTCCTAATAACATTGTTCCTCATCAAAGCCCAACTCTTGCAACTTACAAAATAGACTATCACATATTATTCCAAAAGTTAATGTGAAATTTCACATTTACATTAAAAAGAAATTTTTATTTTGACATTGCATTTGCAATCTTCTGTAGCTATTTAATTTACTTGTATAATTTTATCTCTCTAACAGAAATTCAAGATGCAGGGAGGAGAGACATACTTTTGTTCTCCACTGTATCTTCAATGGTAAATGTATGTGGGAAGCAGGAAGCACATTAAAAATCAGAGAATTAGGAAATAGGAAAATAGATGTTTTCACCTCATTATAAAGATGAGAAAGCTACTCTTTGAGTAGTTTTCTGTAGCAGAATTGTTTTTAACCTGTGATATATGGGACCCATTACCCTCTCGTCATATGCATATATAATGCTTTGAAACATCATGGGCTAGTTGATATTTGCAGGCTCATCTGGAAACTAAAAACTGTACACAGTATTGTACATAATTATTGATCCTATAGTAATATCTATAGTGATTTTCAGATGCATGCATGATAATCTTTGGAGTGCAGCCTATTTCATAATTGAAGTACAGACAATGTCTAGTTGGAAAATCAGAAGCCAGAGATTTAAACTTAGTTGTGAAGGTCTCAGGTCTGTGAAGTAAGTGGGCGGTGTGGTTGGGACACTTGAATAGCAAAAGGGGGTCCTGAGAGGGAAAAAGAAGAAAAGAGTGTGGATGTGAATAAAGTTAAAATAATGAAACTCTCTGAGTTATCATTTACTATGCACTTAATGTGATGGCAGGTTTATAATTTTATGTTTTTATATAAATTAAATCAGATGATATTGATATTCTACTCACTGTTATGCAAATTGCCATTCTTGGTAGTTATTATATTATTCATATTACATTTATTTGAATAAAGTTTTTCTCATTTGTTATTGAAGCAATATATACTTCCAGATGTTCAAGCTGGTTTTAGAAAAGGCAGAGGAACCAGAGATCAAATTGCCAACATCTGCTGGATCATCAAAAAAGCAAGAGAGTTCCAGAAAAATGCCTGTTTCTGCTTTATTGACTATGCCAAAGCCTTTGACTGTGTGGATCACAATCAACTGTGGAAAATTCTTCAAGAGATGGGAATACCAGACCACCTGACCTGCCTCTTGAGAAATTGTATGCAGGTCAGGAAGCAACAGTTAGAACTGGACATGGAACAACAGACTGGTCCCAAATAGGAAAAGGAATACGTCAAGGCTGTATATTGTCACCCTGCTTATTTAACTTATATGCAGAGTACATCATGAGAAATGCTGGGCTGGAGGAAGCACAAGCTGGAATCAAGATTGCTGGGAGAAATATCAGTAACCTCAATATGCAGATGACACCACCCTTATGGCAGAAAGTGAAGAGGAACTAAAAAGCCTCTTGATGAAAGTGAAAGAAGAGAGTGAAAAAGTTGGCTTAAAGCTCAACATTCAGAAAATGAAGATCATGGCATCTGGTCCCATCACTTCATGGGAAAAAGACAGGGAAATAGTGGAAACAGTGTCAGATTTTATTTTTTTGGACTCCAAAATCACTGCAGATGGTTATTGTGGTCATGAAATTAAAAGGCACTTACTCCTTGGAAGGGAAGTTATGACCAACCTAGACAGCATATTCAAAAGCAGAGACATTACTTTGCCAACAAAGGTCCGTCTAGTCAAGGCTATGGTTTTTCCAGTGGTCATGTGTGGATGTGAGATTTGGACTGTGAAGAAAGCTGAGCACCGAAAAATTGATGCTTTTGAACTGTGGTGTTGGAGAAGACTCTGGAGAGTCCCTTGGACTGTAAGGCAATCCAAATAGTCCATCCTAAAGGAGATCGGTCCTGGGTGTTCATTGGAAGGACTGATGCTAAAGCTGAAACTCCAGTACTTTGGCCACCTCCTGCGAAGAGTTGACTCATTGGAAAAGACCCTGATGCTGGGAGGGATTGGGGGCAGGAGGAGAAGGGGACGACAGAGGATGAGATGGCTGGATGGCATCACTGACACAATGCATGTGAGTTTGAGTGAACTCCGGGAGTTGGTGATGGACAGGGAGGCCTGGTGTGCTGCAATTCATGGGGTCACAAAGAGTCAGACATGACTGAGCGACTGAATTGAACTAAACTGAACATGTAGTTATATATACAAGTCTGAGAATATCTTTTTGTGTATATATATACACACCTACCTGTGTATAACTATGTTATAGTTTTATTTTTATTTTATTTATTTATTTATTCTTTTATTTTTTTAAATTTTAAAATCTTTAATTCTTACATGCATTCCCAAACATGAACCCCCCTCCCACCTCCCAAAAAGACATTTGAAGATGATAGTTTTATAATTAAAACTATCTTTATGCTGTAAAGAGGAAACACATGACATTCATTCAAGTCTTTCAGCTTTGCATTTATTTGTAAAATGTAAGTCTATATTTTTCAGCCACTTAGTGGTGTATTCCTGGTGGCTCAAATGGTAAAGAATCTGCCTGCAATGCATGAAACTTGGGTTGGGAAGACCCCCTGGAGGAGGACAAGGCAACCCACTCCAGTATTCTTGCCTGGAGAATCCCATGGACAGAGGAGCCTGGTAAGCTACAGTCCAGGGTTTGCAAAGAGTCGGACATAACTGATTGACTAACACTTTCACTATCAGTGGCATATCAGGAAGCAAATCAATGAGTTTCTAAAAATGAAAAACCAAAGTAAAAGAACTTCAAATAAATGGTCTTGTACTCATGCATTTTAAACATTTATAGGGTAAATATGACTTTTATGTGTAGGTCCTAGGTTTATATCCCACAAGGACTTTTGCAGACATGGCAGGCAAGCATGTAGCAAAAATTCACATTATGTTTGCCTCAGTTTGGTTTCTGACTGAAAGAGAATGAACACAGCTTGTGTGTTAAGGCAAAGTTTTCTTTCTAGGTTTCATCTTACTATTGCTTATATCCTTTAGGCTTCCTTTTAGTTTTTTGTTTTTTAGTTTTACTGAAGTATAACTGATAAATAAAAATTGTACATATTTAAGATATACAATTTCATGCTTTGATATATGTATACATTGTCAAAGGATCACCACTGTCAAGCTAGTTTATATATTTATCCCCATACATATCTTTTTCCTTCTTTTTTGTCTTTGTTTATTTCATGATCAAAACTCTTAAGATATATCTGCTTGGAAAATTTCAAGTATATGACACAGTATTTTTAATGACAGTCAGCAGCTGCACAGTAGATTTCCAGAGTTTATTCATTTTGTGTGATAGAAACTGTGTACCCTTTATCTAGATCTCCCCAGCTGCCCCAAGCTGTAATAAAGGTATCATCTCACACTTGTTAGAATAGCTATTATCAAAAAGATAAAAGATAACAGGTAATGGCCAGGCTGTGGAGAAGAGGAAACCCTGTACCCTCTTGGTGGGAATAAAAACTGATATAGTTATAATGGAAAACAATATTGAGGCCCCTCAAAAAATTAAAAATAGAACTACTGTGTGATCCAGCCATCTTGTGCATGCATGCATGCTAAATCACTTGTGTCTGACTTTTTGCGACCCTATGGACTGTAGCCCACCAGACTCCTCTGTCCATGGGATTCTCCAAGCAAGTATACTGGAATGGGTTGCTAGGCCCGCCTCCAAGGCATCTTCCCAACCCAGGAGATGAATGTTTTTCTGACACCTCCTACACTGGTAGGTGGGTTCTTTACCACTGGCACCACCTGTGAAGCCCTCAGTCATCTGACTACTAGGTATGTAACCAAAGGGAATTAAATTGGAATCTCGAAGAGAAATTTCTATTCCCATCTTTATTGCAGCTTTGTTTATGATAGCGAAGACATGGAAAGAGCCTAGTTGCCTGCTGACAGAAAAATACATACTATATTTTCTTTATTATGCACATGAATATGTGCACTTGTGTGTATGTATATATGCATATATATATGCATACATATATGCATAAGTATAAATTCACCTGCAGTGCAGGAGACCTGGGTTGGAGACCTGGGTTTGATCCCTGGGTTGGGAGGATCCTATGGAGAAGGAAATGGCAACCCACTCCAGCATTCTGGCCTAGAGAATTCCATGGACTGTCCATGGGGTCGCAAAGAGTCGGACACAACTGAGCGACTTTCATTTTCACATCTATATATGGGTTAATCCAGAAAGAAGAGGAAGAGAAGAATAGCAGAGGACAAAGGGCATAGAAATTTGAAACAATGAATTTTGTGTCAATGCTTATTGTGTGAAATTGAGTATTTACCCACAGTGCTGTGCTATACTTAGTTGTTCAGTCGTCTCTCTTTGCAACCCCATAGACTGTAGCCCACCAGGCTCCTCTGTCCATGGGAATTCTTCAGCAAGAATCCTGGAGTGGGTAGCCTATCCCTTCTCCAGGGGATCTTCCTGATCCGGCAATCAAACAAGGGTCTACTGCATTGCAGGTGGATTCTTTACCAGCTGAGCTACCAGGGGAGCCCCATTTACCCCCTACCTCTTTCTGAATGTGGGGGAATCCTATTCATTCTTGGTTATGCTGTTGATTGAAATGAGAAGCAATTTAATAATTTCTCTGAGGTTTACTTATAGAACAGGAAGGAAATATCAAATACTGGTATTTCTCATCTTCCCTTAGCAAACTTAGACTTTCTGTGGAATCCTTTGATTTTTTATTGATTAGATTGTGATTAAAAACAAAGCAGAGGCATCTCTGAGTTTTACCTTGTTTGGGCTCTTTAATGGTGAGCTCAGCTGGAGGGGTTCAAGGTCACATTATCTGGCAGTGGAAAAAGCCTGCTCACATTCTGCCGGAGTATATTTAGCATCCTAAAGAGATGTGTGATGCTTTTAAGGTTGAGAAGCCTTGTTTTATGGTCCTAATCATCAGCTTTATCATAATACAGCCTTGGGAGGCATATTTGGATAATCTCTCAACACTTATATATATTTTGTATTCTTATTTCTTTTCTTTTTTTGACCAACCATGTTACCAAGGTTTAGAAGGTGATTTTCTCAAGCATCATTACTTTTGCCAAGAGAAAAGAGAAGTTTAATAACCTTTCGCATCTTTAATCATAGTATATAGAGTTTCTTTCTTTTTTTATTTTGGTAGAGGAAAGAACAGTTTTTCTGTGTTCCTTTCTGTGTTTTTAAGTTTATCTGTGTTTTAAAGTATATCAGGTACACTTAGATAAAGAAAAAATTCTGTCAGCAAAAATGCCACCAGTGTTTTGGAAAAAGAAAACAAGGAAGAATGAGGTAGCTAATTGCACATCATTAAAAAAAAACAAAACAAAACTTTTGTATTATGGCCTTTCCCTTGTATTATCTTTTTCCCACTCCAGACACATACATGTAATTGGATGATACTTATACTTTTCAGTGTCTCCCTGTGATCAGTAACAGTAACACTTAGCAAAAGAGCAAAAATTAAACATAGCTCTGGCCACTCCTGCGATACAAAATCAACTGCCCTGTCTTCTCATTTTCAACACTTCATTATTTTCTAGTGTAAATTGAATGACTACAGTGCAAGTAACTCAATGAGTCAACACATGCTCATCAACTCCAAGAAGTACAGTAACACTTTCTTTTTTAAAATCACCTTTTGAATCTGTTGTTTTTATGAATGCCCTATCAGTGCTTATTTATTTGACTTATTTATTCTAAGTATCTGATGAAAAATTCCTATGTACAGTGTCTTATATTAGTCAGAATCTGTTGACTGCTTAGGAGAAAACCATAGTCAGAAACCTCAAGGGTAAATGGTTTGTTGTAAGGATGCAAGAGCTACAGCAGTAAGATAATCGAGGTCTTATGAGATCCATGGAACAAGACTTATGAGAAAGCTGGAACCAAAATACCAACTGGGAATGCAATTACTCATGATTCTGAGGCCTCTTAGAGATGTTAGTATCAAGAGGTTTGTGGACATTTAGCTGTGGTTAATGTCCTCATCTCTGTTCTTCCAGTCACTGTGCATCTTATGAGCTAAGAAGTAGATATCTTATCCTCCACCCTGAATGGTTTTTGTGTAACTCATAGCTAATGTCTGTTAACAAGGATCCATCAAAGCTCCAGTCTTGAGGCCTTGCTCTGCCAACCTGGTAAGTTCAGTTTGCACTGATTCTTTATATTTTACGCTTCAGAGTCAGACCACAGAGAGAGAATTTGATTGATCTGGCCTCTTATCACTGGGCTTGACATAAAGTAGACCAAACCACCTCAAAGTCTTTTCCCAATCATTTCTGGTCTTGGAGGATAAGAGTAGGTTTCTAAGTTATACATGAGTTGCCTTAAGGTTCCTTGTTAGCAAAAGCATGACGTGAAGGAGTTTCTGTTAGAAAGAGCTCCAGGTAGGTAGAGTCTTAATGATGATTCTGGTGTCTGCTCTAGTCTTGGGCTTCCTTCGTATACACTTTGTTGAAACTACTTTTGTCAAGGTTATCAACAATCTCCATTTTGCTGAAGAAAGAGATCACTTTTCATCACTCCTCATATTATTTGGTCTTTCAACAACAGACAATTAGTAGACTACTGAATGTTTTTTTTTATCCTATTTTTGAGAACTTCACATTCTCCTGAGTTTCTTGCTACCAACTAACTCCTTTAGCTCAGTTTGCCTTACTTAGTGTTCCTCTACCACATAACCTCTAATTCTGAGACCTCAGGCTTAGTCTTGAACACTATACTTTTCTCAACTGCACACTCTCTAAAAAGTCTTTTATAAATGTCTGGCTTTAAATACCGTCTGTACTTCAGTGACTCACAGGTGTATACCTCTCGTTGTAAATCTTCCCTCAATATCAAATGCCTTCTTGACATATTCGCTTAGATTTCCGTAGGTCTCAAAGTAAATAGATCAAAATTGCAATCTTGGTATTACCCCCCAAACTTGTTCCTACTTGATTCTGTTCTACTCAATACCAAGCCCCAAACAAGCAAAAATAAAACAAATAAAAAAGCAAAAAACATCTTGATTCTTCTCACATTCCACATGCAATCAACCCATTAAGGATTGTCAGCTCTGCCTCCAAAATAATTGTGTTTCTCTTGAGCTTCACTATTCCCTCCTAGCCCAAGAAATTGTCATCAGTCACTTTGTTTTATGTAATAGATTTTTAAATAATTAGTCTCCCCCCTCCCCCATAATCCATTCTCAGCAGTCAGAGTAATAATTTAAAAATGAGAATGAAACCATATCACTCTCCTGCTTAAAATCCTCCAGTGACTTTCACCTACACTTTAGGAAAAGAAAATCAGACCCTTAACATTTCCACAAGGACTTGTATTATTCCTCTTCTGGTTCCGTTTCTTATTCCCTATCTATTCTACTACCTTTTTTCTTCCTTTACTTCCCTTTTCTGCTTTTCATTTATAACAAGCTTACTTGTGATTCAAAAGCCTTTGCCTTTCTTAACAATTATATTTTCCCTCATATTTTCAACTAGTTGGCTCATTTTTCCCATCAGGTCTATCTCAAGGGTCACCTCCTAAGCAAACCTCTCAGAAAGTCCAAATAAAATTTAGCTGCATCTTGGATTGTCTCTCTTTTCTGTTATACTGGCATCATATCTGTATGGAAATAAATTCCATAGTAAGGAACTATGCTTATTTTTTTTTAATTGTTAATCCCTGTAATTCTCCTTGTCAACTTTAGGGCAGGACCAAAGAGAATGTACATAAAAAGCTTAACAATGTAACTGACTGCATGAAGAGATACTCTGAGTCTGATTAATACTGCTGGAACCTTATGGGTGAGAAATGTGGAATTAATTTGAAGATGTTAGCAATGTATTTATTACCACCCCTGTTACTATTACTTGGAAGAAGAAGACTGATCTTTTCTGGTGGGTATTGGGGAAGAAAAAAATGATCTAACGAAGTTTTTCATTAAAGAGAAAGTTTAAATGTCATTTTGAAATCACTTCATTCAGAGCACTAAAGAACCACATTACTTTGCACATCTATATAATCTGTCTTCATTGTGGATTTGAGTAGCGCCTCTGAATTGTGTTGTCTGGTCTGGAGCTTGTACTCGGGTACAAGGTAACATGACAGAATGTATACCAGCTCTTGAACACAATGGCTGGTTGGTCCTAAGTTGAGGGGTAACCTGGGCAGAATGCTGTTTGTAGTAATGTGTGCTCAGCTGACTCTGGGACTGCTGGTAAATATCCACTTTGAAACTGTCCTCTTTTCTTTTTCCATTAGTGTCCCTGAGCTTTCTGTAAATCTTTGCTAAAGCATTGCCTGGATTTAGCCGGCCTTTTGAGAATCAGTGTGGGAGAAGGAATGTGAAAGGCCAGCAAATAGTTTAAGGAAGCCAGTTATCAGATGATAAATGATTCTATTTTGCTATCATTAGTGTCCACTTGAAGGGCTTCCCTAATAACTCAGCTGGGAAAGAATCCGCCTGCAATGTGGGAGACCTGGGTTTGATCCCTGGGTTGGGAAGATCCCCTGGAGAAGGGAAAGACTACCCACTCCAGTATTCTGGTCTGGAGAATTCCATGAAATGTATAGCCCGTGGTGTCTCAAAGAGTCGGACACCACTGAGCAATTTTTACTTCATTTCAGTGTCCACTTGTAGAGCACACAGGGAAAATCATACGGTAGACAAGTGACCATTGTGAACAAGATTTCTTGCAGGGGAAAAAACCTTCGTGGTAGACTAATGTAATTCATTTTTCAAGAATTCCCAAAAATTATTTGAGGAGGAACTTCCAGGGTTTCAGCTCCACCGGGGCAGTCTCTCTCTCACTGGTCCCAGCACCCATCCAACAGGACAGCTGATGGCCCCAGCTCCTTGGCTCCAGTAATACCCACTCCCACCCTTGTTCCTAAGGGTATTAGCAACTTTCTAGGCTGCCTCATTCTCCTGAGGTTTTCTTTTCAGGTCTTCTAGCAGCTTTATTTTTCCTTGTTAACCTCTTTTTACGAGATAACCTGGATTGTCTAGACGTTCCCACTCCCTCCGTGAACCCTGAATAATGCACATCCTTTGCGGTGAGGTGAGGTGAAGTCGCTCAGTCGTGTCAGACTCTTTGCAACCCCATAGATTGTAGCCTACCAGGCTCCTTTGTGCATGGGATTTTCCAGGCAAGAATACTGGAGTGGGTTGCCATTTCCTTCTCCAGAGGATCTTCCCAACCCAGGAATCGAACCTGGGTCTCCCACATTGTAGGCAGACGCTTTACTGTCTGAGCCACAATAACCAAGCTATGTTTTATGTTTTGAAAAACTGATTCTAATCAACTTAGAAACTTAGTTGGGTAATTGTAATTGGAGTAAGCTATGTACCTCAAATGTAGAAAATAAAACTGAATACTGAAACTTAAAGAATAAATTCATTCATATTGCTTTTCTTTTTATATGATATTAAATATATATCTCTTTAGTTCAGTGTTTCCCAAACTTAAAAAAAATCCTAACCTTCTTTCCTTGAACATGGAAAGTTATCCTGAGAGTATATTTGATGTAGTATTAGCTTATAAAAAAATGTGAGCACTATTAAGTTTGAAAAATTCCATGATAATTTTTGAGATTTTGATGATATAGTTGCTTAAATTAGTTTTTCTTTATTTTGGGGGGTATATTTGACATCAAACATTGTGCAAATTTGAGGTATACAGTGTGTTGATTTTATACACTTATATATTGCCATATGGTTAACACCAGTAGTTTTAACTAACGTCTTTATCACATCACATACTTATTTCTTTTTTTGTGGTGAGAACATTCAGAATCTAGTCTCATAGCAGTTTTGAAGCATATAAAACATTATTTGTGAGGCACTTTTTTGAACCAAAAACTTGCACCTGGCTCTTGCCTTGTTAGTGCATGCAAGTTTCTACATGTAATAGCAGCTCAGCTCTTTAATGTTTAGCAGTAGCTGTGACCTTGTTCTGGGACTTGCTTAAACAGACACTATTGGCTATGGTTTGTAAGCTAATTTGGGGGGAAAGCCAACTAATGCCTCCTTAAAAGAAAACAAATATCATTTTGTTCATTCAGATATTTCAGTAAGTAACATATTTCTTAGGAATTAATGAGGTACTTGGAAGGTCTCTTAATAACATGTCAAATAACTATATTAAAATTAGGAAGCTATAGAAATGTGAAGAGAAAACACCATGAAAGATTTGTCAGAAGAATGAAGGTAAGTTCCCCTTTCTCCTTCCTCAAAGGAGCATCTTTTTTTATTGGAGAATTAAAATAAAGTAAGTTTTTTTTTTTAAAAATGTGACAGTTTTCCCACAGTTTAGCAACATGTTAAAATATGCAATCAACAGAATACATATTTATATAAGTAAATATGTGATATGTAGTTATTTCAAAATAGAGTTCAGTATCAGAAATATCTATATTTACTCTCACTTATGATTTTTAATGATTCTCATATTTCGACTGTCAGAATCATGGAAGCAGTTTCTCACTGAGAAAAGGCTTTTAAAAGAAAAATGTGAACAAAGGAAAAAATTTATAATAGAGGATCAAAGACAGATTTTTATATTTGAATTAGAAGAACTTATTCCTCTTCACTTTCAGTGTATCTCATTCTTATCAGTCCTCATAGGACCATTGAAGAAGATATCAAGTATGTTTTAAAAAGGGAAAAAAACAATTGAGTCTGTTTACCCTTCACTGAGATCCACCGAGGGAGCGGTTATTACATGGGACAAAATGATGGAGACTACTTTGCAGGGTGGGTGGCACTGGGTTGGCAGGGAGAACTCTGGAGAGCAGAACCTTAAGATGGGAAAGTTGACTCCTCTTCTGTCATTTCTTTAGGAATAAAAGGGGGCAAATTAGTTTATCCAATAAGGAAGTCTACCCTCCTCATTATAAACCCAGAAGTTGAGAAGCCCTTTCCTGGACTATCTTATTAGGTAAACACAGTTGGAAAAAACTCCTCATCTTCTTATTCCTAACTTACCTGTAGTTGAGTGTTCACTCCATCATGCCAGATGCA
The DNA here is from genome assembly GCF_001704415.2 of Capra hircus. Lineage (NCBI taxonomy): Eukaryota > Metazoa > Chordata > Mammalia > Artiodactyla > Bovidae > Capra > Capra hircus. The sequence goes on along the minus strand of NC_030811.1, from coordinate 99,380,494 downwards.
GAGACACTGGGTGGTCATGTAAGTGAAGAAAAATTTGCATTTTGGAGGCAAATAGACTAAAGTTGACGTGCTATTAATATCTCTGTATGTACTCAGTATATACAAAGTGCTTACATTTTCAGAGGTTCAGTTTCATCATGTGAAAATACCCATATCTTGAAATATATTTTGGATTTTGAATTAATAAATTTAACTCTCTATGAGAGTGTGTAATATCTAAAGATTCTCAGTCAGTGATAACTGACTTTATTTCACATTCAGTCTATAAACCTAATGTCTCAGCTTGCAACCCAAGTTGCTCTAGTCTCACTATTAAAAGGCAGAAAAAAAATTATCTCCTTTGTTGGTTGCTGTACTAATACAGTGAAATTTTTGAGGCTCAAATGTGAAGTTGAATGTAAATATGTTTTGAAAGTGCTAGAATGTCATATTTTGTTGTTGTTGCCTAGTCGCTAAGTTGTGTCCAACTCTTTGTGACCCCATGGACTGTAGACGGCCAGGCTCCTCTGTCCATGGGATTTTCCAGGCAAGAATACTGGAGTAGGTTGCCATTTCCTTCTCCAGGGGATCTTCCCAACCCAGGGATTGATCTTGGGTCTCCTGTGTCTCCTGCATTGGCGGGCAGATTCTTTACCACTGAACCATCAGGGAAGCCCCCAAATTTCATATTAATACATCTAAAAATGGCTTTCATGGAATTGTCATGAAGAAGGCTTATAGCTGTTTCTTAGAAGATTTTGTGATTAGATCAGCCAGAAACAAAATTTTGGATATTTTAAAATTTTGTCTATGATTTCTGAACACTTAGAGAGGGTGAGTAGAACATGTAGCATTTTCTTTTCTTTTTCCTTTTTTTTAAACTAGGAAATTTGGTTTTTATGAGGTTTCTCATGACTCCTCTCCAGGGGACAAGAATCTGAAGTAAAATGTGTTTATAATTATTGTGAAAGCAAGCTAAGATGCACATTTTTTTTCCCAAGGGGGGGTCTCAATTTTGTCTTTCTCCTGCTAGAAGCATTCTGAGCTATTAAGTAGAGCACTGTACATAACAGACTTTACTGGAAAGACTCTAATATTTATTTAAACAGTTTAAAAAAGAATATAGGAATGCTCTTAATGTCTCTGTTAAGGGAGAATAAAAAGGACATATTGATTCAATTCTGTAAAGTTCTGATGGAATTAGATTTCATTGCATTACTCCCTAGATAAGAACGTCCCTACCGATTGTGGGGGGTCGGGGGGATAGGCAAAAGATAATTAAAACCTAATTCTAACCAACGGGGACATTTTCTTAAGCAGATCATTCTCATTAGCATGACAAAGTATTATATTTTTACTGCTTTGGAATAATTTATCCTAAATATGTTTACTTACAGCCCACTGACTGTAGGACTTCACATAGTTTACATTTATATTCTTGTGAACCTAATCATCTGTGTTCCTATTGGAGTGGTGAAGAAAATGGCACCACTAGATAATTTAAAAAATTCCTCTCCAGACACCCATTGCGTTCCTAGGAAAGTCAGGAACATAATTTGATTCTTAATTCCACATATATTTTATCCATTAAATCAGTGTGTTGGATTTGACAGTTTATATTTGTATGTGACTCCAGAGAGCTATAGAAATATCACTGAGTTCTTTAAATGCATTTTGATAATCATGGTCCTATATATTGGTGGTGCCAGTGCCTCTGGGGATCTTTCTAATATTTTAGACTAGAAAGGAAGCAAAGGAAGATACCCTTGAGGTGTTAAAATACAAAACAAAACAGGGACATCGGTCATTTCAGGGTTAAATCCTATTGAATTCATGCAGATCAACACAATGGTCCATCTGGTACTATTTTTTTCACACAATCCCGTCAGTGAGTAGTCTTTCCCATCCTGAGACTGATAGTTTATTGTAATAATAATTCATTCTATTACAATGGTTATGTTGCTTTTTGCACGCACATGTGTTATTCTTTACATTCATCACAATATTGTCATGAAATAATAGCCTGGGAAGAAGGAAGTCATAAAAACTATAATTAATATGCTATAGTATACATATCTGCATTAAATCCTAATCTTGTAAGTATCATAAACTGAGCCCTGAATCAGATCCAAAACTCTTAAAGTCTTCCCCATTTAGTTTCATTTGATGTCTGATTCATAATATAATTAAACAGCTATGACACTCTTGGCTGTAGTACATTTCCTTAAATTTGTATAGAAACTTGTCAGTCTCTATTTTGAAGAGGTAGAACTTTGTTGCGGTGATGTTCTGTTTGTAGTTTGTGGCAACTGCCGAAACAGGAGAGCAGAGTAACAGGTAAATGCTAATGCCCTCCAATATCTGGATCAATTTATCCACCAGCAACAGAGAAGCAAACTAACCATTCAGAAAACGAAGATCATGGCATCCGGTCCCATCACTTCATGGGAAATAGATGGGGAAACAGTGGAAATAGTGTCAGACTTTATTTTTTGGGCTCCAGAAACACTGCAGATGGTGACTGCAGCCATGAAATTAAAAGACGCTTACTCCTTGAAAGAAAAGTTATGACCAATCTAGATAGTATATTCAAAAGCAGAGACATTACTTTGCCGACTAAGGTCCGTCTGTTCAAGGCTATGGTTTTTCCTGTGGTCACGTATGGATGTGAGAATTGGACTGTGAAGAAGGCTGAGCACCGAAGAATTGATGCTTTTGAACTGTGGTGTTGGAGAAGACTCTTGAGAGTCCCTTGGACGGCAAGAAGATCCAACCAGTCCATTCTGAAGGAGGTCAGCCCTGGGATTTCTTTGGAAGGAATGATGCTAAAGCTGAAACTCTAGTACTTTGGCCACCTCATGCAAAGGGTTGACTCATTAGAAAAGACTCTGGTGCTGGGAGGGATTGGGGGCAGGAGGAGAAGGGGACGACAGAGGATGAGATGGCTGGATGGCATCACTGACTCGATGAACGCAAGTCTGAGTGAACTCCGGGGGTTGGTGATGTACAGGGAGGCCTGGCGTGCTGCGATTCATGGGGTTGCAAAGAGTCGGACACAACTGAGTGACTGAACTGAACTGAGGAGAAGAATCTGTGAATGCCCTAAGAACAACAGATGTTCATAAATTTGGAGAAACTGAAGCTGATATCTTAAGTTATTTTCATATCAATGTATGAAATGCAAAAAAGAGTCTTTGAAAGAAAATTAATAAGAACTTGTGCTGGAAAAGTTTCTGTCATCCTGAATATCCAATGAATGCTTATTTACCCCACTCTCACTCTTGGGTACCAAGGTAATAATTTGTGACAGTTACTTCGATCCATGAGATTAGTGGAATTAATGATTGGATCTTATTATTTGGATCCATATATTTTGGTTGAAAAATACTTCTAGAGATTCTTTGAGACCTAAATGAAATAACCAAACCAATGTATGGTTTTATTAAATTAGCTTGCTTATATTAAAATAGTAGTTTGTATCTTGAGGGCAGGTTCATACACACTATTGGTTAAGCTTTTCCATTAAAAAAAATTATGGTATAATTATTTACGACTGAAATTGTTTCTTTATACTCTACTTTTTATCACTAAATTTCTAATTCTTTTTCTTATAAAATGTTGAATTTAGGATTTAATGGATTATCTCTTAAACTCTTGTAAAAAAAACATGTGTGGTTAGAAACCTACGGAGTCTCTTCTTTGCTTTTAAAAAAACCCCTGGAAGCTTCATTTCTCTTCATCATCGGATCCCTAATTAAATGGTTTCTTCCCACATCATTTATACCTGCTTCTCTCTTAGACAACAGACACTACTCATACTAAACTACTCATAAACTACTCATACTAAAATGAGTAATTCTTAGACTGAGTTTTAGATTGCTCTTTCACATCTCTGTCTTCATTTCTTAGCAAATTCTATTTCCTCAGCCAAAAATGCTCTTTCCTAAAAGTTTAATCTATCAACATGACTCTAATTTTTCAAATTTTTCAATATCCAGTTAAAATGATTTGGGAAACCTTGGCCAGTTTCTCAAGTTAAAATTAGCTACCCCTTTATCTTATTCTAAAAAAGGCTTAATGAAGGGAAAGGATAATTTATTGTGATAGAATGTTTGCAAAAGTATTAATTGAGAGTCACTTGGAGTTCATAGAAATTTTATCAAAAACAATCATGAATAGATAGGATTCACAATTAAAATCTACCTTAGTTGGTGTCTTTGGGGAGACAGAAACTAATATTATTAAGTGCCTCACAGGTTAAAGTACCTTGCAGATGTTTTACTTTCATTAATACAGGCCATGGGGTCCCAAAGAATCAGACACAACTGAACAAGTAACATTTCACTTTCACTTTCTTTCATTATAAAATATTTATCCTCATAAATAGTATCAAGAGGTAAAAGTCTACCTTTTGGACAAGAATATTGAAGATCAGAGGATTTTTTTTTCTTATCAGTATTTTAAAAAGAGGATAAGCAATGTGTCAGGTTACATTCTCTCTGTATTAATTGGTTATATTCTTGGTATTATAGATCCATGTTTAAAAACCAACCAAGTATTTCTTTAAATTCAGTTCACTTCAGTTGCTCAGCCATATCCAACACTTTGCAATCCCATGGACTGCCCTATGCCAGGTTTCCCTGTCCATCACCAACTCCCAGAGCCTGCTCAAACTCATGTCCATTGAGTTGGTGATGCCATCCAACCATCTCATCCTCTGCCATCCCCTTCTCCTCCCGCCTTCAGTCAATCCCAGTATCAGGGTCTTTTCAAATGAGTCAGTTCTTCACATCAGGTGGCCAAAGTATTGGAGTTTCAGCTTCAGCATCAGTCCTTCTGATGAATATTCAGGATTGACTTCCTTTAGGATGGACTGGTTGGATCTCCTTGCAGTCCAAGGGACTCTCAAGAGTCTTCTCCAACACCACAGTTCAAAAGCATCAATTCTTCGGTACTCAGCTTTCTTTATAGTCCAACTCTTACATCCATATATGACTACTGGAAAGACCGTAGCTTTGACTAGATGGACCTTTGTTGGCAAAGTAATGTCTCTGCCTTTTAATATGCTGTCTAGTTTGGTCACAACTTTTCTTCCAAGGAGTAAGTGTCTTTTAATTTCATGGCTGCAGTCACCATCTGCAGTGATTTTGGAGCCCAAGAAAATAAATTTTCTTACTGTTGCCATTGTTTTCCCATCTATTTGCTATGAAGTGATGGGACCAAATGCCATGATCTTAGTTTTTTCAATGTGGAATTTTAAGTCAACTTTTTCACTCTCCTTTTTCACTTTCATCAAGAGGCTCTTTAGTTCCTCTTCGCTTTCTGCCATAAGTGTGGTATCATCTGCATATATGAGGTGATTGATATTTCTCCTGGCAATCTTGATTCCAGCTTGTGTTTCATCCAGCCTGGCATTTTGCATGAGGTACTCTGCATATAAGTTAAATAAGCTGAGTGACAATATACAGCCTTGATATACTCCTTTCCCAATTTGGAATCAGTCCATTATTCTATGTCCAGTTCTAACTGTTGCTTCTTGACCTGCCTACAGATTTCTTAAGAGGCAGGTCAGGTGGTCTGGTATTCCCATCTCTTGAAGAATTTTCCAAGTTTGTTGTGATCCACACAGTCAAAGTCTTTAGCGCCATTAATGAAACAGAAGTAGATGTTTTTCTGGAATTCTCTTGCTTTTTCTGTGATCCAGCAGATGTTGGCAATTTGATCTCTGGTTCCTCTGCCTTTTCTAAATCCAACTTGAACATCTGGAAGTTCTCAATTTACATATTGTTGAAGCCTAGCTTGGAGAATTTTGAGCATTACCTTGCTAGCGTATGAGATAAGTTCAATTGTGCAATAGTTTGATCTTTCTTTGGGATTGGAATGAAGACTGACCTTTTCTAGTCCTATGGCCACTGCTGAGTTTTCCAAATTTGCTGGCATATTGAGTGCAGCACTTTCACAGCATCATCTTTTAGGATTTCAAAATAGCTCAGCTAGAATTCTATCACTTTGCTTTGCTCTGCTCCTAGTGATGCTTTCTGAGGCCCACTTGACTTTGTACTCCAGGATGTCTGACTCTAGGTGAGTGATCACACCATTGTGTTTATCTGGATCATTAAGATCTTTTTTCATAGTTCTGTGTTTTCTTGCCACTTCTTCTTAATATCTTCTATTTCTTCCTTAAATTACTGGAGATGATAGTGGTTTACTAACTGTTTATATCAGAGTCAGGATTCAAACCAGAATTTTTTTTGATGCTAAAATCCATATTCTTTTGAGAACACCATTCTCTCTATGGTGAACTGAGTCATAACAATTCTTCATGGTTAATGAACTCTATGTTTACTTCAGTCATCAATATTCTCAAAATTCACTTTTGTCATCTTCTTCTCCACTTTTGAACTTGTTTAATCCACCATTATAACTTTGAGATTAATTTATATACTTTTCTTGTTTATATATATAAACATTTTTATAATTATATAACTTATTTTCCCAACTTCTATTTCTTGGTCTCCCTCATGCTTTGCTATTATATGTGAACAGCTATTCTTTTTGTTCATTTTCTGGTTTCCTTCATATAGCTAACAAAATACTGATTACCTGTGAATTTGCTTACCAAACACATAACTAAGGATTTCAAATAAGACTTCTATCTTTGAAAATGTCATGATCAAGCTAGAAGACATGCATATAAGCAAATTGTTTTTTGGTTCTGATCAGTGCTTAGCAATGATTAGTTATTCAGAGATTGCTATAGCAAGGAACTCAGTAAAGTTTACTTCACTTGGTCAACACTCAAAGGCAGAGAAGGGAGGGCAGAACAATAAAAATAGACTTAAGGTACAACCCATTCCAGCATTCCTGCCTGGAAAATTCCATGGACAGAGAAGCCTGGTGGGCTACAGTCCTCAGGGTTGCAGAGTTGGACATGACTGACCCTGGAATTTCTTTGGAAGGAATGATGCTAAAGCTAAAACTCCAGTACTTTGGCCACCTCATGCGAAGAGTTGACTCATTGGAAAAGACTCTGATGCTGAGAGGGATTGGGGGCAGGAGGAGAAGGGGACAACAGAGGATGAGATGGCTGGATGGCATCACGGACTCAATGGATGTGAGTCTGAGTGAATTCCGGGAGTTGGTGATGGACAGGGAGGCCTGGCGTGCTGCGATTCATGGGGTTGCAAAGAATCAGACACGACTGAGTGACTGAACTGAACTGAACTGAGCAACGAAACACAAACCTTGATTAGAGGTTTTTGACATTGGAAACTTGGAAACAGGTTAACCAGAAGCGGTCATCCTTTGTTATTAGTTAGGGTAGCATATTTGGCTTTCTCTAGTTCATGCTAAGGTAAAAGTGAAGCAAAAATTTGGGAAGTTTACAGTTATTGATAAATCCTAACCCTTTTGAGCTAATTGCTACAGAGGTTGTGGTTTAGCTAAACAAGACTGGTTGCTTCAGATTGTAAGCTAGAGTTCTATTTTTCTATAGTGTCCTGTAATGTTCATTTGTAAATTTAGTCTTGGTTGTATTTAAGCACTTAAAGAATGACTGGTCTGTTGAAAATTTTAGCCCAGGGAATATGTTTGAGAACAAGGGACACATTTTATAACAATGGAGTTATGATGTCTGTGTCTCCAGAATTCACCGTCTTACCCTTTCACCATTAGTGGATTAGTGTAATAATCCAACAGGTGATATGCAGTACTCTGTATCAACACCTAAAATATACAGGTGTGGTAACCAATGAGTGGAATTAGGGTTGGTTCTTCTTACTATCTTGCCAGTGACCCAAAAGCAGAGTTTGTGTTTCCCATCCTTGCAAACTCAATCTTATCCATGTTAAAGGCTTGGTTTCTTTGACTCTTAGAAAAGTGAACTTAGTGGGTAAAATCTTTCTCCCTTTTCCTTCTGGATGAATAGTCTTGAAATGCAATTTATGTCTGCTGGAGAGAGTTGTCTGGGAGATGGAACAGTTAGTGGCACTAAGTATACATGTTCATGTTGGTTTTTAATCCCTTCTGTCTCACATTCCGTGTTTTTCAATGTAGATTCATTTGACTTTCTTCCCTAATAAAGAGGTAACACCTACCTCTTTGCTTTAGGCTCTACATTCTGTGGAACCCAGACTATGAAAGCAGGGTCCCAAGAATAATCCCTGAGCTTCTACTTTGTGAAGTGTAATTCACTGATTTGAAATAATTGAACAAAGTTTAGGTATAGGACCAAATGGTCATTTGTTTGGTAGGACTTGATTAACTTAGATGTAAAAATCACTAAAGAGGAATTTGGATACACGTACATAAAGCTCAGAAAAGGATAAAAATTGGCTAGGAAATAAGATAGGGGTCATCAGTTAGAAGCTATGTTTAGAATGAATTGTCTAGGAAGAGAATGTATAATAAGATAAACAGCTCTATGAGCAACCCTAGGAAATAGTACATGTATTACTTGAAATGAAGAAATTAAATTGTGTGAAAGAAGAGAAGCAGCGGATGAGGAAGAAAACACAAAGTGAGGGATTATGGAAGTCAGAAAGGGAAAGTAGTTAAAATTTGAAGTGATTGGCAACAGCACTGAATGCTACTGCAGAGTCAAGAACAATAAAGACCAAAAACCTTCTGTGTGATGTAGAATCATGAAGATTTTTGATGATACTGGAGGAGCAGTGGGGTAGAAGCTATTTTCCTGAGGTAAAGGGTACAGAAGGAAGCAGATGTATTGTTGTTGTTCAGTCGCTAAACTGTGTCAGACTCTCTGCAACCCCATGGACTGTAGCATGCCAGACTCATTTGCTCTCCAGTATACCCCACGTTTGCTCAAATTTGTATCCACTGAGTTGGTGATACTATTGAACCATCTGATTCTCTTTGCCGTCTTCTCCTGCTTTCAATCTTTCCCAGCATCAGGGGCTTTTCCAAAGTGTTAGTTCTTTGCATCAGATGGCCAAGGTATTGGAACTTCCACAACAGTCCTCCTAATGAATATTCAGGGTTGATGTCCTTTAGGATTGACTGATTTGATCTCCTTGCAGTCCAGGGGGCTCTTAAGAGTCTTCTCTTGCACTACAATTCAGTTCAGTTCAGTTCAGTCGCTCAGTCATCTCCGTCTCTTTGCAACCCCACCAACCGCAGCACGCCAGGCCTCTCTGTCCATCACCAACTCCTGGAGTCCATCGAAACCCATGTCCATTGAGGCAGTGATGCCATCCAACCATCTTATCCTCTGTTGTCCCCTTCTCCTCCTTCCTTCAATCTTTCCCAGCATCAGAGTCTTCAGAAGAGTCAGCTCTTTGCATCAGGTGGCCAAAGTACTGGAGTTTTGGCTTCAACATCAGTCCCTCCAATGAACACTCAGGACTGATCTCCTTTAGGAAGGACTGGTTGGATCTCCTTGCAGTCCAAGGGACTCTCAAGAGTCTTCTCCAACACCACACTTCAAAAGCATCAATTCTTCGGTGCTCAGCTTTCTTCACAGTCCAACTCTCACATCCATACATGACCACTGGAAAAACCATAGCCTTGACTAGACGGACCTTTGTTGACAAAGTAACGTCTCTGCTTTTGAATATGCTGTCTAGGTTGGTCATCACTTTCCTTCCAAGGAGTAAGCGTCTTTTAATTTCATGGCTGTAATCAACAATTAGAAAGCACCAATTCTTCGGCACTCTGACCATAGAGTCACAAAAGAAGACATAATAGGCATTAAGAAATGGCACAAAAGAAAGAAAAAGCATAGAATATTTGAAACTTCTTGCAGTTTGATGTTATTAAAATATAGAAATAAGGTAGCATCCCATGGACACCAGCTTTGTCTAAGAAGACACTTTGTATTATTATGGGACTTTCGTAAAGTGGTGTGTGGAAAGAGGTTTGTTTTTTATAACCTAAAAAACATTTAGTGTAGTAGTTTTATAATAGCCTAAATTAAATAAGGAAGTAAATAAATTTGCTTAAGGAAATAATTTAAATGTATTTGCAAATGTGTTTGTGTGCATTCATGCATTTTACTAGAGAAAACCAGACGTTTATCCAATTTTAAAAGAGGTCTAAAACCCCCAGAAGATAAAGAGCCATTTACGTAGAGTATGTTCCAGAATCTCTTGTTGGCAAAAGATTCATTGCTTTCAGATATTTTAAAATTACTGAACAAAAATACAAGACTATAATTATAATTTCAAGTATGCTCATGTAAATCTGAAGTGTGGGAAATCATGCAGATTCTAATAGGGGCTAGATAATTCCAAGCAGCAGGCAGAATATAATTGTAGGTGTGAATGCCAAGAACTGAGAGAAGCATGAACAAATGAGGGATCTAAAAAGGAAATTAATTTAAAGGAATCAATGCACTTTAAATAGCAGGTTAGTTTCTCCCAGAGCACTTTGTAGAGGAGTAGTAAAGCAACAATCTGGCGAATGATTAATTATATTTGAAAACTAAAAGTCTATATATCAGTTAAAAGCAGGGTATTTCCTTAGCCTGGAATGATCTATATCTTCCTCAACCTGTTGCTTGTGGTAAATGTAAGAAGTAGCACAAAAAAATGATAATTTGAGAGTTTATCATAATAAGAAGTGCAACAAACTTCCCCAAATCAAAGACCTTTTTTCTATGTTAACTCAGATTTGCAAATATAATTAAATTTAAAATCTGTCAAACATTACCTATATTTTCCTCTTTTATTCCATTTGAAATAGTTGCTTCATATAGCTCCAAAGAGTAATCATCAGTAGACTATTCATGACTAGGAAATTCATAGACAGTAGGGTTCTATATTTGATCAGTGACTTTTTTGTTTCGTCATTTTCTTTCACATGTTTAGCTCAGTTGAGCCAGATTGTAGTTCCTAGAAGAGGAGTTTGAATGAAATGCAAGATGCAGGCTTAGCTTTAAACCTGTTGCTTATCTCTTCTTAGTTCTCTATCAGTTCTATTCTAAGTGTGTTTAGCTTAGTGACCAAACGCTTCTCAGTGCTGTCTAATTCTTGCCCTCTTTTATTTAATTCTCTGCGCTGCTCTGCATTCCTTCCACTGCTGAAGTTGGAGATTCCCTTTTAGCTTTTGAACTCTAATTTGTGCCTCTAATATGAGTTTCTGGAAAGAGGTGACTTTGGTGGTTTTAACCATCTTCCCATGCTTACAGAATGCCTAAAATTACACCCTTAGTTATAAGATCTCATCTTCCTTTCAAGTCTTTTGCTTCATTTCAGTTCAGTTCAGTTGCTCAGTTGTGTCCGACTCTTTGCGACCCCATGAATCGCAGCACGCCAGGCCTCCCTGTCCGTCACCAACTTTCGGAGTTCACTCAGACTCATGTCCATCGAGTCAGTGATGCCATCCAGCCATCTCATCCCCTGTCGTCCCCTTCTCCTCCTGCCCCCAACCCCTCCCAGCATCAGAGTCTTTTCCAAGGAGTCAACTCTTCGCATGAGGTGGCCAAAGTACTGGAGTTTCAGCTTTAGCATCATTCCTTCCAAAGAAATCCCAGGGCTGATCTCCTTCAGAATGGACTGGTTGGATTTTTCCTTCAGTCACGTCCAATTCAACCTCATTTTTTGGTTCCTTTGCTGCCTACTTTTAATATGTTAGTCCTAAAATCATAATTTTCTCCCACTTTTTGTTTCCTATTATTTCATGTTACAATCCACTTGCTAATCCTAAAAATTATCTCTTATTCCTGCCTCTCTCTCTCCTTTTCCACTAGTATCTGCTATATTTATACATCTCTCTTCATGCAGCCTCTCTAAGAATTCAAATTTAATGCCTTTAAGAGTTAAAAGAATATCTTATCTCTTTGTTATTCCCTCATGTTTATTGAAACAGAGCTTTAAAAGTCACAGTGGCTCAATAAATACGGCAGCTTTCAGTCATTAATAACCCATCCTCTTTTTCCAAATCTATGACTGGATTTTGATTGATAACATTTGAGTTTGACTTCAGGGAATACTTAGTGGGGTTTAATAATTGTGCAGAAACAATACTAATTTCTAAACTAAATGATCTCTCTTCCTGTTATATTGTTAAGCTGAATTATTGGTTGGGAATTCTTATAGGCAGAGATGCAATAATTTCACCAGCAGTTGGAAAGGATGTTTGTAGGAAGTAAATAGCGAGAATGGGGCCTGAGAAGGAAGCAGCTATTATGAGTTAAACAAATAGGTACATGCTCACGTGTCATATATTATTTAAAAGAAGTGTATGTATAATACTGCTGAGTTGTTTAGTCACTAAGTCATGTCTGACTCTTTTGTAACCCCATGGCTCTAGGCATGCTACAGCCCACCAGGCTCCTCTGTCCATGGAATTTTCCGGGTAAGAATACTAGAGTGGATTGCCATTTCCTTCTCCAGGGGATCTTCTCCACCCAGAGATCAAATGTGAATCTTCTGCATTGTAGGCAGTTTCTTTACCACTGAGCCACCAGGAAAGCTCATATGTATAATATATTAGATGTTAACAGGAAGAGTTATCTGTGTAGAAGATATTGCTTTTATTTTGGAAAGGAGAGACAGAGAGAGAGAGAGAGAGAGGGAGGGAGGAAGAGAGGGAAGGAGGGAGGGAGGGGAAATAGAAGGGAGGGAGGGGAAATGGGAGGGTGGGAGAGAGAATAGCAGATGTGAAGTAAATTAAGCCATTGACTCTGTATTTACCAAAACGTGTAAACTGAGAAATTATACCTCAAAATAAAAGTGTTAGCATCACAGGCATGTGGTATTTTCTGTCACACTTTTAAAATATTCATAATAAATATATGTCTGATAAGAGTTCTTAGAAATTAATTTATAGGCTATAATGTAATTTTTATTATATGTAAAATTTGTGTTGTTTAATAGTTGACATTTCAAAAATATTATCCCTGAACTCTGATAGCATTTCGTATATGTAGCAAGTCAATGACACTCCACTCCAGTGTTCTTGCCTGGAGAATCCCAGGGATGGGGGAACCTGGTGGGCTGCCATCTATGGGGTCACACAGAGTTGGACATGATTGAAGCGACTTAGCTGCAGCAGCAGCATTCTCCTGAAAACCTTTGTTGTGAAATAATTTATTCAGAAATCTTGCTAACACAGTTAAAAAATAATTAAACCTATTAGTAAAATCAGATTTAAATATGTAAGTATAATCTGTGCTACTTGAATTTGTATATATACTGTCACTACAAGCAGCATTATTACTGCAAAATTAATATTTTTGTTAACCAGTAAGTCATTTTGGAGGTGTAATAGTGAGAATAGTTTCCTTTTATTTGTTTAATACATAGAAGTCAGAGTAAACATTGTTTTAGTATCTAGGGGAAAATTACACTAATCATATTTCTCCCAATTCTTGTTTGCCTACTGGCTGGTTAATACATAAAGAATTATCTCTTGTAACCTGGGAGAAAAAGGGAAAAATATTTTCCATTAAAAGTGTACTTGAAATCCTTTATCTGCTTACTGTTCAAGCACGTATTAATCATCTCTTTAGAGCTCTGTAGCACAAAAAACCTTTAGATATTTAGAACTCTGTGACACAGATAAGCTAATTAACTACTTTAGAGTTTAAAAAAATCTGGGAATATTCACTGCTAAAGTCTGTTATATGTAATTATTTATAAACTGTTTATAGTGTGTCAAATTGCTTGTTTTCTTTCTATAGAGGGTATTTTGAATGATCCTTAAGAAAATTCCAACATGGGCTCAAAAAATTCTTGCATCTCTAATGAAATACGTTTTTTAGAAAATGATCAAGAGGCCAATAACAGACCAAGGCTATGGTCCTTTAAAGGTGCCAACTTCCATCAGTGTGCTCTTGCCTAAGGGACAGCTCCATGCATCGACTGAGGGGGATTAAATTAAGACCATATGCAAATCCTCTGCCTGAAACACTTTTTATATGCCTGTCTCTGTGGTCTATTTTGGGAAATAACTTTCTTTTTTGTTTCCCTAATAAGGTAAAAGAAAGTCTTCATGAGAGTGAAGTCTAGGAGGTTTGCCTCTTGTATTCGTTTAAATCAATCCAAGGCATGAGAAGTTCATTATAAAAGGGACAACATGTCTGTTTGATGTATGGGGAGTCCGAGTTAATCCTGCGTGATGTTGTCAATGATAAACCTGGAAAACACACTGTTATTGTCTGCCTCAAGTCTGGAAAGGCACCCTTCTAGGTCTAGGGACTAGAGTATTTGGAAGATTGAATTACAGCAGAGAGCATAATGGCTAAATGTAATTTGGACTTTGATTTATATAAGAAATAGTCTGGTGAAACCCTTTATCTCTCTGTCTGTCTCTCTCTCTTTCTCATACACATACACACACTTTTTCTCTCCTCTGGTCTAGAAATTTCCATTACAAAGCCTTCAAGTAATCAATGTGCAGTCTCACTCAGAGGGTGAAGCATGCTTAATTCTGGGAGATCTTAAAGCAGAAGCATACCAAGTGAGCCTGTGGATTATTTTACTCAACATTCCCCAAAAGCATGAATACTGGAAAAATATTTTCAGCTTTTAGTTAAAATGTTTATGTCGATACAGCATTAAATTTAAGGTTTGGTGGATTACCCATAGGTGTTTTATGGTGACAAGACATTTCAGTGTGATCTTTGTGGTACTTTTGCAGTGAACTGTGGTCCCTCTCCCCATCCTTTCTTTCCCCTTTTCTGTAGGATGTTCTGATCTCAGACAGAATGGATCTTAGTGGTGTGTAGGTCAGCTAGACTGGTGAGAAAAAACATAGTGAAACTAGGCTCAAGTAGGAAGTTTTGCAATTTGAAGGCCATTCTTTTTCATCTCATTTACTCTTTTACTCATTTATCAGCCATGTGTTCATGAAGTTCCAGTACTCTCCTGAGAGTTGTATTTGGTAGACTTGGCATTGAACACTTATGAGGAAGTGGGTGTGGATGTCTCATTTGATGCCTGGTTAAAAATGGAGCCCCACAGCTGATGGGCCAGGAATACACATGCCCTGAGTTGCAGTACAAAGTTCCCAGTGTGCTTGTGAAGGTCCTCACTCCCAGCAAACAAATGGAAAACGCCATGAATATTATGAAGATTTGAGAGAAGCTGCAAAAAAAAAAAAAAAAAAAAAAAGGAAATCAGTTTATATTTCAGTGCCTGTGGCAGTTTTTCTTACGCTTTGAACAAGAAACCCTGCATGTTCTTGTGGCACTAGGAACCGCAACTTATGTCACAAACCATGGGCATGGTTATCAAGTTTCAAGCATGGTTATACATTTAATATCTTTTGTTATATATTAGGTAATCATAGTAACTGACCAGATTTACCAAAATCTTTAACACTTTTGTATCCTGATTCAGTCCAGAGTAGAAACAAGAACTAAAGGGCATAGAGGAGGAAGATGTGATCAAGATGGAGAAAGAAGTGATAAACACTGGCATGACGCAAAGTAAGGGATGGCAGTAGCTGGCCCACCATATGGTGGACCTATTTGGCTCATATTGGACAGACATGGATACGTGGGGGTGAAGAAGTGAAGTGCAGTGGAAGTTGCTCAGCTGTGTCTGACTCTTTGCGACCCCATGGACTATACAGTCCATGGAATTCTCCAGGTTGGTATACTGGAGTGGGTAGCCTTTCCCTTCTCCAAGGGATCTTCCCAACCCAGGGATCAAACCCAGGTCTCCCGCAGGGCAGGCAGATTCTTTACCAGCTGAACTATCAGGAAAGCCCTAGGAACCAGTGGCCAAATCTGCAGTCAGATCCACAATGGAATATTGGGGACATTTTTTGATTGTCTGAGGACATATTACCCTGCTTTCCATATATTAATATATCCCTTGGGAAATTGTCCACCACAAGAAAAAGAGCATGAGTAATTTGTATAAATATAAAGAGTATTTGGCAATGGCACCCCCCTCCAGTACTTTTGCCTGGAAAATCCCATGGATGGAGGAGCCTGGTAGGCTGCAGTCCATGGGGTTGCTAAGAGTCGAGTATGACTGAGTGACTTCACTTTCACTTTTCACTTTCACGCATTGGAGAAGGAAATGGCAACCCACTCCAGTGTTCTTGCCTGGAGAATCCCAGGGACAGGGGAGCCTGGTGGGCTGCCGTCTATGGGGTTGCACAGAGTTGGACACAACTGAAGTGACTTAGCAGCAGCAGCAGGAGTATTTAGAAAAGAGTATATAATAATGTTAGTGAAAAGTCTGGGATGGAAAAACAAATAGTCTTTCCTTTTGACTGTTAACTTTTGAATTTTTTTAGGTCATCATTTGGGGGTGGACCTTCATATCCAGTGGGGTAATCATAGAAGTGAGACACCGCCTAAAGGTTGGGTTACACTGGTGAGGCTGGTAGACAATAACATTATAAAATATCTTTCCTTAAACCTTGTGTGTGTGTGTGTGTGTGTGTGTGTGTGTGTGTGTTGGTGTGTGTAGCAGTGATTGGAATAGGTATCTTGAAAGGGAAGAAATTGTGATAGGTTCATTATAGCGTTGCCCAACACAAATTTTATTCCAATCCCAAAGAAAGAAAATGGCAAAGAATGTTCAAACTCCCACACTATTGCACTCATTTCACATGCTAGCAAAGTAATGCTCAAAATTCTCCACGCCAGGCTTCAACAGTATGTAAATCAAGAACTTCCAGATGTCAAGCTGGTTTTAGAAAAGGCAGAGGAACCAGAGATCAAATTGCCAACATCTGTTGGATCATTGAAAAAGCAAGAGAGTTCCAGAAAAACATCTACTTCTGCTTTACTGACTACACCAAAGCCTTTGACTGTGTTGATCACAGTAAACTGCAGAAAATTCTGAGAGAGATGGGAATATCAGACCACCTGACCTGCCTCTTGAGGAACGTGTATGCAGGTCAAGAAGCAACAGTTAGAACTGGACATGGAACAA
The DNA here is from genome assembly GCF_001704415.2 of Capra hircus. Taxonomy (NCBI): domain Eukaryota; kingdom Metazoa; phylum Chordata; class Mammalia; order Artiodactyla; family Bovidae; genus Capra; species Capra hircus. The sequence continues at coordinate 99,363,659 of NC_030811.1, read as the reverse complement.
CAGACTGGTTCCAAATCTGGAAAGGAGTATATCAAGGCTGTATATTGTCACCCTGCTTATTTAACTTATATGCAGAGTACATCATGAGAAACACTGGGCTGCAAGAAGCACAAGCTGGAATCAAGATTACCAGGAGAAATATCAGTAACCTCAGGTTTGCAGATGACACCACTCTTATGGCAGAAAGTGAAGAACTAAAAAGCCTCTTAATGAAAGTGAAAGAGGAGAGTGAAAAGCTGACTTAAAACTCAATATTCAAAAAGCTAAGATCATGGCATCTGGTCCCATCACTTTATGGCAAATAGATGGGAAAACAATGGAAATGGTGACAGACTTTTTCTGGGCTCCAAAATCACTGCAGATGGTGATTGCAGCCATGAAATTAAAGGATGTTTGCTCCCTGGAAGAAAAGCTATGACCAACCTAGACAGCATATTAAAAAGTAGAGATATTACTTTGCCAACAAAGATCCATCTAGTCAAGGCTATGTTTTCTTCAGTAGACATGTATGGATGTGAGAGTTGTCTGTGAAGAAAGCTGAGTGCTGAAAAACTGATGCATTTGAACTGTGGTGTTGGAGAAGACTCTTGCGAGTCCCTTGGACTGCAAAGAGATCCAACCAGTCCATCGTAAAGGAAATCAGTTCTGAATATTCATTGGAAGGACTGATGTTGAAGCTGAAACTCCAATACATTGGCCACCTGATGTGAAGAAGAACTGACTCATTTGAAAAGACTCTGATGCTGGGAAAGATTGAAGGTGGGAGGAGAAGGGGACGACAGAGAATGAGACGGTTGGATGGCATCACTGATTCGATGGACATGAATTTGAGTGAGCTCCTGGGGTTGGTGATGGACAGGGAAGCCTGGCGTGCTGCAATCCATGGGGTTCCAAAGAGTTTAACACAACTGAGTGATTGAGCTGAACTGACAACACAAATGCAAAGAAATTGGTTCTGAAACTTCATAAAAACTTTATGTGTCCCAAGCATTTGAGAGTGTTGTTATTTTAGAACAGGAGACCCTGAGCTTCTTGGCTCTCTCCCTGGCCTGCGTGCATGCTGAGTTTATCTTTCTCCATTTCTCTGTCACATGAGAGACTTAAATAAGAATATTTTTATTTAATGCTTTTGCTTATATTTTGAAATCAAATTCTCCCTTTTAATGCCTTGTTTTTGAATGACCAATATTTCTGTACCTAATTAGATTTGGGATATTTTTTGGATTTGAAGATCCTACAGATAATAAAACTTCAAAAATAGTTGAATTTAAATAGATATGCAAAGATTCCATGTTGTTAACCCCAAGTAACATGAGAGATATCAGATTATATTTAAATTACTGATAAGGAGGACAAATTTTTAAAGCGTAAATTTTTTACTTAAGTCATTTAATATGCTAATGAAGAAATGTGTTTGCCTTCTTTTAGCTAAGATAAAATGGGATCACTATATATATTATGAAAGTGAAAGTCGCTCAGTTCTGTCTGACTCTTTGTGACCCCATGGACTATACATTCTATGGAATTCTCCAGACCAGAATACTGGAGTGTATAGCCTTTCCCTTCTCCAGGGGATCTTTCCAACCTAGGGATCAAATCCAGGTCTCCCACATTGCAGGCAGATTCTTTACCAGGTGAGCCACAAGGGAAGCCCAAATATATATCGTACATATATTAATATATGTATAATATATATTTCATTATGGTATTATAAGGTTTAAGATACATTGAAAGATACATTTAAAAACTAATTTTATTGATTTGTTTTTGGCTGTGCTGGGTGTTCCTTGCAGTACATGGGCTTTTCTCTGTTTGTGGTGAGCAGGCTTCTCATTGCCATTGCCTCTCTGATTGAGGGGCGTGGGCTCTAGGGTGCATGGACCCAGTAATTGCGATTCCTGTGCTCTGGAACACAGACTCGATAGTTGTGGTGCAGAGCTTTCCACATGCTTTCCCGACAACTCGCGTCTCCTGCATTGGCAGGTGGATTTTTTTATCACCAAGTCACCAGGGAAGCCTAAAAGCAATACTTTTTTTAGTTTTTTGGCTTTTAAATCACTGCATGTCTTGGGCAGGACCAATATTTCGTGCTGTTAGATTAGGTACCTCCAGTTCCGAGCTATTTCTTAACCCTGTATTTAGGCTTATAATACTTAATAGTGGGAGAACAAGAATAGCTTTCATTTTGTGATTCTTTTTAAGCTTCAGCAATATTTATAGGAGGAGTGCATGCTGCTTGAATTAATGTTCTTAGTATACAGCTGACAGATTTCTGTGGGGGAAGCATGAAGGAACTGGACAGACAGAATTTGGACCCAAAAAGGAGGAAATGGTAGAGGAAGAGAGTAAAGGTAACTGAAGACAAACTGCCTGCTTCATAATTTCCCCTTCTGACTCCTAAATTCAGGAAGTCAGGTGACAAGTCTTTAATAGAATATTCATTCTCATCCTTATGAGACAAAATATTATAATCCACCAGGGGCCCCCTTAATCACTACCTGATAGACTTTATGAAGCAAATCCTCTAATCTCTCTCGAAAGGACTAGAAGCAATAAAATAACTCACCAAGCCCACTTTGAGATTAGTGGTCTTTTACTTTTTAATTAAAAATATCTTGTGGAATGAGATTATATGAACCTCCTTCTCAATTAAAATGTTCCCATATTACTTGATTAGGCAATGAATGGCTTTAATATCCCCCAAAGCATACATCAGATCCATAGGCTGCTTATGAGCGTCTGACTTTCTGGTTTAATAACATGAGTCCCAGAACACGTCTGATAGTTATTCATGTCTCTGAGAATTTAAAAAAACAAAGTCGATTCAATGAAGTCTTGGACCTATTGTTATTTTTACTGTGTAGATCTGGGGTTCTTACATTATGGTCTATGAAAACCAGTAAATACATTGGAAATGTGTAATATTTGGACTGTATACACATTTGCTTTTGGATACTGAATAGATTTCATCAGCCACTTACAGGGATTTGTAACTAAAACTTTCAGATCTATTACAGCAGGGTTTCACAATCTAGTACTATTGATATTTTGAGGCTATAAAATTTTTTATGTCAGTAGTAACTTTCCTTTGCATGTTGGCATTCAAAAATATCTTCAGACATGCCCAAATGCTCCCCCAGAGACAAAGTCATCCCAGGTTGAGAATCACTGCTGCAAGGATATCAAACCAGTCAGTCCTAAAGGAAATCAACCCCGAATATACATTGGAAGGACTGATGCTGAAACTCCAATACTTTGGCCACTTGATGCGAAGAGCCAAGTCAGTGAAAAAGATCCTGATGCTGGGAAAGATTGAAGGCAACAGGAGAAGCGGATGGCAGAGGATGAGATGATTAGATAGCATCACCGACTCAATGGCCATGAATCTGAGCAAAGTCCAGGAGATAGTGGAAGACAGAGGAGCCTGGGCTGTTGCAGTTCATGGGGTCTCAGTCAGACATGACTTAGTGACTGAACAGCAACACACTGCATTACAGGTTGTGCATGGAGGGTTTTTTTGTTTGTTTGTTTTTAATTAGCTTATAAAATTTGATTCAATTCTTCATCAGGTGATACATATAATTCCAGCAGGCAGCTCTGTTAATCTCTAAAATAAGCATAGTTAAAAAGCAACCTTTTCTTGTCTTCTGCCTTAGAGTAGAAGGCAAACGCAATCATTATGGACAACCTAGCTGAGCCCTGCATTATGAAGCACTCTTCTGAGATAAAAGACTGAGATTTTGGTCTTAGTCCCACCATTTTTAACTGCTAGACCTTGAGAATGTCCTGGCTGAGGGTTAGTGTCCCCCTCTATGGCAGATTATTAGTATTAACTAAATCTTTTCTTGTAGGTCTGCAGTCCATGGGATCACAGAGTCGTACATGACTTAGCAACTGGACAACACCACCACTAAAAATTCTTTTGGAGTGCTTGAGTGAAAAATATGATTGTGGACATGAACATGCTCTGCATGCTGTAGAATGCTGTTGGAATGTAAGATGGCATCATCCAAAAGCCATAGAGAGGGGCAGAAAAGGTGAATTGTGTTAGTCTTCAAAAGCACTAGTGAAGGGAACCCCACGTAGAGTGTATCCAGCTCTTGATGTCTCAGAGTGATCCACTTACTGCCAAGTGCACTAACTTTATCTCTTGCTATTGAACTTGGCCTTTGTGTATGTTCTATGAAACTTAAATATATTAATACACTATTAAATATATAGTTTATAAATGAGACAAGTCACATATTGGCAGTGTATGCTCAAAACTATTTTAATAGTAGAACTTGGAACAGAAACTTTTGGAAACCTGTATTCTGGTAAACAGTTCTCTGGAGAACAGTGTAGTTTGGGGGAGGGAATTTTTTCCTTGAAATGACTACAGATGATGATATTAGCTGCTAAGCAACTGAACTAGAGGTTCTCAGACTGGCTGATCAAGACCTCTTGCAGAAGTTTCTTTAAAATCATGCTAAACACAGTCCTAGATTTGCTGAATTAGAATTTGGGGGATTGGAATGCAGCCTCCATGGATGATTCTGACATGCAGACCTGCTGAGAACTAACATAAACTCTCAGCAGTTAATAAGGCAGCTATTAATTATTGTCTTTACAAGTTCAGCAATTACAGGCCAGGATATATAAGAGAATTTCCAGGGAAGAGGAAGGAAATGCAGGTCGAAAAGCAGAAAGAGAATCTTAAATTTCTTGCAGGGTTTTTCTCGGACAAACCACGATCTAGGTAGATTGTCTTTATATGTAACCTTAACCTCTGTGCTGTAAAATGGTGTGTAACTTTTGCGCCTGTGCTGTGGATTTCCAAATACTGGATAATTCAAAAGGGCTGTGGCTTACAGTTTCTATCTCATTACTCTTTGTAGTGTTTCATCTTTACTGAGAAGAATCATTTCCTAGGTACTGCCCAGATTTTATGGTGTGTCACAGTTCCTCTGGCATAAAAATCAATGTTTAATGAAAGGAAAAATAGACTGTTAAGCTTGGAGACCCAGAGGAAACAGGCTATCCTTCAGTATTTGCAAAGAACTGATCAAAAACATCTCTTGAAAAGAATTCTCTCTTCCTTCCATCTCTTTTCCTTCATCTCATTTATAAAATAGACACTGTATCTCCTTATGAGCTTCACAAGACTTATGTAATTTTATGGATATGAAACCTGCTGTCTTGCAGACTCCTGTCCCCGGGTAGACGTGAAAAGTGTCACCTTTGATACAAGAGTTGGATCATTTGATAATAATGGATAAAGAGACATTCTGGGTGATGGCAATTCAATGACAGAATTTTCATATACCTGGCAGAATCACTAAAAACTGTAGGTCAGTGGTGTCCTGTATATTTGTGGTATTTTACAGATGAAACCATTTGGGCTTATGATACATATGTGCTGCAGTGTTTAAGAATATTTTATCTATTGAAATAAGAGAAGTAAGAAAGGGAGATGGGTGCCATATGCTATGGAAGCAAGTATTCATAACTTGTAAGATGTGTTGACAGTGATGAACAGTACAGGTATAAGACAAGAGATGGAAGATGATATGGGTTGAGTTGTGCCACTAGCCTCTTAATTTGTCAGAGTTTTGCAGAGAAACAGTATTAGAAGACTATCAGAGAAAGAGAGTGACAGGGAGTTTGATCGAGTTAGTATAAGGAATTAGCAGTCATAGTGCTGGAGGCTGGAAAGTCCCATGGTCTGCTGTCCGTCAGCTGGAGACACAGGAAAGCTGGTGGTTTGAGTTCCAGTCTAAGTCTGAAGATCTGGGAATTGGGAATGCTGATGGTGTAGCCCAAGGGTAGGAAAACAAATTGTCTCAGCTCAAACAGTAAGGCAGAGGGAGAGGGTGAGAGAGATAGAGAGAGGAGGGAGGAGGAAGGATCTGTTCAACTTTTCTAGTGGGGCACTCGAGGGACTCAAAAAAGATCTTCACGACGCAGATAATCATGATGATGTGATCACTACCTAGAGCCAGACATCCTGGAATGTGAAGTCAAGTGGGCCTTAGGAAGCATCACTACAAAAAAAACTAGTGGAGGTGATGGAATTCCAGGTGAGCTGTTTCAAATCCTAAAGGTTGATGCTGTGAAAGTGCTGCACTCAATATGCCAACAAATTTGGAAAACTCAGCAGTGGCCACAGGACTGAAAAAGGTCAGTTTTCATTCTAATCCCAAAAAAGGCAATGCCAAAGAATGCTCAAACTACCACACAATTGCACTCATCTCACATGCTAGCAATGTAATGCTTAAAATTCTCCAAACCAGGCTTCAGCAATACATGAACCGTGAACTTCCTGATGTTCAAGCTGGTTTTAGAAAAGGCAGAGGAACCAGAGATCAAATTGCCAACATCCGCTGGATCATCAAGAAAGCTGGAGAGTTCCAGAAAAACATTTATTTCTGCTTTATTGACTATGCCAAAGCCTTTGACTGTGGGGATCACAATACTGTGGAAAATTCTTCAAGAGATGGGTATACCAGACCACCTGACCTGCCTCTTAAGAAACCTGTATGCAGGTCAGGAAGCAACAGTTAGAACTGGACATGGAACAACAGACTGGTTCCAAATAGGAAAAGAAGTACATTGAGGCTGTATATTGTCACCCTGCTTATTTAACTTATATGCAGAGTACATCATGAGAAACGCTGGGCTGGAAGAAGCACAAGCTGGAATCAAGATTGCCGGGATAATTATCAATAACCTCAGATATGCTTGCAGATGACACCACCCTTATGGCAGAAAGTGAAGAAGAACTAAAGCACCTCTTGATGAAAGTGAAAGAGGAGAGTGAAAAAGTTGACTTAAAGCTCAACATTCAGAAAATGAAGATTATGGCAACTGGTCCCATATGTTGGAGTCCTAACCCCTGTTGCCTAGAATGATATCTTTGTTGGAAATAGGATTGCTGCAGTTGTATTAATTCAGATGGGTTCATACTGGAGTAGAGTAAGCCCCTCATCTGATATGACTGGTTCAGTTCAGTTCTGTCGCTCAGTCATGTCTGACTCTTTGCGATCCCATGAATTGCAGCACGCCAGGCCTCCCTGTCCATCACCATCTCCCGGAGTTCACTCAGACTCACGTTCATCGAGTCAGTGATGCCATCCAGCCATCTCATCCTCAGTAGTCCCCTTCTTCTGCCCCCAATCCCTCCCAGCATCAAAGTCTTTTCCAATGAGTCAACTCTTCACATGAGGTGGCCAAAGTACTGGAGTTTCAGCTTTAGCATTATTCCTTCCAAAGAAATCCCAGGGTTGATCTCCTTCAGAATGGACTGGTTGGATCTGCTTGCGGTCCAAGGGACTCTCAAGAGTCTTCTCCAACACCACAGTTCAAAAGCATCAATTCTTCGGTGCTCAGCCTTCTTCACAGTCCAACTCTCACATCCATACATTAGTACTGGAAAAACCATAGCTTTGACTAGATGGACCTTAGTCAGCAAAGTAATGTCTCTGCTTTTGAATATGCTATCTAGGTTGGTCATAACTTTTCTTCAAAGGAGTAAGCGCCTTTTGATTATATGGCTGCAATCACCATCTGCAGTGATTTTGGAGTCCCCCCAAAATAAAGTCTGACACTGTTTCCACTGTTTCCCCATCTTATTGCTCATGAAGTGATGGGACTGGATGCCATGATCTTCCTTTTCTGAATGTTGAGCTTTAAGCCAGCTTTTTCACTCTCCTCTTTCACTTTCATCAAGAGGCTTTTTAGTTCCTCTTCACTTTCTGCCATAAGGGTGGTATCATCTGCATATCTGAGGTTATTGATATTTCTCCCAGCAATCTTGATTCCAGCTTGTGTTTCTTCCAGTCCAGCATTTCTCATGATGTACTTGGCATAGAAGTTAAATAAGCAGGGTGACAATATACAGCCTAGACGTACTCCTTTTCCTATTTGGAACCAGTCTGTTGTTCCATGTCCAGTTCTAACTGTTGCTTCCTAGCCTGCATACAGATTTCTCAAGAGGCAGGTCAAGTGGTCTGGTATGCCCATCTCTTGAAGAATTTTCCACAGTTGATTGTGATCCACACAGTCAAAGGCTTTGGCAGAGTCAATAAAGCAGAAATAGATGTTTTTCTGGAACTCTCTTGCTTTTTCCATGATCCAGCGGATGTTGGCAATTTGATCTCTGGTTCCTCTGCCTTTTCTAAAACCAGCTTGAACATCAGGAAGTTCACAGTTCACGTATTACTGAAGCCTGGCTTGGAGAATTTTGAGCATTACTTTACTAGCGTGTGAGATGAGTGCAATTGTGTGGTAGTTTGAGCATTCTTTGGCATTGCCTTTCTTTTGGATTGGAATGAAAACTGACCTTTTTCAGTCCTGTGGCCATTGCTGAGTTTTCCAAATTTTCTGGCATATTGAGTGCAGCACTTTCAGAACATCATCTTTCAGGATTTGAAATAGCTTAACTGGAATTCCATCACCTCCACTAGCTATGTTCGTTGTGATGCTTTCTAAGGCCCACTTGACTTCACATTCCAAGATGTCTGGCTCTAGATGAGTGATCACACCATTGTGATTATCCAGGCCGTGAAGATCCTTTTTGTACAGTTCTTCTGTGTATTCTTGTCACCTCTTCTTAATATCTTCTGCTTCTGTTAGGTCCATACCATTTCTGTCCTTTATCGAGCCCATCTTTGCATGAAATGTTCCCTTGGTATCTCTAATTTTCTTGAAGAGATCTCTAGTCTTTCCCATTCTGTTCTTTCCCTCTATTTCTTTGTATTGATTGCTGAGGAAGGCTTTCTTATCTCTTCTTGCTATTCTTTGGAACTCTGCATTCAGATGCTTATATCTTTCCTTTTCTCCTTGGCTTTTCGCTTCTCTTCTTTTCACAGCTATTTGTAAGGCTTCCCCAGACAGCCATTTTTCTTTTTTGCATTTCTTTTCCATGGGGATGGTCTTGATCCCTGTCTCCTGTGCAATGTCACGAACCTTCGTCCATAGTCCATCAGGCACTCTATCTATCAGATCTAGTCCCTTAAATCTATTTCTCACTTCTACTGTATAATCATAAGGGATTTGATTTAGGTCATACCTGAATGGTCTAGCGGTTTTCCCTACTTTCTTCAATTTAAGTCTGAATTTGGTAATACGGAGTTCATGGTCTGAGCCACAGTCAGCTCCTGGTCTTGTTTTTGTTGACTATATAGAACTTCTCCACCTTTTGCTGCAGAAAATATAATCAATCTGATTTCGGTGTTGACCATCTGGTGATGTCCATGTGTAGAGTCTTCTCTTGTGTTGTTGGAAGAGGGTGTTTGCTATGACCAGTGCATTATCCTGGCAAAACTCTATTAGTCTTTGCCCTGATTCATTCCGTATTCCAAGGCCAAATATGCCTGTTACTCCAGGTGTTTCCTGACTTCCTACTTTTGCATTCCAGTCCCCTATAATGAAAAGGACATCTTTTTTTGGGTGTTAGTTCTAAAAGGTCTTGTAGGTCTTCATAGAACCATTCAACTTCAGCTTCTTCAGCGTTACTGGTTGGGGCATAGAGTTGGATTACCGTGATACTGAATGATTTGCCTTGGAAATGAACAGAGATCATTCTGGCATTTTTGATACTGCATCCAAGTACTGCATTTCGGACTCTTCTGATGACCATGATGGCTACTCCATTTCTTCTGAGGGATTCCTGCCTGCGGTAGTAGATAAAATGGTCATCTGAGTTAAATTCACCCATTCCAATTGATTTTAGTTCGCTGATTCCTAGAATGTCGACATTCACTCTTGCCATCTCCTGTTTGACCACTTCCAATTTGCCTTGATTCATGGACCTGACATTCCAGGTTCCTATGCAATATTGCTCTTTACAACATCGGATCTTGCTTCTATCACCAGTTACATAAACAGCTGGGTATTGTTTTTGCTTTGGCTCCATCCTTTCATTCTTTCTGGAGTTATTTCTCCACTGACTTCCAGTAGCATGTTGGGCACCTACTGACCTGGGGAGTTCCTCTTTCAGTATCCTATCATTTTGCCTTTTCATATTGTTTATTGGGTTCTCAAGGCAAAGATACTGAAGTGGTCTGCCATTCCCTTCTCCAGTGGACCACATTCTGTCAGACCTCTCCACCATGACCCGCCCATCTTGGGTTGCCCCTGGGCATGGCTTAGTTTCATTGAGTTAGACAAGGCTGTGGTCCTAGTGTGATTAGATTGACTAGATTTCTGTGAGTATGGTTTCAGTGTGTCTGCCCTCTGATCCCCTCTTGCAACACCTACCATCTTACTTGGGTTTCTCTTACCTTGGGTGTGGGGTATCTTCACAGCTGCTCCAGCAAAGCACAGCTGCTGCTCCTTACCTTGGATGAGGGGTATCTCCTCCTGCCACCCTTCCTGACCTTCAATGTGGGATGGCTCCTTTAGGCCCTCCTGCACCGGGACAGCCACCACTCCTTGGGCGTGGGGTTGCTCCTTCCAGCTGCCGCCCCTGGCCTCGGACATCGCCCCTGGCCTCGGACATCGCCCCTGACCTCGGATGCAGGGTGGCTCCTCCCGGCTGCCGTCTCTGGCCTCGGACACAGGGTATCTCCTCCTGATATGACTGGAGTCCTGATTAAAGGGAACGTTGAGACACAGACATGCGCATATGGAGACCACCAAGTGAAGATGAAGGCAGAGATCAGGGTGATGCAGAAGGAAAGGAATGCCAAAAATTGCCACAAAACCACTATCACTGGGCCGTAAACAGGGAACCTTGATCTTCTGGCCTCCAAAACGTGAGACAAGAAGTTTCTGTTGTGTAAGCTCCCCAGTTCTGATACCTTGTTTCTGCTTTCCTAACATGAATACAGAAGGGCTTAGACAAAAAATAGTCATGAATCATTCAAAACAAGAGAACATGGAGAAAGATTCAGGATTTCCTGTGCCCTATCCTATGTGCGTTAACTTCCCCTCTCTTTCCCCTTGCTTGTTGCTATGCTTGAAGATTGATTCAATAAGCTGTGTGAATCAAGTGTTTTCATTTGGTCTGCAAGCTTTTCTGTTCTGGGTGAGTTTGCTTGGCCATCTACCCAAAGGCCTCCCATCACATCAACGTAAATTCCCAGATTGATAAACCCTGTAGTATTTTCCATGACGACTACTATGGTGGTTACTCATGTTAAGTTCCAGGTGGTGATTTTATTTTAGGAAATATTAGCAATGTGTCTGAAAGCATTGATTTTCTACCATGAAGTATATACTGTGCAATGTGGGGAATCTGGAAAGATCTCCTGGGTAATCCTGAAAGCTGATAGAGGTTGGAAGGAAATAGCTTAAGCAGAGACAAAGAGCCATGTACCACCATGCTGTATGCACGTAACAAAAAACTGCTGCATTCCAGAGAGTAAGAAAGCAGACGGAGAGAATAGGAAGTGAATTGAGAAGAGCACTCTCGTGGTGATGCTTTTCTTAGGAGTTTGGCTGTTATGCTTAGAATGGTAGAGGCTCAGTGAAGTATTCAAGCAGGGTTGTGCCATGGTCCTCCTCTCTGGGTGATGTGGAGAGGATGGTTTAAAGGAAGCCAATCAGGGTGAAATAAAAAGTGAAAGTGAAGTCATTCAGTTGCATCTAACTCTTTGTGGCCCCATGGACTGTAGCCTGCCAGGCTTCTCCATCCATGGGATTTTCCTGGCAAGAATACTGGAGTGGGTTGCCATTTCATTCTTCAGGGATCTTCCCAACCCAAGGATCAAACCCAGGTCTCCTATATTGTAGGCAGACTCTTTACCATCTGAGCCACCAGGGATATTGACCATTTGCATTGAGGAAACAACAACACAGGTAAGAAGGTCCAGTTCAGTTCAGTCGCTCAGTTGTGTCCGACTCTTTGCTACCCCATAAATCACAGCAGGCCAAGTCTCCCTGTCCATCACCAACTCCCAGAGTTCACTCAAACTCATGTCGGTGATGCCATCTAGCCATCTCATCCTCTGTAGCCCCCTTCTCTTCCTGCCCCCAATCCCTCCCAGCATCAGGGTCTTTTCCAATGAGTCAACTCTTCCCATGAGGTGGCCAAAGTACTGGACTTTAGCGTCATTCCTTCCAAAGAAATCCCAGGGCTGATCTCCTTTAGGATGGACTGGTTGGATCTTCTTGCAGTCCAAGGGACTCTCAAGAGTCTTCTCCAACACCGCAGTTCAAAAGCATCAATTCTTCAGCACTCAGCTTTCTTCACAGTCCAACTCTCACATCCATACATGACCACTGGAAAAACCATAGCCTTGACTAGACGGACCTTTGTTGACAAAGTAATATCTTTGCTTTTTAATATGCTATCTTGGTTGGTCATAACTTTGCTTCCAAGAAGTAAGTGTCTTTTAATTTCATGGCTGCAGTCACCATCTGCAGTGATTTTGGAGCCCCCAAAATTAAAGTCTGACATTGTTTCCACCGTTTCCCCATCTTATTTCTCATGAAGTGATGGGACCACATGCCATGATGTTAGTTTCCTGAATGTTGAACTTTAAGCCAACTTTTTCACTCTCTTTCACTTTCATCAAGAGGCTTTTTAGTTCCTCTTCACCATCTGCATATCTGAGGTTATTGATATTTCTCCAAGCAATCTTGATTCCAGCTTGTGCTTCATCCAGCCCAGCATTTCTTATGATGTACTCTGTGTATAAGTTAAATAACCAGGGTGACAATATACAGCCTTGATGTACTCCCTTTCCTATTTGGAACCAGTCTGTTGTTCCATGTCCAGTTCTAACTGTTGCTTCCTGACCTGCATACACGTTTCTCAAGAGGCAGGTCAGGTGGTCTGGTATTCCCATCTCTTGAAGAATCTTCCACAGTTTATTGTGATCCACACAGTTCAAAAGGCTTTGGCATAGTCAATAAAGCAGAAATAAATGTTTTTCTGGAACTCTCTTGCTTTTTCCATGATCCAGTGGATGTTGGCCTTTTGATTTCTGGTTCCTCTGCCTTTGCTAAAACGAGCTTGAACATCTGGGAGTTCACAGTTCACGTATTGCTGAAGCCTGGCTTGGAGAATTTTGAGCATCACTTTAGTAGCGTGTGAGATGAGTGCAATTGTGTGGTAGTTTGAGCATTCTTTGGCATTGCCTTTCTTTTGGATTGGAATGAAAACGGACCTTTTCCAGTCCTGTGGCTACTGCTGAGTTTTCCAAATTTTCTGGCATATTGAGTGCAGCACTTTCAGAGCATCATCTTTCAGGATTTGAAATAGCTTACCTGGAATTCCATCACCTCCACTAGTTTTGTTTGTAGTGATGCTTTCTAAGGCCCACTTGACTTCACATTCTAGGATGTCTGGCTCTAGGTGAGTGATCACACAATCATGATTATCTGGGTTGTGAAGCTCTTTTTTGTACAGTTCTTCTGTGTATTCTTGCCATCTCTTCTTAATATCTTCTGCTTCTGTTAGGTCCATACCATTTTTATCCTTTATCGAGCCCATCTTTGCATGAAATGTTCCCTTGGTAACTCTAATTTTCTTGAAGAGATCTCTAGTCTTTCCCATTCTGTTGTTTTCCTCTGTTTCTTTGCATTGATCACTGAGGAAGGCTTTCTTATCTCTTCTTGCTAATCTTTGGAACTCTGCATTCAGATGCTTATATCTTTCCTTTTCTCCTTGGCTTTTCACTTCTATTCTTTTCACAGCTATTTGTAAGGCCTCCCCAGACAGCCATTTTTCTTTTTTGCATTTCTTTTCCATGGGGATGGTCTTGATCCCTGTCTCCTGTACAATGTCACGAACCTCCATCCATAGTTCATCAGGCACTCTATCTATCAGATCTAGTCCCTTGACTCTATTTCTCACTTCCACTGTATAATCCTAAGGGATTTGATTTAGGTCATACCTGAATGGTCTAGTGGTTTTCCCTGCTTTCTTCAATTTAAGTCTGAATTTGGTAATAAGGAGTTCATGATCTGAGCCATGGTCAGCTCCCGGTCTTGTTTTTGGTGACTGTATAGAGCTTCTCCATCTTTGGCTGCAAAGAATACAATCAATCTGATTTCGGTGTTGACCATCTGGTGATGTCCATGTGTAGAGTCTTCTCTTGTGTAGGAAGTCAAGAAGAAGGTAGTAGGTGTGAAAAACATTTAAGAGGTATAGGAAGTGGGCAAGGTGACTGGCTGGAAGGTGGGATGAGGAACAAAAGGTTTTGGATGAACTCAGATTTCTCGCTTGATTAATAGGGTGGATGGTGCTGCTATTTACTGTGGCTGGGAACACTGGAGCAGAATAAGGAGGAGATGAGGATGGGGGTGGTAGACGTTGATGAATTGCTGACTTTGGCACCTTTTCTTCTGAGACATCCAGGAGGGTGTAAGGGTGTGTGAACAGAGTAAATGACTTAAACCAATGAAAAGGCAAAACCGCATGTACCACTGTCAATTTCCTAGTCTTGAAGAAGAATCATACCTGAATCTATGCTGCTGCTGCTGCTTAGTCACTTCATAGTATTTAAAGCTTAGAGCAGGTAAAAGTATCGAGTCTTATAGTGAAGAGGACTAGCATTTATTGATAATTGTGTTCATGCTAGACCTCTGTGCTAATCCTGAGAGTTTTATATGTTTACCGTTTTAGCTAATAGATAGACTTACCATAACTATTCACTTTATCTAATAATTCTCTTTGTCTTTTTTCTTCCTACTGAACGTTTATTTTTAATTGAAGGATAATTGCTTTACAGTACTGTGTTGGTTTCTGCCAAGCACCATTTCTCAGTTAGTATTGATTTTGTTTACAGATTTCTCATTTTTATTTTGTTAGGTGAGAAACCCCTAAATTTCATCTAAATATTTAAAATAACAAATTTAGTTAAACTCAACATGTATTTATGTGGTACTTATACCTTGTTGAATACTGAAAGGAATGGTATAAAAACAAAATTTAAACAGTTTGTACCTTTACAAGACACTAATAAATGTTAAATTACTGCCTTCAATTATACTAAAACTTTCTTTCCCTTCCAATTTTCTGCCTATGTGTATAAAATAGTCAATCTCGCTAATCTCAAAAGTTCTAGCAGCCCCATTACTGGCTGATTGTGTTGTAAGAAACTTGGAAAGTGGAGAGCGCAGGATTTAATGTTTCTCTTTTCTCCTTCTTCTCTATCTAGATTCCTGGTATTTGGGTTAAGGAGCAAGGACTGGAGAGTCAGAGGCTGTCCTCTATCACTGCATTTTTACAGAGGCTGTCCTCTATCACTGCATTTCTGTTCTTGCTCTTGGCCTCACTCTGCTTTGATCTTGGTCTGCTTGGCTTTATCTCCATCTGCATCTGTTAAAATGGGTCACGGTGACCCTAGATTGTAGTGCATGATTCTCTCCAGCGGGGTTTAGCTGTACGTTCGAGCCCTCTATGGAACAGGCCTGTCTTCTTTTAGGCTTCATATATTCTATGGGAATATATTTTCATCCTATATTTTGGATAATATATTGTTGTCCAAAAACTTCATCCCCTTTTTCTAACTTCCATGATATTTCACACATAACCAAGTGAATGCTTAGTTCCTCTTCTGTACCCTCTCAAATAGAAGCTGTGGGTTGCCCCTATTTTATTCCCAGGTTGTTGTACCATGATTTCTTGGTCTATTGGTATTGACTACTGAAAGCACCTTCTGTCTCCAGGAATTTACAGATACATGTCAAGACCAGTCTTATGCTCACGTTAAAACCCAAGCTATAAGGAACATTTGACAAGGGCCCCAACAATTCTCCTATGTTCTTTGCTCCCAATGACAGAAGAATGATGGACATACAAAATTTGCATCTCTTGGAACAACCAGCTGGGGAGAAGTAACAGGTTCTTCTCTGCAGTCTCACTAATCTTTTCAAGTGCATCCTCAGAACTCGCCCTCAATTTGCCTTTGGAAAAGGAAGCAGGACCTTAAACGTTGTACTTTGCCTGTGGCACCTGGCTGAGGTGGTAGTTCCTTTGTCTCACCCCCAAAACCATGCAACTGCCTTGCCCTTTTCTTCTGTGCTAATAGGATGAGGGTGGTTGACTTCAGTACTACCAGTTCAGCTACCTCTCAAAGAGACCTTGGAAGATCTCTGGCCCCTTTGTTGATAGCTTTCTTTAGAATGAGGATATTTGCTTTAGAATGTGTGCTTTTTTATCCTAAGCCTTGAGCCTTAGCCACAATTCCAGGATAACAGGAAACATTCCATTCAACTCCCTGTTACCAAATTTAACACTAAAACAAACTTAGTATGATTTGAGGAAAGACCTGTTTAAGGAACTTCAGCCAGAAGACATATTTTGAGCACTGCAAAAGATAACCCTTTCTGAGGAAACCATAGCCCCTTTACAAGCAGTTAGACGTTCCTAGGGAATTTGGTTAATGACACAAGAATAGGAAAGACATTCTTGGGAATAGTGGAAAATCAGGGAAACTTGTGGAAAGATGAATAGCCTGGGAATTGGTCTACTAATCTTGGTTCATTACTCAATTGCCTTGTGAACTAGTGACTTTAGTTCTTTGACCTTTGCAGTTTTTCTCTGGAAAGGGAGGAAGATCTTAAGATAATCTTAAAATGCTGTAATTCTAGGATGCAGATTTATGATTTTAATAACTTTCCAAATGGAGTATGGAGGGTAAGTGTGGGCTCTTCTAAAATTGGCCTCTGAATAGTCATGTGAGTCAGTTCTTTCGATCTGTTCACAACTGGATTTTATTGTAGTGATTTGGCTGAAGTTCAAAATTAAATTATTCTAGGCAAAATTTTATAAGTTTCTCTAGGACACAGAGGTATTAAGTAAACAGTCCCTTTCAGTACCATTAAAGAACTGAAACAGCATTAAGGGATGGCTAGTCTACACATAAGGGTAGGCCAGGCACTAAGAACATTTGACTTAATTAGTAAGCAGCAAGTAGCAACAGAAATTGTGGCTGAAAGTCCTGAAATTATGAGAATGAATACATTGGAGGAGTACCAATTTTTATATCCATAATTATGTCCACACACACAAAGATATCTACATCTATACATCTCTATAACGTCATTTTTGTCTATTCCGAATTTAAGTTTCTAGTCTTTTAAAGTAACTGATTTTATAGTCCTTGCCATCTTTCTTACAGAAACAAAATATATGCCATTATCAATATAGTATATAACATATCACCTGATATGGAGATGAACCTGAAGTACATGTAGGAAAGGAGGTTTCTATTGTATGTCAATACAATATTTTGGCAGCGATTGTTAAAAAAACATTACAGACTTTGTGGAAGAAAGACATTATGTCAGTCTAATGTCAAAGAAAAACACTGGCTACTAAGTGCTACTTGTATTACACTATATTTAAATGCATTTCTATATATATATTTATATATATATACACACAAACATATCTATTTGTGTATATATACATAAAGACTAGTAAATAAGTTTACCCAATCAAATTGGAAAATTTGCTTAGAGTTAACAGTGGTTGGTAGTAATAAAAGAGAAGCAGACATCTTAAGATATTGCTAAAGCAAGCATGTGTTTTAGTATTTCAGGAAAAAATTGGCAATAAGTAATAAGAACCTTAAACATGTCTCTTTATTTTGACCCAGCAATTCTTCTAAAACATCATCTTGACACATTAGTCTTGGAATGGACACACACTTAACAGCTGTTTACTGCAATATTATTTGTAAGATAAAGAATTGAAAAATATAGAAATTATATAAGTATAGTTATTTACATAATTGTATAGATACTATAAGTATTAAGTTATAGAATATTTATATGAGTTAGTCACAATATTTTATGTTGTATTTATTTTGAACAGTAGAAACTGTTCAGAGTTACTTTCCTAATGACTGAAAGCAATAAAAATGTAACTGCAGTAATACAAGCATTTTCCCCTTCTTTAAAATTTTTACACATTTTCATTAAAGGAATCTTACAAAATCAATGTACCTCATAAAGAAAATAAGAATCAACTAAAATCTTACTACTAATATACAATGATTATTTTATACAATTACTGTAATATACAATGACTGTCATCATTTTTTGTCTATATTTTTCTACTGCTTTCTTTGCAAATATATTAATTTTCTATTTTTATATTCTTCTTAACACAAAGTGGAGACATGTTTAAATTTTCGTAACTTTTTCTTCAATTATAAAATATTGTGACTAACTCATAAATATTCTCTAACAAAATAATTGTTGCACCTATAAGTTTGATAGTTTTTGATAAAACTATCAAAAATTAAAAACTATAAATTTTCTTAGCAGTTCTTAATACTGTATAAATGATTAACAGTTTAAAAGGGGCTCGTAGTGATTAGTTTATTTGTTTATTTATTGACTGCACTATACAGTCCATGGGGTCACAAAGGATTGGACACGACTGAGTGACTTCACTTTACCTTTACGTTTTATATAGCATAAGGGATCTTGGCTCCCCCATCAAGGATTGAACCCATGCTTCCTGCAATGGACCACCAGAGGATTCCCAGTGATCATTTTATTCTCTGTTTATCTATTCTTCACAATATGTGCTCTATGAAAATGTAATAGTCCTTGATGTATAAATAAGCAAAGGGTTATTAAATGATTTGACCAGTTATGAAACCAAGTGTCAGAGGTGGGCCTTCACATGTCCTTCTAATGCACATCCATTGCGCTGTCTCAGCTGCCCTCTTGACAGTATTTAGCATAGAACACAGGGGCGTCCTCATTTTCTGGGGCATCTTTATATATAATTATGTCAACAGCAAAGACATTGAGTTAATAATGTCCCTTTGAATGACGTGTCAGGCAGAAAAAAAATAGTGTTCTACTTTCGATGTTTTGAACTGCTACAAAAATTTATAGTTTTTCACTTTTGATAGTTTTATCTCTTCAGCTTCTAGGTTGGAAGCAAATAAGGGAGAAACCGTTCTTCTACTATGCTATCAGGCCTTCAGCAACTTACAGACTTTTTCTGTTCTTGCTTATGACTGTATCATGGCATTGTTGCTGTTTAGTTGCTAAGTCATGTCTGTCTCTTTGGTGACCCCTTGGACTGTAGCCTGCCAGGCTCCTCTTATCCATTGGATTTCCCAGGCCACAGTACTTGAATGAGTTGTCATTTCCGTCTCCAATATCATGGCATATTAACAGTAATGTCATAGATTGTAAACTACCTAAAGTGCAAACAGATATGGCTGTTGTTCTTATGTTAAGAAATGCTTCTTAAGTGGGTTCCAGGTTATTATGTGTGCTTTTTAAAAAAGCCTGTGTTAGGAGTTCAGAGCATTTGCTATTTCTAAAAAGATTTCATTTGAAAAATTAGCTTTGGAACCACTGACCATCCAACAGATGCCTTTGTCTAAACGGTGGTATTCTTGCAACTTGGAGAGTTAGGTCCAGGCTGTGGTGTGACGTCATCAACATGATGAATGTCAACTGAGACACTTCTTAGGACAGAGATTGCAGATTCCAAAGTGAAACACATTTCTCTGAGTGTTTATTTCTGCAAGTGAGAAATTGTGAAATTTCTCAAAGAAATTTAAATTCTTCAGTAATACACCCACTGTAATGGTGAGAAGAAACATTCTCTTATTAGGCACTGATTTTTGAAACTGTTAAAATTTCCACTCAGATATAAATGAAAAAAATGTACATATATATAATATGTATATGTATATATTTAACACTTGCATTTTGGTCTTTTTTTTTGAGAACTGGAGAACAAGAAAATATATCTTTGTTTCAATGTAATGCAAGACAATTTTAACAAGCACATAATTTTAGAACAATAAACTCTTTCATACTTCCTCATCTCTTTATCATTCCCAGTGTGCCTAACCCTAGCCATTCATTTTCCTTTTATGTTCTACCTTATTCTCAGCAAAAAAAAGAGCCCAGCTCAGAGACAGCTTTGTGATTTTATAAGAAGAGATGCTGACTTGTATTCCAGTTTGTTCTTCATGTTAAGAAACATCTCTGTTTTACTTCATCTCTGTTTTTCTCTCTTTGACTTTCAATCAAAACATTTTTCTGTGCCCTCATGTATGTTCTACCTCTCAGAGAACTGAAGGATGTAAAACATCTTCTTTAATAAGAAGGAAGTATTTGTCATTCCATTCACTCATATATGCAATGAGACAGCGATTTACTGAGCAATTTCAGACACCAAGTATTGTTCTCCTAGAGACTGATCTGTTTAAAAAAAAGAGAGAGAGAGAGAGAGAGACCCAAATATCTGTTCTTTGGAAGTTCATATTAGGAGACAGATATAAACAAGAAAATTTGGTAAAATATATAAGATTACATCAACACCAAGAAAAATAAATCAGAGGAAAACAATTTAAATAGTGAGAATTTACCTCCAATGTAGGATAGCTTGAGAAGGTCTCCATAAAAATGTCAAATTTCAATCAAGATTTAAAGGAAATATGAATTTAAGACTCAAGATAACTAAAGAAAAGTAATGAAAACAATTTTATTCATTTCAGAACAAATGTGAGAAGTATGGTAAGCTACCTAGAGTACATCCTGTCCTCCCTGAGCTTGACATTTAGATTTTAATATTTTAGAAATGTCTCATCTATCACATTTCATGGCTGGTTTGGGCAGCTTATAATTAATAGTCTCTTTCAGATTTAGAACTGCCTAAAAAGAATATTTAGAAAGAACTAATATTAGAGTGAAATGAATAAGGGTTTAACTATTTTAACTAAAGATTATGCTTTAAAACCAATGCCAAAATATTTTAATGATGACAAAAAAGCCAAAAACCAAAAAATAAAAATCAGTAATAAATGGTAATTGAGATCAGCAGCTCTGGTTACTGGTACCAGTTCCACCTGTAGCCAGGTGTGCTATGAAAATAGTTCATTTTAGGAGGCTGGGTTAGTTGGTTCTTACGATCTATTTAAAAAAAAGAAAATCTGGGAGCATGTGATTTTAGAATGAAGAGCATAGAATGAAAAGCATTTCACCTTTTATTTGTAGAAATA
Organism: Capra hircus; assembly: GCF_001704415.2. Classification (NCBI taxonomy): domain Eukaryota; kingdom Metazoa; phylum Chordata; class Mammalia; order Artiodactyla; family Bovidae; genus Capra; species Capra hircus. Next base: position 99,342,741 of record NC_030811.1, on the reverse strand, counting down.
GTCTTTTTATTGAGGCATGCATGCTAAGTTGCTTCAGTCATGTCTGACTCTTTGTGACCCTATAGACTGTAGCCCACCACGCTCTTCTCCAGGCAAGTATACTGGAGTGGGTTGCTATGCCCTCCTCCAGGGAATCTTCCCAACGCAGGCAGGGATTGAACCCACATCTCTTATGTTATTGAGACATATTTGGCATGTTAGTTTCAGGTGCACCACGAGGTGATTTGATATTTTCATATATTGAGAAATGATTACCACACTAACTCTAGTTAACATCTATCACCACACATAGTTATATTTTTTTTCTTGTGATGAGAACTTTTAAGATTTAATTTCTTAGCAACTTCCAAATAGCCAACACAGTGTTAATAATGATAGTCACCATGCTGTACATTACATCCCCATGACTCATTTATTTTATAACTCTCAGGTTATGGGACATCTTTGGTGGCTCAGATGGTAAAGAATCTGCCGGCAACAGGAGACTTGGGTTCAATCCCTGGGTGGGGAAGATCCCTGGAGAATGGAATGACTACCCACTCCAGTATCCTTGCCTGGGAAATCCCATGAACAGAAGAGCCTGGAGGGCTACAGTTCATGGGGTCATAAAAGAGTAAGGCAACACTGAGCAACTAAACAACAACACAATTGGTTCTACAGTACGAGTTCAATCAGAGTCAATCGTAATGCAGAGATGAATATTACACCTCCTAGAACCGTTACCATACTTTGATTTTGTCAAGATTTTCTTCTGCTTTAAAAGCATTATGGTCTTCAACAAGTGAATTAAAAAAAAAAAAAAAAGGAATTTTGGGAGGTATGCAACTTTTCTCACGGTTGACCTCTGGATTTGCTCCATGTGGTGGTAGAGACTAGGGCTGGCAGTGCCTGGAGACTGACCAGGAAGCACTTGGGTGAGTGGAGCTCAGTGAAAGTAGGAAATCAGGGAGCTTAATGTTAACTCTTTGAACACTTTTCATCTTGGCAAGAAATCTTTAAAAACCTACCTTTTGCTCTTGATTTTGAAATGCAACTTTATCTTTTGCATGGCCAATTTTTATACACTCAGGGGACAGTAAATAAAATGTATTATTCTACTAGTCTCAAAGGAGGGAAATATCAAGTTTAAATGACTCTTTCTAAGGTCGCACAATCAAAGGCAAAGTTCGTATTTTTTGTTTTGTTTCCATCTGGGGTAAGCTTTATTTTCAACAGAGAGTGGAAGAGTCAACAAAATAAACAGCTTGCTTCCTCTGTCAGAAGCAGGTCACTCAGTAGTTGCTTGACTCTGCTTGAAACTTCAACTAACAGGTCTCCTAGACCCCGTTTTCCCTCAGTTCACTCCTCTATTTCTCTGTTCATTCCTCAAGTCTCTAATCTTTTTGTTTGTTTGTTTTTATTTTAAAATTTATTTTTAATGAGGATAATTGCTTTACGATATTGGGCTGGTTTCTGCCATGTATCATGAATCAGCCATTGGTGTACTTATGTCCCCTCCCACCTCCCACTCCATACCACCTCTAGAGGCTGTCAGAGAGCCCCGGTTTGAGCTCCCTGCATCATACAGCAAATTTCCACTGGCTGTCTAATTTTACGTATGGTATTGTGTATGTTTCAATGCTCCTCTCTCCGTTCGTCCCACCATCTCCCTCCCCCACTGAGTACACAAGCCTGTTCTCTTTGTCAGTGTCTTTAAACATTGGTGTCTCCGCAATCCATAGACAGTTTTTCTAGCCTCTGAACACAAATTTCCTGACTTACGACTCTTTTCTGAAATCTTTAAAAGTCAGTGATAACGTTAGAAACCCCAAGTCCTGACTTTTCTCCTGAACTTCAGACTTAGATATCTAGCTCAAAATTTCCATGTAAATGTCCAAAAGACATCTTCAACTTATTAACATGATCAAACCCAAAATTCCTGATTTTAACCCCATCACTAGATCCTGCCACAGTCCTCCCTTCCCTGTTTCGGTAAATCAATATTCTAACACTTGCCCTTGAGGAAAAATTTAAAATAGCTCTTAATTCTTCTCTTTATCTCATAACTTACTTCCAGTCAGCAATTCCTATCAGCTCTGATGCTGAAATATATCCAGATTCTTGTGACTTTTCTTCAGTTGTCTCCATCACCAAGCCACCCTCATCATCTCTCCTAGAAGGTTATTGAAACAAGGCAGAATTTGTACTTGAATCCGTTATCTCCTGACTTTCTTCCAGGGCTCATTTAAGCAACAAGAAAAGGCTAAGTGAAAAAATCACTTGGAATCAATACCTGGGACTCCGCTGGGACGGTAGAAGGCACAGGGAAAGTCTAAAACATATTTTAACTGCATAACAGATTTTTATGCCTTTAAACAAAGATTTCCTAGAGATTTCAAAGGAGTTGCCTTTTAACAAGATAAGTTGCCTTTTAACAAGTTGCCTTTTCTTTCTTTTTTTTTAGAAAGAAAACCACTGAGTTTAATCCATGATACATATAAGTGATGCTGTGTATAAGTGGTATCTGAAATCAGAACACACAGTGGGTTGCTCAGGACCTTGTATACCCAAGAGTTCATGTGAACTAGACTTGTTGGGGGAACAAGACTTAGGAAAACAAAGACTACATTAGGAATGGAGGAAATCCTCAGCTCGCTATACATCCACAAGTGAGAGGAGATTCCAGGCAGCTGAAGCATTTGGGGAATTAAGCTGCATGGGATTAGGGGCATTAAAACCCCGTCCTTTCCATCACCTCCTCTCCCACTGAGCACATAAAATTTAACACTAAAGATGTCTGTAACAGCTGTGAAAGTGTCTAACCATTAGAAAAGAAAGTAGAAAAATAGGCATCTTTGCATGTTATTTTACTTCCTGGTTGCCAATACATTCTTTTAAAGGAGGTTTTCTTTTAAAAACAAAAATCTCATGAATATTCCAATGTAGACTCTCTGTAGACATAAGATACTTTAGGAATTAAAGGCTTTCACATAGCTATGGCTATATTTCTGTGACAAATATTGCTCCATATGGAATTTTTAATTCTTTGATAACTCCATCACTCCCGTTTGCCTCGGTATCCTGAGAGAAGTGGAAAGGTGTCTGGCAAAGTATCTATTTCTGCCCAACTTCTATATACCAGATGAGATAACATAATGGGGGGTGGGTGGGTGGGGAAAATGTAGGCCACAGTTGGTGTAAAGTGCAAGGGATGTGGCTGCAGATGTTATGTGGATCAAATGAAATACTTGAAATACTTGACATCCATTAGTATACTTTACTTGTCAGATTTTTTTTCCTTCTATGCAAGTCATAGAAATATATATAGTCATTTTAAAAGTTGGCAGTAGCAGTAAGCAGGAAAACATATATCTTGCTGATTCCTTTTATTTTGCAGCTGTGTCTGAGACTGTGACTCTTTGAAGATATTAACATCTTAAAGGGATTTCCGAAGGGATAATGCAAGAAAACTACTATTTATGGTATCTGTCCTCTGTGCCATTCTCTGTATCAGACTCTTTCTATCATCATAATTTAATATTCATACAATTGTATGAGTTAAATCTTAGAACGCACATTTCATAGTGGAGAAAACAGAGGGTGTGAGAATCAGGTCTTTCAGATGGAAAGTGACCGATGACACACTCTTGCCTGACACACTCTTGCCTGACACAGCACTGCTCAGTAAGGAGGAAGATCAGAGTTGTCTTAGAAAGCAGGAAAATGTCAAGCTTCTATTTTCCATCTTGCTCTCCAGGGGCAATCTCAAGGATTTTTCCTGTGATAATTTTCAAAGACAAATTCCCAGGACTGAAAAAGGTGTATCAGATTACTGGCTGAGAATGAAGAAGGTTTTCCCTGTTGCACAGATGCACATATTACATTCTTATGTGGGCGTATGTGCATGAATGTGTGTATATTAATATGTGTAAAACCACAATATTTTTCTTTTTATGTAATCTGTGTCACTCATATTCTCTCTCTACTGGTTCAAGATTGCTGTAGAACCATGAGTCACTGGATTTAGGTCCATCAACCCTGTAAGACTCTAAATTGTTTTGTGCTTTCTCTCCCTCTTCTCCCAGGCACTTAATCATGTAAGTGGTCAGACGATGTGTAGTCTTTCCTCCACCAGTTTTTAATTTATCATTTCTTATTATAGATATCATCCACTTCAGGTGAACTGCCAATTCTTTCAGGAGTTGTTAGTGGAAACAGTTATAAATTGCTGTCTTGTATCTTGGGAAGATCCCCTGGAGGAGGGCAAGGCAATCCAGTTCAGTCATCTTGCCTGGAGAATCCCATAGACAGAGGAACCTAGCAGTCTACACCCCATAGCGTCGCAAAGAGTTGGATAGACTGAAGCGACTTTGCGCACACGCAGCTATGCAATCAGCTGTAATGTCCACTAGAGTGTTTGTCTGCTGAGAGTCTCTAGGAAGTGTGACCACAGGAGATGGGGTGTGTGTGATGCCCTCCAAGTGTCAACAACCCTGCTTTACAACACCCTCTAGTGGCACACTGAGGTAGGCCCCAAGGTATAGCGCATGAATTTTGGTAATTTTGTGGGTGAATTATCTGAAAACAAAATTAAGACAAAAATCTGAAATCTCCCGATGTCCGGTCTAGAACTGGATAGCGGCATCTTTGCACTTCTCATTTAGGAAATAAATGGCAGGTTGCTGGTGAAGCCTAAGAATGTCAGAAATTTCCAAATCATGTTCATTGCTGGGCTCTAGAACATACAGGACCTTCCCAGGTGGCGCTAGTGGTAAAGAACCCACCTGCCAATGCAGGAGAGGGAAACTTATGAGATGAGAGTTTGATTCCTAAGTGGGGAAGATCCCCTGGAGGAGGGCATAGCAACCCGTTCCAGTATCCTTGTCTGAGTATATATATGCCTTTTAAAACTTCCTTTAAAAGAATGTATTGGCAACCAGGAAGTAAAATAACATACAAAGATGCCTATTTTTCTACTTTCTCTTCTAATGGTTAGACACTTTCACAGCTGTTACAGACATCTTTAGTGTTAAATTTTATGTGCTCGGTGGGAGAGGAGGTGATGGAAAGGAGGGGGTTTTGATGGGAATACAAGGCCACCTGACCTGCCTCTTGAGAAATCTGTATGCAGGTCAGGAAGCAACAGTTAGAACTGGACATGGAACAACAGACTGCTTCCAAATAGGAAAAGGAGTACGTCAAGGCTGTATATTGTTACCCTGCTTATTTAACTTATATGCAGAGTACATCATGAGAAACGCTAGACTGGAAGAAACACAAGCTGGAATCAAGATTGCCGGCAGAAATATCAGTCACCTCAGATATGCAGATGACACCACCCTTATGGCAGAAAGTGAAGAGGAACTAAAAAGCCTCTTGATGAAAGTGAAAGAGGAGAGTCAAAAAGTTGGCTTAAAGCTCAATATTCAGAAAACGAGGATCATGGCATCCGGTCCCATCACTTCATGGGAAATAGATGGGGAAACAGTGTCAGACTTTATGTTTTTGGGCTCCAAAATCACTGCAGATGGTGACTGCAGCCATGAAATTAAAAGACGCTTACTCCTTGGAAGCAAAGTTATGACCAACCTAGATAGCATATTCAAAAGCAGAGACATTACTTTGCCGACTAAGATCCGTCTAGTCAAGGCTATGGTTTTTCCTGTGGTCATGTATGGATGTGAGAGTTGGACTGTGGAGAAGGCTGAGCGCCGAAGAACTGATGCTTTTGAACTATGGTGTTGGAGAAGACTCTTGAGAGTCCCTTGGACTGCAAGGAGATCCAACCAGTCCATTCTGAAGGAGATCAGCCCTGGGATTTCTTTGGCAGGAATGATGCTGAAGCTCCAACTCCAGTACTTTGGCCACCTCGTGTGAAGAGTTGACTCATTGGAAAAGACTCTGATGCTGGGAGGGATTGAGGGCAGGAGGAGAAGAGCACGACACAGGATGAGATGGCTGGATGGCATCACTGACTCAATGGACGTGAGTCTGAGTGAACTCTGGGAGCTGGTGATGGACAGGGAGGCCTGGCATGCTGCGATTCATGGGGTCGCAAAGAGTCAGACACGACTGAGCGACTGAACTGAACTGAACTGAATCCCATGCAGCTTAATTCCCCAAATGCTTCAGCTGCCTGGAGTCCCCTCTCACTTGTGGATGTATAGCGAGCTGAGGATTTCCTCTATCCCTAATGTAATCTTTGTTTTCCTAAGTCTTGTTCCCCCAACAAGTCTACTTCACATGAACTCTTGGGTATACAAGGTCCTGAGAAACCCACTGTGTGTTCTGATTTCAGATACCACTTATATACAGATACCACTTATATACAGGCATATATGCCTCAATCCCATGGACAGAGGAGCCTGGCAAGCTGTAGTCCGGGGGTTCAGATTCAGACACAAGTAAACTGACTTAGCATGAACACTCAATAAGAGAAAATATATCTGTGTATTTCTCAGGAATTTTTATTATATGTATTTATCTTTAGTCTGCTATCTATTTCCCCAACATTATTTGGGATGGTATTCAGTCTTTTAAGTCATGTCCAACTCTTTCAGACCCCATGGACTGCAGCACACCAGGCTCTCCTGTCCTCCCCTATCTCCCAGAATTTGCTCAAATTCATGTCCATTGAGTGGATGATGTTATCTAACCATCTCATCCTCTGCTGCCCCCTTCTCCTGTTGCCTTCAATCTTTCCCAGCATCAGGGTCTTTTCCAGTGAGTCGGCTCTTCCCACAGGTAGCCAAAGTATAGGAGCTTCAGCTTCAGCATCGGTCCTTCTAATGAATATTTAGGGTTGATCTCCTTTAGGATTGGCTAGTTTGATCTCCTTGCTGTCCAAGGGACTCTCAAGGGACTCTCCAGCACCACAATTTGAAAGCATCAGTTCTTTAGCAGTCAGCTTTCTTTATGGCTCAACTCTCACATCTGTACATGACTACTGGAAAAAAAAAAAAAGAAATATAGTTTTGACTCTACAGACCTTTGTTTGCAAAGTGATGTCTCTGCTTTTTAATACACTCTCTAGGTTTGTCATAGCTTTTCTTCTAAGAAGTAAGTGTCTTTTATTTTCCTGGCTGCAGTCACTTTCCACTGATTTTGAAGCCCAAGAAAATTAAGTATGTTGCTATTTCCACTTTTTCCCCTTCTATTTTGTTGGGACTGGATGTCCCAACATCCAGTCTTGGGACTGGATGCCATGATCTTACTTTTTTGAAGGAGTTTCAAGCCATCTTATTACTGTTCTCTTTCACCCTCAACTAAAGAGGCTCTTTAGTTATTCATTTTCTGCCATTTTAGTGGTATCATCTGTGTGTCTGAGACTGTTGGTATTTCTCCTGACAATCTTGATTCCTGCTAGTGATTCATCCAGTCCAGCATTTTGCATGATGTCCTCTGCATCTAACTTCAATAAGCAGGATGACTATATACAGCCTTATTTCCCAATTTTGAACCAGTCTGTTGTTCCAAGTTCTAACTGTTGCTTCTTGATCTGCATACAGCTTTCTCTAGAGACAGATAAAGTGGTCTGGTATTCCCATCTCTTTAAGAATATTCCACAGTTTGTTATAATACACACAGTCAAAGGCTTTGGCATAGTCAGTGTAGCAGAAGTAGATGTTTTTCTGGAATTCTCTTGCTTTTTCTATGATCCAGTGAATGTTGTCAATTTGATCTCTGGCTCCTCTGCCTTTTCTATACCCAGCTTGTACATCTGGAATTTTTTGGTTCACATATTGCTGAAGCCTAGCTTGAAGGATTTTGAGCATAATAACCTTACTAGGATATAAAATGAATGCAACTGTGCACTAGTTTGAGCATTCTTTGGCATTGCCCTTCTTTGTGATTAGAACAAAAACTGACCTTTTCCAGTCCTGTGGCCACTGCTGAGTTTTCCAAATTTGCTGACGTATTGAGTGCAGCACTTCAATAGCATCATCTGTTAGAATTTTAAATAGCTCAGTTGGAATTCCAGCATGAGATTATTTTGGCCAATAAAGGGAATAATCATTGAAAACAAAACAAGGCAAAGAAAACTTGGTTTATTGGAACTTCATTTTCCTAAATCTTGGATAGACATCGAGTTTTCTGAATTGAAGAATTTATTCTTTTCTGTGCATTTAGACTTAATCAAATATGGAAATGTGAAAATTATGAACCTTGTTTTAAATAGCAGCACATATTTGAAATATTTCCTAATGTGATCGAGAATTAAATCTTCTTTGCATAAACTTGAGCATGAAGTGGAAACCAACTGATTCTTTGAAGACAAAGAAAAAAGAAAAATGAGCTATTTAATCCTTTTGCTGCATACTGTGGTCCTTGAAACAGGGAGGACAATTGTTGAGAAATCAGGAAAAATTAACTGTTCATTTTTACATTGCTGTTGGTATTATATAAGTGCTAATCTTTTTTTTAAATAGAATATTAGAAAAGAAATCACCTTCTGAATGGTGTGGGTCACATTTATCATTACAGATCAGCAGTAGTGAACATGTTGAGTGTTCAGGTAGGTTTTTCTGCTGTGGCATGCTGGCCCTTTATTACAATATTGTGTCTCCTTAAGATGTAATAGTGTAGTAATGTATATTCATACTTAACATTTGTTGTATCCTGACGCAGAAAAATCACAAATATAATCAAATTTTTCTTTAAATGAGTATTATGAGTTCATAGACCTTATAAGGATTTGCTTTCCTGGTTCATATATCTAGGCCCTTTCCTTAATAATAATGATTCAGTAAGAGTCAGTTCTAGGTATCTTGTTTTTTGTATCTTATATTACACTGTTGAACTTTCACTATTGAACCCATTACCTTTCCCAAGACGTTTTCTGCCAAATGATTCCCTTGGTAAGAGAAAAAATGTTGTGTCCTGAGAACTAATAATGTGTTATACAAAAAGAAATAAAAAGAGTTTCTTAAGTTTAAAAATCTTGGTATTTTCAAAATCCTAGAAACTTACGACCAAATTATATGCTTTTTCATATAAAATATGTATTTTAAAATTATCTTTTTAATATGCATTTTGGATATATTTATATATTACTATAGCAGGCATTTTCTGGGAGTTGGTGATGGACAGGGAACCCTGGCTTGCTGCAGTCCATGGTGTCGCAAAGAGTTGGACACGACTGAGCTACTGAACTGACTGATAGATGCTGATGTGAATAAATAGATTTCCGCCTCTAAAGAGTTTGAAATATAATTGGACTTGTGGGGTTAGGCTAAGCAGATAAAATAACTGGTGCAAGCAGGTAATTAAGTCCTATATTAAAGGTATATAGAAAATGTTGTATTCATTTCTAGGGCTGCCGTAACGAATCACGGCAAACTGAGTGGCTTTGTCTCCGCCCTAAATTCAGTATGATTTCATCTTAATATCTTTAATTATATCTACAAAGACCCTATTTCCCAATAAGGTCACATTCTGAGATTGTGTGGACATGAATTTGAAGGAGACACTTCAACCCACTATTTTGGCTGTGAGTAGATAAATGAAGAGTTTCTTAGTTTGGCCTGATTTGGATGGGGATGGAATATTCAGGTAATTTCTTGAGGCAAAGGATGCTTAAGTTTAATTGCAAAAGGTGAGATTAAAGAGATGAAGAGTAAGTAGTCAGATTTTCTGTGGAGGGTTTCATTTGCTACTCTGATGGGTATATATTTCATCCAGTATCTTGGCGGTCTTTTTCTGTGTGTGTGTGTGTGTGTGTGTGTGTGTGTGTGTGAGAGAGAGAGAGAGAGAGAGAGAGAGAGAGATAGAGAGAGCTCCAACACAGTTAAAAGAAGTAAGGCTTTACCATTAGAAACAGCAGCTGTCTCTGGATATAATTCTTGAAAAGGGAGGCGACATATTAGAATTTTAGAAGGATTCAGATAAAATTCTTTCCCTTTTCTTTCCCATAGGTAGAATATTGATAAGCAAATACTGAAAAGATTTAGACAGAGACTGTATATGTGTATAATTTTGTATTGTACTTTGTTATAGTAGTAATATTACATGCAAAGAACGCAATACTTACATATCTAGTGTGATATATGAATATATAACCCTGGTTTAGGATGAAATTAGATTGCAAGGGGATAATTAAAGACAGAGAAACCAGTTTGCACAACATTAAATTAGTAATATTAGTGGTTATAAGTTTCTGAGTATAGCAGTAATGATGGAAATGTAAAGCTGTAGTAGACTGAGGACCTATGCAGGAGGCAGGATTAGTAAGATTTTACAAAAACATTTGAAGTTTAAACTGTTAGTGATGTTTCTCAGGTTTCTTGTCTGTATAAATGAGATAAATAAAGTAAGAAAGGGAATAAGGCAGAAATATGGTTTAGAGAGGCTTGTTTAGATTGTGGTATTGGATGTACACAATTTTCTGAGTCTATATTAGTGGGATATCCAAGTAGAAATGTCTGGTGGTCTGTTGAATATAAAATTTTAAGGCAAAATGGAGAAATAAAACATGAAATGAACAGCATACATATGGTCATTGAAATTAATTAAGTTTACTAGCAGATTATGTGGATCAAGAAGTCAAAAACAGAGTCCATGGGATACGAATACATGCGGACATTTTTTTTTTTAAAGGAAATTCTGCAAGAGACTAAACAGCAGCCAAGAGGCAATAAAAATCTAAGTGGATTAGCATCCTCAAGTCAAGAAAGGAAGGGATTTTGAGATCCTGAAAGAAGAAAAGAGTGACAATGTTGATTGATGTTATGTGTTTCATTATATATGGAATTAGAAATCTGTGTGTGTTAAGAAAAGTGAGTTTTGTAAATGTGGTGGTGAAAGTGTTAGTACAGGAAGTTAAACAGTTATGAGAAGTGGAGAAGCCTGTGTCAATCTCAACATACATAAGCATTCTTGCTGCATGTGTGTATATGTGTATGTACATGTAATATATATGTAGGCCAATCTTGAACACATTTGGTACTCCATCAATTCAGTTGTGATTCTAAAAGAAGCATTTGTACTTTCAGTTCAGTTCAGTTGCTCAGTCGTGTCTGACTCTTTGCGACCCCATGAATTGCAGCACGCCAGGCCTCCCTGTCCATCATCAACTCCCGGAGTTCACTCAGATTCACGGCCATCGAGTCCATGATGCCATCCAGCCATCTCATCCTCTGTCGTCCCCTTCTCCTCCTGCCCCCAATCCCTCCCAGCATCAGAGTCTTTTCCAAGGAGTCAACTCTTCGCATGAGGTGGCCAAAGTACTGGAGTCTCAGATTTAGCATCAGTCCTTCCAAAGAAATCCCAGGGCTGATCTCCTTCAGAATGGACTGGTTGGATCTCCTTGCAGTCCAAGGGACTCTCAAGAGTCTTCTCCAACACCACAGTGCAAAAGCATCCATTCTTCGGCACTCAGCCTTCTTCACAGTCCAAGTCTCACATCCATACATGACCACAGGAAAAACCATAGCCTTGACTAGACAGACCTTAGTTGGCAAAGTAATGTCTCTGCTTTTGAATATGCTATCTAGGTTGATCATAAATTTTCTTCTAAGGAGTAATCGTCTTTTAATTTCATGGGCCTGTAATTGAGGAGTTAAGAAGCTACTAAGAATTTAAGTCATCAGATTTGAATCCACTCAAAGCTCCTTTTCAGTTGCAGTTGATTTGATTCACACTTAATTTATTATAAAACCTAACTGCAGTGTATATAAAAGATGCTTCAGTGAATTTTCATATGAATCACTATAAGCCATCAGAGAGGGATGTGTTCACACTATTTTCATTCATCTGTTAATGAAAAAAAAAGAAAAGAGATTCTAAAGTTGGTCCTGCGGCATACCAAATAAATAGTAGATTTAAGTACTGATATCTCTGAGAGTATACATTTTATTAAAGCACTACCGCTCCCATCACTACTGTATTATGTCTGTCCATTTTTGTTGCTCTGTAAAGAACAGGTTGTTCAGGATCCTCTATGATTTATGTTAGTTTATCTCATCAATGAAGTCTGCATAATTCTATGCCCACTCTAGTTCAACTGAACAATACTTTTTGCAAACAACATTTTTTCATCTTACAAACAATAATATTCAGGCTTCCAATTTATGGTTTTTAGAAGCCATCAGCTATCTGTGACTTGCAACGTGTAGCCATTTCTAATCACTCTTCACAAGTTATCCGAAAGGGTTCTTCTAGAATGATAGAGCAGGTGTGAGGATAAATGTAGAGCTTGCTTTATATTAGCCTGTGCACTTTGCCACATCTGTGCTCCAGGTACCTCAAATACTTCAGACCTTTAGTCATATTTATATGTTGTCTGGTTCCCTTTTGATTGGCTTCAAGGCCTTGGAGAAGAATTGTGCATGAGGGTGGTGACAGACAGAACAGATGGGACAAAACCAGCTATGCGCATTAATTTGTGTGGGTCAGCCTAAGAGAGAGCAGTAAGCAAGTAGACACTTTCAGCCGCTTGTTAGGTAGCAAGCAGGACTAGTAAGTATGGGAGATTCCCTTCCTAAGTTATTCATTGGAATAGATTATCAGTATTATTCAAAATATTATGGAGATAGATATTGCTTTTATTACAGGGACAAAAAATTATCTATGTGGATAATTTATCATGAGAAAAACTCTGGTGTTCATAACTTCATATACAAATAATCACTTCAAATGTATTTATTTTCATTAATAATTTTTGCTTGTGATAGCTAGGTAATGATATTATCACATCTCTTTCACTCTCAGCTGAAATCAGCACTCCTAGATCAGGTGAGATGCCTCAAGCATTTTCTCATGCAGACTGATATTTCATAAATTAACTACTCTTTAACTAAATACACATTTTTAATGCTACTTTATTTTATTTATTTTAGCTAATACTGTAAAGTACTTATTATAATAGCAAGTTTCGAACAGCCAGGATAGAAAATAATAATGCCACCATCCTCCTATAATCATTATACATATTTTGGATTCTTTACCAATCTTTTTTTATTATAAAGGTATGTTCAAAATGATTTCTGAATTTAATTACCTTTTCTTTGTTACATTCTATTTATAAAAAAGCTGAAATAACTAATATTTTCTTAGCATGTAGTAGCCCTGAAACATTGCTTATCACAAACCATGCTAAAAGTCCTACATGCACATAAACAGTAACATAAACACACACGTGTCACTTGACCCTCTGGATCTGACTACCTCTGTTCAAATTCTGGCATTGCTAATTTTCAACGACCTTGAGTCACTTATCTAAGTTCTCTAAGCTTCAGTCTTAGAGTCTCTAAGATCACTAACTTCTCAGTATTTGAGAGAAGTAGACAAGGATATAGAAACTTGGGACACCATTATCAACCAACTTTATCTAATTAATGTCTTTCTAGAACACATCACCAACAGAATATGTATTTCTTCAAAGTCTCACTGAGTGTGTACTAAGATATTTTTGGATACTAGACAAGTCATAATACATTTAAGAGAATATCAGTCATATAAAGTATCTTCTCTGACTCTAATAGAATTAAATAAAAATTGATAGCATGATATCTGGAAAGTCTTCAAATATTTATAAGCTAATAACACACTTCTAAATAACTCAGGGATCAAAGAGAAAAGCAAAAGAGAAATTAGGAAGTATGGTAGATGGAATGAAGTGAAAAACTAACACATGAAAAATGTCAACTGTAAGGGCTTATATTACAATATGTTAAAAATTAGCAGTTGTATGGTTTTAATGTATCAAGTGGTATAGTTAATTTTATTGTCAATTATACCTTTATAGAGCTAATACAAATTACCAAATGAAAAAGCACATTAGGAAAATTCTCTAATTTCTTTATTTTTATGGATAATTTGAATAATTTTTGAGAAAAATGCTGAAATAATTATTCTAGTTTCCATCTTGTTCCAAAACACAATGCCCAAAATTGATATCTATACATCAGTTTCATGAGTTTGTCTAGAATATATTTTGCTATTAGAGACTTACATGAACATCTCTGAAAAGTATTATAATCTTTGCTGAGAATAATAAAACATATGTTCTAATTCAAAGTAGCATTAAAACGTCACATTTGGTGTTAGAGAATATATATTCAAATTGCTGTGATATTGGGACACCCAGTTCCTTGATTTAAAAACAATTACGTATTCACTTGGGAGTTCCCTGGGAGTCCAGTGGTTAGGACTTAGCTCTTTCAACTGCCATGGCCTGGGTTCAATCCCTGGTCAGGGAACTAATAATCAGAATCTTAATAATCAAAATGAAACCTTCCTAGGTATGTACTATCCTTTTTAGAAATTATCTTATTCTCCTTTACTTTATATGTCATATTCCTCAGTTTACAAAAACCATTTACTTTTGAGAATGAAGAAAAAGGGTGTGGTATAATGGAGAAGTCCTGAATTAGGCGCCTGCCAATGAAACTATAATTTTGAGAAGTTACTTAGTACAAGTGTCTGACTTTCTTTTTTTTTTTAATTATATATTTATTTTCATTGGAGGATAATTGGCCTTCCCTCATAGCTCAGTCAGTAAATCATCTGCCTGCAATTCAGGAGACCTGGGTTTGATTCCTGGGTCGGGAACATCCCCTGGAGAAGAAAATGGCACCCCATTCCAGTATTCTTGCCTGGAGAATCCCATGGACAGAGGAGCCTGATGGGCTACAGTCCATGGGGTTGCAAGAGTCGGACATGACTTAGCGACTAAAACCAACCAATTACTTGACAGTTTGTGACAGTTTTTGCCCTATATCCACATGAATTTGCCACAGGTATACAGATGCACCCCTGATTCTGAATGCCAGTCCCATGTCCCTCCCCACCGTACCCCTCTGAGTTGTCCCGGAGCACTGACTTTGGATGCCCTGCTTCATGCATTGAACTTGCACTGGCCACCTATTTACATATGCTAGTATACACGTTTCAGCGCTAGTCTCTCAAATCTCGCCTATAATATCAGAGGCGTGAAACTGCTTGAAAAGACCATGAATGTTCAAATTCAAATGTCCAAATTATAAGTTGTTGTGTTCTTACATCCTAAAATGAACCTAGACTTGGTGTCTGTGTATGAATGTATTTGTGTACATATATGCTTATTTTAGTTTTACCATAAGAATCAAGACTAAAGTAGACACCACAGGCCACTTATCAATAGTGAACTTAGAGCTTAAATAAAGATCACAGTAAACATATTCTGCCTTGATTTAGTGCTAAAACATTTATATTTTATAGAATCCATTTCATATGGAAAAATCAGTGTTCAGCATTTTTTTGTATTCAATATCAAAGGTGAATAATCGTCTTCTTATGAAAACAAGTAACTCCTTACATGTCTTAAGTGATTTTAAATCTTTAGCACATTGTGAAACTATTAAGAGATTAAAGATAGAATGCCAGAGTATATGCTTTCATTTTTAAAATAATATTTCCTATATATTTTTCTTTATAAAAAAAGAATCTTTTTTTTGAAAGTAAACTACTTTTCAATAGCTGAAGGATAATCTGTAGGCTTGTTCATTTTTAAAGAGCTGAACCCATCAGAAAGCACTCAACTCACAGCATGGGAAAGCATCAGCGTGCTGTGACCTGGATCAGAAATAATAGCATTTGAATAAGTACCTCAGATTTGTTCAAAATAATTCCTCCAACAAAAACAGTTCTGGAAATGACAAGAAGCAATTTTCTTTCCCTTGAGCTCTAGCCTTGGACGTACAGAAGATGTTGTTTATGGTCTTTTATTTCCATCTTCTTAAATTTCTAGTGTGTGGGGAATTACTAATTTAATTTGACATTTCAAAACACTCTTTAATTCATACACAGTTGTTGTGATGCTTTAGAAATTGAAAACTCCTCACACTGTGTCCGTATTGATATGGCTTCTTTCTTTTGGAAAGATGAGGAGCTTGTCTTCAGTGGCACTCACACAAGCGTCTTTGTTTCAAGCCTCATAATTAAGGTATTGAGACGTTCAAATTAATTTCTGTTCTTCACATCTAGAAAGTGTTCTTATCAGGCAGAATATTTCAAGAGCTCAGAGCTTGTTATCCAAGGAGCTAGCCAAGGGTCAGGCATGAATGTATGGAGTTTGAGCAACCTAGGTCTACCAAGACCTGTTTCCTACACACACAGAGTACCAAACTTTTTGTGTGTCTCATTTCTTTCACTTCAACATTATGGTTATGAGATTCACTACAAGTCTTTCCTGTTGTTGTAAGGTATTCACTACAAGCATTTCCTGTGTGCTCACTGTTCTAGCCTGCCCCTGCATGAGTATATCACAATTCATTGATCTATTGTTATCCTAGTGATACTTCCTAAGGCCCATGTGACTTCACATTCCAGGATGTCTGGCTCTAGGTGAGCGATCACACTATCATGGTTATTTGGGTCATTAAGAACTTTTTTTCAATATTGTTCTGTGTATTCTTGCCACCTCTTCTTAATCTCTTCTGCTTGTTAGGTCCATTCCGTTTCTGTCCTTTATGTGCCCATCTTTGCATGAAATATTCCCTGAGTATCTCTAATTTTCTTGATGAGATCTCTAGTCTTTCCCATTCTATCATTTCCCTCTATTTCTCTGCATTGTTCACTTAAGGAGGCTTTCTTATCTTTCCTTACTATTCTTTGGATATCTGTATTCAGATGATTAAATCTTTCCTTTTCTTTTCTGCCTTTCACTTCTCTTCTTCTATCAGCTATTTGTAAGGCTTCCTCAGACAACCATTTTGCCTTGTTGAATTTTATTTTCTTGGGGATGGTTTTGGTTACGCCTCCTGTAAAACGTAAACCTCTGCCATATTACTTCAGTCACTCTGTCTATCAGATCTAATCCTTTGAATCTGTCACTTCCACTGTATAATCATAAAGAATTTGATTTAGGTCATACCAGAATGGCCTAGTGGTTTTCCCTACTTTCTTCCATTTAAGTCTGAATTTTGCAATAAGAAATTTCTGATTTGAGCCACAGTCAGCTCCCTGTCTTGTTTTTGTTGACTGTATAGAACTTCTCCATCTTTGGCTACAAAGAATATAATCAATCTGATTTCAGTATTGACCATCTGGTGGTGTCCAATTGTAGAGTCATCTCTTGTGTTACTAGGAACAAAGCTAGTGGAGGTGATATAATTCCAGCTGAGCTATTTCAAATCCTAAAATATAGTGCTTTCAAAGTTCTGCACTCAATATGCCAGCAAACTTGGAAAACTCAGCAGTGGCTACAGGACTGGAACAAGATCAGTTTTCACCCCAATCTCAAAGAAGGGCGGTGCCAAAGAATGTTCAAACTACCACACAATTGTGTTAATTTCACATGCTAGCAAAGTAATGCATTAAAATCCTTCAAGCTAGGCTTCAGCAGTACGTGAGCTGAGAAGTTCCAGATATACAAGGTGGGTTTAGAAAAGGCAAGGAAAACAGAGATCAAATTACCAACATCTGTTGGAACATAGAAAAAGCAAGAGAATTCCAGAAAAACACATACTTCTATTTTAGAACTATGCTAAAGCCTTTGACTGTGTGAATCACAAAAATCTGTGGAAAATTCTTAAAAAGATGATAATACCAGACCACCTTACCTGCCTCCTGAGAAACCTGTATGCAGGTCAAGAAGCAACATTTAGAACTGAACATGGAGCAACAGACTGGTTCCAAATTGAGAATGGAGTATGTCAAGGCTATATATTGTCACCCTGCTTATTTAAATTATATGCAGAGTACATCATGTGAAACACCAGGCTGGATGAATCTCAAGCTGGAATCAAGATTGCTGGGAGAAATATCAATAACCTCAGATACACAGATGGCACCACCCTCATGGCAGAAAGTAAAGAAGAACTAAAGAGCCTTTTGATGAAAGTGAAAGAGGAATGAAAAAGCTGGCTTAAAACTCAACAGTCAAAAAACTAAGATCATGACATCCAGTCCCATCACTTCATGGGATCCATGGGGTCGCAAAGAGGCAGAAATGAGTAACTGAACACCAAAAACAAATTATCATCCTAATGAGTATTTTGGCTAGTTTCTGAATTTTATTATTAAGCATACTGTTACAAAGTGTCAGGGGTAACGTAGTGATTGAACAATAGCAGCAATACTGCTGCAAACTAGTCGAGTTGTTTTTAATGTTTTGGTGATCATACATATATATATATATCAGTGAGAAGTATACCTAAGAATGAAATTGCTGGATCATATCATATATTGTGAAATGTATTGATCTGTATTGTTGTTGTTCAGTCACACAGTCATGTCTGACTCTTTGCCACCCCATGGACTGAAGCACTCCAGGCTTCTGTCCTTCATCATCCCCCAGAACTTGCTCAAACTCATGTCTGTTAAGTGATGATTCCATTCAACCATCTCATCCTCTGTCGCCCCCTTTTCTCAACTGCCTTCTGTCTTTCCCAGCATCAGGGTCTTTTCCAATGAGTTGGCTCTTCACATCAGGTGACCCCGTTTTGAAGCTGTAGCATCAGTCCTTCCAATGAATATTCAGGGTTTATTTTCTTTAGGATTAACTGGTTCGATCTCCTTGCAGTCCAGGGGAGTCTCAAGAGTCTTCTCCAGCAACAGTTCGAAAGCATAGATTATTTTGTGCTCAGCTTTCTTTATGGTCTAATTCACATGTCTGCATGTAACTACTGGAAAAAAACATAGCTTTGACTATACAGACCTTTGTTGGAAATGTGAGGTCTCTGCTTTTTAATACAATCTCTAGGTTTGTTATAACTTTTCTTCCAAGGAGTAAGCGTCTTTTAATTTCATGGCTGCAGTCACTATCTGTGGTGATTTGGGAACCCAAGAAAATAAAATCTGTTGCTTTTCCACTTTTTCCCTTCCTATTTGCCATGAAATGATTGGACTGGATGCCATGATCTTACTTTTTTGAGTGCTGAATTTTAAACCAGGTTTTTCACTCTCCTCTTTTACCCTCATGCAGAGGCTCTTTAGTTGCTCTTTACTTTCTGCCTTTAGAGTGGTATCATCTACCTGTCTGTGGTTATTGATACTTCTGGCTATCTTGATTCCAGCTTGTGCTTCATCCAGCCTGGCATTTCACATGATGTACTCTGCATATAAATTAAATTTGCTGGGTGACAATATATAGCATTGACATACTCCTTTCCCAATGTGGAACCAGTCAGTTGTTCCACCTCTGGTTCTAACTGTTGCTTCTTGACCTGCATACAGGTTTTTCAGGAGACAGATAAAGTGATCTGGTATCATCATCTCTCTAAGAATTTTCCACTATTTGTTGTGATCCATACAGTCAAAGGCTTTCTTGTAGTCAATGAAGTAGAAGTAGATATTTTGTTTCTTTTTTTTTTTTGAATTTCCTGCTTTCATCAAGATCCAATGAATGTTGGCAGTTTGATCTCTAATTTGATCTCTAATTCTTCTGCCTTTCCTAAACCCAGCTTGTACACTGAAAGTTCTTGGTTAACATAATGCTGAAGCCTAGTGAAGGATTTTTGAGCATTACCTTGCTAGCACATGAGATGAGTACAATTTTATGGTAGTTTGCATATTCTTTGGCATTGCTCTTCTTTGAGATTGGAATGAAGACTGACCCTTTCCAGTCTTGTAGCCATTGTTGAGTTTTCCAAATTTGCTGATGTATTGAGTGCAGAACTTTGACAGCATTATATTTTATGATTTTAAATAGCTCACTTGGAACTCCATCAGCTCCACTAGCTTTGTTTGTAGTAATGCCTCCTAAGGCCCATTTGATTTCACCCTCTAGGACATCTGGCTCTAGGTAAGTGACTACATCATCTTGGTTATCCAGGTCATTAAGACCTTTTGTATAGTTCTGTGTATCCTTGCCACTTTTTCTTAATTGCTTCTGCTTCTGTTAGGTCCTTATCATTCCTGCCCTTTACTGTGCCCATCCTTGCATGAAATATTCCCTTGTTATCTCCATTTTTCTTGAAGAGATCTCTCATCTTTCCCATTCTGTTGTTTTCCTCTCTTTCCTTTGTTTCCTTAAGGCTTTCTTATGTCTTCTTACATGTATTAGTGAAGTGAAAGTCGCTCAGCTGTGTCCCACTCCTCTGTCCATAGAATTCTCCAGGCAAGAATACTGGAGTGGGTTGCCATTTCTTTCTCCATTTGCATGTATTAAGCCTACATAAATGTTTCAAAAGCATTTTCCAAAGTGGCTGTATTGTTTTACATTTGTATAAAAATTAGATGAGCCTTGGGTTTTCCATATCCTTGTTAACATTTCATGTTAATTAATCTTTCACTTTAGCAATTCTGGTGAGTGTATCATAGTATCTTATTGTGGTTTTAGTCTGCGTTTTATAATGAAGTTAGCCATTTTTTCATAGCTTACTATCTATTTGGGTATTATCTTTCATGAAATGTCTGTTCAGCCTTTTGCCCTCAGTTCAGTCTAGTTCAGCTTAGTCACTCAGTCATGTCTGACTCTTTGCAACCCCATGAACTGCAGCATGCCAGGCCTCCGTGTCCATCACCAACTCCTGGAGTTTACCCAAACTCATGTCCATTGAATCGGTGATGCCATCCAACCATCTCATCCTCTCTCAGCCCCTTCTCCTCCTGCCCTCAGTCCCCCCCAGCATCAGAGTCTTTTCCAATGAGTCAACTCTTCATATGAGGTGGCCAAGGTATTGAAGTTTCAGCTTCAACATCAGTCCCTCCAATGAACACCCAGGACTGATCTCCTTTAGGATGGACTGGCTGGATCTCCTTGCAGTCCAAGAGACTCTCAAGAGTCCTGCAAAATATATGCAAATACTCATAAACAGATATATATATATACACATACACAAGTCTTTCTGTGAATTTCTAATTATTGCCTAAAAATAAAATTGTAGAGTTAAAGTTTTTGCATCATATCATAGGTAAGTTTTAAAGCATATTGGTATTTATTGCAAAATTATCCTGTAGAAAATTTTGTCATTTGACACATCAATTGATAGACAAAATTTTTAAAAATATACAGTATTGATCCTGGGGTCATTTATGAATATATTAGAGATAATTTCAATTTTCCTTTCTTAATTCTCTCTGCACTGTAAATCTGTTTTGCCAAGGGCTTGGGAGGTAGAGAAATTTCTGTGGCTCAGGAATCCTTAGGCAGACTGGGTATAGACAGAGTATGCCCCATGTGTGGACTCTGATCAGGTCCTAACCATACCTGTGCAGCTCTTTAGTCACAGATGTAGATACCAATCCTTTCAGTTTGGCTCTGTAGTTAACAATCACAATATATAGCTCCCTTTCAGATTTAGATTTAGAAGGCAGATAGCCCCATCCATTCTCATGGTTATCATCCTTTTAAGTATTTTGACAATGCTGTAAAAAGGAATCTTAAGCAATCCCCTCCTTGATCCCTCAGTTCAGTTCATTTCAGTCGCTCAGTCGTGTCCAACTCTTTGTGACCCCATGAATCGCAGCACGCCAGGCCTCCCTGTCCATCACCAGCTCCTGGAGTTCACTCAGACTCATGTCCATCTAGTCTGTGATGCCATCCAGCCATCTCTTCCTCTGTCTTCCCCTTCTCCTCCTACCCCCAATCCCTCCCAGCATCAAAGTCTTTTCCAATGAGTCAACTCTTCGCATGAGGTGGCCAAAGTACTGGAGTTTCAGCTTTAGCATCATTCCTTCCAAAGAAATCCCAGGGCTGATCTCCTTCAGAATGGACTGGTTGGACCTCCTTGCAGTCCAAGGGACTCTCAAGAGTCTTCTCCAACACCACAGTTCAAAAGCATCCATTCTTTGGCACTCAGCCTTCTTCACAGTCCAACCCCTAAATATTTATAAATGATCATTTACCAGAATCTACATATAATAAATAAGGCTGAACACTGAAGAACTGATGCTTTCGAATTATGGTGCTGGAAAAGAGACTCTTGAGAATCCCTGGATTATATGCAGATCAAACCAGTCAATCCTAAAGGAAATCAACCCTGAATATTCACTGGAAGGGCTTTTGCTGAAGCTGAAGCTCCAATATTTTGATCACCTGATGCAAAGAGCCGACTCACTGAAAAACACCCTGATACTGGGAAAGCTTGAAGGCAGGAGGAGAAGGGGCAGCAGAGGATGAGATGGTTAGTTAGTATCACTGACTCAATGGACATGAATTTGAGCAAACTCTGGGAGATGGTGAAGGATAGAGGAGCTTGCTACGCTGCAGTCCATGGGGTCACAAATAGGTGTACACAACTTAGCGTCAGAACAACAACAATATATAATTCAGTCACTATAAATGCAGTGTTTTGTTTAGCACTTTTACTGTTTGAAGTAACTACTCTGTTAGCCTGAGAGTTCATTACAAAAATGTGAAAAGTAGTATCATTTATTGTTTCAGAAGCACTTACTTGGCTTAATTGAACAGAAAGTAGCGTGGAATATACAGTGCAATGCTCATGTCTTGAAACTTATATACACACAGAATCTTGTTAAATAGAGATATAAAATAGTTTTAAAATATGTTAGATGCTTGCACACGTTCATACCATTGGAAAATTGGAATGTTGTGACATCATCAGTTGCTGAATATAAACCTGATACTGAAAGTGTGTTTCCACCTGTTTGTGCTTGATCTTTTTCAAGAAGCTGAATACTTTGCTGTGACACTCGCTGTATTAGAATGAATATGACTAGGAATGGGAAAGCTGAGTTTAAGTTAATTTGGAGGGATTTTAAAGTAGTAGAGGACCATGTCAGTCATAATTAATAATGGGGAAAAAGAAAATATTTTTATGAAACTTTAACTTTTTTATTATAGTATAGCCAATTAGCAATGTTGTGATAGTTTCAGGTGAACAGACAAGGGGCTCAGCTATACATATGCCTGTTTCCATCTTCCCCAATCTCCCCTCCCATCCAGGTTGCCACATAACTTTGAGCAGCCTGTGCTATACAGTAGGTCCTTGTTGCTTATCCATTTTAAATATAGCAGAGTTGCATGTTGATCTCAAACTCCCTAACTATGTCTTCTCCCCATTCCTCCTCACTTGCAATCATAGGTTCGTTCTCAAGTGAGTCTGTTTCTGTTTCATAAATAAGTCATTTGTATCATTTCTTTTTTGATTCCACATATAAGGGATGTCATACAAAATTTCTCTTTCTGTGTCTGGCTTACTTCACTAAGTATGACAATCCCTTGGTCCTCTTGTGCATGCGTGCGTGCTAAGTCACTTCAGCTGTGTCTGACTCTATGTGACCTCATGCTGCAAAGGGCATTGTTTCATTCTTTTTAATGCCCGAGTAATATTCCACTGTGTATATGTATCACATCTTCCTTGTCCATCCCTTTGTTGATGGAAATTTAGGTTGCTTCCATGTCCTTGCTACTGTGACTACTGCGTTTTTTCAGAACGGTTTTGTTGAGTGATTTTAGGGTAAAAACGTATCCTATAAATAACCTCAAAGTGATAATAGCATGGAGAAAATTGAGAAGAACGTGAAAGTCTACAAATGCAGATAAATGGTAACCAAAATAGAGGGAGACAACACGTAACATTATGTTTAATGACAAAAACTTGTTTGATTTTTATGATGTAATGGATACACAAAAAAGATCAGATTCTGATTTAAATTCTAAGTATTCAAGTTGTACTGGAAATTTGCATGTGAGGCCCATAGGGAAACTGTGGGTATCCAGGGAATCAGAGCCCAGGGGAAATGAATAAGGAATTGGGCAGATGGATAAACATTCACGGTTGAATTTCCCTCAGCTTGAATAACATTGCCAAGGTCAAAAAGTGGCTCAGGTCTTTAGGAAGCAGCAGCTGTACTTTGTGTGCTCAGATTTCAACAGCTAAATCAAAGAAAAATGCTAAGACTAGTCATAAAACATGAGCATTTGATTATTGTTATCTGAGGTGAAGGCATGCATACTAAAAAGCTGGGGGATAGTGAGAAAAAAATCTGGCTGTAAGTGCGAATGTTTCTACGTTAAAATCCCTATGATCTTGGATAGACTTTCAACATCTCTGAAGTCCAGCATCCTAATTTCTTCTCAGGCAATTTA
Source organism: Capra hircus (assembly GCF_001704415.2). Lineage (NCBI taxonomy): Eukaryota > Metazoa > Chordata > Mammalia > Artiodactyla > Bovidae > Capra > Capra hircus. Next base: position 99,318,788 of record NC_030811.1, on the reverse strand, counting down.
TGAGAACAAGGAATAAATTAATTGAAGGAAAGCATTTCTCAAAACTATAAATTACTGTACAATCCTTGAAGGCATTTAAACATAGTGGCGTTAGGCTTGACTCTATTGAGAGAATTACAGGTGGAGGTCAAAGCTCAACTTTGTCATGTGTCATGTGACCATTTGCTCTCATCCTCTGTTGGTTTCGGTTTATTGGTGTTATTTATTTGCTAAGTTGTGTCTGGCTGTCTGTGACCCTATGGGTTGTTGCCCACCAGGTTCCTCTGGCTATGGGATCTCCCAGGCAAAATTACTGGAGTGGGTTACCATTTCCTGCTGCAGGGGATCTTCTGACTCAGGGGTCAGACCCACGCCTCCTGCACTGGCCGGCAGATTCTTTACCACTGAGCCACCAGGGAAGCCCAGGTGCTGGTTTGCTGAGTGCTCAGTTGCTTCAGTTGTCCAATTCCTTGTGACCCCCATGGACCACAGCCCTACAGGCTCCTCTGTACATGGAGTTTTCCAGGCAAGAATACTGGAGTTGGTTGCCATGTCCTCCTCCAGGGGATCTTCTCAACCCAGAAATTGAACCTGCATCTCCTGTATCTTCTGCATTGCAGGCAGATTCTTTACCACCGAGCCACTGAGGAAGCCTCTCATTCATTATTAGTTATCATCATAAATACTACATTAGCATCCACAAAGCTAACCATTCTAGAAGGTATTAGAACATGTACTATCAATGGAGATGACCCATATGAAACTAAGCTATTAAAAATTCATTCTTATTTGAATCACCATATGAAATTTCGAGTAACTATGAAAAGTTGCAATGATTCTAAAGAGATTTGATATTAGATTCTCACAATGAGAATTTATTACCAATTTTTACACAGTAGTCAGCTTTTAGGTCCTCAGCATTACCTTGAAAAAATTCTATCAGTGAGAAAAAAATCCTAATATATATCTGTACTCAATATTGTTCTTTCAAATTACCAATTGTATGAACAAAGGGAAAAAATTAATGCCTAAAAAGTGAAAAGTAACAAATGGAGCCATACTACCAATGATCACCCTCTTCCTGACTCTTAGATTTCCATTTTCCTTATATCTGAAACATAAAAATATAATTATTTTATTACTATATTAATATAGAGTCTATACACCAAAACAACAGGAATTAGTCTCTTCCTAGAATCCCAGCAACCAGAGGCAATATGGAACAATAGAGTGGACACTTGAGACCCAGTGTTCCCAAGAACTTCTAGAGTCCAATATTTAAATAGAATGATGCATATTTTCCCAATAAAATACAGCAGAAAATAATTGTCTATATATAACCTCTGAGGGCTCATCATTATTTTTACTTATAAAATTATATTACATATGATATATGTATATAGATCTATACATGTATGCTATGTATACTGTATGCTATATACACTATATATTATATATATGTATAGTGTATAGATCGTATGTGTATAGTCTATATGCTATATATATGTATAGTGTATAGATCACTATAGCACACCATGCACCATGTCAAGCCTTTCTAAATCCTCGCAGCTACCCAGTGAAGTGGATGATAATATTGTTGTTCTTATTCTGAAGATGAGAAAACTGAAGTACAGAGAGGCTGCGTAACTCACCCTCGATGGTTACTTAGTGGTGGTGGTAAGATGTTCACCCAGGCAGCTGGGTTCCAGAGTGCACCAAGGTGCTCACCAGAATGTTCTCCGTGTGATGTAAATGCTGTGAAAGTCTTGTACAAGCTGTTGTCACACATGGGCTCCCACTGCCTGTTGATATGCAAAGTCTGTACAAAGCCTTATTGTATTCGAGATACTATGCTGTCAGCCACTCACTGAAGGAGTGCTCCCCATGAATCTGATTAACGCCTCAGCCAAGTTGCATGTTATTTATTATAGGTCAGTGAACCATCAGGTGCTTGTGAAATAACTCACATCTGAGGGCGAGGGGGTTCTTTGTGATTCTCAAGAGTCTCCTGTGTAAAAGCGTCGTTAATTTACAGCTAGTTAGAATAACTATATTTTGGTGAAAGAAGGCTATTTACCTAAATAATTTTTTTTTAAGTTGAAAATGTGAAATAGTGAAATTTCTCGGCGTTTTATAGGTTTTTCCCTCTTTTCTTGATGAACTATAAATGAAGATAAATAATTTTATGGCTATCCATTTTTTTTTTTCTGACCACACTTATGGACTGTGACAAGCCCCTAGAACTGTGTGGACAGTGAAACTTTTGGGGCAGACAGAAAACCCCGTTGCCATTTTTCTTTCTGTTTATTTTTCTCTCTTAGGTTCCTTGAGACCTAAGTGAACTCAAAGTCGGTCAGTTGTGTCCAGCTCTTTGAGACCCCATGGACTGTATAGTCCATAGAATTCTCCAGGCCAGAATACTGGAGTGGGTAGCCTTTCCCTTCTCCAGGGGGTCTTCCAAACCCAGGGATTGAACCCAGGTCTCCGGCATTGGAGGCAGATTCTCTACCAGCTGAGCCACAAGGGAAGCCCTAAAGGGTGGGGCTTAAGGGTCTTTCTCTTTGGAATGTGCTGTTCACTCTTACAGGCTTCCTTGACAGCTCAGTGGTAAAGAACCCCCCTGGCAATGCAGAAGATGTGGGGTTGATCCCTGGGTCAGGAAGATCCCGACCAGAGATCAAGGAAGGAAGGAAATGGCCACCCATTCTTGGCTGGGAAATCCCAGGGTTAGAGGAGCCTGGTTGGCTGTATTCATGGGGTCTCCAAAGAGTTGGACATGACTTAGTGACTAAACAGCAACAACATTCACTAGTATACCTTGATCAGGGCTGGGGTGGGGCTCTTGGGAGGAGAAAACAGTGTACAGGCTGCATGTGGCTTTTCCTCTTGTGAGTAGCAGAGAAGGATGAGTGGGAGGGTTCCAAGGTAGCCATTAACACCACCCCTCCTCACACACACACACACACACAGAAGGAGAGTGTATTGTGATTTAAGGCAAAACTCTTTCCAAGAATAAGTAAGTTGAGGCCAGATTCTCTATAGCCTTAATTCAGTGTATTGCAATAAGTACTCATGGAACTCTCACTGGCTATTTGTTAATGCAATGATTTTTCAATATTCTTCTTGATGGTGGGATGACTTAATCTTAGATCGGGGTAGATAATTTAGAAATGTTTATTTCCAGCAAAAGACCTCAATTTAAAGTTATCTAGTGCGGAAAAGGGCTGCTGTCTATGGGGTCGCACAGAGTCGGACATGACTGAAGCGACTTAGCAGCAGCAGCAGCAGCAGCAGCAGCAGCAGCAGTGTGGAAAACCTTTGTGGAAAAATATTATTATTCTCTTAGAATTTTCAGGTCTTTTTTTCTCCTCCTTAATTGAAACTGTCCTCTTATTTTTTCTCTTCTTTATGTTGTATTATTTTCTGCTTCTTACATTCTTCCTCAACATTTAGAATAAGGCAATAAAGTTAAAAATATTATTCACTAGAATTATTCTTTGTTTGGAAAATACATTGTTAAATGTGCTTGGAGTGGGGAATAAGAGTGAACAATCATGCTCAAGAGTGAAAATGCACTGTACAATAATCCCAGAGAGACGAGGTGTGGGATTTGTTCTGAAGAGGTGTAGCTGGGGGAGGAGAGAGAAGACGGATGGGAGAAAGCCAGTCACATTTCAGTCTTGTATGTGTGTGTATGCGTGTGTGTGTTAATGTGTGGCTGTATAAAACAATGAAGGGGCTGAATTTTTATTAGAGTAGATATAGGGTGAATCAAAGAAAGCATTTATGGATAAAAACCTCAGACAGAAGATTACGACCTTTCATTGACTATGGAGTAGAAGCTGGGCAAAGAAATCAAATCATATTTGCCCACATTTGCAAGGTCCTGCCTACATGTGAACATCTGTCTTGTTTAAAATTTGATGTGTGGCAGCCAGCAGCCCTTTTCAGTATTACTGTTGTTCTTCCAGCACCAACAACATTAAAGGATTTAAAGAAGGCGAGTGAACTGGATGGATGTGTGGTTTTGAGGGATTGCATGGGTGGTGACCTGGAGTGGGAACTAGACACAGGGGCACCGTTATCAGTCGGCAGACAAGTGTGGGAGAGAGGGGGACTCTACAGGAGTTGATTATAGAGTCATCAGTATTCAGCTAATGGTGGAAACCACTGACATGGGTGAGTCTGTGCACATAGGAAGTGTATATAGGCAAAGTGTGTGTTTACACAGGAGCTGTGAAGAAGCAACATGAAAGAGGAATAAGAACTCTGGGTAGCAGGAGCAAAGTCACTAACATGTTTTATGTGTAGGAGATTCTTTGATTAAAAAATAAATTATGTTAACTTCTGAAGAAAGTTAATATGCTAATTTCTCCCAGAAAATTGGAAGACCAGCTTCCTTCAAAGTGCCAGTAATACCTCCTTATAAACATATACAGTTTTTGAAATTAACAGTGCATTATTTTTAGTTAGATTTGCTTTGAAAAAGGTTTGTAGTTTTCAGTAAGAGTTGGAAAAACAGTCCTTAACTATGTTGGAGTTAAGGTCTCTAGTAATGGTTAAAAAGTATTCTTATAATGAAAAAGACATACATTGTCATTCATATTTATGGAAAATTAAATATTTTTCATGAAACCCTATAAAACGTTAATATGTTATAATATAAATTATTTGAAATTTTTCCTTTAAGTTCAGAATTCTGGAAATAAAAGCAAAAATAAACAAATGGGATCTAATTAAAATTAAAAGCTTCTGCACAACAAAGGAAAATATAAGCAAGGTGAAAAGACAGCCTTCTGAATGGGAGAAAATAATAGCAAATGAAGCAACTGACAAACAACTAATCTCAAAAATATACAAGCAACTTCTGCAGCTCAATTCCAGAAAAATAAACGACCCAATCAAAAAATGGGCCAAAGAACTAAATAGACATTTCTCCAAAGAAGACATACGGATGGCTAACAAACACATGAAAAGATGCTCAACATCACTCATTATTAGAGAAATGCAAATCAAAAACACAGTGAGGTACCACTTCATACCAGTCAGAATGGCTGCGATCCAAAAATCTGCAAGCAATAAATGCTGGAGAGGGTATGGAGAAAAGGGAACCCTCCTACACTGTTGGTGGGAATGCAAACTAGTACAGCCACTATGGAGAACAGTGTGGAGATTCCTTAAAAAATTGCAAATAGAACTACCTTATGACCCAGCAATCCCACTTCTGGGCATACACACCGAGGAAACCAGAATTGAAAGAGACACATGTACCCCAATGTTCATCGCAGCACTGTTTATAATAGCCAGGACATGGAAACAACCTAGATGTCCATCAGCAGATGAATGGATAAGAAAGCTGTGGTACATATACACAATGGAGTATTACTCAGCCGTTAAAAAGAATTCATTTGAATCAGTTCTGATGAGATGGATGAAACTGGAGCTGATTATACAGAGTGAAGTAAGCCAGAAAGAAAAACACCAATACAGTATACTAACACATATACATGGAATTTAGGAAGATGGCAATGACGACCCTGTATGCAAGACAGGGAAAGAGACACAGATGTGTATAATGGACTTTTGGACTCAGAGGGAGAGGGAGAGGGTGGGATGTTTTGGGAGAATGACATTCTAACATGTATACTATCATGTAAGAATTGAATCGCCAGTCTATGTCTGATGCAGGATACAGCATGCTTGGAGCTGGTGCATGGGGATGACCCAGAGAGATGTTATGGGGAGGGAGGTGGGAGGGGGGTTCATGTTTGGGAACGCATGTAAGAATTAAAGATTTTAAATTTAAAAAAAATAAAAAAATAAAAATAAAAAAATAAAAAAAATAAAATTAAAAAAAAATTCAACAGAATTTTAATTGCAAGAAATTAACTTTGACCAGGGTTAGGAAATGTGTGAGAGGAGACAAAGTTTGTCTGATTTTGACCAAGTTTCTTAGCAGTTTTCATAATCAAACATTATGTGCCATGTACAAACAATGTCATAAAGAGTTTTCAGTTCAGTTCAGTTCAGTTGCTCAGTCGTGTCCGACTCTTTGTGACTCCATGAATCGCAGGACACCAGACCTCCCTGTCCATCACCAACTCCCGGAGTTCACTCAGACTCGCATCCATCCAGTCAGTGATGCCATCCAGCCATCTCATCCTCTGTTGTCCCCTTCTCCTCCTTCCTCCAATCCCTCCCAGCATTAGGGTCTTTTCTAATGAGTTAACTCTTCACATGAGGTGGCCAAAGTAGTGGAGTTTCAGCTTTAGCATCATTCCTTCCAAAGAAATCCCAGGGCTGATCTCCTTCAGAATGGACTGGTTGGATCTTCTTGTAGTCCAAGGGACTCTCAGTTTTTTCTAACACCACAGAACAAAAGCATCAATTCTTCAGCGCTCAGCTTTCTTCACAGTCCAACTCTCACATCCATACATGACCCCTGGAAAAACCATAGCCCTGACTAGATGAACCTTTGTTGGCAAAGTAATGTCTCTGCTTTTTAAATGCTATCTAGGTTGGTCATAATTTTCCTTCCAAGGAGTAAGCGTCTTTTAATTTCATGGCCACAATCACCATCTGGAGTGATTCTGGAGTCCAAAAAAATAAAGTCTGCCACTGTTTCCACTGTTTCCCCATCTGTTTCCCATGAAGTGATCAGACCGGATGCCATGATCTTCGTTTTCTGAATGTTGAGCTTTAAGTCAACTTTTTCACTCTCCTCTTTCACTTTCATCAAGAGGCTTTTTAGTTCCTCTTCACTTTCTACCATAAGGGTGGTGTCATCTGCATATCTGAGGTTATTGATATTTCTCCAGGCAATCTTGATTCCAACTTGTGCTTCTTCCAGCCCACTGTTTCTCATGATGTACTCTGCATAGAAGTTAAATAAGCAGGGTGACAATATCAGCCTTGACATACCCCTTTTCCTGTTTGGAACCAGTCTGTTGTTCCATGTCCAGTTCTAACTGTTGCTTCCTGGCCTGCATACAGATTTCTCAAGAGGCAGGTCAGGTGGTCTGGTATTCCCATCTCTTTCAGGAATTTCCACAGTTTAGTGTGATCCACACAGTCAAAGGCCTTGGCATAGTCAATAAAGCAGAAATCGATGTTTTTCTGGAACTCTCTTGCTTGTTCGATGATCCAGCGGATGTTGGCAATTTGATCTCTTGTTCCTCTGCCTTTTCTAAAACCAGCTTGAATATCTGGAAGTTCACAGTTCACGTATTGCTGAAGCCTGGCTTGGAGAATTTTGAGCATTTCTTTACTAGTGTGTGAGATGAGCGCAATTATGCAGTAGTTTGAGCATTCTTTGGCATTGCCTTTCTTTGGGATTAGAATGAAAACTGACCTTTTCCAGTCCTGTGGCCACTGCTGAGTTAGTGCAGTCCATTACACAGTGTGAGGTAGCCTTTTCTGCCTCTGAGTTTTGCTGTATAAACTTTTAATAACCATTCTAGTAGAAATAGCATGACAAAAAATAAGCAAATGAGTAGATCAAATACATGTAAATTACATTAACATTTCACAGAAAAGAGTGACTATTCTAAGAGTTGGTGAGTGTTAGTTATTCTATTTTATATCCACTCTAGTCTGCGTTTCCAAACACCCCTTTTTTCCCCCTCTCCTCTGTCTCCAGGGACATAATGTGACTAGAAATCATTTGTAATGACTTCTCAGCCCTCTTTGCCAAAAGATGCTGGTAGTCCTAAGGACTTGTCTTCTATGTAACTGACATGGTGTTGTGATCATTGGGTTTTACTAATTAGTTTCAGTTGCTTTGGTCAGAAAAGGGAAAGTTCTTGACAGTGTTGATTACTGAAGAGTTACGACATGGAAAAGATATAAACACTGCTCTTGCTTAGTATAACATTTGCTTTCAAATATAAGCCATAAACCAAATATGGTTCCTGGCTGCATTCAGTATGGAACATGTTTTGAAAGCACCTATTTGGCAGGTTTCAACAAAATATGTGCCAAAAAGTCTAGCCTTGTAAACAGCTATGGTTTCAGAGACATTTTGTACTTCTGTGCAGTATAATCAATCAAAAATCACTGAGCTTTTGTTTTGAACAAAGCTTCCCTTTCTTGAAGTAGGGAATATTGTGCCAGTTTCGTAACAATGTGCACGCTAAGTCGCTTCAGTCGTGTCCCACTCTATGCAACCCCATGGATTATAACCTGCCAGACTCCTCTGTCCATGGGGATTCTCCAGGCAAGAATACTGGAGTGGGTTGCCATTTCCTTCATGAGGAGGTCTTCCTGACTCAGGAATCGAACCCGTATCTCCTTAGTCTCCAGCACTGGCAGTTAGGTTCCTTACCACTAGTATCACCGGAGAAGGCCTGACTTGAGAATGTAGTTTTTTCAAAATCATTATTAAGGCAATTAAACACGAACATTTTGGGTTTTATATTTTTCTTTCAGAAACATGCTTGTTTGTCTCAAGAATTCTTCTTGAAATGCGCATGATAGACACTATTTTGAGAGTTATGAGTTGTACTACACGAAACTGTAATTGCTTATAGATTCCTTCTCATGTTTTATGACTGCTATTTTGCTTTAAATATGTTTATCCATTGACAGATAACTCATGAAAAAATAATAAGGCACATGTGTAAATATTATGAATTTTCTGATTGGTCTTCATAGGGCTCCACGATTTGATCAACTCAGATAATAAACATTGCAAGATAAAATTAATGTTTATAAGACTATACTTTCAGTAAGGTTTGGAATCATGTACCTACTGTTTTATGAGCATAATTCTAATTTTTTTTTTTTTTTAGAGAGAGATGGTATGAGACTATTAAGAATAAAATGTCTTCATTGCAGGCCTAAGCAAGTGATGAGGACTTCATTGCAGGCATCCTCAGTCTTGGTATTTCCAGAGGCTTTTTTGTTTGTTTGTTTTATAAATTTTTAATATTTATTTATTTTTAGTTAAAGGATAATTGCTCTACAGTATTGTGTTGGTTTCTGCCAAATATCAACATGAATCAACCATAGGTATACATATGTCCCCTCCCTCTTGAACCTCCATCCCAGAGGCAACTGATGCATTTTACTTATAGATTCATGTTATTAAATAGGCAAATGAATTGTTTAAACATTTGGAAGTAATGAAGCCATGAGTCTGGATGTTCTTACTTCATGTAGGCCTAGTTGGGAACTCCTAAAGGATTTGAAAGACAGTGTTACACTATAATTCCAGTATTTATTAATGTAGCCAAGGAAGTTTTAAAAAGGTATCAAAATTATGTCCACTGAGTAATGTGACATTATGATATAATCAAGAATAATAATGTACTAAATGCTATTTAAATGGCACTAGTGGTAAAGAACCCGTTTGCCAGTTCAGGAGATGTACGAGATGTGGTTTCAATCCCTGGGTTGAGAAGATCCCCTGGAGAAGGGCATGGCACCCCACTCGAGTGTTCTTGCCTAGAGAATCCCATGGACAGAGGAGCCTGGAGGGCTACAGTCCACAGGGTCTTAGAGTCAGACACAACTGAAGCGGCTTAGCATGCAGTGAGCACATATCACATGTTAGGCATTTTATCAAGTGACTCACACAACTGAATCTGTACAAATTATAAATACCATGGGTTTAAAATCCCAGAAAGCTTGATAACTTACCTAAGCCTCTTGAGAAACCTATATGCAGGTCAGGAAGCAACAGTTAGAACTGGACATGGAACAACAGACTGGTTCCAAATAGGAAAAGCAGTACGTCAAGGCTGTATATTGTCACCCTGCTTATTTAACCTATATGCAGATTACATCATGAGAAACACTGGGCTGGAAGAAGCACAAGCTGGAATCAAGATTGCTGGGAGAAATATCAATAACGTCAGATATGCAGATGACACCACCCTTATGGCAGAAAGTGAAGAGGAACTAAAAAACCTCTTGATGAAAGTGAAAGAGGAGAGTGAAAAAGTTGGCTTTAAGCTCAACATTCAGAAAATGAAGATCATGGCATCTGGTCCCATCACTTCATTGGAAATAGATGGGGAAACAGTGGAAACAGTGGCAGACTTTTTGGGTGGGGCTCCAAAATCACTGCAGATGGTGACTGCAGTCATGAAATTAAAAGACGCTTACTCCTTGGAAGGAAAGTTATGACCAACCTAGACAGCATATTGAAAAGCAGAGACATTGCTTTGCCAACAAAGGTCCATCTAGTCAAGGCTATGGTTTTTCCGGGGGTCATGTATGGATGTGAGAGTTGGACTGTGAAGAAAGCTGAGAGCTGAAGAATTGATGCTTTTGAACTGTGGTGTTGGAGAAGACTCCCGAGAGTCCCTTGGACTGCAAGGAGATCCAACCAGTCCATTCTGAAGGAGATCAACCCTGGGATTTCTTTGGAAGGACTGATGCTAAATCTGAGACTCCAATACTTTGGCCACCTCATGCAAAGAGTTGACTTTTCATTGGAAAAGACTCTGATGCTGGGAGGGATTGGGAACAGGAGGAGAAGGGGACAACAGAGGATGAGATGGCTGGATGGCATCACTGACTGGATGGACGCGAGTTTGAGTGAACTCCGGGAGTTGGTGATGGACAGGGAGGCCTGGCGTGCTGCAGTTCATGGGGTCTCAAAGAGTCGGACACGACTGAGTGACTGAACTGAGCTGAACTGAAGATTTAAAACTAGCAACATCTGAAGTAAGTATTTGAACCAAGTTTTATTTGATTTCACAGTTTCTAGCATTTCTATATATGCAGCTACTTCTCCTAGGAAGTCATGTAGAATATCATGTGTTACTTTAAGTGCCACATAAAACCCCAAAGCCCAACTTAACAAAGTTAAGCTGTGTACCAAAGTGCAGTAAGGAAGTGTGATATTGCTTGCTTGCTTGCTAAGTTGCTTCAGTCCTGTCTGACTCTTTGCAACCCCATGGACTGCAGCCCACCAGGCTCTTCTGTCTATGGGATTCTCCAGGCACAAATACTGGAGTGGGTTGCCGTGCTCTTCTCCAGGGAAGTGTGACAGAGAGCTAATCAATTACATCTCCATATACATCCGGAGGTGGCGCTAGTGGTAAAGAACCCACCTGCCAATGAAGGGAATATAAGAAACGCAGGTTCAATCCCTGGGTCAGGAAGATCCTCTCGAGAAGGTAATGGCAACCCACTCCAGTGTTCTTGCGTGGGGAATCCCATGGAGAGAGGAGCCTAACAGGCTACAGTCCATGGGGTGGCACAGAGTCAGACATGACTGAAGCAACTTAACACACATACATCCGGAAACTGCCCTCAGGCTTGTATACCTAGATAATGTATTGTTCCCAAATCAGAAGAATATAAATAGTACTTATAGGAGAATATGTGCCCTTTGAGAAGGTAATGGGATCTTTGGCACCAATATGACATTAGTACCCAGAGGAATGAAAACAAATGACAGTTAGAATGGTGATATTCCTCTAAATACATCAATTCCTGTAAATAGTGAACTGTAAATTAAGGCAGTTATATCAGGAGTAACTAAGAGTTATCCCATGCTTTTGGCATTGTTAACCCTCTCTGATAACCTGGTCAAAATTCACAAGGATTGATACTGGATAATTTAAATAGCAGATTAAATAGTCAGGGGAGCCTTTCCTGTCACAAGGAACTAAGACTATTTTTGAATTTTAAAATGTCGTATAATTGATTAATTTATTTTAGACAATTTGAAAGTGCCTCAAAAATATGTACGTATTCTTATCACCCATTCATAACTAATTCATAACTAATAACCAATTTAAACATGTAATTTGTTTATATAAAAATTTTCCATTCAGCTTTATACTTAGAAATTGATTATTGATGGTCTTTGAAACAAACCTCCATTGCCTAAAAAATTCAAGATTAAGATAACCTTCTAGTGTATAAGATAGCTACAACAAAATGTAAACGCAGACACTCAACATATATAGCTGAGATAAGTTACTATTGATAGCATTTTATAACCTTAATTACTGAGAAAGTTGCATAATTTTTGTTTAATTTATTTCATTATTATTTAAATTCAGTCTTTTGCCTTCATAAAATTTTATCATTTTTGCTATAAAATTCTATATTAATAAATACTTTATTATAATTTTAAATAATTATTGGCAAGCTTTGATTATTTCACATTAAACTAAAAGGCTAGTAATTATAAGTCCATCAGTAGAGTAACCTTGGAATCAATAGAAGTAAAACGTTTATAATTTGATTTTATTCCAAACCCTGTTTTCTTCTAGAAATGTAGTGCTTCCTGCTGTCTTGATTAATCATCAAACTACATAAAAGACCAGTCTTAGGCCATAATGTACACTTACACTTAACAATATAATCTAATTTTATGAATCCACTTAAATGCCATAAAGTGTAATCACATATGGATTAGTTTGTTTATGTTAGGTCACATTGTTATCAATGTAAATGTCTCACATACATACAGGATCATATATTAATATAATAAATCATGGATCTTTCTGAGTCTCTAAAAATTGATTTAACTGGCTTGGTTTTACTTTTTTAAAGTTATTATTGAAACTTCTGTTCCTTTGACAAGTTCTTACAAAGCTCAGGATGCGGTGTTCAAGGATGGGGAAAACGTGGACACACCAGTGAGCATCTGCGGTAAAATCTCGAGTATAAGCCTTTCCAGGGCTTCCCTGGTGGCTCAGACAGTAAAGAATCTGCATGCAACGTGGGAGATCTGGGTTTGACCCCTGGGTTAGGAAGATCCCTTGGAGAAGGGAATGGTTACCCATTCCAGTATTCTTGCCTGGAGAATTCCATGGACAGAGGAGCCTGGTGGGCTGCAGTCTATGGGTCGCAAAGAGCCAGACATGACTGAGTGACTAACACTTCTACTTTTCTCAATTTCATAAGGTCTTCTAGGGTAACATCTCATATGAGGAGAAATGCCCATTTCTCTCTCCGATGAGCTCCCCCAGTACTTTTTATATAAATAACGTTTTATCCTCCTCCTTCTTTTCTATTTTTTTTAAGATTTAGGATTCCATTGTAGCAGCAGCTTTTATTGCAGACACTTTAATTGGATGCCTCAGAGTAAAATGAAATTAACAACGACATTATTAAATTATGAATTTAATCAATTTGGCTAAGAATTTTTCCCAGTTTCTTTTTTAATTATATTATTTCAAGGTGATTGATATTAAAATTAAGTGGACTACTTTTAAGACTAGGTATATCCAACCAGTCCATTCTGAAGGAGATCGACCCTGGGATTTCTTTGGAAGGAATGATGCTAAAGCTGAAATGCCAGTACTTTGGCTACCTCATGCGAAGAGTTGACTCATTGGAAAAACTCTGATGCTGGGAGGGATTGGGGGCAGGAGGAGAAGGGGATGACAGAGGATGAGATGGCTGGATGGCATCACTGACTCAATGGATGTGAGTTTGAGTGAACTCCGGGAGATGGTGATGGACAGGGAGGCCTGGTGTGCTGCGATTCATGGGGTCGCAAAGAGTCGGACACGACTGAGCGACTGAATGACTGAACTGGAACTGGAACTGGATACCATATGATCCAAGAAACTCTGAATAGAATGAGTATGTAGTTAACTGTGGCCAGGTCACTTCTCCTAAGCTTCAGAAAGGAGTCCCACTGGGGCTGGCATAGTTTAATAACAGCCCACAATAAATCCCCATTCCCAAGTGGGCAAGGGCCAGAATACTGCCTTCTTTGAAAGGCTATAACCCAAAGGAAATCGACCCTGAATGTTCATTGGAAAGACAGGTGCTGAAGCTAAAGCTCCAATACTTTGGCCACCTGACGCAAAGAGCTGACTCACTGGAAAAGACCCTGATGCTGGGAAAGATTGTGGGCAGGAGGAGAAGGGGTCAACAGAGGATGAGATGATTGGATGGCATCACTGACTCAGTGGCCGTGAATCTGAGCAAACTCAGGGAGATAGTGTAGGACAGGGAAGCCTGGCATGCTGCAGTTAAGGGAGTCGCAAAAAGTCAGATGACTAAGTAACAACAATAACCATTGTGAGTTTTATGCTTTCGATCACACAGTAAGAGTGAGAGGATTTATCAAACAATATCTTAAATGGCTAGCTTTTACTTTAATAGATTTGATATGAATACTAAGAAGTGACTCTGGTGATATTTGATAACTTTTAGATCAGTATTTTTCATACTTCATTGAGTATGAGTCATCTTGAGGGTCAGGATAAAGCTCACACTGCTGGCTGTCTCTCAAGATGTTCTGATTCCCTGAGACTGAGGGGAAACCCCAGAATTTGTCTTTCTAACAAGAACCCAGATGGCCAACAGACTACATATTCAGTAGCAATTTTTGAGTGATAGTTAATTTGCATTTTGTCATGTGTGAAATTAAAGATATCATAAAAGGAAGTAAAATGTCCAAGAAAAGTACTGACTATCAAATTTGTATAGATATCATCAAACCCATATATTCACTCTGTTTCTTTCTCATGTACACTTTGGAAATGTTAAGGATTTTCAATAAGTTAATGAAACCCTTAACTTGTATTTGAAATAAGGTTTTTCCTCAATATTTTAAGTTTTCTTCTCTTTAACAGCCATGCCCTACCCAGAAATACTATTCTAAAATATCCTATTCTTAAACAACATCAATAACAAAATGCATTTTTATGTGGGATCCCAAACCAGTCTGGGTAAATGTTCCTTCTAACTACTAAGAAAATTCTCTTTGTATGATAACAAGTATTCCATAAAAATAAAGTTTACGTTAACCCATACACATATTTAAACTTTTTCCTCGTAACAGCTGATACTTTGGGACACAGATACTGAAAACTGTACAATATAATGATATTTAGAGTAGAAAGAAGCCAAAAGATAATCAAAAGTATATTGTTATAGAAACTGTAGTTTACTTTAAAATGTTTCAGTATGAGCAATGGGAATTTAAATATGGGTTAGTTCAGACTTCACTTCTAGAGGTTGTTTCATCAGCAAATCCACTTCTTACACTGTTAGTAGTATTTCAGAGTGGCTACCCTCCTGAAATGTACATAATGGAAGCACTTTTGCTCTCTGTGCTTTTGACGACATTTGAAGCTTTTGCTAACTGGCGCAACGAGTTAATACATTGAGTATACGGAGTTATTAGTGTGATGGCTCTCACTGGTGAAATTAAAGACATTTAATATATGATGGACTAAAATATGAAAATCTAGCAAGGTCAGTAGCTGGCATTTTTAGGATGGTATCCCTTAAGGATCTTGAAACAAGAACTTGGTTTCTGGAGGGTTTCTTACTAACAAACAGATTCCAAGGGTCTTAGAATCCTGTCTCAGGAAGATTGTTGAACTGTCTTGGACTAACTATCAAGATTTTTGGACTAACTTGGTCTGTCTCAAGATAGTAGAATTCATGGAGTTTACAGATCAGACTATATAAACTGTTTAGGGCTTGCCTGATAAATGCTTTGTATACAAATTTCATGAGTCTTGCTTTCATTATATCCTGGGAACAAAATTGTACACGGTTATCTAATCCCACCCCACAATCTACTTGGCAGCTATTACTATGAACAGAAGCAGTGGCTCAGACAGTAAAGAATTTGCCTACAATGTAGGAGACCCAGATTCGATCTCAGGGTCGAGAAGATCCCCTGGAGAAGGAAATGGCAACCCACTCCAGTATTCTTGCCTGGAGAATTCCATGCACAGAGGAGTCTGGTGGGCTACAGACCATGAGGTCCCAAAGAGTGGAACAGGACTAAGTGACTAACACTTTCACTTTCATTATGAACAGAAAGAACTTTAGCATTGTGCTTGACCAAAATAGTTCAAATCAAATTATAATATTCAGAGCAATTGTTCAGTTTGCAGCAGGTGTAAATGTCCACTAGTGACTGCATAACTCTCTAGCTTCCATCATACAATTTTCCTTCCTGTTTGTCAAGAATTCAACCGAGTCGAATCAGAGCTGGACAAATAAATTTAGAATTCTTATATCAGAACTAGACACAATAAGATAATTTATGATCATCTGCAGTTTTCAGTCATTTAAAATCAATGACAGTAACAGAACTCGGCAGACTTTTTCATCAAAGTATTTCATTGGAGTAATTGTGTAGAAATAATTTCTATCAGACTAGTGACACAGCCTGAAACAGTTTGCTAAAGTAAAATAAAGAAAGAAAAATAAGCAATAAAATGCAATGAGAGTTCAACTTTCTTATTTTAAAAATTCATATAAGCTGTGTATTTGGCTTTATATTTTTGTTATGTGACTGTTTCAGATCATTTCCAGCTCAAACATATTTTTGTTTTCTACAAATCTTTCACATTAGTGATGTTGTATGAATTTGTCATCAATGGTCTTTTAGTGAACAGTGTGTGCTTGCATGCTCAGTTGCTTCAGTCATGTCTGACTCTCTGTAACCCTGTGGACTGTAGCCCACCAGGCTCCTCTGTCCATCAGATTCTCCAG
This sequence comes from Capra hircus, assembly GCF_001704415.2. NCBI lineage: Eukaryota > Metazoa > Chordata > Mammalia > Artiodactyla > Bovidae > Capra > Capra hircus. The sequence continues at coordinate 99,302,372 of NC_030811.1, read as the reverse complement.
TCATTTTCATATATTGATCCAGAGAGAGGGCATGCCAAGAAGGCTTGCTCATTGGGAATTTCTTTCACTCTGACTACCTTTCTTGTCCTTAGAGAAATGATAGAGTGTAAATTCTAGACTTGATGCCAAACTTAGCAACTTGTAAGAGAACCCCACAAAGAGAGCACATTTTTAGTTATACACAGAAGTGGATGATGGAGAGCGATGCTTAGAATATGAACTTGCTTAACTTCAGCTTTGGGACTTTTAGAACCTTTCTTCGAGTGGCATTTTCTCAGCTTTCCATTAAAGTGAAGTGAAGTGAAGTCGCTCAGTCATGTCTGACTCTTTGCGACCCCATGGACCCTAGCCTACCAGGCTCCTCTGTCTATGGGATTTTCCAGGCAATAGTGCTGGAGTGGATTGCCATTTCCTTCTCCAGGGGATCTTCCAACCCAGAGAATGAACCCGGGTCTCCCACATTGAAGACAGACACTTTACCATCTGAGCCACCAGGGAAGTCATTAGGCTGACCGAATTTAGAATTTTGATGGATATAAAGTTGTGATTAAAGAGCAGTTCTCTAAATGTTCTGTAGTATGTGTATTTGTGGAAGAGGAAATGTTGGTTGGAACTGAAAAAATTAAAAAGGCTTCACAAAGTTAGTATCCATGAGAGAGGGTGAACTAACTTTGTTACTCAAAGACAGGTCTCTCAAATATTACTCCCTTAGAAGAAACAGGGATACCCAGCCCCAAGGTTTTTACTCTCCTAGTTTAAAAAACGTTTGGTTACCCTTACTAAGAGCAGTCACTTTGGAACTGCAGCCAGCAGCATGGTGGTAATGGTGATTATCACCGCCCACCACCACCACCACCACCACCACCACCACCACCACCACCACCACCACCACCACCATCACCATCATCATTGCTGCAGCCAGCTTGAGGTCTACCATTGTGTGCTTCATGTGGGTTCACCTTTACAGACACTGTACGTTCACAATCACAGCATCATTATAGCATTTTCTTCTTGAGAAAAGCCCAATGGTCTGGTACTATGTTCATTTTAAGAGTTTGAGGCCAGCTTTTATTTTTCTGAGCTCTGTGGAATTTGTCTGTGACAAGCTGGGTATGACAACTGGATCTGACTTTCCTAGGCTCCTTTTTCCTGGTTATCCTTGTGCTTCAAATATTCTCTAAGTTGGCAAAGATTAGAATATACAGGTTCATCAACTGTGTTTCGTAGATGTCAATAAAAAAATAGCAGGAACCATTCTGATGCTTCAGACGAAGAGGAATAAATACAAGGTATTTGTTATAAAGGTATTGAAGGAACCAACAGGAAGATCCTGTTGTATCTTAAAATTAAAAAGTTCATAGTGCCTTTGGTCTGGAGGCTACCAGCCTGTTGTTCTGAGTCACTGGTACTTGAGTAACCAGACCCTAGAGAAGGCTCACCCAATGCTTCTCCCTTCCTCCTGTCTTTCTATCTCCCACCATTGACTCCTACTGGGAGAAAGCAAGAGAAAGACAACTAGGAAAGGAGTCAGAGAAATGCAATTTTCAGGATTAAAAAATTATAGAGTGTAATACAGAAGAGCAGATGGGAGGCTAAGAAATATCATCTATCCATCACTCTTGCTGATTAAAATTAGACCTGGAGTAGCATTTCCAATCAGAATCATTCTCTGCCTTCTCATAACTTTCTTCTTTATCTGAACTCACGTATGCTATTTATTATCTATTCCACTCATAATGTATTACCTTTGTGAACAATAACATTCACCCTGCTTATTTAACTTATATGCAGAGTACATCATGAGAAACACTGGACTGGAAGAAACACAAGCTGGAATCAAGACTGCCAGGAGAAATATCAATCACCTCAGATATGCAGATGATACCACCCTTATGGCAGAAAGTAAAGAGGAACTAAAAAGCCTCTTGATAAAAGTGAAAGAAGAGAGTGAAAAAGTTGGCTTAAAGCTCAACATTCAGAAAATGAAGATCATGGCATCTGGTCCCATCACTTCATGGGAAATAGATGGGGAAACAATGGAAACAGTGGCAGACTTTATTTTTGGGGGCTCCAAATTCACTGCAGATGGTGACTGCAGCCATGAAATTAAAAGACGCTTACTTCTTGGAAGCAAAGTTATGACCAACCTAGATAGCATATTCAAAAGCAGAGACATTACTTTGCCGACTAAGGTCTGTCTAGTCAAGGCTGTGGTTTTTCCAGGGGTCATGTGTGGATGTGAGAGTTGGACTGTGAAGAAGGCTGAATTGATGCTTTTGAACTGTGGTGTTGGAGAAGACTCTTGAGAGTCCCTTGGACTGCAAGGAGATCCAACCAGTCCATTCTGAAGGAGATCAGCCCTGGGATTTCTTTGGAAGGAATGATGCTAAAGCTGAAACTCCAGTACTTTGGCCACCTCATGAGAAGTTGACTCCTTGGAAAAGACTCTGATGCTGGGAGGGATTGGGGGCAGGAGGAGAAGGGGACGACAGAGGATGAGATGGCTGGATGGCATCACTGACTCGATGGACGTGAGTCTGAGTGAACTCCGGGAGATGGTGATGGACAGGGAGGCCTGGTGTGCTGCGATTCATGGGGTCGCAAAGAGTCAAACACGACTGAGCGACTGAACTGAACTGAACATAAAGTAATGAGTTAATTCACATGAACTTCTGCTAAAAATATAAAATATTGTGTTTAAGAAAAACAACAGCTTTTCCTGTGGTGCTTATCATATTAATATTGGTACTATTGTATTAGTAATACTGGTATATGTGAGTAACTGCCATAAAAGAATGTTCCTGTGAATGTCTCGCTGTAAAAATGACAGTATGTGCAGCACTACTGTAGAAGTCGGGTGGTTATCAGCAGATGCACTCTAAAGGACACAATTCTAAATTTAAACACCAGTTTCTCAAGATCTAATTTGTAAAGAAAAAGTTATTTGAACTCAAATATGTTAACAAATAAATATTAAAATATTTTTAGACTGTCAAAGTAACAATGACATCTATAGATGTTAAATATATTTTTATTATATTTTTTTTCATTAAATGTTATTGATAGCACAACACCACTTTATCACAAATGATTCCTGCCACATAGAGAATACCCACTACAGGACAAGCAGTATAGAAGGCTCTTTATACACAGTGTGTTATTAAGTCAACATGTGTACTGTGTATTGCAAATTGATGTTACCCTCTTTAATACCTAAGTTTAAATAACTCCTCTACTCACACAAGTATTGAAATTGATATTCAGAACCTAGTTGATCTAACTTCAAGCCTGTCTTCTTGCCACTGTACCGTGTCAGATGAGAGGTCAATTGCTGATTCTTAACCAAGTAATTCTCAATAATCTTTATCTTTGGATTAATCTTCTCCCTGTTATCATTTAGTCACTCAGTCGTGTCAGACTCTCATGACCCCCTGGACTACACCCTGCCAGGCTGTTCTGTCCATGGGATTCTCTAGGCAAGAATACTGGAGTGGGTTGCCTTTTCCTACTCCAGGGGCTCTTCCTCCTGTACTGCATTTTAACCAGTGCTATCTAAGGCTTCTTCACATCTCTTTTTAGCACTTACCTCAGTGTCCTTTACTATGTAATGATACATGGCATGAGTGAATAAATGATTTCATCAATTCCTCAGAGAAACAGCGTTCTAAAGCAACTTATTTGTTCATATCATTTTAATTTTATAATTAACGAGTTAATATTTTGGAAACAGGTAAAGTTTTACTGTCCAAAGTTTCAAAAGCTGAGAGAGGATGGTTTTTTGCAAGCTCTGCACAGCAGAAATTGCATTTCTTTGCTCCTCTCTTGCGGTTTTTTCTTCCTCATGGTGTAGGGACTTTCCGCTGCTGTCAGTAGTTGCCAGAGTTATGCGTAAATACACCAGAGTCTACACAGAGGCAGTCACAGATATTAATGATAACTTAGGGTTGAGCTCCAGTACTCTTGCCTGGAAAATCCCATGGATGGAGGAGCCTGGTAGGCTGCAGTCCATGACGTTGCTAAGAGTCGGACATGACTGAGCAACTTCACTTTCACTTTTCACTTTCATGCATTGGAGAAGGAAATGGCAACCCACTCCAGTATTCTTGCCTGGAGAATCCCAGGGATGGAGGAGCCTGGTGAGCTGCCGTCTATGGGATCACACAGAGTTGGGCATGACTGAAGCAACTTAGCAGCAGCAGCAGCAGGGGTGAGCTACTATAGCCACCATGTCTTTGTTTTATATTTTGGTGTTTTATTTATTTTTATTTTTTAGTTTAATTTTTTCATCAAATGCCTTTGGCAAATATTTAAAACAAAATTTCTTCTAAAATGTGTGAAAAGAAATCGAGTGATTCAAAATCACTGGACTTAATAGCTAACATCTTATAGTTAGGGTTGTGTGCTCAGTCAGGAAGTTGGGTCTGACTCTTGGTGACCCCATAGACTGTAGCCCTCCAGGCCCCTCTGTCTGTGGGATTTTCAAGGCAAGGATACTGGAATGGGTACCATTTTCTCTTCCAGGAGATTTCCTGATCCAGGAATCAAACCCACGTCTCCTGCACTGGCTGGTCAGTTCAGTCACTCAGTCATGTCTGACTATTTGCAACCCCTTGGACTGCAGCACGCCAGGATTCTCTGTCCATCACCAACTCCCAAAGTATGCTCAAACTCATGTCCATCGAGTTGGTGATGGCATCCAACCATCTCATCCTCTGGTTTCCCTTCTCCTCCTGCCTTCAATCCTTCCCAGCGTAAGGGTCTTTTCCAGTGAGTCACTTCTTCACATGAGGTGGCCGAAGTATTGAAGTTTCAGCTTCAGCATCAGTCCATCCAATGAATATTCAGGGCTGATTTCCCTTAGGATTTACTAGTTGGATCTCCTTGCAGTCCAAGGGACTGTTAATAGCCTTCTCCAACACCACAGTTCAAAAGCATCAATTCTTTGATGCCCAGCCTTCTTTATAGTCCAGATTTCACATCCACACATGACTCCTGGAAAAACCATAGCTTTGACTAGATGGACCTTTGTTGGCAAAGTAATGTCTCTGCTTTTTAATATGCAGTCTAGGTTGGTCATAACTTTTCTTCCAAGGAGGAAACATCTTTTAATTTCATGGCTGCAATCACCATCTGCAATGATTTTGGAGCCCAGAAAAGTAACGTCTATTACTGTTTCCACTGTTTCCCCCTCTATTTGCCATGAAGTGAAGGGACCAGATGCCATGATCTTAGTTTTCTGAATGTTGAGTGTTGACCCAAATTTTTCTCTCTCCTCTTTCATTTTCATCAAGAGGCTTTTTAGTTCTTCTTCACTTTCTGTCATAAGGGTGGTGTCATCTGCATATCTGAGGTTATTGATATTTCTCCAGGCAATCTTGATTCCAGCTTGTCCTTCATCCAGCCTGGCATGTTGCATGATGTACTCTGCATATAAGTTAAATAAGCAGGGTGACAATATACAGCCTTGACATACTCCTTTTCTGATTTGGAGCCAGTCTGTTGTTCCATGTCCAGTTCTAACTTTTGCTTCTTGAACTGCATACAGATTTCTCAGGAGGCTGATAAGGTGGTCTGGTATTCCTACCTCTTTAACATTTTTCCACATTTTGTTGTGATCCATACACTCAAAGGCTTTGGCATAGTCAATAAAGCAGAAGTAGATGTTTTTCTGGAACTATCTTGCTTTTTTGATGATCCAACAGATGTGGGCAATTTGTTCTCTGGTTCCTCTGCCTTTTCTAAATCCAGCTTGAACATCTGGAAGTTCATGGTTTATGTACTGTTGAAGCCTAGCTTGGAGAATTTTCAGTGTTACTTTGCTAGAGTGAACTGGCAGGTGGATTCTTAACCACTGAGCCACCAGGAAAGCTCACAGTTTGAGTTAGGTAGTTAGAATTTCACGTTCTTTCAAGCCCAATGAGTGTTTATGAAGGAGGATTCAATTTGCCACTATTCTTAAATGAAATGAGAACAGTGGTTTTGAGGCTATGGACAGCTTTAACAGCTCTCTACTCTGGGAATAAAACTTTAACAGTAAAGTGAAAAGGAGAGACTTAATTTCGCACAGTTGTATGGTCACCATATTTGATGTTAATGTTTACCATCTCCCAAATCATGAATTTTATGTCACAATTCCACTTTATACCATTCAATTAGCAGACAGTCATCTTTTTTATCTGGAAGACATTAAGTGTAAAACTGCTAATACTTTCCTGTATGAATTTCAAGCTATCTAAACAGAGACATGTACTTGTAAATACGCTCCCCACATGTACATAAGTGATCTTTGCTATATTTATTCTTGATATTGGTTATTACAAATTATAAATGAGAGTCTAAATAAACCATGTTTGTTCATCTGTAGATCTCTCATCAGAGCTCAAATGAAACATTTTCTTTTTCCATTACGTAACTATTAATACTGTCACCAAAGCAGGCATTACACATATGGCTTAATGGTGAAAAGAAGGCTGAAATTTTGGATAAGGAAGAAATAAAGGGTGAGGAGGAGGAGAAGGATGGGGAAGAAGAGAGAATGGAGAGGGGAGGAGTGGGTGGAAGAAGAAAGAAGATGAGGGAGAAAAACTGGAGCAGGAGAAAAGTGAAGAAGAGCCTAAGAATCGTGGAAGTGTTTCATATATTTGTCAAAGACAGAAATGATATATTTAGAGAATTGGTTTTGTTGGTTTTGTTCAAAGACTGATTAAAATCTCTCCTGTTATTTCTGATAAAAGCATTTTTAAATGTTAAAATTATAAGCTGAAAAAAAGACTAAATGGATATAAGACTAGAAGTACATTACATCTTTCAGAGTGCACACAGTGATTTAAGAAATTAATCTATAGCTAGCTAATGGCTTCCCTGGTGGCTCAGATGGTTAAGAATCTACCTGCAATGTGGGAGACCTGGGTTCAATCCCTGGATTGGGAAGATCCTCTGGAGAAGGAAATGGCTACCCAATCTGGTATTCTGGCTTTGATAATTCCATGGACAGAGGAGCCTGGCAGTCCATGGGGTCACAAAGAGTCGGACATGACTGAGTGACTTACACTCACGCAATGTGAATTCCAAGCTTGTATTACATTTTGAGTGAAGTTCACTTATCTAAGGAAATGGCAACCCACTCCAGTATCCTTGCCTGGAGAATCCCATGGGCGGAGGAGCTGGGTGTCCACAGGGTCGCAAAGAGTTGGACATGACTGAGCGACTTCACTTTCACTTTCACTTATCTAATACTGTTTTTTTTTTTTTTTTTTTTTTGAAAGAAGACTTTGGGAAAATGTTTTAACTTTATGAATATGTGATTCCTTGACTATTCCAATTCAGCTCTTTATCTGTACTCTCTTTGTCAGCAACAACTTAGAAAATTCATAGAAAAATGTTGAGTGTTACCTTGAAAGGAGGAAATTTGGCTTGTGTTAAACCTCATTTTAATTTTGACAACCTAATTGAACTGTATGAATATGAGAACAAAATGAGCAGCACTTTTGTGTGCTTTTATTAGATTGGAGATTTTATAGAACTTGTTTTCACTTGTAAACCTTTTCACATCTGAACCTTTTTTCACCTGTAAACCTTTAAAAGCCACATTGGCCAGTGTGAATTCCATTGAGAGTTAGTGTTCACCCTTAATAGAACTGAGTTGTTTAATGGTTTGTTCTGATCTACTTGTTGATCATACACCTTGACAGTTTGCCTTTCTACTCTTTTCCTATAAGATATGTAAAATAGTGGGCTTCCCTGGTGGCTGGTGGTAAAGGATCACCTACCTTTGCAGGAGACATGGGTTTGATCCCTGGGTCAGGAAGATCCTTTGGAGAAGGAAATGGCAACCCTTTCCAGAATCCTGCCTGGGAAATACCGTGAACAGAAGAATCTGGTCCATAGAGTTGTAAAAGAGTCAGAAATGGATTGGTTGAATAAACAACAACAACAACATGAAAATAGAACTACAAAAATTTATAGTTGTTTGATAGGCATATAGATATTGATAGGCTGGATTTTGACTTTTTTATTAATATGAAAAATAATGATTATTTGAGGATAACAATCTGTATTCCCTCAAAACTGGATGGTAAGTGTTATCCCAAGGGCTGTGGTTCAAGAGTGGTGAGCACAAGAGTTCATTGCAAGATGCTAAGGTTGTTCAGACAAGATCATATGATTCCGAGTCTAACTTTGGGATCCGTAGACCTGGAACCTGGATATTTCCCTTGTGTTGTTCAGTCATTAAGCGTGTCCAACTCTTTGCAACCTCATGAACTGCAGCATGCTAGGCCTCCCTGTTCCTCATCATCTCCCGGAGTTTGCTCAAGTTCATATCCACTGAGTGGGTTATGCTATCCAACCATCTCATCCCCTGCCTCTCTCTTCTCCTTTTGCTTTGTACTTACAGCGTATCTGGCTTCCAGGGAGGGTCTTACTAACGTTGTCTTCTAGGTGATTGGTTAGTAATTGATGTACACTGAGGAAAGTGACTGATGAGGAATTAGGCACTCAAGTTCCCTTGTCAGTCACTTATCTCTTCCAAGTCTGCATATCTTACCAGACAATTTTTATTTGAAGTTAAAATTAAAAGGCTAGTATCATCAAATCATGCTGAGAAGGCTTTATGTATATCCAGTATAGGGTAAACCCTGAGTCTTCAGGTGAGAGAATATTATTCTTTGGTCATGGTTAAAGGCCCCTTGCAAATAAATGCTCTTCCGTCTCTTGTCTTTTCCTTTTTCTTCTCATTTTTCACATTGAGTATGGATCAGTAGGGAAATTTGCTTTCCAAGACACTTTAAAGACCTGATAGAAGATTTTTATTCTCCAGGCAAGAATACCAAAGTGGGTTGTCATTTCCTTCTCCATCTTCTTAATATAGTCTTCCAAAATAACTTCAGCAGGATAAAGGACCTGTGGCTCTGGCAATTAAATGCCTTTGTCTAGAAGTGACATATTGCTTCCATGCATAAAGACACATAATATCACCTAATTTCAATAAAAGCAGCAAAAATATGGTCCTTTAATAGATGTGGAGGAAGGAGAATCATAATATTGATGGATACCCCTAATGACTGGCACAAATATCAGAGTGGATCTTTAAGAATATTAAATGATTATATTCATCTTTACCATCATAAAACCTAAGAAGAATTCATAGATATGACATGGTAATTGTACTACTGAGATTTCTGAACATCAATTGACCAGAAAGAATATCACTTTACTTCAGTCGAGATGGTAAAGGTAAAAATTAAAATCAAACAATAATTTATTTATACATTTTCAATTTCTTGTTGACTAGTGATAGATTCATATGTTCAAAATATTTTAAAAATGAGATTAAAAAGGCATGCATTGGTCAGATTCATTTTTACTTTGACCTTTATTATTATCTCTGCCCCCACAGTAACCATTCTTACTGGACTTTTCTGTACCTTTTCAGTACATCTACAAATACAAGCACATATTTTTACATGTTTTATATTTTTGCATCTCTTCCTTTCTTACGCAATTTAATGTGTTACATTTATTCTCCTTAACTTTGCTCTTTTTGTTTCTTAACATATCTTGGAGAGTTTTCTGGATTACATCTTCCTACCCTTTCAGAGTTGCATGGTATGCTACAGTGAACATCCGGTAGAGGACTCTTAGCTGTTTCCACTCTTTGTTTATGACAATAATCTTACAAACCTCATTTCTTTTATGTGTGGGGTATACTTGAGGGTTAAATACCCTCAAGGAGAATTATTATAGACAAGGGCAAGTGGATTATTAAAGTTAATAGATATTTCTAAGTTGCTGTCCATTTATGAGACATTCTCCACAAACTTTCCATCAAAGTGTATTGGAAAGCTTTGTAATTCTTGCCAGTCTGATACATAAAAATTGTCAATTTCATTGGAAATCAGTTGATTAAAGAGCCATTGACAAATTGGAAATCCAGTAAATATTCTTACATATATATGTATATGGACTTGAGTTCGAGCAGGCTCTGTGAGTTGGTGATGGACAGGGAATCCTGGCATGCTGCAGTCCACAGGGTCGCAAAGAGTCGGACACTACTGAGCAACTGAGCTGATGTATACATGTATGTACATGCATGCGCAGTCACTTCACTCAGGCTTGACTCTTTGTGACTCCATGAACTGTAGCCCTCCAGCCTCTTCTGTCCATGTGAATTCCCAGGCAAGAATACTGGAGTGGCTTGCCATTTCCTTCTCCAGGGTATCTTTCCATCCCAGGGATCAAACCTGTGTCTCTGCATTGTACTGCAGAGTTTCTTTACCATGGAACTACCAGGGAAGCCGTATATATACATACACATGCATATATATTCATATACATGTATAAACACACGTACATGTAAAATGATGCTGAGGTTGGAAATTGTTGTGCAATTTCTACTATTCCATCAACTTAATAATGAGTACGTTTTTAGCTTCTACCCTGTCTTGAGGTTCTGTCATTGCTCAGAAAAAAACAGGAAATCAATTCTGAATATTCATCAGAAGGACTGTTGCTGAAGCTCCAATACTTTGGCTTCCTGATGCGAAGAGCTGGCTCATTGGAGAAGACCCTGAAGCTGGGAAAGATTGAAGGCAAGAGGAGAGGGGAACGACAGTGGATGAAATGCTTGGATGGCATCACTGACTCAATGGGCATGAGTTTGAGCAAGCTCTGGGAGATGGTGAAGGTCTGGGAAGCCTGGTGTGCTAAAGTCCATGGGATTGCAAAGTGTCAGACATGACTGAGTGATTGAACAACAACATCAACAGAAAAACTTCAGTTTTCTGAAATCTGAATCTTCAGGTGCTCAGGGAATCTTTGGAAGTAGAAGTCATCTTAGCAGCAAAAGATAACGCACAAACAGCACATTTTAATTGGAAAATCACTAATTAGCACCTTGTCAGTTTAATAAGGTAACAAGAGCCACCTACATCTTTACCTTGCTAATATGGGCCCCAAATAAGAGCGGATGTCTGTGGTCAAACATCTCTCTGGAAGAATGGAAATTGCACTTGGAGGCAGTGTTTTCTTCCTTCATTTGATCCACCTAGTCAAAAAATATTTGTTCAGCCCTCAGAGTTTACTATTTAATGCTATTGAATAAATAGGCAATCACATCTCAAATCAATCATTCATTGACTATTTTTTAAATAATTCTTTCATTTCTTTATTAAACTATGTTGTATTTATCTTTTATTTTTAGAGTACAGCACAAAGCCTGTACTATAGCAAACACCTAATGCTTATGGCTGACAGACTGAATACACGACTTAATAAATTATTAACACAGTGCTTAGGTAGTGCTTATTGGAAAAACATGTGTGTTTGCTTTAGAGCATGCTCATATGAGTCTTTTCCCAGGAGGAGAAAACCAATTTATATTTCTTCTACAAAATCATTCAGAGGCAAGGAGGAGAAAACAAAGGAATAAAGTTTTTCATAACCTTTCTTCACCTGTGAGTGGGTCATTCCCTTTATATGTCCTCAAGGTCACCATAAAATGTAGGCATAAAGAAACAAGAGCATTCTCTTCTGAAGGAAATTGGGTAATAAAAGCAAAAGATGAAAGTAATTTTAAAATCTAGGTGATAGGGAAAATGAGGAGAGCTGATTAATAATATCACTGTAAAATATTCACACCCACATTTCAGCATAACGTTTATGCTTGGGCAGATTCCAGAAGTTCACTTTTAGTTGTACAGTTATGGTATATGGGCTTACCCTGGTGGCTCAGATGGTGAAGAATCTCCCTGCAATGCAGATTAATATATTAATGTGCAGGGAGTTTTTGAAAAAAATTATACTATGCAGCCTGCTTATATAAAACTATACACTAGTTGATAAAATAGATTCATAACAAGGCCCTGTCTGGTAAAACTGTTTTCTAAATGGAGTATAATTGCTTTACCATGTTGTGTTAGTTTCTGCCATACAACAAAGTGAATCAGCTACAGTGTTAGTCATTCAGTTGTGTCTGACTCTTTGGACTCCATGGACTATATGTAGCCCGCCAGGCTCCTCTGTCCATGGGATTCTCCAGGCAAGATTACTGGAGTGGGTTGCCATTCCCTCCTCCATTCAAGAGTATAAGTGCAATTTTAAAAATCTTTAAGTTCTGTGAGGTTTATAAGCTTGGGTTCTGAGAAAGTACAAGTTTAGGTTTTTAATACTCCATAATTACATGGTATGCAAACAGTGCTTCATCTTGAATATCCCGTGATCCGAACAGTACTTGAAAGTCCTAGTGCTGATTTAATTTTGAAAAGTCATTATTGAGAATCAGCTATAGTATACATGTATCCATTCCCTCTTGAGCTTTCCTCTCACTTCCCCTTATCCCTGCCCTCTAGGTCATCAGAGAGCACTAAGCTGAGCTCCCTGTGGTATACAGCTGGTCCTCACTGGCTATCTGTTTTACACGTGATAGTGTATATATGTCAATGCCACTCTCTCAATTCATCCCATGCTCCTCTTCCTTCCTGCCCTGAGTCTGCAAGTCCATTCTCTACATCTGAGTCTCTATTACTGTCCTGTTTTTTGAAACGCTATGTCATCCATATAAGTCAGTAATTTTGTGTATATTTTGGTGGATGCCACCAAAATGTGACTTACTAGATTATCAGACTGCTGCGATTTGAAATATGAGTAGCTATGGTTGACAACCATATGGGGCTTCCCTTGTAGTTCAGTCGGTAAAGGATCTGCCTGCACTGCAGGAGACCTGGGTTTGATCCCTGGGCTGGGAAGATCTCCTGGAGAAGGAAATGGCAACCCACTCCAGTATCCTTGCCTGGAAAATCTCATGGACAGAGGAGCCTGGTGGGCTGCAGTCCATGGGGTCACAAAAAGTCGAACATGACTGAGCAACTAACACTTAACACTTATGGTTGACAACATTAAAATCTTCATTTTCCCAAGTAGTGAAGCCTCATTTGGAGCCTCAGAAGCAACTATAATATTTTATCTTCATTATATCTATTAGAGATTTCCATTTGTCACCTCCACCTTCCTTCTGGGTTCCCAGGTGGCACTAGAGGTAAAGAACCCGCCTGCTGATGCAGGAGACGCAAGAGAGGTGGGTTCCATCCCTGGAATGGGAGGATCCTCTGGAGAAGGGCATGGACAGAGGAGCCTGGTGGGCTACAGTCCACAGGGTCCGCAAAGAGTCAGACATAGCTGAAGCAACTTAGCACATAGCACCTTCCTTCTGGGGAATGACAGGAGCTCAGCATTATGGTCATCATGGATGTATACTCTGAGACACACTTTGTGGTCACCAATCCCATGCACTCAAGGATGTCCTTTGTTATGCGTGCATGCTGTATCTCTTCAGTCATGTCTGGCTCTTTGCAACCCATTGACAAAGCAGAGAGGATTGTTTCTTATTTTGTTCGTTAGTGCTACAGGCAAAATTAAGCCTCTTCTTTCCTGTATCCTTTTTTTGAAATAAAATGAACACTTTGAAAGAAATTTTTCTTGGGGAATTGTTGGCCAGAAGTGGATGGGCAAGTAGAATAAACATTATTGGTATTTTTTCTTTGTACTTCATTAAGACCTGGTTTCTCTTTACTGGTTCTAAAATTAATATTAAAAAATGATTAGTTTGGTCATTCTTGACCTTGCCTTTCAGGGCATACATTTAATTGTTGACCCTCAAACAAGACTTTCAAAGAGGGTCTTCTTACCTTTCATTAATTACAAAATAAGTACATCTTCAGGCTTATCCCCCTACTAAAGAAGATGCATGGGTATTTTACCCTTGTTTTCTGTGTATAGTGCTTTTGAAACTTCTTGGTCATGCGGTGCTAAGTGAATGGCTGTATTTTTTGAAAGATAGATGACTTACAGTCTCGTTAGTCTTATTAGTTTCAGGTGTACAACATAGTGATTAAACATTTGGTAGATTATATGCCATCCAAAGTTATTATAAAATATTGGTTTTGCCATACATTGACTGTAAAGCAAAATAAAGTAAAAATAAAAAATTAAAAAAAAAGTGGAAAAAAATATTGGGTATATTTTCTGAGTTGTACATTATATCCCTATGACTTATTTTCTAATTGGTATTTTGTACTTCCAAATCCCGTTCACATATTTTGACACTCCCCCACCCCACTGATAACCCCTCTGATAACCACAGTTCTCTGTATCTGTGACTATTTCTGTTTTGTTACATTTGTTTATTTGTTTTGCTTTTTTAGATGCTATACATTTCGGAAAACATTCAGTAATTGTCTTTCTCTGTCTGACTTATTTCACTAAACTTATTACCCTCCAGGTCCATCCATGTTGTTGTGAATGGCAAGATGTCTTATTTCTGACTGAAAAATATTTCATTATATCTCACTTCTTCTTTATCCATTCATCCATTGATGGACAAACAGGTTGTTGTTTCCATATCTTGGGCATAGTAAATAATGGTGCTATGAACATTGGGGTATACATATCTTTTCAAATTAGAGTTTTTGTTTCTTCAGATAAATAACAGGAGTAGATTGTATGGTAGTCATATTTCCAATGTTTTGAGGAAACTCCATGTTGTTTTCCACAGTAACTCTGCCAATTTATATTCCTACCAACAGTGTAGGAGGGTTTTGTTTTGTTTTTCTCTACATCCTCGCCAACTCTTGTGATTTTTGGTGTTTTTGATAATAGCCATTCTGACAGGTGTGAGGTAATATTTCATTGTAGTTTTAGTGATATTGAGCCTCTTTTCATGTGCCTGTTGGGTATCTGTATGTATTGTTTTGGGAAAAATAATTGCCTATTAATGTCTTCTGCTCATTTTTAAAATTAATCCATTAATTAATTTTTGGCTGGGCTGGGTCCTCATTGCTTTGAGGGTGTTTTTTCTGCTTTCAGTGAGTGGAGGCTGCTCTTCATTGCGGTGCACGAGCTTCTCACTGCCGTGGCTTCTCTTGTTATGGAGCACAGGTTTAAGTGAAAGGAGAGCTCAGTACTTGGGGCTTGCGGGCCCTGGAGTGTCAGTTCAGCAGTTGTGACGCATAGGCTTAGTTACTCCACAGCACGTGGAATCTTCCTGGACCAGGGACTGAACCCTTGTTTGCTTCATTGGCAGGCAGATTCTTAGCCACTGCACCACCAGGGAAGTTGTTCTACTCGTTGTTTAAATGGGCTATTGTACTATTTTTTTTTTTCATAGTGAGTTGTCTGGATTCTTTATATCAGCTGTTATCAGACATTTTTGGCACCAGAGACTGGTGTCATGGAAAAGTTTTTGTCATGGAGTGGTTTCAGAATAATTCAAATGTATTACATTTATTGTACACCTTCTTTCTGTTATTATTACATCAGCCCCACCTCACATCATCAGGCATTAGATCCCAGAATCTGGGACTCCCTGCTTTATATATTTTGGTTAGTAATCCCTTTTCTGGATATATTGTAGGTAGATTTTTCCCAATAAGAAAGTGGCCTTTTGTTTAGTTAATGGTTTCCTTCACTATGCCAAAGCTCTTAAGTTTGATTAGGTTCTATTTGTTTATTTTTGCTTTTATTTCTCTTGCCTGAAGAGACAAACACATACAAATTTTCCTTACTCTAGGGTAAAAGAGAATACTGTGTATTTTTTTTTCCCCCTAGGACTGTTCTGGTTTTAGCTTTTCTGTCTTGTGTTTCAGTCTGTAATCAATTTTGGTTTATTTTTATATATGGCATGAGAAAATGTTTATGTTTTATTTTTTTTTATGTGTAGTTGTCCAATTTCCCTATTACCACTTATTAAAGAGACACTCTTTTTCCTATTGCATATTCTTGTCTCTGTTGAAATGACTATATGTCCATGGACTTACTTCTGCACTCTGTTTTGTTCCATTGATTTGTGTGTATGTTTTTGTGCCCGCATCGTACTGTTTTGAATTATGTAGCTTGTAGGGTGCTTTGAAGTCAGAGAGCATGATGCTGTCAGATTTGTCCTTTAGTCAAGATTGCTTTGGCTACCCAGGGCCTTTTGTGTTTCTATGCACATTTCAGGATCATACGTTCTAGTTCTGTGAAATATGCCATGGGTATTTTTCTTGAATTCCATGGGATTTTGTTGAATCTGTAGATTGCTTTGGGCAGTATAGACATTTAAAAAGTACTAATTCTTTCAATCCGACAATATGAAATAGCTTTCCATTTATTTACATTGTCTTCAACTTTTTGCACCAATGTCTCACGTTTTTCAGAGTACAACAGATCTTTCATCCCCTTAGTTAAATTTATTCCTTGCTATTTTGTTCTTCTTGACTTGATAGTAAATGAGTTTATTTTCTTGAATTCTCTTTGTCATCATTCACTATTAAAGTATAGAACTGCAACAGACGTCTGTATGTTAATCTTCTATCCTGCAACTTTACTAAATTCATTTTTTCTAACAGTTTTTTGGTGGCATTATTTAGGATTCACTGTAAATATTATCACATCAATTGCAAATAGTGACAGTTCTACTGCTTCCCTTTCAATTTGGATGTCATTTGTTTCTTTTTCTTATCTGGTTGGAAGTCTTGTGACTAGAACTTACTGTGTTGAATACTGTGTTGAATAGAAACGGCAAGAGGGGGTATCCTTGTTTTGTTGCTCATGCTAGAGGAAATGCTTTCAGCTTTTACCATCGAGTATGATGTTAGCTGTAGGTCTGTCATAAATGACTTACATTATGTTGAGATATATTGTTTCTATACCAATTTAGTTGAGAATTTTTCATGAATAGGTGTTGAGTTTTACTCTGACATAAATCACAGCAGGATTTTCTATGACCCACCTCCCAGAGAAATGGAAATAAAAGCAAAAATAAACAGATGGAAACTAATTAAACTTAAAAGCTTTTGCACAATGAAGGAAACTACAGCAAGGTGAAAAGACAGCCTTCAGAATGGGAGAAAATAGTAGCAAATGAAGCAAAGACAAAGAATTAATCTCAAAAATATACAAGCAGGTCATGCAACTCAACACCAGAAAAATAAATGACCCAATCAAAAAATGGGCCAAAGAACTAAACAGACTTTTCCCCAAAGAAGACATACAGATGGCTAACAAACACATGAAAAGATGCTCAACATCATTCATTATCAGAGAAATGCAAATCAAAACCACAGTGAGGTACCATCTCATGCTCAGAATGGCTGCTATCAAAAATTCTACAAACAAATGCTGGAGAGGGTGTGGAGAAAAGGGAACCCTCTTACACTGTTGGTGGGAATGCAAACTAGTACACCCACTATGGAGAACAGTGTGGAGATTCCTTAAAAACCTGGAAATAGAACTGCCATATGACTCAGCAATACTACTTCTGGGCATGCACACCAAGGAAGGCAGAATTGAAAGAGACACGTGTACCCCAATGTTCATCACAGCACTGTTTACAATAGCCAGGACATGGAAGCAACCTAGATGTCCATTGTCAGAGGAATAGATAAGAAAGCTGTGGTACATATACACAGTGGAATATTACTCAGCTATTAAAAAGAACACATATGAATCAGTTCTAATGAGGTGGATGAAACTGGAGCCTATTATACAGAGTGAAGTAAGTCAGAAAGAAACACCAACACAATATATTCACACACACACACACACACACACACACACACACACACACACACATATATATATATAAAATTTTAAAATATGGTAATGGTGACCCTATATGTGAGACAGCAAAAGAGACACAGATACAAAGAACAGACTTTTGGACTCTGTGGGAGAAAGCGAGGGTGGGAATGATTTGAGAGAATAGCACTGAAACATGTATATTACCATATGTGAAATAGATGACCAGTCCAAGTTCGATGCATGAAACAGGGCACTCAAAGCTGGTGCACTGGGACAACCGTGAGGGAAGGGGTGGGGAGTGAGGTGGGAGGAGGGTTCAGGATGGGAGACACATGTACACCCGTGGCTGATTCGTGTCAATGTATGGCAGAAACCACTACAATATTGTGAAGTAATTAGCCTCCAATTAAAGTAAATAAATAAATTTTAAAAAAGATGTTGAGTTTTGTCAACATATCGATTTTTCTGTATCTACTGAGGTGATTGTATAATATCTGTCATTTGTCTTGTTGATGTGGTGTGTCATGTTGGTTTGAAGATACTGAACCATCCTTGCATTCTTGGAATAAATCCCACTTGATCATGATATATGATCCTTTTAATGTATTGTTGAATTCGGTTGCCTAATATTTTGTTGAGGATATTTGCATCTATGTTCATCAAGGATATTGGCTTGTATCCCCCCCCCCCAACTTTGGTAGGATTTTTATTTGGTTTTAGTATCTGAATAATGAGACCTCATGGAATGAGTTTGGAAGTGTGTTCTCTTCTAACCTTTTGAAATAATTTGAGAAGCTTATATTTTAATTCTTCTTTGAATGTTTGATAGGATTTCTGTATGAAGCTATCTGGTCCTGGATTTTGTTGAGAGCTTATTGATTACTGGATCAATATAATTCCTAGTAATTGATTCTCCTGTTTGGGACTTTTTGTCTTCTTGGACCTGGGATATCTGTTTCCTTCTTCAGATTAGGGAAATTTCAGCCATTATCTCATCAGCCACATTTTCTGCCCTTCTCTCTCTTCTCATTCTGGGACCCCCCCTAAATGTGAATGTTGGTATATCTTATATCTCAAAATTCCCTTAAAATATCTTGATTAATGTTTTTTTTTTTTTTTTTCTTTTTGCTCTTCTAATTTAGGTGATTTCCACTCTTCGTTTTTCCAGGTCACTTATGCGTTCTGCTGTATCACCTAATCACCTAATCTGCTGTTGATTCCTTCTACTGAATTTTTCATTTCAGTCATTGTACTCTTCACCTCTGGTTATTTTTTACATTTTCTAATTCTTCGTTGTGGTTGTGTCTGTCTTTCTCTTGTTTTTTCCTAAATTCCTTTTTTATGACAATTGTTTTGAATTCATCAGGTAACTTGCTATCTGTTTCATTATATTATTATGTGTTTTTCTTCCCCTGATTTTCTTCCTAATTTTTCATTTGAAATAAATTCCTCTGTCTTCTCATTTTGTTTGACTTTTTTTTTGTCTGTATGAAATTAGATGAAACAATTATTTACCTGGTCTCGGAGATGTATCCTTTTGTGGAAGCATCCTTGTGTGTAGGCTGCATATGCCCAGTGGCTTTGGTAGGAGGGCTGGATCTGAAGCCACTGTGGGTTGGGACTTTTCCCTGGATATACTGGGCCATCACCTTAGCAAGGATGAGCTGGAGTTGTGGTAGGACAGGGCTTCTTCCAGGGTGCACTGGTGGTTGCTGCCTTAGTGGGGGCAGACCTGGAACCTGAGGAGATAGTGCTGGAGCCCAGTGTGAGCTGTGACTTCGCTGTGGGTTTGCTGGCAGGTGTCTTGGTGGAGGTAGGGCGGGATGTTAGAGTCAGAAACTGGTACAGGCTGTGGGACATTTTAGGGTGGTCTTGACAGTCCAGCCAGAGCACCAGGCACTTTTTCACTTTACTACCACTGCACTGAAACTTGGGGTGAGTGAGGATGTATGTGCATTCTTTAAAACCTCCCTACAGCTCTTTGGTTCTCCTAGTTGTAAGCTCCACTTTTCCCTCAGTACTAGACCCCAGGGCTGGGGTTCCCAATGTGGGGATTGAACCTCTTGCTCCTTAGGGATAGTTTGTGATATCCCCTAGTTTGCAATATCCTCTTTTGGCTTATCTGCTGGTGCTGTGGGTCATGACCAGTTCATTTCTCTTCACCTCCATTTTGCTTTAAAAAAAAAAATCCTTAGTTGTAAAAGAGCCATTCCACTAATCTTCAGGTCATTCTCAAAGGGAAAGTTATTATACATCTAGTTTTATTTTGGTGTGTTCATGGAAGGAGTTGACCTTAGGGTCCTCGTACTTCACCATCTTGAGACCATCTCTTCCTAGTGGCTTATTTTCTAAAGTAACCTCTCCCCAGATGACTAATTCATACTATTTCAAATATTTAAGAAAGCTCATTTTAACTTTGTTTCAATTTCCCCAATAAATAGTTGGTATTCCCTGAGTTTTTACATCCAAAATCTTTAAATTATTATAAAATTACAGTGGGAGCACTTGGAGTTGTTAATCGTTTTATTGTCACGGATGCAAATTAAAGGTCGATTTAACATTTTCCAGCTGTGATATTTTCAAGAATTCAACATTTACTCCAGCCTCCCCTACCTCTTCTTTCTGTTGCCATTCTCAAAATCTCTTCCATTGAACTCCCCTGTTCCATCCATCCCATCCCCCTCAGTACAATCCTTCTGAGTAATAAATCAGTGAACAGAAGACATTAACCATGCTGGAGAGGGTAGCAGTGAATGAATGAATGAACTCGATGGAATTTTACAGATCTACTAAAAGACATGAAAGCTTAGTTCAGAAACAGATAATACTTAAAGACAATGACAATGATATGATTCTTTCTAATTATGTAATTTGTCCCATGTTTAGAATGTGTAATCTGTTGTATTATTAGATTTTCACTTTGTTTGATGAATGTGGAGAAGCTAATTTTTTAACATTTAAGTAATCATAACATGCAGGTCAGGAAGCAACAGTTAGAATTGGACATGGAACAACAGACTGGTTCCAAATAGGAAAAGGAGTACATCAAGGCTGCATATTGTCACCCTGCTTGTTTAACTTATATGCAGAGTACATCATGAGAAACACTGGACTGGAAGAAATACAAGCTGGAATCAAGATTGCCGGGAGAAATATCAATAACCTCAGATATGCAGATGACACCACCCTTATGGCAGAAAGTGAAGAGGAACTAAAAAGCCTCTTGATGAAAGTGAAAGTGGAGAGTGAAAAAGTTGGCTTAAAGCTCAACATTCAGAAAACGAAGATCACGGCTTCTGGAACCATCACTTCATGGGAAATAGATGGGGAAACAGTGGAAACAGTGTCAGACTTTATTTTTTTGGGCTCCAAATTCACTGCAGATGGTGACAGCAGCCATGAAATTAAAAGACGCTTACTCCTTGGAAGCAAAGTTATGACCAACCTAGATAGCATATCCAAAAGCAGAGACATTACTTTGCTGACTAAGGTCCGTCTAGCCAAGGCTATGGTTTTTCCAGTAGTCATGTATGGATGTGAGAGCTGGACTGTGAAGAAGGCTGAGCACTGAAGAATTGATGCTTTTGAACTGTGGTGTTGGAGAAGACTCTTGAGAGTCCCTTGGACTGCAAGGAGATCCAACCAGTCCATTCTGAAGGAGATCAGCCCTGGGATTTCTTTGGCAGGAATGATGCTAAAGCTGAAACTCCAGTACTTTGGCCACCTCATGTGAAGAGTTGACTCATTGGAAAAGACTCTGATGCTGGGAGGGATTGGGGGCAGGAGGAGAAGGGGATGGCAGAGGATGAGATGGTTGGATGGCATCACTGACTGGATGGATGTGAGTTTGAGTGAACTCTGGGAGTTGGTGATGGACAGGGAGGCCTGGCATGCTGCGATTCATGGGGTCGCAAAAGGTCGGACACGACTGAGCAACTGAACTGAACTGAACATAGAATATTTGCATTAAATCCATTTGAATAATAAAAATTCATCTTGTACTGAAATAGTTATGCTGGAAAGTCACAAGAAATATAAATATGAGGAGAAATTTCTTACTATTTTAATAGAGTTGCTGTTGATTTTGGTGTTTCTGTTTTATATCACATAGGTATATATTTATGTGACACTTATTTGAAATCTTATTTGTGTTAGTATCCCCAGTTAGTTTTAAAAACCATTTAATTCATTAAAAATATTGTAGAAATGAGCTACAATTTAAATAATTAATTATTTAAAGCCATATCTTTTTAAAGATTAAGTAATACTTCCTTGGAAAAAGTTAGGAATTTATGGCTTTTCTGTTTATTTCCCTGATTGCATTCTAAAAAAATTTAGTAAATATAAAATTATCCCCTTGAAAGAGTTTACAAAGTTTCAGTAGTAGATTATTTGTTTCTATTTAACTGCCCTTTTTATATCGTTTAGACATATACAGGTGATACTGAAAATAATTACCAAGTGGTTTGACATGGGCACTAGATCAATTCTGTCTCTACTTCCCCACATCCACATCAGAAAAATATGTTTTTATTTAACATCTTTGGTTTCTGATGATTTGAACTCTATATTATATATATTATTATATATATATATGAAGGAGTTTCATGTTAATATAATTTTAAGGGGGAAAAAGAAAAAGTGATCCTTTAAATAGTTGCTATGATTGGAAAATATAGAGTAAACATCAAAGCATCTCATTTTTGTTATTTGATTTACATTTTTGTCTCCTTACTTGCCAATTCTCTGTTATGAACTTACTAATGTTTTGAGAAGTGAGGGGGGATCTTGTGACATCATTGTGTGGTTTGATGCTTAGGGAGCTTACTAGGTAATTAAGACAGGAAGTATTAAATTCTGGTTGCTAAGAGGCACAAAATAAGGCTGGATGAAGGTCAGTAAAGATCCTCCTATTTTTCACACAGTTTTAAACTGTTAATTCTGAAAGACCAATGCTTATTTATTTCTGTTCAATCTACCTCACTATCATAGAAAATCATTACACAAAACATTTGCAGCATCAGAATTGCAGGAAATTTTATACTGTCTGCACTAGAGTAACATATTACTTGGATCATTGCACTAAAGATTGCTGTCTAGATGATTCTAGGGAAAAAAGTAAAAATATGTGCAAATGACGTGCATAGAATATTAATGTATTCTAAGTCATTTATTCTTGCTTATGCAGAATTTTTAAAGAAATAAACTATATTTCAGAAAGGAAAGGCATCTAGAGGAAAGGTAAATGATGAATTTTAAATAGTTCAGGATACTAAAGTGTACAAAATTGTTTAATAAGATGCTATGGTTTATTGGAAAGTAATAGTATACTTTCTATACACTGATTGTACTTTAGAAAATGTCCTAAAGAAGGAAGTCTAAGCATTTTGTTACATTCTAAGTTGATCACAGGAATTGATTTTTGCTGAACAATATTATGGATTCACTTGTGAAAACTAATCTTGCTACTGGCAAAAATTACTGGGAAATAAACTAACAGTATAATTTCATAAAACATTTTGAGGACAGCAAACTAATGTATCCTACCATTACTTGTTCAATTCCATATAAACTGTGGATTTATAATGTTTACTGGAAAGAAATTTTGAATGAGAACTGAGTCTGTTCTTAATGAGCTTTGAGAAATACTATGAATGATCTGGAGTTCAGTTTCCCAGTCTCTAAAGTTAGGATGAATATACTCACATCATAGAGCTTTTGATTATAAGGCATTGCCTGTGTGTGTGTGTGCATGCGCACACGCATGCATGTGTGTTAAATCGTGTCTGACTTTTTGCAACCCCATTGACTATAGCCTGCTGGGATCTCTATCCATGGAGTTTTTCAGGCAAGGATACTGGTGAGGGCTGGCATTTCCTTCCTCAGGGGATCTTCGCAACCCAGGAATTAAACCTATATCTCTTGTGTCTCTTGCATTGGCATGTGGGCTCTTTACCAGCTGAACCACAGGGGAAGCCCCAATACATTGCCTACCAGCTTTATTTGCTTACACTCATTGAACTTGACTAGTGGAGTGGAAGTTGTGTCTATGAGATGTGTGAGTTACATTAAGTGATTTTACGATCCCTCAAACTCTCATAGTTATGGTTCTCTCATGTAGGTGCTTCTCCTTTCACTTCTGTGATGGGAGACTCATTGTTAACATTGATGTCTGGTCTAGGTACTCACTACTCACATTACTTCCATGTCTACTCATGTACTACTTTATGTGTTGAATAGATATTTTATCACTTATCACTGTGCCCAGTGCACCTCAAACTATCTGCGGAGAAGAACAAGTTGGTTTTTGCTGTTGACATAGCATGGTACAATACATTTATTAAATATGACAAAAATTAATTTCTAGAGAGGAAAAACTAAACTAAAACAAAAAAAATTGAAAATATGCCTTCAGACTATGTATTGTTAAATATAACAGACACAGAATTACTCAATCATATTGTTAAAAACTCTTACATTTTTACTCTGAATGTTTTCTCTTCACAGATATGTAATAACAGTTCAGAAACTGAGCCAGGTCTGTGGACCACAACTCGAAGAGCTCTACTCTCAAGCCTAGACTAATGTTCTAGACCAGCAGCATCAACATCACCTGGGAACCTATTAAAAATGCACATTTTAGGCCCCTCTAAGACCTACTGAGTCAGAAACTCTGGGCCTGGTTCCCCTCCCAGCTACCTGTGTTGAGCAAGTCCTCCTGGTGAATCTGGTGCAGACTAATGGTTGAAAAATGTGGCTTTTCCCTTTGTCTTCTATTTTCTGTTTCTTTAATTGTTGTTGTCTATTTGCTAAGTTGTGTCTGACACTTTTGCAACCCATGGTTGGTAGCCCACCAGCTCTGTCCATGGGATTTTCGAGGCATGAATACTGGAGTGGGTTGCCATTTCCTTCTCTGGGGTGTCTTCCTGAGCCAGGGATCAGACTTCTGTCTCCTGATTGGCAGGCTGATTCTTTACCACTGAGCTGCCTGGGAAGCCTCTTTCTTTCATTACTTGCCTTTAAATCTGCACTGTAATCCTCTGGGACTTGACTCCTGCTACCATGGTAGTAGTTAACTGCAATGTACTTGGGGATGAGAGTAAGGCTGAGGGTACAACTGAGCATTTGAAAACAATCCAGGTCTAAGAGTTGATTCCAACTTGAGAATGTGAGTCACTGTGATCGTACCTCCAATGTAATTGTTTCTTTTTCTGGCAGTTGTCCTCATTTTAGTATAAGTATTATTTTATTTTTATTTTAAAGTTAGCCTTCATATCTAAGGAATATTGATGTATCAAGTTTATAATTAGTGATTATACTTCATTGTGAAGGAAGTATTTATACATTGGAAAGCAAAAGACTACGATGAAGTGTAACTCTTCATTATTCTGTATATTTTTATCAATTTGCTTTTGTATTCACAGTGAGAGGGCTTCCTTTGTGGCTCAGCTGGTAAAGAATCTGCCTGCAATGCCAGAGACCTCGGTTTGACCCCTGGGTTGGGAAGGTCCCCTGGTGAAGGGAAAGGCTACTCACTCCAGTATCCTGGCCTGGAGAATTTCATGGACTGTATAGTCCATGGGGTGGCAAAGAGTTAGACATGACTGAGCGACTTTCACTTTCACTTTACAATGAGGTGTACATCTTTGATAATTAAAATGAATAGTTTGAAAACATGTGTAGCTCACTTTCACTTCTCCTATGTATTTCCTGAGAAAGCAAGAGGGAAAAGTGCTTCATTTTTACCATATGGTTCTTAAAATTGCGGGGTGGGGTGAATATAGGTGTAAGTGCTCAGTCGTTCTGTCATGTCCAGCTCCTTGCAATCCCATAGACTGTAGCCTACCAGATTCCTTCATCCATGGAAATTTCTAGGCAAGAATATTGGATTCGGCTGCATTTCTTTTTCCAAGGGATTTTCCAGACCCAGAGATTGAACCTGTGTCTCTTGTGTCTCCTACATTGACAGTCAGATTATTTATCAGTGTGCCACCTGGGAAGACCAGGTGAATATATATATCTGTGTATATCCCTATCTATATATGTTTATATAGATATATTTCTTTAAGAAAAAAAATAAAGGCTGATCAAAAGAGGAAGGGAAATTATCAGACACTAGAGGAGTCTAAGAAAAGTGAGAGAAGTGAGTGTCAAAAACATCTAATAAGCCAGACTTAGAACCGCATAAAATTTTTTCTCCATAAAAATTGGAGAATATTTATTCTTTTGAAGGATATAACACATTTACAAATATTGAACTTGCACTGCAGGATAAATTAAGTCCCAAAACACTTGAAAGAATTTATATCATTTGGAAAATTCAGGCAGGGGGCAAACTAAACATAAATAAATAGCCATATTTTTTAAAAAGAAAAAAAGAAAGCTATGTGCCTAGTATATATTGTCCAGAGACCTGAGATGAAGACAAAGACCTAATTGCCTTTGTGTGGGAGGGCAAGTGAGTGAAACAGCCAAGTAGGATTACTACTGCACTTTGCTTGTTCTCCAACCCATTGGGCCTTGTGAGACGTCTCATAAAACGTCTTTCAAAACTCTCCTCTTTGGAGGCATTATCACATCTGCATCTGTGGGTGGCATCATCAGGGGCCTCCCTTTACGCTCCAGTCAGTAATGGCACACCTGCACACAGCTTGACAAAGCCTCCACTGTCCTGTCTGCCTCCTCTGTGGCTATAGTAAGAGGCGAGCCTGACAGGATTTGCAATGGAGATGGAGACGGGTCTGAAGGAATGTTCTGTTCAGTCGCTCAGTGATGTCTGACTTTTTGCGACCCCATGGACTGCAGCCCGCCAGGCCTCCCTGTCCATCACCAACTCCCGGAGCTTTCTCAAACTCATGTCCATCGAGTCGGTGATGCCATCCAACAATCTAATCCTCTGTTGTCCCCTTCTCCTCCTGCCTTCAATCTTTCCCAGCATCAGGATCTTTTCCAATGGGTCTGCTCTTTGCATCAGGTGGCCAAAATATTGGAGCTTCACCCTCAGCATCAGTCCTGGCAATGAGTTTCAGGGTTGATTTCCTTTAGGACTGAGTGGTTTGTTGGGAAGTATAAATCATGTGACTTTTTGAAATCTCTTGGATATAAGGGAGAGAATAATACTGGAGAAAGACTATGGATAATGCTTAATTTATTAAGCTGGGTATTGTTTTATTTGGCTTTATATTTTACATATCATGAATATTTCATATGTATGAAATAGTTCATAATAATTTTAAGCAAAATAATGTAAGTTTCTTCTTCAGAACTCCCCCATTTGCACAGATAAATTTCCACATAAACTTTACTATTATTTTGGTGCTTTAAAAGTGTTCTGGTCGGGATTTTATTGAAATCATATTGAACATTATACCTCACTGGAGAAAACCATTATCTGGTTTTCAAAAACTTTATCCCTAGTCTTTTAAGAAATCTCCATACTGTTCTCCATAGTGGCTGTATGTTGTTCATGTTCATAGTTGCCTCGTTGTTTCTTTCCTTTTTGTGTTTTCCTGGAAAGTCTTAAATTCCTTTCCAGATATATTCTGCACATCTTTGCTAAGATTTTTCTTAAGATTTTAACCTTTAGTATTATCATTATAAGTGGAATCCTTTAGCTCACTGTTTCAAACAGAAAGATCACATCTTGATGTATTAGTTCTGTAATAAGCTATCATTTTGATTCTCTTATTTTTTCTGATTTATTGCATTCAATTTATGATTGGCTAGCATATCATTTTTAATTGTAATTTTGTTGAGGAATATTTTTTTTAACTACAGGATAATTACTTCATAATATTGTGATGGTTATCACCATACATCAACATGAATCAGCATTAGGTATACATATGTCCCCTCCCTCTTGAACACCCTTTCCATCTCCCTCCCCATCTCAGCCCCTTAGGTTGTCATAAAGCCCTGGCTTTGGGGTCCCTGCATCATACATTGAATTCCCACTGGCTATCTATGTTACATACGGTAATGTATATGTTTCAGTGCTATTCTCTCATATCATCTCACCCTCTCCTTTCCCCAACGTGTCCAAAATGTCTATGTCTCCTTTGCTACCCTGCAAGTAGGATCATCACTTCTACCTTTCTAGATTCCATATATATGCATTAATATATAATATTTATCTTCGTCTTTCTGATTTACTTCACTCTGTATAATAGGCTTTATGTTCATCCTCCTCATTAGAACTGACTCAAATACGCTCCTTTTCATAGCTGAGGACTATTCCATTGTGTAAATGTACCACAATTTCATTATACATTCATGTGTTGATGGACATCTAGGTTGCTTCCATGTCCCAGGCTATTGTAAATAGTGTTGCAATGAACACAGAGGTACCTGTGTCTTTTTCAGTTCTGGTTTCCTCAGGGTGTATGCCCAGTAGTGGGATTGCTGGGTCATATGGTAGCTTTATTCCTAGTTTTTAAAAGAAATCTCCATACTATTCTCCATAGTGGCTATATCAATTTGCATTCCCACCAACAGTGTAAGAAGGTTACCTTTTTTCCACAGCCTCTCCAACATTTACTTTTTGTAGACTTTTTGATGATGGCCATTCTGACCAGTGTGAGATGGTAATTTCATTGTAGTTTTGATTTGCATTTCTCTACTAATGATGTTGGGCATCTAGTCATGTGTTTATTAGTTATCTGCTTTTGAACTGTGGTGTTGGAGAAGACTCTTGATAGTCCCTTGGACTGCAAGGAGATCCAACCAGTCCATTCTAAAGGAGATCGGTCCTGGGTGGTCATTGGAAGGACTGATGCTAAAGCTGAAGCTCCAGTACTTTGGCCACCTCATGCGAAGAGTTGACTCATTGGAAAAGACTCTGATGATGGGAGGGATTGGGAGCAGGAGGAGAAGGGGACGACAGAGGATGAGATGGCTGGATGGCATCACTGACTCAATGGAAGTGAGTTTGAGTGAACTTGGGGGATTTTCATGGGGTTGCAAAGAGTCAGACATGACTGAGCAACTGAACTGAACTGAACTGTATGTCTTCTTTGGAGAAATGCCTATTTAGATCTTCTGTCACTTTTTGATTGGGTTTGTTTTTCTGGTACTGAGTTGCATGAGCAGCTTGTATATTTTGGAGATTAATTCTTTGTCAGTTGTTTCATTTACTATCAACTCCCATTCTGAGGGATGTCTTTTTACCTTGCTTATAGTTTCCTCTGTTGTGCAAAAACTTTTAAGTTTAATCGGGTCCCATTTGCTTATTTTTGTTTTTATTTCCATTATACTATTCCATACATACATTATACAGTCATGGAGGATCTTGCTATGGTTTATGTTAGAGAGGAAGTACAAGCATGAGGATGTTATTTATTGCTCAGTCGCTAAGTTGTGTCCAACTCTTTGCAACCCCATGGACTATAGCACACCAGGCTTCCTTGTCCTACACTATCTCCTGGAGTTTGCTCAAACTTATGTCTATGGAGTCCGTAATGACCTCCAACCATCTCATCCTCTGTTTCCCACTCCTCCTCTTGCCTTCAAGTTTTCCCAGCACCACGGTCTTTCTGGAGTTGGCTCTTTGCATCAGGTAGTCAAAGTGTCAGAGCTTCAGCTTCAGTATTAGTCCTTCCAATGAATATTCAGGTTTGATTTCCTTTAGGATTGACTGGTTGGATCTCCTTGCTGTCCAAGGGACTCTCGAGAGTCTTCTCCACCACCACAGTCTGAAAGCATCAATTCTTTGGTGATCAGCCTTCTTTATGGTCCATGAGGTAGCAATTGTTTTGTCACTTAGTTACCAAGGAGATGACCCACAGCTTCTTGAGCATGTAATGCAAGAGAATCTTACTTCAAGGAAGAATTACTATAGATAATAAGTTCTGATTTTAATAAATATAAATGCTGCCATTAGAATTACAAATATACTTCCATTGCATTTGCCACAGTTTTGATTCTTTTTAATTTCAAAGTAAGTCAGACACAGAATACACTTTAAGAAATCAGATTTATTTACCACATACTTGTTTAAATAGATGAATAGCAGTTCCATTAACACCTTTAGTTAAAATTGTTGAAGGCAACTAACTTGAATTTGTTTTAATCTGAGCAGATATGCTTTATGATTTGTGCAAGGATGTAGCTCTTAACACCAACCTGAGGTAGCTTATGGCTCTTATGAAAAATGGTCCTACACTAGCAGGATAAAGGTCAAGTTCTTTGTCATGTGCTTGGATTTAAAATATTACACTTTGGCCAGTCATTGGGGAGTATTTGAAATAATAACTTAAATCAATTAAACACCCCTTAAAAATAATCTGGCAGAGAAGGCAATGGTACCCCACTCAAGTACTCTTGCCTGGAAAATCCCATGGACGGAGGAGCCTGGTGGGCTGCAGTCCATGGGGTCGCTAGGAGTCGGACACGACTGAGCAACTTCACTTTCACTCTTCACTTTCATGCACTGGAGAAGGAAATGGCAACCCACTCCAGTGTTCTTGCCTGGAGAATCCCAGGGAAGGGGGAGCCTGGTGGGCTACAGTCTCTGGGGTTGCACAGAGTCGGACACGACTGAAGCGACTTAGCAGCAGCAGCAGCAGCAAGAATAATTTGGAATGAGATTCACATCTTGTTTCAAATATATTTTACTTGTGGCTTATATTTATTCTTGGAAAATTATTGAGAAATCATTTTCACCTTCCAAACTACACATGATGTACAACTGAATACAGTTCCATACCCTAGTGACTTGGAGTCTCAGGAATTCCTGTAATTCAAGCCACTATTTTCCCATTGCTTTGACCTCAAAACTTTTGAGGTGATAGCTTCCCTGTGGCTAAATGGTAAAGAACCCACCTGTTAATACAGGTGACTCAAGTTCCATGCTGGTTTTAGGACATCCCCTGGAGAAGAAAATGACAATTCACTTCAGTAATCTTGCCTGGAGAATTCCATGGACAGAGGAGCCTGGGAGGTTGCAAAGAGTCAAACATGACTAAGTGACTAACACCTTCATTTTCATGAAGAGAATGTAGAGTTATTTCTAATGTATTTTGCAACTATTTATTTGGAATTAATATGTGCCAGACTGCCTGGAGCCAGCATGGGGAATCCCACCTGTGGCAAAAGTCATGAGGAAGGGGGCCTGGCAAAAGGCAAAGGCTGAGATCACAGGGGTACCCCTGGATTTTCCTGAGCATCTACCCCAAAACCAGAGTCTATCTGCTTTATTGTACTGTGCTTTCCACTCTTCTGACATAACAGGGGGCTATCCCCGACCACCTTTCTCTGGAAAGAGTTAACTTAGAGCTCCAGTTAACAGTCTCCTGCGTATAAAAGGAGTATCTCAGCTCAAACCCCTCTGATGGCTCTCTAACTTGCCTGACAGTTAGAGACTTTTACAACTTGTGATTGTTTACAGCCCCTCAACCATGAGAGGCACACAGCTTAAAACATCTTTAAGATATAGAGCCTTTTCTAAAGAGCTAAGAATTATATTGGTGATGGGTTTTCATTGTTGAGTCAATGACTGCTGCCAGGCCTCCATATTCTTTATCTTTTAGGCACCTGGAGGATATTAATCAATGTAATTGGGATATAGAAAAAGGAATATAGTAGTTTTGATGTTAGCAACACTAGACTTTTGAGTTAGTGAACTTTCTCTTTGTTATAAATCACTATACTCCTCTTTCCTTGTTATAAATTGTTGTGTCCTTGTTATGTAAGAATGCAACCTTAATTAGTGCTTTCTGAGAGTGGCCGCAGACTTTAGTAAGAATAACACTTTTAAGGCAAATAAGTTTTCTGGTTGATAGACCCTTATCAGAAAAGGGCCGTAAAATGCTAATAGGCCTCCTGGCCAGAAGATGATGTAAATCACCTAAGCCTTATGTATACAGCTAGGTATGCGGAGAGAAAGCCTGGTCTCGATAAGAGTCAGGGCTGCTGACACTGCATAATTTTGTATTATCCATTGATCTCTATGTACAACCAAAAGTATAAAAAGCTTTTCTGGACAATAAAGGATGGGCCAGTTCCTGGAAAGACTGGTTCCCCCGTGTCTTCTTTTCTTTCTTATGCTATTTTCTGGCTGATTCCCATCTAAGGCATAGAGGCTAGCCGTGTCTACTTATTTGCCTGGACTTCTAAGACCCACGCAAGAGGGAGCCCAAGGCGGGGCACCCTCCACTATTCAAGCAGGTACCTGTGGCCCTATGTGGACGGTTCAAGTCCCTTGTCTCAGGGCTCTATTGGCTCTCTATGTAAACCAAGGAATACAGCCTCTTTCCTCCTCTAAATATTCTACTACACTATTCTTTCCTAATCTCTTTATATTTCTAATTAAATAATCCTTTCCCAGATGCCGACTCCATCCCACTTCAAATTCTCTGGAT
The DNA here is from genome assembly GCF_001704415.2 of Capra hircus. Lineage (NCBI taxonomy): Eukaryota > Metazoa > Chordata > Mammalia > Artiodactyla > Bovidae > Capra > Capra hircus. The sequence continues at coordinate 99,270,462 of NC_030811.1, read as the reverse complement.
ACACCGGGGCTGTACCCCAGCACCAGACTTTGTGATAAGTTACAAGGGATTATAAAAATAAAACATTTTAAACAATTTACAGTTCAGAAGATGTTAAATTTAGGCACATAGGGGAAATAATGATGTAAGTTGTGGGAAAGCAAACATACTGGAAGACTGAACTATTTATTTATTTGTATTAAAAACATAAGATGGCCATTCAAATCTAAAAAAGTTACCCAAATTCATTCCTTTTTATGGCTGAGTAGTATTCCGTTGTATCTATGTGGCACGTTTTCTTTATCCATTCCTCTGCTGATGGACATTTAGGTTGCTTTCACGTCCTGGCTGTTGTGAGTAGTGCTGCAATAAGCATTGTCTTTTGGAACTCTGCTGGTTGTATTTTTAGTTTTTTAAAGACTCTCCATATTGTTCTTCATAGTGGCTATATCATGTCATACACAGTGAACTAAATCAGAGAAAAACAAATATCATATATTAATGAATATATGTGGCATCTAGAAAAATGGTATAGATGATCTTATTTGCAAAGCAGAAATAAAGACACAGATGAGAACAAACATGGACACTGGGGGGTGGGTGAGATGAACTGGAAGATTGGGACTGATATATATATATACACTATTGATACTGAATATAAAGTAGATATATAACGAGAACCTACTGTATAGCTCAGGAAACTACTCAGCTCTGTGGTGACCTAAATGGGAAGGAAATCCAAAAAAGAGGGAGTACATGCATACATGCAGATGATTCACTTTGCTGTACAGTAGAAATGAACACAACAGTGTACAGCAACTGTATTCCAATAAAAATTAATTTAAAAACACATGGACTGCGTCAAATATTGTATTAAGAAGATAAGGAAGGAAATATGATTTAAGAGTGGATGTATGAGGTTTGGAGGAAGGAGAGGGTTAGATTTAGGTTTTCTGGACCAATAGAAAAAGGCTTCCAGGGTACAAAGCTGTGAAAACAGCACCAGTGTGCTCCAAGTGTATTTTGGTAGACTGAAGAATGAAGCCCATGATCAGCAGATACTATCAAGTACAATACAATTAGAAAAGGAGGGTAGAATCACACTATTAAGGATTGGACCTAGTTCTCTAGGTTGGGGACTGTTACAAAATATTTAGAATCTATAATCTTAGTTGTACATCAGTTATATTTTAACTATTAAGATGATGGTGCAATGAAGGGAAAAAAATGTGAGGACAGAAAGTTCACTTTGAAGCAGGTTTAATGTGAAGAATCAGGGAGAAATGTGTTGGGATAGGTCTAGAAGGAAGTTGTAATTAAGGGTGACTCTCTCTAGAGGATGGTAGAAATTAGCCATATGATATGGAGGTCAGTTATATATAGGAGAAGCTAAAGGGTGACTTCTGTGAGCCACAGAAAATGTGAAAAGGATCATGTGATTTAGCTCTGGCTATTTTTTTTTTTTTTAATTCCAGTTCATACAGGGCTCATATGTTAGGTGCATTTTTGTTTGCTTTTTATTTTTCTTATTTCAAAGATGGCCTTAAGGTTTCTCTCAGCTTGATTAAATTAAAAAAAAAACCACAACTGTCTTTCTGTCTTTAGTTTCTTGACCTCTCTCTGTTTTTTTTTTAATAAAATAATTTTGATCTTTATTTTTTTCTTTTATTTATTTATTTTTTTATTTATAATTTTTTTTAATTTTAAAATCTTTAATTCTTACATGCGTTCCCAAACATGAACCCCCTCCCACCTCCCTCCCCATAACATGTATACTATCATGTAAGAATCGAATCGCCAGTCTATGTCTGACGCAGGATACAGCATGCTTGGGGCTGGTGCATGGGATTGACCTCTCTTTTTTTAGAGCATTTGCTCTGCTGCTGCTAAGTTGCTTCAGTCGTGTCTGACCCTGTGCAACCCCATAGATGGCAGCCCACCAGAATCTGACCCCGGGATTCTCTGGGCAAGAACTCTGGAGTGGGTTGCCATTTCCTTCTCCAATGCATGAAAGTGAAAAGTGAAAGTGAAGTTGCTCAGTCATGTCCGACTCTTAGTGAACCCTAGAAAACTTAAAATCATAACTTTTCTCTGCCCCTTTTAGGTACAAATTTTCTTCTAGCCTGTTACTAATACCCAGGGACAAATTTCTCAGGGACCTGTGAGTCACTACTTTGAAACGCGATTATCAAGAAGTAAGTCAGAAAGAAAAACACCAATCCAGTACATTAATGCATAAATATGGAATTTAGAAAGATGGTAATGATGACTATATGCGAGACAGCAAAAGAGACACAGATATGAAGAACAGACTTTTGGACTCTGTGGGAGAAGATGAGGGTGGGCTGATTTGAGAGAACAGCATTGAAACATGTTTATTACCATATGTGAAATAGATCCAAGTTCGATGCATGAAACAGGGCACTCAAAGCTGGTGCACTGGGACCACCCCGAGGGATGGGGTGGGGAGGGAGGTGGGGGAGGGGTTCAGGAGGGGGCCACATGTACACCCACGGCTGATTCATGTCAATGTATGGCAAAACCACTACAATATTGTAAAGCAATTAGCCTCCAAATAAATTAATTAATTAAAAAAAGAGCCCCTAGCTTTCAGTTTTCGTTGGGGATGTAGTAAGACGATGGGGGTGGGGGGTAGGAGCCTAGCTTCCATATGGATAATCAAGAACATCAGTGGCCTACTCTCCAGGTGGCTTAAGCCAATCATTTTTACCAAAGGGAGTCAATCTAGCTCCCTTTCTTTGGCTCATGAATGTGCAAATGTGTACATGACTCAGACTTCAGTGAGTTAGTGGATGACAGTTGTTTGTGCACAGGGATCATTTTAAGTGGGCATGGCTTTGCCCAGACAGAATGAGACCCCAGTTTTGTTAAGTGATTGGGCAGTGTGATGAACTGGTATGATCCCCATACCTAGGGAGTTAATCAGGGCATGAAAAATAGAATGTCCTTTTCTATATGCAGACCTAAATGTCTCCCATTAGAGCTTGCTACAAACTCTGACCTAGGGTAATTAAGATTAAGTTGTATATGTCCAAATATTAATGGAAAAGGTATTTCTAATTTTGCTTTTTTTTTAAGTTTTGTGCACTATTGCTGAAAGTTGTATAATGGGAGAAGAGAAGAGAGTTAGTTAAGTAGTTCTATTCAATGCATAGATCTAAGAATAAAATAATATAATTTGCAAAAATCTTTTTAGCATAGTGATTGGCATATGTTGATAATCATGACTATCACTAACTATTACTATTATTTTTCTTCTCTATCCTGCGACTCTACTGTAGGGGAAAAAAACACATTTTTTAATTCTCTAATTTTGAGAAATTTTTAAAATTTCTTGAGTTTTCTTCTATTATGATTTCCTCCATTATTATATTAATTTTTTTCTCCATTATAAGAGAGGATTAAATAATTGTGAATTTTCTTCCTTCCCAAATCAGGAAAAATTAGTGTCTACTCATTTATTAGTCCAATCAACAATATTTTTTTAATCTGGATACGAATTTCCAGCCCTCAAGGAGATGGTAATGGGTGGACATAGGATTGTTGCTTGACCTCAGTGGAATGGTAACACTGCCTGCAGAGGGCTAGTACTCTTTATCAGAGTTTCTTGGTAATTGCCAGGGTTCTTGATTATTATGTGGGGCTGAGAAAGGCATTCCACTATGTGTGGGTGTGTGTGAGGTTGGGGAGAAACCTGCAGGCTGGAGCAGGAGCCAGAGTCCTAGTGGGAGTGAGAAGGATATCTACCTAAGGGAGGTGATTTCCTCACAAAATGTGAATTTATATATAACAATACAAAATGAAATGTTCCTCCTCAAATATCTTCCACATTCTCCCTGTTTCTATTCCTTACCGCAACAAGTAGCCACTGTTACTAGTATTTTTTTATCCTTCCAAAGATGATTTTTTATGCATAGTCAAAGAAATAATTATTATTTTCCCTCTTTTCAAAAAAAAATGATAGCACATCTGTCCATTATGTAACACTATGCTTGCTTTCACTTAATAATATATTTTGAAGCTTTTCCCACATCAATACATAGAGTACTATTTCATATATATAGCTTCACATACATATTTCATTATTCCATTCTTTTCTGTAATTTTAACAACTTTCCTGTATGTGAACATTTAAGTTGTATAAATCTTCTGCTCTTATAAATAATATCCCAGTGAATATGAATAATCTGTAAATATATTGCATAGCTGTCAAAACAGATGCCATACTTCTTTTCATTATGTGTATATTTTATTGTTGAATCATCACGACCCTTAGGTTGCTTAACTAACTGCTTAGGATTCCACACAGGGGCCAGTCATAAACAGAATACGAGTGTTTGGGTTTCAGGCACAGATTTAATAATCCCTCAGATGCAGCTCTATATTGGTTTAAAAAAATAAAAAAGTCTACATAAAGAAGAGGATTGTTTTCATTTTTCATGCTTGAGTTTCTGTTTCTTTTTTCTTAGTCTTTGAAAACATGTACCTCTCCAAGTTCTTGTATTAATTTAAATAATTAAATTTCCTAGAAGTATCTTAGAGTTTTATGAAGATTGGGCTGGTCCATCCTCAAATGTTTTCTTAAATAGCATTGTAGATTGCCTCTTTAATATTTCTAGCCTACTGTGTATCTTTTCTTTACTACCTCAATAAGGACATAAGCTAATGGAGGGCAGGTCACTATCCTGTCATTATTGATAATCCACCAAAACATCAGTGCTTTGCAAATAATATACTTCTATGGATACTTGTTGAATGCTAATTTGTTCTTCACATTCACAGAGTTTACTTGCCTGTTCTGTTATTGAACCCATATTATAGAAATGACTAGCTGTGACTAGATTCTACTCTGAGAGTCTGATTACAGACTCCTACATGAACTGATTCACAAGCTGTTAAGTGTATTCATCTTGATGACAAGCACACATCTTTGTGTGAATGAAACAAACAAAGGGCTAGATGCAACAGTGTGCTAGAATCTGCTTTACTGTTTTGTAAGAGACCATTGTGCTCCTCCTCTGCTCAACTCCCGGTGCCAGGATGTCTCATGGGTAGCTTGAAATTATATTATAGAAATCAGCAAACACTGCAAATCAGGGCACCCTCCCTTCCCACGGTGCAATGTTTAAACATTTAATGACAACTGCCACTGCCTAGATGGTAATGTTTTAAATACATTAACCCACTTAATCCTTACCACCCCTGGATGAAATAGGTAGAGGACAACATTCTCGTTAATTCCACTTAATAGATGGTTAAACAGGACCTAGATAAAGAAACACAGCAACAACGATCAGTGAAACAAGGCTGACTGCTCTCAAGTTGTGAAGGCAAAGCATCCACTGCAACAGAATTAGGTTCATCTTTTTGTTAAATTTTGACAACGATTCTTGAGATCATAATTACCTCAAAGTCTTTCAGTTTCTCTTTTATATTTCCTGTATAGGAAACCTTTCTGAATACATCTCAGTTTTATAAATAATTTATTCTTTAGCAAGTAATTTCACAGTTTATTATTTTGGTAAGTGCAGAACCCAGATCAACTTCTGTTTATCTTTTTTCGCTTCCACATACTACCCTGTGGGCAGTTGCTACACTGCAGCAGTTTGAGAGCTTTATTACTCTGTAGACTATGATTTATGTGTAATGGGAATGATATTTCTGAAGTCCATGGCATGATACAAGTTTGTGTGCTGTTCATTTTTCTTTTCCGTTTTCTACTTGATAATCCATCAACAGTATTTATGTTTTGTTCATGGTAGGTCAGTTGAGTGTTTCATGAAGAATGTTGAACTGTAAGTAATTTGTTATTCACATAATACACACAGATGCAATATTAGCCAAAAATGCTTCTTTATATCAGTAAAACAATATGCAAATGCAAAGTTGTAAATACAAAACTGATGGAAAAGCTCCCTAAGTAGAATTTGTTTGTTAAAATATGAATGGCAGGCTCTCTATGGAAATGATGGCAGGAACACTGAAGACAGAAAATTTTAAAAACTGCCTTGTCCCAACCACGCAGTAAAACATTTCAGGTCAAGCTTATTTGGGTTATCAATCAGTATTGTCATCCACTGATAGCCTGATTCCCAGATCCTGTGTCTCTTTCTGTCATTCAGGGGGTACAGCCTTTACTTAAGCTTCAAGAACAAAGGTTGTAGAATGGCCTCCTCAACTGAAGCGATACATTTGTGGAAAGAAAACTAGAACAAAATATAGTTCACCAGAAGGTATCTTGAGTACTCCTGTAGGAAAACCTATTTGAGTTTTTAATACTAAAATTTCACAAATTTTACTCAATATGATAACTTAAAAATTCATCAGACAATAATGACCTGTAACTTATTGTTAGACGATCCTTTCCTATGCCAAAGCCTTGACTGTGTGGATCACAATAAACTGTGGAAAATTCTGAGAGAGATGGGAATACCAGACCACCTGACATGCCTCTTGAGAAATCTGTATGTAGGTCAGGAAGCAACAGTTAGAACTGGACATGGAACAACAGACTGGTTCCAAATAGGAAAAGGAGTACGTCACGGCTGTATATTGTTACCCTGCTTATTTAACTTATATGCAGAGTACATCATGAGAAATGCTGGACTGGAAGAAACACAAGCTGGAATCAAGATTGCCGGGAGAAATATCAATAACCTCAGATATGCAGATGACACCACCCTTATGGCAGAAAGTGAAGAGGAACTAAAAAGCCTCTTGATGAAAGTGAAAGTGGAGAGTGAAAAAGTTGACTTAAAGCTCAACATTCAGAAAATGAAGATCATGGCATCTGGTTCCATTACTTCATGGGAAATAGATGGGGAAACAGTGGAAACAGTGTCAAACTTTATTTTTTGGGCTCCAGAATCACTGCAGATGGTGATTGCAGCCATGAAATTGAAAGATGCTTACTCCTTGGAAGAAAAGTTATGACCAACCTAGATAGCATATTCAAAAGCAGAAACATTACTTTGCCGACTAAGGTCCATCTAGTCAAGGCTATGGTTTTTCCTGTGGTCATGTATGGATATGAGAGTTGGACTGTGAAGAAGGCTGAGCTCCAAAGAATTGATGCTTTTGAAGTGTGGTGTTGGAGAAGACTCTTGAGAGTCCCTTGGACTGCAAGGAGATCCAACCAGTCCATTCTGAAGGAGATCAGCCCTGGGATTTCTTTGGAAGGAATGATGCTAAAGCTGAAACTGCAGTACTTTGGCCACCTCATGCGAAGAGTTGACTCATTGGAAAAGACTCTGATGCTGGGAGGGATTGGGGGAAATTGTCGTCCCATGGACAACTCTTTGCATGAGGTAGCCAAAGTTCTGGAGTTTCAGCGTTAGCATTGTTTCTTCCAAAGAACACCCAAGACTAATCTCCTTCAGAATGGACTAGTTGGATCTCCTTGCAGTCCAAAGGACCCTCAGGAGTCTTCTCCAACACCACAGTTCAAAAACATCAATTCTTCGGCACTCAGCTTTCTTCATAGTCCAACTCTCACATCCATACATATACTCAGCTATTAAAAAGAATGCATTTGAATCAGTTCTAAAGAGGTGGATGAAACTGGAGCCTGTTATACAGAGTGAAGTAAGTCAGAAAGAAAAACACCAATACGGTGTGTTAACACACATATATAGAATCTAGAAAGATGGTAGCAATGACCCTATATGTGAGACAGCAAAAGAGACACAGATACAAAGAACAAACTTTTGGACTCCATTTTGGAGAAGGCGGGGGTGGGATGATTTGAGAGAACAGCATTGAAACATGTATATTACCATATGTGAAATAGATCACCAGTCCAGGTTCGATGCATGAGACAGGGTGCTAAAGGCTGGTGCACTGGGATAACCCTGAGGGATGGGAGGGGAAGGGAGGTGGAGGGGGGTTCAGGATGGGGAACACATGTACACCCATGGCTGATTCATGTTATGTATGGCATAAACCACTACAATATTGAAAAGTATTTAGCCTCCAATTAAAATAAAGTAATAAAAAAAAAGCCACACACGAAAACATAATTGCAAAAGCAATAAGAAAAAAAAAAAGAAAAATACATTTAATCAATAAAAAGCCACAATTATCTAGATCTAAGCAACTGACTAAAGAACCCTGCTAGTAGATAACAACTATTACTTTGTGGAACTGGGGCACGAGTTGGTAGAATTTTTCTGTAGAGGGCAAGGTATTAAATACTCTAGGCTTTGAAGGAAAGAGACAAATCTGAGGATATTAGGTAGATAATTATACAACTATTTGAGATATAATTGTTTAAAAATACTAAAACCATTCTCAGCACACAGACCACACAGAACAGGTAGTATGCCAGACTTGGCCCCTGGGTCATAATAGTATGTTAGTTTCTGGAAAAGACCACCTCTAAAAGTGGGGTGAAATGAGATTTCTCATTCAGTCCCCAGAATGCATTGCTAGAGGCCACACTGATTGGTCATAACATGAAATTCTATCTTTTCTCCTCCATGATCAAATTTTCTCCGTAAGTGCTAAGGGGGCCCAGAAAGTGTACCACAATGGACAGAGTGTACGACGTATTCAGCCCTATGTTGTTGTTTGATCACTAAGTCATCCTCAACTCTTTACGACCCCATGGACTGTAGCCTGCCAGGCTCCTCTGTCCATTGGGTTTCCCAGGCAAGATTATTGGAGTGGGTTGCCATTCCCTTCTCCAAGGGATCTTCCCAACCCAGGGTTTGAACCCACATCTCCTGCGTTAGCAGGTGGATTCTTTACCACTGAGCCACCACAGACACCCGTTTAGTCCTACGTCTTGCTCCAAGTGGTGAAGAAGCTGTTGGTGCAGCCTGTGATCTAGAATTGGCAGATTCTGTTTTAATGATGGTGACGGGAAGAAAACCCAGGTCCCGCCGTAGTCAGGGTATCATCTTGCCCGGGTGAATGTGAAAGTCCAGTGTCCAGTTTTCTCTCAGTGAAGATTCTCCTCTATATAGCACAGTGCCTTCTGGTTAATCCTTCTTTGGCCCCTTCCCTCTGCCCCATCCTATAGATATTTCAACTCAGGTGTACAATCTCTTTCCCAGTGATAAGGTGGCCACAGGAGACTCCCTGAGCAGCTCAAGTTTCTGCAACAAGTGGGGCCAAGAGATACTTTTCTCTGCTTTTATGTCTTACTTATGGGTAAGCTGTCTGGGCCTGTCCCTGCCCCTCATCATTTCATTAGACTCTCTTCATCTGTTGTTGCATTGGCCCCTTCTACTTGCAAAAGAGAAATGAATGTAATACTTTTATGCTGTACATTCAGAGCGCCTTATCAAATCGATCTACTACCTGATTAGGCCATTGAAGCAAGGAATAAGGGGCTCTCGTTAAATCCTGGCCAAAAAAAAAAAAAACAATCTTTGCACACACTTCTCCCAGGACCATGGATGCTGCTACCCCACATGCTTGGTCTCTCAGTTGTGTCTGACTCTTTGTGACCCCTTGGACTGTAGCCCACCAGGCTCCTCTGTCCTTGGGATTTTCCAGGCAGGACTTCTGGAGTGTTTTGCCATGTTATCCTTCTAGCAGTTTTCTCAACCCAGAATTTGAAGCCTTTGTCTCCTGCAGTGCAGGCAGTTTCTTTACCCGCTGAGCCACTGGGGAAGTTCATGAGAGTGTTAGAGTGATTCTTTATGTTATTGATATATCTGTTTAAGGAGACTTTCCATTCATTGATGAAACTTTTATTTTTTTTTATTTTTGTTTATAATTGTTATATTCTTTTTTTTCTTTGTTTTTTTTTTTTTAGTTTTTTATTTTTTAAATTTTAAAATCTTTAATTCTTACATGCGTTCCCAAACATGAACCCCCCTCCCACCTCCCTCCCCATAACATCTCTCTGGGTCATCCCCATGCACCAGCCCCAAGCATGCTGTATCCTGCGTCAGACATAGACTGGCGATTCAATTCTTACATGATAGTATACATGATAGAATGCCTGATGAAACTTTTAAAAGTTGCTGGCATTCTGTCTTGCTAAAGATGATTTAAATGAATTTAATGTGTGAAAAAAATATACCTTCATGGCAAGTGTTGGTCTATGATACTGAGGAAGCATAGTGAAAATTTCTCTGTTGAAATTTGTTAAAACCAAGAATTTGGATTTATAATAATAGATCTCATTATTTTCTTTGTGGAATCACTAATTAAAACATTTCATGATTTTTTAAGGCCAGGTAGGTCATAAAATGTATGTTACAAAAAATGGTATTAATGTTGCCTGCTAATGTGGTTACAAAATTGTAGCTTCTGGAAGTTTGCAAGCCAGTTATTGAGTAATCATTCTTTGCAAAGTTGGATTTGTGATATATTGTGACTAATTCATTTTAATATCATTACTTCCTGTTTTGGTCTGGTTGATATGTGAAAATAATTGGTTTCTATCCTAGTTATCATTTTGGTCTGTGGTCTCTAGAATGAAAATAAGCAACTTTGCTATTTTTATGGGTCAATTTCAAGCAGAACAGTTAATTAAAAAGTTATTATGTTTGTCATCAGAATTCCTATCTCATATGAGATTCTTTCTCTCCAAATTATTCCGTTTCGCTAAATGCATTGCTTCAGAACAAAATCAGCTATGTAACAGAAGAGAAAAATAATGTTGTTTTCTTTGCTTGCTAATTTGATTTTTCTTTAGTACTGCCATTGTGGTGTTAACCTAAATTGTATTTATCTTTCCCTTCAAAGTGTAATGATATTGTTTTCTCAAGACTGCTGACTAGATAGTAATTCCTTAATTTGTAATGGAATACTTACTTAATGATAGTCACATCCTACAAGAACCACTTAACATTTATCTTTATTGATTCTGTTAATATGAGTAATTTACATTGCTCTTTGATTTATCAGTAAAGAATAATAAAGTTTCAATGGTTTTTATGTCTCTATAAGTTTGAGTACTATTTTACTCTCTTCTTCAAGTTTCACTTGGCAATTTATTTTTCCCCAGTGGTGTATGTGTTGCTATGAGGAAGTTATTTAGAATATTGCAAAATAACATTTGAGAAGTAAATAGCACCCTGGTGACCTTGAAAGGTTGGCATATTTTTATCAATGTATTAATGCGACGGTAGTAAGTTCATGGTGCTAAGTTACTTCAGTTATGTCCGACTCTTTGCAACCCCATACAGTGCAGCCTGCCAGGCTTCCCTGTCCGTGGGATTTCCTAGGCAAGAATACTGGAGTGGGTTGCTCTGCCCACCTCCAGAGAATCTTCCCAACCAAGGACTGAACCTGCATCTCCTGCATTTGCAAGTGAGTTCTTTATCACTAGTGTCACCTGGGAAGCCCAGGAAGTTCACAAACCATTTTTTTAATAAAATAAATTTATTCAACAGCTTCTAGTTCACATCTTAAGGAAATGTGATTAATAGAAAGTTCACCACCTATTAGCAACATTTTCTGTTAAGATGTAAGCTAAAAGCTGTTGAATAAAGTTATTTAAAAAATAACTCGTAAAAAGCCAGGTATTGTTCTGTTTAAGATACCATGTTTCATATATTAGTTGTTAAATCTTGATAACAACCTAAAAGTCACATACAGTTGACATAGCTGCTGCTGCTGCTGCTAAGTTGCTTCAGTCGTGTCCGACTCTGTGCAACCCTATAGATGGCAGCCCACCAGGCTCCCCGTCACTGGGATTCTCCAGGCAAGAATACTGGAGTGGGTTGCCATTTCCTTCCCCAATGCATGAAAGTGAAAAGTGAAAGTGATGTCGCTCAGTCGTGTCTGACTCCTAATGACCCCATGGACCACAGCCTACCAGGCTCCTCCGTCCATGAGATTTTCCAGGCAAGACTACTGGAGTGGGGTGCCATTGCCTTCTCCGTTGACATTGAGACAAAGAGAATTTAAGTAATTTACTTAAAATAAGGTAGTAGTAAGTGACAGAGCCAATATTTGAGCCTAGGCCTTCAGGATCCAGAGTCAGTGCTCTTAGCCACCAATCACCTTCCTCCCTAAAGAAAATAGCCTATAAAATTATATCATCATTTAAATAGAGGATAATCTAAATTTGGGAATGGATTATCTTATAAAGTCATTTCTCATTATCTGCACTTTTTTGTTGAATGCTATGTGTGTATGTTGTTTATTTACAGGTCTTAGCTTTTTTATTTTCCAAATCATTTGTAATAGGAAAACTTAGTATCTCTAGTACTCTTGTCTAGAAAATCCCATGGACGGTGGAGCCTAGTGGGCTGCAGTCCATGGGGTCGCTAAGAGTCGGACACGACTGAGGGACTTCACTTTTACTTTTCACTTTCATGCATTGGAGAAGGAAATGGCAACCCACTCCAGTGTTCTTGCCTGGAGAATCCCAGTGACGGGGGAGCCTGGCGGGCTGCCGTCTATGGGGTCTCACAGAGTCGGACACGACTGACGCGACTTAGCAGTAACAGCAGCAGTATCTTTTACTAAACCCTTCCTGGTATATGTGTTAATAATAATGGCTTCTCACCATGCCTTACTTGGACAAGTTCTTTTTGCTGCTCTGTATAATTTGTCTACTAAAGGCGAAAGAGCAGATGCACATAACTAGTACATAGTCCCTTCAGCTCCCTCGCTGGAATTTATGTACTCAGAGTGCTAACTTCTATCAGCATGCTTCAAGACTGGCACCTGGCAGATCCTGCCCTTTAATAAGGTCTGATGTGGCAGATCAGTCCAGGCAGTCATTGTACCTGATAAGGGCTTTGGCTCATGCTTCTGAGCAATTTAGTCTTTGCTGTATTATAAATCACCTGTGTAGCATGATGAGATTTTCACCATCACAGATGGAATGATAATGACTGACAATTGCAATCTCAAATGACACCTGCTTGAGATACTGATCAACTATGTGGAGGTGAGATGCTGTGAAAGTCCGAGCCAATAAACAGGTTTAGCTGTCTTGATTAATTAACATTTAGAAAATAATTGTTCTCCAGAGACTGACTGGAGGGAGGCACACCTTTGGTAAAACTACATTTCTTGAGTATTGGGTTTCAGGCACTGTGCTCAGTTCACCGTCTTGACCTGAGATAGACTGCCAGAAATTTCACCAGCAAAGATGAGTCTATTTGGGATCACCAGAGAATTGCAACTGAGGCTCTGCAATCATGAGGAGCCACATTCAAGTCCTATCATGGCAAGGGAAACAGAAATCTTACAGAGGAGAAAGGAATTTAGGAGAGCTAGAGCAAATATGTTGGCCACCTGATGTGAAGAGCCAGCCCATTGGGAAAGATTGAGGGAAGGAGGAGAAGGGGACAACAGATGATGAGATGGTTGGATGGCATCGTGACTCCATGGACATGAGTTTGAGCAAACTCCAGGACATAGTAAAGGACGGGGAAGCCTGGCATGCTACAAAACATGGGGTGACAGAGAGTCAGGTGTGACTTGGTGACTGAACAACAACAATAATAGCAAACAAAGAATCCATGGCTTTTCATCGGCAGAGTCCTTGCCAGGAAAGAAAGGAATGTGTATTCTTCACTTGGCTCAGTGGTAAAGAATCCGCCTGCCAATGCAGGAGATGCAGGTTTGATCCTTGGGTCGGGAAGATCCTCTGGAGTAGGAAGTGCCACCCATGCCAGTATTCTTGCTGGGAATTACATGAACAGAGGAGCCTGGCAGGTCCTCTGGTCCTTGGGAGATGTGACTGAGCACACACACATATTCTCTGAGTTGGGCTTGATGGACAGGGAGGCCTGGCGTGCTGCGATTCATGGGGTCGCAAAGAGTCAGACACGACTGAGCGACTGAACTGAACTAACTGCCATCTATTGTCATAAGTGTGAGAGCTCCCCCTTCTGGTCTCTCAACTCTAATTGAAATTTCTTTTTACTATTTATTTTTAACAGTTATATTCATGATCTCATTTAATCCTATTAGATGATCTTGTGTTTATTTTTGTTTTACAGGTGATAAAACAGAAAACAAGTGCTAATTGACAGAAATAAGAGTAAACAGTCCCCATTGCCCATACCACATCTTGGCTCAGAGCCCAGATTCTGCAATGTCCAACTCACATTAAAACCAGGCTCCCCTTTGCAACAGCTCCATTCTCAACATCTGTTTCCTCACCATCCATTCAAATGAAGAATAATAACTGTTGAAGAGCTACCTGGGACAGTTGTATCCATTAATATATAAAACAGCCCTGGAACTGTGACTGCTCTCACTCTGTTAACAAGTAGCCAAATTGAAATTGAACTAGCAGATTTCAGAGCCTGGGTTTTAGCTACTGTATCATTTTATTTGGTGCAGCTCTTACCTTCTGTTGTTGCACCGCTCCATACATGTAATAATTCCCTTCCTGAAGCAACATTAATTACTACCATGCCTTCACCCCATAAAAATGCTCTGAGCGCATTTCCCAATATAAGCATGCTCCCCCAGCCCGCATGTCATCCAACAGGTTGATGTCTCCTGTGTCAGTGAACAGGCAAAGAATCTACATCAGCCTAGGGTGCAGTTTTGTGATTTCAACAAAAAACTCATTGCAGATACTCATTTACTCGAGCAGCTGTAGAGCTTCTGAAGAGCAGAGTTCCCTAGAAAGGCATGTGGGTAACGAATTCTGCTACGGATTCCATTTTGTGAGCTTAATCATAGAAGAGGGAGTCAGACTCATTTGGTTTAGTTCATTGCTTTTCAAATCTGCACTCATAAATACCAGCACTGTTCTGTTCTTTATCCTAGAAGCTCTTTCCTGTTCTTAGCAGAGACAGGCTTATGTATTTCCCATTGTGAGTAATGGCTCTATTTGATTAAATAAATAACATTTTGCACTAAAATAGTTCACAAAAGGACTGAGAAACCATCAAGAATGTATTTAAAATCCTGCAATGAACCTTATCACTTTGTTCTCTGACACAAATTATAGTTTCTGACACATTAAAATTATATCTTAAGAGAGGATTCTCTGAACATTTTCCCAAAGTGAGCATTCAATCTTTCAATGCAAAAGTAATAGAATAGAGGGTAGAGCATTTTCTCTGAAAATGTAGAAGAAAGAAATGCCCAATCTTCTGTATTGCAAATTATTTGGCTACTTCGTTTCCAAAGTAACACTAGGTTAAATAGACTGAAATATTTCACTTTTTTCTGTATTAAACCACAGCTTATTTATTAAATTCCTTAAATAAGTTTCCTTTTAGGAATATTAGAATACGGTTTATTAGAATCTAGTTTGTAAGGTAGAACAGATACTCCTGATGAGTAAACACATTAAATATTTTGAAAACATCCCCCATACTGGATTTATTGGGAAAATGCAGCTCAATTAAAAAAAAAATTATGATAATGATATTCCTTCATGTATTTTTTTGGCCACTCTGTTTTGTGTCCCTACATGTATCCCAGTTATTGCCAGGTGGTGCTGGTGGTAAAGAACCTGCCTGCCAACGCAGGTAGATATAAGGGATGTGAGTCTGATCCCTGGGTCAGGAAGATCCTCTGGAGAAGGAGATGGCAACCCACTCTAGTACTCTTGCTTGGAGAATCCCATGAAGAGAGGAGCCTGGCAGGCTACAGTCAATGGGGTCACAAAGAGTTGGACACGACTGAATGATTTAGCACACATGTATCCCAGGTGATTATTGCTGTCTTGAGTCTTCCAGTCAAGAAGAGCAATTGTACGATTTAGAGAGGCTACCTTCTCTTTAATGTCCTGTCTCAATCTGAAATTAATTGTTCCCTATCAATCAGTATCTGGATGATGCTGAATACCAAGCAGTTGAATAGACTACCCCACATTTGCCTTTTCAGTAAAGTCTGGATCTAGAAGAGAATATCAGAGTGGTGGGTATTAGAATTGTGTTTTGTTTGTTTGTTTTCTTTTTTTTTTTTAAATGAGAGGACTCGTTATAGACTGTGGTCTGCTAGGCTCCTCTGTCCATGGGATTCTCCAGTCAAGAATACTGGAGTGGGTTGTTGTGCCCTCCTCCAGGAGTATCTTCCCAACTCAAGGATTGAACCTGTATGTCTTATGTCCGCTGCATTGGCAGGTAGGTTCTCTACCACTAGTGTCAACCTGGGAAGCCCAGTTAGAAACCAGCGAGGGCTTTGAGGGTTTCTCCAGATCACACAGTGAGTAGCTGCTGGCGTCTTCTGTGCCATGGACCAGCCTGAACCTGCTGCTGGAGAAAAATGGTGGCTCAGGATGATTGGATGGGGTGTTCATGAGTTGTGTGTTAAGAGGAAACTTGACTTGTAATCCCACCAAGACATTCCTCTGGGGAGTTGAAGGCAGTAACCCTTTAGGATTGCTAAGAAAAAGGAATTTAGGGGCAGACGGAGAACAAATCTTGTTTTAGGGTCAGCTGAACAACTGTTCAGTTCAGTTCAGTCACTCAGTTGTGTCCAACTCTTTGTGACCCCATGAATCTCAGCATGCCAGGCCTCCCTGTCCATCACCAACTCCCGAGTTTACTCAAACTCATGTCCATCGAGTCGGTGATGCCATCCAGCCATCTCATCCTCTGTCATCCCCTTCTCCTCCTGCCCCCAATTCCTTCCAGCATCAGAGTCTTTTCAAATAAGTCAACTCTTTGCATGAGGTGGCCAAAGTATTGGAGTTTCAGCTTCAACATCAGTCCTTCCAATGAACACCCAGAACCGATCTCATTTAGAATGGACTGGTTGGGTCTCCTTGCAGTCCAAGGGACTCTCAAGAGTCTTCTCCAACACCACAGTTCAAAAGCATCAATTCTTTGGCGCTCAGCTTTTTTCACAGTCCAACTCTCACATCCATACATGACCACTGGAAAAACCATAGCCTTGATTAGATGGGCCTTTGTTGGCAAAGTAATGTCTCTGCTTTTTAATATGTTATCCAGGTTGGTCATATCTTTCCTTCCAAGGAGTAAGTGTCTTTTAATTTCACGGAGATCCAACCAGTCCATCCTAAAGGAGATCCGTCCTGGGTATTCATTGGAAGGACTGATGTTGAAGCTGAAGCTCCAATACTTTGGCCACCTCATGCGAAGTGTTGACTCATTGGAAAAGACTCTGATGCTGGGAGGGATTGGGGGCAGGAGGAGAAGGGGATGACAGAGGATGAGATGGCTGGATGGCATCACCACTCGATGGACATGAGTTTGAGTAAACTCTGGGAGTTGGTGATGGACAGGGAGGCCTGGCGTGCTGCAGTTCATGGGGTTGCAAAGAGTTGGACACGACTGAGTGACTGAACTCAACTGAACTGAAGAACTGTAGGTGGAAAGATCAAGAGTGGACTGTTAATTTATCCAGTTGATCTAATTAGAATGGACCTTAGTGCAAAATAATAGAGACTGGTATACAAGTGTCTAGACTCAGGCTGACAGTGGGAAGTAATTCTTAGGTGAGTTGCAAAGAGTTGGACATGACTAACCACCTGAGTGCACACACACACAATTTACTTGCACTGATTATCACATATCTTTGAATCTGCCCTAGATTTAACTGACTTAGGTGATATTAAGTAACTTAAGAATGCAGAAATTTTTTTTAAAGCTTCCAGTCTTATAGCCTAAGTGATAAATTTATATTCCTCAAGATCAAGCGAAATGTATGAGAAACTGTAACTCCAATGTAATCCCAAACAAATTCTTTTGACAGACTTCTGTGACTCCATAGAACTAGCTGTACTGTCTAATATGGTAGCCTTAAGCCACATGTGCCAACTGAGTACTTGAAATCTGACTAGTGTGAGTTAAGATGCACTCTAAGTATAAAACACACACTGGGGGAAAAAGGGAAACTGTCTCCATAATTTTAACAAATTATCTCCATAATCAATTGCAAATTACTAATATGGGCACAAGTACCTCTTTTTTTTTTTAAGAAAATAATGACTAACAGTGAATCTACATTACCACCTATAAAAAGAAAATTCTTAGATTTTGTTGATAGTTTCATTCTACTTATTATACAAAGCATGAGAGCTTCCTGATTAGATTCATCAGTAAAAGTTTATCACTATCAAAGTCATATTTAAATAGCTTTTCACCACACTTAGAAATAGCATAAGCAAAGAATGCTTAGAATTATGGGAAGGGATAAAACCTATTATCTTGCCCTAAAAAAGAAAACTGTCTTACTCCTCAGAGAATTATATCTGAGCTTCCTCTCTAAACATCAACAGCACAACCTCCCCAGGAAAGTCAGGGCCATTTGCAGTGATACAGGGAAACCAACACAGGGACTGAGGTCACGTGACTTTCTATGTCTGGTCACCACTCTCTCAGCCCTCTTGGTGGTCTCTGGAGCAGCATATATATCCAGGAGAAGATGCTTTTTATTAGTACTTTAATATCTTAATCTCTAGGCCTAACATGGGTATGTAGGAGGAAAGCCCTGCTATATTCATTCCGCTCTCCTTTCTCTAAAAGGCAGAAATGCATTCCTTTAAAGATTTGTGAAAGTATATTTCACCCCCATTTTCATTTAAATAGGGAAGTAGGTTAAAATGTTTTCTCAGAAATAATCAGCAGTTAAATAAGTGGCCCCTTTCATTAAGTATAAGTTGTCATTTGTGTGATAGAATAATTTAGGGATGTGTAGGTAATCAAGCTTAAAATAAAACAGATTCATTTCGAGCATCTCTATAGTTAGTAGCTACTTGAACCAAGTAAAAATAAGCAAAACATTAGTGTATCTACCATTCCCAGTGTATTCCCTGTGTATTATTCTGACAGTTTTGTAAAGTTTCTCTCTCATTTCCATCAGCCCATCAGATTCTGAGAAATGAAAGGAAATATAAGGCATTCAAAATATTTAAGTACTTATGAGAAATGTTTTCTCATCTCTGATAAATATGTTTAGAATAAACCCTTGGCTTTCCATTTCTCCAGTATCCGAGTGTATACTCAGGACAAGACTGTTAGGATTGTAAGCCCTAGTTGGAATTTGTAAAGAGTAGTTTCCTCATTCTAGGGCTTTCAAGCTCGTAGGGGAAAGAGATACAAAAGCACTGCCAAAACCAGACGATGGAAAGATGTCATAGTGGTGATACGGACACGATGCAGCCAGCGGTAAGGGAGGCTATAGACTGATGTTGGTGACATAGGCTCATGGCAGAGTGAAGGCTTGATTTGGTCTGCATGGAATCATGTTTGCTTCTTCCATTGTCTTCTAGCTCTTGTCTCTTAAGGAAAGAAATTGCTCTTTCCTGCTGGCAAGAATCCTTCTCTGTGGGAGAAGGCGAGGGTGGGATAATTTGAGAGAATACCATTGAAACATGTATATTATCATATGTGAAACAGATCGCCAGTAAAGGTTTGATGCATGAGACAGGGCGCTCAGGGCTGGTGCACTGGGATGACCCAGAGGGATGGGATGGGGAGGGAGGTGGGAGGAGGGTTCAGGATGGGGAACATATGTACACCCATGGCTGATTCGTGTCAATGTATGGAAAAACCCACTACAATATTGTAAAGTAATTAGCCTCCAATTAAAATAAATAAATTAAAAAAAATAAAAAGTTAGGGGAATGGATTTTCTCTTTCAGTCATTTTCTGCCTTCTTGTAGTAAGCAATTTTAGGTCTCACCTTTCCCGCATTTTTAAACGTGAAGTTGTAGATTGCAGTTGGGTCTCTTCTTAGGGCCCTGCCTACTAGCCTTTCCTGGTATATATACTTGAATGTCTCAGTCTTTGCTTCATGTTCCTGTGCCCTGCAAGTGACTAAATGGAAATAAAAGTTAGGAACTCTTAACCAACTTCCCCAGAGAGTTTTGCCTAGCTGTATGGATCACGGGACCAACTAATGATAAAAGGTTACAGTAGGACAGTTTCATCATCTTGGCAGGGAGTGATGCTAAAGATGGTTTGTCAGACTCAGCTCCTTTATGGTCAGAAAATGCCTGAAAACCTCTTAAATTACCAGAACCTCATGACAAACCTAGACAGCATATTAAAAAGTAGAGACATTACTTTGTCCACAAAGGTCCATCTAGTCAAGGCTATGGTTTTTCCATTGGTCATGTATGGATGTGAGAGTTGGACTATAAAGAAAGCTGAGCACTGAAGAATTGATGCTTTTGCACTGTGGTGTTGGAGAAGACTCTTGAGAGTCCCTTGGACTGCAAGGAGATCCAACCAGTCCATCCTAAAGGAGATCAGTCCTGGGTGTTCATTGGAGGGACTGATGATGAAGCTGAAACTTCAATACTTTTGTCACCTGATGTGAAGAACTGACTCATTTGAAAAGACTCTGATGCTGGGAAAGATTGAGGGCAGGAGGAGAAAGGGATGACAGAGGAGGAGATGGTTGGATGGCATCACTGACTCAATGGACATGGGTTTGGATGGACTCTGGGAGTTGGTGATGGACAGGGAGGTCTGGCGTGCTGCAGTTCATGGGGTCGCAAAGAGTCAGGCATGACTGAGAGACTGAACTGAACTACATGCTGTGGGTGGCAAAGAAGTGACTGCCCCAGATGACATGACTGTTTTCTTTGTACCTTTTTCTGAATTCTTTTTGTAATTTCATTCAGCACTGAGTAGAGACACCTGGTGGGACTAAAATGGAAGATCCCTCCAGCCTGTATGCAGTCTTGATAAGGTACTCCAACCACATGGTTTTTTCATGTTGAGGTTGTTCTTTACATAAGCAAAGGATTCTAGAGTCTTAGGCAAGGGCACACACACATGTGTGTGAGTGTGTGTGCTTGTAATGATGCATGTGTGTATAAAGAGAAAAAACCAAAATGATCAAGATATATTTTGGTGCTGTTCCATAAGGAAGAATCTTTAATAGTGATGTCTTTTGTTTGTCTCCTTAGTTATGAAAATTATAGGATCATAATTAGAATTTGTCTCTATGAACAGGGATGAAATTTGGATAGATAGCCTGACTCGATTTACAAACAGTAAGGGTTGAAATCAGGAAAACTTCTCCTTCCTTTTTCTGTCTCTCTATTTCTCACAAAAATAAAACACTATCTTCCTTAATATCAGTGGCAGAGAATAACAGTGTTGTTTGAGACTAGAGTCAAAACGCTATATAAAATTATGAAACCAGGGATCAGGAAAATATTTGTGGATGAAAGCACACAATCTTCCTCCTTCCTCATTTCAGATCATTTTAGCAAAAAGATGCTGAATTTGCTTTCCTTTAAAAGGCAACGGTGGCTTAAGAGAGGCCAAGGGGCTGCCCAGAATTGTGGTAATTATGAGTGGTTTGGGGCCACAATATTTTAGTTTGGAAAATATTCAGTAATCATCAAATAAGTATGCAGAGAGTAAGCAACTGCAGTAATTAGAATTGATTCTGGGATGTGTTTGCGTTTTCTAGAATTGGTGATGTTGAACTAGTACTATGATTTTCTTGCATTTCCTTTTGCCTATATGGAACTTTGGAAAACTGGATCATATTAGAGATTTGCAGTTTGAGTAGCCTAACTTTGGATATGCTTAAAAATCTACATGAGTTCCAGATGAAGAAAGCTCTGGCTTCAGATACTAACAAAGAAACTTACATTCCAACTGGGTATATTAATGAGATCCGTCTGGTTATATCTGAATAGAATAGAAAGAAATGCTTTAAAGTGATGTTTCTCTATATTGAGTGAGAACTTAATTTCTTTCTAGCATCAAGGGCTTTATTACAAGGGGCTAATATGATTATTCTTGTGTAAAGTGAAAAATGAATAAATTATCTTGTGGGTAATTGAACTTCACTGTCTTTGTACTCTGTGTATTCTTCAGAATAGGGATTCCAGATTATCCAGAATAACAAGAAATTCTAAAATTTCAGTGGATTAAAACAATACATATTTGTTTCTTGGCCATACTGTCCATCCATCAAGGAGATGCCAGGAAATTCTGCTGTTTGTAATCGCCTCTTGTATGTGAATAAAACCTGACATGCAAGATGGAATAGGGATGATTTCTTAGTTTAGCATGGAGAGTGGTCTTCTACTGAACTGAAGCAAGTTGAAGAAAAGTCTTTTCCTGACCGATTTCACTAAGTTTTGGAGGAAACATCAAAGAAACATTCATTAAAATGTTTATGAGGACTTCCTGGTGGCACAATGGATAAGACTCGCCTGTAAATGCAGGATATATGGGTTGGATCTTTGGTCTGGGAAGATTCTACATGACCCAAAGCAACTAAGTCTGTGTGCCATAACTACTGAGCCCACACGCCCAGAGACTGTACTCTGCAACAGGAGAGTCACTGCAATAAGCCTGCACTGCAATTGTTAAGAGTAGCCCCCATTCACTGCAACTAGAGGCAGGTGCAGCAATGAAGACCTGGTGCAAGCAAAAAAATAAAGAAAAAAAAGTTTTTTAAATTATGAAATAAACATCCTCATCTCATTTATTCACACAGAGAGGCACAGGAGCGTTTGCAAATTTTCAGAAAAGAAATACAAAATTTTATATTTGTATTTAAGAGAATATAAGATTGTTCCCCCTGATAGACTATTTAGACCTAGTCAATCCTTCTCAAAAACTTCTTAAAAAACTTCAATTTTACTTCAATTTTTATTGCTGTTTTCATTGTTAGATGTTCAAAGGTCTTTACCCTCAAGACAGAAAAGTATTGCTAGAGATGGGTTCAGCACAGGAAATGCATTGGTCCAACATTTGAGGCAATGGGTGATTTAACGCGATAAGTAAGAGAGTCAAAATTTGTCCTTCTTTGACAGTGGTCTACTTGTATTCCAATTTTTAAAATGAAAATTTCTTCAACTTCACTGTCCTTATTAATTCTGTTGAAATTCCATGCAACTAATATGACAAATTGACAGAGATTTCATTTCTGTTTGAATAGGGGCCCAGTTGGTCACACTATATTTGAGTCTAGCTTGCCTAGAGATAACATAGAGTACTGGGTCCAAAGTCTTGTTAATGATAAAAGTTTGTATACATTTGTCTGAACTGGTTCCTTGCATACATATTTCTATAGGGGATGTTATGAATATGGGGGAGTGGGGAGCAGGTACCAAAACTGCAGCTCTAACAGAAAACTCACCAAGGATTCAGAATACTTAGATTTTTTTCAGTCTCATAGTAACTTTTTTTTATTCTTCCTTTCTCATTCACCATTGAGCCAAAATGAATAACTAACTTCTTTATGTTTTAAGGTTAAAAAAAGTTTTCAGCATTTAACTGAAGCTATGTTTTCCTTAGTCTACCCTTATCTTTATTGGTAGGATTAGTTTCAGCTTGAAGTGAAGTAAAGTTGCTCAGTTGTGTCTGACTCTTTGCCACCCCATGGACTGTAGCCTACTATGCTCCTCCGTCCATGGGATTTTCCAGGCAAGAGTACTGGAGTGGGTTGCCATTTAGCTTACTAAATTTATAACTGACATTAAGAAAGGATTTAGTCATGGAAACTACTAATCACTAGCTAATACTCCTGCTTCTTAGGGAAAAGGAAAAATAGATTCCAAATGTCTATGTTATCATTTAAGCTGTTTTCCACAATGACATATTTGCAAAGTTGTAAGTGGGTCCACTTTGATATAAAGATAAATATGAGAAAATCAGTGCCTTTATATTTAGTAGTTTCCAGGGAAATTCAGTAAAAGGAATACATTTAGATTTCATTTTCCTATGAATAGCCAGAATAGTTTGTTGCAGTTTTGAAATCTTACAAGGCTTACATAAGGAAAATAATATGACTTTAGTGCTGGTGTTGGAGACGTATTGATTAAATTTAGAACTATGTAGGAGGTAAAATCCAGGCCACCTGTTACAATTACAGTTGCAGTAAAAAAATTTTTTTTGCATTTAATTTTACTGGCTAGGTAATTGAAACAGAAAGATGTTACAATGTAATTCAAATAGAAAGGTATTTAAAATGTAAATTGATTTCCAGGTAGCAAATGGATTTTAAAAATTTTATCAGCTCTTAATCCCACTTCTGGGCATACACACCGAGGAAACCAGAATTGAAAGAGACACATGTACCCCAATGTTCATCGCAGCACTGTTTATAATAGCCAGGACATGGAAACAACCTAGATGTCCATCAGCAGATGATTGGATAAGAAAGCTGTGGTACATATACACAATGGAGTATTACTCAGCCATTAAAAAGAATTCATTTGAATCAGTTCTGATGAGATGGGTGAAACTGGAGCCAATTATACAGAGTGAAGTAAGCCAGAAAGAAAAACACCAATACAGTATACTAACACATATATATGGAATTTAGGAAGATGGCAATGACGACCCTGTATGCAAGACAGGAAAAAAGACACAGATGTGTATACCAGACTTTTGGACTCAGAGGGAGAGGGAGAGGGTGGGATGATTTGGGAGAATGGGAATTCTAACATGTATACTATCATGTAAGAATTGAATCACCAGTCCATGTCTGACATAGGGTGCAGCTTGCTTGGGGCTGGTGCATGGGGATGACCCAGAGAGATGTTGTGGGGAGGGAGGTGGGAGGGGGGTTCATGTTTGGGAACGCATGTAAGAATTAAAGATTTTAAAATTTAAAAAAAAAAAAAAAAAAAAAAAAAAAAAGATTTCAAAATACACTATACCCTACCCTTCTGAATCACATGTGTTCAGCCTAAGCCTGTGTGAGGGGATCTAAGAAATAGTACATAGGATAAGCAGCAGTCACACCTCATCTTCAGACTAACGTAGGTCAGTGTATTATTATTCCCATTGTATGGAAGGACAAAATGACGTTCAGAAATTTAAAGTTTAGTGCCTGAAGTCACATGGCTAGTACATTAAATCACCAGTGTTCTAATAAATATATCCCTAACATTAATGTCCATGTATTACATTACCTTAGAGCTGACACCACCTTAACCAATGGAGATAAATTTGTCATTTAATCAGTGACCAGTTTCATTCCAGTGATTAATCAGTCTATTTGATAAGGCCAAAAAAGAAATCTTTGGACATCTTCATGGTTATGTCTTATTTAGCCTGAACGTCTGGGTAACAGTCTTTGTTTAAAAAAGAGAGAGAATTCTCATCACTTATGTTTAACTCCTTTGTGTAATTTTCACAAATTTTCTTTGGTGTACAGAGTGTTGCTTATCCAACACTTTTCATGGCTTCTTGTTTCAGAGATTTGTACTTGGGAATGTGGTTACGTACACATAGCAAAGCCTGTCTTCTCCCTCATCAGAAGCATGGCGTGATGTATATTTTCTCTTTCATTTTTTATTAAATTTATTTTTTAATTGAGGATAATTGCTTTACAATGTTTTGTATTGGTTTCTGACATATAGTAATGTGCATCATTTATAACTATATATATATATATATATATATATACCCCTCCCAACCCCACATTCTACCCCTCTAGGTTGTCATAGAGTTCTTTCATTTTCATAACATGTTTTTCTGGCAAAGTTCAGTTGACTCTTAGTTAACAAATTTTACATGTATGTGTATCTTTAGTGGGAAATCAAAACTTTGAAGATCTTATGATGAATACTATCTACTCTCTCTGGAAGAGATATTTAACAGCATTTTAAACTTCATCTATAAACGCTTTTTTTTTTTAAACATGAAGAGCAACATGTTAAACATATGTGTGGGCCTAGATATTTAACAAAAGTGAACTTATGCTAGCACCTGAAGAAAAGGGTGTAGAGGAATATTTCTATTTGTAATCAGCATGGTGGAGGTAGGTTTGCTCTGCTAGTGAATTTCCTGGAGAATGTTGCTAGCTGAAATGCTTCATCATGATTTAATTCCACTCACTGAGCCAATTGAATCTAGGATCCCTTTTGCAGAGATTTGGATCCATAAAGATGCATTTGAATATCTTCTTTATAATTAAAAAAGGCTATTGGCTGAGTTCCCTAGCAGTCCAGTGGTTAATAACCTGCCCCTTCACTACAGAGGGCATGGGTTCAATTTCTCATTGGAAACTAAGATCTCCCACCTCATGCCATTCAGCCAAAAAAAGAAAAGAAAAAGACTCTATAAATGTGCTTTCATTATTATTTAAAAAAGGAGAGAGTCATTATTTTTATGTCTTAGGCTGTCTACCCAAATCCTGGTAAAGAGAAGCAGGTCTTAAATAGACACCTGAAGAATGAAGAATAAAATTTGGGTTGCTATACAGTTGTACATTTTTGGGGCTCCAAAATCACTGCAGATGGTGACCATAGCCATGAAATTAAGACTCTTACTCCTTGGAAGGAAAGTCATGACCAACCTAGACAGCTTATTAAAAAGCAGAGACATTACTTTGCCAACAAAGGTCCATCTAGTCAAGGCTATTGTTTTTCTAGTAGTCGTGTATGGATGTGAGAGTTGGACCATAAAGAAAGCTGAGTGCCGAAGAATTGCTGCTTTTGCACTGTGGTGTTGGAGAAGACTCCTGAGAGTCCCTTGGACTGCAAGGAGATCCAACCAGTCCATCCTAAAGGAGATCAGTCCTGGGTGTTCACTGGAAAGACTGACGTTGAAGCTGAAGCTCCAATACTTTGGCCACCTGATGCAAAGAGCTGACTCATTGGAAAAGACCCTGATGCTGGGATTGACTGAAGGTGGGAGGAGAAGGGAAGGACAGAGGATGAGATGGTTGGATGGCATCACCAACTCAGTGGACATGAGTTTGGGTAAACTCTGGGAGTTGGTGATGGACAGGAAGACCTGGTGTGTTGCAGTCCATGGGGTGGCAAAGAGTCAGACACAACTGAGCAACTGAACTGAACTGATGCATTCATAATTTGGTAATACTTTTATGAATCAATGTTTGTATCATAATCTTAAATTGTCAAATCTTTGGATATGTTTTAGCATATGATACAACACAAGATAAAAAGTGGCCTAAATTTTAAGAAGAATTTTAGATATTAACCAGGATTAATAATAAAATCATTAAAATCCACAAGCCATTGACTATTTTCATTTATTTGGTAGTTGGTTTATTTTTTTTTATTAAGGTTCTTGAGAATTGAGTTATACTATAATGAAAGATAAGTGTTTTTAATTTAATACAGTCTATTTTATTGAGAATCCTGTATTAAAACTTAGGTTAATAACTATGCTCAGCAACTGAAAAATACTAGGAGATTTTTTTTTCTGGGAGAAATAACAAAGGCGTTTTTTCCTAATGAGAACCATAATCACCCCTTGGGCTCTATTGAATAACACTGTAGTTCTCAAATTCAATAACCCATCCTGTGAATCTGTTTCTCTTGTGAATTCCTGTGAATCACTTTTTCATTTACTATTTAGAAATTCAATGATTAATATTATTTATTAAAAGCTCTTCTGGGAGGGCCAAAACAATAGATACTTCTTCTATGGATTCTGTTATATGTATTCCGTTCTTAAAAGTTAAAGAGAAACAAGTTGAAAAATCTCTAAGCATTTATGTTTTGTTACACAATAGACAGTTGTAACTTTTCCAAACAATTATTATCAGTTTTCTCATGTACGATGTTTAAACTCTATCTGTAAACATGATTTTATGACACACATGGTGCTTCATCTTATTTAGGAATTATAATAACTTTTGATACAGAAGACCATTCCTTCAATGTACTAGCCAACATTAAATTTTGTCGTGAAGCGATCTCAGCATTTCTTATAAAAATTGAGATCTATCAAGTGCCAATAAATGGTAGCATGTTAAGGTATTGGGGAGGGGGTTGTGAGCAGTTTGTCGTAGTGCAGACACCAAAAGAATTATTTTCGATAGAAAATTTTAAATGATATTAAAACTCAAAACCAACTAAAATTTGTTCTTCTTTCTTTTTTCACTATGTGCTGGCAATTCTAAAAAAATGTCAGTGATAAAATATTCCTCCTCTTTGGGACACATTTTCTTTACATCACTCCTGTCGATGTGGTGTGCCACTGTCAAATATATATTTGGTAATATTTTATTATGGAAAGTATTTATGTTAAGTGAATCCATCCTTAAAGGTCAGCCCATCCATCCTAATTCTATTTTCATCTTCTTTAATTTGGGTTAACATTTAATCATACTAAGGAACACCCCTCCTTTCTTTTTTTTAATTAATTATTTTTTTGTTGAAGAATAATTGCTTTACAGAATTTTATTGTTTTCTGTCAAACCAAAACATGAATCAGCCATAGGTATAAATATATCCCCTCCCTTTTGAACCTCCTTCCCATGTCCCTCCTCATCCCAACCCTCTAGGTTGATACAGAGCCCCTCTTTGAGTTTCCTGAGCCATACAGCAAATTCCCATTGGCTATCTATTTTACACATGGTAAAATAAGTCTCCATGCTACTGTTTCCATACATCTCACCCTCTCCTCCCTGTTCCCCATACCTGTAAGTCTATTCTCTATGTCTGTTTCTCCATTGCTGCCCTGTAAATAAATACTTCAGTGTCATCTTTCTAGATTCTGTATATATGCATTAGAATATGATATTTCTCTTTCTCTTTCTGACTTACTTCACTTCTAGGTTCATCCAGCTCATTAGAACTGACTCAAATGTGTTCCTTTTTATGGCTGAGTAATATTCATTGTATATATATACCACATCTTCTTTATCCATCTATTGTAAATAGTGCTGCAATGAACAATGGAATACATGTGTCTTTTTCAATTTTGGTTTCCTCAGGGTATATACCTAGGCATGGGATTGCTGGGTCATATGGTGGTTTTATATCTAGTTTTTTAAGGAATCTTCATACCATCTTCCATAGGGGCTGTATTAATTTACATTCTCACCAACAGTGTAAGAGTGTTCCCTTTCCTCCACATCCTCTCCAGCATTTTTTGTTTGTAGACGTTCTGATGATGGCCATTCTGATTAGTATGTGGTGATATCTTATTGTAGTTTTGATTTGCATTTCTCTAATAATGAGCAATTGTAAGCATCTTTTCATGCGCTGTTCAGTTCAGTCACTCAGTCATGTCTGACTCTTTGCAAACCCATGAATCACAGCACGCCAGGCCACCCTGTCTATCACCAACTCCGGGAGTTTACTCAAACTCATATCCATCGAGTCCAGCCATCTCATCCTCTGTCGTCCCCTTCTCCTCCTGCCCACAATCCCTCCCAGCATCAGGGTCTTTTCCAATGAGTCAACTCTGCATGAGGTAGTCAAAGTATTGCAGTTTCAGCTTCAGCATCAGTCCCTCCAATGAACATCCAGGACTGATCTCCTTTAGAATGGACTGGTTGGATCTCCTTGCAGTCCAAGGGACTCTCAAGAGTCTTCTCCAACACCACAGTTCAAAAGCAGCAATTCTTTGGCGCTCAGCTTTCTTCACAGTCCAATTCTCACATCCATACATGACCACTGGAAAAACCATAGCCTTGACTAAACAGACCTTTGTCAACAAAGTAATGCTTCTGTTTTTCAATATGCTATCTAGGTTGTCATAAATTTCCTTCCAAGGTATAAGCATCTTTTAATTTCATGGCTGCAATCACCATCTGCAGTGATTTTGGAGCCCCCAAAAATAAAGTCTGACACTGTTTCCACTGTTGCCCCATCTATTTCCCATGATGTGATGGGACCAGATGCCATGATCTTTGTTTTCTGAATGTTGAGCTTTAAGTCAACTTTTTAGCTCTCCTCTTTCACTTTCAACAAGAGGCTTTTTAGTTCCTCTTCACTTTCTGCCATAAGGGTGGTGTCATCTGCATATCTGAGGTTATTGATATTTCTCCCGGCAGTCTTGATTCCAGTTTGTGCTTCTTCCAGCCCAGCTTTTCTCAGGATGTACTCTGCATATAAGTTAAATACGCAGGGTGACAATATACAGCCTTGCCGTACTCCTTTTCCTATTTGAAACCTATCTGTTGTTCCATGTCCAGTTCTAACTGTTGCTTCCTGACATGCATATAGGTTTCTCAAGAGGCAGGTCAGGTGGTCTGATATTCCCATCTCTCTCAGAATTTTCCACAGTTTATTGTGATCCACACAGTCAAAGGCTTTGGCATAGTCAATAAAGCAGAAATAGATGTTTTTCTGGATCACTCTTGCTTTTTTGATGATCCAGTTAGCCATCTTTGTATCTTCTTTGGAGAAATGTCTGTTTACATCTTTTTCCCACTTTTTGATTGGGTTGTTTGTATTTTTTTGTATTGAATTGTATGAACTCCTTGTATATTTTGGAAATTAATTCTTTGTCAGTTGTTTCATTTGCTATTATTTTCTCCCATTCTGAGGGTTGTCTTTTCACCTTGCTTATAGTTTCCTTTGCTGTTGAAAAGCTTTTAAGTTTAATTAGGTCCCACTTGTTTACTTTTGTTTTTATTTCTGTTTCTCTAGGAGGTGGGTCATAGAAGATCTTGCTTTGATTTATGTCTTGAGTGTTCTGCCTATGTTTTCCTCTAACGGTTTTATAGTTTCTGGTCTTCTATTTAGGTCTTTAATGCATTTTGAGTTTATCTTTGTATATGGTATTAGGAAGTGTTCTAATTTCATTATTTTACATGCAGCTGTCCAATTTTCCCAGCACTATTTATTGAAGAGGCTGTCTTTGCCCCATTATATATTCTTGACTCCTTTGTCAAAAATAAGGTACCCATAGGTGCATGGGTTTATTTCTGGGCTTTCTATCTTGTTCCATTGGTCTATATTTCTGTTTTTGTGCCAGTACCATACTCTCTTGATGACTGTAGCTTTGTAGTATAATCCAAGGTCAGGAAGGCTGATTCCTCCAGCTTCATTCTTCCTTCTCAAGACTGCTTTGGCTATTTAGGGTCTTTTGTGTTTCCAAATGAATTGTGAAATTTTTTGTTCTAGTTCTGTGAATAATGTCATTGATAATTTGATAGGGATCACATATTGAATCTATAGATTGTGTTTGGTAGTATATTCATTTTCACAATATTGATTTTTCTTACCCAGGAACATGGAATATCTCTTGATCAGTTTATGTCATCTTTGATTTCTTTCATTAGTGTCTTATAATTTTCTGTGTACAATTATTTTGTTAGTTTATTCCTAGATATTTAATTCTTCTTGTTTCGGTGGTGAATGGGATGATTCCTTCATTTCTCTTTCTGATTTTTCATTGTTAGTATATAGAAATACAAGTTATTTCTGTGTATTGATTTTATATCCTGCAACTTTGCTAAATTCACTGATTAGCTCTAGAAGTTTTCTGATACTATCTTTAGGGTTTTCTATGTACAGTATCATGTCATCTGTAGTGAGAGTTTTACTTCTTCTTTTCTGATCTGGATGCTTTTTCCTTCTTTTTCTTCTCTGATTGCTGTAGCTAGGACTTCCAGAACTATGTTGAATGACCGTGGTGAAAGTAGACACCCTTGTCTTGTTCCTGATCTTAGGAGGAATGCTTTCACATCTTTTTTTTTTTTTTTACCATTGACAGTAATGTTTGCTATAGGCTTATCATATATGGCCTTTACTATGTTGAGGTAGGTTCCTTCTATGCTCAGTCTTTGAAGAGTTTTAATCATAAACGGGTGCTGAATTTTGTCAAAGGCTTTTTCTGCATCTATTGAAATTATCGTATGATTTTTTATCTTTCAGTTTGTTAATATGGTGTATCACATTGATTGATTTGCCTCTGTTGAAGTATATATATCCTTGCATACCTAGAATAAACCAACTTGATTCTGGCGTATGAGCTTTTTGATGTGTTCCCGAATTCTGTTTGTTAAAATTTTGTTGAGGATTTTTGCATCTATGATCATCAGTGATATTGGCCTGTAGTTTTCTTTTTTTATGTTGTCTTTGTCTGGTTTTGGTATCAGGGTGATGGTGGCCTCATAGAATGAGTTTGAAAGTGTTCTTTTGCAGTTTTTTCAAAGAGTTTTAGAAGGATAGGCATTCGCTCTTCTCTAAATGTTTGATAGAATTCTCCTGTGAAGCCTCTGACCTGGACTTTTTTTGGGGGGGGAAATTTTTGATCGCAGCTTCAATTTCAGTGCTTGTAATTGGGCTGTTCATAATTTCTATTTCTTCCTGGTTCATTCTGGGAAGATTTAACTTTTCTAAGAATCTGCCCATTTCTTCTGTGCTATCCATTTTATTGCCATATAGTTGTTCACAATAGTCTCTTATGATCCTTTGTATTTCTTAATTGCCTGTTGTAACCTCTCCTTTTTAATTTCTAATTTTGTTGTTTATTTTCTCTTTTTTTCCTGATGAATCTGGCTAAAGATTTGTCAATATTGTTTATCTTCTCAGATAATCAGATTTTAGCTTTATTAATCTTTACTATTGTTTCTTTCATTTCTTTTTTGTTTATTTCTGCTCAGCTCTGTATTATTTCTTTCCTTCTACTAATTTTGGGATATTTTGTTCTTTTTCCATTTGTTTTAGGTGTAAAGTTAGGCTCTCTATTCGATATTTTTCTTGTTTCTTGAGGTAGTATTGTATTGCTATATACTTCCCTCTTGAGAACTGCTTTTCATCCTATAGGTTTTGAGTTGACATGTTTTCATTGTTATTTGTTTCTAGAAATTTTTGATTTCCCTTTTGATTTCTTCAGTAGCCCGTTGGTTATTAAGAAATGTGCTGTTCAATCTCCATGTTTGTGTTTCTTACAGTTTTTTTCTTGTAGTTGATATATAGTCTCATAGCATTGTGGTCAGAGAAGATGCTTGATATGATTTCAATTTTCTTAAATTTCCTGAGGTTTGATTTGTGACTCAAGATGTGGTCTATCCTGGAGAATGTTCCATGTGCCCTTGAGAAGAAGCTGTATTCTGCATTTGGATGAAATGTCCTGAAGATATCAATGATATCCTTCTCATCTAATGTATCATTTAATACTTGTGTTTCCTTATTAATTTTCTGTTTTGATGATCTGTCCATTGGTGTGAGTGTTTCGTTAAAGCCTCCTACTATTATTGTGTTACAGTCAACTTCTCCTCTTATGTCTGTTAGTGTTTGTCTTATGTATTGAAGTGATTCTAAGTTGGGCATAGATATTTACAATTGTTATACCTTCCTCTTGGATTGATCTCTTGATCATTATGTAGTGTCCTTCCTTATCTCTTCTAATCTTTATTTTAGGGTCTATTTTATCTGATATGAGGATTGATACTCTGGCTTTCTTTTGCTTCCCATTTGCATGGAATATATATTTCCATTTTCTCACTTTCAGTCTATGTGTCTTGAGGTCTGAAGTGGGTTTCTTGCAGACAGCATATATATGGATCTTGTTTTTGTATGCATTCAACCAGTCTGTGTCTTTTGGTTGCAGTATTTAATCCATTTAAAGTAATTATTGATATATATTTCCAGTTGCCATTTTCTTAATTTTTGGGGGTTGATTTCATAGATCTTTTTTCTTCTCTTGTATTTCTTGACTATATAAGTCCCTTTAACATTTGTTGTGGAGCTGGTTTGGTGGTATTGAATTCTCCTAACTTTTGCTTGTCTGAAAAGCTTTTTATTTGTCCATCAACTTCGAATGAGATCCTTGCTGGGTATGGTAATCTTGGTTGTAGATTTTTCCCTTTCAATACTTTAAATATATTCTGCCATTCCCTTCTGGCCTTCAGAGTTTCTGTTGAAAGATCAGCTATTAAGCATATGGGGTTTCCATTGTATGTTACTTGTTGCTTCTCTCTTGCAACAAGGGAGTTTAGTCTTTGTTAGTTTGATTAGTATGTGTCTTGGAGTATTTCTCCTTGGATTTACCCTGTATGGGACTCTATGTGCCTCTTTGACTTGATTGAGTATTTCCTTTTCCATGTTGGGGAAATTTTCAGCTATACTCTCTTCAAAAGTTTTCTCATACCCTTTCTTTTTCTCTTTTTCTTCTGGGACCTCTATAATTCAAATGTTGGTGCGTTTGATATTGTCCCAGAGGTCTCTGAGACTATCCTCATTTCTTTTCATTCTTTTTTCTTTATCCTGCTCTTCAGAAGTTATTTCTACCATTTTATCTTCCAGCTCACTGATTCGTTCTTCTGCTTCAGATATTCTGCTATTGATTTCTTCTAGAGTATTTTCAGTTTCAGTAATTGTGTTGTTTTTCTCTGTATGTTTATTCTTTAATTCTTCTAGGTTTTTGTTAATCGATTCTTGCATTTTATCCATTTTCTTTTCAAGGTTTTTGATCATTTTTACTATCATTATTCTGAATTCTTTTCCAGGTAGTTTGCCTATTTCATCTTCATTTGTTTGGACTTCTGTGTTTCTAGTTTGTTCCTTTATTTGTGTAGTATTTCTCTGCCTTTTCATTATTTGTTTTTTAACTTATTGTGTTTGAGGTCTCCTTTTCCCAGGCTTCAAGGCTAATTTCTTTCTTTTTTTTTTTCAAGGCTAATTTCTTTCTTCCTTTTGGTTTCTGCCCTCCTAAGGTTGGTCCAGTAGTTTGTGTAAGCTTTGTATAGTGTGAGATTTGTGCTGAGCTTTGTTGTTTATTAGTTTGTTTGTTATTCCTCTGATGTGCAAGGCTGAGTGAGGTGGTCATCCTGTCTGCTTATGATTGATTTGTGTTTTTGTTTTGTTTGTTGTTTAGATGAGGTGTCCTGCACAGGGTGCTACTGGTGGTTGGGTGATGCCGGGTTTCCTTTGTGTGAGTTCTCACTTTTTATACTCCCTAGGGTTAGTTCTCTGGTAGTCTAGTGTCTTGGAGTCAGTGCTCCCACTCGAAAGGCTCAGGGCTTGATCCCTGGTCAGGAACAAAGATTCCACAAGTGGTTTGTTATGGCATTAAGTGAGATTGAAACAAATACTCCAAAATGAGAAACTGAAGATGAACCTCAGTCAAATGGCAGTTTAAAAATCAGGCAAATGATTATTAATTTAATGAGAAAAGTCAAAACAGTCCACCAAAAACAAAGTGCAGTAGATGGACGTGGTGAACAAAGGAAATCAAAAATTATATTTACCAGTTAAGAACAAAACCAACTGAAGCACAAACTGGAAAACAAAACTAAAGCAAGGTGCCAAGTGGGGAGTAAAGCAATGAAAACAAAAGTTACAAGTATGCTGATAGGAAAGAAAAGAAAGAAAGAATAGATATGCAAAGTTAAATAGAGGTAGATGAAGATTTATATACATTAAAGATTAAGTGCAAGGGGAAAATAACAGTAGGAAAAGTAAACAAAGGAATAAATGTAGAAAAGATATAATAGGTATAAAAAATTAAAAGTTAAAATTATAAAATGAGAAAATTTTTAAAAAAGGAAGAAGAAAGAAAAAAAAAAAAAACCTCCACAGAACTGCAAAAGCCCAATGAACAGGCATAAGTTTTATAACAACAATAAAAAGTGTGATGAATATAAATGTATACATATATATCTATAAGCAAAATCAAAACAGTCCACCAAAAATAAAGTCCCATAGATTGGCTCAGAGAACAAAGGAAACCAAAAATTATATCTGCCAGTTAAGAACAAAACTAACTAAAGCACAAACTGGAAAACAAAACTAAATCAAGGAATCAATTGGGGAATAAAGCAGTGAAAATAAAACTAACAAATATTTTGAGAGGAAAGGAACAAAAGAAAAGAAACAAGGAATAGACATACAAAGTTAAATAAAGATATATAAAGAAGATTTATATACATTAAAGATTAACTGCAAGGGGAAAAGAACAGTAGGAAAAGCAAACAAAAGAATAATTGTGGAAAAATAATAGGTTTAAAAATTAAAATTAAAAAAAGAGAGAGAGAGAAAAAGGAAAACTCCGCAGAACTGCAAAAATCCAATGCAGAGGCAAAAGTTTATAATGACAATAGAAAATGTGACTGAGGAAAAACAAAAAAGTTCAAAAACTTAATTAGATTTCATAGTGCCAATAAAATTGACAGCTACAACAGAGGGGGATAAAAAAGGAAAAAAAAGAAAAAAAAGAAAAAATATCCAAAAGAATCTACAGAGCAAGTGAAAACATAAGGATAATAAATGCTTTCCTTGAGTCACTGCTGCCAGAGTCCTTTCCTTCACTGGGAGTCACAGTCCATCTCACCTCCCTAGGATGACTTCCAAAACTGTGCTGATCTCAGGACCTGCTGTGGGGACATCTCAGATTCTAGTCTGCTCCTACTCCTGTCTGTTCTTGCCTCCAATGTCCACAGCTATCAGAACTAGTGAGTTTTCTTTTGTGAGAGCTCTCAATGTCCTTTTATATATTCCATAGACACAAAGTCTGCCTAATTGATTGTGTGGATTTAATCTGCTGCTTGTATAGCTGGTGGGAAGGTTTTGGGTCTTCTTCCTTAGCCACACTGCCCCTGGGTTTCAATTGTGGTTTTATTTCCATTTCTGCATGTGATTCATCCACTGGGGTTTGCTTCTGAGGCTGCCCTGGAGGAATTGGGTTTGCCCCTGTGAGGGCCCGGTGTGGAGCTGGTGCAGCTGCTTGGGCCACAGGGGTTCTGGCAGCACCAGGTACTCAGGGGAGTTGGCAGATAGGGCAGCAGGAAATATAGTGCTCTAGAAGGGTATGGCAACCAGTATTGGCCAATATGCTCCAGTGTTCTTCCCTGGAGAACCTCCCTGACAGAGAAGCCTGGCAGGCCGCAGTCTACAGGGTTGCAAAGAGCTGGACATGACCAAAGTGACCCTGAGTGCATAGACGCAAGAATTTTGCCTGTGGCAGCTCTGTCCTAGTGAGAGTTGAGTACGAAGGTGGCACAGCTGCTTGGCTTTCAGGGTGCCTGGTGGCACCAAGCGTGCAGGGACATGGACTACGTCTGCTGCAAGAGTTATGGTCCTTTCAGAGTCTTTCTTTGAGCCTCTTGTAGCTGGTGATCAGAAGGCCTGTTTGGGCTGTCTTTCTCCATAGCTCTACCCCTTCAGGCACTTAGAGGGTCTCTTGCCTGGAGATAGAGGGGCCCCCCTGGCTGGGGTTCTACTCTGTACATCAGTGCATCAGGCACTTGAAGGGGCACCCTGGGTGGGCCCTACTCTGTAGTTTAGTGTGCCAGGCATTTGATGGGACAACCACTCTATCGTTCATCTGCCGATGCTGGTGTGTCGGGGGAGAGAGGCTATGGTGATGGCTCCACCCACTATGCGTGACTCAGCAGTATCGTCTTGCTTCCATGGCTCCCAGGCTATCCTCCATGGGCACTTCCCACCACCATCTTCTCCCTCACACCCCCTCGATCTGTCTCTCTGAAGTCAGCAGCAGTCCTCGCCCTGGTGCTCCACAGTCCCTAAACTCCAGCTCCCAGCTACTGTGCCTTCCAGGGGACCCGAGTCCCTATTCAGGGTATGTATGGCTGCGGCAAGGACTGTCTGATTCTCATTCCATTTAGGCTACCACAGATCGGCTGTTTCACCCTCAGTCTTAAAAGTTTCTCCCCTGACTCAGACAGTTGCCCCAGTGTGGGGACTGGACCCCTGCCTCAGTTCCCCCACCCACTGAGGGCAGGTCCAGTCTTACTAACACTCCTGTCTTTCCCCCTAGTTCCTTCATCCTGCTGAGTTTTGCGTGGTTCTGTTCCCCCCCACCGCTGGTCAGGTACTCCTGTCCACTCTCAGCTGGTATTCTGCACGCACATTTGTGTCTGAAGGTGTATTCCTGATGTATCCATGGAGAGATATATACTCCACGTCCACCTACTCCTCCACCATCTTCTTCTCCCCCCACCTTTCTTTATTTTCATGCATTATCTTTACAAACTAACCAAGTACAAAGTAGTATAGCTTTTAGTGTAAATGTCTTTAGATAACAATGAGGTTAAACATTTTATGGAATTATTTAAGGGCACAAATAATCTACCTGATGAGAAAACTCAGCAAATAATCTACCTGATGAGAAAACTCCGAGCCCCACAGAGATTTTAGGATGACCATGTATAAAAAGGTCTTCCTATTCCCTCTTCAGATTGTCAGTGTGCATTTTCATGGTATCGTTATTTGCTTATTACTCTCAGTTATATATAAACCAAGCATGGATTGGGATAGAGGGGGGAAAAATAAACTTGGAAGTGAGTAAAAGAGTTTTTCCTCACAATGTACCAAAATTCATACTTTCTATCTTAATATCATTTTCTTGAAAGAATTAAAATCCTCAAACATCCTGGACAGTTTGTTCATAAATCAAAGCCTAGCTGATTAGAATTCACTCCCATGAGGGAGAATGCCATAATGAAAGTCCCAGTAATCTCTCAAGAAGGGTGAGACAGAGATCATCTATAGGATTTGGGGATTTGTGCTCAAGAGGTTTGAGTCTTTGACAGTAGGGAACTGCTTGGCACTGGGCAAAGATTGTGACATAATAATTTAAGATTGGTAGACACATTAAGTTAAGGATCTAAAGGTACCCTGGAGTCCAGCTCTGCAGACTTTCTTGGTATGAACACCAAGTGCTCAAAAAATTATTTTTACACACTTAGGAGAAAAACAGGCTCTGTATATTTTACCATAAGTTTAACCAGTTTTATGGCACTGCACTTCACATGTATGAATAACATTTTCTACCTGGTCCTGAAGGCATCTCACCTTATAACCTTCCCCCACAATGCCCTTCTGAGTGGACCTTATGGTAGTCTATTTCACAGTTGAACAATCTATGAATAAATACATGTAAAGTAAATATATTTTAGAGCATGCACATGTCTTTATATGTTCACTTAAAATTTTACATTGAGAAAGCAAACTAAAAAGAAATCGGTGATTTGGCAACATGCTTGTCCTCAGTGTAGGCATGGACACTGTAACAGGAGAATTAGATGGTACAACCCCAACTCTACTTACTAACTATGCTTTCTGGCTAAGTCAAGTAATCCTTTTGGGTATCACTGCTAAGTGAAGATGATAAAATGTTTCATGTTTTTTCTTTTAATTATGTGTGTGTTCGTGTTCTCAGTCACTCAGTCATGTCCAACTCTTTTTGACCCCCGTGAACTGTAACCCACCAGGATCCTCTGTCCCTGGAATTTTCCAGGCAAGTATACTGGAATCAAGATTGCTGGGAGAAATATCAATAACCTCAGATATGCAGATGACACCACCCTTTTGGCAGAAAGTGAAGAGGAGCTAAAAAGCCTCTTGGTGAAAGTGAAAGAGGAGAGTGAAAAAGTTGGCTTAAAGCTCAACATTCAGAAAATGAAGATCATGGCATCTGGTCCCATCACTCCATGGGAAATAGATGGGGAAACAGTGGAAACAGTGTCAGACTTTCTTTTTTTGAGCTCCAAAATCACTGCAGATAGTGACTGCAGTCATGATATTAAAAGACACTTACTCCTTGGACGAAAAGTTATGACCAACCTAGATAGCATATTCAAAAGCAGGGACATTACTTTGCTGACTAAGGTCCGTCTAGTCAAGGCTATGGTTTTTCCAGTGGTCATGTATGGATGTGAGAGTTGGACTGTGAAGAAGGCTGAGTGCTGAAGAATTGATGCTTTTGAACTGTGGTGTTGGAGAAGACTCTTGAGAGTCCCTTGGACTGCAAGGAGATCCAACCAGTCCATTCTGAAGGAGATCAACCCTGGGATTTCCTTGGAGGAAATGATGCTGAAGCTGAAACTCCAGTACTTTGGCCACCTCATGCGAAGAGTTGACTCACTGGAAAAGACTGATGCTGGGAGGGATTGGGGGCAGGAGGAAAAGGGGATGACAGAGGATGAGATGGCTGGATAGCATCACCGACTCGATGGATGTGAATTTGAGTGAACTCCAGGAGTTGGTGATGGACAGGGAGGCCTGGCGTGCTGCGATTCATGGGGTTGCAAAAGGTCGGACACGACTGAGCGACTGAACTGAACTGAACTGATACTGGAATGGATTGCTATTTCCTCCTCCAGGGGATCTTCCCAATCCAGGAATCAAATCTGTGTCTCCTGCATTGGCAGGTGGATTCTTTACCACTGAGCCACCTGGGAAGCCCCTTTTAAAATCATAAATAAAATAAATATAAGGGTACTGAAAAATTATAAGATAAAAAATTAGTATGTAGTAAAAACTAGAAAATTGATTATTGGATTTTAAAACCATTTTCAACAATTGTATAAATAGAAAAGAAGGAAATCACTAATTACTAAATGCTTTGGCTTATAAACTTGGGAAAGGACACATTTGGTGTGTTAGAAAGGTAACAAAGCCAAAGGTAAATGATAAATTAAGATTAAAAAAATGAGCATATAAAAACTCTAACATTGTGGTAGAGAATAGACAAAAGACATGAATAAAGTTCACTAGTAAATATAAAAAATTGGGCTAATTAAATGATAAAAT
Organism: Capra hircus; assembly: GCF_001704415.2. Lineage (NCBI taxonomy): Eukaryota > Metazoa > Chordata > Mammalia > Artiodactyla > Bovidae > Capra > Capra hircus. Next base: position 99,230,420 of record NC_030811.1, on the reverse strand, counting down.
AATTTTCAACAGAAGTAATACATGAAAAAATGTTCAACATATCTCACTTTTAGAAATGTTAAAATTAAAGCAAAAATTGTTCAAGTTTGCAAATGAAGTAGGCAACAGGGGGAATTATAATAGAATCCAGTGTCAGAATGAATGTACAGTTAAAAACTTTTGGTAAGGGACAATCATTTGGAAAACATTTGGTAACTAATACAAAGAATGAAAATAGGTTCAAGGTATCTAACTCAGAAATTTCATATTAATACTTTATTTTAAAACTGAGCATTGGGTAGGATATAATTGTCTAAGTAATAGAAATATTTCAGTGTGTTATGGGAATATATGTATAACTTATCCATTATATAATTACAAAGAATTAATGGTATGAGAAAATGAATTTTAAGAATATATCAATTCATATATGTTAGAACCTAAATTTTGTTTTGTGTTATTTAAAAGCATGTATAAAATATATATGCACAAAACATTTTAATAGGAATCATTAACATATTAACAGAAACTTTAACAGACATCTGTTAATCCTTTCCTATATGCCTGATGCACTCTAGGAATTTTACAAGTAACAAATTTATTAATTTTTATTAAAATCCCACAAAGGTTATAGCATTATTATCCATATTTGATAGTTGAGGAAACTATATGTATTCAGGAAATTGAACTCATTATCAAAAACTTTTTCAGAAAGAAGAATCCAGACCTAGATGATTTACTGTGCAATTCTATAAAATATTAAAGGAAATAATGATTTCCTGTAGTCAATCAGAAAATAGGCTTTCCAGATGGCGCTAGTGGTAAAGAATCTGCCTGCCAATGCAGAAAACCTAAAAGATGTGTGTTCAATCCCTGTTTTGGAAAGATTCCCTGGAGGAGGGCTTGGCAACCCACTCCAATATTCTTGCCTAGAGAACCCCATGGATAGGGAACCCTGGCGGGCTACAGTCCATACTGTCACAATGATTGAAATGACTGAGCGCACACATCAGAAAATAAGGAAGGAATGGATACATTTCAACTTGCTTTATGAAGTCAGCATAAACTTAAGAGCCACTCCCCTGCAAATTCCAGTCAATTACAAAGTCAATAACAAAATATATTTAAATTATCTCAGAAATACAAGATCAATTTAATATTCAGAATCATTTAATGTAATGTTTGATTGTAAGGAAAAATAATCAATAACCATTTCAATAGACATAGTAAACACATTTAACAACCTTTAATACTTCCTTAAAAATTTACAAAAAGTCATGTAAAAAGTCATGTACTCAGTTGTGTCCATCTTTGTGACCCAATGGACTATGCAGCCCTTGGAATTCTCCAGGCCAGAATACTAGAATGGGTAGCCTTCCCTTTCTCCAGGGGATCTTTCCAATCCACTCAAACCCAGGTCTCCTGCATTGCAGGCAGATTCTTTACCAGCTGAGCCACAAAGGAAGCCCAAGAATACTGGAGTGGGTAGTCTATCCCTTCTCCAGCAGATCTTCCTGATCCCGGAATCAAACCAGAGTCTCCTGCATTGCAGGCAGATTCTTTACTAACTGAGTTATAAGGGAAGCCCATATAACTTAATCTTCAAAATCAATGAATTTAATGCTTGATTTTAAGGAAAAATAATCAATGACTAACTTAACAGATATAGGAAAAACATTTGACAACCTTTAAAACTTATTCAAAAATTTGCAAAAACTTGGAATAAAATGATTTTTCAATCTATTCAAGGGCATTTGTTACTAACGTGTAGGTAACATCATACCAAATTGTGAAATGCTAATTATTTTCCTCCTAAAATTAGAACAAGGCAAAGATTCTCGCTCACTTTTTTTTTTAGATGTTATTTCTTCTAAGTGTTCTTTTTAAAAAATTAATTTCTTTATTTTCATTGGAGGATAATTACTTTACATTATTCTGATGGCCTTTGCCATACATTGACATGAATCAGCCATGGGTGTACATGTGTCCCCTCATCCTGAACCCCGCTCCCATGTCGCTCCCCACCCTATCCCTCTGGGTTGTCTGAGAGCACCAGCTTTGAGTGCCCTGCTTCATGAGGTGATCACTCTTAACTCTCAATAAGTTTTCTACTGATAAGTCTAGCCACAGAAGTGAATCTAGAAATGGAAAATTAAAATATAAAGATTGAAAAGAAGGGAAGTTCTCTATTTGTATGTTATATGATTGTATGATGATTGTATGCAGAATGTCCTAAGTAATCTTCCAGAAATTATTAGAACTGAAGAATAAATTTAACAAATTGTCAGGCTTAATTTTAAAAAAATGGCATTTTATACAGTGACAAATAATTGATATGAAATTTTAAAATAATTCTAAATATTGAAGAGGCAATAAATATAAAATATTTAGAAATAAATTAGATGAAAGTCATATAAATCCTCAACACTGAAAACATTACTTAGAGAAATTAAATACCACTTAAACAATGGAAATTAAACAATACAAAACAAATGTATTTGTTGGAGGACACTGTCATAAAGATGTCAGTTTTCACCAAATAATATATAAATTGAACACATTCTCAGTTATTAGTCTAGTAGTCTTCTTTCTTTTCTTCTTTTTTTCTTCCTTCTTCCCTCTCTCAATCTCTCTCTCCTTCCTTCCCTCCCTTCTTCCTTTGCTCCCTCGTTTTGAATTTGATGAGTTAATTCTGAAATTTATATGGAAACACAAAGAATCTATAACCCTGAATATTAGAAAAGAAAAAAATATATTTGGAAGGCTTATATAAGCTGAATTCAGAAATCACTTACTAGGTTAGAATAATCAATATAGCATAGTAATTGCATAAGGATGATAGACCAGTGGAACAGAACTCAGAAATAGTTTTACTTGTACAGTCCATGCATTTTCAGCAAAGGAGAATGAATCATTTCAATGGTGAAAGAAAAAAATTTTTTTTTAACAAATTGTGCTGGAATATCCACAAGAAATAAAATGAATTTCAACCCCTACTTTTTACCATATAATCCTAGTGTTAGAAAAATCATATCTTTGCAAGGAAGGTAAAGCAGATGATCCAATAAAAATGAACTTCTTACTTTCTCTGAATGTGTCTAAAGAGAAAATAATTTCAGGAGTTACAGCCTTGGCATAGATGGGCCGGAGAAAAGCAGATCCTGTTTTATTTGTCAAGAGAAGGCATGATGCTATAAGACGCTGAGTTACGCTCAGGGATATCTATAAGTTATCATGCTGTGTACTTAGTCACTCATTTATATCTGACTGTTTGTGACTTCATGGACTGTAGCCCGCCAGGCTCCTCTGTCCATGGGGATTCTCCAGGCAAGAATACTGGAGTGGGTAGCCATGCCCTCCTTCGGGGGATCTGTCCAACCCAGGGATCAAACCCAGGTCTCCTGCATTGCAGGCAGATTCTTTACCCTCTGAGCCACCAGGGAAGGCCCTATACTTTATAATGTAGTCTAACGTGAACATTTTCATTTTTACTATGTCCTTAAAGACAGGGACCCAGATGACTCGCTAATGCTTTTTCTAGCCCTGTTACTTTAGAGGATACAATGTCTTTATTTTAATAGCCTTTTCTGGATCCATTACTAGAAAAATACAGCTGATAAATGCTTGTCATTACCTCCAATTTATTTTATCCTCATGCCTGATAAAAAGATTCCTTTTCTTTTTCAAGTTCTTGGTATTGACAGCCTACCATGATTTGGCCAGATGAGTGAATTAAGGAGGATAATTCATCCTCAATTGTTCTAGCAAATTCAGTGGCTTTCTTTGACAAAGTGTATTATCTTAAGGCATTGTGAATCTCAGATTGACTGTGATGAAAGAACCAGATAAGTAGCATTTGAAGCAGGGCTTTGGGACTAAGCTGGTAGAGAGACAGACTCTAGTCCTAAGGGGAAGTGTTCTGGGGATCCAGTAAAGAATAGGAAAAAAAAAAAGAGTACCAACAGCACATCATTCCAGGTAGACTTAGCAGAATATAGGCTGGACTAAGGAGAACAGTTCCTTTACTCTGGGAAAAAAAAAAAAGAAGGGAGAATAATTTCTTTACTCTGGAGGAAATGTGATACCCAGGATCATATCCAAGTGACCCCAGAAAGAATGGAGAGAGAATGACAAAAATTAGGGAGCCCAGCAAAACTGGGAAAATGTTGGTCTAAGTGTAAAACATTCAAAAAAGAAGCCAGGTATGAACACTAAGGCAGCAGCGCAATTGTAATTTAGAGCTCCAGCACACATGGCAGGGGTGGGGAATGGGATGAGATCTAAGGCCAAAAGCCTAGGGTTTGGGCATACGTTTGAATGCCAGGACCACACAATAGGAAGCCAAAGGGTTGTCTTGTCAGCCACTGTAGCTGAATCCACCCAGTTTCTTCAGTCTCCAGGAGGTATAATGAATGCATAGTTTTAAATTTATATTCCTTAATTCTGAGTAATGTTTCTGTCATGAACTTCTGCCTGGTGAACATGGATTAAATAGAATGTTTTGTGATTATTTTTTATCAGCCTGCTTTTACACCTTAAAACTCTGTTTTCAGAAGTATCGTTCAAAGACCAAGTTCATCACATTTACTCCTTTATGGATCCTTTATTCACCATCAAGTTTAAGAATCCTTTGCTTAAGCCTAGGTTAAAGTTGTTATGTACTACCTGAGGCTGACTCAGAACTGTTGGGGATGGAGTCCAGGAATTTACATGGTTTCCCCAAACTATCACCAGAAAAATATTCCCTTTTAAAAAGGAATGATCATGTTTCTAGCAAAACTCAGTATTGGCCACATTTTTTTTTCAGTTTCTTTTGATTCTTATAGCAGTCAGTCTTTTACATACTCTTTTAATAACTCCATTGATTCACTCACTCGTTGCACATTAAGCCACAGAAGCACAAGACCAAGCTTTAAATACAGAACAACAAATTGTATGATCATGAGAAAAAAGAGCACTTGCTGTGTGGTTGTCAGGGCAGGCTTTCAGTTCTATGATTTGATTCCAATTCTGGGTTGCAGCAATCATAATTACTGGAGTGCCATTTAGCCTACATAGCAGTCAGAGGAAAGAGTAATCACAATGTATTAAAAAACAGTGACCCAAGACATCCATTACTACTGAGGGCATCAGCTATGCTAGGGTCATAGGAAATGCACCACAAGCCTGTTTGGGAGAAGGTTCTCTAAGAAAAACACTGGCACTCGGAGGCAGTAGTAGTGATTATCACAGTTCGAAAAGCAATTTCAGTGCCATGTCATCAAAAAATGACCCTGGGGATCCTCTCTAACATCCCTTTTAGGCCTCCAAGCAGACAAACATTATGGTTGAAAGTGACTGTGACAAAGAGCTGTGTGGGTTTAGAATTATAATCTGTGGTTTTTTGCCAGCTCCTTCTGACAGTCTTTATTTCAGAGTGTCTGTTGCCTAGAAAAACATTTAGGAGGAAGTAAAACATAGATTCATTTTCACTTCTGACTCAAGCCTGATTTGATGACAATAGTCTCTATAGGACTTTTCAACATTGTTAGTTGTCATCGAAACATCAACTTGTTTCAAACAAGTGAGCTAAAATATGAGCTCTGTGTGTTTATGTGTGTGTGTGTATGTGTGTGTGTGTAGATATTCACTACAACTGTACTGCCCAAATAAGACTTGACCTGTCTTTTATCATTTTTATTTGCCAGTAGTGTTTACCAGTGTTTATAGTAACATGTGTTTTGAACATAGCTCATGTGTTTTAGAATAAAAATTGAAAAACACATGAAAACTATATAAAAATGCTTCCTTAAATGAGGCTAAACTAATGTCACCTCTAGTACATGAAAGCAGTGAAAACAAGACAATCAAAGACAGTTAATATCTCTGGAATTGTAATTTGAATATTTTATACTCATCCTTTGAAGAATCATGTTTGTTGGCATGCTTTACATAATTTATTAGAAGTTTAAAACTGTTATGTTACTGACAGTAACACCGAGAAAAACATAGCAATGCATGTCATGATTTTATCTGCCTTTGAGTAGTGTAGGCTGCGACTGCAGTTCAGACTCAGTCTAGAGGAGCGGGAGACAAGGAGGGAGGAAGACATGGGTGACTTGTGTGTGCTTGGTCACTCAGTCGTGTCCAACTCTTTGAGACGCTATGCACTGTAGCCCGCCAGGCTCCTCTTTCCATGGGATTCTCCAGGGCAAGAATACTAGAGTGGGTTGCCTCACCCTCCTCCAGGGGATCTTCCCGACCCAGGGATTGAACACAAGTCTCTTATATCTCCTGCATTGGCAGGCGGGTTCTTTACCACTAGCACCATCTGGAAAGCCCTTTGCACTGCAATGGTGGAATCCAAAAGAACAGCCATGCAGTCCAAGACAGTTCACACAACAGCAGATTCAGACAAAACTCAGGCAAATGCTATGGCGATAGGTTCAGTCTAAACTGGGTAATAACATCTAGTTATAGTTATTAATAACATTCACATAGATTTGACTAAAGAACTTAAAAAAAAAAGCCTACCACATTCCTTTGGCCTTATTTGATGAAATAAGTCTGTGAAATAGACCTAGGTTTTTCTGTTTTTTTTTTCTTTACCTTTTTATTTTGAGATAATGGCAGATTAGGGCCTTCCCACGTGGCTCAGTGGTAAAGAGTCTCTGCCTACAATGCAAGAGATACAGGTTCGATCACTGGGTTGGGAAGATTCACTGGAGTAAGGAATGGCAACCCTCGCCAGTATTCTTGCCTGGGAAATCCCCTGGACAGAGAAGTCCAGTGGGCTAAAGTCTACGGGGTCACGAAAGAGTTGGACATGACTTAGTGACTAAATAACAATAAGGCAGATGAATATGCAGGGGTCAGATACAACACTGACCTAATATTCTGCATCCGTCACTCAGTTTCTACCAAAGGTAACCACTTGTATAGCTATAGCACAGTACTTTAATCGGGAAATTGACTTTGATACAATTCATTTACCTTATTCAGATTTCACTGATTTTGCATACATGCCTTTGTAGGTGTGTGTTCATCTCTACATATTATTGCTATGCAAATTTTTGTGTATGTAGCTTTGGGTAGCGTCTACCACTTACTCCTTGGAAGGAAAGTTATGACCAACCTAGACAGCATATTCAAAAGCAGAGACATTACTTTGCCAACAAAGGTCTGTCTAGTCAAGGCTACGGTTTTCCAGTGGTCATGTATGGATGTGAGAGTTGGACTGTGAAGAAAGCTGAGCACTGAAGAATTGATGCTTTTGAACTGTGGTGTTGGAGAAGACTCTTGAGAGTCCCTTGGACTGCAAGGAGATCCAACCAGTCCATTCTAAAGGAGATCGGTCCTGGATGTTCTTTAGAAGGAATGATGCTAAAGCTGAAACTCCAGTACTTAGGCCACTTCATGCGAAGAGTTGACTCATTGGAAAAGACTCTGATACTGGGAGGGATTGGGAGCAGGAGGAGAAGGGGATGACAGAGGATGAGCTGGCTGGATGGCATCTCAACTCGATGGACATGAGTATGAGTGAACTCCAGGAGTTGGTGATGGACAGGGAGGCCTGACGTGTTGCAATTCATGGGGTCACAAAGAGTTGGACACAACTGAGAGACTAAACCAAACTGAACTGAACCACAGTCAAGAGACCGAACAGTTCTATCATGAAGATTGCTCATGCTCCCTTTTACCATCAGAGCTATCTTCTTTCCTTCCCTAGCAAGCCCTGGCAACTACTAATCTATTCCTCTGCTCTATAATATTATTTCAAAAATGTTATATATATGCTATCATAGAGTATATGATCTTTTAGGATTACAATTTTTCTTAAACATAAATATCTGGAGATTCATCCAGGTTGTCATGTCTATCAATAGTTTGTTCCTTTTGATATCTAAGTAGTATTCCATGGTACAACATTTTCTTACATATGGATCATGGTACGACATTATGTTTAATCATTCACCAATTGAAGGACATCTGGATGCTTTTTTTCAGTTTGGAGCTATTAAAAGTAAAGCTATTGTGATCATTCATTCGTAGAATTTTGTGTGCTGTGCTGTCTTCAGTCATTTAGTCACATCTGACCATTTGTGAACCCGTGGACTGTAACTCGCCAGGTTTCTCTGTCCATGGAGTTCTCCAGGCAAGAATACTGGCGTGGGTAGCCATTCCCTTCTCCAGGGGATTTTGTGAATGCAGGGATTGAACCCAGGTCTCCTGACTTAAAGACAGATTCTTTCTTTTTTTGAGCCAGAAGGAAAGCCCAATTGCCTCCCAAAGACCCTCCTAATACAATCATCATGGTGAATGAAATTCAACATATGAAGTTTTGGAGGGCACAAATATTTTGACTAATGTTGTTGTTCAGTCACTAATTTGTGTCTTTGCAACCCTATGAACTGAGCCAGGCTTCCCTGTCCTTTACTATCTCCTGGAGTTTGCTCAAATTTCCATCCACTGAGCAAGTGATACCATCCCCCATCTCACCCTCTGCTGTTCCCTTCTCCTCTTGCCCTCAATCTTTCCAAGCATACGGGTCTTTTCCAATGAGTCAACTCTGCATCGGGTGGCCAAAGGATTGGAGCTTCAGGTCCAGCATCAGTCCTTCCTATAATATTCAGGGTGCAATTCCTTTAAGATTGACTTGTTTGACTTCCTCCTGAGGGCATCTCAAGAGTCTTCTCCAGAACCACAGATTGAAAGCAGCAGTTCTTTCACCCTCAGTCTTCTTTATGGTCCCTCTTTCACATCTGTACATGACTACTGTAAAAACCATAGCTTTGCTTATACAGACCTTTGTCAGCAAAGTAATGTCTCTGCTTTCTAATATACTGTCTAGGTTTGTCATAATTTTCTTCCAAGGAGGAAGCGCCTTTTGCTTTTATAGCAGCAGTCACCATCTGCAGTGATTTTGGAGCTTGAGGATATAAAGTCTGTCACTGTTTCCATCTTTTTCCCACGTATTTGCCATGAAGTGATGGGACCAGAGGCCATGATCTTCATTTTTTGGAATGTTAAGTTTTAAGCCAGATATTTCATTCTTCTCATTCACCTTCATCAAGAGGATCTTTAGTTCCTCTTCACTTTCTGCCATTAGCATGGGATCGTCTAAATATCTGAGGTTGTTGATATCTCCCTGCCAATCTTGATTCCAGCTTGTGTTTCATCCAGCCCAGCATTTCACATGATTTACTCTGCATACAAGTTAAATAAGCAGGGTGACAATATACAGCTTTCATAAACTCCTTTCAGGATTTTGAACCATTTCATTGTTTCATGTCTCGCTCTAACTGTTGCTTCTTGACCTACAAAAAGGTTTCTCAGGAGGTAGGTAAGGTGTTCTGATTTTCCCATCTCCTTAAGAATTTTCCACAGTTTGCTTTCATCCACACAATCAAAGAATTTAGCATAGTCAATGAAGCAGAAGAATATGTTTTCCTGGTATTCCCTTGCTTTCTCTGTGATCCAGCAGATGATGGCAATTTGATCTCTGGTTCCTCTGCCTTTTCTAAATCCAGCTTGAAAATCTGTAAGTTCTCAGTTCATGTGTTGTTGAAGCCTAGCTTGAAGAATTTTGAGCATTACCTTACTAATATGCGAAATGAGTACAATTGTGCGGTAGTTTGAACATTCTTTGGCATTGCTCTTCCATGGGATTGGAATGAAAACCAACCTTTTCCAGTCCTGTGGCCATTGCTGAGTTTTCAAAATTTGCTGGCATACTGAGTGCATCACTTTAACAGGATAACATATCATCTTTTAGGATTTGAAGTAGCTTGGTGGTAACTACATCACCTCCACCAGCTTTGTTCATAGTAATACTTCCCAAGGCCCACTTGACTTCACACTCCAGGATGTCTGGCTCTAGGTGAGTGACCACCCCATCATAATTTTCCCCGTCATTAAGATCCTTTTTTTTTTTTTTTTGTATAGTTCTCTGTGTATTCTTGCCACCTCTTAATATCTTCTGTTTCTTTTAGGTCTTTGCTGTTACTGTCCTTTATTGTGCCCATCTTTGCTTGAAACATTCTCTTTGTATCTCTAATTTTCTTGAAGAGATCTCTAGTCTTTCCCATTCTATTGTTCTCCTTCATTTCTTCTCATTGTTTACTTAGACTTTCTTATCTCTCCTTGTTATTCTTTGGAGCTCTGCATTTAGTTGGGTATATTTTTCCCTTTCTCCTTTGCCTTTAGCTTCTCTTCTTTTTTCAGCTATTTGTAAGACCTCCTCAGACAACCATTTTGCCTTTTTGCTTTTGTTTTTCTTAGGGATGGTTTTGGTCACTGCCTCCTGTACAGTGTTACAAACCTCCATCCATAGTTCTTCAGGCACTCTGTCTATCAGGTTCAGTCCCTTTAATCTATTTGTCACTTTCACTGTATAATCATAAGGGATTTTATTTGGATCATACATGAATGGCCTAGTGCTTTCTCCTACTTTCTTCAATTTAATAGTGCTAAATTTTGGTAAAACCTGCCAAATTATGCTCTAAAAAGTTTATATCAGTTTATTTATGTTCGAGAATAAGTAAGATGAGAGTGGTGTTTTTCTCACCACTTTTCCAACACTGAATATTATTTTATGTTTTCTGATTAGTGCATTATTATCTTTACTTTCATTGGCTGATCATGTGTAATTTTTAAAACATATAGTCTAATAGTCTAAAACATTGAGGGATATATATATTCATATGACATTTTTCTACTAGGTTGTCTTTCTGTTACTGATTTACATCAGTTTTGCCTATTAGGAAGTTTAAATTTTGTCTGTTACATTTAGTGTTAATATCCTTCCCATGCTTTAATTTGTCTTTTACCTTTCCTCATGATATGGTTGGTCAAAATGAAGGTGAAACTAATTATGTGGACAAATGTACAAGTCCTTCTTTTATGACTTTTGGAATTTGTATTAGGCTTATAATGTTTTAATCTCATCCCAAATTCCATGAATATTTACCATATTTTCTATTGAGGTTTTAATATTTTGTGTATGTTATTAGTTTTCTTTCATTGATTCAGTTCTAAGGACTCAGTATCTACTCTATAACTGGAGGCTGACCATTGCTCTTCCTGCCTTCCTGACACCAAGCCCACCCTGGTAGTTCCCTAAGGCACATCCTCCATTAAATTTAGAGCTCACTAGGGCTTCCCACGGAGAAGGCAATGGCACCCCACTCCAGTACTCTTGCCTGGAAAATCCCATGGACGGAGAAGCCTGGTGGGCTGCAGTCCATGGGGTCGCTAAGAGTCAGACACGACTGAGTGACTTCACTTTCAGTTTTCACTTTCATGCATTGGAGAAGGAAATGGCAACCCACTCCAGTATTCTGACCTGGAGAATCCCAGGGATGGGGGAGCCTGGTGGGCTGCCGTCTATGGGGTCGCACAGAGTCGGACACGACTGAAGCGACTTAGCAGCAGCAGCAGGGCTTCCCAAGTGGCATAATGGTATATAATCCTCCTGCCAATACAGGAGATTCAAGAGACACTGGTTTGATGCCTGGGTCAAGAAGATCCCATGGAGAAGGAAATGACAGCCCATTCCAGTAGCCTGATGGGCTATAGAGGGTCACAAAGAGTTGGACACCACTGAGCATAGCACAGCATAGTTTGTACCTGAGAGCTGTGTCCTGGTACAGAATTTCCATGAGTATTTTAATTAGTTACTTTGCCAGTTGCTGCGGGGACTGCTCTGATTCCCAAGCCAGACTTGCTCTGATCCTGGGGAGTTTTCTGGTGTTATATTTGGAAACTTTTCTTTTTTCAGAAGTCCCTATGGAGTTGTCAGTTGTTTACCTCTATGGAGTTTCTTTTCCGATGAAATCACCATCTGCTTTATATCTTTAAGAAATTCTTCAATAATCTTTGCCCTCTGAAGATACACTTTCTTTTTTCTAGGAGGTTTCTTCTGTCATTCCAATGGCTTTTAGTGAGGGAAGTAAGCTAAAGCTTTAGGTGAAAGTGAAAGTGAAGTCACTCAGTCGTGTCTGACTCTTTGGGACCCCATGGACTGTAGCCTATCAGGCTCCTCCTCTGTCCATGGGATTTTCCAGGCAAGAGTGCTGAAGTAGATTGCCATTTCCTTCTCCAGGGGATCTTCCCGAGCTAGGAATTGAACCCAGGTCTCCCACATTGAGGGCAGACGCTAAAGCTTTAGGTAGTAAGTTATTTTGACTAGTAATAAATAATGGATTTTAAAAAATATCTTTGTGCATCCTTGTGTTGTGCTCAGCTATTTCTGTCTTTTTGTAGCCCATCAGGGTCCTCTGTTCCTGTGATGTTTTTAGGCAAGAATGCTGGACTGTGTTGCCATTTCCTCCTCCAGGGGATCTTCCTGACCTAAGAATTGAAACCATGTTTCCTGTGGCTCCTATACTGGCAGACGGTTCTTTATCACTGTGCTACCTGAGAAGCTAAAGCCTAAAATGAGAGGTTAAGTCCTAATGGGATAAGACTTCAAAGAGGAACTATTTAATATGGAAGACTTAGATTAGATAGCAAGAATAATCTCTTTCACATATTAAAAATGCACTTTTATATTACTATACTGAAATATTCAATTAATGGGATCAAAAATTTGATTCAGTCACTATAAGCTTTGGGGGGAAAGATTCAATCCTTAACATGCTTTCAAATAGATGAATTCCTACTCAAGATAAAAGCTGCTTAAATTGCTGATGATAATGCTCAAAATCAAACAAGCTAATGACATTATTAAAGAAAATTATTATTAAAGTATCATTCACTGAAGACGATGTCCACACAAAAACTTTAAGACAAATGTTTTTAGCAGCTTTGTTCATAATTGCCAAAACTTGGAAATAATCAAGATGTTCTGCATTTAGTAAGTGGATAAATAAACTGTGGCACATAAAGACAATGAAATATTATTCATCATAAAAAATAAATGAGCTATCAAACCATGAAAAGATAAAGAGGAGCACATTAGTAAATGAAAGCAGACTTGAACAGGCTGAACACTGTATCATTTCAACTATTTGACATTTTGCAGAAGTTAGAACTATGGACAGTATAAAGGTCAGTGGTTGCCAGGACTAGGAGGATGGGGATGAAAAGAGGGAACACAGATTTTTAGGCCAGTAAAAGTATTCCTTATAATACATAATGATGGTTGTTATGCATTTGTTCAAGGCCATAGAATGTGCCCCAGCAAAAGCTGAACCTTAATGTTGACTATGGGCTTTGGGTGATCATGGTATATCACCGTATGTTCATCAGCTGAAAGGAGTGTACTAGCTTGGTGGGGATTGGTGATAAATAAGAGAGCCCATGTATGTGTGGGGCAGGAAGTGTCAGAAATTTCTGTACTTTGCTGTCAATTTTGCTATGAACGTTTAACTTCCCTAAAAACATCGTCTTAATATTTGAGAAAAGTACCACTCAGATTGTGTGTAAAAACATAGTTTAGTGATGTTTAGAGTAATAATCTAACAACCATCTTGGGATAAAATTCAGTTCTGAACTGTTAATTTATTTCTTGGAAGTGCAGTGATGTACAATGACACACTAGTGTCATAGGTAACGGGCAGGAGGCAAATGAGAGTGCATTGTATGGAAGGTATAGAAGGATCACAGGGCCTTGGGTAACTTTATTGGGCTGCTATTGATATAAAAGCAGTGAGACACTCATGTATCATTTAGGGAGTAGTTAATTATATTGTTACCTTTACAGTTTATCCGTAGGTGCATCAGAGTGGCAGTAGTGAAAGAGTCAGACCAAGAGAGAAAGGAAATATCAGAAGCCACTCAGCTGTTCAGAATATTTTATCATGAACAAATGAGACACCTCTTGGTTCCTATGGAGGACTTGGAAAGATCCTGATTACAAATGATGTGTTAGGCAACATTTTAAAATGCCCATTTGACATTATTTTGGCTATATCATAGATAAATAAATTCTAGTCAAATCAAAGCTAGAAATGTTTATTGATATAGATGATATATAATAAATTTGACTTAAAGAGTTCACCCAGTGTGAACATGGAGATAAACAAGAAAATACAGAGTCCAGAAACACTATATGTAGACTGTTTATTGAATATGAAATTTAATTTGTAGATCACAAATGTTATATTAATGAAGCACCTACACAAATTTATAGAATTTACTGTCATAAAAGTATAACAGCTTGTTAAAACAATAAGATACTGATTTTTGGTCTGCAATTTTTTTTTTTAATTTTTGGGTACTTTGGAGCACAAATCAAATTGTGTGAAATCATATATTCCTGCATTGACTCTTCAGTTGTTAAGTTCCAATGGGAAGCATATTCACAGAGACCTACACCAATTTAATTAATCAATTTAAATTAATTAAATATAGATAATATTCCCAGGAGAAAAATACATTGTTTTTAGTTTTTATTTTGAGGAATATAAACCTAGAAGCACAAATCCTACTTTGAAAGATTTATATCATATATATAAACATTATATATATATATATATATATGACTATCCATAAAAAAAAAAACAAAAGAAATGTGGCAAATATAAGTAAAGAGCACAGAAAAACCAAATTGGGACTTACTGTCAGAATTTGGAAACCTTTTACCAATGAGCTGGCATTTCAGATAGTTCCTTAAGAAGGAATATGATTTCAGTATGTATAGCTAGTGTCCAACTCTTTGTGATCCCCTGGATTGTACCCTGCCTGGCTCCTCTGTCCCTGGAATGTCAAGGCAAGAGTACTGGAGTGGCTGCTGTTTCCTTCTCAAATGCAGAGATGACATATAAGGCAAAATGAAGACATGCCATGAGTCAGGGAGACATTCCCATGAGAAGGGAGGCTGGGCAGTATAGGAGAGTAAGAAGCATTAGATGAGTGCTTTTTAGAGTAAGTTGTAGGTGGGAGATTGGTTTATGGTAATGGTATTGGAGAGTAAGTGTGTTTAATCTGGTCTTGACAGCACGCTGAGAAATTAAGATAAAATATATTCTACTTGGGGAAACATATGACAAAATTTTTATTTATGCATACCAAACATTTGATTTCAAGTTAAATAAGATGGAATATTTAAACCTCCAAATTATAAACAATGCTATATTCTGTAATATTCTTCCATTTAACCTGAATTAATATGTCAAAGACTGTCTTAGGGAGATGTTACTAAGAATAATGCCCATTCTCCACTGCTTTCTACTTTTAACTATTTTTTTCTATTTTCTTCAGTACCTATAAATTCCTATGTATGAAAAAATGCTTTTTCGCTCTGAAATGTGATAAACATATTTTATACTTTTCCTTTGGTTAAATTGTTGCTCATGAAATTTCTTTGAAGTTGGTAATGAATCAAAAAGTACAAGTAATTTTTATGACTCAAACTATATTCTCATATTTTTCTAAGGTTGAAGTGTCAATTCTCATTTCATTAGCAATTTTTCACTGTATTCCTACCAAAATTTTCAACATTGAATATTCTAAATGTGTATGAATGTTTGTGTGTTTGTACATAAATTTATATATTAATAATTGCAACTATGTACAGTTGTATTTGACCATTTAAAATTTTATAAGAGACAAATTCAATGATCCAGTTTATTTGGTTCACTGAATAATCTCTAGGTCATAGCTAGTTCCCTGGCATAATATAGACACTTGATAAATATGTGTTCAATATAGGGGTAGGTTTATTTATATAAACAAAATGGCCTTTAAGTCAGAAACATTAACAGGAGACAAAAGTCATTATATAACGATAAAGTTGTCAATTCATCAAGAGGATACTGCAAATATTCAAATACTTATTTACCCAGCATCAGAGCACTTAATTATACTAAGCAAATACACATCTGAAAGGAGAAATAGACAACACTACAATAGTGGGGATTTTTAACTTCATTTTCAACAATCCATAGATCATCCAGACAGATAATCAGTTAAGAAGCCTTGTACTTTAACTATTCGGTTCAGTTCAGTCACTCAGTTGTGTACAACTCTTTGTGACACCATGGACTGCAGTACACTAGGCCTCCCTGTCCATCGCCAACACTTGGAGCCTGCTCAAACTCATGTCCATTGAGTCAGTGATGCCATCCAACCATCTCTTCTTCTGTTGTCCCCTTCTCTTCCTGCCTTCAGTCTTTCCCAGCACCAGGGTCTTTTCAAATGAGTCAGTGCTCATCAGGTGGCCAAAGTATTGGAGTTTCAGCTTCAGCATCAGTCCTCCCAATGAATATTCAGGACTGATTTCCTTTAGGATGGACTGGTTAGATCTCCTTGCAGTCCAGGGGACTCTCAAAAGTCTTCTCCAACACCACAGTTCGAAAGCATCAGTTCTTTGGTGCTCAGCTTTCTTTATAGTCTAACTCTCAAATCCATACATGACTCCTGGAAAAATCATAGCTTTGACTAGACAGACCTTTGTTGGCAAAGTAATGTCTCTGCTCTTAAATATGCTCTCATGGTTGGTCATAACGTTTCTTCAAAGGAGCAAGTGTCTTTTAATTTCATGGCTGCAGTCACCATCTGCAGTGATTTTGGAGCCCCCCAAAGTAAAGTCTGTCACTGTTTCCATTGTTTCCCCATATAATTGCCATGAAGTGATGGGACCAGATGCCATGATCTTAGTTTTCTTTTTCTTTTTTTCCCCCAATTTGAACAGATTTTCTTTTAATATGACTATGTGTACATGGACAACTGAGAACGGGGAAAACCCCCAAATTAATGTTTTAACAAATTACAGCTGTTACAAAAGATGGGATTTTGGGATTTTAAGGAAACACTCCAGTAAATGAACAGCCCCTCATTCAATCTAACCCTTCTTTTTAATAAAAACACACCCTAGTGGCAGAAGTTTATCATTTTAAATAAATACTCCATAATAAAACACGTGTTTCCTCAATGTTCTCTCTCCTTCAGTATTTAGTTATTAACAATCTCGAATGGTAAAATAAAATTGAATTTATATCATCAAATGAAAGTTCAAGTTTGTACAGCTAAGCTCAGCAGCAGAAGTGAAGGGTGAAAGCTGATGGATGTCACACAGAACAAGTACCTTGATGAAGGTGTCCTACAGTGTCCTGTGTGCCAAACACAGTCAACATTCCATCATTTTTTTTTATTGCTCTTAAACAAGCAAAACCAAATTCTTTTTTTTCTTTAATTTAAAGAAATAGTAAATCTTTATTCCCTCACGCATAATTTGAGATCTGGTAAGGCAAAGATAAGTCCAACCATCACTGGGGATAGCAGCAATAAACAGACTTCAGAAATAGCCCTGAATTATCAGCAACATTCTCTCATGGTAATATATGGAATGCATCTCATAAATCAAATCTGCAATGTTATCATATTGTTCTAATTTATTTGTTAGTTTCTCTGAAAAGCTTTATAAATACATTATTTAAGAGGGCAGTAAATTATTTTCTTGCCCTAGAAAAAATAATTTGTTTACATTTTAAAACTTGAGTACTCTTTACCAAAAAGATACAAGAATGGCACAGAGGGGTTTGTAGAATGTCCATGTACATGTTGCAAATACAGGAACCTGGTAATCTGCCTCTACAAATAGAGCTCTTTGCAATAATATTTTAACAAACAGGTTTAATTTAAACATCTCTCCTATTGACTCTACCTGTGGAACAAAGAGGTACTTATATTTTCAAGTATTATATTGTAAAAGGCAAAAGTTTTTGTGTCAATTTTACATGTTAGCATTTAAAGACCAAAATATCTATGTGAAAAATCATGTCTACTCAGCCCACTTTTAATAGCTAAATGGTCTCATCTTAAAGAATACAGAAGAATATTGATTTCCTTGGAAGGAGCACACTGGAAAAAGCCATTTTAAGGTACTGAAGAACAAGAAGCATTTTTTCTTTCTCTACTGGTGAACATTATTAGAAAAGCTTTCCAGTCTGTTGTCTTTAACTAGTTTTAATAAAATCTTTTCAAAATGATGGTCAAGAAATCTTTAGAAAACTGGAGAAAGGAAAGATGCTCCTTTGTAGCATGGAAGGAATTCCATTAACTATAGAAATTCTTTTAAAATTTCTGCTTTGGTTCTTCAGAAGAAATGCTCATATAACTTCTGCTGTCTGTTGTGTCTGAACACCGTCTACCTGAAGCAGGGACCCAAGTGTCCCTTTATCGTCAAAGGCCAAAATTGGATTCAAAGGAATATCTGAATTCTCACTGTTGGTGACATCTAGTCTGAATGGTTTAGATCCAATGGTTTAGATCCAATTCACTATTTTCATTCTGAACTGATATTCCATTTTCATTTGGTTGTTTTTCCAAACTGGGAGCACTGTCCACAGTCACTTTTGATTGGTCAGAGGTAACCACATGGGTGCTGGCCTCTGGTTCCTCTGATCCTGGAGAATTTGTCATATTTGGAAGTGTAGACACTGCTGTTCATCCAGAGGGAGTTCCCTTGGGTATATCTCCATTTCTCTGATCAACAGTTTTCTTATCCGAAGCTTCTGTTCTTCTGGTTCTTTTCATAATCTCCTCAAGTCGCTTCTTCCTTTCCAGGCACTCTTGCTCTTCTCTCTGGAAATGCGTCTCCCGCTCCTGCCGGACCCTCTCTGCTTCTTCCCGAACATGAGCTTCTTCTTCCTTCTGTTTCTGGATGCACTCCATCTCCTCCAGCTTGCAACGGGCCCACTCCTCCTCCTGCTTCTGCAGCTGCTCTTCCCGATCCCAGGCTAGCTCAGCTTCCAGTTCCTTAGTTTTCTGAATTTTGAGTTTTAAGCCAACTTTTTCACTCTCCTCTTTCACTTTCAACAGTGGGTTCTTTGGTTCTTCTTCACTTTCTGCCATAAGGGTGGTGTCGTCTGTGTTTCTGAGGTTACTGATATTTCTCCTGACAATCTTGATTCCAGCTTGTGCTTCATCCAGCCTGGTGTTTCACATGATATACTCTGCATATAAGTTTAATATGCAGGGTGATAATACACCCTTAATGTACTCCTTTCCCAATTTGAAACCAGTCTGTTTTTCCATGTCTGATTCTAACTGTTGCTTCTTGACCTGCATACGTATCTCTCAGGAGGCAGGTAAGGTGGTAGATATTACCATCCCTTTTAGAATTTTTGCAGTTTGTCATGATCCACACAGTCAAAGCCTTTGGCTTAGTAGGTAAAGAAGAAGTAGATGATTTCTGGAACTCTCTTGCATTATTGATGGTCCACCAATGCTGGCAATTTGAATCTTTTCTCTTTATCCTTCAGTTCAGTTCACTTCAGTTGCTCAGTTGTGTCCAACTCTTTGCAAACCCATGAATTGCAGCACGCCAGGCCTCCCTGTCCATCACCAACTCCTGAAATTCACTCAAATTCATGTCCATCGAGTCGGTGATGCCATCAAGCGATCTCATCCTCTGTCGTCCCTTTCCCCTCCTGCCCCCAATCCCTCCCAGCATCAGAGTCTTTTCCAATGAGTCAACTCTTCTCATGAGGTGGCCAAAGTACTGCAGTTTCAGCTTTAGTATCATTCCTTCCAAAGAAATCCCAGGGCTGATCTCCTTCAGAATGGATTGGTTGGATCTCCTTGCAGTCCAAGGGACTCTCAAGAGTCTTCTCCAACACCACAGTTCAAAAGCATCAATTCTTTGGTGCTCAGCTGCCCTCACAGTCCAACTCTCCCATCCATACATGACCACTGGAAAACCCATAGCCTTGACTAGAAGGACCTTTGTTGGCAAAGTAGTCTCTGCTTTTCAATATGCTGTCTAGGTTGGTCATAACTTTTCTTCAAAGGAGTAAGCATCTTTTAATTTCATGGCTGCAATCACCATCTGCAGTTATTTTGGAGCCCCCCAAAATAAAGTCTGACACTGTTTCCACTGTTTCCCCATCTATTTTGCGTGAAGCGGTGGGACCAGATGCCATGATCTTCATTTTTTGACTGTTGAGCTTTAAGCCAACTTTTTCATTCTCCACTTTCACTTTCATCAAGAGGCTTTTTAGTTCCTTTTCACTTTCTGCCATAAGGGTGGTGTCATCTGCATATCTGAGGTTATTAATATTTCTGGCAATCTTGATTCCAGCTTGTGCTTCTTCCAGCCCAGCGTTTCTCAGGATGTACTCTGTATATAAGTTAAATAAGCAGGGTGACAATATACAGCCTTGATGTACTCCTTTTCCTCTTTGGAACCAGTCTGTTTTTCCATGTCCAGTTCTAACTGTTGTTTCCTGACCTGCATACAGGTTTCTCGAGGGCAGGTCAGGTGGTCTGGTATTCCCATATCTTTCAGAATTTTCCACAGTTTATTGTGATCCACACAGTCAAGGGCGTTGGCATAGTTAATAAAGCAGAAATAGATGTATTTCCGAAACTCTCTTGCTTTTTCGATGATCCAGCGGATGTTGGCAATTTGATCTCTGGTTCCTCTGCCTTTTCTAAAACCAGCTTGAACATCTGGAAGTTCATGGTTCATGTATTGCTGAAGCCTGGTTTGGAGAATTTTGAGCATTACTTTACTAGCACGTGAGATGAGTGCAATTGTGCGGTAGTTTGAGCATTCTTTGGCATTGCCTGTTTTGGGGATTGGAATGAAAACTGACCTTTTCCAGTCCTTCGGCCACTGCTGAATTTTCCAAATTTGCTGGCACAAATCATCTTTCCGGATGTGAAATAGCTCACCTGAAATTCTATCACCTCCACTAGTTTTGTTCATAGTGATGCTTTCTAAGGCCCACTTGACTTCACATTCCAGGATGCCTGGCTCTAGGTAAGTGATCACACCACTGTGATCATCTTGGTTGTGAAGATCTTTTCTGCACAGTTCTTCTGTGTATTCTTGCCACCTCTTCTTAATGTCTTCTGCTTTTGCTTCTTTATCCTTGGTCTAGGCAAAGATTTGTCAGTTTTGTTTATCATTTTAAAAACACTCAAGATGGAAAGTAGAAAGATGTGAGCTCATATTATCCTGTGAGAACTCCAAAATTACAACTCACTGTTGAATAGCCATTGATAAGAGAATGTTGAATCCCACCAAAAAAAGATACCCCATATCCAAGGGCAAACCAGAAGCCCCAACAAGATGATTCAGTTCAGGTCAGTTCAGTCACTCAGTCGTGTCCGACTCTTTGCGACCCCATGAATCGCAGCACGCCAGGCCTCCCTGTCCATGACCATTTCCCGGAGTTCACTCAGACTCATGTCCATCGAGTCCGTGATGCCATTCAGCCATCTCATCCTCTGTCGTCCCCTTCTCCTCCTGCCCCCAATCCCTCCCAGCATCAGAGTCCTTTCCAATGAGTCAACTCTTCGCATGAGGTGGCCAAAGTACTGGAGTTTCAGCTTTAGCATCATTCCTTCCAAAGAAATCCCAGGGTTGATCTCCTTCAGAATGGACTGGTTGGATCTCCTTGCAGTCCAAGGGACTCTCAAGAGTCTTCTCCAAAACCACAGTTCAAATGCATCAATTCTTTGGTGCTCAGCCTTCTTCACAGTCCAACTCTCACATCCATACATGACCACTGGAAAAACCATAGCCTTGACTAGACAGACCTGGTAGGAGGGGTGAAATCATGTTTAGGATTGTTAGATAGCTAGATAGGAAAAAGGAGTCCAAAACAGCAGTGGCTAAAGGACAAAGAAAGGAAAAAGCCCTTGAAAATAGAACAAAGGAAGGTCTGAGGACTGGAGTGAGAACATCAGGTGAAGCAAACAGCCCTCTTGCTAGCCCAATTTATATAGTACAAGCTCACGGGGAGGAGAAAAAACATAAAACAGAGGAGCCAAAAATTGAGCCCTCCCCCCTCCTTCTCTTCTCTTTACTTCTTTTGGGTCAGCCCACCCTCATGCCTCGAGGATGTATTTTCCTTTGCTTGACAAATAAAACTGAGGTGTAATACCGAGCTGTAACACTAGTCCATCTGTTGCTTCAAACTTTTGCTGCAGTAAGACAGAACTGAGGAAATTATACACTCCCCTGACAGAATCAAACTCCATATCTGCCAGAGACACTTGGAGTGCTCAAGCAAAACCTTGTGCATACCAGGAGACTCCACAGAGACTGAGCCAGAGCTGCCTTTGGGTGTTTGAGTGTCTCCTGTGGATTACGGACCAGCAGTGGCCTGCCACAGTGGTGGAGGCTCTGGGTGCAGCAGACCTGGGTGTGGCATATGCCCTCTTGAAGGTGGAGCCATTAACCCCACCATAGAGCCACCAGAACTTACACAGGACTGGGGAAACAGACTCTTGGAAGGCACAGACAAAACCTTGTGCACTCCAAGACCCAGGAGAAAGAAGCAGTGACCACACAAGAGACTGACCCAGACTTGCTCATTAGTGTTTAGGAGTCTCTGGTGGAGGCATGGGTCAGTGGTGGCCTGCTGCAGGGCTGGGGGTATCGACTGTGGCAGTGCATGCAGGGGACCTTTTGAAGGAGGTCACCA
This sequence comes from Capra hircus, assembly GCF_001704415.2. Classification (NCBI taxonomy): domain Eukaryota; kingdom Metazoa; phylum Chordata; class Mammalia; order Artiodactyla; family Bovidae; genus Capra; species Capra hircus. The sequence continues at coordinate 99,208,080 of NC_030811.1, read as the reverse complement.
TTATCTTCTTTACCTCCACCATAGTTTGGTCCCTGGTCACAACAGAGAGGGAACACAGCCCTGCCCATCAACAGAAAATTGGATGAAAGATTTACTGAGCATGGCCCTACCCATCAGAACATGACCCAGTTGCCCCCACAGTCAGTCTCTCCCATCAGGAAACTTCTATAAGCCTCTTATCCTTATCCCTCAGAATGAAAGCCACTTTAACTATAACTTTATATCAAATAGACTGAATAAATAGACATATAAAGAACATTTCTCCCAACAGTAGCAGGATACACTTTCTCTCAAATAGTATGAAGCAATCTCCTGGATAGATCACAAATAAGGTCACAAAATAAGCCTAAGCAAATGTAGCAAGTCTGAAATCATACCCTATACCTTTTCCAAATACAATACTACAAAACTAGAAATCACTAACATGAAAACTGGAAAATTCTCTAATATGGGAAAAATCAATAAATCACTCCTGTACAATCAGTGGATCAAAGAAGAAATCAAAAGGAAATTTTAAAATATGTTTAAAACAAAAATGGAAAAACAACACACCCAAACTTATACATTGCTGCAAGTGCAGAAGGGAGTTTATAGTGAAAAAAGACCCACATTAAGAGAAAAGAGCTTAAACAACCTCTCTTTATATCTCAAGGAACTAGAAAAAGATTTTAATAAACAGCCTCACTTTATAACTTAAAGAGCTAGAACTATAATAAAATAATAGAATAAAAATTAGAATAAAACTAAGCCTAGAATTAACAGAAAGAAGGAAATAAAAGCAGAAATGAACAAAAGAGAGATCAGAAAAACAATAGGAAAGATCAACAAAAGTAAGAGCTGTTTTTAAAAAGATAAACAAAATTGACAAACCTTTAGCTAGACTAAGGAAAAAAGAGAAAAGATTCAAATAATCAGAAATGAAAGAGGAGACATTATAGTTGATACCACAGAAATTTAAAAAATCATAATACTACAATTATATACCAACAAACTGGATGACCTAGGTTTGAATAAATTCCTAGAAACAGACTGAATCAGAAAAAAAAAATCTGAACAGACATATTACCAGTAAGAATATTTAATCATTAATAAAAATTCTCCAAATAAAGATAAGTTCAGGTCCAGATGGAATCACTGGTCAATCTAACAATTATTTTATAAAGAACTTTCACCAGTCTGTCTCAAAATCGTCCCAAAAATTGCAGAGAAGAGAACAATCTTAACTCATTTTACAAGGCCAATATTACCTTGATACAGTCACTGGATAAGGAAATGACAAGAAAAATACAAGCCAATATTCTTGACGAACAAAAATTCTCATCAAAATTCTAGCAAACTAAATTCAACTGCACATAATCAAGTGGGATTTATTCTTAGGATGCAAATGTGGTTCAACATGCACAAATGAAATAATGTTATAGGTCACATTAACAGAATACAAGGTAAAAATCACAAAATTATATCAGTAGATACATAAGAAGCATTTGACGACACTCAACATCATTACATGATAAAAATCTCTCAGTAAATCAGATCAAGGAGAGATGAACCTTAATATAATATAGAGAGATAGAATAAAGGCCATATATGACAAATCCACAGCCAACATCATATGCCCCAGTGAAAGGCTGAAGTCCTTCTCACTAAAATCAGGAGCAAGACGTGAGTGTCCATTCCCACCACTCTTATTTGCACAGCGCTGAAAGCCCCCACCAGGGAAGTCAAGAAGCAAAAGATAGAAAAAGTATTAAAATAAGAAAGAAAGATATAAAACTGTCTCTGTTTGTAGATAACACTGTCTTATGTATAGAGAATATGAAGACTCTACCAAAAAAAACATTATTTAACAAATTCAGTAAAGTTTCAGAATACAAAATCCCTATTAAAAAAATCAGGTGTATTTCTGTATGCTAAAAATAAGCTGACAAAAGATTAAGAACATTATCTCATTTACAGTACTGTCAATATTGATAAAATACTTAGAAATAAATTTACCCCAAAATATGAAAGATCTGTATACTGAACACTAAAAGACATTGTTGAAAGAAATTTAAGAAGATAAAATAAATAAAAAGATTTTTTGACTTCATGGATCAGAAAAGTTAGCATTGTTAAAAGATGCATAATAAACACAATTCAATGTATTTTCTCTCCAAATTCCATTGGCATTTTCCACAGAAATAGAGAAACAATCCTGAATTTCAAATAGAACCACAAAATAGCCCAAATAGCTAGGGCAATCTTTAATAAAGTGAAAAGGAAACCTACAGAATTGGAGAAAATATTTGCAAACTATTTATCTAGTAAGAGGGTAACATCCAAAATACATAAAACATCCAAACTATATAAGTTACTTGTACAATCAGAAAAAATACTTCAAGCAGTTTGATTTTTTTTTAAAAAATGACAGTGGACTTAAATATACATTTCTTCAAAGAAGCCATGTAACCAACAGGCTCATTAAAATATGCTCAACATCACTAATCATCAAGAAAATGCAAGTCAAAACCATCATGAAATATCACCTCTCAACAATTATAATGGTTTTAGCCAAAAAGACAAGAGATAACGAGCTGAAAAAGTACAGAAAAGAAAAACTTCATGCACTGTTGGTGGGGCTATAAAAACCACTGTGAAAAATTCTGTGGAGGCTACTCAAGAAATTGAAAATGGAACTACCATATGGTCCAGTAACTCCACTTCTGCATATAGATCCAAATGAAATGGAATTACTATCTCAAAGAGATAACTGTCCTCCCATGTTTATTGCACCATTATTCATAATAGGCAAGACATGGAAATTACCTGTGTCCAATGAGGTATGAATGGATAAAAAAAAGGATATAATGCATTATTATTCAGTAATAAAAAGAAGGAAATTCTGCCATTTGTAGCAACATAGATGAACCTTGAGAGAATTATGCCAAACGAAATAAGACAGAAAAAGGCAAATATTGTCTGTTCCCACTTGTATATGGAATCTAAAAGAAGCAAACTTATAGAAATAGAAGAGTGATTCCCAGAGACTGGAGAGTAGGGAAGATGAGGAGAGGCTGGTAAAACAAACAAACAAAAACCAGTTAAAAGATGAATAAATTCTAGAGATCTCATCATCAATGCTAGCATATGGCATGGCTTTATGACTTAATAGACATTCCAGTATCATGCTTTCCGGGGGCACCAGTTGTAAAGAACCCGCCTGCCAGTACAAGAGATGTAAGAGATGCAGGTTTGATCCCTGGGCTGGAAAGATCCCCTGGATTAGGAAATGGCAACCCGCTCCAGTTTTCCTGTCTGGAGAATCCCATGGACTGAGAAGCCTGGTGAGCCACAGTCCATAGTGTTTCAAAGTCAGACACGACTGAAGTGACTTGGCATGTGCTAGTATAGGGATATTTTAAATATATAGATTTTATGATGGGAAATTTATTTTCTTTTATTTTTCAAGTTATTTGATCATAAACATGAACATGTCTGTGTATTCACCAATGAAAAGTATCATTGAAAAATGCAAAAGTGTGGATTTTTATTAATGTTTTTGTTCATTCATGCATCCATTTCATAAATATCACGGAAAGGCTACTATGAGCTGGACATTACACTGAGTCTCAAAGATTCTATGATGAATATTTGAGCTAAAAAATAGGAGTCAGAGACTATACGGATGTCTAGAAACAAGAATTTCCTTTTTTATTTTTCCCATCAGGCACAAACCATAGCCAAGGCATGAAGGGCAAATTAAGTTCAAATATTTGGCTTGAAATTATTTATTTGCAAAGGAAATCATTTGTACTTTCTGAAGGATCAGATGTGGAATATTTTCCTCTCTTTTTATATTTCCTGGTATGTCAGCAAATGTAGAGTAATAACAAATCCCATAGCACTATTTCAAAAGACAACTATTTTAATTTTGGATTTACTGTGGGTTTATTGCTTTGAGACTGTAAAAAGATGAATGGAAAAATTTATAGGATACCCATAATATTACCTGAGTAACAAAACAACTCTGAAGGTGGATCATCTTTAAAAAGAACACAGGTATTTATTCAATGCTTTTAGTTGTGTTCAGCTTTTCTGATTTTCTGCTTATGCATTTCCTCTTGGGATGTCCCATCTGCCCAAGTTTGTGTATCTGGTGAATGTTTGCATGTCATTCAAGTATTCTCAGTAACAAATACTGTTTATTTTCACCTGGCCCTGTCAGCTCTTGACAGTCAGTTAAAATAAAAATTTCCTATTTGGGGCTTATATATTAAATATTCCCACTTTTATGGAATCTACCATATCCTTGTTGGGGTCATTTGATGGACTGGAACCTGGTGGTCTGGAGTCAACGATAAGAAAGTGAAAGAGAGAGCTGGAGGGAGGAAGAGAGAGAGAAAGAAAGAAAGACACGGGGACCCAAACTCTGATAGAGCAAAGGTGCTTCATTAGCAGAAATGCAGGCTTATATATCTTTAGTAAGATGATTACTCAGCTATTACACAGGATGAAATTTTATCAATAGCCACAATATGGATAGTCTAATACATACAAGGTCGCTGATACTGAAAAGAGTCACTGAAGGGAGTTACTGAAAGGAATCCAGGAATCCAAGCAGATACCATTCCTCATGATCTCAGTTCTGAGAGCTGCGTGCAGCTCTACTCATTCTCGGAATAGGAACTGATAAGGAAGAGAGAATTTATGAAAAATAGCATGTAGGAATCCTCCTGTTGAACATTCCCTGACATATCATATTAGTTTTTGAGTTCTCATTTAACTAAGAGTTTTTGTGAGCAGTGACTAAATCTAAATGATTAGTAGTAATTTTAAAAATTTAGTTTATAATGTAATGCTTTGCATATCATACACACTCAATAAATATCTCCCTTTCAGTTGAGTAAGATAAATAAGTCTCTTCTGTTAAAAGAACAATATAAGATTTATTATAGTAAAATCAGTTCAGTTCAGTTCAGTTCAGTTGCTCAGTCGTGTCCAACTCTTTGTGACCCCATGGACCGCAGCATGCCAGGCCTCCCTGTCCATCACCATTTCCCGGAGTTCACTCAGACTCACGTCCATCGAGTCCGTGATGCCATCCAGCCATCTCATCCTCGGTCGTCCCCTTCTCCTGCTCCCAATCCCTCCCAGCATCAGAGTCTTTTCCAATGAGTCAACTCTTCGCAAGAGGTGGCAAAAGTACTGGAGCTTCAGCTTCAGCATCATTCCTTCCAAAGAAATCCCAGGGCTGATCTCCTTCAGAATGGACTGGTTGGATCTCCTTGCAGTCCAAGGGACTCGCAAGAGCCTTCTCAAACACCACAGTTCAAAAGCATCAATTCTTCGGCGCTCAGCCTTCTTCACAGTCCAACTCTCACATCCATACATGACCAGAGGAAAAACCACAGCCTTGACTAGACAGACCTTAGTCAGCAAAGTAATGTCTCTGCTTTTGAATATACTATCTAGGTTGGTCATAACTTTTCTTCCAAGGAGTAAGCGTCTTTTATAAGCAGTAAATATTCTAATTCCTAACATTTAATATAAATCAAGCCGAATTTATTTTTGGACTTCCTTCATTGTGATGTACTTTGCTATTCAAACTAAATGTCTTTGGGAATTCTGAAAGCAAGGTTAAGTTCAAAGGTCTGACTATTTACATCCTAACACCTTATTTCTGCCACATCTGCAAGCCAGTAGTTGACCTTACACACTTTGCCTTTTAAAGTCTTAATTTGTTTAGAACATGTTTTTTATTTGTGACTATAGTGTCTCAACACAGTCTTCTTTATACTATGTTTCCATCAAGACTACTTTAGTTAATATGGATAGACCAGAAAAACCTAAAAAGGGAAAAATAATAATTTATTCCTATCCATGTATAGTGTCATGTCATCTGCCAACAATGACAGTTTTATATCTTCTTTTCCAACTTGGATCCCTTTTATTTCTTTTACTACTCTGATGGCTATGACTAGGACTTCCAAAACTATGCTGAATAAAAGTTGCAACAATGGACATCCTTGTCTTCTTCCTAATCTTAGAATGCTTTCATCTTTTCACTATTGAGTTTGTTAGGTGTTAGTTTGTCATATACATACTTTCTTATGTTGAGGTAAGTTCCCTCCATTCCCACTTCCTGGAGTTTTTTTTTTTTTTAAATCATAAATAGGTGTTAAAATTTGTCAAAAACTTTTTCTGCATCTGTTGAGATGATGATTTTTATTCTTCAGTTTGTTAATGTGTTGTATCACACTGCTTTGCCTTTATTGAAGAATCCTTGATCTCTGCTATTAATCCCACTTGATCATGGTATATGATATTTTAAATGTATTGTTGAATTTTTGTTGCTAGTATTTTGTTGAATATTTTTGTGTCTCTGTTCATCAGTGATATTAGCCTGTAATTTTCTCTTATTTGTGATGTCTTTGTCTGGCTTTGGTATCAGGGTAATGGTGACATCATAGAATGAGCTTAGGAGTGTTCCTTCCCCTGTAATTTTTTGGAATAGTTTCAGAAGTATAGGTGTTAACTGTTCTCTAAATGTTTGATAAAATTCACCTGTGAAGCCATCCGCTCCTGGACTTTTGTTTGTTGGAAGATTTTCAATCACAATTTCAATTTAATTCCTTGTGGTTTGTCTGTTTATAATTTCTGTTTCTTCCTGTTTCAGTCTTGAAATGTATCTTTCTGATAATTTGTCCATTTCTTCTAGAATATCCATTTTATTGGAATATATTTGTTTGTAATAATCTCTTATTATACTTTGTATTTCTGTGGTATCAGTTGTAACTTCTCCTTTTTCATTGCTACTTATATTAATTTGTGTCCTCTCTTTTTCTTGATGAATCTGGCTAAAGGATTGTCGATTTTGTTTGTGCCCCACAAATTATTTAGTTAAATTATATTAATGATGAAAGCACACTGATAATATTTATGTTAGAATATTGAACAGAATAGATATACCATAAGCTGCATTAAGAGCCTTTCTAGGACATGAATTCCCTCCAGGTCGCCCACATTGCAGGTGGATTCTTTACCAGCTGAGCCACAAGGGAAGCCTAACAGTACTGGAGTGGGTATCCTATCACTTCTCCAGTGGATCTTCCTGACCCAGGAATCAAACTGAGGTCTCCTGCATTGCAGGCGGATTCTTTACCAACGAAGTTATCAGGGAAGCCCTCAGATTTAACTTAAGAGGGATAAGAGTCAGGTTCAAATGTCACTCTTGGAAAAGCATTTGGAGCTCAGAAGGGCTGATTCTGTACATCTTTTTCTGCAACCCCATGTTTAATGACGTCAGATTGGTAGCTTAAACACCACAATGACAGTGTTTACAAATCAGCAAATGCTACAGATCAGTTTCTTCTTTTCCTCTATTTCCTCCAGAGTAGTACTTAAGTATGATGTCTGCCTAATAATGTGGTGCTGGGATGACTTTATTAGAGAAAATTGTTCTACTATTTTCTGACTAAAGAGGTCTACCTTCTGTTCCATTTAGGTGACATTGTTTGAGTAGGTGAGTGAGTGAAAGTCCCTCGGTAGGGTCTGACTCTGCGACTCCATGGACTATACAGTCCCTGGAGTTCTCCAGGCCAGAATACTGGAGTGGGTAGCTTTTCCTTCTCCAGCAGATCTTCCCAACCCAGGGATTGAACCCAGGTCTCCCACATTGCTGGTGGATTCTTTATCAGCTGAGCCACAGGGAAATCCAAAGGGTGTGTTGCCTCCCCATCCAGGAATCAAACCCCAGTCTCCCACATGTCAGGCGGGGATACTCACCACTATACTAACGAGGACGGTGACATTGTGTGGGTGAACCTATTATTGAAAATACTATTATTTTCTTCCTTATCATGCTTAAAAAAATCTTTGCAGTTATCTTGTCAAGGGAGCATTTCCAATGTGATCATTGTTATATTACTTTTACTTTAATTTACGTTTACATATTACAAGCTGAATTGTTTCATGAACATTGGGCTAGTTTCAGTAATCATTCTATTAATATTGCATAGTATAAAGTGGGTGATTGCTAAGCACATCTTTAATAACTTATGCCAAAAGCAGAATAACTTGGTTTTCCTTTGTGGCTTATAACATTTTAAACAGTTCAGCCAACTATTAATACTGGATTACTCCACTGGACACAGTGGTTTACATCCAGTCACCAGATGATAAATATCAAAGTGTCTGCATAATTTACTCATGGAATATAATTCATAAATAACACTGTTCCAGCAAACAATTAAGTTTACTATGGACACATAGGATATTCTTGGCAAAAGAGTTACTGAGGAAAGAAATGATGAGGGATCTTTTGAGACTTGCATGCTGGCCTGCATTTCATTTTTTATGCAAATTAAAAATAAAATTATGCAAATACTCTTTTGAGGAATTACTGTGCTGTTGTCTAGGACCACATTTTTCATTTCTGGTTGGTGAAGTGACATCTTGCCAAAAGCAAGAGTAATTTGTGAAATGGGATTCTGTTCCATCCCCTGTGGACTGCTAAAATATCATCTCTGTCATGCTGAGCCCTTTGAGGTGGTAAAGTGGTAGGGGCATGATTGTGGGGGCATGTGCAACTGCCAACATAAAAATTTTCTGAAAATCTGCCAAGTCCTGGGAATCTCATTTAAATATCCCTTAGATTGGTATTTAAATAATGATATCAATTCTTTTAGGACTTCTCTCTATTCTACTGAAAATCTGAAAGTAATATAAGATAAAACTGTATCTTCTCAGGAAATCTGTGTTACTTATAGTCCATACATATGCCAGAAAAAATATTACATGTGCTTGGAAGAATTTATTCTCCTGGATCTTTCATTAATTCAAGGTGAAAGTTTGAAGATAGAATCTGGTTATGCCATACAATTTTTATAAATCTTTTGGCATTATCTCTTCATTTTCTTACATCCATGTGTGTGGTAAATTGCAACACAATCTAGGTCAACAAATCCCCAATTCTTGCAAATAATCAAAGATATATTGGAGACTTTTAAAAAAATGAAGATTACCAAATTAATCTAAAAATGTTTTGATTCAATGATTGCTATAGCCTGAATGTTTGTGACACCCCTGTGGTGGGGGAGGGGAAACTAATTTGTGAAACCTAATTCCCAAAATGATAGTATTTAAAGGGTGTGTATGCTCAACTGTGTGCAACTATTTGTGACTCCATGGACTGTAGCCTGCCAGGCTCTTCTGTCTATGGGATTCTCCAGGCAAGGATACTTGAGTGGGTTGCCATTTCTCTCCAAGGGATCTTCCCACCCAGGGACTGAACCCACTTCCCCTGCAGTGGAAACCCCAAATCTTAACCACTGGACCATCAAGGGGCCTTCCCTGGTGGCTCAGATGGTAAAGAAACCACCTGCAATTAAGATCTGGGTTCGATCCCTCGGTTGGTAAATCCTGGAGGAGGGCATGGTACCCTCTCCAGTATTCTGGCCTGGAGAATCCATGGACCATTCCATGGGGTCACAAAGAGTCAGACCACCAGGGAAGTTCATAGTAGTAGTCGGAGGTGGGGCTTTCGGGAGATGATTAGGTCATGAAAGAAGAATCCTTACAAAAAGATGCCACAGAGAGTTCTATTTCTCCGACTGCAGTAGGAGGGCATAGAGGAGACAGCTGCCTGCGAACCAGGAAGCTGGCTCTCGCCAGACACTGAATGTGCTGGTGGCTTGACTGTAGATTTTCCAGCCTCCATAACTGTGAGAAATAAATGTTTACTGTTTAAACCACTCAGTTTATAGTATATTTGCTATAAAATCCAGAATTGACTAGACAATAGATGTGTAGGATATGGAACAAGTTGCTTAGAACAGGACTGCAGATATTATGGGGTGTGTATGTGTGTGCTGCTCACAAGCTTGCATATATGCTGTATAGCTCTCCAGATGATCTGGGAAAATAGGAATCTAAATTACTTCTTTTGTACTCTACATATGGAAATCTGACTAAAAATATTAACAGGATGTTTTGTTTGCAGGAGTAGATCAGGAATGAGAACAGAATATGGTTTCTATATTTTTTCCTATGAGAACACTGCAGGCATATAGTAAAATACAAAAAGAAATATTAAACATTTAATAAAAGCAGAAAACCTAGCTTTTCTAGGGGTCCTTTTGGGAAAACACAGAGAAGGAAGGTGTGGGCAACCTCTGCAACTGTATGTTGAACAGTATATGGTGATTTATGTTTGCAGGCATGCGTGCTAAGACTCTTTAGTCATATCTGACTCTTTGCGACCCTGTGGACTGTAGCCTGCCAGGCTCCTCTGTCATGGGATTCTTCAGGCAAGAATGCTGGAGTGTGTTGCGTGCCCTCCTCCAGGGAATCTTCCAGACCCAGGGATCAAACCCACATTTCTTAAGTCTTCTGGGTTGGCAGATGTGTTCTTTACCACTAGCGCCTCCTGGGAAGCCCTGATTTATGTTTAAGGGATATTTTTTTCTTTCTTTCTAACTATTAAAAAAACTCCTAATTAAAACAAAACAAAACAAAAAAAAACAGGATGCTTGCTTAGTTTCAAATTGTTTCCTTTGGAATATTTATTTATCAGTGCAGTGGTTTTAATAAATGTCCACAAATTTTTGATATTCCTCCCTAAGAAGGTGGAGTTTAACTCACCTTGAGTGAAGGCTTCACTTAGTAATTCTGTTCTATAAAGGGGAAAAGAATAACTTTACTGTGGAAAAACCTGTTATCCAACACTTACCAAAGTGATCAAGATGAACCTCATCAATAATATAAATCATGTTGATGTCACATACTCCCTTGATCTGATAGAACGAAAGCACTTCATTTCCAGGGTTCTCTTTCCTGAAATACACATAAGCCCAGTTTAACCAGGAGAAAACATCTGACAAATGCGAGTTGATAGATACTCTACACAATACTTGACAACTTTTCTTTCAAAACATTAAAGCCATTAGAAACAAATGAAAAAAGAAACTGTCACAGCCTGGAGAGACTGAGACACGGTGACCAAATGTATCTCTGGTGATGCTGTATCTTTGGGTCCTGGGACAGAAAAAAGGCATTATTGGCAAGGCTGCTGAAATCTTAATGAAGCCTGTTTAAACAAACAAACAAAAAACTAAATAAATACCACCTCAACCCCCAGTAAACAAGTAAAACCTGTTGTCATTTTTAAAAGATAGGAAGATACTTAGGAAAACTTGTGAATTACTCTTCTAATAACTGTTCATGTATAACTACATTCAATATTTTGGTGATCTCTCTCACAAAGAAAATATATATTTTACATAGTTGAGATAATAATAAATATGAAATGCTAAATACTCCTTTTCAATGCACATATAACAAGCATTTGTCCTTTATCCAAACTCATCAATAAAATATAATTTCAACCACTTTAAGCCATCTATACATTAGAACTTTGATTTCATAATTATTTGGCCTTATGAATATCTCTTCTTTTATTTATCACAGCCAGTGTGTTTAGTTTGGTTTTATGTGGGGGGTTTTATGCATCTTATATGAAGAATTTTTAAAAGTTGCTTTCTAAAATAGGCATTTTCTCAGCTCAGTCAATATTTCTCTTCTATGTTAGATATATTTAATGGAAACTGTTGTGATTTTCTATTACTCATCTCTCAACCATTAAGTTGCTGCTCAGTCGCTCAGTCATATCCCACTCTTTGTGACCCCATGGACCGTGGGATGACAGGCTTCCCTATACTATTAGGTAAATTTGCCAATAATTAGAGTGGGTGGATTGCTTTTGATCTCACTCCCCTCATTTACTAGCATACTAATAGAATTCTCTTTCCAGATTACATTGAAAGGGGCACTGAGGCAGAGATTGACTGAAGCCCTGTTGTTTAGCAGACCTTTATACAGTTATATATGTTGAACTAAATATATATTTAGTTCCCTCCATGTTCTTTGACCTGAGGCCAAACTATGGTGGAGGTAATGAAGATAATGTTGACCTCATTCAAAAGGTCCCATGCACGCACTGCTACACTCAGTGCCCCAACCCTGCAGCAGGCCACTGCAGACCCGTGCCTATGCAGAAGACTCCTGGACACTCGCGGGCTAGGTGCAGTAGACCTGGGTATGGCATAAGCCCTCTTGTAGGAGGTCGCCATTAACCCGACCATAGAGCCGCCAGAACTTTCACAGGACTGGGAAAACAGACTCTTGAAGGGCACAAACAGAACCTTGTGTGCACCAGGACCCAGAAGAAAGGAGCAGTGACCCCACAAGAGATTGACCCAGACTTGCCCGTGAGTGTCCAGGAGTCTCCAGCGGAGGCGTGTGTTGGTGGTGGCCCGCTGCAGGGTTGGGGCCACTGAATGTAGTAGTGCATCCATGGGACCATTTGAAAGACACTGACATTATCTTCATTACCTCCACCATGGTTTGGCCTTAGGCCAAATAATAGAGAGGGAACACAGCCCTGCCCTTCAACAGAAAATTGGATTAAAATTTAATGAGCAAGGCCATACCCATCAGAACAAGACCCAGTTTCCCCCTCAGTCAATCTCTCCAATCAGGAAGTTTCCATGGCCTCTTATCCTTCTCCATCAGCGGGCAGACAAAATGAAAACCACCATCACAGAAAACTAACCAATCTAATCACAGCCTTGTCTAACTCAGTGCAACTATGAGCCATGCTGTTTAGGGCCACTCAAGACAGATGGGTTACGGTAGAGAGTTCTGATAAAAGTGGTCCCCTGGAGAAGGAAATGGCAAACCACTTCAATATTCTTGCCTTGAGAACCCCATAAACAGTAGGAAAAGGTGAAAAGATAGGACACTGAAAGATGATCTCCCCAGGTCAGTAGGTGTCCAATATGCTGCTGGAGATCAGTGGAGAAATAACTCCAGAAAGAATGAAGAGACAGAGCCACAGCAAAAACAACACACAGTTATGCATGTGACTGGTGATGGAAGTTAAGTCCGACGCTGTACAGAGCAATATTGCATAGGAATCTGAAAGGTTAGGTCCATGAATCAAGGCAAATTGGAAGTGGTCAAACAGTAGATGGGAAGAGTGAACATCAACATTTTGGGAATCAGCAAACTAAAATGGACTAGGAAGGGTGAATTTAACTCATATGACCATTATATCTACTGCTGTGGGCAAGAATGCCTTAGAAGAAATGGAGTAACCATTATAGTCAACAAAAGAGTCTGAAATGCAGTATTTGGATGCAATCTTATAAATGACAGAATGGTCTCTGTTCATTTCGAAGGCAGGTCATTCAATATCACAGTAATTGAAGTCTATGCCCCTACCAGTGGAGAAGGCAATGGCACCCCACTCCAGTACTCTTGCCTGGAAAATCCCATGGACAGAGGAGCCTGGTGGGCTGCAGTCCATGTGATTGCTAAGAGTCGGACACAACTGAGTGACTTCACTTTCACTTTTCACTTTCATGCGTTGGAGAAGGAAATGGCAATCCACTCCAGTGTTCTTGCCTGGAGAGTCCCAGGGATGGGGGAGCCTGGCGGGCTGCCATCTATGGGCTCACACAGAGCCAGACACAACTGAAATGACTTAGCAGCCCCTACCAATAATGCTGAAGAAGCTGAAGTTGAACGGTTCTTTGAAGACCTACAAGGCTTTCTAGAACTAACACCCAAAAAAGATGTCCTTTTCATTATAGGGGACTGGGATGCAAAAATAGGAAGTCAAGAAAAACCTGGAGTTACAGGCAAATTTGGTCTTGGAGTGCAGAATGAAGCACAGCAAAGGCTAATAGAGTTTTGCTAAGAGAACATACTGGTCATAGCAAACACCTTCCAATAACACAAGAGAAGACTACACATGGACATCACTAGATGGTCAATACTGAAATCAGATTGATTATATTCTTTGCAGCCAAAGATGGAAAAGTTCTATACAGTCAGCAAAAACAAGACTGAAGCTGACTGTGACTCAGATCATGAACTCTTTATTGCCAAATTCAGACTTAAATTGAAAGTAGGGAAGATTACTATACCATTCAGGTATGACCTAAATCAAATCCCTTATGATTATATCATAATGCTATATAATGGAAGTGAGAAATAGATTCCAGGGATTATATCTGATAGACAGAGTGCCTGAAGAACTATGGACAGAAGTTCATGACATTGTACAGGAGGCAGTGATCAAGATGATCCCCAAGAAAAAGAAATACAAAAAGGCAAAATGGTTGTCTGAGGAGGCCTTAGAAACAGCTATGTTAAGAAGAGAAGTGAAAGGCAAAGGAGAAAAGGAAAGGCATAGCTATTTGAATGCAGAGTTCCAAAGAATAGCAAGGAGACAAAAGAAAGCCTTTCTCAGTGATCAGTGCAAAGAAATAGAGGAAAACAATAGAATGGGAAAGACTAGAGATCTCTTCAAGAAAATTAGAGATACCAAGGGAACTTTTCATGCAAAGATGGGCACTTTATTGTACCCATGACAGAAATGGTATGGACCTAGCAGAAGCAGAAGATAATAAGAGGTGGCAAAAATACACAGAAGAAATGTCCAAAAAAGATCTTTTCAACCCAGATAATCACAATGGTGTGATCACTCATCTAGAGCCAGACATCCTGGAATGTGAAGCCAAGTGGGCCTTAGGAAGTATCACACAAACAAACCTAGTGGAGGTGATGGAAATCCAGTTGAGCTATTTCAGATCCTAAAAGATGATGCTGTGAAAGTGCTGTACTCAATATGCCAGCAAATTTGGAAAACTCAGCAGTGGCCACAGGACTGGAAAAGGTCAGTTTTCATTTGAATATCTAAGAAAGGCAATGCCAAAAAATGCTCAAACTACCACACAGTAGCACTTATCTCACACACTAGTAAAGTAATGGTCAAAATCCTCCAAGCCAGGCTTCAACGGTACATAAACCGTGAACTTCCAGATGTTCAAGCTGGATTTAGAAAAGGCAAATGAACCAGAGATCAAATTGCCAATATTCATTGGATCATCAAAAAAGCAAGGGGGTTTCAGAAAAACATCTGCTTCTGCTTTATTGACTATGCTAAAGCCTTTGACTGTGTGGATCACAACAAACTGTGGAAAATTCTGAAAGAGATGGAAATAGCAGGCCACCTGACCTGCCTCCTGAGAAATCTCTATGCAGGTCAAGAAGCAACAGTTAGAACTGCACATGAAACAACAGACTGGTTCCAAATTGGGAAAGGAGTACGTCAAGGCTGTATATTGTCACCCTGCTTATTTAACTTATATGCAGAGTAGATTGTGTGAAACACCAGGCTGGATGAAGCACAAGCTGGAATCAAGATTGCTGGGAGAAATATCAATAACCTCAGATATGCAGATGACACCACCCTTATGGCAGAAAGCAAAGAAGAACTAAAGAGCATCTTGAGGAGAGTGAAAAATTTGGCTTAAAACTCAACATTCAGAAAATTAAGATCATGGCATCACTTCATGGCAAATAGATGGCAAAACAGTGGAAAAATTGACAGACTTTATTTTTTGGGGTTCCAAAATCACTGCAGATGGTGACTGCAGCCATGAAATTAAAAGACACTTGCTCTTAGGAAGAAAAGCTATGACCAACCTAGACAGCATATTAAGCAGAGACATTGCTTTGCCAACAAAGGTCCATCTACTCAAGCTATGGTTTTTCTAGGAGTCATGTATGCATGTGAGAGTTGAACTATAAAGAAAGCTGAGCACCAAAGTATTGATGCTTTTGAACTGTGGTGTTGCAAAAGACTCTTGACAGTCCCTTGGACAGCAAGGAGATCCATCCCATCCCTCCTAAAGGAAATCAGTCCTGAATATTCATTGGAAGGACTGATGCTGAAGCTGAAACTCCAATACTTTGGCCACCTGATACAAACAACTGACTCATTTGAAAAGACCCTGATGCTGGGGAAGATTGTAGGTGGGAGGAGAAGGGGACGACTAAGGATGAGATGGTTGGATGGCATCACCAACTCAATGGACATGAACTTGAGTAAACTCTGGGAGTTGGTGATGGATAGTGGGGCTGGTTGTGCTGCAGTCCATGGGGTCACAAAGAGTCAGACATGACTGAGTGACTGAACTGAACTGATATATATATTTCATTTCCTTTATATCTCTGACAGAAGTTAAAATATATACACTCTGAGTCCATCTCTATTATGTAGCATAGGGTATAAAATATTAAACTATAGTTTGGTTAATTACAAGAGGCATTCACCTGGGGGGACAAAGAATAAGAGTAGATATCTGAAATTTACTGTATTACTGTCTATTTTTCTGTTTCCCATTAAGCATTGTCTTTAAAAGGATCAGTTTACCTTGCAGTCACATATTGCTTCTAATTTTAGTGTGTTTAGTTTCATTTCAATAACTGTCACATAAATGGGGCATTAATGAAGTGATAGAATCTACAACTTTGCCAGATATTTAGGGAGACCGTATTCTTGAACATGAAACATGCACAAGGGCTTTGACCTATAAGGAATTTTCCTTAAGCAAGGGGCAGATATATAGCACAAGGTGTCAAAAATCCACAAGGAAAATACATCCTTTATGACACACTGATTGGCAAACAGCCATCTTTGGAAACGGTAGGTGGGTGGGGATGGGAGGTGATGCTTTTGCTGTTAAATTCCCTGGATCTCTACTGAGATGTCATCTCTGATGCTTCAAGTATCTGTTTTTTGACACAGAGAGAGGTTCAATGTTGAAGTAGGGAAAAACTCAGTGTAAAAAGGTATTAGATAAGGATCTAAATTTTAATTTTTCTTCAACATGGTTACTTAATGTTCCATTAGTTGTTATTGTTTTCATTCGGTCACTGAGTTGTATCTCTTTGTGACCCTTTGGACTGCAGCATGCCTTATCAATTATTAAATAATATTTTCTCTCTACTGATGTGATATACAAAATTTATCAGTTACAGATTCCTAGAACTATTGAGATCTTCTTCTGGACTCTTCAGTTTTTTATGTACCAGCACCAAGGTGAGCAGGACTGAGGTGGCTCAGTGGTAAAAAATATGCCTGCCAATGAAGGAGACGCAGGTTCCATCCCTGGGTCAGGCATATCTCCTGGAGAAGGAAATGGCAAGCTGATCCAGAATTCTTGCCGGGAAAACCCCATGAGCAGAGGAGCCTGGAGGGCTACATCCATGGGGTCATAGAGTTGGACAGGACTGAGCAACTAGACCACCAGCACCACCACCACCATGCCAAGTCTGTACTATATAGTTTCATGATGGCAATACCTTTTGCAAAAGTTTTATGTTCTCTCGCATTTTAATATTTTTTCCTCAGGGAATTTAAAATCACCTCGCTTGACTTCTCACAAAATATATTTTTTATATTTTTGTGTAATTTTGGAGGCTAGTTCTAAGACAATAATGTTTTATATCCAGAAACCTGGTTGATGATTGGTTCTTTTTTATGTCTTCTAATAGAATTTTTGTAGTTTAGTCTCTAAGTCACATCTGACCCCTGTACCCTATGGACTGTAGCCCACCAGGCTTTTCTGTCCATGGGATTTTCCAGGTAAGAATACTGGAGCAGGTTGCCATTTCCTTCGCCAGGAGATATGCCTGACCCAAGGATGGAACCCCGGTCCTGCATTGCAGGCAGATTCTTTACTGACTGAGCTTCTAGGGAAGCCCCAATAATGTGTGCTCAGGAGCTCAGTCATGTCCAACTCTTTGGGGCCCCATGGACTGTAGGCTGACAGGCTCCTCTGTCCATGGAATACTCCAGGCAAGAATAGTGGAGTGGGTTGCCACTTCCTACTCCAGGGGATCTTCCCCACCCAGGAATCGAACCCGCATCTCTTGTGTCTCCTGCTTTGGCAGGCAAATTCTTTACCTCTAGCGCCACATTAGTGTTTCTTTATATAGATATTGCATGTTTCTTAGTAAAATCTGTTTGAGATTATTTTATTCTTTTAGTTGCCATGGTAAAGAGTATTTTCTTTGAATTAATCTTATAAGTAGTTATGTGGGTATAGAAATGACAGAGCTAGATCAGGCTGAATAAAATTTAAAAATTTAGTCACATGTCATATATATATATATATAATACAAAGAACTTGAAATTAAAAAAGAATTCTTAAGACTTGAGAAATTCTAAAATTAGTTAAATCCAAACAAGATTTTAAGGCATTAAAAAAAAACCTTCATTATTTAACACTAATGATGACATCTTATTCATATATTTCATAAAGATGGAAATATATTCTCAAGGTTTCATTGATATATGAGTAAAATAATAATTTCTAAATTTGTGTTAAATAACATGTATAAACTGCCAAATTTTCAGAAAGTCCAAACTTAATCCATGATAGATTTTCTCAGCATTCTACTTGCCTGGTAATTAATTCAGGGACAATTG
Source organism: Capra hircus (assembly GCF_001704415.2). Classification (NCBI taxonomy): domain Eukaryota; kingdom Metazoa; phylum Chordata; class Mammalia; order Artiodactyla; family Bovidae; genus Capra; species Capra hircus. The sequence continues at coordinate 99,189,758 of NC_030811.1, read as the reverse complement.
CAAAGGCCTGAATATAGCCCTCTCCATTCATCGACCATCTTCTAAATTCTCACCCCTGTATTGTTTTGTGTTCTCTACACAACCCTGCATTCCTCCATTCACCTCCCATTCAGATTTCTCAAGCTCTCTGTAATCTGCTTCGTGGCCCCCAGGCTCGTTTACTTTCTGAAATATTTCTCTGTCTTCTCATCTGCCTCTTCACCATCTCTCTCAGCATGCCTTACTGGGCCTGATGCTACATACCCTGAAGGCCATGTGCTTGGGAGCATCTGTGGCTGTGGCTTTTCTCCACAATTTTATTTTTTAGTTGTTATTGAAATATAGCTGCTTTACATGTTGTGTTAGTTTCAGGTGTACAGCAAAGTGAATCAGTTATACATATATTCGCTTTTTTCCAAAGATTCTTTTCCCATTTAGGTGATTACAGAGTACTGAGTAGAGGACCCTGTGCTACACAGCAAGTTCTTATTAGTTATCTATTTTATCATCAGTTCAGTTCAGTTGCTCAGTCATGTCCAACTCTCTGCGACCCCATGAATCGCAGCGCACCAGGCCTCCCTGTCCATCACCAACTCCCGGAGTTCACCCAAACTCATGTCCAGCTAGTTGGTGATGCCATCCAGTCATCTCATCTTCTGTCGTCCCCTTCTCCTCTGGCCCCCAACCCCTCCCAGCATCAAGGTCTTTTCCAATGAGTCAACTCTTATATGTATATGCCTGTTCCTATCTCCCAATTTATCCCTCCACACTTATCCCCCATTTATATGTTGAATATAAAATAAAAAGGATACAAAATACAGGAGCAGAGCCACAGATGCAGAAAACAAACTTATGGTTATGTGGGTGTGGCTTTGATTGGCAGCTTTTAGTGAGTAGGCCACATGGTCCTTTATTGGATGAAGGGATGCTGGAAAGGTCTTCGGAATGCATCTCAGTTCTCTGCACTATGTTGGCCTCTGATGAGTCTCTGATGGGTGTTGCATTGGGAGGACTGGCACTGGTGCCATGGTTGTGATCACGAGAGTCACCTCACAGTTAAACTAAGACCACTACTAATTTTTAGGGACCAGCTACTTCAATTCACCTTATGGTGGCCTTTCCCCACAAGGTCAGAATGTTCATCGCTGCTCTCTGAAGGGCTAGATGCTGAACTGGGTTCCTGAGTAATACAGACAAACGTTATCCTCCCTTATATTTCAAGGAACTTTCCCAGTTCCAAGTGTTCTCAACTCTGTTTTTGATTGCAGTCACCTCTATTCATTGAAAATATGTTCCTAGCTTTGAACCTTGAAGGTCCATGTCTCAGCCTCTCTCCTCCAAGCAAGACACTCACTGTTATGTCAGATCCTGTCAATTCAGGTAGGTTCTTCTACAGTATACCAAAGATGAGGTGGGAGTGTATTCCTCCTTTATATTCAGAGAATTACATTGATCCATTCAATTTGTTTTGTCTAGAACAAACTACGCTTGCTTGCCAAGTCACATCAGTCATGTCTGACTCTTTGCAACCCTACTGGCCAGACCACAGCCTGCCAGGTTTGTCTGTCCATGGGATTTTCCAGGCAAGAATACTGGAGTGGGTTGCCGTGCCCTCTTCTAGGGGATCTTTCTGATTTAGGAATCGAACCTGCATTGCTTGTTTCTCCAGCAATGGCAGGAGGGTTCTTTACCACTAGCACCACCTGGGAAGCCCTAGAACAAGCTATAATATACCTTAAATTCTATTCCTATCATAAAAGAAGAAAATGTGCTTATAACCATTTATAATAGTAGTTTATCTGGTTTTGAAATTTCACACATAGTTTTCCTTAGTGACCCAGTGTTATAGGCTGATGAGGAAACTATTTTGGCATAAAAATCAAAGTAAAAAGTATTCACCATCCTTTTCAAAAGTTATATCAGTTCAAAAGAATCAGTTTAGTTCAGTTTAGTTGCTCATCATATACTACTCTTTGCTACCCCATGGACTCTAGCACGCCAGGCTTCCTTGTCCATCTCCAACCCCCGGAGCCTACTCAAACTCATGTCCATTGTGTCAATGATGCCATCCAACCATCTCATCCTCTGTTGTCCCCTTCTCCTCCCATCTTCAATCTTGCCCAGCATCAGGATCTTTTCCAATGAGCTGTTTCTTCGCATCAGATAGGCAAAGTATTGGAGTTTCAGCTTCAGCATCAGTCCTTCCAATGAATATTCAGAACTGGTCTCCTTTAGGATGAACTGGTTGGATCTCCTTGCCGTCCAAGGGACTCTCAAAAGTCTTCTCCAACAACACAGTTCAAAAGCATCAATTCTTCGGCACTCAGCTTTCTTTATAGTCCAAATCTTACATCCATACATGACTACTGGAAAAACCATAGTTTTGACTAGATGGACCTCTGTTGGTAAAGTAATGTCTCTGCTTTTGAATATGCTGTCTATGTTGGTCATAGTTTTTCTTCCAAGGAGCAAGCATCTTTTACTTTCATGGCTGCAGTCACCATCCGCAGTGATTTTGGAGCAAAAAAAAAAAAAAAAAAAGAAATCTCTCACTGTCCCCATCATTTCCCCACCTATTTACCATGGATCATTTGGATTCCATGATCTTAGTTTCTTGAATGTTGAGTTTTAAGCCAACTTTTCCACTCTCCTCTTTCACTTTCATCAAGAGGCTCTTTAATTCTTCTTTGCTTTCTGCCTTAAGGGTGGTGTCACCTGAGTATCTGAGGTTATTGATATTTCTCCTGGCAATCTTGATTCCAGCTGTGCTTCATCCAGCCTGGCATTTGACATTACACACTCTGCATTTAATTCAAACAATCAGGGTGACAATATGCAACCTTGATGTACTCCATTCCCAGTTTGGAACCAGTCTGTTGTTCCATGGCCATAAGAATGGTGTTAGGTAACTTATTGCTGATTCACTTTTAACTTCAAATCTAAATTGCTCACATACTGTTATATAGTTATATTAGAAATTAGTAATATTTCCTAAAGTAGTACATAAAGGTACCTGCACAAACAGACTGTAGGACTTTTTAGGCCTTCCATTTATTTCAGTTATGTCCTTGTATGGCATCATTTTATAGTTTTTTCCCCTTCTCCTCTTGCTCCTCTTTTTGCTCCTGTTTTTTTCTTCTTCTCTTTCATTAACTCCATCAAACCTCTTTCTCCCTTCCTCTTCTTTTCTCTGCCCCTCTTCCTCTCTGTCTCTCCCTCCCCTCTCTTTTATCAATCAGTAATTTTTTACTCTGTTCTATTTCCTCTTCAATTTTTTCTTCATGCAGTCTCTATCTCTTCCCAATCACTCTCTTCTTCCTGACCTTTTCTTTCTAAACACTAAAATTTATTTTTTGTACAGTATGTTTTTAAAAAATAGAATTAACTCAATATATGAGTAAAAATTAATTAAAAGATTAAAGAAAATCTTAAATGAACCTGTATATAAAAGCATATTTCAAAGAATATGTTTTATTTAAAAACTTATCTGCATGTCCTTAAATATATACAGAACCATATTTATTACTTATGTAAATTTAATTCTGCTTGTGGTGGTGGTGGTAGTTTAGTCGCTAAGTCATGTCTGACTCTTGTGATCCCATGAACTGTAGCCCACCAGGCTCCTCTGTCCATGGAATTCTCCAGGCAAGAATACTGGAGTGGGTAGCCATTCCCTTCTCTAGGGGATCTTCCCGACACAGAGATGAAACCTGCGTCTCCTATATTGCAGGCAGATTCTTTACTGACTGAACCACCAGGAATGGTGCATTTACTTTCTTCAAAACATAATGATAATAAAGAGTAAAAATCAAACAAAACAATTATTGTCATTCAATAATGCAATTTATCATCTAGTGTGGATAGGTTAGTACAAATATACCCATATGCTCATACAAAGTATTGTTTAAATTCTCAATGTATTTTATTCTATATTTATATATTTTACCTTTTGTTCCAGAAAAAGATATTAAGAAAACTTGGCTCATGTATGCTATCTTCATCATTCTCATAATCATTATCAGAATTTGTCCAAAAAGAAAGGCTGTTTCTTCTAGCTCCCATTGCCCTAGCCCACTGTCTAAACATACTGAATATTTATTTACCAGAGAGTGCTGACATGCTATATGAACCATCAAGTCTGGGTGAGAATTTTACTGCATCATCCCAACTCAAAGTCTTTCAACATAGTCTTTTCACCTTGTGCAGTTAAAGGGTAAAATTTAGGACTTCCTCTAGCAAGATCTGATTCTTTGTTACTTTAGAATTAATGAAGGGATGCATTTTATTAACTTGTACACATGTTCTCTCTCTCACACAGACACCCACAAGTGAATAAATACATGTTCACAAGACAAATATATATGTATTTGTCTGTTAGCTCATTAGAAGCACTTCCCAGGCTTTCCTCTTTGATACCTAGAATCTGCATTAGATTTCTGAACAAAGAGAATCTCCTTTAAATTTTTCTCTGAGGTACAGTTAGCTGCCAGGTCTGCTAGTAAACAGTGCCATTCTCCCCACAGATGGAAGCACTTTCAGAGTCAAACAGGTCACCTTCCCTCAGAGACCAGCAGAAGCGAAGACAGAGCCTGCAGATGGTGCCTCATCAGAGCTCTCAGCATTTAATTAAAGTAGTCTACCAACAAGACTGACCTGATTTTCCCTCGTCTACACTGGACATCAATTCACGATTTAACATGTTCTGTACACTTAAGAAAAGGAAGCTTGAGTAAACTAACTTCAAGATTCAACCCATTTTGAAGCTGCTATATTTTTATAAATTTGTGAATAATGAATTCCATGAAATGAGTAATGAAAGTAATTGGCTGATTAAAAAAATAAAAAATTAGCCGGCTTTCCCTTTTTGGCTTCTATGAGACAATTAAAGGTCACAGTTGAGTGTATTGTCCCAGTGGCTATTATCAACTACCCATTAGCATATGTGGCCATTGTTGAACTGAAAGGAGGGGAAAAAGGTCTAGTCATGATGCGTAATCTTTTAGACTGATGCTTAAAGAATATCCATTCACTGAGGAATCCTAATGTTGTCAATGAAGAGTGAGTCAGATGTATGCCTGTGTCATTTACTGCCATCAGAATGTGTAAAAACAGGGTTTTGTTTTACTTTCTATTCACAAGAAACTAACAGGCTTGTGGTCATGTTAATTACACTCGGTTGGCTTTAGAAGGAAGTCCTCCCTAAATCGTCATTTTCCTCCTGTATCGGTTCATGATTACTTTTTCCTGCTGTCATGTTTTGACTCACTCTTCTTTGGGCTTTTATCACACTGGTGCAAACATTATTTCATGATGCTTGTTGCCTCTTTTTCCGCTTTCCCTATTTGCAGTTCTCATTGTTATCACTTCCCAGTTTTCATCATGAGAGGTTTTTTTTATGATTATGCATAAAATTTATCTGCCATTATTCCTCCTGTGAGAGGCTTTCATGAGTTCTGAGAAATCAAGCACACTAAAGATTAGCCATGGTGAGAGGAGAAAGAAAAAGACAACTGGTTTATCTTAATGACCTTGTTTTCCTTTAGAAACTGGTGAGGCAGAGCAGAAGGAGGCCTAGAAAAAGAGACTGTGGCATCCTAATGTAATATGTAATTTATGGGAAATTATTTAACCCACTTGAGTAAATTTCCCTGGCATGCACTGAACATCGGTTCAGTTCAGTCACTCAGTCGTGTCTGACTTTTTGCAACCCCATGGACTGCAGCACACCAGGCTTCCTTGTCCACCACCAACTCCCAGAGTTTACTCAAACTCATGTCCATTGAGTCAGTGATGCCATCCAACCATCTCATCCTCTGCCATTGCCTTCTCCTCCCACCTTCAATCTTTCCCAGCATCAGGGTTTTTTCAAATGAGTCAGTTCTTCGCACCAGGTAGCCAAAGTATTGGAGTTTCAGCTTCAGCATCAGTCCTTCCAATGAATATTCAGGGCTGATTTCCTTTACAATGGACTGGTTGGATCTCCTTGCTATCCAAGGGACTCTCAAGAGTCTTCTCCAGTTCAAAAGCATTAATTCTTTGGCATTCAGCTGTATAGTCCAACTCTCACATCCATACATGACTCCTGGAAAAACCATAGCTTTGACAAGATGGACCTTTGTTGGTAATGTCTCTGCTTTTAAATATGCTGTCTATGTTGGTCATAGCTTTTCTTCCAAGGAGCAAGTATCTTTTAATTTCATGGCTGCAGTCACTATCTGCAGTGATTTTGGAGCTCCCCCCAAATAAAGTCTGTCACAGTTTCCATTGTTTCCCCATCTATTTGCCATGAAGTGATGGGACTGGTTGCCATGATCTTAGTTTTCTGAGTGTTGAGTTTTAAGCCAACTTTTTCACTCTCCTCTTTCACTTTCATCACAATGATGCTAAATTTATAGAGTTGCTGAAGTTAACTGAGATGCCACGTACAAAGTCTCTATCACAGTTTACAAACATTTCCAAACCAACTAATTACATTTTTGCCTATCTTTTACTAGCCTTTACGGGCTTGATCTAATTCAAATGAGTCAGTTCTTCACATCAGATAGCCGAAGTATTGGATTTTCAGCTTCAGCATCAATCCTTCCAATGAATATTCAGGGCTGATTTCCTTTACAATGGACTGGTTGGATCTTCTTGCTATCCAAGGAGATAGATAAAATAAAATCTGAAATGAGCATCTTGTATGTAATGTACAGTGTCACTATAGATGCGGATGTACCCAAAGGGTAGAAAGAATCACTACTCTGTAAACATTACAGGATGCTACATTAGTATGTCTTAACCTGAATTAGTTATTTGTCTTTATCCATTCAGGAAAATAAACATATAATATATGTAGAGCAGATACCAGTAAGTTTTTGTCACTACTTACTTAAACAGAAATTATTCTTATGTACTTGCTTTATACTAAAAAAAAAAAAAAAAAAAGATAAAAAATCCAACCAATACAGTTGTTTTAACTTTGTATTTTTAAGTTATAAGTTGTGTTATAAACAACTTTTAATGTTGTTCAATTGCTTAGTAGGAAGGAATTCAGCATCTTAGGTGTACTTTATATATAATTAATGTAAGTGTAGGTATTTGCTAGACTGTCTCTTGAATTTTGATTAATATGCTAGTTAAAAGAATAGGCCTTGATTTTAGGTTACTATATAATATTGGTGAATGCACAATATTTTCATACTACTAAATTAAGTACCACCCAAACAGTTTCATTTTTAAAAAATGGACATTTGCTCTTACTTTGAATGTACTTAAATCAGCAATTTTCCAATTTTCAGATGAAAATACTTTATTAAAAATTAATATATTGTTAATGAATTTCAATAAAAATCCTAACGAGTAGTTTTGTGGGTATTGAAAGACTGATTCTAAAGTTTGTATAGAAAAGCAAAAGACCCAGAGTAGCTAATTCACTATTGAAAGATAACAATGTCAGGGGACTAACATTACCCAACTTTAAGACTTGGTAAAGGATATAGTTATCAAGACAGTATGGGAAAAGACCTGGTTGTCCAGTGGTTAGGGCTTTGTTCTTCCACACATGGGGCACAGGTTTGATCCCTGGTCAGGGAACTAAAGCTCTCGCATACTGCATAACACAGTTTAAAAAAAATCAAGAAAAGATGATAATGATGAAAGAATAGATACATACATCAATGGAACAGAAAAGAGCTCAGAAATAGACTCACATAAATATAGTCAGGGCTTCCCTTGTGGTTCAACTGATAAAGACTCTGCCTACAATGTAGGAGACATGGATTCAATCCCTGGGTTGGGGATCTACCCACTCCAGTATTCTGGCCTAGAGAATTCCATGGACTGTATAGTCCATGGGATCACAAAGAGCTGGACATGACTGAGTGACTTTCATCCCACTTCTCTTCAAATATAGTCGAGTGGTATTTCACAAAGAAGCAAAGAGAATTAATAGAGAGAAGATCACCGAGAAGTTTTAGATCAGGTGAAATTATTCTCTATGACACTATAATGATGGATGATGTTCTTACATATTTGTTAAAAATCCATAAAATGCACAACACCAAGACTGAATCTTAATGTGAGCTTTGGATGACATTGCTGTGTCACTGTGGATTCATGGATGATAACAAATATCACCACTCTAGTGAACAATTTTGATAATGGAGGAGATTGTGTGTACTGGGCAGAGGGGACAGAGGTATATGGGACTATGTACTTTTTGCTCAATTTTGCTATGAACTTAGGTTCAATTTTAGAATTGTCATTTTTAAAAGGATATTTAAAAGGAAGGAATTTTTTTATTTTTAAAAATAATATAAAAGAGAAAGCAAAAATTATAAAAATACGCTCTTTCCTTTTTGTATTTAAGAAATTTTTTAGACCAATGTTGCATTTTTCACTCTCTATATTAATATTTAACTCACTTTGACTATAGAAAACTCATTCAGTTCAGTTCAGTTGAGTCACTCAGTCGTGTCCGACTCTTTGCGACCCCATGAATCGCAGCACGCCAGGCCTCCCTGTCCATCACCAACTCCCGGAGTTCACTCAGACTCACCTGCATCGAGTCAGTGATGCCATCCAGCCATCTCATGCTCTGTCGTCCCCTTCTCCTCCTGCCCCCAATCTCTCTCAGCATCAGAGTCTTTTCCAATGAGTCAACTCTTCACATGAGGTGGCCAAAGTACTGGAGCTTCAGCTTTAGCATCATTCCTTCCAAAGAAATCCCAGGGCTGATCTCCTTCAGAATGGACTGGTTGGATCTCCTTGCAGTCCAAGGGACTCTTAAGAGTCTTCTCCAACATCGCAGTTCAAAAGCATCAATTCTTCGGCGCTCAGCCTTCTTCACAGTCCAACCATTGGTTTACTGCTAAAAAAATTTTTTTAAATTGAAGTATAGTTGATCTGCAACGTTGCATTTGTTTCATGTGTACTAGAAAGTGATTCCTGTATATGAAAAATAAAAGTGTTAGTTGCTCAGTTGTGTCCAGTGCTTTTTGGCTCCATGGACTGTAGCCAGTCAGGCTCCTCTGTTCTTGGAATTCTCCAGGCAAGAGTACTGTACTGGGTTGCTATTCCCTTCCCCAGTGGATCTTCCCAACCCAGGGATAGAACCCAGATCCCCTGCATTGGCGTGCAGATTCTTTACCATCTGAGATACCAGGGAGGCCCCCAATTCATTTATACTCATATAAATTCATACATGTATGAATACATGTATATATGTATATGCTGCTAAGTCACTTCAGTCGTGTCTGACTCTGTGCAACCCCACGGACTGCAGCCACCCAGGTTCCTCCATCCATGGGATTTTCCAGGCAAGAGTACTGGAGTGGGTTGCCATTGCCTTCTGTAGCTGCATAGTGATACACCAATTCAACTTACTGCTATGGGGGAAAAACACCATTTAATGAGACATGAAGACAAAGCACAAACCCGACTAAGGGCACATACACTGTGGACCACAGCACAACTATGACCAGAGCAAATGGGGGGATGGGGGAGGGGAGATGGATGGGTAAACTATAGCCTTGGGGGTGGGCGGGGGTGGGTCTATGTAGGGAGACAGAGAGAGAGAGACAGAGAGAGAGAATTCTGTTTTTAGTTTCTTTTCCTTTATAAGTTATTACAAAATATTATGTGTAGTTTCCTGTGCTATATAGTAGGTTCTTGATTATCTATTTTATATACAGTAGTGTGTGTATGTTAATTGGAAACTGCTCATGTACCTCTCCCAACCCCTTTCCCCTTTGGTAACTATAACCTTGTTTTCTTTGGGTCTATTTCTGTTTTGTGAATAAATTTTTTTTTTTTTTAGATTCCACATATAAGCAGTATCATATGATATGTCTTTATCTGGTAATTTCTGGGTCTATCCATGTTTTTACAAATGGCATTATTTTTATGGGCTGAGTAATATTCCGTCAGTAATACACACACATACCCCATATCTTCTTTATTCATCTGTCAATGGACATTTCGGTTTTTTCCATGTCTAGATATTGTAAATAGATTTTATCCTCATCCTCTGTTGTAAACAGTGCTGCAGTGAATATTAAGGTGCATGTTATCTTTTCAAATTAGAGTTTTCTCCAGATATACACCCAGAAGAGAGATTGGAAGATCATAAGTGAAGTGAAGTCTTTTAGTCATGTCTGACTCTTTGCGACTCCATGGACTGTAGCCTATCAGGCTCCTCAGTCCATGGGATTTTCCAGGCAAGAGTACTGGAGTGGGTTGCCATTTCCTTCTCCAGGGAATCTTCCCGACCCAGGGATCAAACCTGGGTCTCCTGCATTGTAGGCAGACGCTTTACCATCTGAGCTACCTATATTTCCATAGTGGCACAATTCCCACCAAGAGGGTAGGGGTGTTCTTTTTTCTCCACAGATTCTCCAACATTTATTATTTGTAGTTTTTCATGATGGCCACTCTGACTGGTGTAAAGTGATACCTCATTGTAGTTTTGATCTGCATTTCTATAGTAATTGGCAATATTGAACATCTTTTCATATGTCTGTTGGCCATCTATATGTATATATATATACATATTTTTTTTGAGAAATGTCTATTTAGAGCTCCTGCCCATTTTTGATTGGATTGTTTGTTTTTTGATATTGAACTGTTTGAGCTGTTTGTATATTGTGGAAACTTATCCCTTGTCAGTATAATTATTTGCAAATATTTTCTCCCATTTTATTGCTTCCTTAGGTAGGTTTATTCCTAGGTATTTTATTCTTTTTGATGAGATGGTAAATGGGATTGTTTCCTTAATTTCCTTTTCTGATCTTTTATTGTTAGTATATAGAAATGCTACTTATTTCTATGTATTAAGTTTGTATCTTGCAACTTCATGGAATCATTGATGAGCCCCAGTAGATTTCTAATAGTGCCTTTAGGATTTTCTGTATGTACTATCATGTGATCTGCAAACAGTGACAGTTTTACTTCTTATTTTCCGGTTTGGACTCCTTATTTCCCTTTTTATTTTGTGATTGCTGTGGCTAGGACTTCTAAAACTATGTTGAATAAAAGTGGCAAAAGTGGACATCCTTGTCTTGTTCCTGATCTTGGAGGAAATGCCTTCAGCTTTTCATCATTGCACATGATATTAGTATGAATTTGTCATTGCATAGCCTTTATTGTATTTAGGTAAGTTTCCTCTATGCTCAGCATGGAATCTAAAATTATTTTAAGTAGAAAAAATATATATTTTAAAAAATATTCTAATATACAGCTACTGAGGAAACACACTGTTAACCTTCTAGTGAATTCTGCTCCTTGCTTGACTCTTGTCATCTGCCTCCAGTACCCATTTCCCATATTGAGTTGTAAAAGATAGTTATAGCTAACCTGATGTCCAATCAGCTGACCAACCAATTACTATCCATGTATATATATCTCCCAACTACATGGGTGGTTTTCTTGGAGTTCTAGCACACCTCTTTAACTTGAGCACTTGTGGAAAAAGTTTCTCTGTATGATTCTATTATACTTTCTATCAGTTGGAGACCTTTGACTGCTACCTTTGTTCCCCTACATCCTTTCCTTGCCAGCCTCTTTTGGGAACAGAGAAGAGGCTAAGTGGCAGGTAGCAGCAGTTGGACCAGCTTTGACTGATCTGCCCCCAACTATTGGCAGTTCAATTTGGAACACTGGGTTCCTGGCATCTAATTGCCATGGCTTTGCTTCTCTGATAAATTTTTAAGGTATCAGGTGAAAAACCTCTTCAACATTCTAAGACAAAGTAATTCCAGCACTACAAAATGAAAGTCTGATTGGTTTATTTAGCTTTTTCATTTAAAATATGATAACCATTTTTTCTGTAGCTCCCATTCATTTCCTGTATACATCACCAACATCAATGTTGCTGTTATCAGTGTATTATTTCCTTATTAATTTTTTTGAGAATAGTCTAAATATGAGCCTTTATTCAAGTCACCATGCTTATATCAGCTTTTGGGGTTGGTTTTGTTTTTAAATGTTTTCAAAAACCTTTCATTATAGAATTCTTCATTCATGGAAGTTTCTTATAGCTCTTCCCTGCCCCCCTCCCTTTCTTAATTCCTTTCTTTTCCTTAATATTTTAAATTTCCTGCCATACAACTAAAGGTCACCTTTTCTAACAAATCTTTGGCTATAGAATGAAGGTCAACAATTTTCTGCTATTAATTTTCACCAAAACATGGTAGAAAGGTTGCTACTTCATCCTCATCCTCATCCTCCATGAGATCCTTTGACTACCAACTGCAACATGTGGTATAAGGGAATGATAATCCTCACAGTTCATGTAATGCTGAATAAACTTATTCATTCTTTTGAATTTATTCAAAATATTCTTCCCGAGTGTTAACTAATTACCAAATAGATAGAAAATTTTCATTGCTGACAAGAATATGCAGTATCTTAGTCATAAATCAGGCAAAAACTCAACATTACTGCTATTATTTTAGATTCTGAAACTTGTTCTTACTGTCTGATTTGTTTTCTAATTACATAATAATGCATTCGATATGAAAGTAAAAGTGAAGGTTGCTCAGTTGTGTCCAGCTCTTTGCTATACAGTCCATGGATTTCTCCAGGCAAGAATACTGGAGTGGTAGTCTTTCCCTTCTCCAGGGGATCTTCCCAACCCAGGGATAGAACCTAGTTCTCCCTCCTTGCAGGAGGATTATTTACCAGCTGAGCCACAAGGGAAGCCCAAGAATACTGGTGTGGGTAGCCTATCCCTTCTCCAGCGGATCTTCCTGACCTAGGAATAGAACCGGGGTCTCCTGCATTGCAGGCAGATTCTTTACCAACTGAGCTATGATATTTCCAAGACTCTTCCAAAAAATGTTCAGGCAGAAAAACCAAAGTGTGGATATTTTTAAAAATTATTTTATCACTTTAATAATTTTAAAGTTATTTCATCAATTTTTAATGTTTTTCTTTGTGTCCAAATACTGTTTCTGTAATTAGAAAATTTTTATGAGAAAACTCAAGAATAAATTGTAGAAAACATCCCCACTCTCCACACAGGTGCTACACCAGCTTGAACTCAATTTTAAAACCATCTGGGAAAATGAGATCAGGGAGATAAAGAAAAAAAAGATTTTGCTTTTTCACTTTCTGAACAGCATGAGAGGATTTAGGTCAATATGTGAATGCTTGTACATGTGAAGAGGAAATACTATAAGCTGGTTCAGAATGCCCAGCCACATTATAGACAGTGAGAAAATTACTATTATTGCCATATGGTATAAGAATATTATGTGAAAGAGGGAAGATTTGATGATTTTTGCTGTCATTTATTTGTTCTGTAATTTAGTAGCATCCCAGCAGGTGTCTCTCAAGAATATAAATCATTTTTCTACTTTGAAATTCATTTCAAAATATTTCCTTTTATTTAGTCACCAAATGCTAAATAGGACCATAAATTGAATCCCTGCCTTCTAATTCTTCTTTTATTTGCTAGCATATACAGTAATTCATTAGAGGTAATTAATTTTATGCAGCACAAGTTCAAAGTATTCTTCTCCTATCAGAAAAAAATCAGCACCTACATCTTTCGCATTTTGTCCAAGTATACTAAAAAATAATGTGTAGAGAAGAACATAAAATTGGTGTTGTTTGGCAGCACTAAAAACAGGTGCTTAGTTCTCTCCTCGGGTACTGGTCCCACCCAGGTATCCTTAGCGTGCAGGGAAGTACACAGTGCTCCATCAGTCTGGAAACTCTCACCTCTAATAGGCTCATACTGTGTGTAACACATTCTTGAGACAAGCTTTATGCAAATCCAACAGCACTGATGACCGCAGGCACAACCTTTTGGAGAATTGTACTTAGTGCCCAGTGCAGGGTAGTGGAAAAAGCCATCCATCTTTCTTGGTAGATAAAGTAATTGTCTTGAACTTCAGAGAGTTTGTAGAAGCTGCTGCTATGCCTGTGAGTCTCTTGTTCTGTGTATGGATCAGACATACACATAAGTTTATTTTATGTGTCTGTTAGTCACTCAGTCGTGTCGAACACTTTGCGGCCCCTGGACTATAGCCTGCCAGGCTCCTCTGCCCATGGGATTCTCCAGGCAAGAGTACTGGAGTGGGTTGCCATTTCCTCCTCCAGTTTATTTTAAGTGGATGCTAAAATAAAGACTCTCTCAAAAGTCTCCAGGTCTCTCTGATTCCTCTAGGTTTATTTAAATCTCCTTCTATGTTGCTTTGTCCATACATAAAAACATTGATCTCATACTATAAAAATAATTCCACATTTTTCTCCCTTATGGAGTACCTGCAGTATAATCTACTTGAGAAAGAAAGTGCAGTGCTTTTTAATTTTGATGACACTAGGTCTAGAACACAGAAGGCACTAATAAATATTTTCTAAATAAAAGTATAAATGTTATCTTAATATCTAATTGCAAATTAAATCTATTTAAATTTCATAAGAAGCATGTGCTCATTACTCAGAGAATCTGTAGAGTTTGGAGTTAAAGAACCTTTGACTATGACTGAATTAGTATCTGTAAAAATTAAAATAGCTCAAAATCATGTATATTCTGACATTACTGTCACAAATGTAATTTTAGCTTGTGAATCTAACATGACAGTAAGATTTTTGAAAGAAGTATTCTTGGGCTTCCCTAGTGGCTGAGAGGGTAAAGAATCTATCTGCCTGCAATCTGGAAGACCTGGGTTCAATCCCTGGGTTGGAAAGATCCCCTGGAGGAAGAAATGGTGCCCCACTCCAGTATTCTTGCCTGGAGAATCCCCATAGACAGAAGAGCCTGGTGAGCTACATTCCATGGGTCACAAAGAGTCGGATATGACTGAGCAACTAAGCACAAAATTGTAAATATAATATATAATTAGAAAACAGCTTGATATATATAACATAATTCGCTTACAACTTCTTGTATCTTCCTGTTTGCTTGAGAGACCTTAAGAATCAGAACAACTACTTGAGATAGTCTTACAAAAAACATACAGTAATGGTTTATATGTTATCAACTCATTAGTATTATAGTAATCAACTCTTTAACATACATTCTATTTTGACTCTCAGTTACCTACACATTTTTTCCCAGTATTGATCTTTATAAATCATTTTAAAGCTCACATAGCATTTATTCCTTAATCCATATGTTATTTTTGTAACTCTGGCCAAGAACACATTTAGCTCACAATTTCAGAGTATTCTAGAAGATTATCCATACTGCTGGTGGGGCCGCCAGGTTTTATTTTAGCACTGGTGAAAGAATGTTCTTTTAGTCCAATAGATATTTGATTGTTTATTCCCCATAAATAAAATGCTCTCCAAACAGTATACTTTAAGTTCACCATCACATAAAATTTGAAATATTCATTGGCATTTACATATCAATTAGACATATTATTCTATACACTAAACCTCTCTGGATCTATTATGTTCTTCATATATAAGGTTTGATATCCAGGAGGTAAATTATGAAAACAACTTTTATAGTATATCAGTTGCAGTGAGGAGTAAGGTCTAAGGGAACTATTCAACTGAGAACAGTAATTATCACATCAGCAACCTCTTTCATAATCTTGAGAAGATTAGTTGCAGAATAAAACTTGTTTGGGCTTTTGCTTGCTGACCATATCTCTAGAATGCTTCTAAGTACTATAGATAGTTAGTCACTTAGTCATGTCTGACTCTTTGGGCATTCATGGACTGTAGCTCTCTATCCACATTGCCCAGGCAAGAATACTGCAGTGGGTTTGCCATTTCCTTCTTCAAGGGATCTTCCTGACCCAGAGATAGAACCTGGGTCTCCTGCATTGCAGGCAGACTCTTTACGGACTGAGCCACCGGGGAAGGTACTACTTTTATTAATTCAGTCAACCCTCCAACCCTCCTATGAAGGAGTCAATATTATTCACATTAAAAGGAAATAAAACACTAAGGCATTAATTTACTTGTCAAAGTTTCAAAAATAGAGAAAGCACCATAGGAGGACTTTTGGACCCACTGGCTCACCTTTAGAGTCGTCTCAGGATCACACAGTGGCGTCATTCTCAGAAGCTGAGTAGTAGACAACTGCATGTCTGCACTTGAAAGTCTTGAGTGCTTTTAACCACTCTGCTCTGTTGCCTCTCAAGTGGGAAAGGCTGGCCTATAGTTTTCCAGGAGAAAATCACAACATATCTTTGTATTTGTAACTATACAAGAATGTCACTTGAATTGTACCAAAAAGTCTTCAACACTAACTCTACAAAAATAGAAAGCAATCGTCTCAGTATGTACTTTTCTAACTGCAACCAGGTTAAATGTTAGGGGAACAAGAGAATTTTTGTGATCTATGGGATAGTGGGTAATCTTTCAGTGATTATGCCCTCAAAGCATGAAATGTCATACAGCAATAGATGACTGAACTAAAATAGAATCATCTTTTTAAATGATGCTCTCTAACCATCTTAAAATAGAAAATGCACACAGAACTGTACCTTCTGGATAATGACTTCTGGGCTTTCATAGCCAGGTGCAGGGCCAGGTGCTGGTTTGGTCCTAGCTAGACAGGTCATGTTATTAGCCAACACGAATGTGCTGAGTGATGCACTCAGCCCCTCCCAGAGCAAAGCAGGTTGGTCCTGTTACTGCTTTGCAAAATTGACCTCATGGAAGACTTGAAAAAAATCCATGTACATAGTAAATCTATTTTCAAAACATATGCCTTGATGTGATTTGAGCTGATGGTCTATAATTAGTAAGATAAATCTTAGTTTTAATGAAACATTAAAAAGTCGTCCTTCTTAATGAACCTGCATTGGTTTCTACTTTGTACCTACATCAAACTGTGGAAAAGGATTATATTTTTATTCCTAGATTAATTTTGTCAAGCCAATAAAAGCAGAGATAAGCTCAATTTTATACCTTAAAAGGTCTTTAAAATTTTATCTACAAGGACATTTTTAGTTCAACATTTTAATTAAAAGTTTTACAATTTTATTATATAGACAGTTTTTCAGGCTTACTGTTGCAGAATATCCATGATTAGTATAACTCTATGGAACAAATAATCTTTTCTTTTTGTTTTTTGCGCACACTCATTTTATTGCAGGTATTGAAATAGAATACAGGAAAGGTGTTAATTACCTCAACCGCACAAAAACATCTGTCTTTAAAGAATATTTTTTTTTTGTTTTAGTTGAATTTGTTATTGAAAGTATAAAAAAGAATCATACGTGAATGTGCAGGTTCCTTCAATAGTATTTCTGAATATGCTAATCCTCACATTTGTATTTCTTTTTCTCTCCATTGGAATCCTTTGCAATTGCTTTTCTCCCTACTGGAAAGTTCTTTGCTCTTACAGTCTCATGTGTCACTCCATCTGTTCTCCTCTCCCAAGATTATGTTAAGGTCAACTTTTCAGTAAGGCTTTCTCTGACGTTACTCACTGAAAATTAGGGTGCCACCCTCTCCTTCATTTGTTGTTGCCTCAGCTTTATTTTTATCTGTAACATGATCATTTGACAGACTAGTCTCCACTGAATAGAATGGATTACTGTTCAGCTTCAGCTGAAGAACACATTCTTGATAAATATCTGTTCATTTTAAAAGTTCATAACTTTTATTTTTTTTAACTTAGTGCTGTATCTTGAGACCTTTCCAAAATTCTAGTGTCCTTAGAAAATATGATTTTAATATCTGAGTACAGAATATATATATATCATAACTTTTTAACATACTCCCTCATTTTTGGACATTTAGTTTGAGTTTTCCCCTAATATAAATTCTATGACAATGAACATTCTCACTGACTATGGTTTGGATGTCTCCCCCAAATTCATATGTTGATGTCCCAGTGCCCAAAGTGATGGTATTAGGAAGTGGGGTCTTGGGAGATGCTTTGGTCACATGGGTGGAGCCATCATGAATGAGATTAGTGTCCTCATTAGGAGGCCTGGGAATATCCCTCCCATTTCCTTGCCACATGATGATACAATACAGGAAAATTCTTGAACCCAAAAGACCGCCTTTACCCCACCATGCTGACACACTGGTCTTGGAGATCTACTATCTAAAACTGAGAAATAGATTAGTTTGTAAGTTACCCAATCTGTGATATTTTGTTGGAGCAGCCCGGACTAAGACATTATTCAATTACATGTTTCTCTCTTATAACTTTCTTAAAATAAATGTAAAGAAGTGACATTGCTACTTTAAAGCGTATGGACATTTTTAATATATTGCCTATTGCAGTCAGAAATGTTTTACTAGTTTAAACAGCCTCAGGAATATAAACCTTTTTATTTTCAAACATCCTCACTAATACTTTGCATTTGGATTTTTTAAATGTCTTATAATTTCATAAATAAAAATACATTTTACTGATGTTTTAACATGTACCTTAACATTAATATCCATGCCATTGGAGATTGCTGGAGAGAGTACAGAGGATCTGTGAGCTCTATTACCTCATATAGTTGTGAGGGGCATGCATGCTCAGTCTAACTCTTTGTAGCCCCATGGATTGCAGCCCACCAGGCTCTTCCATCCATGGAGCTTTCCAGGCTAGAAAGACTGGAGCGGGTTGCTGTTGCCTCCTCCAGGGGAATCTTCCCAACCCTGGGATGAACCTGCGTCTTATACATTGGCAGGCAGATTCTTATACTATTGAGCCATTTGGAAAGCCTAGAGATTCCCCATTTTTATTTGTGCTGCTTTTAACAGGCCTGACTATACTGAACACAAAGCCACCAGCACCAGAAAAACAGAACCAAACAGTAACTACAGCTACTGAAGAAGGTCTTGTCAGTCAGGAGTTACATTTATGACTGTTTTCTCTTTCCAAAAAGAAGCCTTTTACGTGTACCATTTTAGATGACAAAGTTGACACACAAATACTTTTTCTGCCCACAAATGTTGTACATTTTCTTTAAAAAAAAAAAAAGAGCACTTAAAAGTAATGTCTTGAAATGGAAGAAGTGGCGTTAACATATATACACTATCAAGTGTAAAACTCGTCGCTAGTGAGAAGTTGCCATATACCACAGGGAGCCCAGCCAGGCACTCTGTGATGACCTAGAGGGATAGGATGAGAGGAGGGGTAGGAGGCTCCAAGGGGGGTAGTATATGTATAATTATGTCTGATTCACATTGTTTTATGACAGAAAGCAATACATTGTAAAGCAATTTTCCTCTAATTAAAAAATAAATAGATAAAAAGTAATGCCTTGAGTACCAAGATATTTTGGCCCATAATGATTGTTTTATAATTAAATATTTTGAAAAATATTTTATCTAGTAGGACTCTCATGTTTTAAAGCATGGAAAACAAGATCATATGATATTTTGTATTTTTGTGAGCAATAGGCTTCTGTGGTGGCTCAGATGTGAAAGAATAAGCCTGCAATGCAGGAGAGCCAGATTCAATACCTGGGTTGGGAAGATACCCTGGAGAAAGGAATGGCAACCCACTCCAATATGCTTACCTGGAGAATTCCATGCACCGAGGAGCCTGGTGGGTGATAGCCCATGGAGTCAAAGAGTCAGACATGACTGAGCCACTAACGGAGACAAGCAATACCATTTGGTCAAAGACCTTGCATTATATATGTGTTTCCCTTTTTGGCTGCTGCTTCCCCATGTTGGAGTAATTTCCCCTTCTGTGTGCCTTGGCAAGTAGCTGGGCTCAGCACTCATTACAGAAGCCCAGAAGCCCAGATACTCCCTTTCCCCACAACTTCAATGATATCAGAGTGTAGGCATGTTTTCCAAGTTCAGTTTTGACCTTCTATGTTAGTCAACATGTAGGGCCATAACAACAGAAAAGACTGGGTGGCTGAAACAACAGAAATTTATTTTCTCACAGTTTTGGAGTTTAGAAGTCAAAGATAAAGGTGCCATAACATTGATTTCTGGGGAGACATTCTTCCTGATTTTTGCAGAAAATCATTTTATTAAAGGTTATCAAAATAATCTTCTCACTGTGTCCTCACATGGCCTCTTCTCTATACTTGTGCAAAAGAGAGGGAAGGGTCTCTGGTGTCTTTTACCTCTTCTTACAGGAATACCAGGCCTATTAGATTAGGGCCACACCCTCATGACCTCATTTAACCTTAAGTGCCTCCATTCAGTTCAGTTCAGTCGCTCAGTCATGTCCAACACTTTGCAACCCCAAGAAACGCAGCACGCCGGGCCTCCCTGTCCATCACCATTTCCCAGAGTTCACTCAGATTCACTTCCATCGAGTCAGTGATGCCATCGAGCCATCTAATCCTCTGTCATCCCCTTCTCCTCCTGCCCCGAATCCCTCCCAGCATCAGAGTCTTTTCCAATGAGTCAACACTTCTCATGAGGTGGCCAAAGTACTGGAGTTTCAGCTTTAGCATCATTCCTTCCAAAGAAATCCCAGGGATGAACTCCTTCAGAATGGACTGGTTGGATCTCCTTGTAGTTCAAGGGACTCTCAATAAGAAAGACGCCCCTTTTCCCTAGGCAATATAATTCTCCTAAAAGAGAAGGGGGGAATGAGAGAGTCATTTCCTAGGCAGGTTGATAAGAAGTCTAGCGGTTCCCAAGGAGAGAGGGGTCTGGAATTCTCAAGGAGGAGGAAAAGACAAACTTTTTTCCTTCTCAGAAGAACTGTACAAAAAGATCTTCACGACCCTGATAATCACGATGGTGTGATCACTCATCTAGAGCCAGACATCCTGGAATGTGAAGTCAAGTGGGCCTTAGAAAGCATCATTACGAACAAAGCTAGTGGAGGTGATGGAATTCCAGTTGAGCTATTTCAAATCCTGAAAGATGATGCTGTGAAAGTGCTGCACTCAATATGCCAGCACATTTGGAAAACTCAGCAGTGGCCACAGGACTGGAAAAGGTCCGTTTTCATTCCATTCCTCAAGAAAGGCAACACCAAAGAATGCTCAAACTACCGCACAATTGCACTCATCTCACATACTAGTAAAGGAATGCTCAAAATTCTCCAAGCCAGCTTCAGCAATACATGAACCGTGAACTTCCAGATGTTCAAGCTGATTTTAGAAAAGGCAGAGGAACCAGAGGTCAAATTGCAAACATCCGCTGGATCATGGAAAAAGCAAGAGAGTTCAGAAAAACATCTATTTCTGCATTATTGACTATGCCAAAGCCTTTGACTGTGTGGATCACAATAAACTGGAAAATTCTGAAAGAGATGGGAATACCAGACGACCTGATCTGCCTCTTAAGAAATCTGTATGCAGGACAGGAAGCAACAGTTAGAACTGGACATGGAGCAACAGACTGGTTCCAAAGAGGAAAAGGTGTACGTCAAGGCTGCATATTGTCACCCTGCTTATTTAACTTCTATGCAGAGTACATCATGAGAAATGCTGGACTGGAAGAAACACAAGCTGGAATCAAGATTGCCGGGAGAAATATCAATAATCTCAGATATGCAGATGACACCACCCTTATGGCAGAAAGTGAAGAGGAGCTAAAAAGCCTCTTGATGAAAGTGAAAGAGGAGAGTGAAAAAGTTGGCTTAAAGCTCAACATTCAGAAAATGAAGATCATGGCATCTGGTCCCATCACTTCATGGGAAATAGATGGGCAAACAGTGGAAACAGTGTCAGACTTTATTTTTTGGGGCTCCAAAATCACTGCAGATGGTGACGGCAGCCATGAAATTAAAAGACGCTTACTCCTTGGAAGAAAAGTTATGACCAACCTAGATAGCATATTCAAAAGCAGAGACATTACTTTGCCGACTAAGGTCCGTCTAGTCAAGGCTATGGTTTTTCCAGTGGTCGTGTATGGATGTGAGAGTTGGACTGTGAAGAAGTCTGAGCACCAAAGAATTGATGCTTTTGAACTGTGGTGTTGGAGAAGACTCTTGAGAGTCCCTTGGACTGCAAGGAGATCCAACCAGTCCATTCTGAAGGAGATCAACCCTGGGTGTTCTTTGGAAGGAGTGATGCTGAAGCTGAAACTCCAGTACTTTGGCCACCTCATGCAAAGAGTTGACTCACTGAAAAGACTCTGATGCTGGGAGGGATTCGGGGCAGGAGGAGAAGGGGACGACAGAGGATGAGATGGCTGGATGGCATCACAGACTCGATGGACATCCGTCTGAGTGAACTCCGGGAGATGGTGATGGACAGGGAGGCCTAGCGTGCTGCGATCCATGGGGTTGCAAAGAGTCGGACACGACTGAGCAACTGAACTGAACTGAACTATCACTTTCATCAAGAGACTTTTTAGTTCCTCTTCACTTTCTGCCATAAGGGTGGTGTCATCTGCATATCTGAGATTATTGGTATTTCTCCCGGCAATTTTGATTCCAGCTTGTGTTTCTTCCAGTCCAGCGTTTCTCATGATGTACTCTGCATAGAAGTTAAATAAGCAGAGTGACAGTATACCCCCTTGAAGTACTCTTTTTCCTATTTGGAACCAGTCTGTTGTTCCATGTCCAGTTCTAACTTCCTGACCTGCATACAGGTTTCTCGAGAGGCAGGTCAGGTGGTCTGGTATTCCCACCTCTTTCAGAATTTTCCACAGTTGATTGTGATCCACACAGTCAAAGGCTTTGGCATAGTCAATAATTCAGAAATAGATGTTTTTCTGGAACTCTCTTGCTTTTTTCCATGATCCAGCTGATGTTGGCAATTTGATCTCTGGTTCCTCTGCCTTTTCTAAAACCAGCTTGAACATATGGAATTTCACATTTCATGCATTGCTGAAGCCTGGCTTGGAGAATTTTAAGCATTCCTTTACTAGCATGTGAGATGAGTGCAACTGTGCGGTAGTTTGAGCATTCTTTGGCATTGCCTTTCTTTGGGATTGGAATGAAAACGGACCTTTTCCAGTCCTGTGGCCACTGCTGAGTTTTCCAAATGTGCTGGCATATGGAGTGCAGCACTTTCACAGCATCATCTTTCAGGATTTGAAACAGCTCAACTGGAATTCCATCACCTCCACTAGCTTTGTTCATAGTGATGCTTTCTAAGGCCCACTTGACTTCATATTCCAGGATATCTGGCTCTAGATGAGTGATCACACCATCGTGATTATCAGGGTCATGAAGATCTTTTTTGTACAGTTCTTCTGTGTATTCTTGCCACCTCTTCTTAATATTTTCTGCTTCTGTTAGGTCCATACGATTTCTGTCCTTTATCGAGCCCATCTTTGCATGAAATGTTCCCTTGGTATCTCCAATTTTCTTGAAGAGATCTCTAGTCTTTCCCATTCTGTTGTTTTCCTCTATTTCTTTGCATTGATTGCTGAGGAAGGCTTTCTTATCTCTTCTTGCTATTCTTTGGAACTCTGTATTCAGATGCTTATATATTTCCTTTTCTCCTTTACTTTTCACTTCTCTTCTTTTCACAGCTCTTTGTAAGGCCTCCCCGGATAGCCATTTTGCTTTTTTGCATTTCTTTTCCATGAGGATGGTCTTGATCCCTGTCTCCTGTACAATGTCAGGAACCTCATTCCATAGTTCATCAGGCACTCTATCTATCAGATCTAGGCCCTTAAATCTATTTCTCACTTCCACTGTATAATCATAAGGGATTTGATTTAGGTCATACCTGAATGGTCTAGTGGTTTTCCCTACTTTCTTCAATTTGGGTCTGAATTTGTTAATAAGGAGTTCATGATCTGAGCCACAGTCAGCTCCTGATCTTGTTTTTGTTGACTGTATAGAGGTTCTCCATCATTGGCATCCCAAAGAAAAAGAAATGCAAGAAGTCAAAATGGTTGTCTGAGGAGGCCTTACAAATATCTGAGAAAAGAAGAGCAGTGAAAGCCAAAGGTGAATGGGAATAGTATGCCAACTGCATGCAGATTTCCAAAGAATAGCAAGCAGAGATAACAAAGCCTTCTTGAGTGAACAATGCAAAGAAATACAGGAAAACAATAGAATGGGAAAGAATGGAGATCTTGTCAAAAAATGAGAGATACCAAGGGAACATTTCATTCAAAGATAGGTACAATAAAGGACAGAAATAGCAAGGACCTAACAGATGCAGAAGAGGTAAGCAGATAGAGAAGATGTAACAAGAATACACAGAAGAGCTATCCAAAAATGGTCTTAATGACCAAGATAACCATGATGGTGTGGGCACTGATCTAGAGCCAGACATCCTGGACTGTGTAGTCAAATGGGCCTTAGGAAGTATTAGTATTAACAAAGCTGGTGGAGGTGATGGAATTCCAGTTGAGCTATTTCAAATCCTAAACCATGATGCTGTGAAAGTGCTGCCAGCAAAGCTGGAAAACTCAGCAGTTGCCACAAGACTGGAAAAGGTGAGTTTTCATTCCAATCCCAAAGAAAGGCCATGCCAAAAATGTTCAAACTACCGCACGATTGTATTCATTTCACATGCTAACAAAGTAATGTTCAAAATCCTTCAAGCTAGGCTTCAACAGTATGTGAACTGAGAACTTCCAGATGTTCAAGCTAGATTTAGAAAAGGCAGAGGAACTAGATATCAAATTGCCAACATCTACTGGATCATCGAAAAAGCAAGAGAATTCCAGAAAAGCATATACTTCTTCTGCTTCATTGACTATGTTAAAGCCTTTGACTGTGTGGATCACAACAAAGTGTGGGAAATACTTAAAGAGGTGGAAATACCAGACCACTTTACCTGCCTCCTGAGAAACCTGTATGCAGCTCAAGAAGCTATAGCTGGACCTAGATATGGAACAACCAACTGGTTCCAAATTGGGAAAGGAGTATGTCAAGGCTGTATATTGTCACCTTGCTTATTTAACTTCCATGAAATGTACATCATGAGAAATGCCAGGCTGGATAAACACAAGTTGGAATCAAGATTGCTGGGAGAAATATCAATAACCTCAGATAAAGAAATGATACCCCTCTAATGGCAGAAAGTGAAGCGTAAGTAAAGAGCCTCTTGATGAGAGAGAGAGAGGAGCGTGAAAAAGCTGGCTTAAAATTCAACATTCAAAAGCTAAAATCATAGCATCTGGTCTCATCATTTCATGACAAACAGAAGAGGAAACAATGGAAACAGGGACAGTCTTTATTTTTCTTCGGCTCCAAAATCACTGCAGATGGCCCTGCAAATGAAGTCAAAAGACATTTACTCCTAGGAAGAAAAGCTAGGACAAACCTGGACAGCACAGGAAAAAGCAGAGACATCACTTTGCTACCAAATATCCATATAGTCAAAGCTATGTTTTTTCCATTACTCTGTATGGATGTGAGAGTTGGACCATAAAGCTGAGCACTGAAGAACTGATGCTTTCAAACTGTGGTGCCGAGAAGACTTGAGAGTCCCTTGGACAGCAAGGAAATCAAAGCAGTCAGTTTTAAAGGAAATCAACCCTAGTATTCATTGGAAGGACTGATGCTGAAGCTGAAGCTCCAATACTTTGTCCACCTAATGCGAAGAACTGACTCATTGGAAAAGACCCTGATGCTGGGAAAGATTGAGGGCAGTAGGAAAAGAGGGTGATAGAAGAGATGGTTGTATGGCATCACTGACTCAGTGGACATGAGTTTGAGCAAACTCCAGGAGATAGTGAAGAACAGGGAAGCCTGGCGTGCTGCAGTCCATGGGGTCACTAAGAGTTGGACATGACTTAGCAACTGAACACACACAGGCCTACCTTAAAGCTCTGTCAAATACAGTCACAATGAGTATTAAGCCTTCAACATAGGAATTGGGAGAACAGGGGGAGATTCAATCCATAATAGCTTCCACATAGAATCTGAATCTATGGTGGGCAATGACATAGTACAAGGTTCCTCTTGGTTATAGTGATAGTGTTAGCAAGACTATCTCATTCTCAGTGGTGACATGACAACTTAACCATTCCATTACTGAGATGTAGGTTACAGTTTAGTTCTGACTGCCTAGCTCTTCAGGTCACAGGCCAAACAGCCAAGTCTCTTTCCCCAGATATTTCTAAGTTGTTCTAGAAGCTACCTCATAGTCTTCCAATAATTTCCCTTATGAATTTAATTACCCTGAGTCAGTTTCTATTGCAGCTGCTAATAACCCTTGATGGAAACAGAATTTTTAACCTAAAATTAAAATATCACTGCAAATATAATAAGATGATTGAGATGTGTGTCTCTGATGAGCGTTTTCATCTAATACAAGGTTAATTGCCTAAAGAGAGCTCTGATAAGGAGGGTGGTGAAAATAGGGTATCATATTAAAAAGATTAATTAAAATGATGGTTGGCGGTCATAACTAAAATGACTAAGGATTTGTAGTTTGAATAATAGAAGTAATTTTGAAACCTTGACAGGCATGTTACTCTCATTTATGTGTGTATATGTGGGAGACTGGAGGTGGAAATTTTCACATCACTTCTTCTACAAAACATGTTTTTACTTGTTCACCAAGAGTTTACAGTCTTCATTAATAATACTCTGTATTAATACAGTCACTGTCTAATAATACATTGGTATGATACAACAAAATTTGTATATTGACAATATATTTCTATTTGGCATATTACAAATTTCTATAGTGTTTAATATTTCTTATTTTATCTAAAATATGAACTTTAGTAGTGTATCTATTTTGCCTGTTTTAGATAGGTATATTTTGTTGCAGTCTTTCTAACCAAAATTTTCTCTCTCCCTTCTCTTTCTCTGCTTCAGGGAAGTTATTTCAATATCATACTTTTTGTTGAGGTGACATTGATCTTCAAATATTTCTCCTCTCTAGAGAATAAATTAGCATGGACTTACCTATGTAGATCCCTACATTGGGATTCCCTAGCCAGAGCTCTGCAAAGGGAAAGATTTTCATAGAGATTCCTTTGCATCCTGTGAGAAAGCCTGCATTGCCACCGAAGTGTTATTTATAGCAGCCTAAGAGAGAAGTTTCCTTGACTTTTTTGACTGATACAATCTTCAGTTGGTCAAAGCATCCATTCGCAACTGCAGGAGAGCAATTCCTGCTGATAGATAGAAAGTTCTCATTAGAACAGATCTTATGATATCTGTTACAAATGATATTTTAATGGCTACCCACTCTAGTATTCTTGCCTGGAGAAGTCCATGGACAGA
The DNA here is from genome assembly GCF_001704415.2 of Capra hircus. Lineage (NCBI taxonomy): Eukaryota > Metazoa > Chordata > Mammalia > Artiodactyla > Bovidae > Capra > Capra hircus. The sequence goes on along the minus strand of NC_030811.1, from coordinate 99,162,811 downwards.
GGAGCCTGGCGGGCTACAGTCCACGGGGTAGCAAAGAGTTGGACACGACTGAATGATTAACACTGCTTTACGATTTTTTAAATAGGAAGTTTTCACCAGATTAGCTCCTACTAAATTTATTTTTTGGTTCCCTTTCTGTAATATCTTAATAAAAGTTAATATTTTTAACTTGCTTATTTTCTATCAGGTGCTATTCTACACTTCATATATATAACATTTAATTCTTTAAAAATCTATGCAATATACAATATCATGATCATTTGAAGATAAGAAAGTTGAAATTAAAGAAACTGACCAAGGTTTAAAATTTTGCCTTAAGCATTATGTTACATTGTTTTCTTTTAAGTAATCAGTGAAGTTCATCTGAAAATTTCAGTTTATGGGGAAAGTCAAGATTGTATGTTGGTAAAATCAGACATTGCTGTGGATATTTAACATAAGACACATTGTGAATAGGATAGCCAGCATTATGGCTGTGATTTGTCAACTACCCTACACATCACTATGAAATACATCTTACATGTCACTTTAGCCATTTTCTTCCCATGTTCAAAAGATTGCATTATCTGTTGAATGAAGTTTAGTCTCCTAAGCTGTATATCTAAAGCTATTCAAGTTTGATTCCTATCTTTTTTTAAGCACTTTTTATCCAATATATGCCCTGTATTCCAGGCCTCCCAGGTGGCGCTGGTGGTAAAGAATTCTCCTGCCAGTACAGGAGACACAAGAGATGTAGTTTTGATCCCTGGGTGAGGAAAAGCCCCTGGAAGGAAATGCATTCCCACTCCAATATTCTTACCTGGTAAATTCCATGGACAGAGGAGCCTGTGGGCTGTAGAGAGTCAGACACAACTGAGAACCACCCCCTGCCACAGACACACAAACCCTATATTCCAGCCAAAATAGATTACTTATTCTTTCTCAAAATGGTATCTGTAACTTGCACAACAAAAAGCATACCTAAAATGTACAATGAAATCTTTAATATCTTCCCAGATGGAACTGACTGCTTCCTCCTCAAAATTTTGTTATATTCTTTCGGCCATCATTATCGTCAATACTAAACTTAGCTATTTCTGCATTTTCTTCTCGCTCATAGTAAATTTTATGCTAAGTTTATCATTTTATGTCTTGCATTTTCCCTGGGTTATAATGTGAATATCTTATGAGGCTATCTTCAAACTGATGACCAGTTGACCAATATTGAAATTTAGTACTAACCAAAGGAATGCAAGTCCATTGAGGCCAAGGCAACAAGAATTACTTTTCTAGCATTCTTTTTTTTTTTTAAAAAAGTATCATTATGCAATAGTAATTACATCAAATGTCAATTTTCACAATTTTTACATGTCTTTATATATCAGAAGAGGAATATGAGGTCAACAAAAATTTTACCCCCCAAAATCCCCCAAAGTTTCTTTTTTCTTTCATTGCATTTCCCGACCTACACAGTCTTTCTATCCTTGGAGGACAGAAAACTCTTCTGTCCTTAGCTCATCCATGACTTTCTTCCCCCTCCCTGTCTTCCTGATTCTGTCCTGTAAAACCCAAAGGAACTATCTGGAAACAGCATAAACCTATTAAAGGATGAGAAGGGAAAGAAATTGGCAGTATCAAATCAGAATCTCCTTTAGGAGATTTAAGAGGACCTTAAAAGCTTTCTTATATTAATAAATGTGGTTCTGCCTAGCAAATATCAAGAAACTCACAGAACATTTAATTACCCCTTTAAATGAAGAAAAAAATGCTTAATGAACAAAAGGACACATATCATTGGTGATTATAGAGAAATAAAAATAATAAAATATGTTAACACTATGGAATTATAACAGCTCCACTAATGGCTTTTATGTTCTTTGAAACCAATTCTCAAGTTTTGAATATAAGATCAATGCCAACATGTTTACATTTGCAACGTGTACCTCCCTGTCACCCCCACCTCCCCATCCCACCCCTCTAGGTCATCACAGAGCACCAAGCTGAACTTTCTGTTCTATACAGCAGCTTCCCACTAGCTATTTTATTTATATATTTATTTATTTATTTACATGGATACATTCTGTAAATTAGCTTATGTAAAATCGATTTTTCAGTGTTCTTGGACTCCCCCTGGAGCAATTATATGAGGATGAAATATAGCTTCATATTTTATAGCTGCATGTTTCAAACTAAAAACCCAACTATGAGCCCTATGACCTTTGCTAAGTTGCTTAACATACTTGTAACTTTGTTTCTGCATCTAAGTACTAAGTAAAAATACTATTATTAGAAGAAAATGGGTAAGATACTACAATATATCTATAAAATATATTTGGCAACCAGTTAAAAAAAAAACAACTAAGATCGTGGCATCCAGCCTCATTGCTGCATGACAAATAGAATGGGAAAGGGTGGGAGTAGTGACAGATTTCCTCTTCTTGGGCTCCAAAATCACTGTGGACGGTGACTGCAGCCATGAAATCAGAAGATGATTGCTTCTTGGAAGGAAAGCGATGGCAAACCTAGACAGTGTGTTGAAAAGCAGAGACATTATTCTGCCAACAAAGGTCTGTGTAGTCAAGGCTATAGTCTTCTCAGTGAAAGTGAAAGTGAAGTCACTCAGTCCTGTCCAACTCTTTGCGACCCCGTGGACTGTAGCCCACCAGGCTCCTCCATCCATGGATTCTCCAGGCAAGAATACTGGAGTGGGTTGCCATTTCCTTCTCCAGGGGATCTTCCTGACCAGGGATTGAACCCAGGGATCAAACCCAGGTCCCCCACATTGCGAGCAGATGCTTTAACCTTGTGAGAGCTGGGCCATATAAAGAAGGTAGATCACCAAAGAATTGATGTCTTCAAACTGTGGTGCTGGAGAAGACTCCTGAAAGGCCTTTGGAAAGCAAGGAGATCAAAACAGCCAATCTTAAGGGAGATCAACCCTGAATATTCTCTGGAAGGACTGATGGTGCTTCATCCACAGCAATGTCGGATTTTGCCAACATACAGTATTTTGGTCATCTGATGTGAACAGACGACTCCTTGGAAAAGTCCATGATGCTGGGAAAGATCGAGTGCAGAAGGAGCAGAGGGCATCAGAGATGGCTCGACAGCATCACCAATGCAATGAACATGAACTTGGGCAAACTCCGGGAGACTGTAAGAGACAGGGAGGCCTGATGTGTTGCAGTCCAGTGGGTCGCAAAGAGTTGGACATGACTGGAAGACTGAGCAAAAACAGCAACAAAAATTGTTTGAATGGAAGTCTTTAAAATCAATCTCAAGTTAGAAAATGAAACCAAATAATTAATTTTAACTTGGACATATTTTCATTGATACTGATGAGACTGTTCTTGTTAAAATGCTGGTCATCTTGACTTTGAGGAAAGAGCTTCCTTAAAAAACAACAACAGCAACAACAACAACAAAACAAATGAAAACCAAAAAATAAAACGACACAGTTGTTAGCACTGAAGTAACCAAAGACACCTAAATAGCTATAATCATTCTTTTGGACACATATTTTGTACATTCTTCCCTATGTTTAATTCATTGGTAAATATCACATTCACCTGTCAACAGCCGGAATTATTTACAGAGGTGAAACCAATTCATCTTCTGTTGACAGCAAGTATTTATCTAATGCTCAGAGAGTTTAACCCAGGAAAAATCATTTACCTTCTTTTTGTTTCAGCTACCTATCTGTAAAGCAGGACAAATGGTGGTCATTCTCTACCTAATTTCAGAACTGTCATTAAGATAAGTTATAAAAAAAAATCCATGACAAATGTGACACATTTTGAGGAAAAAATGGATTTACCAGTTTATTCTTTGCTTTTTTTTCCCACTTCTTTCTCATTCCTCTTTCCCTGCTGTTTTTTTTTTTATTATTAAAATGATTGATGGATAGACAATAAGATTCTGTTGTATAGCACAGGGAACTATAGTCAATATCCTGTGATAAACTATAATGGAAAAGAATATAAAAAAGGATATATATATATAATGTATAACTGAGTCACTGCTATACAGCAGAGATTAGGAGAACAATGGAAATCAATTATATGTCAATAAAATTTTTAAAAAATAACTTTAGTTTTTTTGTTCACTATTTAGCTTTGTTTTTTTTTTTTTTGTGGTGTGTGTGTATTTATAATGGTTTTCCTATGGTTTGTAAAATGCATCACTGACATAAGTATAGTCCTCCTATTAGAGATAATAATGTTACAACTTCAAGAAAAATATAGAAGCCTTGCACTTTAATGTAAATTGATCTCCCATCTCTGTCTTTATGTTGTACTTGTTATACATAATGGGGCTCCCCAGGTGGCTCAGATATAAAAAAATCTGCCTGCAAAAGCTAGCGACGCCATTTTGATCCCCAGGTTGGGAAGACCCCCTGGAGAGGGAAATGGCAACCCACTCCAGGATTCTTGCTGGAGAATCTCATGGGCAGAGGAGCCTGGTGGGCTGCAGTCCATGGGGGTCACAGAGTCAGACATGACTGAGCGACTCACTGCACACACGTACAAAATATATCCCCAAACATTGTAATTCTCACAATAGGATGGTTTCCTTTTAAAGTTTTATAAAATTTATAAAGAAATTTAAATTTGAAAAGACAAAAATAGTTTCTTAAATCTGTCCAGATAGTTACCATTTCCAATGTTCTTCATTGTTTTCTGAGGATCTAAATTTCCATCAACCGTCATTTCCTCTGAGCCTGAACAACTTCCTTAAGTGTTCTTACAGTACAGGTCTCTGGCAATAACATCTCTTTGTTTTCTTCTATCTGAAAATGTGATTTTTGTCTTCATTTTGAGATGATATGTTTTCTGAATAAAGAATTTTAGGTCTACAAACGTCCATCTTTCAGCAGTTTAAGATGTTTGGCTACTGTTTTCTCGTACCCATGGTTTCTGGAGTTTTGTCCTTCTAACTGCATGTTTATTTGACTACTCAATATCATCTAATATGTGCTTGAGGCTCTATTCATTAAAAAAAATTTTTTTACAGTGTTTCCCACTTTGGGTTTCTATTGATTTGTTTTCAAGTTTATTTACTCTTCTTTCTTGTCCATTTGGCTAAATCATCCAGTTAATTTTTCACTTCCCTGAGAAATTATTTTTTTAGTTCTAGAATTTCCTTCTCCTGAGGCTTTCCATGTATCTGCTGAAATTTTTCATGCATTAAAAAAATGTTGTTTTACTTCATTGACGATTATTTAAAACCTACTTAAAAATATTTTGTCTGTTAGTTTCAACATCTGTTTCCTTTAAAGGTCAGACTTGGTTGATATCTTTACTCTCAAAAAATATTTTCCATTTTCTTGGTAGCTTGTCAAATAACTTTTTGTATAGCATGTTAAACTATAGAAATTCTGAATTTATTTTTTTTCTGAGATGAATATTGCTTTCTTTGTTTTATCAGGTAGTTTTCTTTACAGGATTGAACTAAAACATCTGTTTTTTGTGCTCTATATCTTGTTCAGAACTTTGGCCCCAAGCAAGGGTACCCTCAGAGTCTGTGCATGAGTAACTCAGCATTCAGCAAGAGATGGGGCTACACAGCATAAGAGAGCTTTCTCTGACTCCTGACATTCTCTTTAGTGTTCATGGTCTTTTGGCTTAAAAAATTTTTTTTCTTATTAGCTGGATCATATGATGAGTATGTTACTTTTATAAGAGGCTGACAAATCAGCTTCCACAGTAACTGTATCATTTTGCATCCTCACCAGCAGTGAATGAGTGTTTCTATTGTTCTACATCCTCCCAAGCATTTAGTGGTGTTAGTATTTTGGATTTTAACCATTCTGATAATTGTGTATAGGTATCTTACTTTTGTTTTAATTTTCAGGTCTACCATAATATATGATATGGACTGTATTTTATATGTATATTTCAGTTCAGTTCAGTTCAGTCACTCAGTCATGTCTGACTCTCTGCAATCCCATGAATCGCAGCACGCCAGGCCCCCCTGTCCATCACCAGCTCCTGGAGTTCACTCAGATTCACGTCATCAAGTCAGTGATGCCATCCAGCCATCTCATCCTCTATCGTCCCCTTCTTCTTCCGCCCCCAACCCCTCCTAGCATCAGAGTCTTTTCCAATGAGTCAACTCTTAGCATGAGGTGGCCAAAGTACTGGAGTTTCAGCTCTAATATCATTCCTTCAAAGAAATCCCAGGACTGATCTCCTTTAGAATGGACTGGTTGGATCTCCTTGCAGTCCAAGAGACTCTCAAGAGTCTTCTCCAACACCGCAGTTCAAAAGCATCAGTTCTTGTGTGCTCAGCTTTCTTCAAGTCCAACTCTCACATCCATACATGACCACTGGAAAAACCATAGCCTTGACTAGATGGACCTTAGTTGGCAAAGTAATGTCTCTGTTTTTCAATATGTTATCTAGGTTTGTGATAACTTGTCTTCCAAGGAGTAAGTGTCTTTTAATTTCATGGCTGCAGTCACCATGTGCAGTGATTTTGGAGCCCCCCAAAATAAAGTCTTGCACTGTTTCTACAGTTTCCCCATCTATTTCCCATGAAGTGATGGGACCGGATGCCATGATCTTCATTTTCTGAATGTTGAGCTTTAAGCCAACTTTTTCACTCTCCTCTTTCACTTTCATCAAGAGGCTTTTTAGTTCCTCTTCACTTTCTGCCATAAGGGTGGTGTCATTTGCATATCTGAGGTTATTGATATTTCTCCAGGCAATGTTGATTCCAGCTTGTGTTTCTTCCAGCCCAGCATTTCCCATGATGTACTCTGCATATAAGTTAAATAAGCAAGGTTACAATATATAGCCTTGACATACTCCTTTTCCTATTTGGAACCAGTCTGTTGTTCCATGTACTGGTCTAACTGTTGCTTCCTGACCTGCATATAGGTTTCTCAAGAGGCAGGTCATGTTGTCTGGTATTCCCATCTCTTTCAGAATTTCCCACAGTTTATTGTGATCCACACAGTCAAAGGCTTTGGCATAGTCAATAATTCAGAAATAGATGTATTTCTGGAACTCTTTTGCTTTTTCCATAATCCAGCGGATGTTCGCAATTTGATCTCTGGTTCCTCTGACTTTTCTAAAACCAGCTTGAACATCAGGAAGTTAATGGTTCACGTATTGCTGAAGCCTGGGCTTGGAGAATGTTGAGCATTGCTTTACTAGCATGTGAGATGAGTGCAATTGTGAGCATTCTTTGGCATTGCCTTTCTTTGGGATTGGAATGAAAACTGACCTTTTCCAGTCCTGTGGCTACTGCTGAGTTTTCCAAATTTGCTGGCGTATTGAGTGCAGCACTTTCACAGCATCATCTTTCAGGATTTGAAATAGCTCAACTGGAATTCCATCACCTCCACTAGCTTTGTTCATAGGGCTGCTTTCTAAGGCCCACTGGACTTCACATTCCAGGATGTCTGGCTCTAGATGAGTGATCACACCATTGTGATTATCATGGTCATGAATATCTTTTTTGTACAGTTCTATGTATTCTTGCCACCTCTTCCTAATATCTTCTGCTTCTGTTAGATCCATACCATTTTGTCCTTTATTGAGCCCATCTTTGCATGAAATGTTCCCTTGGTATCTCTAATTTTCTTGAAGAGATCTCTAGTCTTTCCCATTCTGTTGTTTTCCTCTATTTCTTTGCATTGATTGCTGAGGAAGGCTTTCTTATCTCTTCCTGCTGTTCTTTGGAACTCTGCATTCAGATGCTTATATCTTTCCTTTTCTCCTTTGCTTTTCACTTCTATTCTTTTCACAGCTATTTGTAAGGCCTCCCCAGACAGCCATTTTGCTTTTTTGCATTTCTTTTCCATGGGGATGGTCTTGATCCCTGTCTCCTATACAGTGTCATGAACCTCATTCCATATTTCATCAGGAACTCTATCAGATCTAGTCCCTTAAATCTATTTCTTACTTCCACTGTATAATCATAAGGGATTTGATTTAGGTCATACCTGAATGGTCTAGTGGTTTTCCCTACTTTCTTCAATTTCAGTCTGAATTTGGCAATGAGGAGTTCATGATCTGAGCCACAGTCAGCTTCTGGTCTTGTTTTTGCTGACTGTATAGAGCTTCTCCATCTTTGGCTGCAAAGAATATAATCAGTCTGATTTCGGTGTTGACCATCTGGTTTTGTCCATGTGTAGTCTTCTCTTGTGTTGTTGGAAGAGGGTGTTTGCTATGACCAGTGTGTGCTCTTGGTAAAACTCTATTAGCCTTTGCCCTGCTTCATTCAGTATTCCAAGGCCAAATTTCCCTGTTACTCCAAGTGTTTCTTGACCTCCTACTTTTGCGTTCCAGTGCCCTATAATGAGGAGGACATCTCTTTTGGGTGTTAGTTCTAAAAGGTCTTGTAGGTCTTCATAGAACCCTTCAACTTCAGCTTCTTCAGTGTTACTGGTTGGGGCATAGACTTGGATTACTGTGACATTGAATGGTTTGCCTTGGAAACAAACAGAGATCATTCTGTTGTTTTAGAGATTGCATACAAGTATTGCATTTTGGACTCTTTTGTTGGTCATGATGGCTACTCCATTTCTTCTAAGGGATTCCTGCCCACAGTAGTAGATATAAGGGTCATCTGAGTTAAATACACCCATTCCAGTCCATTTTAGTTCACTGATTCCTAGAATGTTGACGTTCACTCTTGCCATCTCCTATGCTTATTTGCTTATCTGTATGTTTTCTTTGAGCTGTCTATTCAGACATTTTGCCCATTTTTAAATCAAATTGTTCATTTTTTAAATTGTTGAGTTTTAAGAATCCTTTGTACATTTTAAATAGTACTCCTTTATCTAATGTATCTTTTGCAAATATTTCCTTGTAGCCTCTGGCTTGTCTACTTATTCTCCTGACTGTCATTTCTAGAGCAGAAAATTTTTAATTTTAGTGAAATTTGGCTTACCAATTCTTTCACTGAATCATGCCCTTGGTATTGTACCTGAAAGTCTGTGCCATAGCAAGATTATCTAGATTTTGTCCTACATTATCTTCTAGGAATTTTACGTTTTTCATTTAGACCTGTGAGCCACTCTGATTCATTTTGAGTTAATTTTTTGGAAAGGTATAAGTCCTGTGTCTAGATTCATCTTTTGCTGTGGATTTCTGTTTGTCCCAGTAACCATGGTGGTCCAAAATCCAAAACAGAAACATACTAAAAGAAGTTTTGAGTTTATAAGTGTTTATCAAATATTGAAAGCATGGTAAATGCTACTGCTGCTGCTAAGTCACTTCAGTTGTGTCCGACTCTGTGCAACCCCATACACGGCAGCCCACCAGGCTCCCCCGTCCCTGGGATTCTCCAGGCAAGAACACTGGAGTGGGTTGCCATTTCCTTCTCCAATGCATGAAAGTGAAAAGTGAAAGTGAAGTCGCTCAGTCATGTCCAACTCCTAGCGACCCCATGGACTGCAGCCTACCAGGGTTCTCCGTCCAAGGGATTTTCCAGGCAAGAGTACTGGAGTGGATTGCCATTGCCTTCTCCAGGTAAATGCTACTAGGATTGTGTAAATGCTATCAAAATATGTATTCTTTTTTCTAAATTGAGCAAAAAAATAATTTTTTTTTAGATTGTACCTTTGTTCAGGCATTATGGCTGGCAATGTACTAACAGCTTAATGCAAAAGTAACATTAGGCACTACTACACATTTGCACTCATCTCACATGCTAGCATGGAGAAGGCAATGGCAACCCACTCCAGTACTCTTGCCTGGAAAATCCCATGGATGGAGGAGCCTGGTAAGCAGCAGTCCATGGGGTCACTAAGAATCAGACATGACTGAGCAACTTCACTTTCACTTTTCACTTTCATGCATTGGAGAAGAAAATGGCAGCCCACTCCAGTGTTCTTGCCTGGAGAATCCCAGGGACGGCAGAGCCTGGTTGGCTGCCCTATGGGGTCGCACAGAATCGGACATGACTGAATTGACTTAGCAGCAGCACGCCTAGCAAAGTGATGCTCAAAATTATCCAAGTCAGGCTTCAACAGTAAGTGAACTGTGAACATCCAGATGTTCAAGCTGGATTTAGAAAAGGCAGAAGAACCAGAGATCAAATTTCCAGCATCTGTTGTATCATTGAAAAAGCAAGAGAGTTCCAGAAAAACATCTAATTCCGCTTTATTGACTATGCCAAAGACTTTCACTGTGTGGATCACAACAAACTGTGGAAAATTCTTGAAGGGATGGGAATACCAGACCACCTGACCTGCCTCCTGAGAAATATGTATGCAGGTCAAGAAGCAACAGTTAGAACTGTAGATGGACCAACAGACTGGTTCCAAATACGGAAAGGACTACATCAAGGCTATATATTCTCACCCTGTTTATTTAACTTAAATGCAGTGTATGTCATGAAAAACCCTGGGCTAGATGAAACACAAGCTGGAATTGAGATTGCTGGGAAAAATATCAATAACCTCAGATATGCAGATGACACCACCTTTATGGCAGAAAGTGAAAAATTAGACAGCCTCTTGATGACAGTGAATGAGGAGAGTGAAAAATTTGGCTTAAAACTCAACATTCAGAAAACGAAGATCATGGCATCTGATCCCATCACTTCATGGGAAATAGATGGGGAAACAGTGGAAACAGTGACAGACTTTATTTGGGGGGGGCTCCAAATTCACTGCAGATGTTGCCTGCAGCCATGAAATGAAAAGATGCTTGCTCCTTGGAAGAAAAGCTATGACCAATCTAGATACCATATTAAAAAGCAGAGACATTACTTTGCCAACAAATGTCCATCTAGTCGAAGCTATGGTTTTTCCAGTAGTCGTGTATGAATGTGAGAGCTGGCCTATAAAAAAGGCTGAGTGACAAAGAATTGATGCTTTTGAACTGTGGTGTTGGAGAAGACTCTTGAGAGTCCTTTGGACTGCAAGGAGATGCAACCAGTCAAACCTAAAGGAAATTAGTCTGGAATATTCATTGGAAGGATTGATGCTGAAGCTGAAACTCCAATACTTTGGCCACCTGATGCAAATAACTGACTCATTTGAAAAGACCCTGATGCTGGGAAAGATTGATGGAAGAAGAAGGGGATGGCAGAGAATGAGATGGTTGGATGACATCACCAACTCAATGGACATGAGTTTGGGTATACTCCGGGAGTTGGTATTGGAAAGGGAGGACTGGCATGCAGTCAGTCCATGGGGTCAGGAAGAGTTGGACATGACTGAGCGATTGAACTGAACTTAACTGAACATTGGGCCACAAACTTTTAATATAGTAAATCCTATACAGATCATTTTCCTCAGAAAACACTTTTTGTCCCTTCAGAGAAAGAGAATTTAATTCATTGTTTGCCCATGAGCCCAGAAATACAACACTGAAGCATGCACCTTTACCCAGCTCTGTGTAATAAAAGAATCACCCAAGAAAAGCCCTAAATCTAGAAACTCATAAAAAGACTGGGTCAATGGGGGGGAAGGGAGCAGGGGCCATGATCAAACATGAGGCTCTGCAAAGAAGCTAAGGAGATTAGCCACAGTGGAATGGCTCCAGATTTCAGGGCAAACATGGAACTTCATGAGTAACACATCTTACTGAGCTCCTGGATTTTAATTTTGTAGCTAATAAGGAAATGTCCCACCAGAAGAAGCAGAATCAAAATAAAAAATGTTCATGTTGTTGCTCAGTCACTCAGTCATGTCCAACTCTTTGCAACTCCATGGACTGCATTAGGCCTTGCTTCCCTGTTCTTTACCATCTCCTGGAGCTTGCTCAAACTCACGTCCATTGAGTCAGTGATGTCATCCAACCACCTTATTCTCTCTCTTCCCTTCTCCTCCTGCCGTCAATCATTGCCAGCATCAGGGTCTTTTCCAGTGAGTCAACTCTTTGCATCAGGTGGCCAAAGTATTGGAGCTTCAGCTTCAGCATCAGTCTTTGCAATGAATATTCAGGGTCTATTTCCTTTAGGATTGACTGGTATGATTTCCTTGCTGTCCAAGGAACTCTTGGGCGTCTTTGCCATCAGCACAGTTCAAAAGCATCAGTTCTTTGGCACTCAGCCTGCTTTATGGCCTGACTCTCACATCTGTAAACAACTACTGGAAAAACTATAGCTTTGACTATCTGGACCTTTTACATGAGAAATTATGGAAATAGAAAAATCTGAAAGACTCAGCCCTCAGAACCGTAATTTCTGTACTTTTGTCTTTTGGTGAATAACAGAAATGGGTAATTTATTAGTATCAAGAGATTTGAGCAATAACTTTTTTTCCAGCTTGCCTTATAGATCAGGTGAAGAAAAGCGAATTGAATGAATTAAAGCTTTCATAAGAAAATAATTTTTAATGTTGCTCCATTTTAGAGGTCAACAGATTTTGTTGTAACTTCTATATACACATGCATTTGTATATGTACAACATTTGTATGTGGTTCACTAGTTTATATGAGTTTAAATAACTACTGTAGAATTTTTATATATTTAGCTATGGAAGAATTATATATTAGATTATACGCATAATAATTTTACAGTACTATATTTATTTTTACTCTCCAAGTTTGCATATTGTTTTGCTTTTTTAATTACCAACAGCATGGTACAAACTATAAAGCTTTTTGCCCCATTGCTTCATAATTGCATGTCCTTAAGGATCCTGGGCATATAATTTGATGCAAACAATGAGTCTTTGATCCACATTAAGCATATTAATACATATGAAGACAATTTACACTACATACTATCAATATATCAATTCATATATTGCTACATTATAAACACTTTTTTTGAAATATTAACTTCCTTTATGGCTACATTTTCACAAACATGAACTCAGGGCTCATATTATGTGTGTGCACTGAATAAATGTGTATTTAATGGATATGTTTATTCTTCTAAATATTTTTCCAAGTGCATTCCTTTATGGTTACACTTTCCCAAATATTCTTACAGCCATCCCTGCGCTTGGGAGATTTTTAGGAATGATAATCGAAGACCAAAATCAATCAAAATGAGATTAACATTTTCTGCTATAATTATATGTTAAATAGGGACAGCTAAATTCTTTCCTCCTAGTTAACCACACTTACTATTATTTTCTACATTTCTCCTAAGCTTCTCTATACTTAAAAGCCAACTCATGTCTTAGAAAAATTAGTTTTAATTTTGTTTCTCAAGGAAACAGTTAGGAGACTAGACTATAATCCCTGAGTTTTCACTGGAGGCTTAGTTCATTACTGAGTTCTGTCTTGAATACAAAGCTACGTCCGTATCCCTTCAAGTAGGTTGCAGCGCTCTTCTGTAGTTAATTTTGCTTTACTTAAACTGTGCTTTTGAGGAAGGTTAGTAAGGTACCCTTATTTGAAGAGCATGCGAGTCCCTTTGCCTGAATTCTGAAGTAGTGAATGGAGTCCTAGAAGAAACACTTGGGTTCTCATGTGGCATTCTCCTGGTTAACCCCTTCCAAATGTGTATTTCCCTGCTTTATGAAATAACAGTAATATTGTTCATTCATTTAGTACTTTAATCTTATAATGCATTGTCTCATGTACGTCTTGTTAAGGCCAATCTGAGAGAAAGGTATTTTTATTTTCATTGTTTATATGATTAAATTGAATGGTAGAGAGATCATTTGATTTGCTTGAGGTAATGAGGGTAACTAGTGAGTAGTTAAGTAAAAGTTGGATGCAGGAGCCTTCATTAGGTTTTTTGTAGGACTAGTTAGCTTTGGGCATTTCCAGGTGGCTCAGTGGTAAAGAATCTGCCTGCAATGCAGGAGACACTGGTTCAATCCCTGGGTCAGGAAGATCCCCTGGAGTAGAAACTGGCAACCCACTCCAGTATTCTTGCCTGGAAAATCCCATGGATAGAGGAGCCTGGTGGGCTCGCAAAGTCACAAAGGAGTTGGACATGACTTAGTGACTAAACAACAACAACAGTTAGCCTTGTGTTAATGGATTATCCTTTAAGGGGACTATGTCTTTCTCATCCACATTTATTTGACATTTTCCTTTTTTGCAAAAGTCAGTTGAATGCATGCAAAGCAGGGCAGTAATCAACCCTAAATTCAAATTACACATGTATATGTTCATTAGTTTATGAAAATATACAGCTTATTTATAAATAAGGAGTAACAAATCTTTACAGAGAGCCATGATAGTAGAAAATGTATAATTTGTAAAAAATATTTGAAGATGGAAGTAGGCATTTCATCATAAACTCATGGCTGAAACCTTGTCATTTAACTTATTTTCTCTGTGTTAGCCTGTCAAATTGTCAAAGACCTATCAACATCTACAGCTTCAATAAGCATAAGAAATTGTGCAATAATTTGTCAGCAGGGGAAAGGAAAGGAAGCAAGTAAGCAAAGTGGTAAGTAGACCTTGCCACTTTAATGTAAAAGTCTTCAGTATTTATTGTTTAAATTTAGTATTATATTCAAGCAAATATTTGCTTATCACTGAAGTGGCTCTATTCTAAAAATTCAGTATACAGGAAGGAAATATTACTTAACATACATATTAAGAATATTTAATATCCTCAAACAATCCTCTGAAACTGTCCATCAAGAATCTTTACTTTCCTCTATAATGTGGTACCAATATCTCTTGAACCGTTTGTATTGATTTCTACTTTAAATGGTCATCTATGTACATATTGTGTGTGTGTGGCAAGTTACTTCAGTTGTGTCTGACTCTGAAACCCCATGGACTGTAGCCTGCTGGGCTTCCCTGTCCATGGGATTCTCCAGGCAAGAATACTGGAGTGGGTTGTCATGCCCTCCCTTCAGGAGATCTTCCTGACATATTATGCACTGTGAAATCATGAAACACATTCTTGACAAAGCACACTCCTTAAAAATGTATATATCAAAGTCATTTCCCCACAGGGAAAAAAAAAATAAGTAGAGGCAAGGTCAAGGTGTTTCAGCCCCATGGAGAAGCATTCATCTATACCTCTGTGTCTCGTATTGTCTTCACAGAATGAAAGCTCTGCCTGTTTAGATGGTAGAAAGGGAAAGAGTGAAATACAGAAGGTGGAGGAGCTTGGAAGCAGGTGGCATCATCACTGTTACAAGTTGTTTGGCACGGGCTGCCATGACTGGGTAGATTTTTAGCAGCCAGTAAATTATAAGAGGGTAACCTTACAGTTAATGTCATACAGATAAAAGCCTGCATCTCATACGCACAATGCTGGAAGGCAGATAACCGACATCAGTAAGGAGAGAGGTCCTGATGGGCTCTTACTCACTAATGACTAGTCTCACCATTGTCCCGTTGGTGATGTCTGTGTTGGGCCTCAGCCTTGGTGCTCAGCCTTAATCACATTTTCTAGGCTGGCAGTGTCTTGTGATTCCTCCTCCCTGAATTCCCTCAACTGACTAGGTCACCAATCTGGGGAATTCCTGTGGCCTTATGTACATCCGCTAGGGGGAGCCCACAGCCGGGGACATGAAATACTGGGGATGGGACAACATTTGTGGTGTGCTTTCCATCCACAGTTCCCTGTGGGAACAGGATGAAATCAGACTTGCTCAGTTGTTTCCCCTACTCCATCCAGCTTTGCTCACTTCCTTGCAGGTTTGCCCTGAGAGCGCTCCCTTCATCAACAAATCCGTGCATAAAAATCCTTGATTGCTTATGCTGTTTTAGGCATTGTTCTGGCTTCTTGGTAGGTAGTCATTGAACACTCATAGCAACTTTAGGTTGATAGAATGATTACCACAGTTTTATAAATTAGAGTAATAAAATAATATGTGAAATCCAAAGTTAAAAAATTAGGCTGTTTGAGTCACATAGCTTAGTAGTGGAGCTGGAATCCAGTAACAGTCAGCGCAATTCTAGAGAAGATTCTTATGACTCAAGTGTTACACTATCCATGCAGATTCCTCCCTGGACCTTGGTCTAATAGTAACACAGTCTTATCTTGTCTTATAATGGTCCTATCCAATATGTGGTCTGAAGCCACCATGCTGCTGCTCAGAGACATGGTGTCTTAGCCTGCTCAGACTGCTGTAACAGAACACCATAGATCAAGTGGTTAAAACAACTGATGTGTATTTTGCCTAGTTCTTGAGGCAGGAAGTCCAAGATTGGGGTGCTGGCAGATTCAGTGTCTGGTGAGAACCTGCTTCCTGGCTTGTAGATGGCTGTGTTCGCTCTTTCTTCACGGGGCAGAAAGAGAGAGGGAGCTCTCTGGGGCCTCAGTTTATAAGGACACTAATCTCATCATGCAGAGAAGGTAATGGCAACACACTCCAGTACTCTTGCCTGGAGAACCCCATGGATGGAGGAGCCTGATAGGCTGCAGTCCATGGGGTCGCTAATAGTCAGACTCGACTGAGCGACATCACTTTCACTTTTCACTTGCATGCATTGGAGAAGGAAATGGCAGCCCACTCCAGTGTTCTTGCCTGGAGAATCCCAGTGACGGAGAAGCCTGGTGGGCTGCCGTGTATGGGGTTGCACAGAGTCGGACACGACTGATGTAACTTAGCAGCAGCAGCAGCAGCAGCAGCAATCTCATCATGAGGGTTTACCCCCATGACCTAACCATATCTCCGAACATCATCACATTGCGGATTTGATTTCAGCATATGAATTTTGGTGCTAAGGGGTGACACAAATATTCAGCCTACAGCATTCAGCAAGTGCAGAGATTTCAAGTAGGCTGTGAAAAGCATCTATAGCCATTTGGTGTCGTCTTAGCATTCTTGTGCATAATCAATGACTTCATCCACTGAACAGCGCACGGACCAGTCCAAGTGTTCTTGAACTCAAGTAGCATGTCATGTATATAGGGACCTGCATAGTTTCATGCATTGCAGGATCATGTTAAAGTCTGGGGAGGATAAAAACAGAATGAAACCAAAAACAGATGGAAAAAAAAAAAAAGAAAAAAAAAAAACCTTAAAAGGAAATGTTCTCAATGCATTTTCTTTCACTCGAATTTTCTGGTCACAGTTCCCATCACCTACCCCCAAATGGAAGCTCAACTAAAATCTGTTTAGAACATTATAGAGCAGACTTAGATTTGACTAAGAGTAGGGAAATCAGCATTAGTCCTTTTCACAAGGGCAAGTTTATATAAAGGCAGCTAGGACAAAATGTCACTCAATGTAAAATAGGCCCCAGTGAATGCCTGGATCTCATGACATCCCAAAGCGAGCAGTGGAACCAGGGCAACAGTGCCCATGCCGCATTTCCTGTGACTCCCGAATTTCCCTCAGGAAAAGGTACCCACAGAGTGGGTATGCCTGTGTACCTGCCTATGGCAAGAACAGATAAGGTTCTTTGCTATTGTTGATGCTCAAGAAGGTAGGTTGTGTCTGACTCTAAGTGACCCCATGGACTGTAGCACACAAGGCTCCTCTGTCCTCCACGATCTCCTGGAGTTAGTTCAAATTCACACCCTTTGAGTCAGTGATGCTATCTGACCACCTCCTCCTCTGCCACCCTCTTCTCTTTCTGCCTTTGATCATAACCTTGTTCTTTTTTTTTTTTAATGTAAAACTATTTAGAGAATTTTGAGAAAATTGTCTAGAGAATTGTTCAGTAGTTTGTATTACGTTCTTGTAATCCTGAAATATTCCTGCCCGCTTCTTTTAAGGTTTTTTAATTATTATTTTTAGTTACATTTATTTTATTTATTTTTGTGATAATATAATTGTCACAGCAACAGATGTTATTTAGCATGGAGGAGGAAGAGTGATTTATCAGGTCAAAATTGTACCTGCACTGTAGAGAGTTTAATGTATCACTTAAATAGTATTTAACTAACTATTTAGTTTTTTATAAATAGGTTTATAAATAGGCTGAGGTTATTTTCTCCTAGATAAAACTGCCACCTGATACTAAACATAAATAACACACACACACACACACACACACACACACTGGTGAGAGAAGCCAGGAAAGAGACAAGCAAGTATCTTGAGGAAAAGTTCCCCAGTGTAATATAAGGGTGCCAAGAGTTTAGATAGGGGGACATGTGGAAAAAATTATTCTGAACCTATGTTTGTGAAAACATAGAACTTAGTTGTATTTATATGGGTGTACTTTAAGGTGCTTGTTTAGGTAAATGGATATAATTTAAAAAACCAAAGTTCTCTGGAGGAATTCAGTGTTTGAAGAAAAAAAAATGTAGAAATAGACTGGCAGCATATTGTTTGGGAGCTTTTCAGGACTTAGTTTCTACCCTTTTTTCACCACAAATTTGGGCAATATTACCTATTTTCTTTAGAATTGAAATAATAGATAGCGGGCCAGCGTGTGAGTTGTCTCCTTGGAAAAGGTCTTCACCTCATTTGGGAGTGCCATATCCTGCAACTTCTAGGGAGAAGACCCCTCCCTACCACTACCATCTCTGTTTCTTTATGCTTCTTGCCTGACTTCCAGAAATGACCTGCTACATCTTACACTCTATCCAAGTGTAGCAGGAAGTGTAGGTAAGATATAACACAACCTTCCTCTGTGTGACTCCTCTCCACGTAGTGCTTTAGCAGGAGCAGAAGGCTGACTGGGACCCCTGCTCAAGGGGAAGGGACTCTGATTGAAGTCACACTGCTGAGTCATTTGTCCCCTCCTCAAAACACCTGCCCTGCAGCTTCCCTCAGGCAAATTCATCTTTAAGCTTCAGGCACTGAAGGAAAGAGAATATGATTTAGATTGAATTATGCGTGGAGATATTCTGGCCCCTGCAGCATTTTGAAAGGCTGAGAAATGACATTCACTGAATTAGTTCCCTTCATTGCAAAGACATGCAAAAATAGCCCTGAAAGAGAGAGGACAGAGCATATTCTTATAGAGATGAGGTTCAGGGAAATTAAATAATTGCTTTGGACACTGGAGTCAGTGAATGGCGAAAGAGTCGATTTCTACAGAATCCTAGTCCTTTGCAATAGTTGTTTCATTGCAAAAAGATAGTAATTATAGGTGACAAGATAGTAATTATAGGTGACAGTATGTTCTGCCCCTCTTTCATAGGTATAAGGAGATGTAACTGGTAGAGAAGGGATTATGTATTCCGTGGGCTTCACAACACATCAAGACTGTGAGGTACTTCAAGTAGCCCGTTCCTGAATTGCGGCTTCCCTGGTGGCTCAGAAGGTAAAGAATCTGCCTGTAATGCAGGAGACCTGAGTCCAGTCCCTGGGTTGGGAAGATCCCCTGGAGAGGGAAATGGTGACCTAATCCAGTATTCTTGCCTGGAGAATCCAATGGACAGAGGAGCCTGGTGGGCTGCCAGCTATATGTCCATGGGGTCACAAAGATTTGGACATACCTGCGCAACTAACATGACATAACATAATGTAACATAACACAGAAAACACAGCTTCACACAACATAACATGACATATTCCTGAATTACAATTCCTATATTCCACTACATTTTCACTTCATGGAATGACCAGCATGGAAATGCTATTAGTCACTTCTCAATTACATTCACACCTCTCATCCGGTCATTTCCCCTTGGATAGGACTGGAGTAAAGCAGCTCCCACAGTTTATAAAAGACAAAGATTCCTTGGTCACTTAGCACACCCTTATTAATGAAGATTAATGACTCAATCAATCAATCAATGTGCCATGAATCAAGGCAAATTGGAAGTGGTCAAACAGGAGATTACAAGAGTGAACATCGATATTCTAGGAATCAGTGAACTAAGATGGACTGGATTGGGTGAATTTAACTCATATGACCATTATATCTACTACTGCAGGCAGGAATCCCTTAGAAAAAATGGAGTAGCCATCAGAGTCAACAAAAGAGTCCAAAATGCAGTACTTGGATGCAATCTCAGAAGTGACAGAATGATCTCTGTTCATTTCCAAGGCAAACCATTCAAATTCATGGTAATCCAAGTCTATGCCCAGGCCAGTAATGCTGAAGAAGCTGAAGTTGAATAGTTCTATGAAGACCTACAAGATCTTCTACAACTAACACCCCAAAAAATGTCCTTTTCATTATAGGGGACTGGAATGCAAAAGTAGGAAGTCAACAAACACCTGGAGTAACAGGCAAATTTGGCCTTGGTATGCAGAATGAAGCAGGGCAGAGACTAATAGAGTTTTGCCAAGAGCACGCACTGGTCATAGCGAACACTCTCTTCCAACAACACAAGAGAAGACTCTACACATGGACATCACCAGATGGTCGACACTGAAATCAGACTATATTCTGATTATATAATATATAATATTCTTTACAGCCAAAGATGGAGAAACTCTATAAAGTCAGCAAAAACAAGACGGGGAGCTGACTGTGGCTCGGATCATGAACTCCACACTGCAAAATTTAGACTGAAATTGAAGAAAGTGGAGAAAACCACTAGACCATTCAGGTTTGACCTAAATCAAATCCCTTATGATTATACAGTGGAAGTGAGAAATAGATTTAAGGGACTAGATCTGATAGACAGAGTGCCTGATAAACTATGGATAGTGGTTCATGACATTGTATAGGGGATAGGTTTCAAGACCATCCTCAAGAAAAAGAAATGCAAAAAAGCAAAATGGCTGTCTGAGGAGGCCTTACAAATAGCTGTGAAAAGAAGGGAAGTGAAAAGCAAAGGAGACAAGGGAAGATATACCCACTTGATTGCATAGTTCCAAAGCAAGGAGAGATAAGAAAGCCTTCCTCAGCAATCAATGCAAAGAAATAGAGGAAAACAACAGAATGGGAAAGACTAAAGATCTCTTCAAGAAAATTAGAGATATCAAGGGAACATTTCCTGCAAAGATGGGCTCGATAAAGGACAGAAATGGTATGGACCTAACAGAAGCAGAAGATATTAAGAACAGGTGGCAAGAATACATGGAAGAACTGTACAAAAAATAGCTTCATGACCCAGTTAATCACGATAGTGTGATCACTCATCTAGAGCCAGACATCCTGGAATGTGAAGTCCAGTGGGCCTTAGAAAGCATCACTATGAACAAAGCTAGTGGAGGTGATGGAATTCCAGTTGAGCTGTTTCAAATCCTGAAAGATGATGCTGCAAAAGTGCTGCACTCAATACGCCAGCAAATTTGGAAAACTCAGCAGTGGCCACAGGACTGGAAAAGGTCAGTTTTCATTCCAATCCCAAAGAAAGGCAATTCCAAAGAATGCTCAAACTACCACAAAATTGCACTCATCTCACATGCTAATAAAGTAATGCTTAAAATTCTTCAAGCCAGGCTTTAGCAATATGTGAACCATGAACTTCCAGATGTTCAAGCTGGTTTTAGAAAAGGCAGAGGAACCAGAGATCAAATTGCCAACCTCCACTGGATCATGGAAAAAGCAAGAGAGTTCCAGAAAAACATCTATTTCTGCTTTATTGACTATGCCAAAGTCTTTGACTGTGTGGATCACAATAAACTGTGGAAAATTCTGAAAGAGATGGGAATACCAGACCACCTGACATGCCTCTTGAGAAACCTGTAGCAGGTCAGGAAACAACAGTTAGCACTGGACATGGAACAACAGACTGGTTCCAAATAGGAAAAGGAGTACTTCAAGGCTGTATGTGATCACCCTGCTTATTTAACTTATATGCAGAGTACATCATGAGAAATGCTGGTCTAGAAGAAGCACAAGCTGGAATCAAGATTGCCAGGAGAATCAATGACCTCAGATATGCAGATGACACCATGTTTATGGCAGAAAGTGAAGAGGAACTAAAGAGCCTCTTGATGAAAGTGAAAGAGGAAAGCGAAAAAGTTGGCTTAAAGCTCAACATTCAGAAAACTAAGATCATGGCATCTGGTTCCATCACTTCATGGCAAATAGATGGGGAAACTGTAGAAACAGTGGCTGACTTTATTTTTCTGGGTTCCCAAATCACTGCAGATGGTAAATGCAGCCATGAAATGAAAAGACACTTACTCCTTTAACAAAAGTTATGACCCACATCAGTTCAGTTCAGTTCAGTCGCTCAGTCGTGTCCAACTCTTTGTGACCCCATGAATCGCAGCACACCAGGCCTCCTTGTCCATCACCAACTCCCGGAGTTCACTCAGACTTGTGTCCATTGAGTCAGTGATGCCATCCAGCCATCTCATCCTTGGTCATCTCCTTCTTCTCCTGCCCCTAATCCCTCCCAACATCAAAGTCTTTTCCAATGAGTCAACTCTTCGCATGAGGTGGCCAAAATACTGGAGTTTCAGCATTAGCATCATTCCTTCCAAAGAAATCCCAGAGTTGATCTTCAGAATGGACTGGTTGGATCTCCTTGCAGTCCAAGGGACTCTCAAGAGTCTTCTCCAACACAACAGTTCAAAAGCATCAATTCTTTGGCGCTCAGCCTTCTTCACAGTCTAACTCTCACATCCATACATGACTACTGGAAAAACCATAGCCTTGACTAGAGAGACCTTAATTGGCAAAGTAATGTCTCTGCTTTTGAATATGCTATCTAGGTTGGTCATAGATAGCATATTCAAAAGCAGAGACATTACTTTGTCAACAAAGGTCCGTCTAGTCAAGGCTATGGTTTTTCCAGTGTCATGTATGGATGTGAGAGTTGGACTGTGATGAAAGCTGAGCGCCGAAGAATTGATGCTTTTGAACTGTGTGTTGGAGAAGACTCTTGAGAGTCTCTTGGACTGCAAGGAGATCCAACCAGTCCATCCTAAAGGAGATCAGTCCTGGGTGTTCATTGGAAGGACTGATGTTGAAGCTGAAACTCCAATACTTGGCCACTTGATGCAAAGAGCTGACTCATTGGAAAAGACCCTGATGCTGGGAAAGATTGAGGGCAGGAAGCCAAGGGGACGACAGAGGATGAGGTGGTTGGATGGCATCACTGACTCAATGGAAATGGGTTTGAGTGAACTCCGGGAGTTGGTGATGGACAGGGAGGCCTGGTATGCTGCGGTTCATGGGGTCGCAAAGTGTTGGACACGACTGAGCGACTGATCTGAACTGAACTGAAAGCAGCTCCCACAGTTTATAAAAGACAAAGATGCCTTGCTCACTTAGCACACCCTTATTAATGAAGTAGCTGATGAGTAGTAGATGAGTAGCTGATGAGAGAAGTGCTGTGGAGGAAGATAGATGTGTCTTCTTTATTCAGTCAGTTATTTCTGGTTTCTAGTAACAGTTACCATAGCAGATGCTGAACAATTGGTGTCAAGCCTCTCTCTTATAGAGCTGTACTGCCTCCTGGTGGTCAGAGGAAAACAAACTTAAAAATAATTTTTGAGTAAGCAGGTCTAAAAATTGGAAGTTTGTCTCATGTATTTCATGCTTTGAACCAAAATGCAGTTTTGTCTTAAATAAAAGACCAGATAAACACAAACCTGGAAGCACAGATTATGTTCACTTTTTTCCCCAATTATTTTCTGTCTTTGCACTTTACAGTTTTCAATTGCAGAGATCCTTGAAATTCAACAGTGAATGGCACAGACAAGGCCCCCCTGCCTTTTTTATTCATGCTTACCAGGGTTGCATTTTAGAGTAAAGACAACAATGTGGTAAAAGTTTTATAGCAAGAACTTGCACGAGAAAACCAAAACAGTACAGAGTGAAAGATATTAGGGAAGGCTTTTTGAAGAAGAGACAATTTAACTGGAAATTAAATCCTAATAAGGAAGGTACCACTGGGTAACATCTGGAAGGAAAACTTCCCAGGAGAGGGAGAGATGTAGAAAGAGAGCTCAGGACTGAGCTCTGGATAGTCAGACAGTTAGAAATTGAACACAGGAAGGAACCCAGGAGAAACATTGGGAAGGAATAGTCAGGTTATCCGGGGGAAAAAGGAAAATGTCACAGGAATCACAGGGAGGACATAAAGAGACCTTTTATTTTTGAGAAGGGAAAAGAAGGCCATTTTTGTAGTGGGCTGGAACGGAGGCTTCATGGCCGTGGAAGGCAGAGAGAGAGGGAGGAGGGAAGAGGACACAGTGACTGCAAACAGAGATAGGAGTGCGAGCTGCCGGGGACTCAGAGAGGTGAGAACATAGGCATGTGGAAATCCAGCAGGAAGAGAGAAGGAATAATAACAAGAACTGACTCTTGGGATGACGTGAGGAATAGAGACATGCGGCATGAGAAAAATGCTTGCAGTTTTCTTATCTAACTTTTTTATGTTATACTGGAGTGTAGCCGATTAACCACGCTGTGATAATTTCAGGTGGACAGCATAGGGACTCAGCCATACACACACGTGTATCCATTCTCCCCTAGACTGCCCCAGACTCCCCTCCCATCCAGGCTTCCACACCCTATGCTAGACAGTAGGAATTTGTTGGTTATCTGTTTTAAATATAAAATGCTTGCAGTTTTTGAGAGAATAGGAATATCGCTTTTTTAAGAGGAAGGCTATAGCTATAGGAAAGATGGTAGACTGAGGACAGGAGAAGATGAAAACCACTTTGGACTACTTCGGTTTTCTCGATGAAGTCCACAAAGCAAGCCATTGGCAGAGAACAGGTGAGGGCAGGATGGGTAGAAGGGTGAGTGCAACATTCGAGAAGAAAAGAATGTAAAACTGCCGTTTTTGTGAGGTGAGGAACAGGAAACTCCAGGAAACTTCGCTGGGCGGTGTTTGGGGACCACGTAGCAACTGCCGTTGTTAACAATGCTCTTTTTCCCCTTGTTTCAGCTTCAGTTTCAGCTTAGCTGAGTGCAGAATGAAGTCAAAACTATTCTTTTCATATTGCTTTAAATGATTTTTACAACAATTGCTCTCTCTCTCGAGCCTTCTAATGAGAAATCTTATGTGAATTGTATCTTTGTTCATTTGTTACTTGTCTCCACTTCTTAACTTCACTCCTCTGGAGCTATTAACAGTTTCTCCATGCTTTCACAGTGATCTCTCTAGCTGTGAATTTATTACTAATATTCATCTTTGTAGGCATCCAGTTTGACTGAAGACATATGTGTTTTCAGCACTAGGGAATTAAAAAAAATATATATTTCTAACTTTCTATTTTCTTGCTTAGCTCCTTCTGGACCCTTTACTAGAAGGATGCTAAAAAATGATGAACCTATACTCCAGTCTATCCTCCAAATGGTTGTCTGAGGGTGCCTTACAAATAGCTGAGAAAAGAAGAGAAGCTACAGGAGAAAAGGAAGGATATACCCATTTGAATGCAGAGTTCCAAAGAATAGCAAGGAGAGATAAGAAAGCCTTCCTCAGTGATCAATGCAAAGAAATAGAGGGAAAAAAATAGAATGGGAAAAACTAGAGATATCTTCAAGAAAATTAGAGATACCAAGGGAACATTTCATGCAAAGATGGCCACAATAAAGGACAGAAATGGTATGGACCTAACAGAAGCAGAAGATATTAAGAAGAGATGGCCAGAATATATAAGAGAACTATATAAAAGGCATCTTCATGACCCAGATAATGACGATGGTGTGATTACTCACTTAGAGCCAGACACCCTGGAATGTGAAGTCAAGTGGGCCATAGGAAGCTTCACTACAAACAAAGCTAGTAGAGGTGATGGGATTCCAGCTGAGCTATTTTAAATCCTAAAAGATGATGCTGTTAAAATGCTGCACTTAGTATGCCAGAAAATTGGGAAAACTCAGCAGTGGCCATAGGACTGGAAAAGGTCAGTTTTCATTCCAACCCTAAAGAAAGGCAATGCCAAAAAATGTTTAAACTGCTGCACAATTGCACTCATCTCACACACTAGCAAATACTGCTCAAAATTCTCCAAGTCAGGCTTCAACAGTACGTGAACCGTGAAACTTCTAGATGTTCAAGCTGGATTTAGAAAAGGCAGAGGAACAAGTGATCAAATTGCCAACATCCACTGGAGCATAGAAAAAGCAAGAGAGTTCCAGAAAAACATCTTCAGTTCAGTTCAGTTAATTTCAGTTCAGTTACTCAGTTGTGTCTGACTCTTTGCGACCCCATGGACTGCAGCAAGCCAGGCTTCCCTGTCTATCACCAACTCCTGGAGCTTGCTCAAACTCATGTCCTTCTAGTCAGTGATGCCATCCAACCATCTCATCCTCTGTCATCCCCTTCTCCTCCTGCCTTCAATCTTTCCCAGCATCAGGGTCTTTCCCAGTGAGTCAGTTCTTTGCATCAGGTGGCCAAAGCATTGGAGTTTCAGCTCCAGCATCAGTCCTTCCAATGAATCTTCAGGACTGATTTCCTTTAGGATTGACTGGTTGGATCTCCTTGCTGTCCAAAGGACTCTCAAGAGTCTTCTCCAACACCACAGTTCAAAAGCATCAATTCTTTGGCACTCAGCTTTCTTTATAGTTCATCTCTCACATCCATACATGACTCCTAGAAAAACCATAGCTTTGACTAGATGGGCCTTTGTTGGCAAAGTAATGTCTCTGCTTTTTAATATGGTGTCCAATTTGGTAATAGCTTTTCTTCCAAGGAGCAAGTGTCATTTAATTTCATGGCTGCAGTCACCATCTGCAGTAATGTTGGAGCCCCCCCACCCCCTGCAAAAAAAAAAAAAACTGTTGAGAATTCCATGAACAGAAAAACATTCTACTTCTGCTTTATTGACTATGCCAAAGCCTTTGTGTGGATCACAACAAACTGTGGAACACTTTTAAAGAGATGGAAATACAAGACCACCTGAGCTGCCTTCTGAGAAGTCTGTATGCAGATCAAGTAACAGAACTGGACATCAAACAATAGACTAGTTCCAAATCTGGAAAGGAGTACATCAAGGCTGTATGTTGTCATCCTGCTTATTTAACTTATATGCAGAGTACATCATGTGAAATGCTGGGCTGGATGAAACACAAGCTGGAATCAAGACTGCTGGGAGAAATATCAATAACCTCAGATATGCAGATGACAGCACCCTTATGGTAAAAAGCGAAGAAGTAAAGAGCCTCTTGATGAAAGTGAAAGAGGAGAGTGGAAAAGTTGGCTAAAATCTCAACATTCAGAAAACTAAGATCATGGCGTCTGGTCCCATCACTTCATGGCAAAAAATATGAGTAAACAATGGAAACAGTGACAGACTTTATTCTCTGGGGCTCCAAAATCACTGCAAATTTTGACAGCAGCCATGAAATTAAAAGATGTTTCCTCCTTGGAAGAAAAGCTATGACCAACCTAGACATTATATTAAAAAGCAGAGACATTACTTTGTCAACAAAGATTTGTCTAGTTAAGGCTGTGGTTTTTCCAGGAGTCAGATATGGATGTGCGATTTGGGCTATAAAGAAAGCTGAGCACTGAATAACTGATAATTTTGAACTGTGGTGTTGGAGAAGACTCTTGAGAGTCCCTTGGACTGCAAGGAGATCCAGCCAGTCCATCCTAAAGGAAATCAGTCCTGAATATTCATTGGAAGGACTGATGCTGAAGCTGATGCTCCAGTACTTTGGCCACCTGATGCAAAGAACTGACTCACTGGAAAAGACTCTGATGCTGGGAAAAATTGAAGGCGGGAGAAGAAGGGGATGACAGAGGATGGTGGCATCACTGACTTGACAGACATGAGTTTGAACAAGCTCCAGGAGTTGGTGATGGACAAGGAAGCCTGGTGTGCTGCAGTCCTTGGGTTCAGTAAGAGTCGGACATGACTGAGCAACTGAACTGAATTGATCCTCTAAGCAGCCTCATGGTTTTCTGTCACTTTTCCTCTTTTGGGAAAATTCCTTGACTCTTACTTTTAGCATGCTACTGAATTTAACCTGTTTGCTTTTGTCACGCAGTGCTTTAACCTGTGGGCAAACACCGTATTAGCCTTTCCTCAGGACCAATGAAATCAGGAGAAAGGGCTCCAGAGTTCAACTGATGCAGTTGCACTTCTCTACTTAACATCCTGACGGTTACTTAAAGATCTTCTCCTGTTCCTTACAACTACTGATTCTGTGCTTGGAAATTTTGCAAGGTCATACTCATCTCTGTAGCCATCTTCTTCCCTGTATATTTTACCGTGGTTTCTTCTCTTTCTCTCTCTCTCATCTGCTTCTGGTTTTAGGAATTCCTCAGAATTTCTGGTTTGCCTTCTGATGGCACGTGTTCTACTCTTTCATAAAGTCATCTCTGTTATTTCATGGAATTGTGGAACAATGGAAAGTAGCACATGGCAAGTGGAAAGTAACTCCTGGACTGCTCTCTTGATCCTGTAGCTTACTTTGGATTATAATTATTCACTATCTTATTTCCTAAACAATCAGAGCTCCATCATATCCATGAATTTATCTAGTTTATAAGTGTAAGTACTGCATACCTTTTGCTAATATTAGCCTGAGTTTTAAACAGTATGCCGTATAATAATATATGGTTGTTGTCATCATATAATGTATGAATATAAATCATCAAAATGTTATCAAATAATATCTGCCTTAAGATTTCAAAAATGTTTGTGAAATTTAATTGCATTTTGGTATCCTCAGTCCTGAATGGGGATTGCATTCAGGTATCCTGAATTGGAGCTTCCCTGGTGGCTCAGATAATAAAGAATTTGCCCTCAATGCAGAAGACCCGGGTTCGATCCCTGGGTCAGGAAGATCCCCTGGTGAAGGAAATGGCTACCCACCCCAGTATTCTTGCCTGGAGAACACCATGGACAGAGGAGCCTGTCTCCTCTGTCCATGGGTCTGAAAGAGTCGGACATCACTGAGCGACTAATGCTTTCATTTTACATGCCGATAGGTTCATGATAAGAGTAGTTTTTCACTTTGCCTAGTTACTTTTTTATCTGATGGGTGCTTTTTAATCTCTTGATTTCTGGATGCATATAATTATATCCTTTGGGAAGGGCACCCATCAGATAAATACACCCACACTAGGGGTCTGTCTTTGGACAATGGCAGCATGTGACTGTCCAACCTGCTTCCATCACAGCAGTGCCCAAATTTGAGGCCAATGAACTGAGATATGTTACCCCAAATGTTACCCTATCAGGCCTTTTTGGGGTAGGGGGGTTCTTTTCTCTAGTAAATGTGGCTGGGCCATATGCATGTTCTACACTGGTCAGGCAGGGCCTTAGGCCTCTCTGAAGTGTGAATACTGGAGGAGTTGTTTATGTCACCCTTTGTTTAGAAATAATCTCGGATGCAATATGTAAATACATGAAAAGAGCATAACTTGTAAAAAGTCGAAGAAAGAAGACCAAAAGCAAAAACTAAAAATGCTAAGGCATGCAGCAGACCCAAGAAATAGGCTTATATTAAAAGTGGTCTTGTAGTATGTACACCTGCTGGAAGCATGCCGCTTATCACTCTAAGCAAAACAGCAAGCATTTCAACCAAGAAATCCATTCCATTATGCAATTCAAAGGATCCATAAATTTATAGTCAGCCAAAATTATTCACATCAGTGGTAGAGAGTCTGAATACCAGAAAATTAGCTACCCCAGAGGAACCAGAAGCTCGAAGCAAATACATTTTCTCTTTTTTCCTGGTTTTGGCATTTCATTGGCTTCATAGACACTACCTAACAATCCCCTCAAAAATGTCCCCTGGTGATATCCAGGAATTCTCAAGGTGTGCTTGAACATTTTCATATTTCCATCATTGTTCTGATTGTTGTCTTGTTGCCTCTGAGGGTTACTTTTCTCTAAATTATAATTGGTCCTGACCCCCTGGTTAGCTTCCTACTGACCACACTTCTTGGTGGCTCTGTCTTGTGGCCCTGATTTACTAGTGTTGGAGGCAGTTTCCATGGGCCAGAGATCTCATCTCACGTGTCTTCCACTCATTTCAGTGGCTTCTCCAAATGAGCAAATAGTCTGCTCATCTGCTCACATGGGTATCTGGGCTGCCTGCTCCTCTTCAAAAGACCCCCCTTCTTTAAATGAAAGGATCTTTTTATTTTCATCAGTAACTGGTGTGCTAATATGTAAATTATTTTTAATAGTCTAATGTTTTATGATGGTTTAGTTATTAACATGCCAACTAATAATGGCTTGTCTTATTTAAAATGTATTTATAAGGAATCTCTGGGCTTCCCTGGTGGCTTAGCAGTAAAGAATCTGCCAATACAGGAGACACAGGAGATGGGAGTTCGATTCCTTTGTCGAGACGATCTCCTGGAGAAGGAAATGCAACCCACTCCAGCATTCTTGCCTGGAGAATCCCGTGGACAGAGGAGCCTGGCCAGCTGCAGTGCACGGGGCCACAAAGTGAGCGACTAAGCGACTAAACAACAACAATAAGGAATCTTTGGATGAAACTTGGGGGGGGAAAAAGCTAATCCTCTGAATCAAAATTGCTTCTCACTCTCTTGCAAATGCACTTATGTTCATTGGAGAAAAAGTAGTAACAAGAGCACAAAACACTTAGATGTTTAAAACATGAAGCTCTCCAACTGAATAGTTCTGGCTTGGTTTCATCTAATAGTCAAGCTGAAAAGTGCTTTTGGAGTTTTGAAGTCTTTCCCCTCCTTAAAGGGACATGGAAAGTGATGCCTGGACTGGTTGAGGAACTTGCTCACTATCATACATTTATTTGCATACTAATTAGACCTTCAATCTAAGCTTTCTAGAAGTCAAAAGTTAGTTTTTATTTATTACTATTTTACACATAAATTAATGAGAAGCCAGGCTCCCTAGTTCTAAAATCACATCACTTCCCTGAAGAAGTTAATTATTTAATTAGAATTTTATTAAATAGATATTATTATACATTTTAATATATTATTTCATAAATAAATAAAAGTGCTTATCCTACACATTCTTCCAAAAGTGCTCTAATTCTGGTAGCATATCACTTCAAATACGAAAATATAAATATAGTATTTTCTTACTGTGGGAAGAAAATAAGAAGTTAAGAAAAATATACTATATTCTTCCTGTTAAGAAGAGTGAATGACATTTTTAAGGATTTAAAATCAAGCCAATTTCTACATTTTCTAGAGACAGAATAATTTTTATCCCAGGGAAATTTCATAACTATAAATTATTTGAGAAATCATGTACATAAACCATCTAGAAAATTTCTTCTGTTATCTACTCTTTATGTAGTCTGGATATTGACACTTCTTTATCTGCTTACTAATTTATCAAATATATTACTCTTCTCTGTCTCAACTCAATTCTCACATGTGCAAAGGAAAATAACTATGGAATAGGAAAAATACATGTTCAATTTCTTACCCATAAAATATTTTTATTCATGAAGAACACTTTCAGCTTTGGACTTGGTGCAATTAATTTATCAATGTATGCACCAGTTTATATCTTTAGCTTTTTGAAATGTTCTAAAATAGAGATTAACTATTTGATACTTAAAATAGAGATCAGCTATGCATGTTTAACCTTTTAAGTCATGTTTCTAGTCTGTAACAGTTAAGTGGCAGGATCTTTTTTCTTTAATTTCACAATATTTTTATTGATGTGTAATTGCTGTAAATATTATGTAAGTTACAGGTGTACAATATAGTGATCCACAATTTTTAAAGGTTATATTCCATTTATAGTTACTATAAAATATTAGCTCTATTCTGTGTGTTGTGCAGTGGAGAAGGCAATAGCAACCCACTCCAGTACTCTTGCCTGGAAAATCCCACGGACGGAGGAGCCTGGTAGGCTGCAGTCCATGGTGTCGCTAGGAGTCAGACACGACTGAGCGACTTCACTTTCACTTTTCACTTTCACGCATTGGAGAAGGAAATGGCAACCCACTGCAGCGTTCTTGCCTGGGGAATCCCAGGGACGGGGGAGCTGGTGGGCTGCCGTCTATGGGGTCGCACAGAGTCGGACACGACTGAAGCGACTTAGCAGCAGCAGCAGCAGTGTGTTGCGCAGTATAAACTTGTAGGTTATTTTGTACCTAATAGTCTGTCCCTCCTGGTCCCTTACCCCTTTATTGCCCCTCCCCTCCTCTCTCCCCCCACTGGTAATCATAGTCTCTTCTCTATATCTTTGAGTCTGCCTCTTTTTTGTTATATTCACTACTTTGTTGTACTTTTTTAGAGGCAGAAATTTATCTCAATTAAATATTTTATTTTGAGAGAATCACAGATTCACATGAGAACCACAGACTCACAGATTCACATAAGAAATGATACAGGAAAATTCCAAGTACTCTTTATGCAGCTTCTCCAGTAGTAACGTCTTACTAAACTATGGTAGAAAATGACAACCAGGATGTTAATTTTGATATTATCCCTTAGTCGTTTGCAGATTTGCTCCATTTTTTTACTTGTATTTGTGTGTACATATCATGTTTCATATGATTTTACCACACGTGCAGGTTCTCACATCAACCACTATAGTCAAGATTACAGAGCAGTTCCATCCCGACCATAATCCCTCATTGCCCTTTCATTCCACTCCCAGCTCTCTTCCCCGACACTCCCACCTTCTCTAATCCTCTGTGTGTGGGAGCTCAGTCGCTTAGTTGTATTCAATGTTTTGTAGCCGCATGGGTTGTAGCCCGCCAGGCTTCTCTGTCCATGAGATTTTTCAGCAAGGATACTTGAGTGGGTTGACATTTTCCTAATCCAGGGGACCACCACGAATGTGTTGGTTGTCCCATTCTATAATTTTCGTATTTCAAAATCTTATACAAGTAGAAGCATACAGTACATGACATTTTGGATCCGTTTTCTTCAGAGTAGTTTCGGAGAGATTCATCCAGTTTGTTGTGCATATAACTACTTGTTATTGCTAAATTGTTTTCTATGGTAGGGACGTGTCAGTCTATGTAACCAGTCTCCTGCCGGGACTCTTCCAGTTCAGCTATGATGAAGAAAGTTGCCAAGAACATCCATATAGTGAGTGCTAAGTCACTGCAGTCATGTCCGTCTCTTTGCAACTCCATGGACTGCCGCCCTCCAGGTTCCTCAGTCATTGAGATTCTCCGCGCAAGAATACTGGTGTGCGTTGCCATTTCCTCCTCCCGGAGCTATGAACATATGTGGACAGATTATTTCTGTGAGCATATGTGTATGTTATTTGAGCTAAATGTCTAAGATTGCAACTGCATGGTTGTATGGTAGTTGGAAGTTTGGATTGTTAAGAAATCACCAAACTGTTTTCTACAATGGCTCTGCAATTTCTGTCTCCCCTGGCAATGGATGAATGCTCTGGTCTCCCCGGTCCACACCAATATTTGTGCTGTCAATCCTTTTTCATTTTAACCACTCTGGTAAATATGTATATCGTATCTCACTGAGGTTTTAATTTACATTTCCCTTAGTGACTAATAATGCTGAACACATTTTCATGTGTTTCTTTGTCATTTCTTTGTCTCAATCAGTGTAATGTCTATTCATGTCTTTTGCTCATTTTCTTTGCATATTTTGATTTTTATACCGCTGAGTTTTAGATCCCTTGGTATATTCTATAGCAGTCCTTTGTCAGATTTATGGTTTGAAACTATTGTCTCCTAGCCTCTATGTAACTTAGTTTTTCACTCTCTTAATAGGATAAAAACTTCTCTGTCTTCCAAAAAAGCAAAAATTTTTAAAAAGTTGTGTTATATTTAAATTATGATGAGGTTTAATTTGTAGGATCATGCTTTTGGAGTCAGGTCTAATAACTCTTAGTCCTAAACTGCAATGATTATCTCCTCTGTTTTCCCCCTAAAAATTGTTCAGTTTATGTTTTATATCTAAGTCTATGATCTTTTTTGAGGCCTTTTTTGTTTCTGTGTGTGAGGCTTAAGGCAAGTCCCCCCCCTTTTTTTTTCTGCCTGTGAATGTCTAGTTGCTCCAACCTCATTACTTAAGATTATCTTTCTGCCACTGAATTCTTCAGCACCTTTTAAAAATGCACACAACCAAATATGTTTAGATTTTTTGAATTGTCTTAATTCAGAGAAAAAGCAGAAAGAGTAACAGACTTTGTTTTCTTGGGCTCTGAAATCACTGCAGATGGAGACTGTAGCCATGAAATTAAAAGACAGTTACTCCTTGGAAGAAAAGTTATGACAAACCTAGACAGTGTAATAAAAAGCAGAGACATCACTTTGCCAACAAACGTCCATATAGTCAAAGCTAGGGTTTTTCCAACAGTCGTGTATGGATGTGAGAGTTGGACCATAAAGAAAGGTGAGTGCCGAAGAATTGATGCGCCGAAGAACTGTAGTGCTGGAGATTCTTTGAGTCCCTTGGACAGTAAGAAAATCAAACTTGTCACTCTTAAAGAAAATCAACCCTGAATATTCATTGGGAGGACTGATGCAGAGGCTCCAATACTTTGGCTATCTGATGGGAAGAGTCAACTAACTCATTGGAGAAGGCCCTTATGCTGAGAAAGATTAAGGGCAGGAAGAGAAAGGGGCGACAGAGGATGAGATGGTTGGATGGCATCACCAACTGGAAGGAAATGAGTTTGAGGAAGCTCTGGGAGTTGGTGATGGACATGGAAGCCTGGCATGCTGCAGTCCATGGGGGTCACAAACAGCCAGACAAGACTTAGTGACTGAACAGCAATATAAGAATAACTGAGAAAACGAAGATCATGGCATCTGGTCCCATCACTTCATGGGAAATAGATGTGGAAACAGTGTCAGACTTTCTTTTTTGGGGCTCCAAAATCACTGCAGATGGTGACTGCAGCCATGAAATTAAAAGATGCTTACTCCTTGGAAGAAAAGTTATGACCAACCTAGGTAGTATATTCAAAAGCAGAGACATTACTTTGCCGACTAAGGTCCGTCTAATCAAGGCTATGGTTTTTCCAGTGGTCATGTATGGATATGAGAGTTGGACTGTGAAGAAGGCTGAGCACCGAAGAATTGATGCTTTTGAAGTGTGGTGTTGGAGAAGACTCTTGAGAGTCCCTTGGACTGCAAGGAGATCCAACCAGTCCATTCCGAAGGAGATCAGCCCTGGGATTTCTTTGGAAGGAATGATGCTAAAGCTGAAACTCCAGTACTTTGGCCACCTCACGCGAACAGTTGACTCATTGGAAAAGACTATGATGCTGGGAGGGATTGGGGGCAGGAGGAGAAGGAGACGACCGAGGATGAGATGGCTGGATGGCATCACGGACTCGATGGATGTGAGTCTGAGTGAACTCCGGGAGATGGTGATGGACAGGGAGGCCTGGCGTGTTGCGATTCATGGGGTTGCAAAGAGTTGGACACAACTGAGCGACTGAACTGAACTGTAGTTTTAATCTTCTGAATTCCATTTCTCACATGTAGCCACTAGGTGGCAACATTGGATTTCATAATTATGTTACTAGCACCAGGTCCTTGAAATTTTCAGTATGTTCTTGGTGAAATTATTTTATACCCAGTGTCTCTAATTTATTATATTTATAAAAAAGAAATGGACCAAAGAGTTTTAAATATTTGACTATGAAAAAATAGCATTCGTATATTTTGGAAAGTTAGAAATCCCATTCAGTTTAAATGATGAACCAAGAAAATGATACAAATATTAAATATTAACATGAGAGTCTTTATAAGTCAAATTTCAAGAATTGCATTCTTTTAATTCCACTAATTAAAAATAAAAACTTCA
Source organism: Capra hircus (assembly GCF_001704415.2). NCBI lineage: Eukaryota > Metazoa > Chordata > Mammalia > Artiodactyla > Bovidae > Capra > Capra hircus. The sequence goes on along the minus strand of NC_030811.1, from coordinate 99,127,531 downwards.
TGGATATTTTTATGGAATAAACCAGAAATCATTTCTTACAATTGCATATCCATATTTACATATTACAGTCCCGGTTTCCAGAGAATATCTCTTTCAATTACAGAAGAATGTTTTTGGCTTTAAATAATTACAAACAGATGAATGGGCAAGTTTTGTCCCAGTAAAAGAAGTGCAAAAGAAACATCTGCATTTTGAAATAGCTCTGTTAAATGTCTACAGTTGTTAAATAAAATATTTTCATTCTCTTCATTAGTGTCAAATTGTTATTAGCAACAATTATATCAGTAAACTGAAGACATGGATTATCATGTTCTTTCAGTTTGTCATTCTCCAAAAGAGAAGTGTTAAGGCTGATAATTACCTGAGGACTTTGAAGAAAAATCTGCTTAACTTGAAAAAATTCCATACATATTTTCAATAGCTTAGCACACTGTCTCATATATCTGTTAAATATTGACTACCATTTTTACTTTTCATAATGATGAAAATATTTGTTAAACATGGAAACTTACCCAGAGTGGTATTAAGAGAGATGAACTATTTTCTGACACATTTTGAAATACCCTAGAGAAATGTGTGATGTATTACATGATTACATGTACATGTGTATATACATGTATAAAACTGATACAGTTGTTATAATTTTTATTGAGATATAACTGAAACATTTTAACTTTTAAATTTAGAGTTTTGTTCAGCTTAAAAAGAATGAATATTTATTCAGTTGTTAAAGTTATTTCATTTTTCTCCTCATTGTTTAACTTTTAAAGACTTCAAGTTATTAAGTCAACGATAGCTATAAGCACTTTCTCTGCTCAGCTTAGTTTTACTGAAGCCTTTAGAATATCAGAGTCTAGACATGTGACACAGTGGAAACTCTGGGTAGAAAACAGATTCAATACCTGGGTCTACTTAACTTACTCTGCAATGAATGTGTTTGTTTTGACACTCTTGTAAGACACAGGCACTTTTTAATGTGTATCTTGCCTTGTGTACATAATAACTCTAAGTGAAGTGAAGTGAAAGTTGCTCAGTCATGTCTGATTCTTTGCGACCCCATGGACCGTACAGTCCATGGAATTCTCCAGGCCAGAATATTGGAGTGGGTAGCTTTTTCTTTCTCCAGGGGATCTTCCCAATCCAGGGATCCAACCCAGGTCTCCTGCATTGCAGGCAGATTCTTTACCAGCTGAGCCACCAGGGAAGCCAAAGAATACTGTAGTGTGTAGCCTATTCCTTCTCCAGCAGATCTTCCTGACCCAGGAATTGAACCCAGGTCTCCTTCATGGCAGACAGATTATTTAACAGCTGAGTTACCAGGGAAGCCGAAATAACTATACTCTGCAGGTAATATTGGGTCTCCCCAGGTGGTGTAAGGGGTAAAGAACCAGCCTGCCAATGCAGGAGACATTAGAGACGTGGATTTGATCCCTAGGTTGGGAAGATCCCCTGGAGGAGGGCATGGCAACCCAGTCCAGTATTCTTGCCTGGAGAACTCCATGGACAGAACCCTGGCAGGCTACAGTCTATAGGGTAGCAAAGAGTCGGATACAACTGAAGGGACTTAGCATGATGGTAATATTACTCCTATTTTATAGAACAAGAAACTGTAATTCAGTAGATTTAAGTCACCTGCCTGGAATAACAGTTTGTAAGTGGCAGATGTATGTATTTGAAACATCTTAGAAGGCGATGGCACCCTACTCCAGTACTCTTGCCTGGAAAATCCCATGGATGGAGGAGCCTGGTAGGCTGCAGTCCATGGGGTTGTGAAGAGTCGGACATGACTGAGCGACTTCCCTTTCACTTTTCACTTTCATGCATTGGAGAAGGAAATGGCAATCCACTCCAGTGTTCTTGCCTGGAGAATCCCAGAGATGGGGGAGCCTGGTGGGCTGCCATCTATGGGGTTGCACAGAGTCGGACACGACTGAAGCGACTTAGCAGCAGCAGCAGCAGCAGTCTGAAGCCCACTTTTTCTCAGATTCATCCTTTAGTTGCTCTGTACCAGCTCCATCTTTTTGTCAATGGGCAGAGTAGACAATATGAATTCTGACCTCCTCTGATTCTGAGACTTTCCCCTGTTGTGTTAGAAGGGAATATTTTCAGTTCTTGCTGAGTCTGCTGGAGTTCAGTGAAGAATATTTACTTTCTCACAGCAACACTTACCAAGTGAGTAGGGGAAATCCTTCAGGCATTTCCAGATAAATATAATAGGCATTTATATTTGTGTGAAAATAGCAATACCCTCTTCAAATCTGTAGCGCTGTTAAATATTCCTACGGATAAAGGTGAAGCTTTTTTCCTTCATCTTCTGGGATGAAAACTACTCTAGAATGTGTCGATTAGTAGATCATAAGGAGAGCCACTTGGTCTTCCCAGGTGACCCTAGTGGTAAAGAATCCACCTGCCAATGCAGGAGACAGACGTGGATTTGATCCCTGGATGGGGAAGATACCCTGGAGGAGGGCATGGCAATCTACTCTGGTGTTTTTGCCTGGAAAATTCCGTGGACAAAGGAGCATGGCAGGCTACAGTCCAAAGTCATACACGAATGAACAACGGGGCATGCATGCACAAGGAGAACTCAACCAGCAAAATGAAACGAAAAAACATTTTATTAGCATTGCTGCAGAGAAAAGAATTAGGTGCTGTTGGTTGTAATGTGGATCCAGATAGAAAGTGTCATATCCAATAAACAGTTCAATAGTTGACCGAAACTATAAGCAAGAACTCAGATTGCAAGAGGTATCTTTTATAATCCGGGAAAAATATCCTGTTACCTGATACATTTTCACAATAAAAATAAACATTTACTAACAATTATACGTTACATGTTATGCTGCTTTATACACTTTTCAGAACACCCTTTATATACACTATTTTCATTCTTTCTTATTTCACCAGGAAGTTAAAGACCTGTTCCTCTCACTAACATGTTAAAGTTCCCAACTTTATATAAAATTAATAAGACAGGTCCTGGTCCTTTCTACCGAAATAGTGTAGAAGGCAGGGAAAAATCTCAACCATAATATATATGTGATTCATTAACTTTTAAAAGATAAACATGCAGTGAATCAGTAATAATGAGATAGGCTCATATTGTAAACTTTGCAACCACTAGATGGAGAACTTGCTTTGTTAAATTTTAAGTATGCAGCAATCAAGCCAACTTATCTTTGCTGTCTGGGAGAAATTTGCTAATTTGAGTCATATATTAGACTTCTCTGTTTTAGTGGTCAACGTGGTTCAATTTTAAGCTAGGGCATAATTTGCACAATAGCTAAAGTTGAAATTAATACTTAGAAACAAACCATACTCTATTTAGAACTAAAATCCATTAAGTTGTCTGCCTTAGAGGAAGAAGCTGACCAATGTAGAGAAGGCCAATTTGTTATATTGGAATAGCTGAACTGGTGGAAAAAAAAATTAATATAGCATGCAGCAATCGAAGGATAGGATTGAACTCCAGTGAGGTCACTTTGGTTTAATTGTAACTCTTAAGAGTATAATTCAACCTGTTTCTTGGGGCTGGGTTAACACGATCATGGATTCCTTGTGACCTTGCAAACTTGAAAGACTGATTTTAAATTTCTTAATTCTCAGTGTTTGAACAAATTCACCTATACCTTTAAATTAATGATCTCTTTGGATGTTAGCATCCCTGTGTTACATTTGTTTGCTCACCTTTAAGCTAGTCAAAACCAGGTAGTATTACAATGACAGATGTATTAGAAATTACATGAAATTATGTCACAAATGCCAATCAATGGATACATCAAAATAGAACACTTTCAAGATCTGATTTTGGCCCTCTTGCTCAAGTGTTTATCTTGAGAGTCCATATTGGCAACTCATTTAAAAAGAAAAAAATGGTTAAAAATAAAGAATCTCTATGAATAGATGGGCAAAGTGATTGAGTTTTGATGCCAGGGTAGATGTTGCAAGTTTTGGGCAGTTTTTCCAGTGTTATTGTCCAAGAATGGAGAATAACTCTTGCCAAGATAATTTAACATTTTGCAAACACAACACCATATGTATATGCCAGAGTCAAAGTAGCTTAAGAGTCTCTAGTGTATCACATAGTCCTGTGTTGATTTCTAAGATTATTTTGTAAATGCCACTGAAAACCTCTAAATTAAAAAATAATTGGTATGTTAAAAAATATAGGCTTAAAATTTTGATTACTTAAGATAATTATTTTAATTTATATGAATTTTATGTTATGAATGAAACAAAATGGAAAGAAACATTTTATTAGCACAGATGCAGAGAATTAGGTGCTGTTGGTTGTAATATGGATCCAGGCAGAAAGTGTCATATCCAATGAACAATTTAATAGTTGATCAGAACTATAACCAAGAACTCAGATTCCAAGAGGTATCTTTTATAATCTAGGGAAAATATCCTGTTACCTGATCCAATTTCATAATAAAAATAAACATTTACTAACAATTATATGTTACACTTACATGTTATGCTGCTTTATACTTTTCAGAACCCCCTTTACATACAATATTTTCATTCTTTCTTACTTTACCAGGCAGTTAAAGAACTGTTCCTCTTATTAACATGTGAAAGTTATGGGAACTTCAACTTCCATTGCAGCTAACTGACCGCTCTGCAACATTTGCCAGGTGTTGTAAATACAGGAGACAAAAGTCTGAGTAAATTAGGAAAAATATTTTCCAAATGCCAAATTTCAGTAAAAGGATAATATTAATTTTTTTTCTGTTGTTGGACAGGAGAAAGATTTCGTGATAAGTAAATTATCAGCCATCTGAAACAATTTTTTTCTTCTTTGTTTTTCTTACAGAACCTTAGAGATGGTGACTTACTGTGTCCAGGGAGTTTCTCAGGATGTTCAGGCTGGGAAACTCTACAGTAGGCCACAGGCTTCTTCAGATCAAGGACTGGCATTGGTCTGCCACTGAGCCCCTGTGCCTAATTCAGGGCATGGCCCAAAGTGGAAACTTTGTAAATAGGTGTTGAATGAGTGGATGAATAGAGATTGCATTCTAACAGCAAGTGATGTTGAATTAATTGTGTGAATACTTAGGGTCCTTATTCTTCACTATCTCACTATGGGATCTCCAGTATCTGGTAGATGGCCACCCATACAGAACAGGTTAATGATGATTTGTTTAATGAAAAAATAAACATTTTTCTTTTTATTTTTTAATTGGAGGAAAAGCACTTTACAATGTCATGTTGGTGTGCGCTATACAACAACGCGAATCAGTCATAATTATATACATATCCCCTCCCTCTTGAGTCTTCCTCCCCTCCCTCCCAACCTACCCCTTTAGGTCATCACAGAGCACCAGCCTGGGCTCCCTGTGTTAAAATGCCTCAAAAGGCCAATGTTCATCGGAGAATAGGAACTTAGACCCTGTAAAATCTGTAATCAAGCTTTATTTATTCCAAGTGTCAGGTGTTCCCATTCATAGGGATCTTTTTCAGCAACCTGAGCTCTCTTCCTCCTAACAGACTTATCCTCACCCAGAGTTCCTATCAGAGCATCCTATTTTCAGCTGCAGGAACTGGACAGACTTTAAATCCCATGGACGGAGGAGCCTGGTTGACTGCAGTCCATGGAGTCGCTGAGAGTTGGACACAACTCGGTGACTTCACTTTCACTTTTCACTTTCATGCATTGGAGAAGGAAATGGCAACCCACTCCAGTGTTCTTGCCTGGAGAATCCCAGGGATGGCGGAGCCTGGTGGGCTGCCGTCTATGGGGTCGCACAGAGTCAGACAGGACTGAAGCGACTTAGCAGCAGCAGCAGCAGTGAGTGAGTGAAGCCACTTGGGTGTGTCCAACTCTTTGCTACCCCATGGACTATACAGGCCAAAGAATTCTCCAGGCTAGAATACTAAAGTGGATAGCCTTTCCCTTCTCCAGGAGATCTTCCAAACTCAGGGATCAAACCAGGTCTCCCACTGTGAAGGTGGATTCTTTACCATCTGAGCCACCAGGTAAGCTCCATACCCAAATACTGATTAGATAATCACCATCATAAAATTGGATTGCAGTCTTTTAATTTTTAATTGTCTTACTTTTACTTCATGTTACACATGATGTGTTAAAATAAAACAGTATAATAACTTATTATATTTGTCTGAGGCAGAAAAATGGGATGCTTTAAATTTTTTTCAGTCATACATTCTTGGCTGTTACTTGATTAGAAAGGTTGATGTCAGCAATATAGAGAAGCTGGGATTCAGATATGGATTGTTTCATGACTGTGGGCCAAACACTTCATGGCTCCAAATATCTTTTATTGATACATGATATCATTTTCTATTTTGTTATTCAGAATTAAACTCAGGAGTAAACAAACTTACCTGCCTAACCAACAAATGAATCTTTGTTCTGTTTGAAGTGACATCCACTGACAATGTGTATGAAAGTTTGTTTTGTTATATAATTACATGATATAAGTACATAATAACACATAATACAGAGAGCCATTACATAGTATAATTACACTGTCCAAATGTAGTTTTGTTTCCTCTGAAAGCAATTAAGAAGTTCTGAAGTCCTGCTCTGAAAGTATACACTAAGTTTTTAAAGACTGGTTATGAAAGCTTCTTTGAGATCTAGGAAACTTAAAAATAAATACTGTCCCATTTGTACTTGTAAAATAACTTCTCAGGAAAGGGATGGCTAGTGTGGAACAGTTATATCTGGAAGGGATCTGCTGCTGGAGTGACATGTATTTTGGAGCCAAATTTCAAAGGTGGAAAAACTGGGAATCACAAGGAATAATATTGAAAAGTCCATAAGAAAATACTGGAAAAAATCTGGGACCCTCCCTCCTTGATTTTTAGTGGATGTAGTGAAGGTTTTGTTGGATAATCATTCTAAAGCTTCAGGAAGATTGGAGTCTCATTCACAGTATTCAGTCCCACTGGTCCTTCTCATAAAGGTCTCTGTCTTTATCTTCAGGCTTATATTCCTCAACGTCCTGCCTCATAACTTATTTTCTAGTATGACTGACCTCCTTCTAATTCTCTAAAAGCACACAGATGCACACGCCACTGTGTACGTTGCTTAAACCATACATTTTATCCCAATGATCCTTCACCCAAACCTTTAATTGACCTACCCATTCTTTTTTTTCTAAATGTTATTTTGTTTTTAATTGTAGGGTAATTACTTTACAATATAGTGTTGGTTTCTGCCATAAATCAGCATGAATCAGTCACAGGTATACATATGTCTCCTCTCTGTTAAACCTCCCTCCCACCTCCCTTCCCATCCCGCCCCTCTAGGTTGTCACAGAGTGCCAGCTTTGGGTTCCCTGTGTCACATAGCAAATTCCCACTGGCTATCTGTTTTACACATGATAATGGATGTGTTTTAATGCCACTCTCTCAAATCACCCCATCTTCTCCCTCCCCCACCAACGGAGATGCTGACACAGACCAACACATTCCTTAAAGCTCTGTGCATGTGAAACCTTTAGTGTTTCCTTAACTCACCCTGATTGAGTTACAACGCTCACCCCTGTGTTCCATTAGCTTCCTAAGCATATTTATTCAACAGTGGTTCTCAACATTGGTCATCCACTGGAATCATGTAAGGAGCTTTGGCCCCATACTCAAAGATTTTTCTGTTAAAGGGTCTGGGTTGCTGTCTGGGGACTGGACATTTTAAAAGAATTCTGGGTATTGCTAATAAACAGTCAAAGTTGAAAACCACCTTGCCATGATTTTATATCATTACTTTGAAACCTTCTGCTTGTGTGTCTGGACTTTCCCTATGGTCACAGATTATGCTATTCATTTTTTTTTCCTCAGGGTCCAGCACAGAATTACTGTCAAATAAGTTTTTACATGCTCAAAAAGAGTTGATTACATAAACTGCATTCACTGAGGAAAGCCTAGAAAGAGCCTAATTCAAGAAAGTCTTGAGAATTTTCTGAGAGACTGAATGAGAAAAAGAGAAAATTAGCAGGTGAGGACTGTTTGGTAAAGATAGATTGTTCCTTGAATTATAACATGGTCTGTGTATTTCTATGCAGAAAGCAAGTGTGAGAGAAAGCAGTAGAAATTGAAAGCTTCCTGGAAGAATGTAGTTATTTTAGTAGACGAGAGGAAGAGAAAAATCTGGACTCAGAAGCATGTGAACTCGTAAAGGAAGCTGAAACATGGCCCAGTTAAAGCTTTTTGAAATTTGAAAGATCAAGTTACCAGTCACACCACTAACCCAAAGCAGAGCAGTATCTCTTGCAGCGGTCCCCAGCCTTTTTTTACACGGACCAGTTTTGTTGATGACAATTTTTCCATGGAGCAAGGATGGTTTCAGATGATTTGAGCACATTACATTTATTGTGGGCTTTATTTCTTTTATTATTATATCAGCTCCACCTCAGATCATCAGGCATTAGATCCCGGAGGTTGGGGACCCTGGGGAAGGAGCTTTTCCACCATTGACTCTTCCCAGGACAAGCAAATCCAGTGAAGTGTAAAAAATTGATTATGATACTTATAAAACTGAAAGGTCAACAAGTGTGAACTGAAAACTTAGGGAATGAAATCCCTAAAAAGCAATACATGTACAGCATCTCTACTTCATAAAGAATTTTCTTCTCCATTCCAGCATTACATTTGCTGTTTCTCCTATATTCTGATTCTCTCCTCCCCCACCACCCCCAGCCCTTCTTTGTTTTTCTTTAAAAAGGCAGTCCTCTGAGACATTTAATTTGCAGAGCACTGGAGCAAAGATTTCACTGAAAATTGAAGTCAACTGAAATTTAAGCAGTGACCTTCCCTTCCTTCAGACATACACACATGTAACAGATTTATATGCCTTGTTGTAAACATTCTGCTACAACTTTCCTCCACCTGCTATGAGGAATTAGAGAATCTGGTTTTAACAAGAAAAATAAATGCACCAAATGTCACTGAGCCTCAGGGGGATCAGAGATGGTAAAACAAGTGGTTTAATGTTCTGATTTCCTTTTTTCTAATGTGTGGACTGCATTATATTTTCCACCCAATCTCTGAAACCACACAGCTGAATCTAGCCTCTGCGTGGGCTAAGGAACATTTGCACGGATGAATCAAGCAGATAAATAATCACCCTCTCATTTGTAGGTATGCGAGTGCTTTGGAAGGAATGATGTCAATAGATGAAGATGCAATTTGATTATACTGAGTAAGGACTATGCACAGCGTAACAAAGATATTTATGTTGCACTTTAACTATTTCTAAGCCGGTTTCTTTTAAGCCCTCGTTAATTTGATCAGGAGTGTTTTTCATAGCTGACCCTCCACATAATAGAACAGGCTATTAATAAGCATTAATAAGCTTCAAGCTATTGTGGTTAATGTACATTCATGGATCTCACAACTTACTGTCATAAATGGATATGAAATTTACTTGAAATAAAGGCCGATTGTAGCAGTTATGGATGTTGAATCTGATAAGAGGAAGAGAACAAAAAGTTCCTCAAGAAAGAATTAAAGTCAGAAATCCACAGATCAAGCTAGGAAAATAGAAAGGAAGAAAGAAGGGGAGAGGGAAGGAGGGAAAGACAGACATAAGAAAGAAGGGAAGGAGGGAGGCAGCAAGCTACAAGAGGGAGGATAATTTTGTTGAAGAATGGTGGGGTTAAATTTCCTTTGAAACTGGAAGATTGTAGCAACATTTTTCCAGGTGGAGAGAAGTAATGATCACTGATACAAAGGTGATTCACTTTAGGAAAGATCAAAATTGCAGTTGTCAGTAATGTGCATTCTTGTGATCTGATTGCTGGCATTGACACTTTGGGCGTTAACAGGAAAGGGGGACACCTAGGGGATAAGCTTGACACCCAGGGATAAGAATGTGCTTCTAAAAACTCAAGTTCAAAGTGATATTATCTTGATTATCATGTCTAAATACCTAGGCTAAGATGACACTACTTTCAGTTTTATTCTTTATACAACTAGAGGTTTTTGAACTGTATTAAAAGAAAATACTTCTGACAGCTGCTTGATGAATAGATTAGAGAAGAATTAGATATAAAGGCATATCAAGAGAATGCTATAATACACCATGAAAATGTTAAAAAGGACAGAATACACTTTCCTTTATCTACCATTTGAACTTTCTCAAAGAGGAAAGTTCTAAGCAAAATAATTATAGCTAAGTTTCATAAGTAGACTCCTTTGATCTTATAGTAAACTAAGTATATTTAGAATATATTTAATATATTGCAACATGTTGAATTGTGCTCAACTAGGGTATATGTGTGTGTCAATATTCTTGGTGAATGTGTAAAATATTTAAGGGTCGAATATAGACCATATCAGGCAAGCAAACTTAATAATAATTTCAAATCAACTCATCCTCTCTATTGATTTAGCATTTAAATGTTTGTCTCTCCATATATTAAAATATTTCAACATATCCTGATTTCTACTCTCTGACTCATTTACCTAAATCATGCCATTATCACTTTGTTCAGCTACCCTTAATATCCCCTCACTTAACTTTCCAGTTTATCTGTATTCCATAGCTCAACATTCTAGATTCTTCTTAGCTTTATATTAACCTCTATGACTGTCTTCCTCCTGTAATTTTCCAATGCAAACTTTCTGGCAAAGTAAATATAAAGCATTCAGTACTTTCAGAGCATTGCACTTTGCTTTCTTGCTTAGCCTGTGCCAGGGTTCATAGAGTTCTCTGTGCCAGAAACCCTTACTCCTATTCTTCTCGGTCTTTTGCAGTTTTACCTTGTTGTCCATCCACAAGTAAAATGACTCTTCTTGCATGATAACTTCCTGACCATCACAGACCATTCTTCATATTCAGTAATCTTGTTAGAAAAGCCAGAAATGATAGGTTAATATTAATCTATATAAGGTGGCACAGTGCTAAAGAATCTGCCTGCCAAAACAGAAGACTCAGGAGACACAGATTTGATCCCTGGGTTGGGAAGATCCCCTGGAGCAGGAAAAGGCAACCAACTCTAGTATTCTTGCCTGGGAAATCCCATGAATAGAGGAGGCTAGTGGGCTACAGTTATGGGTGCAAATAGGCATGACTGAGCATGCATTCTTATCATTGTTTTGTCATTAAGTCATGCCCCACTCTTTTGCCACCTCATGGACTATAGAATGCCAGGTTCCTCTGTCCATGAGATTTCCCAGGCAAGAATACTGGAGTAGATTGCCATTTCCCTCTCCATATGTGATAGTGGCAGATCTTATTATAGAATAATAACTAAATGTTTGAACAATGAAGAAAATGAAGTTTGGTTATACCCCAAAACCCTAGCTTTTATAATTTGTGGATATATTTAGGAGTTTCTTTTATGGATGACATTAAGCCTAGAATAACATGTTGTTTGTGTGTATGTGTGTTCAACTCCATCTATTAAACAAGCATGTTCCACTGTTAAAATTTGAAATTAAATTCCTAGTTCACAACATCATTGAGCATCATGGGCCGAAGATAAGTACCTTGAGATTGTCTAGCCTGCTGTTTTTAAAATATGCATAGTTATTATTACCACCTCTCTTACTTTCCAGAATCAGCTGAAGGCATAGGTGTTCAAAGCAGTCATGTACCTGGCCTTACCCCTCTGGATTTCAGAACTCGCGAGAGTTAAGGGTTCTGCCTGGCTGTTGGATCCATGCCCTACTGTCCTGGCATGCAAACTCTGGCTTCCCTGAATGCAGAAGCAGCTAAAAGCAGTTGTCAGTACTCTGTTACTGAAGTTCACAAGGTTTCTTTTCTCAGTAGTCCTCTGAGAGTGGATTTTCTGATAGCAGTGAAAAAGATACAAAATTATTAGAAAACACTGCAAAAGTGAGATTCCTGTCTGTTTAATACTCAGTTCAGTTTTGGTGAAAACAGGATAGATCTGTGCATAATCACTGAAAAAATAATTTTCTGTTGAATCAGTGATATTCTCATTTTTCTCCATGAATCATAAAGCTTCAATAATCCTCCTCAAAACCATCTCCTTTCAAATACGAGCTACTTCTCCTTTCATAGTACAAATGCTAACCGAGTAGCCGTTTTGACCTTCTAGTGTTGGACACTAGAGATATTAAAAACAGAAAATGAAAAAATCTATTTGCACTGCCCTGAATTTTCAGCCATTCTTCATTTGAGAATTATAGGTGTATTTGTATTTTCTCTGACTGCTGCCAAATTATTGTGTAACTGCAGGCAGGAATCTTGTCTCATTCATATTTTCTGAGACTCTCTTTTTATAATATCTAACACATGAAAAACTTTTGATGTATATCTGTTGAATTGAATTGAGTGGATGCAATGTCATTTTAAAAGGGGGCTTAAAATGTTTACGCTGGTATCCGCTGAAATGTGTGTCAGCTACTAACTGGGTCAACTTTCTACATCTCTGTTAGTACATCCTTAGCCTAGTGCTATCTAGATGGCAGAATTTAATTTTAATCTGCATATTATAACAAATTCTGGTGAATGTTTATATTTTGTGCTGAATAATATTTTTGCTCCTCTTAAGAATATTAGTTGCTAATATTTGACCAAGTCTTTGATCTGCTTTATTGAAATTTACTCTAAGCTATGTATGCCTGCGTTTATTATATAGCAGTCACAAATAGAACACATTCCCTGGTTCACTAGAGATGCCTGGGGCAACATGTACATTCGTTAAAGTGTTTCTTAGAACACAATATGTATGTTTCAAATCAGTTTCCAGCTGATTTATTGTTTTCTTGTTAATGGCCACATAAGGGAAAGTGAATGATACTGAACCAATTAGGAAATCATGTGTCATTCTACTAGTGATGAAAAATGGGCTAGACACAAAATGTCATCAACTCTACTAAGAAGAGACATTTCATCAACCTTAGGAACTGAGTAAGTATTTCTAGGCGGCCAGGCCTGCTTAATGGCTGTCAGGTGTGCACTGAAAGTTTGGTCCTCCCCGAGGAGATTGGTGATAATCTATCAAGACTTAAACCGGTGTACCTTTCAACAGGCAGAGGTCACTTAGCAACATCCTCAGACCAGTGCACTCTCAGTTGGATGTTCCCTGAATTACAGTGACTGAGCAAGGCTTTCCTTCTGGACCACAGGCCATAGAGGGACTTGTAGGGTTTTCACACTCACCAAATTTCTTTGTAGTGGAACAACTAAAAGAGTAAGCACATGGTTAGAGGAGGACCAAAATGAAATCATACTCTCATGGGAAAAAGCCTATAGACATTTAAAATAAACACAACACTGAAAAGCTTCCTGCCCAAGCGGGAAGAAGCAGTCTTTGGAAATAGCCATCTGTACTATCTAAACTTTAAGCTGCATTGTAACATTCAAATGTGTCTTGAGAATCCAGGTTGCCTACATTTTTCCATTTATAATTAGGGGAAGAAAAATGGAGGGTTTAAGATCAACCTGGGTAGAGATAATGGGAAAGGAATTTTAGATTCTGTAAATCATATGGTTATGCTTATTTTATACAGACAGAGAAAAAAAAACCACAATGTTTAGAAAAAGGCTTATTCTCAAGTGAATGTACAAAATAAATATTTGTTGGAAAGCTTAAGGCAAAATTTGAATCCTACGTTTGTTTTATCTAATCAGCCAGTTCTGCAGTTCTTTCAGGACAATTCAGATGTAATCCTAAGTGGAAAAAGAATTATCTTGATGACAGACCTTCAGAAACATAATTGGTCACGATCAAATCAGTAATATTAATAACATAAAATATTTGAATATATATCCCTATGTTTCTGGTTCTCTAATATGTGTCATTGTATTTTACATAATTAATTTTCAGAACACTATATGGAATAGGTACTATCTTTGTCCCTGTATTTTATAGATAAGCAAACTGAGGTTCAGAGAATGTAAGTAATTAGCCTAAGTAATACAGCTAACTATGTAAAGATGGGATTTAAATCCAGGAATTGCAGGTCTAGAAGTTGTGCCTTTTCTTCCAAATATAGATCATCTTTTGTTATTACCCATTGAGCTAATTCTATTCTTACATTCATGTGGAGACCCAAGTGAAAAAAGTGAAAGCATTAGTCACTTAGTCAAGTCCGACTGTTTGCAACCCTATGGACTATAGCCCACTGGGCTCCTTTTCCCATTTGATTTCCCAGATGGCAATACTGGAGTGGGTAGCCATGCCCTTCTCCTCATTCATCCACAAGGAAAGGGACTATTCTTTCATGATGACTTTCTGACTGTCCCAGAGCATCTTTTATATTCAGCACTCTGTTAGAAAAGCCAGAAATTATAGGTTAATTTTAATCTATTTAAGGTGGCACAGTGGTGAAGAATCCACCTGCTGGTGCAGGAGATGCAGGAGAATGGGTGTGATCCCTGGGTCAGGAAGACCCCCTGGAGGAGGAAACGGCAACCCACTCCAGTATGCTTGCCCGGGAAATCCCACGGACAGAGGAGCCAGGTGGGCTACAGTCCATGGGGTCGCAAAGAACGAGTGCCTGAGCACATGTTGTTTAGTCACTAAGTCATGTCTGACTCTTATTGATTTAAAAAATAGTTATTGGGTGTCAGGCAATCTAACAGGTACTAGAGAAACACTGCTGAAATAAATATAATTCAACTTTCACAGAGTCTCTTGCAGAAGGCAGATATAAGTACAAATTTAACAAAGGTCTTTGAGAGAGTGTACCACTTTCGCAAATTCAGTGTAAAGCTCTGCAGGAAAGGCCTCTCTACCGAGGTTGCATTTAAGTTGTTGTTCAAAAGACAGGTTGAAGTTAGCCAGGAGTATTGGTACTTACATGATCAAAAGGAAGAAGAGAGTCACTGCAAAGCACAATGCTGCTTCAATCAATGGCTGTATCATCCTGGAGTTTCCCTGACTTCAGCATTTATCATCCTTGACCATTTCCACCCTCGTCACCTTTCCACCCTGCTCTCTGGTCACATTCTCAGTTTCCTTTGTAAATACTTTTCTTTATCACCACATTTTAAATATTGATATTCCTCAGAATTATGGCTTGGGCTCCTTTCTCCTCTGATTCTGTTTTCTCTAGGCAAGTCCATCTATTCCTGTATCTTCAGTTAATATTGCTACAGTGATGATACCCACATCTAGTACATGCTCCGTATCTTAACACAATTCTGTAACTTAATCAGACATCTGAGCATCGCCCTTGACCTCTATTTTTCCCTCACCCATTTCTAATTAGTCACCAAGTACTAAGCATTAGTACCTTGTATTTACATAAATATTGTAATTTTATTCCTGCCTACCATTACCTATCGTCTTGTGTCTAGACCACAACACAACATCAAATGGTTCTTTTTTGTTTAGTCTTTCTCACCTGATCATTACTTTCCAAAGAATGCTGCAGAGTATTCTTTTATTTATTTTTTTAGTTTAATTAATTTATTTTTATTTATTTTTTTAAATTTAAGTTTATTTATTTTAATTGGAAGCTAATTACTTTACAATATTGTATTGGTTTTGCCATACATCAACATGAATCCACCACGGGTGTGCACTTGTTCCCAATCCTGAACCCCAAGCACAAGTCTTTTGATGTTACAGTTTGCCTACAACCCTGCAGACATTTTCTCTGGTCTCTTTTTTTAAAAAATTTAACTCAGAGGGAGAGGGAGAGGGTGGGATGATTTGGAAGAATGGGAATTCTAACATGTATACGGTCATGTAAGAATTGAATCGCCAGTCCATGTCTGACGTAGGGTGCAGCATGCTTGGGGCTGGTGCATGGGGATGACCCAGAGAGATGCTGTGGGGAGGGAGGTGGGAGGGGGGTTCATGTTTGGGAACGCATGTAAGAATTAAAGATTTTAAAATTTAAAAAATTAAAAAAAAATTAAAAAAAAATAAAAAATAAAAAAAAATTAACATGGCTATAGTAATGAGAAATATTTCAGTTATAGGTTATAGAAACCAGCTCAAATTAGTTTCAGTGGGGAAGGAGAATTTGTTGGCTCTCATAACACATAAATTCCAGGGTGATTTTCAGGCATTACTGAATTTCCATGTTCAGTCAATTAAATTGGGTTTTTCTAATATCTGTTTACTCTGTGCTGGCTTTGTTGTCAAGAAGGTCTTTCTCAAAAGAAGATAGGATTTACATGAAAATCTGATGGTTTTAGTCAACCAGTTTCAAATATAGAGTATAAATACTCTCTTTCCCAATTGTTTCATAAAAGTCTAGCTTAACTCATGCACACTTTATTAAGCCAGGATAAGGACCCACTCCAAAAACCTGGTAATGAGGATGAACTCAGTTGAATCTATAAACTGAAATTAAGAAAAGATGGTCCATTGAAAATAAAGTACTGCTTCTAACACAGGGGTATGGACAGTCAGCAGTGACGTTGCCAGATATCCACCTCAAAGACCTGCCAAAGTCTTTATGACCCAGTGCCAGCTCACCTGTCCAGCCCACCTCTTATTGACACTAGTATCCCTTCCTCTCCTCTTTCATCTGTAATGAAACTATTTGCTGTTCCCCAAACATGCCTCTTATATGCACATATTCACAAACACATTTATATTTGCCAGAGACAATTTTTTCTCATTCCCGCAAACTCCTACACTTCCTCTGTGTACCTGTTTTGACATCACCTCCTCCCAGAAGTCTCCCTGGCCCTTTCTTTATGGATTAGCTCCTACTCTCCTGCTTTTCATCCTTTCATAGACATTAAGGTCAAGACTAGTTTCAACCCCATCTCTGCATCCCTCACACTCAGCACAAAAGATCTGGACTAAAAAAATCTGGATAAATAATCTTGGAGAAATTACTAAACATTCCAGAGTTTCTTGTTCTATAACTTCACTATAACAATAACACGTTACTAACAAGATTGTTTGTATTTTTAAATAGAAAACATTCATAAAACCTTTAAGGCAATATTTTATATAACTATAAGATATGTAACTGTTTCCTTTCTCCTTCCCTTTAAAATTGAAATAATTTTGTTAATTCAACCATGAAGCTAATACCCATTTCATATTATAATGTTGTCACTGTTCTTGTACAGCAGGGTTCTACAAACTGTAGACAGACGTGTAAACCAAACTGAGGCTACTGCCTACTTTTAGTTTTACATTTATTAAATGGTTATATTTTAAAGGGGTTCCCTGGTGGCTCAGATGGTAAAGAATCTGCAGTGCTGGGTTCTATCCCTGGGTTGGGAAGATCCCACGGAAAAGAAAATGGCTACCCAATCCAGTATTTTTGCCTAGAGAATTCCATGGACAGAGGAGCCTGGCGGTCTACAGTTGCAGAGTTGCAAAGAGTTGGACATGATTGAGTGACTAACTCTTTCTATGTTTTAAATTATCTATGTAATGTTCTTCATGTGGTCTCTAGGCTCCCAAAGCCTGAGAGGTTTCCTAGGTGGTCCTTTAAGAAAGTTTGCTGACATTGTCCTACAGTAGTCTATAATTCGGAGAACGCAATGGCACCCCACTCCAGTACTCTTGCCTGGAAAATCTCACGGACGGAGGAGCCTGGTAGACTGCAGTCCATGGGGTCACTAAGAGTTGGACACGACTGAGTGACTTCACTGTCACTTTTCACTTACATGCATTTGAGAAAGAAATGGCAACCCACTCTAGTGTTCTTGCCTGGAGAATCCTAGGGACGGAAGAGCCTGGTGGGCTGCCGTCTATGGGGTCGCACAGAGTCAGACACAACTGAAGTGATTTAGCAGCAGCAACAGTCTATAATTAGTTTACTTGTGGTTGAGATTTAGATTTCAGCAACCAGAGGGTTGGATGTGAAGACTGTGGAAGTCCTTTTAATTTTTAAATTCATCTTAACTTGTATTGAAAGACTTATAAATCAAATTATTAAAATGCTAAAAAAAAATTAATCATTATGCTCTGAAACTGATTCTCAACATTCTGCATCATGGACTTTTTTGAAAATCTGAAATTTCTCTTCAGATAAGTCCATTTATACAAATACATTGCAATTTTCAAAGATTTCCAACAGAATCTCATCTCTCTGCTTCTTATCTGTGGGTTAATTAAAGATTCAGGAACCATAAATTTAGGGTTTCTACTCGGTTGCCAAAAATGTAGTTGTTTATTAGGAGTGATAATAAATGCAAAATTCATAGAGACAGAATTTTTCTGTTTGCATATCTGTCCATTTTCCTTTTAGGGAGAGGAAGTAAGCTAGCCACAGTAAGAAATTGGTTGATAGACATTAGTGACTCTAGAGTTGATTTTAGTTGCTGTTCTTCCCTCAGCGGCAAGATATTTTAAAAAATGAATTATAAATATGGGGGATATAGGAAGCTATATTCTGATTCTCCAATTGGATTGCCATCTCTCATCTTTCATTTGAATATCAGGGAAGCAAAATATTCATGTCAAAGTAAACTCTTGATAAAGCTTTCAGGATTTTACTTAATGCAGTCCAACCTCATAGGTTTGGCTCCATTCTCTGAAGCTGAAAATAGCTAACAAATGGCTTTTCAGTGCTGCCTGAGTTTTATTGTATTTCTGTTCAGTTTGTAGGCGTCTATGATATAAAGAGATGATATCATAGTTATTAAATCTTTCTCTCATTAAGAAACATTTTAAGTTTTTCTTAGTCAAGGATACTTTTGCTTCATCTTATCCACACTCTGGATATTGTAGGAAGAAAATACAAACTAAAAATTCCTTCAAAAATGAAGTTAGCAGAGGCAAAATATCTGGAAAAGTGTTTGGAGTATGATAGATGCACTTATCGAATTTTGGGAACATGTCTATGTATGTCTGTACATATCCTAGTATGCATATGCTGGTACATATGTGTCTGCTTCCCAGTATTAGAGTTTGTTTTATATCTCCTTGAAGAAACTACGGGAATTCCAGAGGAATGTTCTTAACATAATTTACATTGACTTCTCACTGTCCCATGGGAGAACTCAGGAAAAGGGATTTTAATTTTCTAAAAATATTTATTTATGTATTTTGATTGATTGATTTAGCTGTACTGGGTCTTAATTGTGGCATGTGGGATCTAGTTCCCTGACCGGGGATTGAACCTGGGCCCCCTGCTTTGGGAGCGCAGAGTTTTAGCCACTGGATCACCAGAGAAGTCCCAGGAAGAGGGGTTTTAGATGAAACAATCTTTCTAGATATAAGAGGAGATCTTTGTTTTGTACATAACTTGGATGAGTAGAAATTTTGGGGAACAGAATTTCTGTGAGCCACAGGAAGGCTGATTAACCTCACTCCTGGCTGCATGGTGAAATGGGAGGCTTCCAGAGAGAACAAGATTGTGTCCCTGTGGAGGTGGTCACTCATTCCTAGTCTTAACACATTTTAAAACTGTTGTGCAGTTTTTGAAATTCAACACACATTCATTTGAGGAAACACCAGTGAAGTACCATGGAAGGTACCCAGGAGGCATAAAGATAAAGAAGTAAGACAAGGTGCTAATGATGTAGAGGGTGAGAGAGTGGATGGAAGTGAATCATTCTAATAGAAAGCATGATAAAATTTCTGAAATTAAATGCAGAAATCTGCCTTAAATAATTGTAGCAAATGTGCCCCAAAATGTAAGAAAGAACTCCTCCAGAAGAATTTAAAAAAATTTTTATTGAAGGTAATTGCTTTACAATATTGTGTTGGTTTCTGCCATACATCAACATGAATCAACCACAGGTATACATGTGTCCCGTCCTTCCCAAACCTCCCTCCCGTCTCCCACCCCATCACACCCCTCTAGGTTGTCACAAAGCACTGGGCTGAGGTCCCTGTGTCATACAGCAAATTCCCACTTGCTATCTATTTTACATACCAGAAAAATGAACAACCCAATCAGAAAGTGAGCAAAAGACCTAAACTGATGTTTCTCCAAAGAAGACATACAGATGGCTAAAACACACATGAAAAGATGCTCAGCATCATGCATTATTAGTGAAAGGCAAATCAAAACCACAATGAGGTACCATTTCACACTGGTCAGAATGCTCATCATCAATAAGCCTACGAACAATAACTGCAAGAGAGGGTTTGGAGAAGAGGGAACCCCCCCTTATGCTGTTGGTGGGAATGCAAACTGGTACAACCACTGTGGAGAACAGTGTGGAAATTCCTTTAAAAACTGGAACTAGAACTGCCATACTGCTGGACATATATTCTGAGGAAACCAGAGTTGAAAGGGACATGCATACCCCAATGTCCATTGCCGCACTCTTTGCAATAGTTAGGACATGGAAGCAACCTAGATGTCCATCGGCAGATGAATGGATAAGAAAGTTGTGGTACGTATACACAGTGAAATATTATTCAGCTATAAAAAGCAACACCTTTGAGTCAGTTCTAATGAGGTGGATGAACCTGGAGCCTCTTGTACAGAATGAAGCAAGTCAGAAAGAGAAGGCCAAACACTGTGCATCAATACATATAAATGAAATTTAGAAAGATGGTGCCAATGACCCAACATGCAGGGTGGCAAAGGAGACGCAGGGATAAACAACAGGCTTTTGGACTCAGTGGGAGAAGGAGAGCGTGGGGTGATTTGAGGCAATAGCCTTGAAGCATGTACATTACCATATATGCCAGGCCAAGTTCAATTCATGAAGCAGGGCACCCAAAGTGGGTAACCTGGGACAACCCAGAGGGCTAGGTGGGGAGGGAAGAGGGAGGGGTGTTTGGGGGGGGGGGGCGACACACGTATATCTGTGGCTGATTCATGTTGATGTATGACAAAGACCATCACTATACTGTAAATTAATTATTTTCCAATTAATATAAGTTAATTAATTTTAAAATGTATATATTTCCATGCTGTTCTATCAGTTTGTCCCACCCTCTCCTTCCCCAGCAGTGACCAAAGAACCTATTATATAGAGTGAAGTAAGTCAGAAAACAGAGAAGGCAATGGCACCCCACTCCAGTACTCTTGCCTGGAAAATCCCATGGACAGAGGAGCCTGGTGGGCTGCAGTCCATGGGGTGGCTAAGGGTCAGACATGACTGAACGACTTCACTTGCACTTTTCACTTTCATGTATTGGAGAAGGAAATGGCAACCCACTCCAGTGTCCTGGAGAATCCCAGGGATGGGGGGAGCCTGGTGGGCTGCCGTCTATGGGGTTGCACAGAGTCGGACACGACTGAAGCAACTTAGCAGCAGCAGCAGTAAGTCAGAAAAAGGCAAATATTCTGTACTAACACATACATGTGGAATCTAGGAAGAAGGTACTAATGAACTTATTTACAGGGCAGCAATGGAGTTCCAGAAGAGTTTTCATTGTACTCTGACCTCAGTGACTTCTTAAGAACTGTATGGAAGATTTCTGATTACAGTTTCAATTTCCGTGCTTGTGATGGGTCTGTTAAGATTTTCTATTTCTTCCTGGTTCAGTTTTGGAAAATTGTACTTTTCTAAGAATTTGTCCATTTCTTCCACGTTGTCCATTTTATTGGCATACAACTGCTGATAGTAGTCTCTTATGATCCTTTGTATTTCTGTGTCATCTGTTGTGATCTCTCCATTTTCATTTCTAATTTTATTGATTTTATTTTTCTCTCTTTGCTTCTTGATGAGTCTGGCTAATGGTTTGTCAATTTTATTTATCCTTTCAAAGAACCAGCTTTTGGCTTAGTTGATTTTCGCTATGGTCTCTTTTGTTTCTTTTGTATTTATTTCTGCCCTAATTTTTAAGATTTCTTTCCTTCTACTAACTCTGGAGTTCTCCAATTCTTCCTTTTCTAGTTGCTTTAGGTGTAGAGTTAGGTTATTTATTTGACTTTTTTCTTGTTTCTTGAGGTATGCCTGTATTACTATGAACTTTCCTCTTAGCACTGCTTTTATAGTGTCCCACAGGTTTTGGGTTGTTGTGTTTTCATTTTCATTAGTTTCTATGCATATTTTGATTTCTTTTTTGATTTCTTCTGTGACCCAGCAATCCCACTGCTGGGCATTCACACCGAGGAAACCAGAATTGAAAGAGACACATGTACCCCAATGTTCATCGCAGCACTGTTTATAATAGCCAGGACATGGAAACAACCTAGATGTCCATCAGCAGATGAATGGATAAGAAAGCTGTGGTACATATACACAATGGAGTATTACTCAGCCGTTAAAAAGAATTCATTTGAATCAGTTCTGATGAGATGGATGAAACTGGAGCCAATTATACAGAGTGAAGTAAGCCAGAAAGAAAAACACCAATACAGTATACTAACACATATATATGGAATTTAGGAAGATGGCAATGACGACCCTGTATGCAAGACAGGAAAAAGGACACAGATGTGTATAATGGACTTTTGGACTCAGAGGGAGAGGGAGAGGGTGGGATGATTTGGGAGAATGACATTCTAACATGTATACTATCTTGTAAGAATTGAATCGCCAGTCTATGTCTGACGCAGGGTGCAGCATGCTTGGGGCTGGTGCATGGGGATGACCTAGAGAGATGTGGGGAGGGAGGTGGGAGGGGGGTTCATGTTTGGGAACGCATGTAAGAATTAAAGATTTTAAAATTTAAAAAATAAAAAACAAAACAAAACAAAAAGAACTATATGGTTTAGCCATTATATTTAAGATTGCTCATTTTTATCTCCAACGATATCCAAATTAAAGTCAGATTTTCAGTGTTTTAATTCTCTTGTGTATAATGCCAATTTAGAATCCATGACCCAAAAGGTAATTACTTACTTTGTGAGTTTTCAATCAGGGACCAGTTTGAAGTTATTTATAATAACTTAGTTTCTGTTCTCTTGCTTCAAAATAGAAAGAATTCAAAAAAACTGAAATCTGTTTGATTGGCCCTGTGCAAACAAATTGTCATATAGTATCCTGAAATGATGAGTGAAAATACAGCAACTGAAAATAGAGACAGACTATATTACTAACTCCTTTTAGTAGATGATTAAGATAATTTTCGTTATCATAAATATGTTGAGATAGGCAAATATCTGATATGCTTTTGAAAGATACCAAAATTTAATTAAAAACATTTTGGAACTGGAAAAGGAAAATTTTTGTGGTCTGGAAATTGCATGATCCAGAACACTTTATAATTTATATGTGTTATACAAGGACAGTCAGCATGCTTAAAAACACACACACACATTAGAAAGCAGAATTAAAACCAATAATCACACCTTGATAGGTTATTTAATGTAATCAGGTAGATAACTTGGTTTTCCTGTTGTAATTACTCTTGAAACCGAAAAGAAATGTTAGTATTATCTTAAAATCTGGGCCCTGTTCAGTACCATTTTAACACACACACACAAACAAGCAAACCAATAAAAAAGAACAATGAATCTTCATCTCTGAACTTCAGTGCCTTTAATATAAACAGTAAGTGGTTGTGTTACTGACCTATATTCTACTTTCAAGGAGAAGAACTGTTTTTATATTTATTTGAGAAACATGTTGAAAAGTAAAGTAGCCTTTTTGAGAATCAAAGAGCACTGTGTGAAGAGACATGTTCCAAACTTTGGTTTTCTTTATTCTCTTAGCAAAAAGCATTTTATCACTTTTGGCTTTTACTAAATGTATACATTTGGCTGTACCTGGGTAGTTGAGTTTAGGCTGGAATAAGCTCAATTTCTTCCCACTATCATTGCAGTTGTCACTTTTATATTTTGTGACTGTGATTAATAAGTAGATAGAATATTTATTTCATAATGTTAAAGAGTTAAATAATATCAAATAAATAAATGTATATTCCAATAAACGCCAGTCACTTTTATGTTTCAGAATTTACAATATTTAGATGACACGGAAATTTAGTGAAGATCCTATCCAAACAAATTTTCATATATTTTAAAAAGCATTTCGCAGTCACATATCTCTTAAAACAGAATCTCTTCCACTGATTTCTGTATTTATTCTGTGATGAATGTGTGTTTAGAAGGATACATGATAAACTCTCAGTTCAGTTCAGTCGCTCAGTCGTGTCCGACTCTTTGGGACCCCATGAATCGCAGCACGCCAGGCCTCCCTGTCCATCACCATCTCCCGGAGTTCACTCAAACTCACGTCCATCGAGTCGGTGATGCCATCCAGCCATTTCATCCTCTGTTGTCCCCTTTTCCTCTTGCCCCCAATCCCTCCCAGCATCAGAGTCTTTTCCAGTGAGTCAACTCTTCACATGAGGTGGCCAAAGTACTGGAGTTTCAGCTTTAGCATCAGTCCTTCCAAAGAAATCCCAGGGCTGATCTCCTTTAGAATGGACTGGTTGGATCTCCTTGCAGTCCAAGGGACTCTCAGGAGTCTTCTCCAACACCACACTTCAAAAGCATCAATGCTTCGGCACTCAGCTTTCTTCACAGTCCAACTCTCACATCCATACATGACTACTGGAAAAACCATAGCCTTGACTAAACGGACCTTTGCTGGCAAAGTAATGTCTCTGCTTTTGAATATACTATCTAGGTTGGTCATAACTTTTCTTCCAAGGAGTAAGCGTCTTTCAATTTCATGGCTGAAGTCACCATCTGCAGTGATTTTGGAGCCCAAAAAAATACAGCCTGACACTGTTTCCACTGTTTCCACATCTATTTCCCATGAAGTGATGGGACCGGATGCCATGATCTTCGTTTTCTGAATGTTGAGCTTTAAGCCAACTTTTTGGCTCTTCTCTTTCACCTTCATCAAAAAGCTTTTTAGTTCCTCTTCACTTTCTGCCAAAAGGGTGGTGTCATCTGCATATCTGAGGTTATTGATATTTTTCCCGGCAATCTTCATTCCAGCTTGTGCTTCCTCCAGTCCAGCGTTTCTCATGATGTACTCTGCATATAAGTTAAATAAGCAGGGTGACAATATACAGCCTTGACGTACTCCTTTTCCTATTTGGAACCAGTCTGTTGTTCCACGTCCAGTTCTAACTGTTGCTTCCAGACCTGCATATAGGTTTCTCAAGAGGCAGGTCAGGTGGTCTAGGTAGGCACAAAATATACACCAAAATTATTTACTATTTGAATATATCCAGTGAATGTATCGGAGAAGGCAGTGGTACCTCACTCCAACACTCTTGCCTGGAAAATCCCATGGACGAAGGAGCCTGGTGGGCTGCAGTCTGTGGGTCACTAAGAGTCGGACACGACTGAGCAACTTCACTTTCACTTTTCATGTTCATGCACTGGAGAAGGAAATGGCAACCCACTCCAGTGTTCTTGCCTGGAGAATTCCAGGGACGGCGGAGCCTGGTGGGCTGCCCTCTGTGGGGTCGCACAGAGTCGGACACGACTGAAGCGACTTAGCAGCAGCAGCAGTGCATGTGTATATTTTTGGTGGGGATATGTTTGAATAATCTCAGTGGTAAACAATAAATAGTTTTATATGAGAGCTAGCATATGTTTCAAAACTTTTTACCTGCCTTGGGTACTTATATCTACCACCATACCCCTCAAATCCCCTTTCATTCTCAGCAGATAATCTTTTCTACAAAATAGTTCAGCAGTTTAGTATATAATAAAGACAAACATGTACTTACATTTCTAACCCAGCAATCCCACTCCTGGATTTTACCAGGGGTATAAAATTGCATTTATGGTAAACTTATGTTCATACAATAAAGTGTGCATGAGTGTTCATTGAAGCTTTATTTGTAATAACCAATACCTGGAAACAGCCTATATGTTCTTCAGTGGGTGAATAAATAAGCAAATTTTGGTTCCTTCATACGGTGAACTATTACTAGGGAGAAAAGGGGACAAATTATTGATAAGTAACTTGAATTTATCACAAGGACATTGTGTTGAATGAAAAACATAAAGAATCTCATGCTTCTGTTTATATGTTTTTTTGATAAGACACAATTATAGTCATGGAGATGAGATCATGGCTTGCCAGGGGTTAGGATGAGGAGTGTAATTTGTGACTATGAAAGAATCACCTGTGGGGATTTCTTTGGGGTGATGGCTGGATTTTGTTTTCTGATTTGTGGTGGTATTTACGTAAATCTATACGTGTGTAAAATTTGAATGAACCATCCAGCTGTTGAAATCTAAACAAGCCTGTAGTTAGTAGTGAGCCAATGCCAATTTCCTGGTTTTAATAATCATACTTTGATTATGTATGATGTTATCAATTGGAAAAATCTGGATGAATTATACACAAGAATTCTTTACTACATTTTTCTGCAACTGCTATGTAAATCTACAATTATTAAAAAAATGTTTTAATTAGAAAAGTTCACATATCACTCTCTCTGTGTCTTAGTTAGTTAAGTTGCTCAGTTGTGTCCGACTCTTTGCAACCCCATGGAATGTAGCCCACCAGGCTCCTCCGTCCATGGGATTCTCCAGGCAAGAATCCTGGAGTGGATTGCCATTTCCTTCTCCAGGGGATCTTCCTGACTCAGGGATCGAACCCAGGTCTCCCGCTTTAGAGGCAGACGCTTTAACATCTGAGCCACCAGGGAAGCCCCTCTGTGTCTTACTACAGGCATCATACAAATCTTCTGACACCTGCAAATGAGCTATTTTCCTTCTGTCTTGTTAGGATAGGTAGCACTCTTCTTTCCATCTAAGAGCCAACTCTTCAAATGGGCTTTACATCCCATTTCTGTACAACTTGTCAGCAACATTACCCTCTCTATTATTATATATTCATTTTGTTCTCTGCTAGATCCTTTCAGTGAATTTGTTAAAGTTGCACAGAATGTTTACCCTTAAAAAGTATTTCTTTCATTTGACCTTATATCTCTTTCCACCTGCATACTTTCAGTTTTCTCCCCATTTTTGAAGTCATGAGGTTTTGGATTATTGTGTTGTTGTTGTCATTTGTATATATATTATATATATATATAAAAATATATAAATTTCCTCATTGATTTCTTCAGTGATACTTTGGTTGTTTAGTAACATCTTATTTAGCCTCCAAGTATTTGTGTTTACAGTTGTTTTCCTTTTTCCTATAATTGATTTCTAAACTCATAATGTTGTGGTTGGAAAAAATGCTTGATATGATTTCTGTTTTCTTACATTTAGTGAGGCTTGATTTGTGGCCCAAGATGTGATCTATACTGGAGAATGTTCCATGTGAACTTGAGAAGAAAGTGTATTCTTCTGCTTTTGAGTGGAATGTCCTATAAATATCATTTAAGTCTATCTGGTCTATTGTGTTATTTAAGGCCTGTGTTTCCTGTTGATTTTCTGGCTAAATGATTGGTCCACTGATGAGAGTGAGGTGTTAAAGTCCCTCACTATTATTGTGTCACTGTCAATTTCTCCTTTTATGGCTGTTAACATTTGCTTTAAATATTGAGATGCTCCAATGTTGGGTGCATATATATTTACAATTGCTATATATTCTCCTTGGATTGATCCCTTGATCATTCTATAGTGTCCTTCTTTGTCTCTTGTAACAGTCTTGTTTTAAAGTCTGTTTTGTCTGATATGAGTATTGCTACTGTTGCTTTCTTTTGATTTCTATTTGCATGAAATATATTTTTCCAGACCCACACTTTCAGCTTGTGTGTGTCCCTAGGTCTGAAGTGGGTCTCTTGTAGATAACATATACATGGGTCTTGTTTTTGTATCCATTTGGCCACACTATGTCTTTTGCATTTCATATATTTATATTTAAGGTAGTTATCAATATCTATGCCATTATCGTCATTTTCGTTGTTTTGGATTTGTTTTTGTAGGTCTTTTTGTTTCCCTTCCACTTTTGTTTAATTCTTTGTGATTTGATGACTATCTTTAGTGCAGTGTTTGGATTGTTTTTTTTTCCTTTTTGTGTGTGTATCTACTGTAGATTTTTGGTTTGCAGTTCTCATGAGGTTTCAACTTGGCCATCTATATTATACACACATACGTACATATACACACACGCACAATTATTTTGAGTTGCTTGTCTCTAATGTTACACCTGGAGAAGGCAATGGCAACCCACTCCAGTGCTCTTGCCTGGAGAATCCCAGGGACGGGGGAGCCTGGTGGGCTGCTGTCTATGGGGTCACTAAGAGTCGGACATGACTGATAGACTTCACTTTCACTTTTCACTTTCATGCACTGGAGAAGGAAATGGCGACCCACTGCAGTGTTCTTTCCTGGAGAATCCCAGGGACGGGGGAGCCTGGTGGGCTGCTGTCTGTGGGGTTGCACAGGGTCGGACAGCACAGCGACTTAGCAGCAGCAGCAGCATCAACAACGTTACACTTAAAGGAACTAGAGAGAAAAACAAACAAAGCCAAACCTCCCAAATATGTGTAAATAGGTATAGGCTCACATGACCCACTTTGTCATCCACCTGTTTTACTTTAATTTACACTAATTCTTATGGGAGTAAGTTCAACGATAGTGAGAGGAGGGACTTTAAAGGGTGATTATCAATAACATTGATAACCAATAAGTCCAGTGGACTTCCTCACACTCTTAGCATAGGTATCATTTTATACTTCTTCATGTGATTATTTGATTGATGTCTATCTTGTCACTAGACCGACACCAGAGATTATCTTTTATTTTATCGTAACAGTACTTTTGAACATGGTAGATAGCCAATTGTCTAAGCCTAAAATTAGCAACTGTATATGATCAGGCAAAAATGTTCTCTAGCTCAGAGGTAATTTTTACTCTAAAGACATATACATACACACACACACACATATATATATACACTATCTAATTAAAATAGCCACTTGACAATGTCAAGTGTACTTCAAGACATGTGTGAAAATTGAACTTGGTATATTTTCCCTAAAATGCACTCATGATCAGTATTTCCTCCCTTTTAAGGAACAGCACCACTGTGCATCCAATTACACAAGCCTGAAATGTAGGTGTGGTTCCTGCATTTTTGAACCGTAATATCCAACATGTCTTTAAGTCTTGCACACTTTATTTCCTAAATATGAATTAAATGCGGCTTTCCTTTTCTTGAAATACTAATGTATTTTTTCACCTATCATTTTTTATTCAACTGGCAAGTTCTTTCCACTTCCACACATTAGTATATATATTAATACATTTTATATTATGTATATACTATTATCATCATCATTTAATCACTAAGTCATGTCTGACTCTTGCCACCCCATGGACTGTGGACTGCCTGGCTCCTCTTTCCATGGGATTCTCCAGGCAGAATACTGGAATGGATTGCCATTTCCTTCTCCAGGATACCATTATCATATGTGATATATTATGATATGTATTATACAATGGCAGTGTAATTTAATATTATTATAATTTTAAAATAGTAACATATATTTCACCTATTGTGTGTGTGTATGCTAAGTTGCTTCAGTCATTTATGACTCTGTGCAACCCTATGGACTGTAGTCTACCAGGCTCCTCTGTCCATGGGATTCTCCAGTCAAGAATATTTCAGTGGGTTGCCATGCCCTCCTCATTTCATTTATTATATATACTAAAATGATACTAAAATATTATCTATAGTGTATATATAATTTTAATATGATATTATATGCCATACATAATATAACATATTATATATATATATATTTACTAATATCTATTGAGGGCAGGAGGAGAAGGGGATGACAGAGGATGAGATGGTTGGATGGCATCACGACTCAATGGACATGGGTTTGGGTGGACTCAGGGAGTTGGTGATGGACAAGGAGGCCTGGCGTGTTGCAATTCATGGGGTCGCAAAGAGTCGGACATGACTGAGTGACTGAACTGAACTGAACTCATGGAAAAATAAGTTATTATTTATAAATATATTTACATCTGGGTGCTCACCCGAATCAGTGCTGAGTTCACTTGGGCTCTGTATACCCAGCAAACAATGACTGAGTGCCTCTGTGTCAGACACTGTCTGAGATATTTAAAACATCCGAAGTGTCTATGATAAGTTTTCTGTCCTTAAGGCCCTCAGTCCTAAATTGTGCTGTAGATTGTCTGATTGACCTTGCAAGGAATCTTTGTCAGTTAACTTATCACTTTCCTTTGTCCCTGATAATTGTGATATTTCTTTATTATTGGGGAGAATTGAATGAGTCCCCCTGAAATTCATATTTTGACATTCTAACCTCCAATACTTCAGAATGTGACTGTATTTGGACTTCAGGTCTCTATAGAGGGTAATTCAGTTAAAATGAGGATGGCCCCTAATCTAGCAGAAACCATCCCTGTCATCACCTTGATCTTGGACTTTCAGAATCTAGAACAAGGAAATGTGTTTGGTCCTTTAAGCTACCAAGTCTTTGGTACCTTGTAGGGCTACCCTGGTAACTGGGGACATTGGCGCTCTCTCTCTAGGTCCTTATTGTTAATATCTCAACGTGCTTTGCAACAAGACAGCATTAAGAATTTTAATAACAAAAACCAAAGTTTGCTATCAGTTTCAACATTTAAATGATTGTGTACACTACACCTTAATCAATCTTCACACCAACCTGAGGAGGCCAGTGCTTGATATTCTTTGTTCACCAATTATATTTTCCTAAAGTCTCTCAGTTAGCGAGTGATGGAGCCTGGATTAAAATCCAAGGTGTTTGAGTCTCAAGTTTATGAGTGTTTAAACAATTGCCTCAATATTACTCAAACTGTACAGTGAGCAATGTAGAATTAGCTGTAATTTGCTTTCTTCACAAAAAGTGGTTAACACAATAGGCTTCCTGTATTCTCATCAAGGAGTTCAGATGTGCATGTGTGGGGCTGTGTGTGAGTCTGTAGCCTCTGGTGACTAACTGAAACATTCACAATCAATCGGAATCAAACACCTTGCAACAGTATTCTTCAAATGATGTTCATTAACTGAAGCTTTTCTTCTCTCACAGCCTAAAATAATCTCGTTTTGCAGAAATAAACAAGAACAGTGGCCTGGGGACATTCAGGCAAGATTCCACCACAGAAAATAGAATGTAAAAGTTAGCCTTTTTTGCCGTGTGAGCTGTTATGATAACTTGTGCTTAAAAATCGGAGTCTGGCAAAATTAGCTTACCAGTAGCCTGGATACTGAATTCAATATTCTGATACTCTCCCACTATGATGCTATTAGAAACTATGTAACTATGACTTGAAATTGACAAACACCCTATTTTTTACTGATGCATTTCGTTTATTCCAAGCAGCACTTATGTTTGGGATCTACCACAGTAAAAATTATACTTCTAAGGCATGTTTAGAGGAGACTATAGTTCTGTGTTTATTAATAAAAGGCATTCTTTCCAAAGGGATATTTTTCTTTCCAGTTTCACATGTTAATCTGGTTTTGAAAAAAATATTTAATTGTGAAAATTTTTCAAAGACTCAGACATAAAGATCATTGTATAGATCAGTGACTTTAATTGCGGTTTTACCATTGAAGTATCCAGTGCTTGCTTTTTCTCATATTTAGGAATATTATAAATGATAGTCAATAAGCTCATTTTATCATTCATCAATATTTTTCCATCAAGTTTTTTGGGATCTTACCGTATCTGTTGGTTTGCTGTGAAGTAAACACTGAAGCAGTTCAGAAAAAGGCATACAGTCAATTTGTAGAAACAGTACATACATAAAGCAGTTATTGAGTACATGACTATATGTAGGTGTATCAAATTAGGTATTAAAGCATGATATTTTAAAAACTAAACTTAATAACTCAAGATTAGGAGTTCCGAAAATGATACAGTCAGCATTTGTCTGGCTTATAAATCATTTAATTTAAAGAAAATCTTTCAATATATTGCTACCCTTTGACCTTTTTTAAAATGATAAACCTAGATTTTTTTCTGCAGTTTTACAGGTCTTTGTTTACAATGTCATTAAATATTACCAAATATTAGGCTGGTTTATTAGCTCAGCCAAAAAAAATCCTTAGTATGTGACCTTCCTATATGGAAATCCAAATCATTATACATTGACGATTTAGCCCAAAGGCTTTTCAAACAATGTCTCCAAATTCTCACTCAAGGAAGCACTGCATGCTTAACAAAGAAAAACCGGAAGCCATACATAGAGAGTTTTGTCCCTCATAGCTCAGTTGGTAAAGAATCTGCCTGCAATGCAGGAGACCCTAGTTTGATTCCTGGGTTGAGAAGATCAAGTGGAGGAGGGATAGGCTACCCACTCCAGTATTCTTGGGCTTCCCTTGTGGCTCAGCTGGTAAAGAATCTGCCTGCAATGTGGGGGACCTGAATTTGATCCCTGGGTTGGGAAGATCCCCTGGAGAGGGGAAAGGCTGCCCACTCCAGTACTCTGGCCTGGAGAATTCCATGGACTGTATAGTCCATGGGGTCACAAAGAGCAGGACGCAACTGAGCCATTTTCACTTTCATTTTCCAATATATTTATTTTACTATAAGCCATTAATATATATGTCTGGGTAAATAGGAGTATGGTATAATGAATGGATGGTGAGATAAATTTGATGATAGAAAGATAGAGAGGAAAAGAGAGGTGGATACATAGTTAGATAGATAAATGATAGGGCTTCTCTGGTGGCTCCGTGGTAAAAATCCATCTGCCAAGCAGAAGATGCTGGTTTGATCTCTGGGTCAGGAAACTTGCCCAGGGAAGGGAATGCAACCCACTCCAGTATTCTTGCCTGGGAAATCCATGGACAGAGGAGCCTGGTAGGTTACAAACCATGGGGTCACAAAGGAGACATGACTTAGTGACTGAATGAGAGAGAGAGAAAGAGATTTACTAGTCAAGGCACTATCACTTAGAGAAGTTTGGAGTCTGGTCATTGCCTGGCTTAGCTTTGCTCCTAGTAATGCTTTCTAAGGCCCACCTGACTTCACATTCCAGGATGTCAGGCTCTAGGTTTATGACAATGCCATCATGGTTTTCGGGGTCATTAAGACGTTTTTGTACAGTTTTTCTGTGTATTCTTGCCATCTCTTCTTAATCACTTCTTTTTCCGTTAGATCCTTACTGTTTCTCTCCTATTTTGTGCCCATCTTTGGATGAAATGTTCCCTTGGTATCTCCAGTTTTCTTGATGATATCTCTAGTCTTTCCCATTCTGCTTTTCTCTATTTCTTTGCATGTTTCACTTATGAAGGCTTTTTTGTCTCTCCTTGCTGATCTTTGGAACTCTATGTTCACTTGGCTGTATCTTTCCCTTTGTTCTTTGCCTTTTGTGTCTCTTCTTTTCTCAGCTATTTTTAGGGCCTCCTCAGACAACCATTTTGACTTCTTGCATTTCTTTTTCTTCCTTATTGTTTTGGTCACCACCTCCTGTAAAATTTTACTAACCTCCTTTCATAGTTCTGCAGGCATTCTGTCTATAAGAGCTAATCCCTTGAATCTGTTTGTCACTTCCACTGTATAATCATAAGGGGTTTGATTTGGGTCATATCTGAATGGCCTAGTGGTTTTTCCTACTTTCTTCAAGTATGAATTTTGCAATAAGGATCTGATGATCTGAGCCAGTCAGCTTCCATTCTTGTTTTTGCGGACTGTATAGAGCTTCTCCATCTTTTGCTGCAAAGAATATAATCAATCTGATTTCAGTATTGACCATCTGGTGATCTCCATGTGGAGAGTTCTCTCTTGTCTTATTGGCAGAGGCTGTTGGCTATGACCAATACATTCTCTGGGCAAATCTCTGTTAGCTTTTGCCCTGCTTAATTTTGTATTCCAAGGCCAAATTTGTCTGTTACTCCAGGTATCTCTTGACTTCCTACTTTTGCATTCCAATCCCTTATGATGAAAAGGACTTTTTTTTTTTTTTTGGTTTTAGCTCTAGAAGTTCTCGTAGGTCTTCACAGAACCATTCAGCTTCATCTTCTTCAGCACTAGTGGTTGGGCAATAGACTTGGATTATTGTGATTTTGAATTGTTTGCCTTGGAAACAAACAGATCATTCTGTCATTTCTGAGACTGCACCTAAGATCTGCATTTTGGACTCCTATTGACTATGAGAGCTACTCCTTTTCTTCTAAGGGATTCTTGCCCACAGTAGTAGATATAATGGTCATCTGAATTAAATTTGCCTGTTCCCACCTTTTTTAGTTTGCTGATTCCTAAAATGTTGATGTTCACTCTTGTCATTTTCTGGTTGGTGGTAAAGAATTGCCACTTTATGTCACCAGAACATGGATTAAAAACCCAGGTAGAATATATTCTTAATCTGTATTCCAGGTTAGAGTTGGGATCTAAAATTCCATCTCTAAAAATGTGCTTATGGATCCTACTTCTTCATCTCAAAATGTTTCCATTTATTTAATTGTAATTGTTCATGTCTATCTACCTATCCTAAAATTGTGTAGTATTTCAGAAGAAAAGTGGGGTTGAGATAGGCAGACATTATCTGAAAGTGTATTTTAGTTGAGGGGAAAAGCACCAGAAGCAGTAATATGGAAAATGGTTGGAAAAAGTAATGAAGCTCTCTTTCTAGTGGAAGCCCAGTTTCAGCGGCAAAGGCCTTTGCAAGAACATTGGATGTAAAATAGTTGTATCAATATTTGACATTTCTTTTGAAAGAATTTTGGTTTATTTTCATGTGTGTGTGTGCGTGTGTGTGTGTATGTGTGTGTGTATCATTCAGTTGTGTCCTTGTGCCCCTATGGACAGTAACTTGCCAGGCTCCTCTGTCCAAAGGATTTCCCAGGCAAGAATTCTGGAATGGGTTGCCATTCTCTTCTCCAGGGGATCTTCCCAATCCAGAGATCATACCCAGGTCTCCCACACTGCAGGCAGATTCTTTACTGTCTGAGTCACCAAGGGAGTCTTTTACCTACATATTCTTTCCTCAAGGTAATAAAATTCAAAATGATGGGCAAATCGAGTAATTTTATCAGTGTTATAATATGAACAGGAAAATGAACAAATATGCCTCAATATTATGAATTGTTAATTGATTATTCTGATGTGAAATGAAGTTGAATAATACTGTACAAATAATACCACATGATGAATGTTGAGGGAATATCAACATAAAATAGAGTAATTTTGAAATCCAAATATGTAAAAACTATTTCAACTTGGCATATGCCTTCCTTCAAAATCTGCACTTCTTTAACCAAAATGATAAATATGAAAATCTATAGAGTAAATGTACTAATATTTAAGATAAAAGTGATTCTGTTTAATATTGCTGCTATTTCCATTTGCCTTCAATCATCACCATGTAACTTCTTCTTTGTGAATCTTTGCAGACCTTTACAAGTGAAGCACTTGCTGCTTTGAGGCTGATTATTTTGTAATCTGATTATTCACAGCTTGCTAATTTGTAATTGGGTTTTTACAACTAGAAAACCTCCAGATTTAAGAAAAAACTAATTTATTTTTTTCTTGGGTTAATTGTAGTGTTCACACAAAACAGTGGAGTGAGATGACTTCTAGTGGGCTTTGTGCAGTGTTCTGGAACCAATAAAATATATTATTGATTGCCTAATGAAAAGCACCACGTTCATACAAATTTACTGTGTCTGGGCAGGGGTACAACTGCTACTTTTATTCTGTGTAGGGAATCACCTGCCATTTTACCAAGGTCTATTGCTACATATCAAGAGGGTCTTAAATTAGGTTGAGGTTACCTACAGGGCACTTTGTAAGGTTCCCTTATCCCTTTCCTTTCCTGCAGAGCTACCCACTGATTCTAATTTAGCCAAAGATCATCAAAATTAATTATGATTGAGTGGTATTATAATGGAAACAAAGTACAAGTCAAGCACCTTTGACTGTCTTCAAATTATGGAATAGAATTATATATTGTACTATTGAAGACTTAAGCAAACTGACTCTTCTCTAGGCAGATTGGATTTGGTGATTCAAAAATGAGAATTTTAAATAAAATATTGAGAAGATATTTCAAAGAGAGATAGGACTGTCAAAATCAAATTAAAATTATTATAAAATAAAAATATTCTCATTTTATTAAAAATTCTGAGCAATGATCTCAAATTTTGGGCAATATTGAGTAGTTACAGTTGGGAGAATAAAAGCAACATATGAGATTTTTGTCATCTTCCACAAATACACAATCTACTAGCTTATGTGTGACACTAGGTATAGTCATGTAAGAATGTTAAGTAGTATTTGTATCAGTCAGAAAATGTAGATTATTCTATTGTAACAAACTATGGTGTTAAACAATAAAGATTTATTGCTCCCCTATGCTACACATCTGATGGCTCAGTCTGCCTATAATGCAGGAGATGCGGATTCGATCCCTGGGTCAGGAAGATCCCCCGAAGAAAGGCATGGCAACCCACTCCAGTATTCCCATGCACGTGGACAGAGGAGCCTGTCTTTATCCCGTGGACAGAGGAGCCTGGTGAGCTGCATACAGCTCATACAGCACAGAGCTGGACATGACTGAAGCAACTGAGCATGTACGCACACGCTACACAGCTAATGACGCTTGGTAGAAAGCACTGCTCATCCCAGTTAATCCAGAACCCAGGCTATGTAAGAATGAAAGCGAGTTCCAAAAGGTATCATACCTGCAGTTAAATACTCCTGTGCAGAAGTGGCTCCCATCTCTTCTCCTACATTACTGCATGTTCCTTTCACAGGGACTGTGCCATACATGGGGAAAATAATGAATAGTTACTGAAGAATATTAATGACTGCCAGAGTACTTAAAGGATTAAAGTGAGTGGGACAAACCAGTTGCTATCTAGCTAGGAAAAGACACAATTAAAACATTAAACCTTTTGTCACTCTTCAACCAAAACCAGTTGATTGACATTTACATTGTCCTTGACATTGCCTTCATATCCTTCAGTTGAATAAGAAGATGCATAAAATTATCAAACTATGTCTCACTTATACAAACTGAAAACATTTAGTATACTAGACTGCTCTTACCTAGGCCAGTTCAAAACTCCTGCTGAGAGTAAAATGGCCTTATCATATTAAACTGCGCTGAGGCTTCCATGGACGATGTCGCTCATTGTTCTGGCTTGCAGTGCCAAGAGCACATCTCCCCACACTCTAGATTTCGGAAGGGACAGAATAGAGCTTTCTCCAGCTCCATGCCTATCATGAGAGACATTCAAAGGGTGCATGTGGGAGGGAGAAAGTCAAGAATGATGTTTCCAGAAAATAGTTAAATTTGTGAATTAATGTCTATGATGGTACTGTAGACAGCACAAACCCGAGTGATATTTTCAGAGAACAGCCTAAGATCACATCATAAACCACTATAATTGCTTTACAAGTGATAGTTATACATGTGGATTGATTTGTATGTTTGTGTGTTGGCTTGCTTGGTTTAAGCAAATAAATGTTATTTTCATCCAGGATATAGCTTCTCTTCTTTCATCTCCCACTATCTGGTATTCCAATCAGGGTTTCTCTCTATCTATAATCACTACAATGTATGAGTCTTTGAGTACATAGTTACTGAAGAATGATTTGGTTAGATCTTAAACATGCATATTGATTTACTCTTGTGTATCCTGAGTGGTTCTTCAAAATAGGTTATGTGAAGGAGCAGGAGGAGGTCTTGAGAGTTGTTAGGATTTAGGGAAAGATAACTTTGTGGAAGGTGAAGAAGTGAGGATTTAAAATGGAATGTGTTGGAATAATAGAAAAATTGAACTGTTAGAAAGAGTTTATTTCTTGCTTTCCTTCTCTGTTTTCCTGCACCTATGTTGTGATTGCTTAGTAGCATGACAGAACACTCTAGATCAAATAAGATTAAAAAGAACTCTGTAATGTGACAGGGTTCCAGTACTCCCTGACAGAAGGGAAAGAAGGATATTCTATATCACAGTGTTGTAGAAGAAATTTCTGTAGGTAACTGGCAAGGGTTATGAATGCACTGGGATGAATTGTATCCCCACCCCAAAATCATGTCTTCCCAGAACCTCAGAATATGACCTTAATTGGGAACACGTCTTTACATATATAATTAGTTAAGTTAGGATGAGGTCATACCAGATTAGAGTGGGCCCTATATCCAGTATGATTAGTCTCTTTATGAGAAGAAGAGAAAATTGAGCCAGACAGAGGCACACAGAGGAAAAGGCCATGAAATGATGGAAGCCAAGCTTGGCTGTATGCTGTCACAAGCCAAGGAACTCCTGAAGTCACCAACAGTCTGGAATAGGCAAGGAAGGATTTTTTTTCCTAGAGTCTTTGGAGGGAGCATTGTCCTGCCGGCATCTTGATTTCAGACTTCTAGCCTTCAGCACTGCAAGAGAATAAATATCTCTTCTTTTAAAACACCCAGTTTGTCAAACTTTGTCATGGACACCCTAGGAAAGTAATACAAGTAAACATTTCTGGATAAGTAATTTGGGTACTTCTAATTACCTGACCTGCCTCTTGAGAAACCTATATGCAGGTCAGGAAGCAACAGTTAGAACTGGACATGGAACAACAGACTGGTTCCAAATAGGAAAAGGAGTACGTCAAGGCTGTATATTGTCACCCTGCTTATTTAAATTATATGCAGAGTACATCATGAGAAATGCTGGGCTAGAAGAAACACAAGCTGGAATCAAGATTGCCAGGAGACCTGGCGGTAACCTCAGATATGCAGATGACACCACCCTTATGGAAGAAAGTGAAGAGGAACTAAAAAGCCTCTTGATGAAAGTGAAAGAGGAGAGGGAAAAAGTTGGCTTAAAGCTCAACATTCAGAAAATGAAGATCATGGCATCCGGTCCCATCACTTCATGGGAAATAGATGGGGAAACAGTGGAAACAGTGTCAGACTTTATTTTTCTGGGCTCCAAAATCACTGCAGATGGTGATTGCAGCCATGAAATTAAAAGATGCTTACTCCTTGGAAGAAATGTTATGACAAACCTAGATAGTATATTCAAAAGCAGAGACATTACTTTGTCAACTAAGGTCCATCTAGTCAAGGCTATGGTTTTTCCTGTGGTCATGTACGGATATGAGAGTTGGACTGTGAAGAAAGCTGAGTGCCAAAGCATTGATGCTTTTGAACTGTGGTGTTGGAGAAGACTCTTGAGAGTCCCTTGGACTGCAAGGAGATCCAACCAGTCCATTCTGAAGGAGATCAGCCCTGGGATTTCTTTGGAGGGAATGATGCTAAAGCTGAAACGCCAGTACTTTGGCCACCTCATGCGAAGAGTTGACTCATTGGAAAAGACTCTGATGCTGGGAGGGATTGCGGGCAGGAAGAGAAGGGGACGACAGAGGATGAGATGGCTGGATGGCATCATTGACTCGATGGAGGTTGAGTTTGAGTGAACTCCGGGAGTTGGTGATGGACAGGGAGGCCTGGTGTGTTGCGATTCATGGGGTTGCAAAGAGTTGGACACTACTGAACAGCTGAACTGAACTGAACTGAATTAAGTAAATAATGGCTAGTTCCTTTTTCAAAAAATAATCTTTTCTGGTTGTCTAACTTCTTTGCTAACTTTTCATGATGTTTCGGTCCATTTTCTGATTCATATAGTAAATAGACTACTACTATAGTTGTGAATTGCCTATGAATTTTTGAAAGACAATGTATAAATGTGATTAGTATACCTAATAGGTGTCTTTTTATGTATTATTGGATAATGAGTCTGTGAATGGTACAAATGAACATTATGAAAACAAAGATTTAGTATGTTTACAGTAAAACAGGATAGCATAAGAGGAGTATTCGAGAAAGAGTGGAAAGACTGGGGTTCCATTGTTGCCACTACCATTTATATCTGTGTGGCTCTAGACAAACTACTACATTTTTTCCACATCTGTAACCAGATAATACAAATTTTAGGCTTTTTTTCAAATAAGAAATTATTAAAGGAGCACCTTTAAAAAACTTTATTATAATAATATGAATTATATTGCATTTATTAGAAAATTGTTTAAGAAAAGTCTCAAGTACCATGTGTAGATACCACATTTGTAAATGATATTTTCTGGTATGAGAGCAAATCTCTGTTCAACCTAGTGCCCATCTTAATGACTTAGAGAGGAGTTTATTGGAAGCAAAATTTATTTTAATAGTTCAGGGTGTCATTTTCACAGTCATCTGGAACCATTTTGCAGACCTGAGAGCAAGGGGATGAGTGGCATCTGGCCTGTAATTTGTAGCCGACTGGCTTCACAGGCCACAACATTTGCAAGTCTCTGCACACATCGTAGAAAAATCTCTCCAAAGTTCTGTATCAGTAATGAGAGTTTGTCTTTCCAATCTGTTTCTTAGGAAAAATGGAGTTAGTGTTGTTATACAGGCATTTTCTAGGAGAATGGATGAGCTGACAGCCTGGTCTTCTGGGTGTTCTGTTGATCACAGAGAGCAGTTCTCATCGTTCATTTTTAGACTTTTATACAACTCCATGGACAACATGATAAAAGAGAGAAAGGCAAGTGATATCTGTATGCATGCAGAATTAACAAAATTTGGGAATATTGATACTCTTCAAAAGATAATTTGTCTGCATTTCCATCATTTTGCAGGTCCCACTGGCATCTTGACACCTGCAGATTTTGGCTGCGCCTGTGTTGAACAGATGCACCCTCCAGTGCACTGGGTGCGGTTGTCAGGCTCTGTGCTTCCCTTCACAAGTGGGACTCCTGCCCCCAACCCCCGCGCAGGAAAGAGCTGAATATTGCTTTTATCCTGTGTATTTCTTTCCATTTATGCTCTGCATGTCATTTCTGTTCATTAATATGATAATGAGAACATTTATCCTCTCTACCCCACCCTTTAAAAATCTAGGATTCAGTATCATTTACTACCCCCCATCCAGCCCAATTATTCCCTCTTATTGTCCATTGATGGGAAATTGTAAAAGTGAGTAAGAAATAGATGAAATATCTCAATGGTCAAAGTCTCAGTGTTGGCTCTTTAATATTTTTAATAACATAGGGAAAATTAAATGCCACTTAGTGTCAACTGATTTTTATTTAAAATATAATTGTTTATGTTTTTCAAAACGATTTCAACTTTATAGATACTATTTGCTTAGTGCAGTATGAATTTTAAATATGTACTTAAAACTAACAATTAATCATTAAAATATAGAAATATTGATACTATTAGCTAAACTTGAGTATCCACTAGGAGGAGCTGAGTACTTTATCAAGAATATAGAAGATTTATGTC
The DNA here is from genome assembly GCF_001704415.2 of Capra hircus. Lineage (NCBI taxonomy): Eukaryota > Metazoa > Chordata > Mammalia > Artiodactyla > Bovidae > Capra > Capra hircus. The sequence goes on along the minus strand of NC_030811.1, from coordinate 99,086,683 downwards.
TTAAAATAATTAATAAAATATTATCAGTATGTTGGGATTAATACTGATAAAAGTAAAATTAAGTTGCAATAAGTTGGATGTCATTATGATTGTATAATAACTTGGGAACTAGAAGTACAGAATGAATACCATTGTATGTTTCAGCTAACTAAATTACTAAGAGTTTTGAAGAAATTAAAATTAAACAGTATAGTTTTGATTTTGCATATCAAAGACTCACATGAATTTGTCTTGTTTCTTGAAAATGAAGCTAACTTATAGCCAGTATAGTAAAAATAGATCTAAAGTAGGATATAGAGAAAAACAAAGCAGACTTTTGGAATAAGAAATATAGTATATACCTAAAATCAGGCATACAGACCCATGGAACAAGATGGAAAGCCCAGAAACAAACCCATGCACTTATGGGTACCTTATTTTTGACAAAGGAGGCAAGAATATTCAATGAGGCAAAGACAGCCTCTTCAATAAATGGTGCTGCAAAAACTGGACAGCTACATGTTAAAGAATGAAATGAGAACACTTCCTAACACTATACACAAGTGAAGTCACTCAATTGTGACTGACTCTTTGCGATCTCATGGACTGCAGCCTACCAAGCTCCTCTGTCCATGGGATTTTCCAGGCAATAGTACTGGAGTGGATTGCCATTTCCTTTTCCAGGGGATCTTCCCAACCCAGGGCTTGAACCCAGGTCTCCCAAATTGTAGACAGATGCTTTACCCTCTGAGCCATCACAAAGGTAAACTCAAAATGCATTAAAGACCTAAATGTAAGACCAGAAACTATAAAACTCTTAGAGGAAAACATAGGCAGAACACTCAATGGCATAAATCAAAGAAAGATCCTCTATGACCCACCTCCTAGAGTAATGGAAATAAAAACAAAAATAAGTGGGACCTGATTAAACTTAAAAGTTTTTTCACAGCAAAGGAAACTATAAGCAAGGTGAAAACACAACCCTCAGAATGGGAGAAAATAATACCAAATGAAACAGCTGACAAAGGGTTAGTTTCCAAAATTTACAAGCAGCTCATACAACTCAATACCAGAAAAGCAAACAATCCAATCAAAAAATGGGAAAAAGACCTAAACAGACGTTTCTCCAAAGAAGACATACAGATGGCTAACAAACACATGAAAAGATGCTCAGTATTACTCATTATTAGAGAACTGTAAATCAAAACAACAATGAAATATTACCTCATATCTGTGAGAATAGCTGTCCTCAAAACGTCTACAAACAATAAATGCTGGAGAGGGTGTGGAGAAAAGGGAATGCTCTTGCACTGTTGGTGGGAATGTAAATTGATACAGACACTAAGGAAGCTGGTATGGAGATTCCTTAAAAAACTAGAAATAAAACCACCATATAACCCAGCAATCCCATGCCTAGGCATGTACCCTGAGGAAACCAAAATTGAAAAAGGCACATATATTCCATTGTTCATTGCAGCACAATTTATTGTAGCTAAAACATGGAAGCAACCTAGATGCCCAATCGACAGATGAATGGATAAAGAAGTTGTGCATATTCACAATGGAATATTATTCAGCCATAAAAAGGAACACATTTGAGTCAGTTCTACTGAGGTGGATGAACCTAGAACCTATTATGCAGAGAGAAGTAAGTCAGAAAGAGAAAGATAAATATTGCATTCTAATGTATATATATGGAATCTAGAAAAAATGGTACTGAAGAATTTATTTACAGGGCAGCAATGGAGAAACAGACATAGAGTATAGACTTATGAACATGGTGAGAGGGGAGGAGAAGATAAGATGTATGGAGAGAGTAACATGGAAATTTACTTTACCATATGTAAAATAGATGGCCAAAGGGAATTTGCTGTATAGCTCAGGAAACTCAAACAGGGGCCCTGTATCAACCTAGAGGGGTTGGATGGGGAGGGATATGGAGGGAGATTCTAAAAGGAAGGGAAATATGTATGCTTATGGCTGATTTATATGAGGTATGGTAGAAAACAACAAAATTCTATAAAGCAATTATCCTTCAATTAAAAGTAAACAGATTTTTTAAAAATTAAAAAATAAAATATAGTATATATCTAAGAAACCATATAGGTATGATGATATGAAGACATGATCAAGAATGAATTTTATCTGGGATGGTGGAAGTATGTAAAAATGCCTAATTTGGTTATTTCCTATGTAAGTTTCAAAAACTGTGGCATGATACATGTGACAGTCAATCATGATCACTATGAATGAATTATATTTTAAAGAAAAATGTAATTTGCAATAACTGCTTATATTCAAGGGCAGCCTTGGAGATGTAAGCTTATTGGCCAATTTTTTAATTCCTCAGGAATTCTGGTTATGGGTTTGATTCAGAATGTGCCTGGCATCATTAACAGGGTCTCTTTTTGAGTGTTCTGGATTCTGGAATTCTTCCTTAGCATAGGAATGGTACAGAAAGTACAGATGGCACAAAATTTGACAGCATACTCTGATTTAAATGTTTGTCCATGTATAGGACAGCCTGGGAGTGCCTCAGTGGTAAAGAATCTGCCTGCCAATGCAGGAGATTCAGGTTCAATCCAATCCCTGGGTCAGGAAGATGCCCTGGAGGAGGAAATGGTAACCGATTTTAATATTCTTGCCTGGAGAATTCAATGGATGGAGGTGCCTGGCAGGTTCAAGGTGTTGCAAAAGAATTGGATAGAATTTAGCGACTAAACAACAGCAACAACAGCAGGATAAGCTCAGGCAGGGCTAAGTCTGCAGTCCGATGGGCTTCCAATCACATGCTTGTTCTACTTATCACCTGGGTGACCTTAAGCAGTTTATTAACCTGTCTACACTGTTTATTAAGGAAATATTTGTCCTTAATAAGCAGTATTACTATCTTAAATGCGAGAGTTTATAATAAACATTTGTAGACACATGATGCCAAGTAACAACAAAGCAATAATAGTAAAAGACAGTATTTGTTGAGGATTTTCTATATGCTAACAACTGCAGATGGTGACTGCAACCATGAAATTAAAAGACACTTACTCCTTGGAAGAAAAGTTATGATCAACCTAGACAGCATATTGAAAAGCAGAGACATTACTTTGCCAACCAAGGTCTGTCTAGTCAAGGCAATGGTTTTTCCTGTGGTCATGTATGGTTGTGAGAGTTGGACTGTGAAGAAGGCTGAGTGCTGAAGAATTGATGCTTTTGAACTGTGGTGTTGGAGAAGACTCCTGAGAGTCCCTTGGACTGCAAGGAGATCCAACCAGTCCATTCTGAAGGAGATCAGCCCTGGGATTTCTTTGGAAGGAATGATGCTAAAGCTGAAACTCCAGTACTCTGGCCACCTCATGAGAAGAGCTGACTCTTTGGAAAAGACTCTGATGCTGAGAGGGATTGGGGGCAGGAGGAGAAGGGGACAACAGAGGATGAGATGGCTGGATGGCATCACTGACTCAATGGATGTGAGTCTGAGTGAACTCCGGGAGTTGGTGATGGACAGGGAGGCCTGGCGTGCTGCGAATCATGGGGTCGCAAAGAGTCGGACCCGACTGAGTGACTGAATTGAACTGAAGCTAAGCATTTAATTTCTGCAACAACCTTATGATACAGATTGTTTATTGTTAGTATTTAGAAGCATGGTTGATTTTTATAATGAACTTGTATTCTGTGACCTTTCTGAATACGTTTATCAATTCCTTCAGATTTTTAAAATTCCTTAAAATTTTCAGAATATAGGATTATATTGTTTACAAACTGAGACATTTTTATTTCTTCCACTTCCTACTAGGTGCCTGTTATTTCTTTTTCTTACCCGATTGTATTAATTAGAACTTCCAATGTATTGTTGAATAAAAGAGGCAAGAGTAGACACTGCTGTCTTCTTCCTAATCTTAATGAGAGTGACTTTACTCTTTCAGCATTAAACAGAATGTTAGTTGCAGGTTTTTCATAGATGCCCATGGTCAAAATTTCCTTTTATTCCTACTTTATTGACAGATTTTTTTTTTTTTTCAATCAAGAATGGGTGATGGGTTTGTTAAAATTATTTTTCTCTGTTTATTGAGATGAGCCTGAGGTTTGTCCTTTAACAAAGGAATATTATATTGCATTAACTAATTTTTGAACATTAAACTAACCTGTATTCTTACAATAATTTTCATTTGGTTATGGTGTATACTTTTATATGTTTTGCTCATTTGTGATTGCTGTTTTTTTTTGGATCAGCATTCACAAGAAACATTGATATTCGTGTCCTTTTATTGTGACATCCTTATCTGGCTTCCCTGGTGGCTCAGAGATTAAAGCGTCTGCCTCCAATGAGGGAGACCCAGGTTCGATCCCTGGGTTGGGAAGATCCCCTGCAGAAGGAAATGGTAACCCACTCTAGTATTCTTGCCTGGAGAATCCCATGGACGGAGAAGCCTGGTAGGCTGCAGTTCACGGGGTCACAAAGAGTTGGACACGACTGAATGACTTCACTTTCACTTTTTCTGGCTTTAGCACTGGGCCAAAAATAGCAGCATAGAATGAATTAAGAAATGTTCTAGGCTTTGAATTTTGTTAAGAGTCTGTGAACGACTTACATCTCTTTTTAGATATTTGCTAGAATTTATCTGTAAAATGATCTGTGCCTGGATTTTTCTTAGGAACATTTTAAGTATCAACTTAATTCTTTTACTTGCTATGGATCTATTTCTATTTTTTAATTTCTTTTATCTATCAATTTAGATAGTTTTTTCCTTTTAGGACTTAGTCTGTTTAATTCAGGTTGTCCACTTTTTCAGGATAAAGTTTTTCTTATTTCTTTATAGTCCTTTTAATTTATGTAAGACTCATAATGATATGCCCTCTTTCATTTCTGGTTTTAATAATTTGTGTCTCTCTTTTTCTCTTGACCAGTCTAGATAAAGCTTGTCACATTTTTAAATTTTTCTAAAGAACTAGGTTTTCATTTCAGTGATTTTCTCCATTTATTTTTTGTTTCTCTATTTTACCAAATTCTTTTCTGATACTTATTTACTTGTTTCATTATTTCTTTGTAGTTTTCTCTTCTTGTACTATCTTCTTCAGGTAGAAATGTATTGATTTGAGATTACCTTTCCTAATACAGACATTTAAAGATAATTTTTTTCCTCTAAATACACTTTTACTACAGTACAAAAAATGTTATTTGTTGTAATTCCATTTTCAGTCAGTTCAAAGTATTTCTTAATTTTCCTTTGAGCCATCTTTGAACCATCAGTTATATTGGAACTTTGTAATTTATTTTTCAAAGCTTGGAATTCCCCTGACTTCCTCTGTTGTCACTTTCTAATTTAATTTCTTTGTGTTTGAAAACATATTTTATTTCCTTTAAAATTACTGATTTCTGTGTTATCACCTAGCATATGATTTATTATGGAAAACTTTTCATATGATCTTTGTTATTGTTTAGTCATTAAATTGTGTTAGACTCTTTTTGTGACCCCATGGACTGTAGCCCACCAGGCTCCTCTGTCCATGGGATTTCCTGCAGTGGGTTCCTATTTCTTTCTCCAGGCTTCTTCCTTCTCCAGGGATCATACCTGCATCTCCTGCACTGCAGGTGATTTCTTTACCACTGAGCCACTGGGAAAGCCCCCATATGCTCTTTAAGGGAATATATATTCTATTGCTATTGAATGCATGATTTCATAAATCTCAGTTACATATAGATTTTTCTTTGGCTATATGGGAACTGTTTATATTTTTTTGTTTTTGAAGCATAGTTTTTCTGGTTGTAGAATTGTTGACTGATTGTCTTCAGATATTTAAATACGTCGTCTCACTGAATTTTGGCCCCCATAAACTCCAATGAGAAGTCAGTTGTAAATTTTGCTATGATTTTCCTTTATGTACTGAGATTATTTCCTTTAATCTCATTGCTTTGAGGACTCTCTTTTTGCCTTTGGCTTTCACCAGTTTAGCTATGAAGTGGCTGTATATAAATCTCTTTGTATTCTATGTAGACTTAGATCAACTTAATAGGTATAAATATGAATGTGTTTGTGTGTGTGTGTTATCACTCAATATTTTCCAACTCTTTGTGACCCCCATGGACTGTAGCCCACCAGGCTCCTCTTTCCATGGAATTCTCCAGTCAAGAATACCAGAGTAGATAGCCATTCCCTTCTCCATGGGATTTCCTAGCAATGGAACGTGGGTTTCCTGCAAGCAGGCAGATTCGTCACCATCTGAGCCACTAAGGAAGCCCATGTATATAACTATTTTTCATCAAATGAGACATTTTTGGTCGTTAGTTCTTCAAAAAATTGTTTTTGCCTCTTTCTCTCTTCTTCTTCTATGTGAGAGCATAGAGCATTAAGCAACTAACTCTGCCACAGGCAATCAAGAAAGATTTCAGTTAGATGATGACTACAATGTGTATTAAGCCAAACTATAGTATATTAGATACTTAGAAATACTTATTAAGAAAGAGAGGTGAAACTTAATTTTAGAAAGTTAATAATTTATTCAGAAAAACAAGTAAATGATATACATTTTACAAATAAAATCCAAGAGAAAGAACACACTGAATAAACATACACAAGATAAATAGAAGAAACATTTAATGAGCAGATGTTTAGTAGGGATGCCAATAAAATAGATAAAATATCTATTAAATCTACAGCATAATATGAATTTCAAACTTATTAAGTGATAGCAAATATATATTTATTCATGTTAATAAAATGCTTAACTAATACACAGGTTTTTTTAATGTTAACTTTGATGATAAATGTATAAATGAAACACTGCTTGAAGAATTTCCATATTATTATCCTTTCCCATTTTAGATTAGAATACATCATAACCTAGCAGGACAAAGGCTAATAGAGTTTTGCCAGGAGAATGCACTGGTCATAGCACACACCCTCTTCCAACAGCACAAGAGAAGACCACACATGGACATCACCAGATGGTCAACACCAAAATCAGATTGATTATATTCTTTGCAGCCAAAAATGGAGAAGCTCTATATAGTCAGCAAAAACAAGACCAGGAGCTGACTATGGCTCAGATCATGAATTCTTTATTGCCAAAACTAGACTTAAATTGAAGAAAGTAGGGAAAACCGCTAGACCATTCAGGTATGACCTAAATCAAATCCCTTATGATTATACAGTGGAAGTGAGAAATAGATTTAAGGGACTAGATCTGATAGACACAGTGCCTGATGAACTATGGAATGAGGTTCGTGACATTGTACAGGAGACAGGGATCAGGACCATCCCCAGGAAAAAGAAATTCAGAAAAGCAAAATGGCTTTCTGAGGAGGCCTTACAAATAGCTGTGAAAAGAAGAGAAGCGAAAAGCAAAGGAGAAAAGGAAAGATATAAGCATCTGAATGCAGAATTCCAAAGAATAGCAAGAAGAGATAAGAAAGCCTTCCTCAGTGATCAATGCAAAGAAATGGAGGAAAACAACAAAATGGGAAAGACTAGAGATCTCTTCAAGAAAATTAGAGATACCAAGGGAACATTTGATGCAAAGATGGGCTTGATGAAGGCCAGAAATGCTATGGACCTAACAGAAGCAGAAGATATTAAGAAGAGATGGCAAGAACACACAGAAAAACTGTACAAAAAAGAGCTTCACAACCCAGATGGTCGTGATGATGTGATCATGAAGTGTCATCACACACAGGTGTGATCACTCACCAAGAGCCAGACATCCTGGAATGTGAAGTCAGGTGGGCCTTAGGAAGCATCACTATGAACAAAGCTAGTGAGGTGATGGAATTCCAGTTGAACTATTTCAAATCCTGAAAGATGATGCTGTGAAAGTGCTGCACTCAATATGCTAGCAAACTTGGAAAACTCAGCAGTGGCCATAGGACTGGAAAAGTCAGTTTTCATTCCAATCCCAAAGAAAAGCAATGCCAAAGAATGCTCAAACTACCTCACAATTGCATTCATCTCACACGGTAGTAAAGTAATGCTCAAAATTCTCCAAGCCAGGCTTCAGCAATATGTGAACCATTAACTTCCAGATGTTCAAGCTGGGTGTTCATTGGGAGGACTGATGCTAAAGCTGAAACTCCAGTACTTTGGCCACCTCATGTGAAGAGTTGACTCATTGGAAAAGACCCTGATGCTGGGAGGGATTGGGGGCAGGAGGAGAAGGGAATGACAGAGGATGAGATGGCTGTATGGCATCACCAACTTGACATGAGTTTGGGTAAACTCCTGGAGTGTTGGACAGGGAGGTCTGGTGTTCTGCGATTCATGGGGTGGCAAAGACTCGGACATGACTGGGTGACTGAACTGAACTGAACTAAAATATTCAGTTACATACTTATTTTTTATTTTCCTATAAAATTATATTAAAAATTTTATATAAAAAGAGCTGCCATATTTCCTAGTATACAGATTTCTTAGATCCTTACTATGAGGAGGGTTAAAATATTCCTAGGGCCTATGAAAAATTTGGGAGAAAATTTTTTTGCCTACATTAACACTGTTTTTGGACAATTATTTATTATAACCAGAATTTTAATTTAAATTTAATTTATCAGAACATTCTTCTCATTTTTCAGTTAGCTTGAAATTGATTTGACAATTGATTATTTGAGAAATTAGTTTTTTCCCCTTCTGACATAGAGCAGAAGTAGTAAGCCTTTCCATTCTCTCCCAATTTACATGACACACTGCCCTGTATAATTTTTTTCCAAGAATATAAAATCTTTCAAAAGGAAGGTATTGCCTAAAATCTACAAATTAACTTTTTAAATGGTGCTATTATCAAACATAGACTTCACGTTTTATAAAATAATTATCTCCATTTAAAATCTTCCCTTATTTTAAAACATGAAATAAAAATTATCTGACCTATATTACATTTTTCTGTAATATATAAACATGTTGATTTAAAAAAAATTAAATGAAAATTCTTATTGAAGTTGATGACTGTTATATAGTCCACTGTATAGTTCAGAATGATTGGACTCACCTTTGATGAATAAATCCAACAAACATATTTTGGTTATTCTCAATTTCAAGACAATAGTGCTGATAATAAAAAAATCAAATCTTAATAAAATAAACACAGAAAGGGAGGCAGTTTCAGGTGCGTGATTTGACTTATATGTGAATCTATTTGACTAAACAGAAATGAAAGTTGGCTCCAAACATTCTAGAGTGTTGGAGATTGCGAGTGAAATGACACAAAGACAAGACACACCCGAGACAGACACCACTCTGGCCAGAGGGAAAAGAACTGCGCAAGCAAGCAAGCTGGCGGTTTACTCTTATATCGCCCCCCTGGGCAGAATTCCAGACTGCATGACCAAGCCTTTTCAGTATAGCGCATGTGCTTAAATGTTATCGTACAGCAAAAGGGAGTGAAATTTCTGCTTACTGCAGAGTCTGTCCGGAACCCTTTCTTTCTTCTTATCACAAAAAGGGAATGTTCCCTTGTTTGCAAGGGACCATTAAACTCAAGGCTGTGTCCAGACTCCTTGGCAGAACGCCTCGTTTGCAAGCACGTTCAGCCTGAGCAGAGAGCCCCGTTCGCAGGCACATCTCCACTTTCCCTATTGTGGCTGCATTAACCCTTCATAGAGAAACACTATTCAATTTTTTATTGAAAATCAACATGATAATACTTGGTTCTGAGGCAAGTAGATCCTCTGAATAGGAAGACCCATCAGTTCCACTGGGCAGGTTGTTTAGAGGTTATGGATGTCGATAACAATCCAGTCTTTCACAATACATCTTAAATAGAAGTTTAGAGAAGGTATTGAGAAGATATTTCCATATCTTTAGTTTGCCATAAAAATTCCAATACTTTGAAAGTGTTCCACAGCCAGTTGTATTGAAAACTGCATATAGTAGACATCATATATTTAATAAAATTGATCATCTCATCATCAAAATTCTGCTACATAATTAATGGCCAATATGCATAAGATTTTTATGAAGTCAAATAATTTATTATAAACAATATATAAGTCATGAGCTTGAATATTAATTAAATCAAATAATTTTACAGAGCTTTCTTTTAAAAAATATGCTAGACTCAGTGATGAGAGCACTTTACTATCGGTACTCAATGATTTTTAACGGTTCAGTTCAGTTCAGTCACTTTTATTCTTTCAGCCAATCGTAAGTTAAATTCTTCAAAACTAACAGCACAAAGATGTTACTGGAGATTTACAGGAATTCAGCTAGGAAAACATCATTGATTCATTCAACAAAAATGTAATATCTACCAAGTGCCAAATATTTTTTCATATGTGTGAAAATAAATTACATTTCTCTCCTTGAGTTGTTTGGTTAGCCTATTCATGATCATAGTTTAGATCAAACCTAAATTATGTATTTCCTGAGGACAATGTGATTTGTAAGATCAATTTTTAAATTTTCTTCTGATTCCAGTTAATAATTTAGCTAAAGTCATCCAATATTGTGTACTGCTGCTGCTGCTGCTGCTGCTAAGTCGCTTCAGTCGTGTCTGACTCTGTGCGACCCCAGAGACGGCAGCCCACCAGGCTCCCTCATCCCTGGGATTCTCCAGGCAAGAACACTGGAGTGGGTCCCCATTTCCTTCTCCAATGCATGAAAGTGAAAAGTGAAATTTGATGAGTAACTTTGAAACAAATAATCATGTCCAATAAACGACAGCATCTCAAAGTCACAGAAGCCATACATAGGTTACATATGGCCACTGAGGAAGTGCTTTTCAGGAACAAAATATGAATAATAAGTTGGCTAGGGGTTCAATCAAATAATCTTCTTAGCTATAGGTTAACATTTAATATAGAAAAATTCAATCAACTGAAATAAAAAAGTTGTATATCCAGTCTGTACAGAGCATTTTTCTATGAACTATGATAGATACATGTTGTATCTTGCAAAGTCCTTAGAATCTGTTAATGTCAGCATTTAATAAAATCTATCATTTTCTGCAAATGAAGCTGTATTTCAGGAACTTTTCTAGGGCCTATACATTTACTATCTCTGAAACCACATGATAATCCTAAAAAGCTAGATGTTTTCATCCTTCATTTGCTGATGGAGAAATAGCATTCACTTGTTAAAACTCAGATCCAGATTGACTTCAACGCTTATCCACCCAAAGCTCATATAGTGGTCAAAAGCATTCTATATATTACAAACATGATATTTAAGAAGAAAAGAATAGCAATAACAGAAAAAAAAACTCCTATAATGTAACAAAGAACAAGTAATAAAATGAGGAGTAATAATTGCAGTTGGAAAAAATCTGTAAGGACTGGAATGATCAGATGAGTCTTTAAGAAAGAATATATGGAGAAATGTTAATAAATTATATATAAGTGGATAGAATGTCAGTAAAGTCAAATAAACACGGATTGTTCAGCATACAGTCTAGAACAAGTTTTTTAAGTTCAAAAGATGTTTATATATTTTTGAACAGTTTTGCATAATGGAATTATTCTAATAGCTAAATGGAACCAGAGAAGATTATTAAACAGACAACTTATACAGTTTTGGAGGATTAATTGGACACTGTTATTCAAGCTGAGAAAACACAAGCCAGACAGACCAGTTAGAAGACAATCACAACACTCCAGGCATGCAGTTGTGCGGTCAGGCTGAGTGCAAATTGATTAAAGGGGAAGAAATATGTCTATAGGAGGATCATTGTTACCTGGGGACTGGAGGTGAGATGGGAGGAGTGTGATTAGTTCAGAATCCATTCATTCATTGTGTCTGTGAGTCCCGAATATTTCAAAAGGATATTCTAAGCTTTCCCCCTCTAATTGGCTATGACATTCTGCCAGCTGCTCCCTTGCTAGACAGGAAATCTGCCAAAATTCTTCTGAAGAAGCAGCTATGAATTTGTCCCAGGTGTTTGGGGAGTGTGATAGAGGGGGAGTAGGGCTTCAAAGAATGTAATCTAGGATACTCAGACTTAGTGCAGAGGTCTCCTGTGGTTTTGCTGTGAGAGGATGGTTTGCTTTGACTGAAGGTGGAGTGAAATAAGGGGAGATGGGCTTGTTGTGACATTAGATGAATACAGGCCAAATGAATGTATGTCAAGATTGTTAAAATAGTATTAATATCTAGAATCACATCTACTTATAGATTCTATTGCTCAGATGAATAGGAATATAACCAACTGTGACTAAATTGCGTTTTCTTTTGTATGATATTGTCCAGATATGCAGTGTGATTGATGGCTATGTTGGGAAGATTTGCTATTGGGAACTGTACACACTGCTTGTTTGAGTTAGACCTCAGGATGCAATTATAATTTCCCTTTTCTCCAATCATGATATAATAATCTTAGACTTTTTCTCTAATTTTGAACTGCATTTCTCTCTGGGTGTGGGTATGGCATAAGCCCTCTCAGAGGAGGTCGCCATTAACCCCACCATGGAGCTGCCAGAACTTACATAGGACTGGGAAATAGGCTCTTGGAGGGCACGACAGGACCCAGGAGAAAGGAAAGGTGACCCCACAGGAGACTGTCTGGATTTGCCTGTGGGTGTCTGGGAGTCTCTGGCAAAGGCATGGGTTGGTGGTGGCCTCCTGCAGGATTGGGGGCATGGACTGCAGCAGTTCATGCATGAGATCTGCTGAGGGAGGTCACCATTACTTCATTGACTGCACCATAGTTCAGTTTAGCTCAGTCGCTCAGTGCTGTTCTTCATTGAGCAACAAGCAATTTTCAGAAGCATTCATAGCCAATCTCAGCATTCAAGGTAATTGACTAACTCCTAATCAAACACAGGGAACCCTGGTCTTAATGATTGCTATCAATTTCCTGGTTCCAGTGTGATGGGTGTATGCTGAATTGAGGGACTACATAGAACATGCACCTTATCTTTCTGGATTCAACTGTACTAAGACTTGTATGGTGTGTGTGTGTGTGTGTGTGTGTGTGTGTGTGTGTGTGTGTGTGTGTGTGTAGAGAGAGAGACTTCAGTTTAGTTCAGTTCAGTCGCTCAGTCGTGTTTGACTCTTTGTGACCCCATGAACTGTAGCCTACCAGGCTCCACCATCCATGGGATTTTCCAGGCAAGAATACTGGAGTGGGTTGCCATTTCCTTCTCCAGGAGATCATCCCGACCCAGGGATTGAACCCGGGTCTCCCGCATTGTAGGCAGACACTTTACCATCTGAGCCAGCAGGGAAGTCCCTGCTGTTTACCTGGGACCAAACTATGGAGTATCTGCATGGCGCTGGAGCAGCAAGCTCGGCTGCGCGGTGTTGGAGCGGTAAGCAGCAGAGAGGAGATACTCCACGTCCAAGATCAGAAAAACCACAGTAAGATGGTAGGCACTGGAGCAGCTGCTAGGAGATATCCCGTGTCCAAGGGCAAAGGAGAAGCCCCAGCAAGATGGTTCAGTTCAGTTCAGTTCATTTCAGTCGCTCAGTCGTGTCCGACTCTCTGCGACCCCATGAATCGCAGCACGCCAGGCCTCCCTGTCCATCACCAACTCCCCGAGTTCACTCAGACTCACGTCCATTGAGTCAGTGATGCCATCCAGCCATCCCATCCTCAGTTGTCCCCTTCTTCTGCCCCCAATCCCTCCCAGCATCAGAGTCTTTTCAGTGAGTCAACTGTTCCCATGAGGTGGCCAAAGTACTGGAGTTTCAGCTTCAGCATCATTCCCTCCAAAGAAATCTCAGGTTTGATCTCCTTCAGAATAGACTGCTTGGATCTCCTTGGAGTCCAAGGGACTCTCAAGAGTCTTCTCCAGCACCACAGTTCAAAAGAATCAATTCTTCGGTGATCAGCCTTCTTCACAGTCCAACTCTCACATCCATACATGAACACTGGAAAAACCATAGCCTTGACTAGACAGACCTTAGTCAGTAAAGTAATGTCTCTGCTTTTGAATATACTATCTAGGTTGGTCATAACTTTCCTTCCAAGGAGTAAGCGTCTTTTAATTTCATGGCTGCAGTCACCATCTGCAGTGATTTTGGAGCCCCCAAAAATAAAGTCTGACACTGTTTCTACTGTTTCCCCATCTATTTCCCATGAAGTGATGGGACCGGATGCCATGATCTTCATTTTCTGAATGTTGAGCTTTAAGCCAACTTTTCCCCTCTCCTCTTCCACTTTCATCAAGAGGCTTTTTAGCTCCTCTTCACTTTCTGCCCTAAGGGTGGTGTCATCCCATATCTGAGGTTATTGATATTTTTCCCAGCAGTCTTGATTCCAGCTTGTGCTTCTTCCAGTCCAGCGTTTCTCATGATGTACTCTGCATAGAAGTTAAATAAGCAGGGTGACAACATACAGCCTTGACATACACTTTTCCTATTTGGAACCAGTCTGTTGTTCCATGTCCAGTTCTAACTGTTGCTGCCTGACCTGCATACCGATTTCTCAAGAGGCAGGTCAGGTGGTCTGGTATTCCCATCTCTTTCAGAATTTCCCACAGTTGATTGTGATCCACACAGTCAGAGGCTTTGGCATAGTCAATAATGCAGAAATAGATGTTTTTCTGGAACTCTTTTGCTTTTTCCATGATCCAGTGGATGTTCGCAATTTGATCTCTGCTTCCTCTGCCTTTTCTAAAACCAGCTTGAACATCAGGAAGTTCACAGTTCACGTATTGCTGAAGCCTGGCTTGGAGAATTTTGAGCATTACTTTACTAGCATGTGAGATGAGTGCAATTGTGCGGTAGTTTGAGCATTCTTTGGCGTTGCCTTTCTTTGGGATTGGAATGAAAACTGACGTTTTCCAGTCCTGTGGCCACTGCTGAGTTTTTCAAATTTGTTGGCATATTGAGTGCAGCACTTTGACAGCATCATATTTCAGGATTTGAAATAGCTCAACTGGAATTCCATCACCTCCACTAGCTTTGTTCGCAGTGATGCTTTCTAAGGCCCACTTGACTTCACATTCCAGGATGTCTGGCTCTAGATTAGTGATCACATCATCATGATTATCTGGGTCGTGAAGATCTTTTTTGTACAGTTCTTCCATGTATTCTTGCCATATCTTTTTAATATATTCTGCTTCTGTTAGGTCCATGCAAGATGGTAGGAGGGGCAAATTCATGTTTATAATCAAACCCCGTTCTGACCAGAGACCATTAGAGGGCTCAAACAAATCTTGTGTGCACCAGGACCCAGGGGCCCCACAGAGACTGAGACAGAACTGTTTGAGGATCTGCTGTGGAGGTACAGTTTGGCAGTGGTCTGCCGCAGGGACAGGGGCTCTGGGTGTAGGTATGGCATAAGTCCTCTTGAAGGTGGTGGCCATTAACCCCACTATAGAGCTACCAGAACTTATATAGGACTGGGAAATAGACTCATGGAGGGCATGGCAGAACCTTGTGCACCAGGACCCAGGAGAAAGGAACAGTGACCCCACAGGAGACTTGCTTTGGGTGTCCAGGAGTCTCTGCTGAGGGCGTGGGTTGGTGGTGGCTTTCTGCAGGGTTTTTTCGGGGGCATGAACTGTAGCAGTACATGCCTGGGGTCTTTTGAGGGAGGTAGGTCACCGTTGTCTTCATTACCTCCACCACAGTTTCAGTTCAGTTCAGTTCAGTCACTTAGTCGTGTCCGACTCTTTGTGACCCCATGAATCGCAGCACACCAGGCCTCCCTGTCCATCACCATCTCCCAGAGTTCACTCAGATTCATGCCCATCGAGTCAATGGTGCCATCCAGCCATTTCATCCTCTGTCATCCCCTTCTCCTCCTGCCCCCAATCCCTCCCAGCATCAGAGTCTTTTCCAGTGAGTCAACCTTTCGCATGAGGTGGCCAAAGTACTGGAGTTTCAGCTTTAACATCATTCCTTCCAAAGAAATCCCAGGGCTGATCTCCTTCAGAATGGACTGGTTGGATCTCCTTGCAGTCCAAGGGACTCTCAAGAGTCTTCTCCAACACCACAGTTCAAAAGCATCAATGCTTCGGCATCCAGCTTTCTTCACAGTCCAACTCTCACATTCATACATGACCACTGGAAAAACCATAGCCTTGACTAGACGGACCTTTGCTGGCAAAGTAATGTCTCTGCTTTTGAATATGCTATCTAGGTTGGTCATAACTTTTCTTCCAAGGAGTAAGTGTCTTTTAATTTCTTGGCTGCAGTCACCATCTGCAGTGATTTTGGAGCCCCCCAAAATAAAGTCTGACACTGTTTCCACTGTTTCCCCATCTACTTCCCATGAAGTGATGGGACCAGATGCCATGATCTTCATTTTCTGAATGTTGAGCTTTAAGCCAACTTTTTCACTCTCCTCTTTTACTTTAATCAAGAGGCTATTTAGTTCCTCTTCACTTTCTTCCATAAGGGTGGTGTCATCTGCATATCTGAGGTTATTGTTATTTCTCCAGGCAATCTTGATTCCAGCTTGTGTTTCTTCTAGCCCAGTTTCTCATGATGTACTCTGCATATAAGTTAAACAAGCAGGGTGACAATATACAGCCTTGAGTTACACAATGGTTTGGCCTCAGGTAAATAGCAGGGAGGGAACACAGCTCCACCCATCAACAGAAAATGGATTCAAGATTTACTGAGCATGGCCCCACCCATCAGAACAAGACCCAGTATCCTGCTCAGTCAGTCTATCCCATCAGGAAGCTTTCATAAGCCTCTTATCCTTCTTCATCAGAGGGCAGACAGACTGAAAATCATCCTCAAAGAAAACTAACCAATCTAATCACATGGACCACAGCCTTGTCTAACTCAATGAAACTGTGAGCCAAGATGGACGGGTCGTGGTGGAGAATTCAGACAAAATGCGGTCCACTGGAGAAGGGAATGGCAAACCGCTTCAGTATTCATGCCTTGAGAACCCCATGAACAGTATGAAAAGGCAAAAAGATAGGACACTGAAAGATGAACTCCCCAGGTTGGTAGGTGCCCAATATGCTACTGGAGATCAGTGGAGCAATAACTCCAGAAAGAATGAAGAGACAAAGCCAAAGCAAAAACAACACACAGTGGTGGATGTGACTGGTGACAGAAGCAAGATCTGATTCTGTAAAGAGCAATATTGCAAAGGAATCTGAAATGTTAGGTTTATGAATCAAGGCAAATTGGAAGTGATCAAACAGGAGATGGCAAGAGTGAATGTTGACATTTTAGGAATTAGCGAACTAAAATAGACTGGAATGGGTGAATTTAACTCAGATGACCATTACATCTACTATTGTGGGCAAGAATCCCTTAGAAGAAATGGAGTAGCCATCATGGTCAACAAAAGAGTCTGAAATGCAGTACTTGGATGCAGTCTCAAAAACGACACAATGAACTCTGTTCGTTTCCAAGACAAACCATTCAATATCACAGTAATCCAAGTCTATGCCCCAACCAGTAATGCTGAAGAAGCTGAAGCTGAATGGCTCTATGAAGACCTACGAGACCTTCTAGAATTAACACCCCAAAAAGATGTCCTTTTCATTACAGGGGACTAGAATGCAAAAGTAGGAAGTCAAGAAACACCTGGAGTCACAGGCGAATTGGCCTTGGAATGCGGAATGAAGCAGAGCAAAGCAAACCCCAATGAAGGGTTCTGCAAAGAGAATGCACTGGTTGCAGCAAACACCCTCTTCCAACAACACAAGAGAAGACTCTATGCATGGACATCACCAGATCGTCAACACCAAATCAGATTGATTATATCCTCTGCAGCCAAAGATGGAGAAGCTCTATACAGTCAGCAAAAACAAGACCGGGAGCTGACTGTGGCTCAGATCATGAACTCCTTATTGCCAAATATAGACTTAAATTGAAGAAAGTAGGGAAAACCACTAGACCACTATTTCCTTCAGGTATGACCTAAATCAAATCCCTAAGGATTATACAGTGGAAGTGACAAGTAGATTTAAAGGACTAGATCTGATAGACACAGTGCCTGATGAACTATGGGCAGAGGTTCATGACACTGTACAGGAGACAGGGATCAAGATCATCCCCATGGAAAAGAAATGCAAAAAAAGCAAAATGGCTGTCTGAGGAGGCCTTACAAATAGCTGTGAAAGAATAGAAGGAAAAAGCAAAGGAGAAAAGGAAAGATATACCCATTTGAATGCAGAGTTCCAAGGACTAGCAAGGAGAGATACGAAAGCCTTTCTCAGTGATCTGTGCAAAGAAATAAGAGGAAAACAATAGAATGGGAAAGACTAGAGATTTCTTCAAGAAAATTAGAGATACCAAGGGAACATTTCATGCAAAGATGGGCTCAATAAAGGACAGAAATGGTATGGACCTAACAGAAGCAGAAGATATTAAGAAGAGGTGGCAAGAATACATAGAAGAACTGTACAAAAAAGATTTCATGACCCAAATAATCATGATGGTGTGATCACTCACCTAGAGCCAGACATCCTGGAATGTGAAGTCAAGTAGGCCTTAGGAAGCATCACTACGAACAAAGCTAGTGGAGGTGATGAAATTCCAGATGAGCTATTTCAAATCCTGAAAGATGATGCTGTGAAAGTGCTGCACTCAATATGCCAGCAAACTTGGAAAACTCAGCAGTGGCCATAGGACTGGAAAAGATCAGTTTTTATTCTAAATCTTAAGAAAGACAATGCTAAAGAATGCTCAAACTACCTCACAATTGCACTCATCTCACACCCTAGCAAAGTAATACTCAAAATTCTCCAAGCCAGGCTTCAACAGTAAGTGCACCGTGAACTTCCTGATGTTCAAGCTGGTTTTAGAAAAGGCAGAGGAACCAGAGATCAAATTGCCAACATCTGCTGGATCATCAAAAAAGCAAGAGAGTTCCAGAAAAACATCTATTTCTGCTTTATTGACTATGCCAAAGCCTTTGACTGTGTGGATCACAACAAACTATGGAAAATTCTGAAAGAGATGGGAATACCAGACCACCTGACCTGCCTCCTGAGAAATCTGTATTCAGG
Organism: Capra hircus; assembly: GCF_001704415.2. NCBI lineage: Eukaryota > Metazoa > Chordata > Mammalia > Artiodactyla > Bovidae > Capra > Capra hircus. The sequence continues at coordinate 99,067,857 of NC_030811.1, read as the reverse complement.
TCAGGAAGCAACAGTTAGAACTGAACACGGGACAACAGACTGCTTCCAAATAGGAAAGGAGTATGTATATAGGAAAAGGCTGTACATTGTCACCCTGCTTATTTAACTTATATGCAGAGTACATCGTGAGAAATCCTGGGCCAGATGAAGCACAAGCTGGAATCAAGATTGCTGGAAGAAATATCAATAACCTCCGATATGCAGATAACACCACCCTTATGGCAGAAAGTGAAGAAGAACTAAAGAGTCTCTTGATGAAAGTAAAAGAGGAGAGTGAAAAAGTTGGCTTAAAGCTCAACATTCAGAAAACTAACATCATGGCATCTGGTCCCATCACTTCATGGCTAATAGATGGGGGAAACAGTGGAATCAGTGTCAGACTTTATTTTTTGGGCTCCAAAATCACTGCAGATGGTGACTGCAGCCATGAAATTAAAAGATGCTTACTCCTTAAAATTATGACCAACGTAGACAGCATATTAAAAAGCAGAGACATTACTTTGCTGACAAAGGTCCAACTAATCAAGGCTATGGTTTTTCCACTAATCATGTATGGATGTGGGTTGTGGCCTCTAAAGAAAGCTGAGTGCTGAAGAATTTATGCTTTTGAACTGTGGTGTTAGAGAAGAGTCTTGAGAGTCCCTTGGACTTCAAGGAGTCCAGTCAGTCCATCCTAAAGGAGATCAGTCCTGAGTGTTCATTGGAAGGACTGATGTTGAAGCTGAAACTCCAATACTTTGGCCACCCAATGCGAAGAGCTGGCTCATTTGAAAAGACCCTGATGCTGGGAAAGATGAAGGCAGGAGAAAAAGGGGACAACAGAGGATGAGTTGGTTGGATGGCATCACTGAATCAATGGACATGAATTTGAATCTAGTCCAGGAGTTGGTGGTGGACAGGGAGGCCTGGTGTGCTGCTTTCCATGGGGTTGCAAAGAGTTGGACATGACTGAGCGACTGAACTGAACTGAACTGAAGTCTCTCTACACACATACACACAAACCATACAAGTCAATACAGTTGAATCCAGAAAAATAAGGTTCATGTTTTATGTAGTCCATCAATTCAGCACCGACCCATCACACTGGAACCAGATTATTGATAGCAATCAAGACCAGGATTCCCTATGTTTGATTAGGTGTTAGTCAATAACCTTGAATGCTTTGATTGGCTATGACAGCTTCTGAAAATTGCTGTTGCTCAATTAAGAATGACACACCTCAAGCCATCTACACTCTTGCCTTCAAAAGTTCTTTGAAATCATCACAACGGATATAGAATTTCAGGCCCCATCACTGAACCACTGAATCCTAACCTGCATTTGGTAAGGGCCCTGGTGACTCGTGTGTATGTTACAAAGTGAGAAGCATGGCTTTTCTTGTCGCTCTGGTCATCCCTGTTTTCAGCTTAAACTTTCAACAGTGCTCATTGATAGAAATACTAATTTAGTTCACTTCTCAGTTGCCAGGATACTTAGAGGTAATGTAGACACTTAGGGCAACTGCTACAACGCCATTACTTGTGTTCACTTTACGCAATCAAGAAAAGTAAATTGATTGCTTTTCTTCATCCTCTCTTCAAATCACTAAGAAGAGAAGAGAAATAAGCACATATTTCATATGACTTTCAGAAACTTTATTTGCAAATCTAGTTTTTTTTTTTTTTTAAACACAGCATGGTTTTATGGCTGATAAAAGTAGAAATTTATTTGACATAACTGCTGGTTTCAGTGAAGTCAGCTCAAGATATTTTTCAGCAATGTGTTTCAAAGGTGAGCCATTTGATCTAAAAATATTTATGGGAAATTTATATTCTTGTGGGGCTAGATGGATATCGATTGTGACTAAATTAAGTCTCTGTTAACTACTGGAGGAAAAATACTTAAACATTTCTTGTGACATCATATTAACAATGAATAATTCAGCTGGATCCAATGTAAAAAAAAGATGTTTAATTTGAAGCTTTTGCCACATGAAATAAAAATATTTGTCAAGGAAGTCACTCTTAAATAGCAAGCATCAAAAATTATCTTTCCCCTAATAAAACCAGTGGAATTATAAGACAGTAGGGTGCAACCTTAAAATACATCAAATATTTCATTAGACATATTGATTATATGTATTGTTCCTATTCATCTGTGAAAACATCAAGAACGCAGAATCAGTGTGCAAAGAAATTTGTAGAACACTGAGTGACCAAAGGTAGAGCAAGATTCCACATCATTAAAGCCCACATTTGAAAACCAGCTGCTGGTAATTTGACTCGTTTATATTTCTTTGGCATCAGCAGCAGCTCTGCTAAGGCAAAGTAAATGTCATAAAATGTTTTGTTTTCCAGCAGCCATTGGCAAATAATTGGCATCTGTTTTCTGTTGTCTAGCTGCAGTTGTGTTTTCTGAAACAGAAGCTTCCATCCTTCATCTAATAACGTGTTGATTTAGGATCCCTCTGGGGACTAAAAAAACTTATTTGAGGGGAAAAAAAAAGAATTGTGGAAACATGTGGGCTTCAGAAACATAGATTGATTCATAGGGCATTCCATCATAAGAGTGTTTGGACTCATCTGTCTCCAAAAATAAATAAGAACAGGAAATAAGTAACTCTCTTTTGGTAAACGTACAGCAAGGAAGCTTCTATATTGCAAAGCTGAAAAGAGACAAAAGTCCTTAAAAAAAATACTTTTCTTCTCTTTCATCTCAGACTACTTTATGACAAAAGTCAAATGCATTAGTTGTTAGACATAAGAAGAAGGGGGTAAAATCTCCAGAGTAAAGAAATGGGGCTTGCCTTGAATTTAAACATTTTTAAAAGCTCAGTTAAGTGGGGGATGTGATTACTTGTAGAGCAGGAAAGGCACTTAAAAATGCAACTGTAGGAGCCTCTCTGTTTTTAATGTTTAAGAGCAGATAAAACGCCACTTTCACTGACTTCAGGCATTCTTCTGGCTGAGGACTAGGCCATTAATAGTCATTAACACTCTTTCAAATGTATTGCCAGAGTGGTAATGAAATCAACACCTTCTAATTTTTATACTGAAGCTCTGCCAATGCGCATTTGGTCTTGTCACTACGTTGCGATGTGCGATATGCTTGCTACTTAAGATATCAACATCAACGCTGAATAAAAACATAAATCTTTTATGATGTTGTAACGTGTTACTATTTTACTGTAAATCTATATAGGTCAATTATTCTAACCTAGCCCCAGTGTTTACTGAATAAAGGGAGGGCAAGCCAGTGTCAAGGGGTCAATTGTTCTGAGTTGACCGTCAACTTAGGTTTTTCAAATTACTAGCTGGAAACTATCCTTAGAAATCGATTCCATGCCAGGTTCCCACTATTTGTCATTTAGGAAAATGTCTCACATAATCAGTTAACCTGGTGAGTGCCTTCTTTTTATTTCATAAAGTGATGCCTAATCTAATCATAGGAGTTGATGGTCTAAAGTTTAAACTAAATGGACAGACTTATCAGCTGATTTCAAACCCCACCCTTCTCTATAATTGATGTAAATATGTCATATTCTTCCTGAGAGAAGGGAAAAATATAGTGACAAGTGGACAGAAAGGAGGGGAGGAACCAAGGAGGGAAGGAAGGGAGAGAAGGAGAGAAAGAAAAAGATTCGAAATGAATATGAAATTCATTTAGAATTGTATATTCTTTCTTCTTCTTGACCTTTCTCCACTATTTGGAGAGTGAAAAATATTTGAAACATTTGGAAGATGAAACTACCCTTCTCTTCCCAAAGTACCCAATCAAATTGTGACTCATGGAGAAAAGAAAAACAAGTTAGCATGGCAGATGGCCACACCTGTGTCCACCCCTTCCTAACACAGACCACAGATGCTTGTTCAATGAGCATCTTTGCCCACCTTAATCTTACTCTTTTTTGACCTCGTCTTCTTCTTCTTCTAGTAGTGACACTGGTCTACCTTCATCTAATAACAAATGTCTAAGAGACTATACATCTCTAGATGTGTTTATTTCTAACCTTTGTGTTTTCAACAACTAATCATTATGACTCACCAAGGCATTATGATTTTCCATACAGTATGTAAGTATAAAATAGAAGGGCTTGAGGAACATGAAATAAACATTTTACCCTCTTCTATTACTCATTATAGATATAAGCAATGGCATCAAGAGAATTATCTGCTCATTTTATAAGCCAGTAAGATTAGGAAGCTCTATGTATTCATTCTGTTTTGCTTTTGCTAGAGAACTGTGTATTTATTCATATATTCACTCAGCATAATATACAATTATTCAGTTGTTCCTGAATTTCAAGCAATATAATACACCCTGATTAAACTAATATTAACAGGATTAATCTCTTTGTCCTGAGATTTCCACATTCTGTTGAAAAAGGATAATATGATCATAACCAATAGATTGAGCTTCCTTGGTAGCTCAGTCGGTAAAGAATCTGCCTGTAGTGCAGGAGATCCAGGTTCGATTCCTGGGTTGGGAAGATCCCCTGGAGAAGGAAGTGGCAACCCACTCCATTATTCTTGCCTGTAAAATCCTATGGACAGAGTAGCCTGGTAGGCTACAGTCCATGGGGTTGTAAGAGTTGAACACGACTTAGTGTCTAAACCACCAACCAATAGATTATAATACTTTGAAATTAAGTAATATGGTATGCGATGTGAGTAAAAGAGCTGTAGGACAGTAGTAATTGGCATCCTTTTACCAAAAGACATTTAACTGTTCTTCTACTGCCATTATATAGATCAATGCTTACATTGGCAGGAAGAATGTAGGTAGAGGGCAGTCAGATTTATAAACAAAGAAAACTGGTAAGTTGGAGAACTATAACTAACATTTTGAGACATGTCATTGAGTCTTCAGAGAACCCTGAAAAACCCTTGAAAATATATGTAAAGACTTTGCTCCATGAAGTCAACAATTGAGTCGAAGAAGGGCTAGAACTGAGAATCTAGAAAGGAGAGGTTTTGAATCATCACCATCTCTTCCATACAAAACTGGAGATGAGTATTAACACTCACTTGATATCCTTATTTTATGGAGAGTCTGCACTTGTTACTACATACTGGTTGTCTTTTGGATTTTCAATTTGGAAACTGAAAGCGATTAAACTTTAAAAGTGTTTCAGAAGCTATACTAAAATGAACTGATCTATTTTCAGATGGATTGCATAAATAACCATAACATTAATTGCTATTAATTTTAACTGAGAATTAGTTACTGTTGCTGGTCAACAATGTTTGAAGATCTCATAGAAAAGATGGTATATTTAATAATTTTCAAAGTTGATGTCCTTCTCCCATAAATAATAATAATTTTTGTATCTTTTATAATTGTCATTTTCATGTGAAGCATTCACATTTTCAGAAACTTCTAGCTTCTAATACTAAAATATCTTCCAGCTTACTCTTAAACTTTAGCAAAGGAAGACTTCCCTCACCCTAATTTTGACTAGTTTTATATAGAAATAATTCGTTAAGTTCTGTTTTGATTGTCAAAGGAAAAAGGGGGTAATATTAAGAAAATACCCTATGAAAAGTACGTTAGTGGTATGACATGAAAATTATGAGAACTATGAAGCAAAATTAATATTTCACCACGTTATAGAATTTTTATTGTCTTCTTGCTAAATAAAACCGACCTTACCTAATGAGCCCTCCCCGCAGACATCTCTCCTGACTCCTCTTACCTTTGATTTCAAGTGTTCACACTCTGCTTTGGAGTTCTTCCTTTTCTTGAGCTGCCTAAGTGAACAAATTTCAAAGAAAAGAGTCCTTCAGCATAATCATAGAGGATATCTACTTAAGTGTGAAAAAGATAACACAGTAACTCTAATACATTTCCTGTAATTATTAATAAATGACTGCAAACTCGAGGACTGGCGTAAAGATGCTCTTTCCCCAGTTACCATATTCTTGCATGAATATGTGGTGTATTGTATATTGAAGTGTATCTTAGACAGATGTTTTTTGGCAAGGGTGCACGTGCATGATTAAAATGAGTTATGCATATGTCTGTTTTTCTAAGGCGTTGATTTACGGGTACATTTTAAACTTTATTTTCATCAAAAACTATATTTTAATTTCATAAGCATATTCATCTTTGAGCTTGTAATCATATTACAGGAGTTAGTTTCATTTAAAACATTCATTTTCCAATGTTTATTATTCAAGGAATGGTACATTTGGAAAATACATTTGAATTTTTAATAATTCTCTGTGAAACATATTAAGTGTTAAGACTTATCTAAACATGCCAATTGTATATCAGAATTCAACAATGCATTAAATATAGTAGGACATAGAAAATAGCTATTTTTCTACAGTGTAACTATCAAGATTGTCCCAAGATGTGTGCTTTGGAGGATATCTGCCTTCATTTTTTTCAATTATATATATATTTTTTCTGCCTTCATTTTATAGCTGACAACAGTAAGAACTAAGGAAGGCTATGGAATTCCCATGACTACATAGTTGATTAACCAAGTAGCAGGAATAAACCATGGCTTAACTGTATTCTTTCTATAGTTACCAACTTCTGAAAAAGGAAGAAGTCCATCTAAAACTACCCACTTGATAATTTACTTAGTACATTAAAGTATTCAGGTTATTTGCCATTTTCATGTGAAATTATTTTTAGTAGTCATTAGTGATATTATAAAAAATATGAGAACCAGGTTGAGAATGATATATATTTATAACATGTATCAAGAAAATATATAAAGCCAAGCAATTAGATATACTTTAATTTTTATAATGTCCTTTGATTTTTAAAGATCATCTAACGTTGAAAATCCCCAATCTTTATGGATTTCTTGAAGTTGAATTTAATTTTTGGTGCTGTTCAGTTAATTTTTCCTCATAAAGTACAAGCAGATATGTTATTTAATAAATTTAAATAAAATTTAGAGTATAATGTTAATAATGCCCAGCAAAGAAAAAATGATATGTATTAAATTTTGGTTCAAGAAACAAAATGCAAAATTGTATTTTATGAACAATTCCACTATTCCCATCGAGGTTCTAAGAATTCTACCTGTAAGATAAAGCCAGGCACTTTATCAGAAAAATATTTTAAATCTGCTCATTAATATTCACGTTCACAAAAATTAAAAAGTAAGCCAGGAACTGGAAGAATATTTGTCTTACACATATCTGACTAAAGACTTATCTAGAATATAAAAAGAACTACTATGTTAGTAATAACAGCAACAGAAATAATAATAAATAACTCAATAAAAGCTGAGCAGAGGACTTGAAAGAAAGATGTAAGAATGGCCAAAAATATATACAAATGCTCAACAGTATCAATCAACAATAACCAGGAAAAAGTCAGTTAAAACTGCTATGTGATAACAGTTTATTCCCTGGAAGAGCTAAGGAGCAAACAAAAAGAACAACATTATGAAGTGTTGGTGAGAATGCAGAGAAACTGAAACTCATATGTATCTGCTGAAAAAGTAACATGGCACAACCACTTCAAAAGAAAGGGTTGATACTTTTTATACATTGACACATACACCTATCAAGAGACTCAGCAATTCCATTCAAAAGAGAAGAGTAAACACATACACATATAAAGACTTACTTATACACAGATGTTCACAGCAGTTTTATTCATAACAGTTACAACTGAAAGCAACCTATATGCCCATAAATGAGTAAATGGATAAACAATGGGACCCTTATCAGCAACACAATGAAATGGAGATATACGACAGCATAGAGGAATCTCAAATTGACTGTTTGCATTAAAGAGTAGTGCTCGCAAAGAGTAGTAGACAAGAACCCACACTGTAAGATTTACCTTTTATGAACTTTGTAAGCAGACTAATAAAACTGTGTGATGGAAACGAATGCCATGATTGCCTGGGGCTGGGAATGAGAGTTGTGCCACAGACTAGAAAAGGGAACAAGGAAATTTCTTGGGATCATGGAGATGTCTATATTTTCATTATAAGAGTATAATTATTTGTGCTTAAAATATCCATATTTTATTGTGCATAAATTAGCCACAATACACAAAAAAAGGAAAGAAAAATAACGAAAGAATACTACATGAAAAAAGGTAAACCCAGGGTATAACTTCGGATAACTGTTTTCACTGTGTGTTGATTAGATTTTACAATAGCCAATGCACATCTTCAAAATGATTTCTGTATCTCATTTAGAGATGTTCCAGTAAAATGGCAAATAGCATTCTTGACAGTTGAGAGAGTAATTTCAATCTAGAATTGTATCATTGTTATAATTCCTATGGACATAAGAAAATTTTTACCTTTCACCTACTTTCATTTGTGTGTGTGTCTTCTTGTTCTGTAGAGATTATCATAAGGAAGGAAAGAATTTGCCTTCTATACTTCTAGGTCCTTTGCTGCTGCTAAGTCACTTCAGTCGTGTCTGACTCTGTGCGACCCCAGAGATGGCAGCCCTCCAGGCTCCCCCGTCCCTGGGATTCTCCAGGAAAGAACACTGGAGTGGGTTGCCATTTCCTTCTCCAATGCATGAAAGTGAAAAGTGAAAGTGAAGTCGCTCAGTCATGTCCGACTCTTAGCAACCCCATGGACTGCAGCCCACCAGGCTCCTCCGTCCATGGGATTTTCCAGGCAAGAGTCCTGGAGTGGGTTGCCATTGCCTTCTCCATCTAGGTCCTTTAGCAAGTCTAATAATTAAATGGACACAACACAGGTTAACAGGATAAAATGAATGAATTTAACCTCTTACATATAGGAGGCCCATAAAAATAGGAGATTCAAAGGCAGTTAGGCTAGTAATGCTTACATACCAATCAGAGCTAAGGAAAGGGGTACAGGTTTTAGACTTCAAAGGAGAGAAGGCAGTTAGTTGACAGGAAGATGAAGAGAACCGATGTATTTGGTAAAGATGAAGATGTATTTGGTAAACAAATATTTGCCGTGCTCTGCAGTTAAATCTGTCAGATGAAGTTACCTCTGTTTATAACTCTCTTCCTTGTACAGGTCCCCTTCTGAAGTTCTTTCAGGCAGCTAAGAGGAAGGCAAAATCTCTTCTGAGTTTACTGGATCTTGATTGCCTTCAACTGAAAATAATGTATGTTTGCAGGAGGAGGGAATGGCATATTCTGCTCCCTTTCATTATGTAAAAATCACTGAGGAGAACAAAATACCAATTTTTTCTTTCAAATCAGCTCATTCCTTCCTCTCTTTATACAGTGTATGTTAGTCACTCAGTCGTGTCCAACTCTTTCCAACCCTTGTGGACTGTAGCCCTCCAGGCTCCTCTGCCCATGGAATTCTCCAGGCAAGAATACTGAAGTGGGTTGTCATTTCCTTCTCCAGGGGATCTTCAGGACCTAGGCATTGAACCCAGGTCTCCTGCATTGCAGGCAGATTCTTTACCATCTGAGCCACCAGGGAAGCCCTAGGCACTAAGTATTTAATCATACAGGGTCTTCCCAACCCAGGGATCGAACCCAGGTCTCCTGTACTGCAGGCAGATCCTTTACTGACTGAGCTACAAGGGAAGCCCATTCTCTAGAGTAAGACACCCATTATTCTCTTCAACAGGGTTGCATAGTTAGTGAGGCAAACAAGAAAACAGAAAATAATAATAGAGCAAGTGATGTGATTATATCAAATAAAAGATGATATGGTGAGTGAAGGGTTTAAAGACAATGCTAGACGTTTTAGGGTCACCTACCATGCCATTACTTTGTCAACAAAGGTCTGTCTAGTCAAGGCTATGGTTTTTCCAGTAGTCATGTGTGGATGTGAGATTTGGACTATAACAAAAGCTGAGCACTGAAGAATTGATGCTTTTGAACTGTGGTGTTGGAGAAGTCTCTTGAGAGTCCCTTGGACTGCAAAGAGATCCAACCAGTCCATCCTAAAGGAGATCAGTCCTGAGTGTTCATTGGAAGGACTGATGTTGAAGCTGAAACTCCAATACTTTGGCCATCTTATGCGAAGAACTGACTCATTTGAAAAGACCCTGATGCTGGGAAAGATGAAGGCAGGAGGAGAAGGGGAGGACAGAGGATGAGGTGGTTGGATTGCATCACCGACTCAATGAACATGAGTTTGAGTAAAGTCCGGGAGCTGTTGATGGACAGGGAGGCCTGGCATGCTGTGTCCATGGGGTTGTGAAGAGTCAGACATGACTGAGCGAGTTAACTGAGCTGAGCCATGCCATAGTGACAGCTGTGGATTTCTCCGGAGGTCTTTGGCAAACTGTTGATTGCGAAGGTGATTTGGTGTGTGTTTAGAAAGATTTGGCTGTCAGCTTGTTGAAAGGGAATTGACTGAATCTCAACCTCAAACTTACAGTGAATATATGAGTACAGGCAGCTCTCCAGGCATAGAGAGCAGTGGCCTGCAACGAGGAGAGCAGGCAGGGTGGGCAGAAAAGAAGAAAGATTTAATGACTGCTATAATATAACTTGTGTATATCTCAAACACTTCATTTGAAAAAGAGGATGCAGATACTATTATTAGGGTTTTTGGGGATTGGAGGTGACCAAGTGTTGTTACCGTATAGACTTAGTTTCTAGAAACTTCCATTGATCTTGTCTTTTTTTTTTTCTTTTACTTTCATTGTTAATTCAAGTTTGCACACCAAAATCGAAGGCCAAGGATTTTGTATAGAAGCAATCCAGACTGTGAAAGGTGAACACTAGCTTAAGATTTTTATATCTGATATTTCAGTTTCATATTTTGATTTAATATAATAAACTCAAAGCCTTGGTAGACACTTCATAAGTTTTAGGGGGAAAAATTGTGATCATTGGAAACATTGCCTCTGAGAAAAAGTAAAATATTATTGCTTTGCTATACAAGAAATTTTTAAGGTAGTGTTCTTAATATTTCAGGAGTATATGTTTTCAAGTACAGTCTTGAAGCTACCTAATTTTTTGTTTTGGAAGATTTTTTTTCAGAGAGAACTTCCATTATGTTTCATATTTTCAAGGTTTCTTCCAGATGTGATGTTTCAGTTTTTCTTTTATTTTACTTCAATATTGTATTTTCCAATATATTTTCAAAATTTATGGAACTGAAGATTCATGACCTATTCTTGAATAGTAACTGAGTAGGTTTCATACCTGTTGTGACTCAAGTGAAACATAAGCTGGATATGATGCTTTCTTAGGATTTTTTTTCTTACATAAGAAATTTGGTGTTTTGTTTTAGTTATTTATTTACTAGACTTTACCTTATATGAATACTTTAAAGTAATTAACCTCCAATTAAAATATATAAATATATATTAAAAAAATAAAAGAAAATATATCCTGCAAGAAAAAACTCAACTCAAATAGTTTTATAAGACAATTTCCATATATATATATATATATATATAAAGAGAGAATTATTTCTTATTTTCTCTTTGATTACATATAATTCATGTCTTTGATAGAAAGAAAAAAACTTATTTACCTATTATTTTGCTTGTTGATTCAACTGCTTAGACATCTACTATTGTCAGGCACTGAAATAGGCACTCAATGTATAGTGCTGAGTAAAATAATACTCCTGCTTTTAGGCAGCTTGCATTCTTATCTGTCACATTACTGAAATCTTTCATTGTTTCAACAAATATTTATTGAATGCCTTCTATGTATGAAGATATTGTAGGCATGTTGACTACATCAGTAAAGGACATCTCAAGATATTTTCTCTTATGGAGCTTACAATCTAGCAGGAGGAGATGGTAAATAAACAATGAACATAATAAATATATAAATTATAATAAATTAGATGGTGATAAGTGCTGTGAAACTCCAGTACTTTGGCCACCTCATGCGAAAAGTTGACTCATTGGAAAAGACTTTGATGCTGGGAGGGATTGGGGGCAGGAGGGAAAGGGAATGACAGAGGATGAGATGGCTGGATGGCATCACTGACTCGATAGACGTGAGTCTGAGTGAACTCCGGGAGTTGGTGATGGACAGGGAGGCCTGGCATGCTGCGATTCATGGGGTCGCAGAGAGTCGGACATAACTGAGCGACTGAACTGAACTGAACTGAAGTGCTGTGAAATAAAGAAAAGGTAAAATATGTTTTTGAAGACCTGAGCATACTTGGGAGTAGGGCAGGAAGAGAGGTGACTGGATTCAGCCTCACTAGGGAGATATTTGAGCAAATACTTAAAAGACTTAAGAGAGTGGGGAAGAAGTTTTCTGAGGGAAGAACATTCTGGGCAGAGGAAATAGCCAGTGCAGAGGCCCTAATGCATAAATATGTGGCATGATAGAGCTCAGCAAAGTAATCAGTTTGCCTAGAGGAGAACAAACAAGAGAACAGTAGAAAAAGAGCCTGCCAGCAAGGTAAAATGTTACAGACAGATGTGTATCTGCTTCCCCTCTAGAATTTTCCAAGATGTCTTGATATCTGTGTTTTCTGGATGTGGTCTGCAAAGATTCTATGTCTTATGCTGTGAGTGTCTTCCTTTATCTTCAGTACACTGTACACAACTCCTCTCTTTAAAAATTACTTGCTTGAATGAATTTCCAAACTTTGGTGTATCATGGAACATGAGTACATAAAGTCACCCTTTTAATAATGCCTATTTTCTGGCTAAATCAGCGATAATTAGTAGGAAGGAAATTAAATCCACCTGATTCATTTTTATTAGCCCACTAAGGGCAAAATAGGTGCTGGGCCTCAGGCTGAATCTGCTATTTTTGTTGCACTTTTGTAAAAGTACCCTGTTCTGGAGAAATGCTTGCCACAAAGACCAGTGGCTTTCAATTAGTTACAAAACAAGATAAATATTTGCTTTATGGAGCCAATGGCTTTAGAGCCTTGCTTTCAGTTTGAGCCAGCAATGAGAAAAAATGTATAAAAGATATGGTCTGGAAAACTTGGTAACTTATTTTTTGGGTTGGACTTGAAAGAAATTTTTCAACTGATCATTTTTGAGAGTAATCACTGAAGGATATATATCCTACTTAATACAGTATAAATTTCTCTGTAACTACCAGAAGGAGACCTTCTAGCAATATGCTCATGGACCAAAATTTTAAGTATTAATGCATAACTCATTCCATCCTATATTTAGCAAAGCAGAATATCACACTGGAGGAAATCAAACTGACCTTCACTGCAGACTGAGTCTGGCTCCGATTGTCATCAGTTTATGCCTAAGGGTTGACCCATGTTTGTTTTTAACTCTGACTTCCTCATGAGCTCTTGAACCCCCTGACTCCCTCCTTCTCAGCATCCTGAAGCTCCCTCCCAAGTCCCTGACATTTCCAGTGAGGGTCACTGTATTTATTCAGTGCTGATCACTGAGGAATAAATTCTTACATGTTGGGTAGGATCTTGACTATTGTTTTGGAAATTAACCAACTGAAACAAAATAGTGATAATGTGTTATTATGGTTAAGGTTAATAAGCTGCTGATTACCTCTAGAGGATACAATTGCAGACACATTATTTAAAAGGCCTATTTTGTTGAACTAGTAAATGAGCAAACATTTACATGTGTGTATATTAACATGAGCATAGAGTTTTGCGCCTGGTAGAGACAGTTCAATTTGTTTTTCTCCATTCTTTCTACTTCCTCCCAAATGTCAGCATCATTCTGAGGTCTGGTCTCTGGGTTGTTGTGAACTATCTGTCATTTATAATCCATAAGATGTCCAGCAAGTTACTTTATCTCTTTGAGCCATGGTTAAATTAGTTGCCCAGTTTCTTAATGTCCACCTGTCCATTGCTCCCAGGAGAGATTGTTATTTATAACATTAAAAAGTGGGCAGAAGACCTGAATAGATATTTCTCCAAAGAGAACATACAGATAACCAACAGGCGCATGAAAATGTTCAACATCCTTATTAGAGAAAAGCACACCAAAACTACGAGAGATATCACCTCACTTTGGTCAGAATAGCTATCATCAAAAAATCCACAAACAACAAATGCTGGAGAAAGTGTGGCGAGAAGGGAATCCGCCTACATTCTGGAAGGAATGTAAATTGGTATAGTCACTATGGAGAACAGTATGGAGGTTCCTTCAGAAACTAAAAATAGAGTTACCATATGGCCCTGCAATCGCACTCCTGGGCATATATCCTGAGCAAAATGTGATCCCAAAGGATGCGTGCACCCCAGTGTTCATTGCAGCACTGTTTCAATAGCCAAAATTTGGAAACAAACTAAATGTCCAACAGCAGAAAATCAGATAAGAAGTTTTCTGTCGATGTGGTGAATATACACAATGGGATATTATTCAGCCATTAAAAACAATGAAATAATGCCCTTGCAGCAACATGGGTGGGCCTACATGGTGTCATACTGTGTGAAGTCAGATAGAGAAGGAGAAATGTCATGTGACATCCCTTGCGTGTGGAATTTTAAAAGAAATGATACAAATGAACTTACTTACAAAACAGAAAGAGATTCACAGACTTAGAAAATGAACTTGTGGTTGCCAGGGGAGGAGGAGGGCAGGAACAGCTAAGGAGTTTGGGAAGGTCATATACATACTGCTGTATTCAAAATGGATAACCAACAAGGACCTATTGCACAGCACATGGACCTCTATTCAGTATTACGTGCCAGCCTAAACGGGAGGGGTGTTTGCAGGAGAATGGATGCATGTGTATGTATGGCTAAGCCCTTTTGCTGTTCACCTGAAACTACCACAACATTGTTAATCAGCTATACACCAACATAAAATAAAAAGTTTGAAGTTTGGGGGAAAAAAAAAAACATACACAAACTTGTTCTCCATCTGGGATCATATTTGTTAATTTCCCCACTTTCTCTTGTGTCAATTGTAAAAGATAAATTTAACACATTTATTACTACAAAAATAGGATTTATTAGTCTTAACCAAAATTATACCAAATTTAGAATACTTTTTCTTAGATGTAGTCAAGGTGTTACTTATACAGCTATCCTGGACATTCTTGGAATGAAGGCCATTCCCTGGTGTATTTCGTGAGAATGCAGTACTGTAGTGGATAGATGCCCAGTCTCTATCAGGTAAAGAATGAACTCTTCAAATCCCCTCCCCACTAAATAATGACTTTATGTAACTTGTAAATCTCATTTTATAGCTACTGAAAATCTGGCTGGACATTTCTCATTCAAAATTGCCAGTGACCCTCAATAACTGGCTATTTTGATATGGCATTGATTACCACCAGGCTTGGACAGGCAGGATTTTTTTAAAAAGTATCCAGTGGGTTAAAGGTAGATGTAACTGTTAATTTGGGCTCCCCCTTTTATGGGAGATGATGGAAGAAATTGTTGTAACTATGACTACATGAGTTCCTCCCTTTCTTTGTTTTTGAGAACAGATCATTTCTTTGGATGTTGTTGAATTCCTATACAGGATGCATTCTACCCCTCCCCCTTTTCTAACAGCATCTAGGTTTCCCTCCAGGCTTTCATCTTCCTCAGGCAACCTCTACATTTCTGGAGGTGGGCTTGATTCCTTCAACCAGTCAACCCATGTCATTCCCCAGGACAGTCATTGGCATAGGACCTGATCCCAATAAGATGATTCTTGCCCATCATCACGAGCCAGAAAACTGCCTTTCTATCAGCAGCCAAAAGAAAGAATGTAAAGCTCCAATCACTCCTGAAAGAGAGCATAAAGTAATGCAGATAGCAAACCTTAGTAATAAACAAATATGGGGTCGTGTGGACAAGATATTAGAACTGAAACTGAGTCCCCTAAAGCTTTCCTGAGCCTCTGGGAAAGCCCACTTTGAAGTACACTAGAGTTGTGGAATTCCAGCTAGAAGTTCAAATTTCAAAATGTAAGTTGCCTGATATCTCTGGGTACCTATCCACGGTTTAAGGGAAATCAGCATGGAACAATGATAGTGATTCATTGAAAACTTAAGTATTTACTGGATTGGTAATCACGTATTATGCTTCTCCTGGAATTTTCCACTTGAAGAGGAAAAATGACTACTGGCAAATTAGACAGAATTTTTCCGTTCACTAAAGGGATGCTATTTATTCAATGATCATTTAATTTTGATGAACATATTACTATATGACATCAGTATTTATAGTCTTCATTGAAATTCTTATAAAAATAAATGATGGCTTTGTGGTCACACTTTCAAGTTGACCTGTGGCTCCTAACACAGCTGACATGTCTTCATCCATAAGGTTTTACTGTTTTTTAATAACAGTGGCAACATCTGGTTTGAAGCTTGACCTGGCTTTGACACCCTCTGTCTGTATAAAGATATAAGGATAATAAGATTTAGACAGTAATTTTAGCATAATAATGACCAGTTTTGGAAAGCCTCCAGTGACTTCTCAATAAGTCATTTTCTTCTAACATTTGTTATTATAGAATCCTGTACAACTATTTCCTAGCCTATGTTTTGTATAATTGTGAGAATAATTGGTTAATGCCTATTTTATTAACTATTTTCTTATTCCCAAAAGGCAGACATGATTGTCTAGAAACACTATTAACTTTCTAAATCCTAGCACAATGCGTGACATTTAGTAGGCTCAATACACATATGTACTGGATGAACTGGGGTGGGGAAAGCTTACAGTAGAGTTAGGAGATAGTCACATGTCAAATAATGCCAAAAGGCAGGAGTCAAGTAATAGCCCCATACCCCAAAATGTGAGACACTTTTATTTAGTGATCATCCCAACAGCCAGGAGTGTAAGGGAATAAGTTTTATTCACAATCTATGTATAACATGGAGGCATTAGATATATTGTTAATCTAGTTTAAAAAAATTAAGAGCATAATTTCATGTGGAGTCTTTCTTTTTCTATTTCGTGTGTAAGTCACTTCAAATATTAGCTCCAGATGGTGCAGTCTCAAAGCTTTCACATTTACACATAGTTCAATATTTTTTTTCCAAATTAAATGTGAAAGCAGCATTCCATACAAATACTAGTCTTGAAACTGAGCAAAGGTAAGATGGTCTTCAAACCTACAAACTACAGTTCTTTCAGGAGGCAAAAGCCTTCTGTTGTTCAACTGCTCAGTCGTGTCCAACTCTGTGACCCCATGGACTGCAGCACGCCAGGCTTCCCTGTCCTTCACCATCTCCCAGAGTTTGTTCACACTCATGTCCATTGAGTCCATAATGCCATCCAATCATCTCATCCTCTGTCATCCCCTTCTCCTCCTGCTTTCAATCTTTTCCACCATCAGGGTCTTTTCCACCATCAGGATCTTTTCCAGTGAGTTGGCTGCTCACATCAGAGGGCCAAAGTTTTGGAGCTTCAGATTTAGTATCAGTCCTTCCAGTGAATATTCAGGATTGATTTCCGTTAAGATTGATTGGTTTGATCTTCTTGCAGTCCAAGGGACTCTCAAGAGTCTTCTCCAACACCACAGTTCAAAAGCATTAATTCTTTGATGCTTACCCTTCTTTAAAGTCCAACTCTCACATCCATACTTGACAATAGAAAAAAACAGCTTTGACTATTCAGACCTTTGTCGTATGATTTCACTGAAACAATGGAAATAGTGACAGACTTTATTTACTTGGACTCCAAAATCACTGCAGATTTTGACTATAGGCATGAAATTAAAAGATGCTTGCTTTTTGGAAGAAAAGCTATGACAAACCTAGACAGCATATTAAAAAGCAGAGACATTACTTTGCTGACAAACATCCATATAGTCAAAGCTAAAAAGCCCCCTAATCCTGTGAATATTGTATCCACCTAGGAAAGTGTTGAGATATTCTCCTTGCCCCCCTCTTTCTGTCTCCTCCTCTCCCTCTCTTTCTTTTCCTGTCTCCCCAGCAACAGTCAAAACTAGATAATGGATTAATTGGGAAATGTTTTCTTATGCTAGTCTGTTTTTTTTTTTTTAAACCATCATTACCTTCATCTATACACACATTCAAAGAGAGGGAAAAGAGAGGAGAAACATGTGAAACGCATTTTGAAACATGAAGTGAAAGTGTCAGTCGCTCATTTGTGTCTGACTCCTTGCAATCACATGAACTACAGCCCACCAGGCTCCTCTGTCCACAGAATTCTCCAGGCAAGAATACTGGAGTGGGCTGCCATTTCCTTCTCCAGGCGATGTTCCCAACCAACGGATTGAATCCAGAGTTAGAAGTAATTGTAAACTGTTTCATTTCTCTTTGAATTAAAATTTCTCATTACTTCTTTTTGATATGTTTAGAAATATTTTGCTCATATTGATAACTATTTTGTGTGTATATGTGTTTTTGTTGTTGTTCAGTCACTAAGCCTTGTCTGACTTTCTGAGAACCCATGAACTGCAGAACACCAGGCATCCTTTTCCTTCATTTTCTCCTGAAGTTTACTCAAACTCATGTCCATTGAGTCACTGATGCCATCCAAACATCTCATCCTCTCTCATTCCCATCTCCTCCTGCCCTCAATCTTTCCCAGCATCAAGGTCTTTTATAATGAGTTGACTCTTTGCATCAGGTAGCCAAATTATTGTAGCTTCAGCTTCAGCATCAGTCCTTCCAGTGGATATTCAGAGTTAATTTTTTTTTTGGATTGACTGATTTGATCTCCGTGCTCTCCGAGGGATTCTCAGGATTCTTCTCCAGTACCACAATTCAAAAGCATCACAAGAGACTACTTGTATGCTCAAAAAAACCAATGACTGCTTAGTGTGTTATTGAACCCAATTCACATGTCCCTGATGCACAGTGAGGTCAAACTGAAACACTGGTGTTTGGAGCCGAGAAAGATTTGCTGCAAGGACTAAGCAAGGAGAGCAGGCAGTTCATGCTCAAATGGTCTGAACTACTTGGATGGCTTTCAGGCAAGGGTTTTTAAGGACAATGTTAGGGGAGAAAGTCTCAGGATATATGATCAGCTCACGGCCCTTCTGGTTGGTTGGTGGTGAGGTAACAGGGTGATATTTCTGGAATCTCAACCTTCTGATTCCAACCAGTCTGGGGTCGGCATGCTCGTGGTCAGCATGCAGTCACCATCCTCCACCTGAATGCGGGTCTTGGTTTCTGTAGAACAACTCAAAGATATTCATTAGATTGTTATCTATATTCATACAGGAGGAACTAGAGTCTTGTACTCTGTTTCCCTAATCATTAACTGCGAGTCTATTCTTTGGAAGACTTTGAGGAGACCTAGGAGCCTAAACCTCCCTTTTTTCCCCTTACAAACAAAACACAGGAGACAAAGAGGAGTTTTTGTACCCTGGAGGGCCCTGCAGGATCCTGCTTGGTTTCACATATACCCAACAACCATTCTCTGCTAGGACTAGCTTCTTTTGGGGCTTCCTTTATGGCTCAACTGGTAAAGAACCCCCTTGCTAATGCAGGAGTTGCAAGAGAAGTGGGTTTAATCCCTGGGCCAGGAAGACCCCCTAGAAGAGGAAATGGCAACCCACTCCGATATTCTTGCCTGGGAAATCTCATGGACAGAGAAGCCTGGCAGGCTACAGTCCATGTGGTCACAAAAAGTCAGACATGCCTGAGCCTGCATGAAAACAACAACAGGGAAGAGAAATTTGATCTTTGATTTAGGGCAGTAGCTACTATTTTGCAGCACCTTCTCATGTGTGATTCTGCTTCTTAAGCATATAAGAGTCCACTGATTTTGCTCAAAACTGTTATTGCCAATTCCTTATATCTTTATGCCATACTCTCTTCCTCTTACTGCCTGTCTCTCAATGCTGATTTTGACACTATACATTATTGGAAGCTGTATGCAAGACAGCAAAAGAGACATAGATGTTTAGAACGGACTTTTGGACTCTGTGAGAGAGGGAGAGGGTGGGATGATTTGGGAGAATGGCATTGAAACATGTATACTATCATGTAAGAAACGAATCGCCAGTCTATGTTCGATACAGGATACGGGATGCTTGGGGCTGGTGCACAGGGATGATCCAGAGAGACGATATGGGGTGGGAGGTGGGAGGGGGGTTCAGGATTGGGAACTCATGTATACCCGTGGCTGATTCATGTCAATGTCTGGCAAAACCAATACAGTATTGTAAAGCAAAATAAAGTAAAAAAAAAAAAATAAATAAATAAAATAAAACGTCGTGTGGGTCCACAGTTCACCTAACACAGTTAAATTCATTACTAGCAGTGCATAAGGACTCAACTCAGTTTAGTTTTGGGGAAATATTACCTCTGATTCAAGTGGTTAACCCACTTACATTTATTAATATAATGTGTCAGTCTTCTCTTTACTCGGATATATTTATTTCCATTTTTATGATTCCTTTTCTGTTTTTAATGTTTATGTATTTATTTATTTTTGATTGCACTGGGCTTCACTGCTGTGTGCAGGCTTTCTCTAGTTGTGGCAAGTGGGTGATACTCTTTGCGGCAGTGCCCAGGCGTCTCCCTGCAGCGGCTCCTCTTGTTGCAGAGCATGGGCTCAGTAGTTGTAGTATACGAGGTTAGTTGCCCCATGGCATATGGAATCTTCCTGGACCGGGGATCAAACCCATGTCCCCTGCATTGGCAGGCAGATTCCTAACCACTGGACCACCTGGGAAGTTCATTTTTCGAATTCCTTGTTGCAGTTTTTACATTTTATTTTAATTTAGATTGAATGAAACAGATTTATTTTCTTCAAATAATGGAGAAATTTTATTAACACTAGATAAAGAAATCTAGTTACTGAAACCCAAGAACTATAACATGCAAGGAGCTTACAGATGGTCATTCAGCATTTAAGGCAATTCTCAGATTTTAGAAGTGTGACTCTTCACTTGAGGGTTCCAAAACCTGTACAATTAAATAAAAAGGGATTTCCAGCCTTAACCTATCATACCTTCATAATAATCTCTTTAGATACAAGTTTTCCTACTTCTATTTCTACTAGTGTTATAGGGCTAACACTTTCCTGAAATAAGCATTCTGATTGACTTAGGCAGTCACTATTCTCAGTTTTTTAGTTATTGTTTGTTTGCTTCAGACTTCAGCACGGTTAGTGAGCTTGCCTGTGGGTTGACTTCTTTTGTGCCAAGTACTCACTCCTCATCCAAACTGCATGGGAAGGTCAGGGTCAAATGAGTAAGCTGATCTCGGAGAGAAGACTGTGGAAAGGGCTGTTTGTCCTGTTTCTCTTGAAGTGAACTTTCTTATGACTGACCGACATATCTAGTATAGTGCTCCTTGTATTCTTATACATCCTTATATTCTTGTATTCTTGTGTACAACTGCCATATGAAATAATCCAATTAAATGAAATATCACAAAGGGTATATAACTACTCTGATTTGCTCAGGTTATAGTTTCAGCAGCTGCAATTCCAACTATTAGTGGCTTTAAAACATGAGAGCTTATATCCTTATTTAAGCCTAGTTTGCTACTGTCTCTTCCTTTATCTTACCATTCCATTTTCTCTTTCTTTTACTTTAAAGTCTGTTCCTTCATAATAGCCAAAAAATGAAAATACTGTGTTGGGAATACGATATTCAGTTAAGTCTAGGTATGACAGTGTTGGCAGGGGCATGATAAAAAAAAAAAAAGAAGAATAAAGAGTCAAATCCATAATAATTGCTTATGAGTGTTGAAGTTGCTCAGTCGTGTCCGACTCTTTGCTGCCCCTTGGACTGTAGCCTACCAGGTTCCACTGTCCATGGGATTCTCCAGGAAAGAATACTGGAGTGGGTTGCCATTTCCTTCTCCAGGAGATATTCCTGACCCAGGGATTGAACCCTGGTCTCCCGCATTGTAGGC
Organism: Capra hircus; assembly: GCF_001704415.2. NCBI lineage: Eukaryota > Metazoa > Chordata > Mammalia > Artiodactyla > Bovidae > Capra > Capra hircus. Next base: position 99,046,245 of record NC_030811.1, on the reverse strand, counting down.
AGACGCTTTACCATCTGAGCCACCAGGGAAATCATAAAGCAGGACTCGTTGTACCAGAAGTGGGGTCCGAACCCACGAGGATATAAATCCACTGGATCTCAAGTCCAACGCCTTAACCACTCGGCTGTTACAATTCTTACTTCCCTTGAGTACTCGTATCATACCAGGGACGGCTGCTGCTGCTGCTGTCGTGTGAGTTGTGTGCGACCCCATAGACGGCACCCCAACAGGCTCCCCCGTCCCTGGGATTCTCCAGGCAAGAATACTGGAGTGGGTTGCCATTTCCTTCTCCAGTGCATGAAAGTGAAAATTGAAAGTGAAGTCGCTCCATTGTGCCCGACTCTTCAAATGTCTGAATAAAAATTTAAAAACAAAAATTTCAGTAATTCAGACATTTAAATATCCACATTTTGTTTTTAATTCTGGTAGTGTTTTCCTTTACACTTAAAAAATGTATTCGATGTTATGTTTCTTTAATTATCAATATCATGAGTAATTTTATATTTATTGATTCTCTCTCATTCAAAGGGAGGAAATTAGTGCTCTTTTACTCCCCCCTCTCTTACCACATTCTAGATTTTGCTGGTATTGTGGTCTTCTGGATTCATAATATCACAAATACACATTTATGATGTGTCTTCTAAGATGTATTAAAAACAGAAGAAGGATTTTGGAAATACGGCAGCCTGTTTTGAATGTGTTTTCTGTTCTCCCTTATCTGATTGTCTACCACTACTGAACTAGGTGGACCTAGTCAACCTGAAATGCATGATCATCCTAGAAATCAATGGTGTTGGATATGGAGGATTTGTTTTTTTTTTTTTTTCACTTTATAGAGAAAAGTCTAGAGACCATGGTCTATGGGAAGTCCCAGTGTGTGTGTGTGCTAAGTCACTTCAGTCATGTCCAATTCTGTGCGACACTATGAACTGTATCCTGCCAGGCTCCTCTGTCCGTGGGATTCTCTGAGGCAAGAATATTAGATGGGTTGCCATGCCTTCCTCCACGAGATCTTCCCAATCCAGGGACTGAACCCGTGTCTCTTATATATCCTGCATTGGCAGGCGGGTTCTTTACCCCTAGCATGACCCGGGAAGTCTGAGAAGCTCCAGTATTAGGATCTAAATATATTAATAGAGGAAGTAGATGCTGAAAGGGTTGAGGACACCAAATCCAAAAAAACCTCTGTCTCACACACAACATACAGCTTGGATGTATATCGGCCCTGCATGAAAAAGTCTAGGTTCCCCGTTGTCAAGGCTGGATAGTGGAAGGAACGTAGGGACCGGGCAGGTAGGTCTCTAGCTAGGGTAGACTAGGGATCAAGGACCATAGGCAACTGCTAAAGGGACATGGTACCCATGTCCTTTCATCTTTTGAGAGATACCCATACAGGCTGTTCCCACTTAGTATTACTCAGTTTCTCAGAAGCCAAGAGCAGTGACAACATCAAAAGCAACAAAAAAATAACAACACAAATAAGGAACTTGGTAGCTGGAGAAGAAATTCAGCTTTCACAGAGAGCCAACTGGAAGAGACATAGGACAACTTGGATAGATAATAAATGAACTTAAGGGCCAAAGAAAACATGAAATCATCGTTTTGGACCTTAATACTGTATTTATAGAATTTTTAATAGTAAACAAATTAAAGTAAAAGACAGCAACTGAAGACAGTGGAGTGAAATTAGTGGTGAAGAGAGGTGTGGGTAGAAAAAAATATCTCAGAGCCTGTAGAGCATTTAGACATTGCTTTCGGTGGAAATCAGTAATAGAAAAGCATGACACTAATCGAGGAATACAAAAGGACCCAGTGTGTTTGTTTCTTTACAAATATAATGAGGATAATAATAGTATATCATGGAATTATTATAAAGATTTAAAGGAGTTAATATTTGTAATCACTGCAGATGGTGACTACAGCCATGAAATTAAAATACACTTGTTCCTTGGGAAAAAAGCTATGAGAAACCTAGACAACATATTAAAAAGTAGAGACCTCACTTTGCCAACTAAGATCCACATAGTCAAAGCTATGGCTTTACCAGCAGTCATGTACAGATGATCAGAGTTGGACCCTAAAGAAGGCTGAACCCCTAAGAATTGATGCTTTCAAACTGTGTGCTGCAGGAGACTCTTGAGAGTCCCTTGGACTGCAAGGAGATCAAACCAGTCAATCCTAAAAGAAACCAACCCTGAACATTCATTGGAAGGACTGATGCTGAAGCTGAAGCTCCAATAATTCGGCCATCTGGTGCAAAGAGGCGACTCATTGGAAAAGATCCTGATGCTGGGAAAGATTGAGGGCAGGAGGAGAAGGGGGCGACAGAGGATGAGATGGTTGGATGGCACCACTGACTCTATGGATATGAGTTTGAGCAAACTCTGGGAAATATTAAAAGACTGGGAAATCTGTCATGCTGTAGTCCTTGGGGTCACAGAGAGTTGGACAGGACTGTGACTGAACAATATTGGTAAGGTGCTTAAAGCAGTTCTTAGAGCAGAATAAATGCTATGTGTTTGCTAAGTCAATAAATAAAACAGAAATAATGACTAAATTCAAAGACTGGTATTTGAGAATGGTTTTAAACAAGGAGAGAGAGATGAAAAACAAGAACTTTGGAATGTAAGAGCAAACACTTCTAATACAGAAGAACGTTAAAGAATTATGTTTGAATATTACCTGCAAACCCTTGGCAATTTGAAAATCATGAGAAATATCTGGTTTTCCATTTAAATGCAAATGTTCAATATTGACCTAACAAGAATCTGAAATGATTCTATTACGACAATTCTATTAGAACAATGATTCTTCTTCATTCATTCTAAAAATCTGAATGAATCTATCGCCACAATACAAATTGGTGCAGGGCACTAGGGTCAGATGAATTTCACACTCTGTTTTAATTTTGAAGGACAGTTACTTCAGGGCAGAGGAGCGTGGTGAGCTCTACTCCGTGGGCATCACAAAGAGTTGGACATGACATAGCGACTAAACAACAGTGACAAAGCTAGACAGCCTTCAGATTCATTTTATAAAAGTAATATAAGTTCAAAATCAGAGCCTCACTAAAATAAACAGAACAGAAAAACAGAGACCATATCTTTTTGGAGAGTTGTGTAACATTTTTGTTGAATTTCAAATATTATCATTTCAAAATGTATTCCACATTAGAATGATGAATAGATACATTATATCGTTTCTTCTTTTTTGGGGGGGGATTAGCTTTGAAATACAGTGTATTTCACAGTTACAGGTCATTTCAATGCAACAAGTGCAATTAGATCACGTATATAGGAGATGTCTAAAAATTTACATTTGTAAGAGAATAATATAGCCACGTTGTCAAAATGTAAATATTACAATAACTGAATCAAATGTCAGGGTTTGTAGTTGAGTTTGTACTAGTTTGAAATGAATCAAATTTTTACAAAATCTCATCTTGTGTAATGTTGAAAAGTATGTCATTGTATAGATGGGTCACCGTTTGTGTATCCATTCACTTTTTGAAGGACGTTGGTGTTCAATCCAACATTTAATGATTATAATTACGAACATAGGAACTATAAGTATTTGCATTTGTTGCTTTTGTGAATGTAGGTTTTCATTTCTCTAGACTAAATTATCTTGGGAGACAATCTCATTTCTGATGAGAATATTCAAAATAAAATGGGTAGAATTCAACCAAAACATCAGGGCTAATGGGTTTTCTGTCATTATTGGCAGGGGTGGTTTAAAATCAGCCTACTAGAGTTACATAAATATCAAGTAATTGCCTATGATTCTACAGTGAGTGACAAATAAATAAATTTTAACCATTATTTGTTGACTCATAATAATAGTAGTAATAATAATAATACTAGTAACAGTGAGTATGATATCATGAAATAGCTAACTTGTGCTTCTACTCCAGCTGTTTTATATTTTATTTCTTAGAAGTTAAAATGTTCGTTTTATAATTTTCCCTTCAGATATTGTAAGAAGAAACAATGATTACCATATTAGAAGTGAAGGCATTTTTGAGAATAAATGTAAAATAAAATATTTGCTTTTGCTACAGATGAGTAAGTGAGAAGAAAGAACAAAGACAGATTTTCAGATTTTTGGCTTTACTAAAACTACATAGGATACTCGTGATCGTCTCTCAAAAAATGATAGAGGAAGAAAATATACAGAAAAAGGCTTCCCCAAAAGTCAAGGGCTAGGCTAAAGAGAAGCAGAAGTGGCAGTATTATCACTGTGGAAGATGGATGTAGTGGCACTTCTCATTTATTTAGTATTCAGGATTTCAGCCTTAATTAGGATTCCTTTGTCACATCATTCATCAAATATACTTGACAAAATGGAAATGAACCTCAAAGTTTCTGTTGCCTCAGGCATGCTTTTAATACTTTTACTCATTTCAGTGTATTGTGAAGTACAGTGAATTGACTTGGAAATGTTTTAGCCAGAATAAGAAACATCCAAATGAAGAAATCACACATTATAAGCAATTCCGGCAGGAATATCAAAAAGAAACCATGTAAATGGCTATTTACTTGCATTTCTTTTAGCCAGTGCTAAGAACAAGCCTGGTGGGCTGCTGTCTCTGGGGTCACACAGAGTCAGACACGACTGAAGCGACTTAGCAGCAGTAGCAGCAGCAAGAACAATTCCTCCCCCTCCAAATATTCTTTGCCACCCAAAGATTTGAAACGGCCCTTTAAAAAAACTACTTCAAAAAGGATTTCTGCTTATGAAATTCCACAGCATTTGTTTCGTTAGCAATGTGACTGTACTTACAAAGGGATTTGAATATTTATAATTGCCAAGTCAGATAAAGGAATATAATAGGATTATTAATTCCATAAGCATGTTTAGCATGTGTAGAACTATTTCGGGCACCAAGATAACGCCTTTCCAAACTCCTCTGTAGCAAAATTCCACACATTTCTCAAAATGTTTTTCTACGTCGGATGTCCTTACTTTATCCCTACCTGTCTGTGACACTGCGTTCTTTGATAACTGTGCCCTAGGTAGAAAGGATTACTCTCTCCATTTGGCACTTGTAGCCCTTGGCACACACACCTTAAATGAATCACCCATTTACCCATGGACGGAGGAGCCTGGTAGGACACGACTGAGCGGCTTCACTTTCACTTTTCACTTTCATGCATTGGAGAAGGAAATGGCAACCCACTCCAGTGTTCTTGCCTAGAGAATCCCAGGGACAGGGGGAGCCTGGTGGGCTGCTGTCTATGGGGTCGCACAGAGTCGGACACTACTGAAGCGACTTAGCAGCAGCAGCAGCATGCTACATACATACCATGTATGTCTCCATATAGAATATAAATATTAAAAAAGCAGGGATTCTGTCATACATATTTGAATTTCCAAAAACTAGAACTTCTTGGTATTTAATACATTACTTATCTTTTTGATGTTTAAGTAAGTGAATAAACATGATTAATTAATCCTATAATTAATAATTATATAATTAACCATTAGTAATATACTTGCTTTATTGAGTAGTTGTGAGATCAAATGGTCTTTAAATATTTTTAAAGTTGAATAGAACATGACATTTCATTGTTCATCTCATCATGGATGCTCTTAAATTTATATCCTAACAGTGTAATGTAATAGCTATATTAGAATTAAGCAATACCTAGAAAGCTAGTCTGAGCCCCTCTTTGACTATGCACATGCGACAATGTGCACTTGGTCATGTTTTTAAACATGTATATAGTTTGTTTCCTAGTCTAAAATAAGTGAATAATAATGTTTCACATGGCTATTTGTTAAAACTAAGTGAGATGAATAAGTAACATGCCTCAAAGAGTTTTAGATACATAATGAATCTTTAATAACAATTAGTTATTGTTACTATTAATATTGTTTGAAATTTTTTATAAAGACTTAGATGATTCAGCTGTGCATAGACTCCTTTTTTTCCGACCTATATTTCCTGATACCTGAATTATAAAGGTTTTTCATACCATTTTGGAAAGCACTATGTGCTCCCCTTAAGTTCTTTACATTTTTATCCCCAAATGCTAATGTAATCACAAAGGCTTCCATTAACTTCCTTGAAAGAGGTGTCCGGGATTATGTGTGTGTGTGTGCGTGCTAAGTCACTTCATTGGTATCTGACTCTTTGTGACCCTATGAACTTGAGCCCACCAGGCTCCTCTGCCCATGGGATTCTCCAGGCAAGAATACTGGAGTGGATTGCCATCCCTTTCTCCAGGTGATTTTCCCAACTCAGGGATCTATATGGCACTTTCCAAAATAGAAGAGCTCCCTATATGTGAATATCCAGTGGGAAAAAGTTTTACAGATTTTTTAAAATCAACTTTGATTATTGGCTCAAGAAACTCTGAGAGTATTCTCACTCCTCTGAGAATACACTCTGTGTCTTATACTTCAGAGCTGTCAGTCAGTATTTTTGATCATTAGCCATCTGTGATTATTTTAATTTTTGCCAGCAGGAGAAGGAACTCTTTTCCACCCAGGAGTTCTGTTATTACAATATCATTTATATGTAAAGAGCTCATTTCATCAGTGAGAGAAACTTTTCCACAGTTTTTTTTAAGGTTTGAAAGAAACTCATGATATTTTTTTTCTTTTTTTTTCCCCCTTTCTCCATCTCTCTACTACTATTTCTCTGTCGTTCAGTTGTGTCCAATTCTTTGTGACCCTATGGACTGCAGCTCGCCAGGCTTCCCTGTCCCTCACCATCTCCCAAAGTTTGCCCAAGTTCATGTTCATGGCGTCAGTGATGCCATACAGCCTTCTCATCCTCTGACACCCTCTTCTTCTGCCCTTAATCTTTCCCAGCATCAGGGTCTTTTCCAATGAGTCAGCTGTACACGTCAGATGACCAAAATACTGGAGCTTCAGCTTAAACAACAGTCCTTTAAGGGTTGGTTTCCCTTAAGATTGACTCATTTGATTTCTTTGCTGTCCAAGGGACTTTGAAGAGTCTTTTCCAGCACCACAGTTCAAAGGCATTTCTCTGTCATACTTCCCATTTATCTTAGCATCTCCCCACAAAGATATTCTCTAGTACCTAGTCAGTAATTTTAAGAAAAGAATGAAGTTAAACTGATTTCTGTGAGTTTTAATATAAACCCTCATTTATTGTGGTTGCTGTTTTAAAATGTAAAGCTCATGGAAAAAAATAGAATTTTACTTTGCAATGATGTTTAGTATTGAAGCCTCTTGTTCTGATTTCCCAATTAAAAGTTTATTAATATGACATGATGACATTTTAGCTATAACTATCTAATAAGGGCAGGTTTTAAGGGGGCAAAAAAAGATTTAAAAATAAAAGTGTTTTCCTTTTCTAAGTAATATCATGAGTTAGGATTTAGAGTCATGGAATCACATTCACATACTTCATCTGACTACTTCTTCTGATTTCAGTTTGACCTTCAGCAAGTCAAAAACTCCCCTCAATCACTTTACCTACAATGTGGGATAATAATGTTTAACTGACTATGGTTATTGCAAAGATTAATGAGTTATTGGTCATAAAATGTAATCCATGTGTATTAAAAGTCTCTGCATGAAGAGAAGATAATTCCCGGGTCATTATTGCAGAGTGGTTTTGTGAACTGAAATGAATTATTGATCAAACTACACAAAATTTTAGGTCTTGAACTTTATGAAGCAAGTTTCGCATCTTAGGACAGATGCTACTAGAAATTAGTGCTTTTGGAGGCCCCATATAATTTCTCATGGAAACAGAAAATATATTATTTTCCAGGTGATAGGGCACATTATATTCTTGGTAGAGTTGACTCCTAAGGAAATTACTGATGATCTAAGGATATTCCTATGATTTTCTTCTTTCTTTTCCATTTACTTTTTCCCTCTCTCATTTCATAACTATTTCTTTGCTTCCTTGTCTCTGCTTTCTGAGAACATGAACTTGGAGTGCTTACTCACATGAGCAGAAAAAGCAAACAATCTTTGTTCCAGGAGGAAAAGTGTAGCAACAGCAATGATAACAAGATAATACTTCCTGTTTCTGGGTACTTAGATGTGGTGATGGTTGTGTGCCTGCTCAGTCATGTTTGAATCTTTGTGTCTCCATGGAGTGTAACTCACCAGGCTCATCTGTCCACCGGATTTCCTAGGCAAGAATACTAGAGTGGGTTGCCACTTCCTGTTCCAGGGCATTTTCCCAACCCAAGGATCAAACCCGTGCCAGTGAATTCTTTACCAGCCCTTAGGTAGCTAGTTTTAAAATTGATTGATAAGTAACAACATTTGTTCATTTTGACAGTTTTTACTGAAAAGGTTTGAAAAAGGCCAAAATAAATGTAAAGATTTTCTGTTATTTTTCATTTGTTTTTATCTAGGGATGAGGAAGGGGGAGGATAGTGTACACACACACACACACACACACACACACACGAAAGTTTACTTCCTGAAATAGTGCTCAGCTCTTAGTAAGGAAGCAGCAGCTTCTGAGAAATAGGAGGGAATGTAGCCAAGTGCCCAAAGCACTCTGAGTCACTAGGTCCAGTCTCGTTGGAAACTAACCTAATCTGTATCCAATTTAACATCTGAACTTAATTTTCTTGGCTCTAATCAACCCAGAGCATCTTCCCCCATAGAAGCCTTGATATTAGTCATGATATCCAGAAATGTCAAGAGTAATGACAAATAATTGACACATATATACCTTCATGCAACTTGCCTCTTAGAGATGGCTTCTTAATAAAAAGTTTCAAAGTATGGTGCTTTTTGATGCAGACAGAATCTGCTTTTTCATGCCACTCATTTGCTTTTTAGGAACTGTAGAATGGAACTAAAAAGGGCTCTGTATCAACCTAGAGGATTTGGATGGGGAGGGAGATAGGAGGGAGGTTCAAAAGGAACGGGATATATCAATACCTATGGCTGATTCATGTTGAGGTTTGACACAAAACAACTAAATTCTGTAAAGCAATTATCCTTCAATTAAAAATAAATAAAAAAGAACTGAAGAATGGGATCTGTGCCCTTGTACAGATAATTTTGCCACAGTAGCAAAACTAAGAATTACTGTTTAAAAAACCCACAAAACTTTAGGTTTCACACAGTAGCTGCTGAACCAGTGAGACAGCTTTGTTCACTCTAACATGAGTTCTCAGGACCCTGACCAGAGCTGCTAAAATCATGTGACTTGCATTCTCTGTGTAGCTATATAGACCAGGAAAAAATGTGATATATCACTGTCACTTAGCAGTTGGAAAGTAATTCCATTCACAAGCAGTGAAAATGATAAGAACAGTTATATCTGCCCTCCTAGCCAAAGGTGAGAGACAATCAGGTCAAATAACAAATAAGCTATAATTAAGCTTTGGAAAATTTAAAAAGCAAATGAGTTAATGATTTTATTTCTATGCAAATAACAAGTCTTTGGGACAGATCAAATGCAGTTTTTGCTTCCATATTGCCAAACTTTGATTTGATTGATTCTATATTTATCCCCATGTGGCAGCTGGAGCACTCACTTTAGAGGAAAACTTTCCTAATTCCAGTCTATCAAGGAAAATCTGCAAGTTAAAAACTCACTTTTATCAGCAGGCATTCGGAGAATGGCAGGTGGCAAATAAAGCTCTTAGTGGATTATTCTAATTGCATTTTCTTTTACCTTCTTAACTTAAAAAGTTGTAAGGAAAGGGAGAGGACAACTTTCTATGGTTTTGACAGTGTTCTTAACATTCTATAATGACACTGTGCTTGAAGTTTTCATGGACTCTCAGTGTGAAGCTAGTTTGAGAGTGTCTATATCTTGTACAGTGGGTATATAGAAAAAAGGACTAGGAGTGATTGGATGCATTAGATACATAAAAGTATTGACTGATGTTATTGCAAATTATATGTGAATCTTTCTCTACTTTTTTATTTTCACAATTTTCTTTACATATTTATTGCTTTATATTGATAACAAAAGAGTGAAACACAAAATAATAAAAGAAAACTTAAATGAGGTAAACTTAGGAGGTATAAATGAAACAACAGTATTGAATATTAACTTGCATGCTCAATCTCTCAGTTATGTCTGAGTCTTTGTGACTCCATGGACTGTAGCCCACCAAGATCCTCTGTCCATAGAATTTTCCAGGCAACAATACTGGCATGGGTTGCCATTTCCTATTCTAGTTGGCTTATATATTCCTTTTAAAGCAAAATAAACTTAATTATAAATAACCCCCCAAATTCCAGCTTAAATGGTTACTTTGGGATTTTCATAATATTGATAAGAACTATAGTATAGAAAGGAATTATAATATAGGGTTGAACTGAGCTATAGATAAAAATTATAATAAAGGGATTTTCAGATATTAATTGACTAATGAGTATCTGTTCCTGAGAACACAGTTTCAATATAGGAAAATGATATTTTTATAACAGTTTCAAAATTTTTTAAACATTCAAGGCAAATAAACTTGAAGTTTTATCTGAGACAAATTTTAGGCAAATATGCATGTATTGTACATTCATATACGTGAACACTTATGTAATGAAGAATTGATGCATTCAAACTGTTGTGCTGAAAATGACTCTTGAGAGTCTTTTGGACAGCAAGAAGATCAAACCAGTTAATCCTAAAGGAAATCAACCCTGAATATTCATTGGAAGGACTAATGCTGAAGCTGAAGCTCTGATATTTTGGCCACTTGATGCAAAGAGCCAACTCATTAGAAAGACCCTGATGGTGGGAAAGATTGAAGGCAAAAGGAGAAGGAGGAAGCAGAAGATGAGATGGTTTGATAGCATCACTGACTCAATGGCTATGAATCTGAGCAGACCCTGATGGTGGGAAAGATTGAAGGCAAAAGGAGAAGGAGGAAGCAGAAGATGAGATGGTTTGATAGCATCACTGACTCAATGGCTATGAATCTGAGCAAAGTCCAGGAGATAGTGGAGGACAGAGGAGCCTGGGGTGTTGCAGTTCAAGGGGTCTCAAAGAGTCAGATATGAGTTAGCAACACAAGAAGTAGAACTAGAAAGAGAAATGAATGAAACTATTTAGATCAAAGTAAAAACTAGAATCCCAACAAGAACATGCGCTCCTCGGTTGATTTTTCAGCATATGTCATATTGTATCATCACTTTACATATTTTGATCTCAACACGAGTACTTTAAATTTGCTTATAGTTTAAGTATTTATTCTTCATCAGTAACCAAATGCCTATATTTGCAGATTTTCAAAATTTATCCTTTCCTTATAATGCTCACAGAAATTCCTCTAAAATAATACTTTTCTCAGTTACAGAGCAAATTTGCCTCAATAGTGATAAATATGGCATCACTTTATGAAGAAAACATAAAAATAAAAAAGCTCCCATATCTGACTGAATGAGTTAAGAAGTTAAGAACAGGTTCAAGGAGGTTGCATTTTTGTTGACACTTCACAGTGTGTTTAAAGATTAACAGAAACCCTCAAACAGAAAATGTACAGAAAGATAAGTGAGTGTGATATGTTCTGGAATTGAAAGTAGTTGTTTTTAAAATCATTGGGTTTAGTTTAACTTATTCTATTTGTCTTCATTAAGTGTGTGAAACATTGCAAAACTGTTTAAGGAAGTTTATGGTTAGACGTGGTTCTGAAACGATAGCAGAAATTAGATTTGAAAAAGGTCTTGTATAATTTGTAAGGGGATTAGATTTATCTATTTTCGTTTCATTCTCTTCCCTCTATCATGCCCATTATGTTTAAAACCAACCATATTGATAAGCTCTCATTCAAATGAGTCAAAGTCTCCCTCTTTCAACAAACCTTACTTGGTTAAATAAATATCTGGTTTATTGTTTTACAGTGTTTCAGTTCAGTTCAGCTCAGTTGCTCAGTCATGTCTGACACTTTACTACCCCACGGACTGTAGCACGCCAGGCTGCCCTGTCCATCACCAACTCCTGAAGCTTGCTCAAACTTATGTCCATAGAGTCGGTGATGCCAACCAACCATTTCAACTTCTGTCATCACTTTCTCCTCCTGCTTTCAATCTTTCGCAGCATCAGGGTATTTTCCAGTGAGTCAGTTCTTCGCATCACATGACCAAAGTATTGGAGTTTCAGCATCAGTCCTTCCGATAAATCTTCAGGACTGCTTGCCTTTAGGATTGACTGGTTTGATCTCCTTATTGTCCAAGGGTCTCTCAAGAGTCTTCTACAACATCAATTCTATGGCAACTCAGCCTTCTTTATGGACCAAATTCTCACATCCATACATGACTACTGGAAAAACCATATCTTTGATTAGATAGACCTTTGTTGGTAAAATAATGTCTCTGCTTTTTAATATGCTATCTAGGTTGATCATAGCTTTTCTGCCAAGGAGCAAGCATCTTTTAATTTCATGCCTGCAGACACCATGTGCAGTGATTTTGGAGCCCAAGAAAATAAAGTCTGTCACTGTTTCCATTGTTTCCCCATGTATTTGCCATGAAGTGTCTGGCTTCTACTGTGTCTGGCTTGCTTCATGTAATGTAGTGCTCTCTAGGTTTATCCATGTTGTTTACCAATTGGCAAGTTTTCTTCTGAATAATATTCCAGTTTTTTGGTATATCCCACATTTTATATTTGATTTTTAATGGACATTTGACTCCATTTTGCTTTGGGGAATAATGCTGCAATGAACGTGGGGGGTAGCTATCTCTTAGGGATCCATATATTAATTTATTTGTTTTTCATAATGGCTGTAATAGTTTACATTTCTCCCAGCAAGGATAAAGTGTACTATTTTCTCTGCATTCTTACAAAAAGTTGGTATCATTTTTTGATTTTGTTTATAATATCCATCCTAATGCATATGAGATGATATCATATTGTGAATTTTTTTCTATTTGGAATTTATTTATTTTTTAATATAAATTTATTTGTTTTATTTAGAGGCCAATTACTTTACAATATTGTATTGGTTTTGCCATACATTCACATTAATCTGCCACGGGTGTACATGTGTTTCCCATCCTGAACCCCCCACCCACCTCCCTCCCCATCCCATCCTTCGGGGTCATCCCAGTGCACCAGCCCTGAGCATCCTGTATCATGCATCGAACCTGGACTGGCGATTCATTTCACATATGATAAACATCATGTTTCAATGCCATTCTCCCGAATCATCTCACCTCACCTTCTCCCACAGTCCAAAAGACTTTTATAGATCTGTGTCTCTTGCTGTCTCGTGTATTGTGAATTTTTAAAAAAATATTTTTTCCCACATTGTGATTTTGATTTGCATTTCCTTGATGATTGAGAATGTTGAACATGTTTTCATATACCAGCTGGCCAATTGTTTGTCTTTGGAAAAATGTCTATTGACCTCCTTTTCTCATTTTTAAAATCAGATTGTTTGGCATTTTGTTATTGAGTTTTATGAGTTTAACATATATTTTGGTTAACCCCTAATCATATATATAGCTCGAAATATATTTTTTCCATTCCATAGGTTATCCTTTCACTGTTTGGATTGTTTACTTTGCTGTGTGAAAGCTTTTAAATTTGTTTAGCCAAATTTATCTATTTTTGCTTTTGTTGCCTGTGCCATAGTATCATAGTTAAGAAATCATTGCCAAGATTTTTTTTGTCAAGGAAAGTTTTTTTTTTTCTATGAGTTTTATGGTTTCAGTTCCTACTGAAATGTTTTTACATTTAATTCAAAATTAATTATGTTGAGTTAAATCTTTGTGTAACACGTAAGATAAGGGTCCAGTTTCATTCTTTTGTACATGGATAGTCAGTTTTCTAAGCACTAGTTATTAATGAGACTATTGTTTTCCCATTTGTGCATTTTTAGTGCCCCTGTTGAAGGTTAGTTGGTCTCATATGTATGGATTTACTTGAGGGCTCTCTATTCTGTTCCACTGATCTGTGTATGATTTTATGCATCTGTTTTATGCAATTCCATACTGTTTTGATTAATATAGCTTGTGATATAGTTTGAAATCAGAAAGAGTGATGCCTTGGACTTTGTTCTTCTCTCTTAAAAGAAGATTTGTGTCATTTGTAGTTCCACTTGGATTTTAGAATAGTTTTTTTTCTACTTCTGAAAAATGGCAGTGGAAGTTCAATGAGATATCATTGGAAGTTCAACGGAGATATCATTGACTCTATAGATCAATTTAGATATTATGCACATTTAACTATATTCTGTCAACCTAATATATAAGCATGAGCATCTTCCCATTTATTTAAGTCTGTTTTAATTTTTGTCACTACTGATTTACCGTTTCAGTGTAAAAGAATTTTACATCCTTGGTTAAGTTTATTTCTATATAATTTATTCTTTTTGATGGTACAGTATATTAGGTTGTTGTCTAAATTTCCTTTTGTTTGTTGCTGGTATATGGAAACTCAGCTGATTTATATATACATATATAGATAGAAAGACAGATAGATCTTGTATCACGAATTTTTACTGAATTTATTAGTTCTAATAGGTTTGCGTGTGTGTTTGTATGTACATAGTCTTTAGGGTTTTCTGCATATAAAACATGTTACCTGCAGAGAGAATTTCACTCTTTCTAATTTAGGTGTCTTTTATTTCTTATTATTGCCTAATCACTCTGGCTATGACTTCCAATACTGTGTTGGGTATTGATAGTGGATATCCTTCCTTATTTCACATCTTAGGGGAAAAACTTTCAGTTTTTCACCATCAAGTGCAATGTTAGCTGTGGGCTTTTCATGTACAGCCTTTGTTGTGTTGAGTTACTTTCATTCTTTATCTAATTTGCTGATGAAAGAGTGTTGAATTTTGTTAAATATTTTCTCTGAACCTTTTGAAATGATTATACAATTTTCGTATTTCATTTTTAAATGCAGGTATCTCATTGATTGATTTGCATATATTTTAATAACTGTGAATCACAGGAACATATTTTACTCATCATGGTATATTATCTTTTTTTTTTGACCTCACTAAAAATTAATATTATTTAATTAGAAAATGTTGGGAAATCTACTTTGCTGTTTTTTGTTTTAGGTTACATTTATTTTTAAAAAACTGTATTTATTTCTTCATTTTGGCTGTGCTGGGTCCTCCTTGCTGTGTGAGGCCTTCTCTGGTTGTGGTGAGTGAGGGCTCTTCTCTTGTTTTGGTCGCAGGCTTCAGTAGTTGCAGCTCCAGGGCTTATTCACTAAAAGGTAGCAAAAGAGTGCTGAATTGTCCTTTCCAAGAAGTTGGAACCATAGTACTTCGGAAGGTTTTAGCTCTTTTTGTAACCACCCCTTCCCAGTTTCAATAAGTTCTACTCCAGTCAACTTAATCAGCAAAACACCACATGGCTCTTTTCTCCATGAAGATATAACAGGTAAAGTAATGGGAGTATATTCAATCTCTAAACCATTCTCAGTTATTCAGCATAGTCGTCCTCGTAGTTTACCATTCTTTCTTATAAATTCTACTGGAATATCTGAAGAACGTGTGAATTTTGATGTCAGTCGAACACTTCTTAGAAGTAACATTACTCCAGCTGTGGCCATTACAAGTGCTGATGTTCTGGACGAGGCGCAGGTGGTCGTCGGCCCACTGTGGGATCCGCGCCACCACGTTGGGCGCTGCTCCATCCCGGTTGGGCGGTGGTGTGGCTGGGGCCGCGGGCTGCCCCGCCATGTTCCCGGCCTCCCGGGAGCGGGCGCCCTCTCTTTTTTAATATACTGTTGAATTTGGTTTGCTAGAATTTTACTTATATAAGTATATTGTTAAATGCATCATTTAATAATGTGATAGATATAATGAATAATCATAAATAAACTTCATGTAAAGTATATCTGAATCCATCCTCAAAGTTTAGAAAATCTGAAGGAGATGGAATAGAAAAATGAGCATGCAAAACATTATTGACCATGGATTTACTCAGAACACAAAGTAAGGGCAGGTAAAATACACAGAGAAAAATTAGGAAAATATTTCTAGGAAAAGAAGATAATTTCACTCATGTCCTAGAACCATAACAAACATGGTGATACAAAGGTCATTAAACAGAAGGGTTTGGGGTTTGTGAACAGATATTACTTTCCGTATATGGAAAAGGTGACTTGAAGGACTACCCTGGAGAGGAGGAGTCAGAACCAACCTTATTCTCTGAGCCAGAGTAGGAGGAGGGGTTGGTGACTTATTTTGAAGATAAGGTTAAAGAAGGAAAGACTAATGGTCACTTACAGCTATGGCCTGGAAAATAAGAAAACATACTCTGACCTTTGCAACCAGGAGGTTGTATTCCTAGAAGTAAGAAAAATATTAAAATAGACCAGTTTTGCCTGTATCAGGAGACTTGCTATTGTTCAGTTATTCAATCATGTCAGACTCTTTGCGACCCCATAGACTGCAGCACTCCAGGCTTCCCTATCTTTCACCATCTCTCTGAGTTTGCTCAGACTGTTGAGTTGGTGATGCCATCCAACCATCTCATCCTCTGTTCTCTCCTTCAGAAGACTTACCTGCTATTATCTTCCTGATGAAAGAAAATTAAATTCTGTATGCAATATAATGGTTCCAGTGCCTCTACATTTATTTTTATAGGCAATGGCCAGCAGTTAATTAGAAATTATTAGGCATGCAGCGGCTAGGCCAAAATATCAGGAAATTAAGAGGAGAAAGTCAATTGAAATTGATCCACATATATTTTATACGTTGGAGTTATCAGTCACTGACTTCAAGTGAAATACAATGACAATGTTCAAAAGTAGGTGAAACTATGACAAAATATTTTACAAAATTGGAATATATGAAAAGAAGTTCAAATAGAACTTTTTAAAAAACACAAGTAAAAGAATAGACAATCATAAAAGAGAATTAGTGATCTGAAAGATATATCTGTAGAAAATAATTACTGAGCAGCAAGAACAAATTCAGTCAACACATTTAAAATCAATATATAAAAGCTAATAAAATACAAATAAAACAAGTAAATACAAGTAAAATACAATAAAACAAAGATAAAATTTCTCAAAATTCTGTAATGATCTTTGTGGCTAACTTGTTCAAAATGAAAAACAAGACTTCATTTTATAAATTTTGAGAAATCTTATCTTTTTTTATTGTATTTTACTTGTATTTACTTGTTTTATTTGTATTTTGACTTCCCTGGTGACTTAGAGGGTAAAGCATCTGCCTGCAATGCAGGAGACCCGGGTGCGATCCCTGGTTTGGGAAGATCCCCTGGAGAAGGAAATGGCAACCCACTCCAGTATTCTTGCCTGGAAAATCCCATGGACAGAGGAGCCTGGTAGGTTACAGTCCATGGGGCCTTGTTTTTCATTTTGAACAAGTTAGCCACAAAGATCATTACAGACTTTTGAAGGAAAATACAAATACCACGTATCAAGTCTTATAAAAGACAAGAGTTAAATGAATACGATTAGATGCACAGCAGCAGACAAAATTAAATATTTTTGACTCATGTTTAAGATTAAGGGAATTGAAGGAAACTTACAAGATAAAGAGTAACTTTGACAATTGTAAAGAAGAAAAATAAGATGGAGAATCTTATTTAACCAAATATCAAGATATATTTTAAGGGAGAGGGGTAAAGACATTGTGATATTGACATATGGGTAGACAAATGAGAATTAGAGTTATTATTTAACTTAGAGGATAAATGAGATAAAAATCATTTAAATAAATGCCAAAAATTAATTATCCATTCAATGTAAGTCAATGGTTATTTATTAAACTAAAAAAGTAAGAAAGGGAAAGAATAAAAACTATGAAAGCTGGCAATAAAAGGAATTATCTTCATCAAATAATCAAAATAATAATGAACAAAACACTGATAAGAATTTTTACACTTTAGCTCCAGAAAACACTGATAAGAATTTTTACACTTTAGCTCCAGTGTCTACATTAAGATAATCATGATTTTTCACCATTTAGAGCCAAGACTTGGAAGAATTGAAAAGTAGCTTACAGATAGTCTTCATGTATCCATACTATGGAGTCTTGGATTTAGTTAGGAGATAAAAGTCACATGTGGAATGCAATGAGCTACTATGTTCAGTAATTAGAGCAGAAATCCTAATTACCACAATTAGGACTGAAGAATGAAGGAATGAAATTGTTTTGTTTTGTTTTAATTTTAAATGGGCTTTAAACCTCTGTGAAATGGTACAACTTGACTGCTACTATTTTTTCTAAACTTAGAAGAGAGATCCTATAGGTGGACCAAGAGCTCTGAAAATGTATCTGAAAAGTAGAAAATTGCAAACTAAAATGAGCTGCTTCCACAGATAAGGGTAACTACTACTGTAGTAATGAAATATTAATAGAGAAATAAAAATAAAATAAGAATAGTGAAGAGACACAAAAGAGTATATTCCTTTTTCCTACACCAGTTACCCAGGCTCTATCTAGCACTGTCTATTCATAGAGCCAAATTGGAAGTCAGATGCCAAGGCAGAAACACTGTTTTCAGAGTTCCACACATATTATCACACAGAAAATATAGTGGGTGGATTGAAAGCTGGCATGCAATACTCTAATAACCTGATTATTTGCCAGATCTGCAGCTATCTACATACAAAGTCCAAAAGTAGTAACGAAAAGGTATTTTCAACTAAGGTAATTACAATGACGTAAGCACAGTGCACAGAAATGAATAGCATTCCACGATACGTAATGCCCAACTAGGGTATGGGACATTCAGATTATTTAATAAATGACTATAAGCCTAATCATAACAGTAATATATATATATGATATATAAAAATAATATGATACATAATGGTAATAACATATTAAATATAATCTAAATAATTATATGTAATATGTAACAGTAATACATATATATGGGGCTTCCCAGGTGGCACTAGTGATAAAGAACCTGTCTGCAAATGCAGGAGACATGAGACCTGGGTTCAGTCCCTGGGTTGGGAAGATCCCCTAGAGGAGGACATGGCAACCCACTCCAGTATTCTTGCCTGGAGAATCCCATGGACAGAGGAGCCTGGTGGGCTATAATCCCTAAGGTCGTACAGAGTCCGATACAACTGAAGCAACTTAGCATGAAGACACACACAATACATATATATATATAGAGAGATCTATATCTTTGTTCCCACTACATGTTCTAATGATAGATTAAAACTGTATATAATTAATGATGTGTGTGTGAAGTCACTCAGTCGTGTCTAACTCTTTGTGACCCCATGGACTGTAGCCCACCAGGCTCCTCTGTCCATGGGACTTTCCAGGCAAGAATCCTGGAGTGGGTTGCCATTTCCTTCTCCAGGGTATTTTCCCAACCTAGGGATCATAGCGAATGATAAAACCCTTTTAAAGGATATAAAGAATTTCAAATAATGAGCAATAATATATATTGGAAAGCTCAATATTAATAAAACTGAATTTTCTATTATTAGACCTAAAATTTCCCTTTCTATCCTAAATAATCTAATATTCTTCCTTCCTAAACATGATGCCTCTTTTAAAAAGAGTGAGTAAATTGAAACATGTATAATATCATATATGAAATGAATCGCCAGTCCAGGTTCGATGCATGATACTGGATCCTTGGTGCTGGTGCACTGGGATGACCCAGAGGGATGGGGTAGTGAGGGAGGTGGAAGGGGGGTTCAGGATGGGGAACGCGTGCATACCTGTGGCGGATTCATGATGTATTGCCAAACCAATACAATATTGTAAAGTAATTAACCTCCAATTAAAATAAATTTATATTAAAAAAATAAAAAGAGTGAGTAGGCAAATTTCTGTTTAAAATAAGTCTGATTAGCTTTAAAGCAGTATCTTGTTAAAATAATTTTTTTTAAGTATGGTTATATACTCAGTGTGGCTTCTTCTGGCTCTGTCTACATAGAAAAGCACAAATAATATGAAATTTGATTTAATATTTTTAGTCATATTGTAAGAGACCGCCTATATTCTGATTTTCCATGTTATGAAGATTGCTTTTCTGTGAGTTCAGGGAGAAAAATGGTGTTGAGAATAATTGAAATCTGGTAAAAAAAAACAAAGAATACTGGAATTATTAGAAGACTTTCAGTTGAAAAAATTAAGTTATACAATTTTCCATGTGATTCACTTGTCTTCATACTACACTGTTCGTAAGCACAGGTTTCCTTGATCTTCTGTGTCCAGTGTTTTTAAGCAAGTATCACAAAATCCAGCACATTTTTTGGAAGGTGTGGTGAAAGCAAAGTATGGTACTTAACTAAAAGGCAGAAACTAAGCAAGCCACAGATCAGATGAACGCTTAATGTTAATGAAGGCCTGATATATGCATCCAGGCACTTCTGTTTATATTAATTGATAAAGCTAATTAAAAGTAGATATAATATGATAATGAATTTCAAAAAAGAACACTGTGTAACTCTCTGTAACATTGCCCAGAAACTACTAACTTGGAAACATTATTTTTTATTTGTGTTTTTTAAAAAGATACTGTCTCTGATAGACATTCAAGCATCTTTGAGAAAAGACAGAGGTTATTCCTTCATATGCAAACCTA
The DNA here is from genome assembly GCF_001704415.2 of Capra hircus. Taxonomy (NCBI): domain Eukaryota; kingdom Metazoa; phylum Chordata; class Mammalia; order Artiodactyla; family Bovidae; genus Capra; species Capra hircus. Next base: position 99,025,794 of record NC_030811.1, on the reverse strand, counting down.
AAGGGAATTTGGAATAATTTTCTTGCTCTGTAGGAAGATGTTCCTTAGGGAAAACCTATTTAATAGAGGAAATGTGTTGATTTCAGTAATCACAGATGTTTATTCTAGTCTATTTATATTTGACTCTACATTTTTTATAATGTACAAATAAATTTCATAAAATTTGGTGCTCATGAGAGTGTGTGATGCTGACAATCCTAAGTACAGTTTGGGAAACTGCATATGGCTCTGCTCCAGGTTTGTCCACAAATCTCTACTCACACAGACCTTTCTAGCAAATCTATAACACCCCTCCTATTCAATTAATTGACATATATTGTGCAAAGACTGCTAATGTTACTAAATTATTTAGTATATATAGAAAGCAAATATCTAATCAAGGAGTGCTTGAGATTGCAGTGCTTAAAACCTATTACAAAGTTGTTTGCCTTTTTTAAAGAGAAAAAAATGTGCCATTGGTTAGGCATGGTTACATTCTAAGGTTGATCTACATCACATCTGCATATTCTAGGCTCTAAAAAACATTAGTTAAAGTTGTACGTGTCCATTTTCAACCTTGGAATTCCTTAAACACCTAAAGCATAGTTTTATAGAAATTTTGAAATCGAGACTGATGTATATGAATGTGTGTATAATCACATATGTAATATACATAATAAACACATACACATCAAACACATTTTATTTTTTATTGAAATATAGTTGACCTGCAATGTTATGTTGAAAATGAAAAGTGAAAGTCTGTTGCTAAGTTGTGTCTTTGTGACCTGTAGCTGTACAGTCTGGTAACTGTAGCTCACCGGACTCCTCTATCTGTGGGATTTCCCAGTTAAGAATACTGCAGTGGGTTGCCATTTCCTTTTCCAGAAAAACCTGGAGAATACTGGAGTGGGTTACCATTTCCAGGGGATCTTCCTGACCCAGGCATCGAATCCTGGTCTCCTGCTTAACAGGAAAGTCTTTAACACTAAGCCACCAGGGAAGCCCAATAATATGTTCAGGTCAGTTTAGTCGCTCAGTCACGTCTGACTCTTCTGACCCCATGAATTGCAGCACTCCAGGCCTCCCTGTCCATCACCAACTCCTGGAGTTCACTCAAACTCATGTCCATCAAGTCAGTGATGCCATCCAGCCATCTCATCCTCTGTCGTCCCCTTCTCCTACTGCCCCCAATCCCTCCCAGCATCAGTGTCTTTTCCAATGAGTCAACTCTTTGCATGAGGTGGCCAAAGTATTGGAGTCTCAGCCTCAGCATCAGTCCTTCTAATTAACACATTTTCTTAAAGGGGTACTGGCATAGGAGAAGATAGACAAAAACTAGTGTTTATTGAGCACGCATTTAGCAAGGCTCAAAGCTATCATTATTTACCTAAGCTTTGTCTGATCATAAGCTAAATCAGATAAAGCTGATTTATCTTCAAAAAAGGCATATGTTTAAACACAAACGTGTAATCCTTACCTCAGACTTACTGAATTGACTCCAGGAGTGGGTACCTAGAAATCTGTAATTTATCCATCTATGGCAGTGAGTTTTGAATCCATTTATGGCAGTGAGGAAAAATTGAAAAGATTTCATTTAAATTTCTATTTCTCATATAGATATTATATCATTTTATAAAGTAAAACTCAAGTATATCAATAAACTTGACTAATACTAATTGATAAGGTGAGGTCTAGGATATGAAATAAATCTGCGTAATTCAAAAGCTCGCATTTCCTACTCTCACTGAACTGAAAAAAAAAATCCACCCTTGCCCCTGAAAATCCCAGCTCTATTGATATATAATTTACATACAATAAAATTTATACTTTGAAATGGTTTTATTATATTCACAGAATTGTGCAACCATCATCATCACATTTTGGAACATTTTCATCACTCTGAAAAGAAACCTATGCCCTTGAACAATTATTCCCCATTTCCTCCTCGTCCTTAGCCTCAGCAATTACTATTCTGCTTTATGGATTTGCCTATTATAAACATTTAACATAAATAAAATCACACAATGTGGCCTTTTGTTTTTGGCTCCTTAAAATCATAATGTTTTCAAGGCTGTAGCACATGTCAGTATTTCACTGCTTTTCTTTAAAAAAAAATATTTTACATTGGAGCATAGTTATGATGAAATAATTTGCCATTTTATGGATATATCACATTCTGCTGAATCATTACTCAGTTGATGAGATTTGGGGTTATTTCCACTTTTGGCTATCATGAATAATATTGCCATGAGTATTTGTGTAGAAGTTTTTGTAGAGGGAGATATTTTTAATTCTCTTCCATTCTGTAGGGCTAGAAATACTGGAGAATATAGCTGTATATATGAAGAAGTCCCCGAAATTTTCTAAAGTGTCTACATCATTTTACAATCCCACCAGAAATAAATGAGGGTTCTAACTTCTCATATCTGTCAACTCTTGATATTTTTTCTTTTTCTCTGTTCATGGGTGCCAATGGTATCCATTGTGGTTTCGATTTGCAACTTGTTAAATAGTTTTACTGAGGTATACTTGAGATACAGAATAAAAAACTACACGTTTAATGCAGTTTGATGAGTTTAGACATATGTATATACCTGTGATATTATCGTCATAACCAAGGAAACAAACATATCGATCACTACCAAAAGTTTCCTTCCGTGCTTTTGTGTGAGAGTGTGTGTGTGTGTGTGCGTGAGAGAGTGTGTGTGTGTTAAGAATGCTTTACACTAGACTTAACTTCATAGCAAATTTTTTAGATTTGAGATTTGTTAGTGAATAATGATACCAGGCATTGTTTCTTATGTGTATTGCCTATTTGTATATCTGCTTTGGAGAAATATCTATTTAAATGGATTTTTTTTGCCCATTTTAAAATTTGGTTATTTATATTTTATTATTGTTTTACGTATTCTTTATATATTCTTTTCAAGTCCCATACCAGATGTATGAATTGCAAATAATATTTTCTCCCATTCTACAGTCTTTTCATTTTATTGATAATACCCTTCAGAGGACAAGTTGTTCTCTCTCTCTTTTTTTTTTTGTTTGATTAAGATCAGCTCTTTTTTTATTTTTTATCATAAGCTTTTGTTTTCCTTTCTAAGAACCATTGCCTAAGTTAAGGTCATTCATAATGATTTCCTTCAATATTTTCTTTCAAGAGTTTTGTAGCTTTAACTCGTGTTAAATCCTGAGCAGTTTTGAGTTAATTTATCTTCATGGTGTGAGGCAGAGTCCAACCTTCATTCATGTGGCTGTGAATGTCCAGTTGTTCCAGAACTATTTACTCAAAATACTATAACTTCCCCCATTAAATTATCTTGGCATCTTTGTCAAAAATAATTTGACCATACATGTAAGTTTAGTTTTGAACTTTCAACTCTATTCTGTTGATTTATATGTATATTTTTGTGGTGGTACCATTCTGTCTTGGTTACTGAATCTTTGTAGTTTTAAAAATGGGAATTAGCAATTTTCTGACTTGGTTCTTCTTGTTTAGTACTATTTGGCTATCTCAGTTGCCTTGTACTGTATGAATGTATAATAATATTGTTAATTTCTACAAAATACATACATAGAATCTTAATGGAGATTGTGTTGAATCTATAGATTAATTTGGGTAGTATTGCCTCTGTAGTAATATTCTGCCATCCAATCAGTGAACTTGATTGTTGCCCACCATCCACTTCATTTTGTTTTTCCTCTCTTGACTTTTACACAGTGTTTCTATCTTTTATTTCACCCAAGAATATTTGGTTTTCAATTGTGTGATATACAATTTATAATGTATTACAGGGTCTTTGCAAAAGGTGTAAAACACTTTTTGACAAAGCACCTTATTGTACAATAATAGTGACTATATAAGATATAGCAAAAACACAACACAGAAAAAAATCTGTGCATAAAACAGGAGAAAAAAAAAGGATGATATAATTTTAAATTCACAGGAGGAATATTTACACTTGTGAGAAATATACCTTGTTTTCTATAATTTCTAGGTTATTAAAAATAAAATATTTACATTTGAAGTTAAAAACATCATAATCTATGATAAATATATTTTAAAATATCTAATGCTCTTATGTATTATATCTTTTCTATTTTTAATACCAAACACAAGCATCATTTTAAAGAAAAAAATTAGGCTGTGAGTGATGAAATGTATCCAAATTATGAAATTATACAAATATGATATTTGAATGCAATTATAAAGATTCTGCTTATTTCACTGTGCAAATTAATAATAAAGTGAACAAAGATTAAGAAACAAATTAATGCTTTTGTTCCATCCCTCAGCAAATCATTTTGTATCTTTAATTTTAAATTATTATACATGTGAAATGAGACTAGTAATATTTCACAGCCTAATTATGTATGTTTTAGAAATGTAGGATTGGCTTAACATTTAAAATTAATAAATGTTATTATCCACATTAACTAAATAAAGGAGAAAGAATTCCATAACATCTTAGTAGGTACAGAATAAAAGCATTTTATTAAAGCCAGTATCTTTTATGCAAAGCCTCATATTAAATTAGAAATAATGAGAACTTTGATCTAAGAAATGATTTTTAAAAACTATACATTAACATAATTAATAGATAATATTAAAATATTTGAGATTAAGCAACAGACAAGAACATCTGCTCTTGTTGCTGCTAAGTCACTTCAGTCGTGTCCGACTCTGTGCGACCCCATAGACGGCAGCCCACCAGGCTCCCCCGTCCCTGGGATTCTCCAGGTAAGAACACTGGAGTGGGTTGCCATTTCCTTCTCCAATGCATAAAATTGAAAAGTGAAAGTGAAGTCGCTCAGTCATGTCCGACTCTTAGCGATCCCATGGACTGCAGCCTACCAGGCTCCTCTGTCCATGGGATTTTCCAGGCAAGAGTACTGGAGTGGGTGCCATTGCCTTCTCCTCTGTCCTTGTTACTTACGTGTAAAATCTACCCAGTGCAATAAGGCAAGTGAAAAGAGGCTAATGATAAAATAATTAAAAAGGAATAAATGAGGCTTTCTTCATTTGATATGATATTATTATGCTCATATCAAATCCAGAAAATACCAACAGGTAAAGTAGTTAAACTGAGTGTGTTTACCTTACTTGCTGGTTGCAAGTTCAGCAATAAAAAGGTCAATGGCATTTCTACTTACAGGAACAGAAAATTGCATTTAAAAAAGATCACATTTGAAATAATTTACAAATATATATGAAAAATAAATTATATGTAAGCTCATATGGATAAAAATATAAAATATTGAAATTAAAGAAGAGTGATATAAAACAGGATATACTATATAGATTTGAAAATTCAATGTTATCTTAAAATATTTTTTGAACTTCAATGAACTTACAATATATGTGAAAATTAAAATCACCATCACCATCAAGATGCTTTTGAACAAAACAAACTGAGAGGTCTTTCTTCTATCTGATACAAAGACTTGATTTGTACAATCATTGACAGTGTAAAATTATAGAAAGAAATGTCATAGACATATAAAAGAATCTAGAAACAAATCCAAGATACAAGTATCTTTGATTTTTGACAAAGGAAATATTGCATATTAGTGAGAAAAGGTTGGTATTTTCGATATATATTACTCAGGAATTTGGATATTTTCACGGAAAATATGAAATATGATCTCTACTTTGTAACAGCAAATATAGTTCTAGTGAGGTTGTTACTGCTGCTACTGCCTAAGTTGCTTCAGTCATGTCCGACTCTGTGCGACCCCATAGATGGCACCCAAATAGTGTAAAAGAAAGAATGATATACCTTCTAGAAAATTATACAAGAGCAAGTGTCTATGACCTTGGAAAAAATTTTCTGAAACATAACACTAAAAACACTAATCTAAAGGTCAAAATTATACATCTCTTTTCTTTAAAATAAAAAAAATTCTGTTCGCAAAGGACACCATTAAAATAATGAAAAGGCAAATAGCAAGCAAAGACATTTCCAAAATCTACAGCCAACAAAGGGTTTCTACTGAGAAGATTTAAAGATTACCTATGGATTAATAAGAAAAATAAATTAGTCAAAATTAGGAAAATGGCCAAGGACTTGATCAGGTACTTCAGAAAAGATGATATCAATATGGGCAATAAACATATGGAAAGGTCTTTAACATCATTAGTTATCAGGGAAACCCAAAAGGCAGCCATAAAATGCAACAATATACCCGTCCAAAAGATTAGAGTAATAGTCCAGCAATATCATATATGGAAAATGATCTAGCACAGGCAACTATTCTGTCTTATTGGTGGGAGTACAAATTGGCACAGTCACTCTGTAAAACTCATTTGGTCTTCTCTATTGCATTGTCCTATGTCCTATATTCTCTATAGGTAAGCAAAGTTACTCCTAGGTATAAACAAAGTAAATGCATATCCATTGTGCCCAAAGTAAAGAAGGTGTAATGAGTCATTATTCATAATAATCAAATACTGGGAACAATTTTACCAATGGCATAATGGATCAAGAATTTGTGGTGAAAGATACTCATATGAGAAATACAATGGAGCAATTCAAGTAAACAAACTATACCTACGTTAAGTATCATGGCTATTTTAAAAATTTTTGAGTGAAAGAGGCCAAATACAAAATAATATATATTCGAAAGCATCATGTACATGAAATGTAAAAATAAGACTAAGCCATCGTTTTTAGGAAGTGTATATTTATGCTGGTAAACCTATAATCTCTGTGTGTGTTAGTCACATATAATCTACAGTAAATTATATATTATTTCTTGATCTTGGTGGTGATTGAAATGTGTTCTCTTTGTAACAATTTATTGAGCATGTTGGATGGCATCACTGATGGGATGGACATGAGTTTGTGTAGGCCTCAGGAGCTGGTGATGGACAGGGAAGCCTGGCATGCTGATGTCCATGGGGTTGCAAAGAGATGGACATGACTGAACTGAACTGAGCATATATTTCATTTTGTGCCCTTTGATATAGAAGTAAAAGATTTCACAATAAAAATGTTTTATAGAAGTAGAATTATACTTATTTCTAAAATAATAAGACACAAAGGATATGAAGAAAAATATTAAGTTGAAAACATTTTTTAAAGAAACAGTGAAACAAAATTTAGAATTACTTACAGTTGTCAGCTACAGACATTAAATATGTGTGCTCAGTTGTGTCCAAGTCTTTGTGACAACCGATAATAAACTGAGGTTGATACAAAGGAATGAATTTGCATCAGTTGAACTGAGGTGGAACCTGTTCATGAACCTAGAACCTGTCATGAAGTGAAGTGAAGTGAAAGTCACTCAGTCATGTCCAACTCTGTAAACCTATAGACTATAGGCTGCCAGGCTCCTCTGTCCACGGAATTTTCTGGGCAAGAATACTGGACTGGGTTGCCATTTCCTTCCTCAAGGCATTAAATAGAATCACACACACAAAAATATGTATATTGAAAGAACAAGGAAAAGAACAAAAATAACATTCAAATAATAACCTCGCATAGAAAATATGAAAAGAATAAGACTAATCAGCTTTTATAAAATTGATATTGGCTATTTTCTTCCCAACCTAATATAAATGATGTGAAATGTTGATTGAAATAGTAAGAAATTTTGAAAATTTAGTGATAAGCATGAGTACATTTCTCATGTCACTAATCAGATTCAGAAAGTAAAATTATATCAATTAGAAGTATAGATAATTTTGTTAAAAGTTACCAAAGTAGGACAAATACAGTTTTGACTTTCTGTGTATCTAAATAATCCAGTGTTATCTCCAGTTCCTACCACTACCACAAGGAATCAGCTATAGAAGTTCTGATTCATTTACTAGTCTTAGCAATTTTTGTAGACTACTTATTCCAGATAATCCTTTTTAAACAATAGAGTATTTTAGTAGAGTATCATTCGCAAATTGTTACTTGGTGTTCAATACCATCCAATACTGTAATAGCTTTCAGAAAGGTAGAATCATCTCTGCTCTTAATGTGAATTTCCTTTGTTTAAATCTTAAAGCAGAAAATTAATCTACCACTAAGTAATTTAATACCTACAAATTTTCTTAAATCCACCATATAAATAGTAAGACATGATACTGGAATTACATGAAGCATAGTCAATTATCATGACCATTTTAAGTAAACTTGCATTGTCTTGGATGAGTGAAATATATGTATATTCACCCCAAATAAGTATTGGTGGTTTCTTCTTACTTTAATTAGAATAATGATTCTATAACTAATATGGAAAAATTCGATAAAATGAACTTTAAAAAGTTGCAATATTTCTAAAAGTGATGAATCAACCTTTCTACTCATATTGTGGGGTAAAAGATTTTGTGGGATTTTTATTATGGTGAAATGAAGTATGTCTCCAGGATCTGACTGGTTATTCCTTACTGTAGCAGATGAATAATAGGCAATCAGAAAAGCTCAGAAAGAAGTCAGCAGCCTTTGGTATCAAATCAACCTTCGGTTTTGGTTCAGTTCAGTTGCTCAGTCGTGTCTGACTCTTTGAGACCTCATGAATTGTAGCACGCCAGGCCTCCCTGTCCATCACCATCTCCCAGAGTTCACTCAAACTCACGTCCATCGAGTCAGTGATGCCATCCAGCCATCTCATCCTCTGTCATCCCCGTCTCCTGCCCCCAATCCCTTCCAGCATCAGAGTCTTTTCCAATGAGTCAACTCTTCGCATGAGGTGGCCAGAGTACTGGAGTTTCAGCTTTAACATCATTCCTTCCAAAGAAATCCCAGGGCTGATCTCCTTCAGAATGGACTGGTTGGATCTCCTTGCAGTCCGAGGGACTCTCAAGAGTCTTCTCCAACACCATAGTTCAAAAGCATCAATTCTTTGGCCCTCAACTTCCTTCACAGTCCAACTCCCACATCCATACATGACCTCTGGAAAAACCATAGCCTTGACTAGATGGACCTTGGTTGGCAAAGTAATGTCTCTGCTTTTGAATATGCTATCTAGGTTAGCCATAACTTTTCTTCCAAGGAGTAAGCGTCTTTTAATTTCATGGCTGCAGTCACCATCTGCAGTGATTTTGGAACCCCCCAAAATAAAGTCTGACACTATTTCCAGTGTTTCCCCATCTATTTCCCATGCAGTGATGGGACCGGATGCCATGATCTTCATTTTCTGAATGTTGAGCTTTAAGCCAACTTCTTCACTTTCCTCTTTCACTTTCATCAAGAGGCTTTTTAGTTCCTCTTCACTTTCTGCCATAAGGGTGGTGTCATCTGCATACCTGAGGTTATTGATAGTTCTCCTGGCAATCTTGATTCCAGCTTGTGTTTCTTCTAGCCCAGCATTTCTCATGATGTACTCTGCATATAAGTTAAATAAGCAGGGTGATAATATACAGCCTTAATCTAATTTTTATATTTCTCCTTTTTTAAGAAATAGAACTAAACCTCTATCCATCTTTTGAAAAATACTTTTTCTCAATTTCTTTTGAATATTTGTTTTTTTGCCCACTGTTTTTTCCTCTATTTACACATAAAAATGTAATTTGTTGTGTCCCTAAGAGAAAGTAAAATTGAAATTATTTATAAAAAAGAGAAAATCTTCCTTAAAAGACTTGTCTCCGTTTTCCATCATATGCCATCGTATGCATAAAATGGTTTGCAGAATAAACTACATACTCTGTCAAACTTTCCTTTATCCATGTTCTCAGCAAGACAGCAGCTTAACCGTGTTTACATTTTTTACTATTTTTTTGTTTTGTTTCTGTTTTCTGTTTTTTTCCTCTTAATAGAGTACTTCCTTACCAGGCTGGACAAATGGCACATCCCCTGGCCTTTTCCAACCTGTCATGAAAAGAAACTAGACATTTTCCCAACTATAGCTTGCTGATTGCTTCCTACTCCTTGCTCAGGATAATTTGTTCAGTGTAAATGACGACTTCAGCAGTTACTGAAGGAAAAAGGCACAGAAAGATACTGTTGAACAGCATCCATAAGGAACAGCTTGTATTAAAACAGTTCTTATTGAGCCAGTATATCTAAAGTGTATACGAGATCTTTTAGAGTCTCACAATTCTAATTAGAACAACCATCATTCATAATCTAGGCCATCAAACACACATAAGGAGGAGGCAGTTATATAGAGGAGCTTCATAGGAGAGCCAACTATAAAGATTTATAAGCGGATTTTTGGTGCCCATAATCTCCTCCTTGTTCATTACGTTTCAGTTCCAAAAATTCTTGAGCTATATAACACCTATCAGTTAACAGCATTGCAGTCTAGCTAAATATTCTGACATTCAAAAACAACCTCATTGTTTTTTCATATTTTTAATAGAAAAATACAGCTAAATTATCTAAACGCATGTCCCTAATTTATTTTTTTCAATTAACAAAAATGTTAAGAATTGTTCTTCATAATCTCTTTCAAATTATTTGGGAAAGAGTACAATGGAGCCATTTCAGAAAAGGAGTTTTATGGAAAAAATAATAGGAGTCAATATATTCACACTTATTGTGTAACCTTAAATTGACTGCAAGGTGGAAATTATATATATATACCCTTACTACTATCTAAGACCTTAAGAGAATCAAATGAAATAATTCAGATAAAATAATTGTGAAGACTGTATAAATATAAAACATTGAAAATGGAAAACGCTAGGAATATTTTTGTGAATTCAGCACTCTTCCTATGTCAGGTTAAACATAGTATCAAGTTCTAAAAGTTTAAAATATATGATTTTCACTCAAATTTAGGAACAGCAATTGAATGTTACTTGATGAGCATCAAACTTGCAAGTCAGCTAAGAAATCTGACATGCCACTAACATCCTAAACCTGCATTTTCTTTTGCATCAAGTATACTGGATTTTATAGCCTCAATGTAGAAGTTACATATACAAGGTCAACATCATTAGCTGGACTTAATTGTTTTAACTCATTAACTGAGAAAAATACAAGAATTCTATTCCCTTACTAGTAACAGTACGTATATTAGTAAGGTTAAAACACCTGCTACTTCTTCTTTCTGGGAACGAATATGAACCAAATATTACGTTCTCAGGTTTAATATCTTGACCTTCCAAGTAGCAATTGATGAGTCAGCCTTCCACACTTTATCTCATTTTCTGTTTTCCAAAAACAGATAAAAATGCTCACTCAATCTATACCTCCAAATGAGGAAGAACTTTAAAAGCTATCAATGACCTATGTACTCTGCACTAAAATAGATTAAAATTGATGACAATGTTTTGGCCTAAAATAATTATTGAATTTGGCTTAATAAACAACTAAATTTATTATAATTTTCTAAATAAAATTTGCACTTCAGATTTAAAAAATAGTGCTATATGAATTTCAAATAACTAAAATTCAATTGTGTTAGTTATATAAAATTATGGTCCAACATTGTACCTAATTAAGAAAAAAACACTCATATAGTTTTAGCTTTAGAAAAGGCTGTATTCTAAACTATTTATTCACCTAATAAGTTCTAGGCTATAAGATCTGGCCATCCAAAGGAGACAGAAAGAAAAGTTAAGGTCTCAGATTAGGAAACAAAGATTCTAGGGACTATTACTAACAAAAATGGGGGCAAGCAAGCTACCTATCCTTCTAGCAGCAACTCACTCCAGTATTCTTGCCTGGAGGATTCCACTGGACAAAAGAGCCTGACAAGCTAATTCCATAGCCTGGCACAGAGTCAGACACAACTGAAGCAACTTAGCAAACACATCCTTCGAGAAGATTCAAAGTCATCCTTCTAGAAGATTGGAAACAGGGTAGGGAACAGATAAGAAATATGTTCCTATATCCTAACTGAAGATATTATCAAACAAAAGACTAGGGAAATGTATATTTTGGAAGCCTAAAGAACAATTATTACCCTTTGAAGCCTTTTAAAGCTAGACTTAACTGTTGGAAGTGCTAACCTAATAAGGCTGAAGTGATATGAATGAAAGTCTCAGTTGTGTCTGACTCTGCGGTGCCTTGGTCTATATAATCCATGGAATTCTCTAGGCCAGAATACTGGAGTGCATAGCCTTTCCCTTCTCCAGGGGATCTTCCCAACCCAGGGATTAAACCCAGGTCTCCCGCATTGCTGGTGGATTCTTTACAGCTGAGCCACACGGGAAGCCCAAGAATATTGGAGTGGGTAGCCTATCCCTTCTCCAGCAGGTCTCTCCCACCCAGGAATCGAACTGGGGTCTCCTACATTGCAGGCGGATTCTTTTTTTTTTTTAATTTTAATTTTAATTTTTTTTTAATTTTTATTTTTTACTTTATTTTACTTTACAATACTGTATTGGTTTTGCCATACATTGACATGAATCCACCACGGGTGTACATGCGATCCCAAACATGAACCCCCCTCCCACCTCCCTCCCCAAAAAATCCCTCTGAGCTATCAAGGAACATGGGGCCAAATGTGCCATCATTTCCAAAGAGGCCTTGAAATGCTGTGAAGGATTAGAAGAGGGAAACAGAGTCATTTTAGACAGCATCTGAAAATATTAACACAGTGTTGGTAAGAGAGAGCCTTCTTGAGTTTTGATGCACATGAGGAAGTGTTATAAAGACAAGGGGTTCAAGGCTTACGTTTGTTAAAATTCAAATTAGCTTTCAGACTGATGGTTGGCTGTCTCCTCTGTGTGTCCTGATCCACTTTGCTCTACAGTTTACCATGTAGACTAGATGGGGATACAATTTTTTTTTTTTACAGCAATATATCCACACTTCTCTCTTCCCTATAAAATGCACATACACAATCCTATGAAAATACTAAATTGTTATCTAAAATAAAACAGTGGTTTTTTTACTCTAAAGCAGGGTTTTGTTTGTAAAAAGATAGATGGTAAATATTTAGGTCTGTGGCCACATTTGATCTCTATTACTTCTCCTATCTACTTCCTCCTCCTCCTTTTTCTCTGCCTCCCCTTCCTCCTTATTCTTACTCTTTTTTACTTTAAAAATGTAAAAAAAAAAAAAATTATCTGCCAACCTCTGTTTTAACGCCCTTGTAAAGGTTTCTCAGAATTAAGTCTAATTATCTTCTATCTACCATTATTTTTAATGCTCTACTACATAGAATTATGTAGAAGTGAAAAGCAAGGGTTAAAGGGAAAGGCATATCCAACGAAGTGTAGATTTCCATAGAACAGCGCAGAGAGACTAGAAGGCCTTCTTCAAGGAACAGTGTATAAAACTAGAAGAAAACAACAGAAAGGGAAAGATTAGAGATCTCTTCAGGAAAATTAGCATTATCAAGGGAACATTTTGCCGAAAAATGGGCACAATAAAGGACAGAAATGGTAGAGACCTAGTAGATGCTGAAGAGATCAAGAAAAGATGGAAAGAATACACAGAACTGTTAAAAAAAAAAAAAACACTTACTAAACTTGATTACTACTGTGGGGTAGTTAGCCACCAAGAGCCATACCTGGAAAGTGAAGTCAAGTGGGCCTTAGGAAGCACTGCAGTTAATAAAACCAGTGGGTACAATGGAATTCCAGTAGAACTATCCACCTGTAATGTGGGAGACTGGGTTTGATCCTTGGGTTGGGAAGATCCCCTGGAGAAGGGAAAGGCTACCCACTCCAGTATTCTGACTTGAAGAATTCCATGGACTGTATAGTCCAAGGAATTGCAGAGTTGGACACAACTGAGGAACTTTCACTTTTCATTCAAAGCCCTAAAGGGTGATTCTATCAAGGTGTTGCATTCAATATATCAACAAATCTGGAAGACTGGCCACAGGATTGGAAAAGATCAACCCTCATCCCAATTCCCAAGAAGGGTAGTAGCAAAGAATGTGCAAACTATTGGACAGTTGCACTCATCTCCCTTGCTAGTAAGGTCCTGCTTAAAATCTTGCATGCTTGGCATTATGTGAACCAAGAACTTCCAGATGTCCAAGCTGGAGTTAGAAAAGGAAGAGAACCAGAGATCAGATTGCCAACATTTGCTGGATCATAGAGAAAGTAAGGGAATTCCAGAAAAGCATCTACCTCTGTTTAATTGGCTATGCCAAACCTTTGATACTGTGGATCATAATAAACTGTGGAAAGTACTTAAAGAAATGGGAATACCAGACCATCTTACTTATCTCCTGAAAAACCTGTTTGTGGGTCAAGAAGCAATAGTTAGAAGCCAGTATGGAACAATTGATTTGTTCACGATCGAGAAAGAATTGTGACAAGGTTGTCTGCTGTCACAGACAGCAGTCTGTTTGTTTAGTCTATATACTAAGCATATCATGAGAAATGATGGGCTGGATGAGTTACAAGCTGGAATCAGGATAAGCAGGATAAACATCAACAACCTCAGATATGTGAATGATACCACTCTGATGGCAGAAAGTTAAGAGGAATTAAAGAGCCTTTTGATGAGGGTTGAAAGAGGAGAGTGAAAGAGCTGGCTTAAAACTAAATATTAAAAAAAAAAAAAGAAAAAAAACAATATCATGAAATCCGGCCCCATTACTGCATGGCAAATAGAAGAGGAATAGGTGGAAATAGTGACAGGTTTCCTCTCCTTGGGCTCTAAAATCTCTGCAGATGGTAACTACAACCATGAAATCAGAAGACATTTGCTTCTTGGAAGAAAAGCTGTGATAAACCTAGAGAGTGTATTGAAAAACAGAGAGATTACTCTGCTGACAAAGGTCCATATAGCCAAGGCTATTGTCTTCCCAGTGGTCATGTATGGTTGTGAGATCTGGACCGTAAAGAAGGCAGAACACTAAAGAATTGATGCCCTCAAACTGTGGTGCTGGAGAAGACTCCCAAGAGTCCCTTGGACAGCAGGGAGGCCAAACCAGTTAATCTGGAGGGAAATCAACCTTGAATACTTGTTGGAAGGACTGATGCTGAAGCTGAAACTCCCATAGTTTGGTCTTCTGATACAAATAGCTGACTCACTGGAAAAGTCCCTTGAAGGCAGAAGGAGAAAAGGGTGTCAGCAGATGAGATGGCGGGATAGCAATCACCGATGCAATGGACGTGAACTTGGGCAAACTTCAGGAAATGGTTAGGGACAGGGAGGCCTGACATGCTGCATTCCATGGGGTTGCAAAGAGTTGGACACAATTAGGTGACTGAACAACAACATAGAATTATAATAGCTCCTGAATCCAGTGGTACAATGTACTCTTTCAAAAAGCTGCTCTCGCTGATGGGCATTTCACTTGTAACTGTCATGTATATATATATATATATATATACATATATATATATGTGTATATATATAGCAAAGGTACATATCAGTCCGATAATTCAGCTCTACCTGAAAAAATAAAAATAAAAAACGCTTTGGTAAGTTTGTTCATAGTGAGTCCCATCTTCTGGGATATCAAAATAATTAAAAAAAAATCTTTTACAGTGTCACAGAGCATAAGTAAAGGCTTTGGCGCTATTAGAGAAAAGGAAAATTCATAAGGTCAAGTTCTGTCTCCCAGTCTGCCATTATTTCATATGGAGCCAGTGAGACTTGAACAGATCATGAATTTTGTTCCAAGTGGAACCCTCCACCTCTTCTTTTTTTTTTTTTTTTTTTGCTTAATGCTGTTTTTAATCAAGGTTTATCAGTTACTTACATAATCTTCCATTATACAGCTTTTAGGTAAAGTATAGTTGAATTGCTTTCCTGGTGTCTCAGCAGTAAACAATCTGCCTGTCAATGCGAGAGATGTGGATTTGATCCCTGGGCCAGGAAGATCCTCTGCAGAAGGAAATGGCAACCCATTCCAGTATTCTTGCCTGGTAAATTCCATGGACTGAAGAGCCTGGCACGCTATAGCCTATGAGATCACAAAGAGTCAGACATGACTTAGTGACTCAACAACAACAACAACTAGTTGAATTCCAATATTATATAAGTTTCAGGGTTATAACAGAGATCATAGCTTATACTCGACGTTAAGATCTTACAAAATAGTGGCTGTATTTTTCTTGCTATATAATATATGATTGTTGCATATTTATTTTATACATAGTAATTCATATCTCCTTGATATAGTAACTCTTAGAACTAGTTTGTTCTCTGTATATGTGAGTCTACGTCTGTTTTGTTATATACATTTCTTTGCTTTATTTTATAGGTTCCATATATGTGATACTGTATGTATTTGTCTTTGACATTTCACTAAGCATAATATTCTCTAGGTCCGTACACGTTGCTGTGAAGAGCAGTATTTCATTCTTTTTATGGCTAATATTCCGTTTGTATATATAGGCTGTATATTGTCACCTTGCTTGTTTAACTTATATGCGGAGTACATCATGAGAAACACTGGACTGGAAGAAACACAAGCTGGAATCAAGATTGCCGGGAGAAATATCAATAACCTCAGGTATGCAGATGACACCACCCTTATGGCAGAAAGTGAAAAGGAACTAAAAAGCTTCTTGATGAAAGTGAAAGAGGAGAGTGAAAAAGTTGGCTTAAAGCTCAACATTCAGAAAACGAAGACCATGGCATCCGGTCCCATCACTTCATGGCAAATAGATGGGGAAACAGTGGAAATGGTGTCAGACTTTATTCTTTTGGGCTCCAAAATCACTGCAGATGGTGACTGCAGCCATGAAATTAAAAGATGCTTACTCCTTGGAAGAAAAGTTATGACCAACCTAGATAGCATATTCAAAAGCAGAGACATTACTTTGCCGACTAAGGTCCATCTAGTCAAGGCTATGGTTTTCCCAGTGGTCAAGTATAGATGTGAGAGTTGGACTGTGAAGAAGGCTGAGCGCCAAAGAATTGATGCTTTTGAACTCTGGTGTTGGAGAAGACTCTTGAGAGTGCCTTGGACTGCAAGGAGATCCAACCAGTCCATTCTGAAGGAGATCAGCCCTGGAATTTCTTTGGAAGGAATGATGCTAAAGCTGAAACTCCAGTACTTTGGCCACCTCATGAGAAGAGTTGACTCATTGGAAAAGACTC
Organism: Capra hircus; assembly: GCF_001704415.2. Taxonomy (NCBI): domain Eukaryota; kingdom Metazoa; phylum Chordata; class Mammalia; order Artiodactyla; family Bovidae; genus Capra; species Capra hircus. The sequence continues at coordinate 99,008,914 of NC_030811.1, read as the reverse complement.
TGATGCTGGGAGGGATTGGGGGCAGGAGGAGAAGGGGATGACAGAGGATGAGATGGCTGGACGGCATCACCGACTCGATGGACGTGAGTCTGAGTGAACTCCGGGAGTTGGTGATGGACAGGGAGGCCTGGCGTGCTGCAATTCATGGGGTCGCAAAGAGTCGGACATGACTGAGCGACTGAACTGAACTGATATATACACACACACACACATACATATACATGTGTGCATGCCAAGGCACTTCAGTCATTTTGGACTCTGAGAACCCATGGACTATAGGCTGCCAGGCTCCTCTTTCCATGGAATTCTGTAGGCAAGAGTACTGGAGTGGGTTGCCATGCCCTTCTCCAGAAGATCTTCTTGACCCAGGGGTTGAACTGGAATCTCTTATATCTCCTGCATTGGCAGCTTTGTTCTTTACCACTACCACCACCTGGGAAGCCCATATGTGTATATATATATACACACACACACACACATAGCACATCTTTATCCATTAATCTGTTGCTGGACACAGGTTGCTTCCATATCCTGTCTGCCTGGCTATTGTAAATAATGCTGCTATGAACACTGGGGTGCATGTATCTTTTCAAATTAATGGTTTCCTCTTTTTGCATATATCCCCAGAAGCAGTATTGCTGGATTATAGACTAGCCCTAATTTTCATTTTCTGAGAATCCTCCATTCTGTTTTCCATAGTGGCTGCACCAATTCACATTTCAAACAGGAATGTAGAAGAGTTCCCTTTTCTCCACACCCTCCTTACCAGCATTTGTTACTTGTGGTCTTTTTGATGACACCCACTCTGGTAAATATAAGGTGATAACTCATTGCATTTTGATTTAGCTTACTCTGATGATTAGTAGTGGTCAGCATCTTTTCATGTGCCTGTTGGCTATCTATGTGTCTTCTCTAGAAAAGTCTCAATTCATGTCTTCTGCCCATTTTTCAATCAGGTTCTTTATTTATTTATTCATTTTTGATGTTGAGTTTTATGAGCTGGTTACATATTTTTTATATCAGTCCCTTATTTGTCATATTAATTTGTAAATGTTTCCTCCATTTCTGTAGGTTTTCTTTTACTTTTACTCAATAATTTCCTTTGCTATGCAAAAAGTTTTAAGTTTTAAATTTAATCAGACCCCATTTGTTTACTTTTGCTTTTACTTCTTTTGCCTTAAGAGACAGATCCAAAAGCTATTGCTATGATATATTTCAATGTCATATGTTTTGCTTATGTTGTCTTGTAGAAATTTGAACATTTCAGGTCTTATACGTGTGTATTTCATCTATTTGAATTGATTTTTGTATGTGATATTAGAGAATGTTCTAAATCTCATTGTTTTACACGTAGCTGTCCATTTTCCCCAGCACCGCTTACTGAAGAGACTATCTTTTCTTCATTGTATATTCTTGCCTCCTTTGTTGTACGTTGATTGACCAGAAGCCCTTGGGTTTATTCCTGGAACTCTATTCTGTTGCATAGAAACCTCCGCTTTTTGCTCTTATTTTTTTGTAATAATGCAAGCTTGAGAATAACCTTTTGCAAGAACCATTAGGTAGGTTGTTGGTGCCAGCTGTTTATTAGAGTTATCTGGAAAAGTTAGTTTCTTTGTAGTTAGAAGGATTTGGGAACTATGGAGCATATGGGGTTATATAGTCCCTCTTCCAGTAGATGAAATTCCTTGTTTTCAGTGGAAGCTGAGGTGGAGCACCATCCTTCTATAAGGAAAAAAGGATCATAAGGACCACTCCTGGGTCCACTTCTGATGTGCATGAGAAGTGCATGTAAACTGAGTGCCCAGCTGAAAATAAAAATATGATTCTTGCATAGCAAGAATTTTCTTTAAATCCATTGAAACGGAACTTCAAGCATCCTCATATGTTGGGAAAAAAATTAATTTTCACCGTGGCTTCCCTAGAATTATTCTAAATAAATTCTCAGGATATTCTGCAGTGCCAAAAAGCAGAAAGGCCCTCTGGTGGTCAGTTGTTACTGTTTGGCAATGGCACCCCCCTCCAGTACTCTTGCCTGGAAAATCCCATGGATGGAGGAGCCTGGTGGGCTGCAGTCCATGGGGTCGCTAAGAGTCGGGCATGACTGAGCGACTTCACTTTCACTTTTCACTTTCATGCATTGGAGAAGGAAATGGCAACCCACTCCAGTGTTCTTGCCTGGAGAATCCCAGAGAACGGGGAGCCCGGTGGGCTGCCGTCTATGGGGTCGCACAGAGTCGGACACGAATGAAGCGACTTAGCAGCAGCAGCAGCAGCCGGTGAAACGTCTTGTCACAGTTCAGTGTTTCTGCAGCAGTGAGCCCCACCTCATTCGTGAACTCTTAACTTAGGATCATTCTTCTTGGTTCATTACATCATTTGAGGTCTTACTAACTGGCCAACACTCTAAGGTAGGGTGAAACATGGTCGGTCTCCTCTAAGCATGGAACCCATTCTCTGAAAACTTTCTTTTGCTTCTTTCTCAAGGGATATTTTATTATTATGGCTCTCTGCTTCCCATATACACACCAGGTGTGACCATTTCCACGAGTATAAGCTTTTATAAAGTTAAAACATATTAGGTGATAGGCCCTTCAGAGAAAGAAATACAAAGCACAGAGATATCTATTAGGAACACATCCAGTGAGAAACCATTTCTGGAAGTAAGTACCAGCAAAGTCCAGTGCAACAACTGCCCTTTCTTCCCCAAAGAAAATATAGCAATACAGAAACACTATGTAATTAATAGAGATAGAAACAATGAAATAAAATAATTGTGAATTAGTTAAAAAAATCAGTTCTCTTTTCCAGGTGCATTTAGCTTAAATTGATTACATAACTTGTACTTAGAATTTAGATCTAGGGAAAAATTTTGAGTTTTATGTAAACTCCTTACAAACAGATGACTAAAACCCTACTCGTTTGCTCAAAGCTGCCAGTTTTTACATATGGGTGGATGAATAACATGAACACAAAAGCACACAAAATATTTTATTTACATTTCCTGCCTGGGAAGCTATTTCAACTCTCAAATATGCCATATGAAATGTCATAATTCCTATGGAGGTTGATATCTAGTTAAATACTTGGATATGGAGGAGTATGCTTCAAAGCAGAGCGAGGAAAGAGGGAGAGAACAAAGGAAGAGAGGAAGGGATAAAATAACTGAAAAGAGAATAGCTATTCAAATAGTCTTGTCAAACTCTTTCTGTAAATGTGAGGTATGCTTTTATGTAATTTCTGAAAATAGATAAATGTATAGAAAGAAGGGTGATAAAACTAAGAAAAGGACTTGTGTTTCCAGGAAATGGATAGTCAAGAAAGCAAAACATTAAAAAACTATTATATTCATCTTTCTACTTTAAAACAGATTAGATATTGTAATGAAATAGATATACTATATGATTTTAGGATAGGGAGATCAGTGAGTTGAAATATTACTAGAACAAGAAGGAATTAATTATAAATTAAAATAATAATTATGTGCATGTATTTATAGCATCTTCCTTTCCAGTGTTCAAACTTTTTGATAACTAAAAATAACAAAAATAGGACCATGAGTATAAAATCTAAATCTGTGCTATTTCTTTTTTTTTTTTTAAATGAGCTAAATTCTGTTCTTGGATGAGTTGTAGATATTCCCTCTAAAGTCAGTAGGGGTGATGAATGCCCAGCCAAAGACTTATCTGGCCTTCTGACTCTAGGGATAAACAGATGTCATGTCAGCCTTTAAGAAAAATGATTATATTTGTTGAAAATATTGCCAAAATTGCTGACATTATATGATTAAATATACTGGAAAAATCATGTAGACATATAAATGATGTATAATCTATGTAGAAGCAGATTCTACCTATTTCCAGATAATGAGAGAAATATTAATAGAAAATAAAGTAATCTGAGTCATAGGTGAGGGGCAAATGTATGGAAGCCTTATTGGAAGCCAAGAAATTGAAATCTGTTGACATTAAAATACTAACAAAAAGTATTTTTGTATAGTTAAGTATTTAGCTACAGTGGAAAGTTATACTGATTTATTTCTAAAATGATTTTTTTTCTAAACATGTATTATTCTATGTCACAAGTTTCCACTAAAGTAAAAATATCATAGTTTAGTGGTTGGAGAAGTTATATATATATATTTGAAGGAAATATCACAATCCCTTTCTTAAATTTATCTCTTCTAAAATCTAATTACCATGTATGGAAATATACACTTCTGTCAGTTTCTCCTGCCATTGTTGGAAATAGAGAATATCTGATTAATATACACCAATTCATACTTAAATTAATTCTAGTAAGAGGTAAATAACAGTACTTATATTTAAGCATTTGAATGTTCTTATATTTTATCTCTTTTCCTATGTGATAAAATATACTTTAATAATAAAATAATTACTGTATAAGTTAATCATATTTAATTTAATTCACTCTAATTTGTAAGTATATAAATTTACAAAGCAACAAATATACTGAGGGTTTATATGTTATGATGTCAAATAAATTAAAATGTGTTTATTATTAATTTGACAAAAGATGAAAAAAATAGGGCAATGATATAAAAAAAATACAGATTGTGAAAAATATGCAGAAAGGTCTTTAACCTTATTTGTTCCAGTCTCAGCTGACTTTATATACTGGGATAAACACTTCCATGATTTGCTGATTGGAAGTATAAAGCAATAAAAATTTTTAAATTCGATTTGATTTCATTTATCAAGAGACTGCAAAATATTCATTGCCACTAGTCCAATAATGCTTTTCCAGCACTTACTCTAAAGGAACTATCTTAAACAAACAAAAAAACCTAAACCATACATTCTGAAAAATATTTGTGGTCCTCTCCTGGAGGCTGATATTCAGCCAACTGTACCCATGTGTGTTGCCCAATAATGCAACGAATAATAAGGAAACTATGTTGTTGTTGTTTTGTTGCCAAGTCATGTCAAACTCTTTGAGACCCCATGGACTGTAGCCTGTCAGGCTCCTCTGTCCACGGGACTTCCTAGGCAAGCATACTGGAGTGGGTTGCCATTTCCTTCTCTAGGGGTTCTTCTCAATCCAGGGATCAAACCGGTGACTCCTGCCTTTGCAAGTGGGTTTTTTACCACTTAGCCGCCAGAATCTATACCTGTTATTTTTTCTGTTTCCTCTAGCAAGTGTATTTTAGAAGACCTGGTGAATGTGTTCTCAAATTATTTGAATCCTGATGGTTGATGGAGCAAGCGAGGCACCTAGTCTATCACCAGGCAAGGTCCTTTAAAGGGGGCAAAAGAACATTTCTAGAACGATAGAAGGAACTCAGCAAATCCTCTCTCCAAAAGACAACAGTAAAGTGTCAAAGAACCATTTCAAGATTCTGTATATTAATAAAAAGCATTGAAGAAATTGAGAAGCACTTTTATATTCAGTGAGCTTCACATAGTAACCAGGAATTCTGCTGTGTGTTAGCATGGAACCATTCCCAATCTCGCTCACAATTCACCCTTGCTCCCTCAGGTGCATCAAGGCACCTCCATATCACAACCGGAAGCCATGTAAACTAGAGTATCACTGCTAGAGGAGCTTATATGAATTTTAGGAACATGGAGAAACCCTATATCAGAAGCAGCAGTCATTTCAGTGGCAAACAAATACTGAAGTCTAACACTGAAAACCTGGGTGAAGCAAACATCAGATCAGTAGACCAGTCAGGAATTTAACAAATGAGACCAACAAGTTTAGTCTTGGTAACCCCCCAAATATCTGTAGTTGTCTGCAAGGCTATATGGCACCCTCAGTAGAGAAATTAGAGTGCCCTAGCTGTTCATACATCCCTGAATAAATGTGAAACCTTATGTATGGGCATATGAAACATGAAAAAGGTTCAGTGAAAAAGGAAAGATAGAGAAGACTTGAAAACTGCTTGAATTATTATGTTCCTCAACTCACACTCAGATCCACGGAGAAAGAGTGGATGATGTAATGGCTCCAGGTATTTGAACCCAGTGTCTGGCCAATAATAATCTAAATATTAAACACTAGTCTATGCTGACAGAGCAAAAAAAAAAAATCCCTGGGAATCTAGGCTTAAAATTAAAATGAGAATAAAAGATATACCACATAAAGAATTTAGATGCTGCATACGAAACAAGAGATATTGACTCTACAAAATTAGTCGTCACAATGTGCTAGAAACCAAACAGAAATCAAAAGCCAACAAATACAATAATCCCTATGAGTAATCAGAACTCAAAACTGTTGGAATATATTATATAAATGCCTAGTTTTTTACAAAATGTTAAAGTCTTGTTATCCATATGAAGGGGAAAAAAAGCAGATATAGGAACTATCTCTGAACAGGTCCAGATGTTGACTTAGCAGACAAAGACTGTAACATAATTTTTATAAATTGTTCAAGAACTAAAGGAAGTCATTTGTAAAGAATTAAATGAAAATATGTCAACAATGAATCATTATTTAGGAAACCTCAAAAAAATAGAAATTTTAAAATAAAGTGAATGTAAAATCTTGGGTTGCAAAGTACCATAACTGATAGATAAATTTTACTGGGTAGGCTTAAATATATATTTAAAAATATATTTCCCATGGCAGAAGAAGTCAAAAATCTTGAATATAGTTCAGCAGAAAGAGTCTAACCTGACAAAGAGATACTTAAATTTTTTTAAATGAACAGAAGTCTGTGCAGTACTACCAGAACACCAACATATTTGAAAAAACAGGATGGAGAGGGAAAAGGCCCATAACAATATTTGAAGATCTATTTGTTGAAAATTTGCTATGCTTTATAAAGAAACACATTCAAGAAACTCAATACATATAATAGGAAACTTAATAACTAGGATAAACACAGAAGCATCCACATATAAATACCTCATAGTCAAACTGTTGTAAGAAGAGACAGAGAAAAAACTTTGAAAGCAGTTAGAAAATGAGTTGAGCTTCTTGCCTAACACAAGCCCCAATACGATCGTATCATGGAAGTTCTTATTTGCTCACATCTAGTTCTAAACCCTTGTACATGGTACAGTTGCAGTGATTGGACATAGTCATCTGCTTTCATACCTCCTGTTTTCTTTCCTCTATCTTAACACCTTTGGAAGTCTGGAAGTCCAGCACACTCTTTGTTAAGAGTGTCAATACAAACCAGGAGTCACTGTTGACCCGGTCTGACTTTTACTGGTGAACCCAACCACTAAAGTTACTTGATTCAACCACAGTGACACTATACTTCTATAACCAGATGGCATGACGGCTACAACAGTGCTATTTATCACCAGTCTGGGAGGGGTGCCAATGCGTGTACTCCAACTTCACAGGACCATGGAGGGTGACAGAGTATAGTAGGGATGGAATAACTTTAGGATCTCCTGCCAAGGAGACAGATTAAGGAATGGGCCAAATGATATGGCTATTTCTGGATAAAAGGCGGGGGGAGCCTCTTCCTTGTAAGAATGGAATATCTGAAACTATTGGAGGTGTATAATGAGTATGTCTCACTGTATTGCTATTAGACCCCTAAGAAGGATTATCGCTCAGGCTTCTCTGAGTTATTTGGTGAATCTTTCACAGATAGTGGTGGGCGTGTGTGCTAAGTCGCTTTAGTCATGTCTGACTCTTTGTGGCCCCCTGGACTGTAGCCCGCCAGGCTCCTCTGTCTATGGGTTTCTCCAGGCAAGAATACTAGAGTGGATTCCCATGCCCTCCTCCAGGGGATCTTCCTGACCCAGGGATTGAACCTGCATCTCTTATGTCTCCAGCATTGGCAGGTGGATTCTTTACCACAGCACTACCTGAGAAGACCCCACAGATAGACCTCCCTGGGTAAGGTAATCTTTCCTGTGACCAGAGCTGCCATTCAGTACTGGTTGTCACTCAAAGGAAGTTGTTAACATCCCAGGGTGGCCTGTGATGCCACCCTGCTTGGGGTATTTCTGGACCTTCATAAGCACTCTGATAGGCAACCATGCTCTATGACCTGTGGTTGAATAAGTCACACAGGACTTCTCTTTCTCTTTCCCCAGGCTTCCTGAACCTCCAAGATCTCTAGTCTTTGGAAGAGGTTTGGGAGGAATGCTGCAGGTCCTGATTTTCCTTTAATTGATCTCTGCCTTAGAGTTGTGTTGCCAGCCATGTGCAACTCCATACACTTGTGTTCATCACTAGGGAATCCAGACATCAGATAAAATATCCCTCCCAGATTGCTTTCCCTGCCACTGCCCCTTTCTACCCCAGGTGAATATGAGCACACAATGGAGTTAGTCACTGGACCATTTTTCACTACTCATCAGCACCTCCTGGAACTAGCCCCACAACCCTTGTGATATAAGCTTGTTTTCTAACATAAAGGTGTGTTAGATTTAGAGGCCATCTCTGAGATTAAGCAGATCAGCTAACAAGTAACACTTAATTTGGCTGAACCCTAGGAATCAGGCCTCCCAGACAAGAAGCTAGCCTCCTGAAGAACTCTATAATTACCAGCTTCAGCCTCGTGTTTAAGGCAGTTGATTCTGGGAGAATGCTGAAGTGACAGACCAGTCCCTAGGTATGTCATACCATGTAAATTACAAGGCTTGTACACCAGTCTTCAGGTATTGCTGTGACTAACAAAGATGAGGTGACAGAAAACATCTGTGGCCCCATTTTCACCATATTACAACAGTGTCTATGAGGACCGGATCTCCATCCCCCAATAAAGCCATGGGAGGGATATCAAGAGTAAACATTGAGGTGGCAAAATAAAGCAGGAGTTGAGATGCAGTGGAATACAAACACTTGTGCCTATCTTTCCTCCTTTCTCTTCTCTCATGGGAACTGAGCAAGAGTGCCTTGTTTGTGTCTGTTCATGCAAATTTATCTGTGTAAATGTCATCATGTTAAGTAACAAAATAAAGTACAGTATTGGACATACAATATTTCTTATGGCTGTCCATGTCTCCCTTTCTGTTGCTCTGATGGCCCTTAGTTGCTGAGGTAACACAAGTAAAAACCAAGACAGAATTCAGGACAGAATTTGACAGAATTGCAGGACACTTTAAGTACTATACTTTGGGAGTTTTGGTAATATTTCAGAGATAGAAGGTTTTGCAAAGATTATATAAATTCCATGTTGTAGTACCATCCCAAGTGCATTCCCAGCTCTTCAACCTTATTAGATGTCAGTCCCTTTCAGTCACATGACAAAGAGAAAGAGTGTATGACTGAAGAAACAGTCAGGAGAGATATCAACCATCCTCTTTCATCTTAGGAGATCTCAGATCCTATCTAATCCTGTGAGTTCTTGGTGTTTTAAGATTTTCAAAGGGTGAACTGTAATCTCAAAAACCTCGAAAACTGAACAACTTAATTGAAGATTTTTTAAATCTTTTTTTTTTTTTTTTTTACTTTCTCACCAATTGAGATGGGAAAAAATGGAAATGGTAGATTATATTTTCTTGTGCTCCACACTCACTGCAGATGGTGACTGCAGCCATGAAATTAAAGACACTTGCTCCTTGAAAGAAATGCTATGACAAACCTAGACAGCATATTAAAAAGCAGAGAGATCACTTTGCTGACAAAGGCCTGTGTAGTCAAAGCTGTGGTTTTTCCAGTAGTCATGTAAGAGTTGGACCATAAAGAAGGTTGAGCACCTAAGAATTGATGCTTTTGAACTGTGGTGCTGGAGAAGACTCTTGAGAGTCCCTTGGACAGTAAGAAGGCCAAACCACTCAATTTTAAAAGAACTCAACCCTGAATATTCATTGGAAGGGCTAATGCTGAAGCTGAAGCTCCAATACTTTGGCCAGCTGATGTGAAGAGCCGATTCACTGGAAAAGACCCTGATGCTGGGAAAGTTTGAGGACAGGAGGAGAAGGCAGTGAGAGAGGATGAGATAGTTGGATGGCATTACCAACTCAATGGACATGAACTTGGGCGATCTCTGGGACATGGTGAAGGACTGGGAAGCCTGGTGTGCTGTGGTCTATGGGCTTACAAAGAGTCGGACACAACTTAGGGACTGAAAAACAACAAAAAGCAACTAGGGCTTACTTATTTACATGGGGGTTGATCGTGGTTTACTTCTGAAATTCTGTCAGTCTGAAGTGGTTTTATTCAAGTAGAAAAATAAGCTATTATCCAAAAATATTCTAGTAGTAAATGGACAAGGCAAGAAAATTTTAAATTTATCTACTCCCTCTGAGATCTCGTCTCTAAGCAGTTAGTATATGAGCTCTGTATGATTAAAAGACTAACTCAATAATAAAATGTGCCTTTCAGTGATTAAAATGTAACTGTGAAAAAATATTACAAGGAAAATGCTTTGCATAGAAAATAATCAATGAATTTAACATACAACATTTTAACAGTTATGAGATATCAAATTATGGGCTTTTCTATTTATTGTATTTTTCTAAATTTTCTAGAGCAAGTATATTGTATTAATATGATATTTTAACTTGAGAAACTATTTCCCAAATGCTTTATTATAGCCAAATATACTATTATTTCCTGCAATTTGCAAATGTCTAGAAAACTTGACAAATAATAAAAGCTATGAAAGAGTCACTTTAGAAATCTTAATCTGCATATAGTATTTTAAATACCTTTATTATATTTTGAAAATAACATTTCAAATTTCAACTTTATAGCCATTTACAGTCATCCCTGTGTTTCCCCCCCCCAAAATGTTTACTTTAACAGAAATCTCATATCATGATATTTTTGAAGTAGTTTCATTGAACAACTTGTAATCACTCTACATTTAATTTTATCATGTTTAGGGCTTCTTTGGAAGACATAACTCTATTTAAGGATTAAAAAATTACTTCTTTTACTATAAAGAGAGAAAGAGAATGTGAACAGCTACAAAACAGACAAGCAAATTGAAAAAACAAACGAAACACTTACAGCTTGTTTAGAGGATATATATTTTCATAGTCCATTAGAAGAAATACTACAACCCTGAGCTGGTACTTACTACTACATTAATGACATGATGGTTATACCTTTATTGTTTAGAATAGCCACATTTTACTTTTTCACCAGGAGGAAAGACTTAGCATGTCTTTGCATTTAGCTTTTTCAGTGAGCCTAGTATAGTGCCTAACACAGTAGTAGCTCACTGAATGTTTAGAGTTCAGAAGCTAGGACCACCACTTTAGTGACAGAATTGAGAAACAGTGTGAAAATGTAGCTCAAATTCTAATTGAGAAGCCAAGTAAATGCACCATTTTATGCTAAATACTATGAAAAGATATGGCAATTGTGCTGTGTTAGATTATACGTGTAATACTACAGAAATGCACTAAAGTTAACACCATCTATATCATTGGAGCATGCTTCCTAGATGAGGCAATGACAGTCAAACCTAAAGGACACACCTGAGTTAGTCTGGGAAAGAAAAAAGAAAAAGGAGATACACACAAAGGGAAGGACATTTACAAAGGAACCCTACTTTAATGCCCATAACTCCAAACTTTTTATACTTTCATAGTAACCAAATCATGTGTGTGTGTGCTAAGTTGCTTCAGTTGTGTCTGACTCTGCAACCCTATGGACTGTAGCCCACCAGGCTCCTCTGTCCATGGGATTCTCCAGGCAACAATACTGGAGTGAGTTGCCATGCCCTCCTCCAGGGGATCTTCCTGACCCAGGTATCAAGCCTGTATTTCCTGCAACTCCTGCATTGCAGGTAGATTCTTCTTCTTCTTTTCTTTTTTTAAACCATTTATCATTTATTTATTTATTATTACTATTACTTTACAATACTACATTGGTTTTGCCATACATCAACATGAATCCACCACAGGTGTACATGTGTTCCCCATCCTGAACCCCCCTCCCACCTCCTTCCCCGTACCATCCCTCTGGGTCATCCCAGTGCACCAGCCCCAAGCATCCTGTATCCTGCATCGAACCTGGACTGGCGATTTGTTTCTTATATGATATTATACATGTTTCAATGTCATTCTCCCAAATCACCCCACCCTCTCCCTCTCCCACAGAGTCCAAAAAACTGAACTGATACATCTGTGTCTCTTTTGCTCTCTCACATACAGGGTTATCATTACCATCTTTCTAAATTCCATATATATGTGTTAGTATACTGTATTGGTGTTTTTCTTTCTGGCTTACTTCACTCTGTATAATCGGCTCCAGTTTCATCCACCTCATTAGAACTGATTCAAATGTATTCTTTTTAATGGCTGAGTAATACTCCATTGTGTATATGTACCACAGCTTTCTTATCCATTCATCTGCTGATGGACATCTAGGTTGCTTCCATGTCCTGGCTATTATAAACAGTGCTGCAATGAACATTGGGGTACATGTGTCTCTTTCAATTCTGGTTTCCTCAATGTGTATGCCCAGCAGTGGGATTGCTGGGTCATAAGGCAGTTCTATTTCCAGTTTTTTAAGGAATCTCCACACTGTTCTCCATAGTGGCTGTTCTAGTTTGCATTCCCACCAACAGTGTAAGAGGGTTCCTTTTTCTCCACACCCTCTCCAGCATTTATTGCTTGTAGACTTTTGGATCACAACCATTCTGACAGGCGTGAAATGGTACCTCATTGCGGTTTTGATTTGCATTTCTCTGATAATGAGTGATGTTGAGCATCTTTTTATGTGTTTGTTAGCCATCTGTATGTCTTCTTTGGAGAAACGTCTATTTAGTTCTTTGGCCCATTTTTTGATTAGGTCGTTTATTTTTCTGGAATTGAGCTGCAGGAGGTGCTTGTATATTTTTGAGGTTAGTCCTTTGTCAGTTGCTTCATTTGCTATTATTTTATCCCATTCTGAAGGCTGTCTTTTCACCTTGCTTATATTTTCCTTTGTTGTTCAGAAGCTTTTAATTTTAATTAGGTCCCATTTGTTTATTTTTGCTTTTTTTCCCAGTGTTCTGGGAAGTAGGTCATAGAGGGTCCTGCTGTGATTTATGTCGGAGAGTGTTTTGCCTGTTTTCCTCTAGGAGTTTTATAGTTTCTGGTCTTACATTTAGATCTTAAATCCATCTTGAGTTTATTTTTGTGTATGATGTTAGAAAGTGTTCTAGTTTCATTCTTTTATGAGTGGTTGACCAGTTTTCCCAGTGCCAGTTGTTGAAAAGATTGTCTTTTCTCTATTGTATATTCTTGCCTCCTTTGTCAAAGATAAGGTGTCCATAGGTGTGTGGATTTATCTCTAGGCTTTCTATTTTGTTTCATTGATTTATATTCCTGTTTTTGTGCCAGTACCATACTGTCTTGATGACTGTGGCTTTGTAGCAGAGCCTGAAGTCAGGCAGGTTGATTCCTCCAGTTCCATTCTTCTTTCTGAAGATTGCTTTGGCTGTTTGAGGTTTTTTGTATTTCCATACAAATTGTGAAATTATTTGTTCTAGCTCTGTGAAAAATACCATTGGTAGCTTGATAGGGATTGCATTGAATCTATAGATTGCTTTGGGTAGTATACTCATTTTCACTATATTGATTTTTCTGATCCATGAACATGGTATATTTCTCCATTTATTAGTGTCCTCTTTGACTTCTTTTACCAGTGTTTTATAGTTTTCTATATATAGGTCTTAAGTTTCTTTAGGTAGATGTATTCCTAAGTATTTTATTCTTTTCATTGCAATGGTGAATAGAATTGTTTCCTTAATTTCTCTTTCTATTTTCTCATTATTAGTGTATGGGAATGCAAGGGATTTCTGTGTGTTGATTTTATATCCTGCAACTTTACTATATTCATTGATTAGCTCTAGTAATTTTCTGGTGGAGTCTTTAGGGTTTTCTATGTAGAGGATCATGTCATCTGCAAACAGTGAGAGTTTTACTTCTTCTTTTCCAATTTGGATTTCTTTTATTTCTTTTTCTGCTCTGATTGCTGTGGCCAAAACTTCCAAAACTATGTTAAATAGTAGTGGTGAGAGTGGGCACCCTTGTCTTGTTCCTGACTTTAGGGGAAAAGCTTTCAATTTTTCACCATTGAGGATAATGTTTGCTGTGGGTTTGTCATATATAGCTTTTATTATGTTGAGGTATGTTCCTCCTATTCCTGCTTTCTGGAGAGTTTTTGTCATAAATGGATGTTGAATTTTGTCAAAGGCTTTCTCTGCATCTATTGAGATAATCATATGGCTTTTATTTTTCAATTTGTTAATGTGGTGTATAACATTGATCGATTTGCAGATACTGAAGAATGCTTGCATCCCTGGGATGAAGCCCACTTGGTCATAGTGTATGATCTTTTTAATGTGTTGTTGGATTCTGATTGCTAGAATTTTGTTAAGGATTTTGCATCTATGTTAATCAGTGATATTGGCCTGTAATTTTCTTTTTTTGTGGTATCTTTGTCAGGTTTTGGCATTAGGGTGATGGTGGCCTCATAGAATGAGTTTGGAAGTTCACCTTCCTCTGCAATTTTCTGGAAGAGTTTGAGTAGGATAGGTGTTAGCTCTTCTCGAAATTTTTGGTAGAATTCAGCTGTGAAGCCATCTGGACGTGGGCTTTTGTTTGCTGGAAGATTTCTGATTACAGTTTCAATTTCTGTGCTTGTGATGGGTCTGTTCAGATTTTCTGTTTCTTCCTGGTTCAGTTTTGGAAAGTTGTACTTTTCTAAGAATTTGTCCATTTCTTCCATGTTGTCCATTTTATTGGCATATAATTGCTGATAGTAGTCTCTTATGATCCTTTGTATTTCTGGGTTGTCTGTTGTGATCTTTCCATTTTCATTTATAATTTTATTGATTTGATTTTTCTCCCTTTGTTTCTTGATGAGTCTGGCTAATGGTTTGTCAATTTTATTTATCCTTTCAAAGAACCAGCTTTTGGCTTTGCTGATTTTTGCTATGGTCTCTTTTGTTTCTTTAGCATTTATTTCTGCCCTAATTTTTAAGATTTCTTTCCTTCTACTATTCTTTACCACTGAGCCACCAGGGAAGCCCCAACCAAATCATATGTGTACCACACTCCATTTTTTCCGGGCCACTGACTCTGCTACAAGATGATAATTAAGTTAGACATAAAAATAATGACCTGTATCCCTAACCAGCCCCTCAACCAAATCCTAAAAGATCAAAAATTTTAACCCAATTTCAGATGATAAAAGTGAAATTAGAAAAGATATGTCACAGGAAACTTATTTTATTGAAGTCCTTTATTGGAACCGTCCTGAGATTGTAGGAAAAGACTTTTAAAATCTTGATACTAATATAAATATTTTGCTGATATTTAATTTCCTACTTTAATTTTCTTGAAAATTACTTAAAATTATATGCAAATTATCCTCAATTTGATACATTTAGAATCACATAAAAAACTGTACTTCAAAAATTATTAAAGATTTTAATAAAGGACAGCATACATTGATAAAATGAAGTAAAAGAGTTTTGAAATATATTTAATCATCATATACTCTGGAAAATTTTCAGCATGTTGTATTTGGTGTTATTGCACAAAAAGAAAAATACATTATCACTTTAAAGCAATTTTCCTAGGACTAACACACAGGGACTAATATTTATTAGTTCAGATATTTTATTATTTATATGTACATATGCATATAGGTATAGATAATTTATATATATATAGATATGAATGTATACATAGGGAAATTATTGTATTTACACATATATCCACATATTTAAATTATATAAGAATGTTTTAAATGCATAGATCTATGTTAGTGTATTACCTATATGTGTGTATGTCTGTGTGTATATAGAGAGAAGATTATGACTTTCAAAAGTTAATTCTGATCCAAGAAAAAAAATAAATTTTAACTTCTGCTCCTCCAAATTGTGTCATGTATCTCACACTAAGATGTATAACTTGACTTTTGTAAAAAAAAAAAAAGAAGAAATTTTCTTTTTGTCTTATGATACTGAAAGGAACTTCCATTATTTAATTTTTTTATTGTATTTTAACCAAATAACATGGATGTTAACTCAAATGACCAGTTGCCCCTTCCCCCTTTACAGTTATGCAAGAATTACCTTAGTAAGCTGTTAAGTCTGGGGCTGCAGAGCAGGGTAAATGACTACTATTTGTCTCTTCAGTTTAGTTCAGTTGCTCAGTCGTGTCCAACTCTTTGCGATCCCATGAACTGTAGCATGCCAGGCCTCCCTGTCCATCACCAACTCCTGGAGTTCACCCAAACTCATGTGCATCAAGTCAGTGATGCCATTCAGCCATCTTATCCTCTGTTGTCCCCTTCTCCTCCTGCCCTCAATCCCTCCCAGCATCAGGGTCTATTCCAATGAGTCAATTCTTCACATGAGGTGGTTAAAGTATCGGAGTTTCAGCCTCAGCATCAGTCCTTCCAATGAACACCTGGAAATGGTCTCCTTTAGGATGGACTGGTTGGATTTCCTTGCAGTCCAAGGGACTCGCAAGAGTTTTCTCCAGTACCACAGTTCAAAAGCATCAATTCTTCAGAGTTCAGCTTTCTCTACAGTCCAACTCTCACATCCATACATGATCACTGGAAAAACCATAGCCTTGACTAGATGGACCTTTGTGGGCAAAGTAATATCTCTGCTTTTTAATATGCTGTCTAGGTTTGTCATAACTTTCCTTCCAAGGAGTTCAGTACCATTCAGTTCAGTCCCTCAGTTGTGTCCGACTCTTTGCAACCCAATGAATCACAGCACACCAGGCCTCCCTGTCCATCACCAACTCCTGGAGTTCACTCAGACTCATGTCCATTGAGTCAGTGATGGCATCCAGCCATCTTATCCTCTGTTGGTCCCTTCTCCTCCAGCCTTCAGTCCCTCCCAGCATCAGAGACTTTACCAATGAGTCAACTCTTTGCATGAGGTGGCCAGAGTACTGCAGTTTCAGCTTTAGCACCCAAGGCTGATCTTCAGAATGGACTGGTTGGATCTCCTTGCAGTCCAAGGGACTCTCAAGAGTTTTCTCCAACACCACAGTTCAAAAGCATCAATTCTTCGGCACTCAGCTTTCTTCACAGTCCAACTCTCACATCCATACATGACCACCGGAAAAACCATAGCCTTGACTAGACAGACCTTGGTTGGCAAAGTAATGTCTCTGCTTTTCAATATGCTATCTAGGTTGGGCATAACTTTTCTTCCAAGGAGTAAGTGTCTTTTAATTTCATGGCTGCAGTCACCATCTGCAGTGATTTTGGAGCCCCAAAAAATAAAGTCTGACACTGTTTCCACTGTTTCCCCATCTATTTCCCATGAAGTGATGGGACCACATGGCATGATCTTAGTTTCCTGAATGTGGAGCTTTAAGCCAACATTTTCACTCTACTCTTGCACTTTCATCAAGAGGCTGTTTAATTCCTCTCCACTTTCTGCCATAAAGGTGGTGTCATCTGCATGTCTGAGGTTATTGATATTTTCTCCCAGCAATCTTGATTCTAGCTTGTGCTTCTTCTAGCCCAGAGTTTCTCATGATGTACTCTGCATATAAGTTAAATAAGCAGGGTGACAATATACAGCTTTGACGTACTCCTTTTCCTATTTGGAACCAGTCTGTTGTTCCATGTCCAGTTCTAACTGTTGCTTCCTGACCGGCATATAGTTTTCTCAAGAGGCAGGTCAGGTGGTTTGGTATCCCCACCTCTTTCAGAATTTTCCACCGTTTATTGTGATCCACACAGTCAAAGCCTTTGGCATAGTCAGTAAAGCAGAAATATATGTTTATTTCTGGAACTCTCTTGCTTTTTCCATGATCCAGCGGATGTGGCAATTTGATCTCTGGTTCCTCTGCCTTTTCTAAAACCAGCTTGAACTACTGGAATTTCATGGTTCATGTATTGCTGAAGCCTGGCTTGGAGAATTTTGAGCATTACTTTATTAGCGTGTGAGATGAGTGCAATTGTGTGGTAGTTTGAGCATTCTTTGGCATTGTCTTTCTTTGGGATTGGAATGAAAACGGGCCGTTTCCAGTTCTTTGGCCACTGCTGAGTTTTCCAAATTTGCTGGCGTATTGAGTGCAGCACTTTCACAGCATCATCTTTCAGGATTTGAAATAGCTCAACAGAATTTCATCACCTCCGCTAGCTTTGTTCATAGTGATGCTTCCTAAGGCCCAGTTGACTTCACATTCCAGGATGTCTGGCACCATCGTGATTACCTGGGTCATGAAGATCTTTTTCGTACAGTTCTTCTGTGTATACTTGCCACGTCTTCTTAATATCTTCTGCTTCTGTTAGGTCCATACCATTTCTATCCTTTATTTTGCCCATCTTTGCATGAAATGTTCCCTTGGTGTCTCTAATTTTCTTGAAGGTATCTCTAGTCTTTCCCATTCTGTTGTTTTCCTCTATTTCTTTGCATTGATCGCTGAGGAAGGCTTTCTTATCTCTCCTTGCTATTCTTTGGAACTCTGCATTCAGATGGGAATATTTTTCCTTTTTTCCTTTGCTTTCTGCTTCTCTTCTTTTCACAGCTCTTTCTAAGGCCTCCTCAGACAGCCATTTTGCTTTTTTGCATTTCTTTTCCATGAGGATGGTCATGATCCCTGTCTCCTGTACAATGTCATGAACCTCCATTCATAGTTAAATCATGTACTCTCTCTATCAGATCTAGTCCCTCAAATCTATTTCTTGTTTCCACTGTATAATTATAAGGGATTCGATTTAGGTCATATCTGAATGATCTCGTGGTTTTCCCTACTTTCTTCAATTTGTCTAATTTTGGCAATGAGGAGCTCATGATCTGAGCCACAGTCAGCTCCTGGTCTTGTTTTTGCTGACTGTATGGAGCTTCTCCATCTTTGGCTGCAAAGAATATAATCATACTGAATTTGGTGTTGACCATCTGACAGAATGTGGTCCCCTGGAGAAGGGAATGGCAAACCACTTCAGTATTCTTTCCTTGAGAACCCCATGAATGGTATGAAAAGGCAAAATGATAGGATACTGAAAGTGGAACTCCCCAGGTCGGTAGGTGCCCAAAATGCTACTGGAGATCAGTGGAGAAATAACTCCAGAAAGAATGAAGGGATGAAGCGAAAGCAAGAAAAATACCCAGTTGTGGATATGACTGGGGATAGAAACAAGGTCCGATGCTGTAAAGAGCAATATTGCATAGATCCATGAATCACGGCAAATTGGAAGTGGTCAAACAGGAGATGGCAAGAATGAACATTGACATTCTAGGAATCAGCAAACGAAGACTCTTGAGAGTCCCTTGGACGGAAAGGAGATCCAACCAGTCCATTCTGAAGGAGATCAACCCTGGGATTTCTTTGGAAGGAATGATGCTAAAGCTGAAGCTCCAGTACTTTGGCCACCTCATGTGAAGTGTTGACTCATTGGAAAAGACTCTGATGCTGGGAGGTATTGGGGGCAGGAGGAGAAGGGGACGACCGAAGATGAGATGGCTGGATGGCATCACGGACTCGATGGACATGAGTCTGAGTGAACTCCGGGAGATGGCGATGGACAGGGAGGCCTGGCATGCTGCAATTCATGGGGTCGCAATGAGTCAGACACAACTGAGTGACCGAACTGAACTGAACTGAACTGAACTGATGGGTGAATTTAACTCAGATGACCATTATATCTACTACTGTGGGCAGGAATCCCTCAGAAGAAATGGAGTAGCCATCATGGTCAACAAAAGAATTTGAAATACAGTACTTGAATGCAAACTCAACAATGACAGAATGATCTCTGTTTGTTTACAAGGCAAACCATTCAATATCACGGTGATCTAAGCCTATGTCCCAACCAGTAACACTGAAGCTGAAGTTGAATGGTTCTATGAAGACCTACAAGACCTTTTAGAACTAACACCCAAAAAAGATGTCCTCCTCATTATAGGAGACTGGAATGCAAAAGTAGGAAGTCAAGAAACACCCTGAGTAACAAACAAATTTGGCCTTGGAATATGAAATGAAGCAGGGCAAAGGCTAATAGAGTTTTGCCAAGAGAACGCACTGGTCATAGCAAACACCCTCTTCCAACAACACAAGAGAAGACTCTACACATGGACATCACCAGATGATCAATAGCAAAATCAGATTATTTGTCTCCTACACTTTCTTAAATGTGTTCTAAGGTTTTCATTGAGCAGTTCTTCTGGTCAAGGGGAATACAAGAGCAACCATAAGGTCTTGGGGAAGTAAACTAATGTGTCCTGGAGATAACAAGTACATTTTGTGAGCCCTTGTGTGCTCTGTGTTAAATCTGACGTGAATGTGGCATTTTCTGCGACATATATACAGTGTAAGAAGCATCAGCCTCTTTTATTTTAATATATTTTGTCTTGAAAACCACTCTCAAAATCATTGTGTCAAATTAACTCAGATTTTAATTCCTCCTCCTCATACCCTCTCTTTAGCTGTTGAAAATTGATCTCAGTACCCACCCCCCCGCCCCGCCACTGCCTCAGGACACTTGTGTTGTCTCAACACAGTTATTAACACCCCTTCCACTCTAAAATCTGCTTCAGGGTGTATAGCCTCCCTGCTATAGCCCACCAAGGAAGGAGTCAGGTTAAGAAACTGTAGTGACTGGAGAACTCTTGCTTCTGTATTACCATGACCATCTGAACACCAGGGTCTGAATTGTCACTCAACAAAATAGGCAGAAATGTCAATGGAAATTTTTCCTGATGTCATCAGTAGAGACTCAGATAGGCCAGGCCAATTTCTCCTTTCTTAGGGACAACTATACTTTGAGATCATATTCACCAAATTTTATAAAAGACAGATAAAAAATAGGGTAATATTGCCTAGAACCCAAAGAATAATTTGTCATGAATTGACACAGGGCTGTCTCAGCCATGGAGAAAGCTTTGACTTTATTATTTACATTATGTGTAAATAGAAAACGCTGTGGATTTATTTACTTGGTATCCAATTACACGGATAAAAATTTAGCATTTGATGGTGATCAGTTTCCCAGGTGGCTCAGTGATAGAGAATCCAGCTGCCAATGCAGATAATGAGTTTGATCCCTGGGTCAGGAAGATCATCTGGAGTAAGAAATGACAATCTGCCCCAGTATTCTTGCCTAGGAAATCCCATGCACAGAGGAGTCTGGTGGCTACAGTCCATGAGGTAGCAAAGAATCTGACATGACTGAGCAATTGAGCATGCATCCTCACGATGGTACTTCCACTGTAGGCATCATATCTGTGATAATTTAAATTTGAAATAGAATTTGAAATCAATTACCAATTAACTTACTGATAAATTTCATTTTCTTGTGCTCATGGATACCTTCCAAGTATACACTGTGGACCTGTACATGTTTTAGTACCATATTGTGTACTCCTGGGGATATATATATCCCAGATTTGTTGTTGTTGTTCAGTCACTCAGTCATGTCCAACTCTTTCTGAGAGTCCCCCAGTTTACAATGCTTATTTTTTAAATATTTAAACATTACTATACATGACCATTGTGCTGTTTTAATCCTGGTTCTCAGGTCAGTGGTGCTTTTTGTTGTTGTTGTTCAGGATGTTTTGTTTCTGTTTTCTCAATCAAAATACATCTTAAATAGTTTTCTTGTGGGAGAAAAAAACTTCTCTCCAGAAGCAGTGCTGCTACTTTGATGGAAGCCAAGACTAATATGAAACGTGTTTCTCTCCCCAGGATGTGAGAATAGCTAGGAAGTGAAGGTAAACAGATGTACATATGGTCACCTTATGCTTTTTTAAACAGTTGATCCAGTTTGTTAAAGATCTGTTCCATATTCACTGACAGACTGAAGGATATTTCCCATATGGTTTGACCTTGACTCATAATCTGCCTGTAAAAATTGAGGGCCTCATTGCACTTTGCCATTTCTTTTCCTTTCAACTTCAGTTTAACTTTCCTTGTATCTGATTAGACAGAGGTTGGGGAACCTCTAGGCATTGTTCAAGGAATTAGCCAAAGTCAATAGACAGTTTGTGGGAGATTGAATGTCAGCTAATTTTCTGAAAACTAGAAAAAATATAAAAAGAGAGCCAATTTTTGTGTGTTTTCTTGACATAATACAGCTCAGTTGGATGAGAATCAGGAAGAGAAATAGAAATAGGAGGAGGAGCTGCTTCAGTGAGTAAATGTAGACAGAATTAGCACAGAAAAAATGAAGTAGTGTGTGAACCCTTAAACAGTATGTCAGTTACCTTTCTGAAATAATTTCTCTGATTCCAAACTCTACAATCTGGAAAAGTCTTAGTTGGATATGGTGGGAAGGAAAGTCATTGTGGGCACATTTAGTTGAATGTCTTTCTGTTTTACGTAGATTGTATCATTCTCTGTACCTGATATAATCAGCAGAGTCCTTGCTTGTTATCAGAATGGGGTTCTTAGTGCTGGTTGTGCTTAGAATGACTTCATATATTCTCCATGTCATACACATTAACAAAAAAAAGACATTTATGCCATTTTCTTTATTTTTTTTTAAAAAAATGAGCTTGCCAATAAAATCTTAACTAAAAAACATATTGAAATCATAAAATCTACAAAGTAGGTACATATCTGGGGATAAGCTAAATACAGAGGCACTGAAAAGAAGATGAAATAGACATATTAGATTTGACTATTCTGAATGAAGGGTGAAAAAGGAAATTAAGCATATATTTAACCTTAATATATGTATATCTGATTGTTCCCTCAAGATATTTACATGAGCCATTAGATACCATATTTGTAAATAATGCTTTAATATTTCTGTATTATATTTCCTAGTAGACTCCAGTATACATATTTCACAAAAATGTTCTCTAAAAAAAAAAAAAATGCTGTCTACAAATAGGAAAAAAATTTTTTTTCACCGAATGAGAAATGCTGGGCTGGAAGAAGCACAAGCTGGAATCAAGATTGCCAGGAGAAACATCAATAACCACAGACATGCAGATGACACCACCCTTATGGCAGGAAGTGAAGAGGAATTAAAGAGCCTCTTGATGAAAGTGCAAGAGGAGAGTGAAAAAGTTGGCTTAAAGCTCCACATTCAGGAAACTAAGATCATGGCATCTGGTCCCATCACTTCATGGGAAATAGATGGGGAAACAGTGGAAACAGTGTCAGACTTTATTATGTGGGGGCTCCAAAATCACTGCAGATGGTGACTGCAGCCATGAAATTAAAAGACGCTTACTCTTTGGAAGGAAAGTTATGACCAACCTAGATAGCATATTCAAAAGCAGAGACATTACTTGGCCAACAAAGGTCCATCTAGTCAAGACTATGGCTTTTCCTGTGGTCATGTATGGATGTGAGAGTTGGACTGTGAAGAAAGCTGAGCACCGAAGAATTGATGCTTTTGAGCTGTGGTGTTGGAGAAGACTCTTGAGAGTCCCTTGGACTGTAAGGAGATCCAACCAGTCCATTCTAAAGGAGATCAAAAGACTGTTCTATACCTCTGTGTCTCTTTTGCTGTCTCACATACAGCGTTATTGTTACCATCTTTCTAAATTCCATATATATATGTTAGTATACTGTATTGGTGTTTTTCTTTGTGGCGGCAAAAGAGACACAGATGTATAGAACAGTCTTTTGGACTCTGTGGGAGATGGAGCACGTGGGATGATTTGGGAGAATGGCATTGAAACATGTATAATGTGATATAAGAAACAAATCACCAGTCTAGGTTCAATGCAGGGTGCAGGATTCTTGGGGATGGTGCACAGGGATGACCTGGAGGGATGATGTTGGGGGAGAGGTGGGAGGGATTTCGGGATTGGGAACACATGTACACCCGTGGTGGATTCATGTTGATGTGTGGCAAAACCAATACAATATTGTAAAGTAAAAAAAGTAATAATAATAAATAAAAAATAAATAAAATAAAATAAAAATAAAGGAGATCAGCCCTGGATGTTCTTTGGAAGGAATGATGCTAAAGCTGAAACTCCAGTACTTTGGCCACCTCATGCAAAGAGTTGACTCATTGGAAAAGACTCTGATACTGGGAGGGGTTGGGGGCAGGAGGAGAAGGGGACGACAGAGGATGAGATGGCTGGATGGCATCACTGACTCGATGGGTGAATCTGAGTGAACTCCAGGAGATGGTGATGGACAGGGAGGCCTGGCGTGCTGCGATTCATGGAGTCGCAAAGAGTCGGACACGACTGAGCGACTAAACTGAACTGAACTGAACTGAATTAGGGCAGAGTTTTGCTCTTGCATGGTTGACAGTTTATTAACTGCTTTACTAAAAAATAAAAAATAATTTCTAATTTATTTAAAAACTATGAGTAATTACTTGAATTAAAATAAGCCATAATATAGTTCAGATAAAATAAAAACAAGCTGTTTAAATTTAAAAACTTTCCTTCTCTTGGATTCTGTAATTCTCAAAAAGTATATTTGACAGATACAGAAAAAGTCTTTATTTCTTTGAGAACACAAATGGTAACCTAAGCTATCTCAAGTGACTGAAATCTCATCAAATTTTAGGACCAAATTCTTTCAAAGCAAAAATACCTTTATCATTTTTATTCTACCCATGACTAGTTTTTAAGTCTGAGATGTAAGCCAGTGTTTTGGATACAAATTAAAAATAAAAGATAAAAAAGATGGGGTATTTAACTTCTAAAGAGAAACCAAATGTAAAAACATTTTGGAAACTTGAATGTTCCTATACATACATGTCTGCTGTCATTCTGTTTCTTTAATCTATACACTGAGTACATGAGAAATGATGGACTGGATGAGTTCAAGCTGGAATCATCAGATATGTGAATGATAGCAATCAATGGCTGAAAGCAAAGAGGAACTAAAGAGCCTCTTGATGAGGGTGAAGAAGGAGAGTGAAAGAGCCAGCTAAAAGCTAAACATTAAAAATAAAACATAATATCATGACATCTGGCCCCATTACTTCATGGAAAATAGAAAGAGAAAAGGTGGAGGTAGTGACAGATTTCCTCTTCTTGGGCTCTAAAATCACTGCGAATGGTGACTGCAGGCGTGAAATCAGATGTTTGCTTCTTGGCAGGAAAGTTACGGCAAACCTAGGCAGTGTGTTGCAAAACAGAGACTTGACTCTGTCGACAAAGGTCCGTATAGTCAAGGCTATGGTCTTCCCCATGGTCACGTATGGTTGTGAGAGCTGGACCATAAAGAAGGTGATGCATCGAAGAATTGATGTGTTCAAGCTGTGGTCCTGGAGAAGACTCCTGAGAGTCCCTCGGACAAGCAAGGAACTCAAACTGGTCAATCTTGAGGGAAATCAGCCCTGAAACCTTTTTGGTAGGACTGAAGCTGAAGCTGAAACTCCAGTATTTTGGTCATCTGATTCGAACAGTTGACTCACTGAAAAAGTCTCTGATGCTTCGAAAGATTGAAGGCAGAAGGAGAAAAAGGTGTCAGAGGATGAGATGGCTGGATAGTATCATCAATGCAATGGACATGAACTTGGGCAAACTTCGGGAGATGGTGAGGGACACAGAGGTCTGGCGTGCTGCATTTCATGGGGTTGCAAAGAGTCAGACATGACTGGACAATTGAACAACAAAGACAATACATATATGAGTTGTGCTTATTTAGGATAAGTCTACTAATCTGTTGTGTGTATAAATCTCATAGAGGAAATGTACACATTTAAACACAATACAAGCTACTACTTGGAAAACGCTGCTAGAGTTAAAAAATACCAGGGGAGATTGAAAGAGAGAATAAGATGAGCAAAGGAAAATATCGATGAGGAGAAAGTTGTAGGAACAGAACATTTGAGAACATTTAATATAAGCTGGGGAAAATAGAGTATGTGAAATAGACAGATAGTCTGAGTTATAAGTAAAGGAATAAGACAGATATTTTGAGAAAAGTAATTTTCAATGAAAATAGAAAGGTAGCCATGTCAATGGGAGAAGGAAGTGGCAACACACTCCAGTATTCTTGCCTGGAGAATCCTGTGGACAGAGGAGCCTGGAGGACTGCTGTCCATAGGGTCGCACAGAGTCAGACACAACTGAAGCAACTTAGCATGCATGCATTGGAGAAGAAAATGGCAACCCACTCTAGTATTCTTGCCTGGAGAATCCCAGGGACAGAGGAGCCTGGTGGGCTGCCATCTATGGGGTCGCACAGAGTTGGACACGACTGAATCGGCTTAGCAGCAGCAGCAGCAGCAGCAGCCATGTCAAGCTTCAGATAGATTTGGGAGGATAATCACTGTATATTCATTTGCTGTTATGTTTGAGAAGTAAAAGAGTATTAGGACTTTAAGGAGCATAAGTTCAATAGTTGGTTAAGGTATGTTGAATGAATAGCTATAATAGAGACAAGTAGTGACTAAATAAGCATAGAGAATGTTGACATATTTTTAAAGAAATTTGTAAATTAAAAATTAGTCCTGACAGAATGATATCCAGTTAATAGGTTTGCAAACCAAATGTGTCAGTTCTACCCATTTTCATTAAATTGAACTGTGCTGAACAGGTCCTAACGAATTCCATATTATAGGCAGCAATGACATTGACTTCAACATAAGTTAATCAAAAAAAAAAAAAAAAGGACCCAAGTTCCTCCATTCACATTACTGAATCATTTTAAGATATTATTTAAAAAGAAACTTTATCTTAACACATGTATATTAACTCATGCTAGTTTGCATTGATTTGCATCATATTTGCAATTGGGAATTAATTTCTCCTATTTTATTTCATGAACATTTTTAAACTAGTTGTTATATTTAAAAGAAAATCCTATGGGTTATTAGACAGTGATGAAATATGGTATGCTTCTACTAAATTTGAAATAAGACATATCAAGTATTGCAAATTTAATTTTGCATAATACACCATTTTTTTTTCTATGCAGCACCAGAAACAACACATCACAAGTCATGCTTAGCACTCATTTAAATGCGACCTCAGAGTCACACTGCATGTTACAAATATCTGGGAGCTGTGTGATTAGTTAACATCTTATGCATAACCCTTAAAATTATCACAAGTTCTCAGGAGATAATTAGCTTACTCTGTTTCTATAATAAAATGAACTATGTTTTAGCAATGACTCTCAGGAATAGTAACAGGAAAATGCCTTTAAATCAGATAAATTCAAGAATCATGGCAGATAAAGATGGAAGAAATGTT
This sequence comes from Capra hircus, assembly GCF_001704415.2. NCBI lineage: Eukaryota > Metazoa > Chordata > Mammalia > Artiodactyla > Bovidae > Capra > Capra hircus. The sequence continues at coordinate 98,981,937 of NC_030811.1, read as the reverse complement.
TATTGTCACATAATATTTTCTTTTCTTGATAAAACTGAGCTCTAAGGTAGCAAAAAAGCTATCTTCAGAATAAAGCTGAATAATAGGAAGCTTGCCACTCACTGTCACCTATATATATTTAACTCCTCTACAGTTTCTTTTATTTCAGAATCAGAATGCTAAGAAATATAAGACTTTAAATTCTTCTTCTTTCTGTGGAACTCAACAAGTTTTAGATTTTTTCGTGGAACAGAGACCTTAGAGCTGAATGATACTTTAACTTACAGAAGGGTCTAATTCCAATCAGAATGAAATAGGATTTCCAGAGAAAGCATGCTTCACTTCCACTCATTGATACATCTTGAAAGCAAGGCAGAAATAGTGCTTTCATCATACATGACACAATACTTGAAAGAGTGAAGATAGTGGATTATTAACTTGCCATTCTTCTTGCCAACATCTTACATGTTTAGCCTGGGACCCCCAACATCTCCAGACCCAGAAGACAGATATAGCAGCAACAATAATAAACAAAAACAAAAGCAAAGTGGGAGATCTTTATGTCACTTATTGTGCAGGTACATATGAAATGTTTGGGAGGCTATGAGGAGATATTCATGTATACATGCTAGAATCTCATGACTCATGAAGAATTTGTAACTCTTCTTAACCCTCTGAAAGAAGAGTTTGTCATAAGATGTGTGGATTAAATTCTTACTATCATGCTTCCTACTTTGGTTTCTTATTTTTAAGTAACAAGAAATCCTCATAGTGTCTTTTAGCATGAGAGGGGTGAATACAATTTACACTTAATGGCATAACACACTTAATAGTGTGACATTTATCCACAACAAACAAGTGAGTAGACAAGCCTAACCTGAGGGTTCAAGTTACATCAGAATTCAAGCTACCATACAGGCTAATTGCACAACTCTCACTTAGAGAACAGTGTTCTCAAGACACTTCATTTCTAATCAAAATCATGCTTTTCGTTTATTGTCCTCACCCATTCTTCCAAAGGATTTGGGACTACCTTGTAACTAAATATACATCCAATCTTTAAGAAAAGGAAACAGCTATTAGTAGGATGTATTTGAGGAAGAAAATAGAGTGAGGTTCCCAAAATCAGACCAATAAAAGTTGTCAAACTGAAGTAAAAAATAAATTTAAGCTCTTTAAAAATAAGAGCAAAAACTGACACTTGTCATCTAGGAGAAATTGCATTCCATTTCAGTGTTTCCAAAACCTGAGAGATATTTATGACAGAATTTTAAGAATTTTGAATACCGTGGTAGAAAGTACACTTGATGATAATTTTTAATAGTGTACAAGGTCCTTTAATAATCAATAGATTATTGAGATAAATAATTAAATATGTTTATTAATATAGTGCTGTAGCTGACCAGAATTCATATGTTCATATGCATAGCTTTCGGTCTTGAGGTTTTAATAGAAAGGGAAGTATTTGAGAATTTTCAGCAATAACTACTATGCCCCTTGGTCCCATGGTTCTTCAAAATTGGTGAAAGAATTTTGTGTCTTTGTGATATTTTCAATCATATACATCATACAAGAAAAAAAGCTGTTGTTTTTAGTATTTTCTCTTAGGTCTAGTTCATTTAATTTACTGATATCTTAGCAATATTATTATTTTAATTATTCACATTAAGATGTTGTTGAATTATGGTGATAGTATATCATAAGTTTGTTTTCATGTTTGTTTTTAAATGTGTTTTCTTGGAAAAATTTTAAAGAACACTTATATAATCTCATGTTGATACCTCCTAATCCCCAATAATCTTTGAAATTTTGTCAATACAGAAATCTTATATTCTGTGAAAACTTTAATGTGTTTCTCATGAATCAAAACTTATCAACCAGACTGCTTTGGCTATTCAGAGTCTTTTGTGTTTCCATACGAATTGTAAAATTTTTTGTTCTAGTTCTGTGAAAAATGCCATTGGTAATTTGATAGGGATTGCATTGAATCTGTAGATTACATTTGTTAGTATAGTCATTTTCCCAATGTTGAGTCTTCTTACCCAGGAACAGGGAGTATCTCTCTATCTCTTTATGTCGTCTTTGATTTCTTTCATCAGTATCTTATAATTTTCCGAGTACAGTTCTTTTGTCTCCTTAGGTAAGTTTATTCCTAGATATTTAATTCTGTTTGTTGTAATGGAGAATGGGATTGATTTCTTAATTTCTCTTTCTGATTTTTCATTGTTAGTATATAGAAATGCAAGTGATTCTTGTGTATTGATTTTGTATCCTGCAACTTTGCTAAATTCACTGATTAGCTCTAGTAATTTTCTGATACTATCTTTAGGGTTTTCTATGTACAGTATCATGTCATCTGCAAACTGTGAGAGCTTTACTTCTTTTCTAATCTGAACTTCTTTATTTTTTTCTTCTCTGATTGTTGTAGCTCAGACTTCTAGAACTATGTTGAATAATAGTGGTGAAAATGGACACCCTTGTCTTGTTCCTGATCTCAGGGGGAATGCTGTCAGCTTTTCACCATTGAGAATAATGTTTGCTGTAGGCTTATCATATACGGCCTTTACTATGTTGAGGTAGTTTCCTTCTATGCCCATTTTTTTAAAGAGTTTTAATCATAAATGGGTGCTGAAGGAAACCAGGGTTGAAAAGGACACATGCATCCCATTGTTCATTGCAGCACTATTTGCAGTAGCTAGAACATGGAAGCAACCTAGATCCCCATCAACAGATGAATGGATAAAGAAGTTGTGGTACATATACACAATGGAATATTACTCATCCACAAGAAGAAATGCATTTGAATCAGTTCTGATGAGGTGGATGAACCTAGAACCTATTATACAGAGTGAAGTGAGTCAGAAAGAGAAAGATAAATATCATATTCTAATGCACATATATGGAATCTAGGAAAATAGTTCTGCAGAATCTATTTACAGGGCAACAACGGAGAAACAGACATAGAGAATAGACTTATGGACATGGGGAGAGGAGAGGAGTAGGTGAGATGTATGGAAACAGTAACATGGAAACTTACATTATCATATGTAAAATAGATAGCCAATGGGAATTTGCTGTATGGCTCAGGAAACTCAAACAGGAGTTCTGTATCAAGCTAGAGGGGTGGAATGGGGAAGGAAATGGGAGGGAGGTTCAAAAGGGAGGGGACATATGTATACCTATGGCTGATTCATGTTGAGTTTTGAAAGAAAACAACAAAATTCTGTAAAGCAATTATCCTTCAGTAAAAAAAAAAAATAATAAAGGAAAACAAAATTATCAACTAGGCTTCTGGTAAACAGTAATTACTCAAATTACTCAAAGTAATTACTCAAAGAACAGGTATTTTGTTATTTATTGAAAGATAATTTGTATACTCTGCACAGCTGAGAATTTTAGGCAGTAAAAAAAATTTTTTTTAATGAGAGATTGATTTGTACTTTTTAAACTCATAGCCCACCACTTCTACAAAAATAGAGTCTTCTGTGACCTGATTTTTCCTCAGGATCACTTTTGTTCTGTGGAAGTTTTGTAATTAGTTCTCTGCTAATATTCCAGAATTCAGTTTCATTAAATATATAAACAATCTTTGTCTTGATGATTATAAGTAATTATAAAGAATGACTGAAAGTTATCATTAACATGGTTGCAATAAAATTCAATTTGGGGCATAACTAAAGAAATAATAATAGACTCTCCATGTCTTAGAGGTAAATTAGTCTTATATACATAAATGTGACAATTTGAATGTTTGTTTAATATATTTTAACTGTAAATTAGAATTTATTTTTCTAAAACTGATGTTTATAGGTTTAATAAAAGCAGTGTTTAACTCTCATTTAAAATAGTTTCCCAATATGTTCAATTACTTCCTAAGATTAATTCTGGAATGTGATTAGAATCATATGGAAATATACTTGCTTCCTAGCTGCTACAGATGTGTGTATGAATGACTGCATTAAATGGACAAGCATTATTTAAACAGTACAGAGAAAGGACTAGGATACTTATTCTATCTGAAGTTGATTCTTGGCCGTCGTAATTCTTAGGGCAATGCCATAAAAATTCTAGATAAATATTCAAAGGTTTTGATTAATATTGAGGTTCTACAACTGATCTTACATATAGTTCCTAGTTCAAAGTTAAGATCAATACAGCAAATATGGCATATCATAAAATTCTTGAATACCTTTTTTATTATGTGATACAGACAACAAAAAAAGAGAATGATGATGGAAACAAAAATCGTATCCCTCCTGCAGGATACTTGATTGAAATTTTATAAAACTTAATTTAGATGAAGTCAGTGGTGAGTTTTGAAAAGTCATATGAAAGATTTTTTCTGTAACTGAAAGGTAGTAAAGGCTGCTTTTTTGTCCGAGGGTCCCAATCTTTGGGTTCCATGTTGTGGATTCTCAGGAACATGTCAGTTCAAGGCAGTTTTGAGGATACTCTATTTAAGGTTGGTGAATGCTGAGGTTACCTATGAGAAAGTGAGAGTGAAAATTAGTTGCTCAGTCGTGTCCAATTCTTTGTGACCCCATGGACTGTAGCCTGCCAGGTTTTCTGTCCATAGTATTCTGCAGGCAAGAATACTGGAGTGGGTCCCCATTTCTTCCTCCAGGGGATCTTCCCGACCCAGGGATTGAGCCAGGTCTCCTTCACTTCAGGCAGATTCTTTACCATCTGAGCCACCAGGGAAGCCCATAATATCACCCATAATCACTGTTATCAAAATATCCTCTTTTTCCTTAACGATTTGCCCTATTTTTGAACAGCAGGAAAAAAAAAAAAAGTTTCCCAGAGTTTTCGACAATGGAGAATTTTAAATACTCCAGAATCATCATCAGTAACAAAGTATAATCTGTCCAAGAGAAACTTTTAAATTCCTTAATCTACTCATGCTCTACACAAGAAAATGTAAGACAAATATAATACCTTATAAATAGGGCACTAAATAAACTAGTTCAAAGCAAGCATTTTTCAGAATAAAAGGAGATATGATAAATAATTTCCCAGGACAATAGGCAAAACAGGATTTTCTCAGCAAATCAAAAAGTTGGGACAGCCTGCTTATATTTTTTCAGCTTAAGGAGATGGAGTTAAGCACAAGCACTGAATGACTAATTATAAAATAATAAATTATACATTAATAGTCATTTAGAAAATGTATTATTAATAGATTAACTTTAATAAACTAAAATGAATAATTGTCTATGAATATGTTCCTTTTCAGGCTTCCCTTTTGGCTCAGCTGGTGAAGAATCTGCCTACAATGTGGGAGACCTGGGTTCGATCCCTGGGTTGGGAAGACCCCTTGGAGAAGGGAAAAGCTCCCCACTCTAGTATTCTGGCCTGGAGAATTCCATGGACTGTAAAGCTCATGGGGTCACAAAGAGTCGGACACGACTGAGCGACTTTCACTTTACTTATGTTCCTTTTCAGGATGATTATTTTAGGTATATTTCCTTAATAAACCTTCCTCCAAAGAAAATCCTATACAGTGTTTTAACAAAGATCATTCCAAATCCTCACATTTATGACACCTGAACTGTAAGTGTCACAAGGTAAACTGAATAATGTATAATAGACCATAGGTTGAGAAAATTGATAACTTTTTTTTTTTTTTTGGTGTGAAGCTGCAAATGATCAGTAAACTGGGGAGGTCCAGTTTGACCAACTTTTCTTTCCTCATTTTGAAATAGATAAATATGGACAAGGTAGGGTAGAATTTCAAAACATTAACTTTATTGCCTTTTATGATTCCTTTTCGTTTTTCTAATTTAGGAAGCTAGATTGAGACATGCCCCGACAATGAAATATATTGCTAGAGATTAAAATACTAAAAGTGCTCCTGGTTGTTAACAGCCAGCCTAGACACATCCCCCCACCAAGCCCCTGCTCAGGGGGTACTCAAAACACCGAGAAAATGTGGTAACTCTGACACCAGCTTAGATGAAAATTAGTAAAAAATGGATGGAGGAAATACAGTCATACAGAGTGAGTATTAAATCCATGACTAAAGTGGGCTTGGAGCCAATGCATGAAGTAGTAGGCATATGAGTTATAATATAAAAACCACCTACCTGGGCTTTTATAATTCATATATCTACTACCATGTGTGATGGAGAAGGGAACGTCAACCCACTCCAGTATTCTTGCCTGGAGAAGCCCATGGACAGAGGAGCCTGGTGGGCTACAGTCCATGGGGTCTCAAAGAGTTGGACATGACTGAGCAGCCAGAGATCAAATTGCCAACATCTGCTGGACCATGGAAAAAGCAAGAGAGTTTCAGAAGAACATCTATTTCGGCTTTATTGACTGTGCCAAAGCCTTTGACTGTGTAGATCACAATAAACTGTGGAAGATTCTGAGAGAGGTGGGAATACCAGACCACCTGACCTGTCTCTTGAGAAATCTGTATGCAGGTCAGGAAGCAACAGTTAGAACTGGACATGGAACAACAGACTGGCTCCAAATAGGAAAAGGAGTACATCAAGGCTGTATATTGTCACCCTGCTTGTTTAACTTCTATGCAGAGTACATCATGAGAAACGCTGGACTGGAGGAAACACAAGCTGGAATCAAGATTGCCGGGAGAAATATCAATAACCTCAGACATGCAGATGACACCACCCTTATTGCAGAAAGTGAGGAGGAGCTAAAAAGCCTCTTGAAGAAAGTAAAAGAGAAGAGTGAAAAAGTTGGCTTAAAGCTCAACATTCAGAAAATGAAGATCATGGTATCTGGTCCCATAACTTCATGGGAAATAGATGGGGAAACAGTGGAAACAGTGTCAGACTTTATTGGTCTCCAAAATCACTGCAGACGGTGACTGCAGCCATGAAATTAAAAGATGCTTACTCCTTGGAAGAAAAGTTATGACCAACCTAGATAATATATTCAGAAGCAGAGACATTACTTTGCCGACTAACGTCCGTCTAGTCAAGGCTATGGTTTTTCCAGTGGTCGTGTATGGATGTGAGAGTTGGACTGTGAAGAAGGCTGAGCACCGAAGAATTGATGCTTTTGAACTGTGGTGTTGGATAAGACTCTTGAGAGTCCTTTGGACTGCAAGGAGATCCCACCAGTCCATTCTGAAGGAGATCAACCCTGGGATTTCTTTGGAAGGAATGATGCAAATGCTGAAACTCCAGTACTTTGGCCACTGCATGCGAAGAGCTGACTCATTGGAAAAGACTTTGATGCTGGGAGGGATTGAGGGCAGGAGGAGAAGGGGACGACAGAGGATGAGATGGCTGGATGGCATCATGGACTCGATGGACGTGAATCTGAGTGAACTCCGGGAGTTGGTGATGGACAGGGAGGCCTGGCGTGCTGCGATTTATGGGGTCCGCAACGAGTCGGACACGACTGAGCGACTGAACTGAACTGAACTGAGCAGCTAACAAAACCTAACCATGTGTGAAATAGACAGCTAATAAGACCCTGCTCTATAGCACAGGGGGCTCAGTTTGGTGCTCGGGTGTGGCCTGGGTTGGGGGGAAGTTTCAAGATGGAGGGGATATATATATGTGTGAGTACTAAGTCGCTTCAGTTGTGTCCAACTCTTTGTGACCCCATGGACTGCGTAGCCCACTCCTCTGTCCGTGGGTTTTTCCAGGCAAGAATTCTGGAGTGGGTTGTCATTTCCTACTCCAGGATATGTGTACATAGAGCTGATTCACTTCATTGTACAGCAGAAACTAACACAATATTTTAATTCAGTGTATGTTAGTCGCTCAATCATGTCTGACTCTTTATGACCCCGTGAACTACAGCCCACCAGGCTCCTGTGTCCATGGAATTCTCCAGGCAAGAATACTGGAGTGGGTTGCCTTTTCCTTCTCCTGGAGACATTTCCAATCAGGGGATGGAACCCAGTTCTCCCGCATTGCAAGTAGATTCTTTACACTCTGAGCCATCAGGGAAGCCCTGTAAATCAATTTTACCCCCATTAAAAAAAAAGAAAGAAAAATAAATAACAATACATATTAGTGCCAAGATGATTTACTCTTTGATTTTCTAAGGATAGTCCTTCAAATTATCAAGACATCAGAGCAACAAAGATCACCTGCTATATATAGGCAGATGGGCCTGACAGAGCCACAGGTAGTTTGTCCTGTTCCAAATGTGGCATGAGAGCAGAGAAATAATATTTATGCCTTGGAGAGTATCACATGGGCCCTCATGATACAGGATCAAGGAGCTATTGATGCAACATTCACAGGAACTTATTTGACTCAGATGATAAAATGTTAAGTGCAAGCTGAGAGAAACTTAGGTCTAGAAAAATATAAGTGCTAATGTAACTGGTGCCTGTGTGTGAAGCCCCCACTGGAACAAGGACTTAGATCAGGGCCAGTAGTTACAGGTGACTGACCCAGGCCAAGGAGTCCATCCCATTGGCTTGACACTAAATGACTTTTCACCAACCTCAAAGTAACCCTTAGAGGAAATGTGGGGGGCCTATAAGTGTGCTGAAACTGAATTTCAGCCCTGTGGCATAGTTAGGATTTGTAAGAAATTAGTACCAGTTACAGAAAAAATTTTTATTGTTTTGGTATGTGGTTCATTATGGTATATGGTTCATTTATACTACCTAACTAATGTAAAATAAAACACGCATACACATGTGTACAGAGACTGATGGTGGCATGCTGCCCAACGAATAGTCAGAATTTTGCAATCAAGTTGGATGGAAGGAAAATAACCTATCAGTACAGAAAACCAAAATTGCCTATAATGCATCAAATATGGGGATCTGTAATAACAGCTGGGCTTCTCTGGTAGCTAAGCTGGTAAAAAAATCCATCTGTAATGCAGGAGACCGTGGTTTGATTTCTGGGATGGGAAGATCCCCTGGAGAAGGGACGGGCTACCCACTCCAGTATTCTTGGGCTTCCCTGGTGGCTCAGAGGATAAAGAATCCACCTGCACTGAGGGGAACTTGCCCTCGATTCCTAGCTTGGGAAGATCCCCTGAAGGAGGGCTTGACAACCCATTCCAGTATTCTTGCCTGAAGAATCCCCATGGGCAGAGAAGTCTGGCTGGCAGTCTTTGGGGTCACAAAGAGTTGGGTATGACTGAATGATTAAGCATACACATTGCAATACCAGCTATCAATGGAAGATGTTAAATTTTGGTCTTTTTATTTTGCAATTTTAAAATTTTAATTATAGCAGACTAAAAGTCAGCATTCAAATTCCCACATTTACATAGGAGGAAAGCAAAACTCAGAAATAAGGAAATAATGACATTAAAATTGACCTTCATAATTTGATTTCTAGATAACCAACTATCTAGGTTGTTTCTTACAGTTTCTAACAATATCAAGCTCTAACTGGGCCAAATTCAGCAACATTTATACCCATTGTTTGAAATGAAAAGGTAGTCTCTTGTGACTCATTAATGAGTAAGAAATACCACTAATTATACTCATATAGTTGACAGAAGACTTGTGTTTAATCCTGTTTTTACCCTTTACTCTCTGTGTATGTGTCTCTGACTCTTAACTCACTTGTTAAAATGATGAATCTTAAAAAATAGTTGGTATATATCTTATTACTTTCATTTTGAAAAGAATAGTAGAATTCCCTGTGTTTTATATACATGGACATTCAATGTATCTACTATAGAACCTTATAATATTTTCTTAAAACTTACTTGATAATCAACACTTTTCTATTGGCTAGTTCTGCTGATTGATCACTCACTACCTTCCCTCAAACACGGTCTGTTGTATGATGTGCTGGGCGTGTGTCCTACCATTCTATGTTAAGATATCACTATGTTGAAATAAATATGTTCAGTGCATGTGTGTATATTGACTTGTGTCCAACTCTTTGCGACCCAAGGGACTGTAACCCACCAGGCTCCTCTCTCCATGGGATTTTCTAGGCAAGAACACTGGAGTGGGTTGCCATGTCCTCCTCCACGTCAACCTCAACTGGGATTTCCTTCTCAATCCAGGGAATTGAACATGCATCTCCTGCCTTGATAGGCAGATTCTTTACTACTGAGTCCAACTGGGAAGACTGTGGAATGCTCTAAAAATAGTGACTTGGTCAAAAATTCCATTCAGAGTTTTGTATAACATCTTATGGAAAAATCTGAATGAATATGTTGACCAACACATTAGAAACTGTAACAGGGATAAAATTTGGGTTAATAATATTGGGGCTCTTCCTTAGTATTCCAAGTTTTTAAGTTCAAGATTGGTATATAGTCCTATTAAAATGTTTGGCTTATGTGGTTTAGAATACTTGGTACATTGTACCTCATAAATGATTTTATATACATAAAATATTCTATATATCAATATACATATTCTTATGAAGCTTGTTTTTTGGTGGTATAATTCATGCATTTTACATATGGTTTTATTAAAAAATGTATATTTATTATTTCCTTCTTGTTATGGCTAACCAAGCTTTTTTTAAAGCCAGATATAGACTTTCAGATACTTGGGGATTAATTTTTTTTCTCCAATTCATACTTCAGACACAATGGCTTTAGTCTCTTTTTAAAACATTATTTAGAAGGATATTCATGGCCAATATTTACTTTTACTTTATTTATTCTTTTGAATTCCATGGAAAACTGCATATAAAATGCAAGTGGACTTCAAATATAGATAAAATGATTAGAAAACAATGAAAAATGCATAGATAGCTAAATCACAAAACAGACCATTTATTTAAAAAATGTTCTTGTTTTCATTTTATCCTCATTTCATCAAAGAAACTTGAATTCACAATTAATTAACATCACTGAAGTCAATCACTTATTTAAAGAGAAGGCCCAATTTTTATACAGTTGAGTGAAACAGAGGACTTAGCAAAATGAATATGGACTTCAGTCCTTCAGTCTAATGTACTCCAAGAGTTAATAGTGAGTCAGTGCAGCTGGGGTAGTTTATCATTTCTTATGTAGACTTAGGGAAGACTTTTGGCAGAGGTTACCTCTTAGCAAAAAATGTCTGTTTTGTGTTTGGGGCGTTTTTTGTTTACTTTTTAATAAATGAGGCATAACTAAAATTTATTATGAAAAAAAAAAAACAACAGATTGCTTCCATGTTTATTCTACCCTGGACTTCAAATTTTCCCTTCTCCAAAACAGAGAGAGCTTTCAATTATGACAAGTTCTGAAAACTGAAGTCCCCGGTGAAAAAGGCTGGAGTTTTGCTAACTGCTGAAGTACAGATCATATTTGGAAAGGAAGGCTAAGAGTTAAAAGGAGAGGGCCTGTGGGGAGGGGAAATTAATGGGAAGATGGCAACATTTTTTCCAGGCAGAAGTTTGACTGAGGAACACTTATTTCTTGTATGGTCAGTTTCAGGACCAGCAAGTAATATTCCCCTATGATGTGACATCCTAGTTTTCTCTCATTCACTCTGTGCAATCTGTATTTAATTATTGGGATTTTTGAGTAATTTTTCATTGGCATTTCAAGTTCTTACATAAATTCTATTTCCATGCAAAGAGAGAATCCCATTCCCAAGATCTCTGCTTTGTTCAGTCTGTGCTAAAATATTTTCGTGTTTCATTTCACAGTGAAGGAAGCACTTGTGTGGTTCACCAGGCAGAATATGAACCATAAGGAAGATTACTTTTCTCAAAAAATAGAATTATAGATCTTCCCTGAGGCCCAAGGAACAGGTATTAAGTTTCCAGGTCACATATGTAAATTATTTAATTCTCTCCCCTTAAACCTCCAACTTTCCCAATCATCAATTTTTCCCTAGTAAGTCATCAAACTTCAAGATAGCTTTCACTTCCTTAACCTGCTATTACACACTGTTTGGAAGCATTTCCATATGCTTTGTATCATTAAGCCATTTTAACAAACCTCAGGACAAATGTATCATTTTCCCTTCTCTAAGTGGTCATAAGGAGAAAAATAAATTGATAGAATCTATTACAACCCGGAACAATACCAGACAGAAGGAGATAGAGAGACACTGACCCTTGTAGTTTAAAAAAAAATCAAATTCATTAAGAAAAATAATATGAGAAAAGCACATACTCATAAGTAATATATTCATATGTAAACATTATGCAAATGATTTACCAGTAAATAATGTCCACTTCTATCACTGATCCTTTCATATTTCTTTCCTGTGAGTCTTGTCTGGGAAATGAATTACAAACATTATGTCTTTGAATGTATTCTACCCTCTAATTATCTTCAATGAAGAAAGAGGAAGAATTTGCCCTTCGTCACCTTTTGTCTTGCCCGTGTGGCATATCTTTACTAAGAGGCCTTTGCTAGAAAAAGTACAGGGTGGCCCTGGATAATCAGAATTCCTTAGTACATACATACCTAAAGCAAAGGAGAACTGATAAGGGGGATATATCCATGTATGATATTCCTCGGGAGGGACAAAAATGTATCAGCTTGTTTTCAAATACATCCTGATAAATTTGTGGTCAAACCCATTTAGAGAAGCACCATTGACCTTTATTTTCTAGATCAGCCTAATGGCTTTTCGTCGCTCATTCTTTTTCCTGCATTGAGAAAATTGCTTAACTATTTTCTTTTGTTTTTTAGCATGCATTAGTCATCTCCTACTTTGATTTTTTTTGTCTTCCTAATAAGGTAAATATTTTTGGTGTGTTAAGAAAATAGACTTTAGGAGGAATGAGAAAACTTTACCAAATTTGTTAACACAATTCTTAAACATTCAGATAAATATTATAGCAATATTTTGTGGTTGAGTATGCATAGCTAAAATATCTGGATAATCGATTTTTTTAAATTTTCACTGGAGAATGAGCTGTGGAGTTGTCTAGATTAAAAATTGTTTATGTAAATCTTTTCCCTTCTCTAATGTTCATATAGTCAAACTGATACAAATGATTTGCTTCCCTCAAATCATTGAACAAAACAGGCCCAGAAATTGTATTCACTATGTAATAACTTGGCATTTACTGAGCATTTTCTATTTCAGACTATGTGCTCAATGTTTCCCTGAACTATTTTATTTCATTTTATCAATAGATTCCATTCCTTACACATTTTTTGAAGAAATGTTTACAGATATTAAATAATTTTTTCAATGATAGTAGTGATTGAAATTTCTTTTAAATGGGATGGGACAAAATTTCTAATCAGTGTATCTTGTGGAATAAAAGTGAAATAATTTAAGGCATAGTCAAATTAAAATATTATAGTAAAACAACAAGCATTACACAAACACACAGGCACATATATAGACGCAATAGAAATGCATGAATATTTGGTGCAAAAACCTTAAGAAGCAATATAGTATTGTTTTGTAAAGTTGAATAATGACATACTATGATTGCAGAAATCCATCAACAGATATTTGGCTTAGAGAAATTCTTGCATTTGTGTACCAGAATGTGTATAAAATGTTAATAGCAATCCTGGTCATAATAAGAAACCGTAAAAAATATCTGAAATGCTTGCCAAAATAAATGGAAAAATAAGCTGAGGCACATTCCCATAATGAAATGATATTAGCAGTAGAAATTAATAAACTCTATGAACATGAAATCACAAAGATTAACCTTAGATACATAATGTTGATAAGAACGAGTATAAGGGACTAACACATTATGATACCATTTTACATAGTCTTTCAAATAGTTATGTATTATTTATGTATACTGTACACTAAATAAAGGGAATGATAAATACAAACTTCAAAATCATAGTTACCTCTTAGCTGAAGTCAGAGTGTTGGGAAACATGGCACAGGTACATTTTTATCTCTAATTATCTAGCTCTTGGGACAGATCTTCAACACAGGGTGATATATTTTTTTCTCATTCATAATGTTGTACTTATATTTTTAACCAAGCATGATATTGTGGGGAAGGGAAGTGTGGATCAGGATCAAAAATTCTATAAGTTATATAAGGGAAATATTGGGAAACTTAGGATAAAAAAAGAGGAAAGAATAAGGGACTGTTCTACTTGTATTAAATTATAAAGCTTCTGAAATTAAAAGTGTAATATTAGAAGACAAATAACAGACAAGAGAAGCAGGACAGATAATTCTGAAACAGATACATGTATATATGGGAATTAATATATGATGAGGCTTCGAGATAAATCTAGTGATTTATGTATGGAATAAATGGTACTGAAACACTATTCACTTAAATGAATATAAAATTAAATCCCTAACTTTCATCGTATTTTTTGAAAAATCCAAATGTATTAAGTCTACCACTATTAAAATAGAAACTATGAAGCACTAGAATAAAATTAAGGGATACTTTCAAGACCTCCATGTGGGGGAAGTTCTAAGAATGGTAGAAATTCAGCAGCTGTTAAAGATAAAAGAATTAATTAAATAAACATTTGAAAAGTACTTCTATTAATAAAATAAAAGAGAGAAATGCAGTGAAGAAAAGTTTAAATATTTTTTAGATCTTAAAACAAATGACAATAAATATTTCTATTGAAACATTTAAAAATGATGGCTATTCAAACTTGGGATTTTTCTTTCTATGAATATATACACATATATTGCTTTCATTAGTTAAATGGAAATATCATCCATAAAGCAGAGCATTGTTAGTGTTGAGAAGGAGTGTTTCTGGGAAAATGTGCCATTTTTGATAATTCGAATGCAGTTAGCTGAGCTGTCATAGATTTAATCAGGTGAGCCCTCAGAATAGCTTATAAAAAAGGTATAATGTACAATACATCCCAAGCTAATTACCAACTGGTTCTTTTAAATAAACAGCCATTATGAAGGATGGGTAACTGAAGAATGGGTTAGTCCTAAAGGGACAACATTCTAGTAAATAATCATCTATAATGTGAAGGGTAAATATAGGAAAATGGGCAGGAGAGCGATTCATATCAGAGCTACGGTAATGAAAAGTTTCAACCCCAAATTGCTGCTTGATTTCGGAGGGGCAGCATTAAAACAAATAGTGTCGACATAGACAATGACACCATTGGTTCAAGCTGTGCTCTTGCAAGGAATACCCAAATTTCTAACACCTTCTTTTTCACAAGTCAGCTGTTTAAGAATTAGGATCGAAGTCTCTTACAATGAGTTTGCTGCTGTAAAATAATGATTAAAGTGATTTATTATTCAGTTGTTCAACTGCTGCTTTATTTCTGTTGATCTTTGTTTTTCTGCTTAATTTCTATAAATTACTGTACAGTTTCCCATAAGGTATAATTAAGCAGAATTGCTTAAGTTTTAATTATTGTGTATTATAGATGTTGAAAGCAACATTAGCACTTGGCTTTTAAAAATGTGATCGTATATTTATAAGAGAGCATTTATAAACACATTTACATATAGTTAAGATGAAAAAGGTATTTGAATTGTAGTCATTAGCATTTCTTCAAACATATGGCAGAGCAGCGGAGGCCATGGGCCATGCCTTCATTAACTGAACACTGTTTCATCAGTGTCTCAGCTTCCTGTTGTGCCACCCTGTGGCGTTCCCTTCTGTCCCCGAGGTTTCAGTGACAAGGGACAATATGTCCCCAAGGTGAAAATCTGGAAAATATAGCAGATTAGCCTGTAGAGAAGTTCTTATGATTATTTAATCATCCTTAGAGAAGAAACACACAGCACCATTAAGCTGGTTTCATCGTTTTCCTGTCAGTCTCCATTTCTCCGTTGCAGGGGTTGGGGCTGTCAGCCATGCACAGTGAACACCAGCAAGGCAAAAGGCGGCACGTTTTTGCAGCCATTATAAGGCTGATTTGTTTCAAATTTGCTGCTGTAACTAATGGTCAAAGCTGACACAGATACCATGACACAGATAAGTGTCATGGGCTAATAATAATTTGTTGGATATAATGTTTTTCAGATAGTAAAGAAACTTTCCTTATTCGTTAACGATGTCATTTGAATAATTTCACTTTACTCCCTATACAAAACTAGAAAATTAACAAAACACTTTCTGATAAGTGTCAGGGTCACATTTTATTTGTACATTTCCTCTGGTACACAGAGAGAGCTAAATATGAGAGACAGTCATCTGTTTCAAGGTATTAGTCATCTTTAGGTTGCATCTGCTAAATACCTCACTTTAACACTATCACTGACTCAATGGACATGAGTTTGAGCAAACTCTGGGAGATAGTAAAGGACAGAGAAGCGTGGTGTACTGCAGTCCATGGGATCGCAAAGAGTCAGACACAACTTAGCGACTGAACAACAGTATAGTATTTTTGATTAGAGAATGTGTGTGTGTGTGTGTGTGTGTGTAATGATTTTTAGCTTTTAACCTGAGATTAAAATTTTAATAATAAACTCCTGTGGTGTCTGAAAAAGATATTTTAAACACAAATATTTGGGATCATAATTTGACATTATGCAGTTGCCATTAAGCAACTAAATAGTTGGAAACATGAAATCTTAGAAAATTACCTTACTTCTCTAATGAATGACAATGAATATTTTACTTGGGAGATTCTTGGTGGAGAAATGAAATAATAGCAAAAAAGGGCATAACTCAGAGGTACCTAAGTGATTGGAGCTATAAAATAATGAAGAAAGAAAGAAAAGAAACATTGGTCTTCTACTTGATTACATGGATTTTCAGGGAAGGAATTACTAGTAGCAGTCTAGTCTTAAATATAGGAAACTTGTCAAAATTATTTAAATTAACAGTCCTCTCAAAAATACTGCTAACAGCACAAACAGATTCCAACTGTATGCAAGGTATGTGTAGGCGTCAACGGAATAATAATCCCTTACAAGAAATGGTCTTATTATAAAAGGAAATATTATCTTGTTATTTCCATCCTTTACTTTCACCTAAACATAGCTGTATATTATTAAAAAAATTTTAATTTCCTTCAGATCTATAAAATTTCTCCATTTCTATTATAGTTATTCTATGTGTTTTTTTTTTTAAGGTAGTGTACTGTACTATGGAGAGAACAAAAGAGAGAAAAATAATAAAGCATAACCCCTTTCTTCAAGGAGGTTATAATCTTCTCTGTGTGTGTCAGTCTCTCAGTCATGTCCTACTGCTTGTGACCCCATGGACTATAGCCCACCAGGCTCTTCTGTCCATGGGATTTTCCCAGGCAAGAAGACTGGACTGGCTAGCCATTCCCTTCTCCCAGGGATCTTCTGGACTCAGAGATCGAACCTAGGTGTCCTGCATTGCACGAGGATTCTTTACCATCTGAGCCACCAGGGAAGCCCTCTACTCTCCTATAAGGCCTATAATCAAGTATTCAAGTCTGATGATAACAATTACTACTCTGCCTTTCCATTCAAAGATGGAGTCAGCTTTCTTGTCTCTAGCCTAGTAATTAGAGCACAGACTCTGAAGCCAAACTGCCTCAGTTTGAAGTCAAATCCATCACAAACCAAGTCTGAGTCCTGAACAAGTGACTAAAGAATTCTGAGCCTCAGTTTCCTTACAGAAATGTTATTGACTACTACCTCACTAGGTTGTTCAGCACATAACATAAGTTAACTTATGTGACGTGTCAAGAACATAGTCAGTGCTTTTTTATTATTTAAAGGTTATTCATTCTTCCACTAAAAGAAAATGTTTGTAGATCTTTCCCTCCTCTAACCTCCCCACTATACACCAGAATTTTTACCCCCATCTTCTTCTTCCTTTCCAGAACCAAAGGTTTTAACAGAGGTCACTTAGTGGCATCAGGCAGTGTGAGAGAAAGGCAGTGCAGAGGGAAGAGTATCATTATTGATCCTCTGTCAACAACAGCAAATCGCAGGACATAGGGCCAAGTAGGAACGTCAGTTTTGACTTATCAGATGAGAATGTCATAAAATGCTTTCATTTTTGACTTATCAGATGAGAATTTTGTAAAAGACTACTTCTGACACAGCAAACTCTACCCATCTGTCTCCTTGCCATAACTGTTGGTATTCAATGTGAGCCCAGGTTGCTAGTACTAAGATTGTTCTATCTGTGTATCCTGAACAAAGATGAGGACAAA
Organism: Capra hircus; assembly: GCF_001704415.2. Taxonomy (NCBI): domain Eukaryota; kingdom Metazoa; phylum Chordata; class Mammalia; order Artiodactyla; family Bovidae; genus Capra; species Capra hircus. The sequence goes on along the minus strand of NC_030811.1, from coordinate 98,964,030 downwards.
GAAAATAGAAACAACCAATGGACTGATGATATTGCTAACTACCAGTGTTCAAAAAAATATGTTCAAAAGTATTCTAATACTCGCCAGAATATGTTTAAGTAAAATATTAATTAACTAGCCTATACATCTCTTTATGATGAACCAGGAAGTTACAGTATCAAATCATATAAATATACTTGCTTTGGGGAATTCCCTTTTGGACCCTCTTATTTTTCATCATCTCATCTCATATCACGAGTCCCCAGAAATATGCCGTGCTAATATTGCCAACTGAGTTCTTCCAAGCAGGGATGACATCAGCCATCTGTCACACAGTACTAATGCTGGGAAGCAGAGCCAACTATAGAGAAAATAAATACCTTTCATATCGATTAGCCAAATATTTATGTTGAGAATGAAATGATTAAAATCTCACTATTCAAGCTAATTACCCTAAGTGAATATTTGCCCTTAAGTGAACAATATACTAGCAATGCACTTGCCCCGTTCCTTTGCTAAACCAGATTTCATTTCGAACATGTGCAGTGCATGAGGGGCTCATGCTAGACTTTGCAAGGTGTTGCCCTAAACTACCGTAGTGATCTTTCAGCCTGCAGGTATATCTCCTGCCGCCTTGGTAGATTCATTCTATACACTGAGCTGTATTGGTTTCCAGCTGGCTGTTCTCTTGTTCTATTTTAAGCTACTCAGTTTTTTGAAGTCTGAGACTTTGGAGTTGGTCATTGCAGGGTCACACAATTGGTGTTTGCTAACGCTGATTTGATGCTGAAATATTTATTTTTCTAGAAGTGGTTATTTAAAGATGGGCTAAATGGCTACCTGGCTTGATTACAATAGATGATTACATTATTTTTGTAAATTGAGTAACCCTATTCAAAGACATAAGACATTTTTCCAAAATCGTCTACTGCTCTTGTGGTTACTGAGTCATTCGGTGTCAACAGGGAAGACACTGAGTGAACTGCTAATTCAGCTTTTATAAAATAGATACGCATGTGGTGATGGTTGTGAGGGGGACAGGATTTGTTCTATATAACATCTAAGTCTATGGAGAGATTAGCTATTTCAGAATATGGTTATTATGTATTTTTGCTTCTGGGAAAGAAGTGAAATTCAGTGTTTCATAATTTGATTAGGCAGTCAAAGGTGCTTTGAGCTTTCTTCCAGGTCACAGTATAGAATGCTTTTGCAAACTCAAGTATATCCATTTAGTTTGGCTGGAAACAGCATCCTTTTCTAAAATAACTGAAACATGATAATACAAAAATATTTTGGGAAAGTCTGCAGCTTTATATAGTAACCAAAGTCAAAGGGTTATGTGACCAATCTGAAAGATCAATTACACTTAAGCCACTCTGGATCACTGCTCTGCGTGCTTTCCAGGGGAGTCTAAAATACAGCTGAATTGAATAAACACTTATTTCATCTACTGTTTTGTCTAAATATTAACTTCTTCAGATAGTTAAAGAATGTGAGTAAATGGATCATCAGCTTAGATATTTGTCCTGGCCACTGAAAATTTCAGAGGAAAAATTAATGAAGACCTACAGAGATATATTTTAAATATTAATTTAACAAAACAGCATATCATTTTGTCCTGAAGGGCACCACTAATTTTCATAATAAAAGCATTAACTTATAAAGTAGATTTTCAAACTATACAATTTTCACTTTATTATATTATTGTACAATATTTGTGGGAAAGTAACACATATTTCTGGACTAATTGAAAAATGAAGCAAGTTGCAATTGAGGGACTAAATCATTATCATTTTTGTTGTACTTAGACATGGCTTTTCTATACAAAACTACTGCCTTAGGCAAAACTACCATCACTGTTCTAGGATCTTGACCAGAGCAGGTCTTCCCACTTCTGCTTTCTTACTCCTCACAGGGGCAGAATCTGCCTCTGGTATGCAGTTTGACACAGGGACTGCTGCCACAAGTTAGCTAACTTCAAAGTTGAAAATGGAGATTATCTGCTGAGCAGACTCATTTATTTTTCAAATAACTTCTCCCCTGGGTAGGATGAGTATATTGGTGGAAAAAGGAGGGCCCCACTATTTGAGCACGTCTACACAGAGGAAAGAGTAAAAATGGCCAATAAGCATTCTCTTCTGACATACTACCTTAAAAAACAGTTTAATAATTTCTGCTTTACATAGACATGGGATAATTTCCTCTTCCTTGAATTACCCACTATAAAACTTCATGTGCATTTTTCCTCATTTTTCTTTAGGCAAATATAAATGTGCATTGTAGAAGTTAATTTTGTTGCATAACAGACTAGACTAAAACTTAGTTGGCTTAAGTCAATAACATGGCACATGTTCATAATTCTGTAGATTAGCAGCTTGAACAGGACTGATCTAGGATGCCTCCTCTGTGTATCACGTCGTTCTGGCTGATCTCGGTCCTGCAATTTGGATCAGTTGTAATATCAACTTGAGCTGGATTGTCCTGGATAGCCACATGGACATATCTGCTTGATCTCTGGGTTCTTAATGTGGCTACCTTGGTTCTCTTCTGTATGATTTCCCATCTTCCAGGGGTATAGCAAGCTTCTTTAGGTGATCATGGAAGCATTCCAAGACAGTGAAAGCAAGACAACAGGAGAGAGGGAAAGGAAGAGAGAAAGAGAGAGGGAGAGAACAAGAGGGAGGCTGACAGAGAGATAGGTATACTGTTTTATACTTGAGATTGCAGACTCTGAAACTGTCATGAAATAAAATGAATTGACCAATAATTATATGTGAAAAGCATGTGAAAGAAATGATTAAAGTATTAAAATTATACTTATAATAATATATTTGTATAATTCATAATTATACTATAAATAGAACATAAAATAATATAGCATAAATGTTGTATTATAATTATATCATTATATATTAATAAATAAAATTATAAATGAAAAACAAAGAAGATATACAAGTAATCAGAAAATGTGAAACTGTAAAACTTTCAAAGAAATTAAAGGCTGAATAAATTTTAAAATATAGAATATAATGAGCTAAAGTAGACTAAGTGATCATAAGAGTTTAAAAGATCAAACTGAAGAGAGCTGAGAAAAAGAAAAAAGATAAGTAAAATGCCTCCCAAAATGTAAAATGTGTTGTTTCCTGAGTAAGAACATTTATGTTCCTGAATAGACAATGTACATATAGGGACAGTATACCTTTCAAATGAGAAAATTGCTAGACAACTTGAGAAATACTTCAGTATTATTAGGTTTCAAAAGAAAAAACTCTCCAGTTCCTCTAGGCAGAAAGACTAAGTCACTTACAAAGGAAAGAAAATCAGTCATCAAATATTTGATGTCAAATACTTCTGCAACACTGATTGCAAAAAAATAGAGTGAAGTAGTATTTACGAGATAGTCAGCTGTCATGTCAGGAGTTTATATCCAGCCAAACTGTCACCCAGTGATCAACTCCACACACACAGCTGATGAACCAGTAAATTTCAAGGAATACTATATGTATGAGTATTTTCAAGGGATCTACCAAATGGTTCATTCAATAATAAGATGATTGGGGATTTTTACCAAAAGACTAATGGTAATTATTAGATAAGTTTAAAAGTAGATATATTAGCAAATCAAAAAAGTAGGATGAAGATGGAAAATGTTGAGTCAAATCTCTAAAACAATGTCTGTACATCTTCTGCATGTATGAAAATAAAGGTTTTTTGTAGACATATATGGGAAATAGCAACCCACTCTAGTATTCTTGCCTGGTGAATTTTGTGGACAGAAGAGCCTGGCAGGCTACAGTCCATGGGGTTGCAACAAGTAAGACATGGCTGAGAGACTCACACTTTCACTTTCACTTCATGAATAAATAGACTATGCTCATACAACATAAGTGGTTTATTATTTTATGAGATTAATATTATTACAAAAGTATATGTTTAGGCAGACTGTTTTACAATTAATTATAAAATGGTCAATGATTTAATAAAATCTCTTAGCTAATAGAAATTTTATGATGTTGGGCTTTAGTAGGCTGATAAACTCATAAGTTGCTTAATCACTTTGCTATACACCAGAAAGTAACAAAACATCATAAATCAACTACATTTCAACTTAAACATTTTTTAACATCAAAAATATTCACAAGTTGATAAAAATCAACACAATGTGAGATTGATAGTAGTTACTTTGTAAAAGCCTTAAGTGAAATCCTCATCCCCATACTTCTTTAAAGACGCTAATTCTGTTAAAATGAGAGTGATAATAGGAAGAGATAGTTTAAAAGTCTTTAAATGCCATAGAGTAGAGCAATATGGAAGAGCTTAATAATATAAAGTATTTCTCTTTCCCCCTTTTTTGTGTTTTCTAATTATTCTATATTCACATGAGGCAAATAAAATATAAATAAAAACATTAAAATGTATAACAGGTAAAAATAAAATGCTAAATTATAACACCCTTTATCTTTGGATTATAAGCTATTGTTCATTTTTTATTTCCTTCTATTCACTTCTCTAAATTTACAGAATGACCATGTTTCAGTGTATAAAGAAAAAAAGACTGCAATGTTGATTACTTGAATTTTCCAGCATTCGCTAATAAAAAATTACTTAAGTCAACATTTTTCTTTATTTAATTTTATATTGAATATAGCAGATTAATAATGTTGTTTCAGTTCCAAGTGTACAGTAGTGATTCAGTTATACATATACATATATCTATTCTTTTAAAAATTATTTTCCCATTAAGTTTATTATAGAATATTGAGTGGAGTTCCTTGTGCTTTACATTAGGTCTTTGTTGATTACCTGTTTTAAATATAGTACTGTGTTTCTGTCAGTCCCAAACTTCCTCCCTGGTAAACATAAGTTTCATTCTCTAACTCTGTGAGTCGATTCTGCTTTGTAGGTAAGTTCATTTGTTATCATTTTTAAAATTAAATTCTCCATATGAGTGATATAGAGTATTTCTTTCTCTGCCTGACTTACTTCACTTGGTATGGTATTCTCCAGGTCCATCCATGTTGCTGCAAATGGCATTATTTCATTCTCTTTACTGGCTGAGTAATATTGCATTGTGTATATGTATTATGTCTTTAGCCATGCATCTATCTGTCAGTGGACATTTAGATTGCTTCCATGTCTTAGCTATTGTAAACAGCTCGGCAATGAACACTGGGGTGCTTGTATCATTTTGAATGATGTGTTAGTCTGGATATATGCGCAGGTGTGGGATTGCTAGATAATACGGTAGTTCTATTTTTAGTTTTTAAATAACCTCCATACTGTTCTCTATAGTGGATATACCAATTTACTTTCCCACCAACAGTGTAGAAAGGTTGTCTTTTCTCCACACCCTCTTCAGTATTTATTGTTGATTGACTTTTTGATAATGGCCATTCTGACTGGCGTGAGGTGATAACTCATGGTAGTTTTGATTTGCATTTATAATTAATGATGTTGAGTGTCTTTTCATGTTACTCTTAGCCAACTGTATATATTCTTTGAAGAAACATCTATTTAGGTTTTCCACTCACTTTTTTGTTGATTTTTTATATTGAACTATAGGAGATGTTTGTAAATGTTGGAGGTTAATCCCTCATCAGTTGCATTGTTTTCAAATATTTTCTCCCTTTCTGTAGATTGTCTTTTTATTTTATTCATGGTTTCCTTTTCTGTGCAAAAGATTTTGAATTTAATTAGGTCCAATTTATTAATTTTATTTTTATTTCCATTACACTAGGAGATAGCTTGATAAAATATATTGCTACCCCGGTGGCTGGGACGGTAAAGCGACCGCCTGCAATGCGGGAGACCCAGGTTCGATTCCTGGGTCAGGAAGATCCCCTGGAGCAGGAAATGGCAATCCACTCCAGTACTCTTGCCTGGAAAATCCCATGGACGGAGGAGCCTGATAGGCTGCAGTCCATGGGGTCGCAGAGTCGGACACGACTGAGCGACTTCACTTCACAATTCAAAAAGTGTTCTATCTACATTTTCCGCTAAGAGTTTTATATTATCTGATCTTACATTTAGATCTCTAATTCAATTCTGGTTTATTTTTGCATATGGTGTTAAAGAATGTTCTAATTTCATTTTTTGCTTGTAGCAGTTCAGTTTGGCAACCGGCTCCAGTACTCTTGCCTGGAAAATTCTAAGAACAGAGGAGCCGTGGGAGTCAGGAAGAGTCAGCCATGACTAATTGATTGAGCATGCGCATGTTCAGTTTTCTAGAACCACATACTGAAGAATCTTTCTTCTGTGTCCGCTCTTACCTTCTTTGTCATAGATTAATTGGCCATTGGTAGGTGGGTTTATTTCTAGGGTTTCTATCCTGTTCATTCATTGATATTTTTGTTTTCGTGCCACTACCATACGGTTTTAATGACTATAGGTTTGTAGGATAGTCTGAAGTAGGGAGAGTGATTCATCCAGCTCTTTTTTTCTTTCTCAAGGTTGCTTTGGCTGTTTGGGGTCTTTTGTGTTTCATTAGAAAATTTAAAAATCATTTTGTTCTAGTTCTGTGAAAATGCCATTGGTAATTTGTAGGGATTGCATTGAATTTATAGATTGCTTTCAGTAGTATGGTCACTTTGACAATATTGATTCTTCCAATTTAATAATATGGTACATCTTCCATCTGCCTGTGTCATCTTTGTTTCTTTTCTTCAATGTCTTATAGGTTTCAGAGTACAGGTCTTTTGTCTCCTTAGGCAGTTTTATTCCTAGGTATTTTATTCTTTTGAAGTGATGGTAAGGGAAATTGTTTCTTTAATTTTGCTTTCTGATCTTTTGCTCTATGTAGAAATGTGACAGATTTCTGTGTATTAATTTTATATCCTGCAACTTTACTGAATTCATTGATAAGCTCTAATGAATTTTCAATTCATTTGGAATGAACATTCTGTTCATTTTGAAATCAAGTGCTTAAAATGTAGAATGAGGTCCAAAGGAAGTCAAATAGGGATTTTTAAAGGAACAAAGGAGAAAGAAAAAGTGAGAAAAATAAAGAAAAAGGCTACTGGAATATAAAATTAAGAGAAACAAACTCCACCAAGAGCTTTCTTTTCTATAATTAAATAATAAATTGGCTTCAAGAGCTAAAAGCTAAAGTTGTTAGAGATATATTGTCTTATCTAATTTTTTCTTTTCCTAATAGAAAGCAAACATTTTTGTTAGTACATACAAACTTTTCCTAGAATTAGCCTCAGGTAAGAATTATTAAATCCTCAAAAGAGAAACAGTAATGTATAACACATTCCACTCAAAAATAGATAAAGTAGGTATATAAAACAAGTAATTGCCATCTTATGAGTATTGCATTGACCTGTAAAGACAGTGATGTATACTTGTCTAAACCTTACAGCACTTTGCTACTCTTTAGGGCGCTAGGCTAAAGGCTTAAACATGTACTTTCCAATGACCTAAGCATACAAAGAAAAAGTTTGAAAATACCAGATAATTGTCCTATAGTATGTCTCTGTCAACATTGCCTTAAGTAAGTTATAGGATTATGATTTATTTGTCACTGATTTATATTACAAGTAGCTGTAAAATACACAGTTTATCTTTCTTGGTTAAAAATGATTGCTGCATGTTTTACATGTTATACGTGGCCTGACTTGGACTCCAGGTTGCCCTTGACAATACTGAGCTAATAACATACTTTTACAGTGACTCTGCTTCCCCCTCTGCAAAATAGGGATCATTTATGCCTTCATTCCACACATATTTGTTGATTATTACACCTGTCAAGATAGGATGGGTTATGCTGTGGTAATAAACTCCCTAATTCTCAGTGGCTGCATACCACTAGTTTACTTCACTGCCCTGAAAATCCACTCAGGGTTTGGGCAGTTTTCCAGAATAGCTGTCCACCATGAATAAACTCACCATTCCAAGCTGCTTCAGTCTTTTGGCATCTCCATTATGAACATGAGCTTCCAAGATCTTCATGCAAGGAGGGGAAAAAAGGACTGAAGAGTATAGAGTCAACAATTACAAGCAACCACCTAGAAGAAACATTCAGCATTTTCATTCACGGTTTTTTGGGGGAAGCATGTGATATGTCTTGCTCAAAAATTGTGAGCACATGATATGTCTGGGCTTCCCTGGTGGCTCAGACAGTAAAGAATCTGCTTGCAATGCAGGAAACCTGGGTTTGACCCCTGGGTTGGGAAGATCTCCTGGAAAAGGAAATGGCTACCTGCTCCAGTATTCTTGCCTGGAGAATTCCATGGACAGAGGAGCCCAGTGGGCTATATAGCCTGTGGGGTCATAAAGAGTTGGACATGACTGAAAGACTAATAATTATGTGATACGTCTTCCTCTAACTTCAGAGTGTTAGGAAATAGTTGTTCCTCCATCTGACAAAAGAATGGACTGGATCTCATTAGGCTGTAAAAGTGCTCACCACAATCACCTTTTAGGTGTCAGATGCCATTCTTAACAGATATAACTATGAACAGAAAAGTATAAATTTAAGACCATAAATCTTGTAGTCATAGTGGTGGGGGCAAGGCTAACAGAATATAAACAGATGTACAATAAATCACAAGGTGCTAAGCAGTATGGGGGAAAAGAAATTAGGATAACTTGAATAGAAAATGAAAGATGCAGCTGGCAGTAGGTGCTTATGATTTTATTTTTTGCACAGCTTAATGGCTTATGTGGAAATAAGATTGTGGCTTAGAATATCAAGAAGCAAATATGTAGGCATTGTGGCTGGAAATGAGTCAGCAGGAACATAAATACAAAGAGTTCAGAGTGGCAGAGAGAGGTGAGTGCTTGTAAGGCCTTACAGGTCTTGGCAAGTGCATAGCTCTTGCTTTGAGTAAAGTCAAGAATTTGGGCAGAAAATGATATGATTTGATTGTTTTTTCTTGGCTGTACTGGGTCTTCCTTGCTGTGTGCAGGCTTCCTCGAGTTGTGGTGAGTGGAGGCTACCCTTTAGCTGTGGTGTGTGGGTTTTAGAACATGGCTTCCATTAGTTGTGGTGTGCCAACTTAGTTGTCCTATGGCGTGTGGAGACTTCCCAGACCAGAAATCGAATTCATGTCTCCTGCATTGGCAAACACATTCTTTACCACCGCACCACCAGGGAAATGCTGACTAAAATTTTAAAAGGATAACCCTTGCTGTGTGGAGTATAGATTTTGGCACTGAAAATAGAAGGTGGAATAAGAAGCTGTTGGAAGAAATCAGGCAAGAAGCAATTGAAAATTATTCTAGGATGAATGGTAGAGATAAGTGGTAGACAGTGGACTAGTTCTGAATGTATTTAGAAGCTATGGGCCATAAAATATCCAAATGTATCAGGATGTTCAAGTAAGAGAGTAATGAAAAATGACTCCAAGTTTTGTGATAAGATAACTTGAAAGAATAAAAAGTTGTTTCTTTATTGAGTTGGAAAAGCAGGGTGAAAGGTTGGAAATGAATGGTTGCATTTTGGACAAGTGCTGTTTGAAAGGTTGAATAGCTATCTAAGTGAAGAATTAGAGTAAGTTGCTGGATTTTTAAGTCTGAGGTTAAAATGGAAGGTCTATGCTAAGATATATATGGAATCACCTGCATTTCTAGTAAATCTAAATCCCTGAAACTGAATAAGGTACCTTGGGAAGGGATTGAAAATTAGAGAAATATTTGATAAGCAAGCCCTCATATATTCCAAAATATAATAGTATATGAAGAAAAGGAGTCAAAAGAGAGACAGAAAGGAAGGTTCTTTCTTTCTAGTTCTAATAAGGAAGAAATGGAATGAACAGGTAGTGGTGTCTGGAATTTAAGTGAAAAAGTACTTCAAAATGGAGGTTGTGGTCACCTCTAATAAACACTGCCAGAAAATGCAAAGAAAGACAGACAGAGATATCAATAATAATAACAGTAATCAGTTTATAAATATTCTTGTAAGGATACATGACATGACAAGTAAACAAATAAGCCTAATATTTAGTTCATGGGAATACAATAAATGTTTAATATTATTATTTTGTTCAGTTCAATTCGTTTGCTCAGTCATGTCCAGCTCTTTGCTATCCCATGGACTGCAGCACGCTAGGCTTCCCTGTCCATCACCAACTCCTGGAGCCTGCGCAAACTCATGTCTGTCAAGTTGGTGATGCCATCCAACCATCTCATCCTCTGTTGTCGCCTTCTCCTCCTGCCTTCAATCTTTTCCAGTAAGTCAGTTTGTTGCATCAGGTGGCCAAAGTATTGGAGTTTCAGCTTCAGCATCAGTCCTTCCAATGAATATTCAGGACTGATTTCCTTTACGATTGAATGGTTGGATCTCCTTACTGTCCAAGAGTCTTCTCCAACACCACAACACCACAGTTCAAAAGCATCAGTTCTTCAGTGCTCAGCTTTCTTTATAGTCCAACTCTCTCATTCATACATGACTCCTGGAAAAACCATAGCTCTGACTAGATGGACCTTTGTCAGCAAAGGCTGGTGTTATTCTGTTGTCAGGGTTAATTCATATACTGTGATTGATCCTGATGACATTCAGTTAAATAAGATTTGTGGAAATTCACATCCACAATCAATATAAGAGACAGAAAAAATAGAGAGTGCCTATCATAGCCTGTCATTTCCAAAGGATGCAGGTACTCCTTCCCTTGAAAGAGAAGTTATTCACTTGATTTTAGGAAGAGGATAGAAAGAGGATTTTAGAAAGAAGATAGATGAGCAAAGACAGAACATATCATAAGATCTAAAATTGTTATAATTAAAGGAAAGGATACACAGTGATGATAGCAAAGGAAGCTAGAATGTTAGGCATAGACAATTTTATAAAGATTTTCGTATGGTTTTCCCCAAACATTCTAAATTTGTCTTTAATGTAAGGGAGGACCACTGAATGGTTTAAGCCAGAGACAATCATAACCTTATTCAATAATTTATTAAAAAATTACTGTACCAAAAAATGGAAAATGGATTTTAAATATGAAATAATGGAATCTGAAAGTTAAATAGGATTTATTAAAATAAGGTGAAAATATTTAGTATTGAATTAAGTTAATGACAACATACTTGAAAAAGACAGAAATGAGTTGAAAAACATCTGAGTTAGAATCAATTATATTTGATATATTAGATATAGATTGAATAACAAAACATGAGAAATATTAATTTACAAATTTCTGATAAATATGTCTTGTTTAATAATAATTCCACTCACCAATATAAAATTACATCAGGAAAAGTGGCAGATTTAGAAAGTAGATGAATTCTCTAGATTAACTGACTTCAAAAGAGCCTGGAAAATGAACAGGACACTGTTGTGAATATAAACTATTTCAAGTTTGAGAGGAAAAAAGATATGATTTTATTTTGGAATTAGAAGACATCAAAATAAAAACGGTAGTTGAAGCCAAGTTTTTAGGAACTCGCCCAGTAACCACAGAATGAGAATAGAATAACATCAAGGAATGACCGCATTGTTAAATCCTTGCTAAGACAGGCTATTGCATGTCAATCATGTGCTCCTTATTGATTAACTCAACATTATTCTAAAAAAAAAAAATGAGTGTCAGTTTTTGCGAGGTACTAGAAGAGTTACTTGATCAATAAGTGAATATTCTATGGTGGTCAAAGGAAAAGTCTTAATAGTCAAGTATTTAGCTAATAAAATAATACTGTTGTAGTATGAAATTTAGGTGAACTATCCAGTACATGAATAAAGGAGTCTTATTAAAATGATGTTTAAAAATTTGGTAATGCTGTGAAACAGTGGAAAAAGTGTCAGACTTTATTTTGGGGGCTCCAAAATCACTGCAGATGGTGATTGCAGCTGTGAAATTAAAAGATGGTTACTCCTTGGAAGGAAAGTTATGACCAACCTAGACAGCATATTCAAAAGCAGAGACATTACTTTGCCGACTAAGGTCTGTCTAGTCAAGGCCATGGTTTTTCCAGTGGTCATGTATGGATGTGAGAGTTGGACTGTGAAGAAAGCTGAGCGCTGAAGAATTGATGCTTTTGAACTGTGGTGTTGGAGAAGACTCTTGAGAGTCCCTTGGACTACAAGGAGATCTAACCAGTCCATTCTGAAGGAGATCAGCCCTGGATGTTCATTGGAAGGACTGATGCTGAAGTTGAAACTCCAATATTTTGGCCACCTCATGCGAAGAGTTGACTCATTGGAAAAGACTCTGATGCTGGGAGGGATTGGGGACAGGAGGAGAAGGGGATGACAGAGGATGAGATGGCTGGATGGCATCACCGACTCGATGGACATGAGCTTGGGTAAACTCCGGAAGTTGGTGATGGACAGGGAGGCCTGGCGTGCTGCGGTTTATGGGATGGCAAAGAGTTGGACACGGCTGACTGAACTGAACTGAACTGAATGCTGCCCAGGGCAGCAATATTACTTTTGGTAAATGTATCTCTGTATGAAATTGTAAGAAGAGTCATCTATTTTTCAACACTTTGCTTTAGTGTTGACAAACTTATTCCACATGTCCAAAATTAGATGTGTATGTTCTTGTTGGCTAAGGTGTGTATGCTCAGTTGCTCAGTTGTGTTCAGCTCTTTGCAACCCCATGGACTATAGCCTGGCAGGCTCCCCTGTCCATAGATTTCCCAGGCAAGAATACTGGAGTAGTTGGCCATTTCCTCCTTCAGGGATCGTCCCAACCCAGGGATTGAACCTGTGTCTCTTGCATCTCCTGTACTGGCAGGCCAATTCTTTAGCTTTAGGGCCACCAAGACTTCTCTTTGGTGTCGATGATCTTATTCATACGTATAAAATTAGTATGTGTATGTTCTTGTTGGCTCAGGTAGGAAGATGCATACCCAGTTTACTTGAAAATAATACTAAATGCAGAAGATATCACTACTGTAGGAATGACTATCTGAACTTGAAGAATAATGTGGAGATGGATGATACAAGTATAACTTTAGCTCAATGTGACTTTTTCATTATATTGAAGTGAAGTGAAAGTGAAGTTGCTCAGTCGTGTCTGACTCTTTGCAACTTCTTGGACTGTAGCCTACCAGGTTCTTCTGTCAATGGAATTTTCCAGGCAAGAGTACTGGAGTGGGTTGCCATTTTCTTCTCCAGGGAATCTTCCCAACCCAGGGATGGAAGCTGGGTCTCCTGCATTGCAGGCAGACACTTTACCATCTGAGCCACCAGGGAAGCCCTATTATATTGAACAGGGGCACTTCTGAGAATATAAATGTGTAGAATGGTTTATGAAAATGTTGGGTAGTCAAAGGGGTGGAATGTGTTGGACAATTCCCTCCCCTCTGCTCACCCCACAGACACACGTATATGCGCAAGCTCACACACTCCAAGCTAATCAGAATATGAGTTCATCCAGAGGGTGGATTATGCCACAAGTTAAGCCTGCTGAGCAGCTTTTACCAAAATAAGGACAGTGAGGCAAAGGCAAAATAAGGCGGAAGTCAGTCTTTACAAATACTGCATTCTCACCAGCTTGTTTGTTCTATAAACTCACTGTTGTGGTTCATGCTCACTAGGCTTCCAGATATCTGTTATATTAATACTTTAACCATTTCTTAGCTTGAAGTTCAATTGGTTTTTGAGGCAACAGTATACTCTTAATGGGTACCTTTTGCAAGACTTATCTCTGAAATAGTGCATGGTGAAACATTCAAACTATTTGCAGCTCTATTGTAAATTTAAAATGATGCATAATCTAGTATTAAAAAGAAAATGTAAGCAGAGGTACTTTCTGAAAAATCACATTCCACAATATTCCTTTCTGTTCAGTTTGTTTCAGGGTTAAAAATGAGGGAATACCTTCCTTTATTCAATCTCAATATATATCATTTGTTTATTTTTACCATCTCAGATGGTCTGCAGCCATGGAATGAAAAGACGCTTGCTTCTTGAAAGAAAAGCTATAACAATCCCAGACAGCATATTAAAAAGCAGAGACATTACCTTACCGACAAAGTCCATTTAGTCAAATCTATGGTTTTTCCAGGAGTCATGTATGAATGAGAGAGTTGGACTATAAAGAAAGCTGAGCACTGAAGAACTGATGCTTTTGAACTGTGGTGTTGGAGAAGACTCCTTAGAGTCCCTTGGACAGTAAGGAAATCAAACCAGACAATCCTAAAGGAAATCAGTCCTGAACATTCATTGGAAGGACTTGATACTGAAGCTGAAACTCAATACTTTGGCCACCTGATGTGAAGAACTGACTCACTGGAAAAGACCCCAATGCTGGGAAAGATTGAAGGCAGGAGGAGAAGGGGACGACAGAGGATGAGATGGTTGGATGGCATCACTGACTCAATGGACACAATTTGAGCAAGCTCCAGGAGTTGATGATGGACAGGGAAGCCAGACTTGCTGCAGTCCATGGGACTGCAAATAGTCAGACATGACTGAGTGACTGAACTGAATTGAATCATCTCAGAAACTTTTAGGTAATAAAGTAAGTGGGCCAGCTTTTAATATTCAGTCGTACAGAAGGTATGCTTTCAGAATGTGTATCCTTGTAAGAATTGTTATTTTGCTGTTCACTATGAAAATCTATTTTATTTGGAATCAGTTGCATAGCTGAGGTTCTGATTGCTTTAGAGCATCAGAGGTTCCTTGGCTATTTACAAAACTCTCAGAATATTTACCTTGGGGAGCTAGGCAGATTTGGTAAACAGAATGCATCTAAAACCAAATGATTTTCTAGAGGCTTTTCTGAACTTTTCCTTTGGAAAATAACATTTTAACCTGTTTTTGAAGCCAAATTGAACAGAAAGGAATTAAATGCTATTTCATTTGCTATCATCCATAGCAATTGGCTCTACATATTGAGTATTTTTTTTTGTAGAGACACATTATTCATTTAGTTTCCTGATAAGTCTCAATTTATAAACTCCAAAATATTTCTATAGAAAAAATGTTTTAGTCTAGTTGCCTAGAGATGCAATTTTTACCCAGGTCTTTGAGCTTAAAACTTACTTCCTGGGATTGGCTTTTAGGGCATAAGGATGGATTTTGCTGTTTGTAATGAAGAGAAGCATTTTTCATAACAAAGTGATTATATTTCTATCTCAAAGTACAAGATATACTATGCCTGTCAGAAAATATACTTTAAATAGAATTATTTTATAGTACTTTGATGGAGAGATCAAAAACTGCTGATAACATCATATCTGCAAGTGAAAATGACTCTTTCATTTATTCATTATTAAAAAATAAAATTTGTCATAGAGAATCTTTGCTTAGTCAGTCATGTCCGACTCTTTGCAACCCATGGACTTTAGCCCACTAGGCTTCTCTGTTCACAGGGATTTTCTAGGCAAGAATATTGGAGTGGGTTTCCATGCCCTCCTCCAGGGGATCTTCCGAACCCAGGGATCAAAGCCAGATCTCTCACATTGCAGGCAGACTCTTCACTGTCTGAGCCACCAGGGAAGCCTTACGGGAGGGGGTAGCCATTCCCTTCTCCAGGGGATCTTCCCAACCCAGGGATCGAACCCAGGTCTCCCCACATTGCAGATGGATTCTCCTATCCAGTGCTAACCAGGCCCGACCCTGCTTAGGTTCTGAGATCAGACAAGATCGGGCACATTCAGTGTGATATGGCCATAGACACTGTACAGTAGAGATGTTTTGAATCCCGCCATCTTTACTGATAATGTGAAATATATTACTGAGTTCCACCTAGCATCACATTTTACTCAAAAAATATTTTTGTCCTAACAAAAACTAACTACATTCTCTAAAAAGAACTAAAAATCAGTTCTTTAAATGGTTCAACAAACCTGCTAACTTCTCAAAATATAAATTTTACAACAGCCAAACCACAGTTCAAATCAGGGTAGCTAGCTGCCGTAATAGCTAAACTCTGAAACCTCAGTGGCTATCCTGAGACGAAGTTTGATTCAGGCAGCTGGTCCTCCTCCTGCTTGCCATGTCATCTGAAACTCATGGTATCCTGAGCCTGGTGCTAGAGGCACAGTGGCTTTTAATTGTCAGCCCAGAAGTGCTACACGCCCCTTCTCTACTTTTCACTGGTCAGAACTACTTTTATGGCCCCAAATTAACTCTAAGGTTAGCTGGGGAACACAAATGAATCCATGTAACTGATTGTGAGAACATCAACGTTGAAAGTCTTTTTTTTTCTCCACCACAGCTCTACTTTCACTGAAAAGTTTTCATCAAAAAAGAATGTGGTGCCTAACTCCACAAATGCAATTAAACATTGTAAGTTATTGGGCCTAATAAGGGAGACAGAAGTATTGAATTCAATATTTTGAAAGGTTGCCTTCACTGATTTTGTTGTCATCTGCCTAGAAGAGTAACCTGTCACTTCCTAAGTCAACACACTCATCATTGTATAAACACAGTTCACATTACAAAGTTCAGTTCTTTTAGAATTTAACATGCAACTCTGTCCGTTCCAACCACTTTAAAATAAAATAAGATTGGGAAACTAAAAAATAAAACAACACTAGAAAACTTGGCAAGTCTCTCTCGCTTTTTTTTTTTTTTTCCCTCCTCAATAGAATTGTCTTTCATTTGGGAGGAAACTATTAACTGAAGACCATTCAATGATATTGCAATACAGACTGAGAACAGTGATTTGCCCAAAGCAGGAATTCCATGATATTTGGGAATTTTGGTTAATTTTAAAGATACTGTATGGATACAGTCCTCTCTAATTTCCTCTAGATTCTTCAACCACACATTGTAATGCATGGAGACGTAACACAAACATGTATTGTAGAAGTCTTAGTTTTCTCAAAGAGAGGGGAAAGCAAGCTAATATTTATTGGGGCCTTTACATGCTAAGCAAAAAACAAAAATCTCATGTGAATATTGCAATACAAGGAGTACTATTCTTATCTTTTTTAACTAAATGAGGAAATTGAGACTCAAATTGAGAACCCTGTCTTGAATTATTTAGTTAATAACTGAAAGAGCCTGATTTATAACCCCAATTTGGCTCCAAAGTATCTGATTTTCTACTTTAAAGAGATCTTTAAATTTTTCATAGCATAGCATATACATAATAGGAAAAAGAAAATAACAGTTTTGATTTAGGATGCCCAGTTGTATTTTAACTTCTAAAGTTGAATGTATTTCTGTGATACGTCATTTAGATTATAAAATAAACATAAAAACAGAACATTTGAAGGAATAAAGACAGAAAAGATAGAAATAGAGGTTCTAATATTTTCTTCCCTTATGTTGCTGAAATATTTTGCGCACTTTTCTATAAAAACAACCTGGAAAACCAATTCTTTTTTAAACTCTATTTTGAAAGAATTATAAGCTCACAAGAAATTTCATAAAATAGTAAAGAGAAGTTCCTGTCTCCCCTTCATCCAGTTTCTCTTACTAATAACATCTTACAGAGCTAAACCAGGAATGACATTGACACACTGCAGTTGACTAGAGACTACTCACTTTATTTACCCTGTCCCAAATAGATACGTTATGAACAAAATGAGCTCATCCTCCATTTGGAAAAATAAGAAAATTGTCTAGGAAACATTTGGAATATGATTTTCAATTCACCAAAATCTTTCTAATTCATCAAGGCCTAATAATAAATAATTGACAGCCAAGTGGAAATGAACAAATCAGCCAGGCTGTCAGTACTTCATAGGGTCTAAGGACACATGCTCTGCTTGGTGGGAAACCAATGCCAGCGTTTCTTCTGCGCCTCAGTTTATCCATCTTTCTAAGGAAGCTAATAATAGTGTTCATTCCCCCGGCTACTAGCTATTATTAGCGTTGTTCTCCAAATTACTGACGAAGAAGTGTACTCAGAGAGTTCATTCAATTATTCAAAATCAAATTACTAATTACGGACAAAGCTGGACTTAAATTTTGTTGTTTTCACCTGGATGCTGTTCCTACCACGTTATTCTCAGATCCAGGCAGGGAGGAAGGACAAAATAGAAACTACTCTAGCACAACTCTCATTTATACTACTCTGAATATTTTAGACATTTGATTCATAGTTTATTCCTGTTAATTATCCCTACTGAACAACCGCAAATTTCTCCAAATATTTAAAGGTCAACTTTAGTTATTAATAAGTTATATTTGTAAATGGTGTTCTGCTGGTCTAAAATCATATGTATTACAAAGTAATTGGATATTAACAGTATTTTAATTTCTGGGACTAATTTTATCCTAAGAAATCTGGTTTTCTGTTTAAGTAAAAGGTTCTGAACTGTAATTGTCATAGACATTTTCATTTAATTCTTTAGAAAAAATGTTTAGTCTTATAGAGACTTTTTGTGAGGCTTTAGCAACAATGATGAATCAAAAATACAAAAAAAAAATCATTTTATTTAT
This sequence comes from Capra hircus, assembly GCF_001704415.2. Lineage (NCBI taxonomy): Eukaryota > Metazoa > Chordata > Mammalia > Artiodactyla > Bovidae > Capra > Capra hircus. The sequence continues at coordinate 98,945,768 of NC_030811.1, read as the reverse complement.
CTAAGTTTTTCCTTAAGTTGCTTAAGGCTGTCAGGGTAGTAGTAGACAGTTCTAAGTTAAAGACAAATTGGTTGCTACAGATCAATATGTAAACTAGAACATTCAGCATCAATTTTTCTTGTACAAACTTACTCAACTCCAGGTTTTAGGAAAACATCCATATTAAACATAGACCCTTTCTGTTTAAAGCCACAGTATGAAACGACAGCCAATTTTAGCCCAAGATCACATGCTGAATATTTTTCCAGTCATATGGGAAATTTTTATTTAATTTTCTAACATTTTCTTGAAGTACTCTTCACATGTGTTCCAATAAATGTAAACATTAACTATTGCTATTATCCTAGTTTTATTTTAAAAGTATTATATTTGCTATACCTACAAATAGTTCACACGAAGCAAGAAACCTAATATTTATATTTTATAATAAATATTATGAATATCTCTCTCAGGGAAAGAAACTGTTTAGACAATCTGCTTTTCACATAGAAAATCATGCTTCTAAATCTTAGTGACTATAGCTTTTTATTTTAACTTTTTTCATATTAGAGACAGTTTTTACTATAAAAGTAAAATAGGGCCTTTTAGCTATAGTTAAGAAACTTTCTTTTTTCTGCAAAGGGGGAAAATTGTGGAAGCTGTAAATAAGTAATGATTGCCAAAGATCAGAGGAATTTTACATAAGACCAAAGCAATTTAATCTGGTGCTTTGATACAAGTTTGTAAATAATTCAGCATAATGATAATAATGACATCTTAAGAATTCTCAGCAACTGAACTGCCCTTGAAGGTATTAGAAGATGATTAGAAATTTAATGTTTTTAAGTCATGAATTAATTTTTGAATTTTTCCATGTGGGGTGAAGTCTGTTATTTTAAATAGTTGCTACCCAATCTCTTTAGTGTAAATACAAAAAAATGTTAATATACTGGTCCTCTGTGTAGTAGAATCCACTTAGCCAGAGGTAGAATATCTGGCTATTTCCCTAAGAGTCAGGAATTCAAAATTAGTAAGTTTTTTTTTTTTAAGTTTCTATTTCACACAGATTATTTTCATCATCTAATTTTTTCACATCTCCTTAGAAACATGCCTTCAGATATGATTAAAAAAGACCCAGGTATGATTCTATTTGGATATGATTCTCCAACTAGAATAAGCCAATCCCTGTTCAAGGGGCCAGTTTGCCTCTCTTTTAACTAGTTTAGTCTTAGGCAGTTGGTTTTTTTTTTTTTTTTTTTTCCTAGGAGCTTAGATTTTCTCATGGGTAAAATAAAGAAATTGGATTCTGTGATCTGGGTAATCTCCTGCAGTTCTATAATGCTCCAAGTATATTGCTTTCTAAATAATTCCTCAAAAGAGAGAGCCCTTCATTACCAGCCTCTTCCTGTTTGTCCAGCCAGCCAGAGAATTACTGATAATTCTGTAGACCCTGAGTTGCTTTATAAGCGCATGATGATTCTTGTGTAAGTGGAAAGTCCTTTCTGCTTTCCTTCCCATAGGAAACGTGTGCTCATCCTTTGATACCTTGTCCAACTGCTTTCCCCCTGAAAATTCTCCTTAGTCCAGCCCTGCAGAGTTCATTACTTCCTCCCTTCAACCATCACTTTTACTGACATCTTTCTCCATTTTCACACCTATCATTCCAGGCATTAATGTTCTTTAATTATCAATGTCCCCAAATCAATAATGATTTTTAAAGATAAGACATATTTTGGTTTCATAACTACATAAGGGATGGGATTATATAATACAAATACTTAATAAATACCTGGTAAATGAAGGACATTAAACTGTTAATAAGGCAAGAGAATATTAATGGAAAAGGACTGGGAACCATAAGATTGAGATTATGGTATTAGTTTTATTAATGATTGCTTTTGTATTCTTGGTTAAATCACTTCAACTTTGGTCAAGTATCACTAATAATGCAAATAGTGCCTACCTTATTGGATTGGTTTAATGATTATGCTGTATGATAATTCAAATTAAATTACATAAGTAGATGTTTTATATTTATGGCATATATATGGCTTCCCTGGTGGCTCAGATGGTAAAGAATCTGCCTGCAATGCAGGAGACCCAGGTTTGATCCCCGTCGGGAAGATTCCCTGGAGATGGGAATGGCAACCCACCCCAGTATTCTTGCCTGAAGAATTCTATGGACAGGGGAGCCTGGCAGGCTACTTTGAGATCTCAGATTCCTATAATTTTAAGAGCTTATTATTATATCTGGTCAGCCACCACAATAAAATAGCAAAAATTTCCTACTTTTCTTCTATCAGTTACAGATTTTTTTTGTTTAATCATCAAAAGTGGTTTTTAAACATTTAGATGGGAAAGTCAGATTCAAAGTTCCAGATAACAAATGAGTCAGTGGTAACTGAAAGTAACCAAATAGCCAAATGTCTTCTAGAATGTACTTTCCAGCTGGGTTAGTTAACATTGTTCTTTACTAAGAAAATATCTTCTGTACAACATGAAATTGAGGTTTTGAAACAGCTGATTTTATTTCACTAATGAGCCATATGCCAGTAACTTTTTAGTTTGTTCATTTTAACTCCATTTTACCTGTTTGACTCCAAAAAAAAAAAAAATAAATTCTGTATAAGAAAGTGATGTCTTATCCTTATTTTTATAAAATGCTAAAGAATAGAAAACTTGAAGATGGTTTGTTCAACTGTCTTACACTGATTAGTGGGAGGTACACAGCTCCACAAGAGCCCTTCTCATTAACAGCAAGCATCACAAATAGAATGCCGATCGCCCAGGGGGTCCAGCCAGAAGAAATCTGCATCTTTGGGTGTAAGACTCACTGTGTAGACTAATGATGCAATGTGTCTGCATTTAAAACACCACCACTTGAATTTTGCCAGTGTGAGGTTCCCAATATTTCATAGCAAAATAAAATTTAAAAGTGAATGATGTAGATATCATGAAATAAACCAGGTAATTTTAACACATGATTTTTTTCTGAGCACCATTTTCAAGATAATATCAATCACTTGAATAATAGAAACAACCAAGGAGTTGCATAAATCCATGTTTCCTCATTAAATATAAAACACATGCCACTTGGAATAGTGATTTTCCTCACCCAGATGCAGAATATAATGCTTCATGGGACTACCCTGGTGATCCAGTGGTAAAGAATCTGCCCTGCAACGCAGGGAACACAGGTTGAATCCCTGGTGCAGGAAGATTCCACATTTGCTGTTGTTGTTCAGTTGCTAGGTCAGGTCCGACTCTTTGCGGCCCCCATGAACTTCAGCACACCAGACTTCCCTTCATTATCTCCCTGAGTTTGCTCAGACGCGTATGCACTGAGTCAGTGATGCCATCCAACCCAATTCTGAACCACATGCCACGGGACTAGGCCCTTGTCCCACAACTGCTGAGCCTGTGTCCCAGAGCCCATGAGCCACAATAAGAAGCTACCACAAGGAGAAGTCTGTGTACCACAACTAGAGAGAAGCCCCTCTCGCCGCAACTATTAAAAAAGAAAAGCCCGCGTGCAGCAAAGAAGACCCAGTGGGGCCAAAAAATAAAAGTAAAATTTAAAAGAGCTATTTAAAAATGCTTCATGAATGGGCTCACTTTAGATCTATGAGCAAAACTATTTTAATGATGCTACTTAAAATAACTACAAAAATCCTTAGTAAATAACTTTCAATTTAGGAAATAAATATGTGCACAAGTATAGATACACAGATAATAACTCCGAGTGTAGACTTAAATACAGTTACTTAAATAAACATGGACATAGCATACATCCAGATATCCATTACTAAATCAATATGTAACTTTAGAAATACTGTTAAACTCTAAGCTCCATCTCTTGTAACACTCTCCCATGTGATTTTCCAACAGTACATCCTATTTATCCTGAGACCTCTGTTTTCACATCAGTTCATGACTCCCATAATGACAACACTCTTCTAGTGCTTTGGGGAACTCTTTTTCTCTATTATTGTTAAACTAATGATGGGTTATGTACCAAAAACAGTGTTATTACTTTTGACTCTCTGAAAGTTCTCCAAACTTTTATTTCCTTCTCCTTGAAAACTTTTATACATGCGGAAGATTTTCTAAGGGTCCAGACTTTGGTCCTAAAAAATTACTCTATGGCTGTCTTACTCACTACTTAAGAAATATCATATCCGAGAGAAAAATCAGCTTTGTTCTTTCTATTTTACTAAAGTGTTACAATATCAAAATTATAACCTTAAGTCACTTTAAGGTATCTTTCATCAAGCACCAGTATTTCTGTAGATGATCTGAGAAAACCCCAGATTGTTTAATTTTAATTTTCCAGAGGAGAACATATCAATACTTACTCTCACTTAATAATCATATACTTTATCCAACAGCACTGTCTCTCCTAAATTATCTAAGAGAATAAGAGCAGACAGTTATGAAACACCAAATAAAAAACAGTGAATGGATGGAATTATATCTTTAGCTTTGAACTTAGTGTATTTTTTCATCAGATTTGTCTTCCCAGTTAGGAATTTCATAGGTTAAAATTAAGCCTAATTCCTCCCCTGCAGAGGAAAATTACATAATAGAGGAAAACTAATGAAATATACTCCAAATATAATTTCTTTTTTAAAAAATATTATTTTTATTGAATTATAGTTGATTTACAACATATTAGTTTCAGGTTATACACTTACACTTTTAAAGAACTTCCTTCTCTCAGAATATATATGTACATATAGGGTAATAAACCACGACTGTGAGCCACTAAGCATATGTGCCATGCTGTGCTAAGCTGCTTCAGTCTTGTCCAACTCGTTGCAACCCCGTGGACTGTAGCCCGCCAGGCTCCTCTGTCCACAGGATTCTCCAGGAAAGAATACTGGAGTGGGTTGCCATGACCTCCTCCAGGGGATCTTCCCAACCCAGGGATCAAACCCACATCTACGTCTCCTGCATTGGCAGGAAGATTCTTTGCCACTAGTGCCACCTGGGAAGCCCCATCAGGCATATAACCACTCCAATTACAAAAAGTTCACAAGTAAACATCTATTAGTGTGTGGTTGTGGGTCAGCTAAGGTCACTGAGCAATTTTTTTCCTCCTATGATAGTTAGAATGAATTCTCCCTGTTTCTTTCTCCAGGTCGTATCAATCTCCACACTTGCCACTCTCCAAGGGGAGGCCAAGTCACTTAATCTGATCAGCTGGTTTAGAAAGAGGAGTAAACAGGACCAGCCTTGTCTTTTTTCTTCACTCTTTGGTGGGGAGGGGGCACACATTCTCCTCTGCTCTTTCATGCCATCATCAGTCTTACTGGGTCATCTCTGCCCTGTGTCGAGTCCATACAGGACACAGTAGATAAGTCTTTCTGGGTCTGGGTTTAGTATTAGGAAGCCCAGGTCCCTGCAGATATGACCCAAGATTTCCTAAGGTCTAACTTGCCTTGAGAAATAATTTATCTCCGTTTTAACAGGTAGTTTGGGACTGAGACATGGAGATAAAGAAAGAATGATAATTTTTGAATTTCCCAAGAATTGAAATATGTGGTCTTGTCGATTTTTCAGGCAACTTGTTTTCATTTAGGACATAAATTTTAAAATTACTGAACCAAAAGTCTGATTTCATCAAAATACCCTTATATTTACCTGACAACTACTCTAAAGAGCAGAATTTATACACACACACACACACACACACACACACACACACACACACACACACACATATACATGCCCATAATACTGGAGTGGGTAGCTTTTCCCTTCTCCAGAAGATCTTCCCAACCTGAGGATCGAACCTAGGTCTCCCGCATTGCAGAGATATTCTTTACCCACTGAGCCACAAGGAAAATGCAAGAATACTGGCGTTAGTAGCCATTCCCTTCTCCAGGGGATCTTCCTGACCCAGGTATCAAACCAGAGTTTCCTGCATTGCAGGCAAGTTCTTTACCAACTGAGCTATCAGGGAAGCTCATAATGTGTGCCTAATATATATGCACATATTTATATTAATACACACACACACACACATATATATATGTATTCTCTACAAATATAATAGATACAAGTCAAAGAAAATCCTGAGGTCTTGAGCCATAAAATTGTCAGATTCTGCTTCAAATTCTTAGTCTTCTTTTTCCTCTTTGCCAAACTTGAGTGTGAACAAAAGGTCTAAATGTCTAAATCAGCTTGACAGAATTTTAGACATCTTTCTTCATATCTCTAGGCTTTTGATCTCCCTTTTCTTAGAGCATTTATTCAGAAAACTTGTAATTTCACATTCGACTCTGCCCATTTGAGATGAGAATCTTCTCACAGCCTCCCGCCTCCTACCTTTCTCTAGAACCTGGAATTCATTTCTTTGAACATAATCAGCAAAGGTGATAGAACCTCTCTCTCCCAGTCTCTTCAGGAAATAGGAGTTTTACTTCCCTAAGTGACAATTAGCAAACACAGAGTCTAATCATTTTAACCAACCTCCCCACTTAACATCCTCCAGTACTTTTCCACTAACTCACTCAAGGTTTTAAAATCGCTCCAGCCTTATGTTTCAGCTGACTTGAGTTTATTCTCTCTCTCCAGTTGCAACAATCTTGAGTATAGTCTTGCCTGTTTAACTGATCCTGTGCAAATTTTTATTTTACAAGTGCCTTGATGAGTATTCTGCCTTCCGGAGAGGCTGATATCGATCACTGTAGTGGATATTTAATATTTCCCAAAGGTTTGCAGAAGTAACCTACAAAATTATCATGGTAAAAAACAAAGTTTTCCAACAAGATGATGTTGTGAGATAACTGTAGTTCTAGTATGGAAGAAGTGCACTCTCTGACAAGATTAAGCAAATCCAGGAGTTTTGTTGAAATCATGAATCTAGAAGTTATTTGTTAAGCTGTGCTCATTTCAAGTAAGAATTGAAAGATCTCATAGGAAACTTTTCCTTTTCTTAGGAGAAAAAGAGCTCTCAGAATATGGATGAGAAATTCAGGAATACACACTGAGTGATGTATCACACCTGAACACAGTTCTTCAAATAAATGGTAGAATGGGTTAGTGTTCCAACTCTTTACTCCCTCCTCAGTAATGCTGTTAGGCATCCATTTCTTTTGCCACATTAACTGTGAAGGACTCTACCATTGTCAGTAGGGTGTTCATCTCAGCCCCTTGACTCTGGGCCTGGCCATGCAGCATCTTTGTTCAATGAATTTAATGAATGTGAAGCTAATGGAGGCCTGAACAATGCTTGTGCAATCAGGCTTGTTCTGTCTCAACTCTGCCACCATCATAGAAGGAACACCCCTCCTGTAAGCAGCTGGGATGAAGACAAGGGGAAGAACCTGGAACAGAGCCACTCATTTATTATTAATCATCAGTGAAAAAAAAACAGCTGCCCAGTTGAGATCAGTTGAGATCAATGAAGCCCCAGCCAACACAAATACCAGTGAGATTAATAAACCACAGATTTGGGTCCCATCACTTCATAGCAAATAGATGGGAAAACAGTGGAAACAGTAACAGAATTTATTTTCACGGGCTCCAAAATCACTAGAGATGGTGACTGCAACCATGAAATTAAAAGACACTTGCTCCTTGGAGAAGAAAGTTATGACAACAACAAAAAATATTAAAACAAGAAGAAAAGTTATAACAAACCTAGACAGCATATTAAAAAGCAGAGCCATTACTTTGCTGACAAAGGTCCATCTAGTCAAAGCTATGGCTTTTCCAGGAGTTACGTGTGGGTGTCTGAGAGTTGGATCATAAAGAAAGTTGAGCACCTAAGAACTGATGTTTTTGAACTGTGGTGCCAGAGAAGATTCTTGAGAGTCCCTTGGACTGCAATTATTTGGCTCCAATACTCAGATTCCAATACTTTGGCCACCTGATGGGAAGAGCCAAATCATTGGAAAAGACCCTGATGCTGGGAAAGATTGAAGGCAGGAGGAGAAGGGGATGACAGAGGATGAGATGGTTGGATGACATCACTGACTTGATGGACTTGAGTTTGAGCAAGTTCCAAGAGTTGGTGATGAACAGGGAAGCCTGGGGTGCTACCGTCCATGGGGTTACAGAGTCAGACATGGCTGAGTGACTGAACTGAGATGAACTGCACTACAAGAAGATCAAACCAGTCAATTCTAAAGGAAATAAATCCTGACTATTCACTGGAGGGACGGATGCTGAAGCTAAAGTTCTAATACTTTGGCCACCTAATGTGAAGAGGTGACTCATTGGAAAAGACCCTGATGCTGAGAAAGATTGAAGACAGGAGGAGAAGGGGATGACAGAGGTTGAGATGGTTGAATGGCATCACTAACTCAATGGGCATGAGTTTGAGCAAGCTCTGGGAGTTGGTAATGGACAGGGAAGCCTGGTGTGCTACAGTCCATGCGGTTGTAAAGAGTCAGACTGGACTGAGCAACTGAACAACAGATTTGGAGGCTGACCATTATGTACACAATAAAATTAAAGCAATGATTTGCTCACAAAACTTACTTCAGAGATTGTTGTTATAATAAGTAAAAGAACCTTCAATTCTTTCCCAAGAGGACTGCTGTTTACAGCTGATATTAATGTGCTGGAACCTCCATATTTTACACTGAAAAGGAGACCTTTCATGTGGTCTACCTTTCTCAACATGATTATATAAAATGAATATAGTAACTCATGCCATACAGTTTTAAAAGCCAAAACCAATTTAAGATTTAAAGAAGGAAATGAACCTAATCACATGTTTTAGTAGCATTTGAAAATAAGAAATGCATGAATAGGGAATATCAGATGGGGATGAAGAAGTGTTTCTGGAGCTGATGTTTCTACAGCAATGGGACCTTGAATGACTCACCTAGCCTCTCTAGATCTCTATGAGTTCTATCACATTTTAAATTTTAATCCTATAGAATTAAAAAGAGAGGTTATTAAACATTTTCTCATGGTTTGTTAAATGATAGCGAACAAAAAATATAAATATATATGTATGCTGCTGCTGCTGCTAAGTCGCTTCAGTCGTGTCTGACTCTGTGTGACCCCATAGATGGCAGTCCACCAGGCTCCTCTGTCCCTGGGATTCTCCAGGCAAGAACACTGGAGTGGGTTGCCATTTCCTTTTCCAATGCATGAAAGTGAAAAGTGAAAGGGAAGTGGCTCAGTCATGACTGACCCTCAGCGACCCCATCGACTGCAGCCTACCAGGCTTCTCTGTTCATGGGATTTTCCAGGCAAAAGTAAGAACTGGAGTGGGTTGCCATTGCCGTCTCCATATATATGTATATATGTACATAATATCTGGTGCAATATTTGCTCATATTATCTAAATATATTAAGCATAGCTATATAAATGTGTATTTGTGTATGTGTTAGTTGCTCAGTCATGTCTGATCTTTGTGACCCCATGGACCACCAGACTCCTCTGTCCATGGAATTCTCCAGGCAAGAATAGTGGAGTGGGTTGTCATTCCCTTCTCCAGGGAATCTTCTGGACCCAGGGATAAAATCTAGGTCTCCTTCATTGCAAGCGGATTCTTTACCATCTAAGCAACAGGGAAGCCCCATATATGTGTATACACATACATATGTATGTATATATATATATATATATATATATATATATATATATATATATATATATAAGAGAGAGAGAGAGGGAAAGTGAGAGAAGGAAATAGATATACAAACACAGATATATTCTATCCTCATGCTACAGAGGGTGTCCTAAGGCACAATGGTAGGACAGACAAAAGGGGTAGAATTACAGAGTTTACAAAGCTTATATTCTTGGTTCCATCACAGAGGAGGTTTGTGACCTTTGGTTCATATTAATCTCACCTTAATCTCAGTTTACTCTTTATTAAAATGACAGTAATGAGGACTTTTCAGACTCTCTTGAAGGTAACTGAGGCAACATTTATTAATGTACTTTGTAAATCATAGACAGTAAATTGGTGCTGTTGTTTTTAATAATTGGAGTGCAATATAACTCAGATCAGCATAGTTGTCCATCAGTTCAGTTCAGTTCAGTTCAGTCGCTCAGTCATGTCCGACTCTTTGCGACCCCCATGAAAAGCAGCATGCCAAGCCTCCCTGTCCATCACCATCTCCTGGAGTTCACTCAAACTCATGTCCATCGAGTCGATGATGCCATCAAGCCATCTCATCTTCTGTCGTCCCCTTTTCCTCCTGCCCCCAATCCCTCCCAGCATCAGAGTCTTTTCCAATGAGTCAACTCTACACATGAGGTGACCAAAGTACTGGAGTTTCAGCTTTAGCATTATTCCTTCCAAAGAACACCCAGGACTGATCTCCTTTAGGATGGACTGGTTGGATCTCCTTGCTGTCCAAGGGACTCTCAAGAGTCTTCTCCAACACCACAGTTCAAAAGCATCAATTCTTCGGCGCTCAGCTTTCTTCACAGTCCAACTCTTGCATCTGTACATGACCACTGGAAAAACCATAGCTTTAATTAGATGGCAAAGTAATGTCTCTGCTTTTGAATATGCTATCTAGGTTGGTCATAACTTTCCTTCCAAGGAGGAAGCATTTTTTAATTTCATGGCTGCAATCACCACCTGCAGTGATTTTGGAGCCCAAAAAAATAAAGTCTGACACAGTTTCCACTGTTTCCCCATCTATTTCTCATAGAGTGATGGGACCAGATGCCATGATGTTAGTCTTCTGAATGTTGAGCTTTAAGCCAACTTTTTCACTCTCCTCTTTCACTTTCATCAAGAGGCTTTTTAGTTCCTCTTCACTTTCCGCCATAAGGGTGGTGTCATCTGCGTATCTGAGGTTATTTATATTTCTTCTTCTTTATTCAAGGGCATAAATATTAATAAATCCTACAAGAAATGGTTAAGAAGGAAGTTTCTTCCCTTCTTACATATTTCTCTGAAGAATAATACAGTAAACATTTTATAGTATTGTAGTTAAGTGTTCCATCCTTTTAATTATAGCCACATTCAGTTAGGCTAAAAAAGAGTCAAGCCAAAATAAGTCTGGAGACTCCACAAATAAGACTATTATGCATTATGAGATTCTTTTTTTCTCAATTTAATCAGAATTCTACAGATTGCACTCTATAATCCACAACTTTAGTTTCCAATCAGAGCTACTGGTTATAAATATTTGTGAATGCTTTGATTAGAAATAATTCTCTGTTCATGGAGAAGCTTATAATATAATCACTATCCAGTTTATATGATAGAAGACCAATGTATCAAGTTACAAGCAAAAGGAGTCTTTCACTGAGATGTTTCAGATAAATTAGGTCTATTTCCTATTTTTATACTTTCATTTTTACAAAGAATTAAGAAATATTTAAAAGTTAAACTTTTAAAATTAAACTTTATTGACTGCCAAATGAATTTTTTTCTTTGCAGATTTACAATGAACATGTGGTTATGTAAATATCGTTTCTGGAAATGTATTTCGACATAATCCTACATGACTTGCAAGAGATTTAGATGGTCACATAAACCTCTGGTGCGACCACAGATTTCAGAGATAAACATGATCTCTTAGGTGGTTATTTTCATTGTGACATATTTTATATACATAAGTGGATAAATTCAACTTGTTTCCAGGAATCTATTAAGAATTATCTTGTGATATGTTTCAAAGTTTTTAAACTAAGTTCACAGTGTGTATTTAATATTTGGAATAGAGGATACAGGAGATTAATTATAGCACCAAACTCCAAAGTCTTGAATGAATGTTTTTGAGATCTCTGTGCTAACACTTGTTATGATTTGCTAATACTTTAATAAACCTGCTTTTTATTTTTCAATAGAAAGAACAATCAGGTTCCAGCCACTTAAACATTTATTTTATCTCTATCGAGGATTTACTATAGTTTAAATTTGTTGTTGTTGTTTATGGACTGCTTATTAACAGCTCATCTAAAGAAAAGAAAGAAGATAGGCCTCAAGTCAATCAAATTTGTTTGTAAGTGATCTGTCTGAGTTATTTCTTGTCCAGTGATCACCCTGTTTGTTTTGGCTGCCTTGCTCAATATTCTTTTTGAGTTCCTTTAAAACATACCTGCTCAGCCAAAGGATATGACCTTTAAGGTAGAAAAATATGAGTTTTTGATCATGGCTTTAAAATTAGCTGCCTTTCTCTGACAGAAGAAAATTGATATGGGTATAGTTCAGGATGGTTCTTCAGTATAAGAAGCTCATGAGATTGCTCAATTTTTCCACAATTATTTGAACAAGACTGAGCAAGTGACACACAACACAGAATACAACGATTCAAATTAGCCCTCTGTTGACTAGTTCCAGCTTCAAAGAGATCTCTTCAAGGAACTGCAATATCACATCCAGGTGACTCCTAAATGTATATTTTTGAGTGCATTCCCAAAGTTAAGTGAAAACAAGAGAAAACTTCCCACTTCTGGGGCAATGGTAGGAATAGCAATTAGACAAGAGAGAGAGAGGTAGACATCAAGGAAGGAAGTGGTAGGTAGGTGGTAGGGATTTTATTGATTTTTCCTTCCTCCCACCTCTCCTTCCCATCCTGTCCCCTACCACTCCAGAAGCCTGAGCTGAACTCCAGTCGGATAATGGGAGCTCCAGTCAGATAGTAAGCCTTAGAACCATCCAGACATATCCAAGCCATGTGAGACTCTGGAGGAGGATCATCTTTTAGGATATCAACCTGAGATAAAGCATCATCTGTGAAAACCTGGGAGTGGCAGGCTTTTTCATGTGGTTTTGCTTAGATTCCTTTAGTTCTGGTGTGCATGGACCACATCTAGATGAAGCCAAGTCTGGCTGAGGAGATAACCCAGGGGTATTTTTTGTGTGTGCAGGTTTCTTTTGGTGGCAGGACACAAAACACTGATGCTTGGCTCAATGAAAGGCAGAACTCTGTTGTCAACTACTCCAAAGAAAAGAAGGCGGCTAGCAGGGCCATCCAGGGAGCTATATATGGGACAGGATGACAGCAAACCAGAGTCACTGGGAAGGGCTGGTGTATGGAGGTGGAAAGGGGAGGGGGCAAAAAGGAAGGTTAGCTATGTTTCATAGGCTCCCAGTAGATTGGCTAACTTGTTATTGAGGTTTTTCTTTGTTTTCACTGTATGGCTTGTGGGATCTTAATTTCCTAACCAGGGACTGAACCCAGGCCATTGTAGTGAAAGTACTGAGTTCTAACCACTGGACCACCAGGGACTTCCCTAGATTGGCTAATATGGATAAATGTTCACTCTCTAGGGTTAGTGTTCCTAGCTCTCTGGTATCTGGTCCTGGGACAGTTAGAACATTGCATAGTGACCTGGAGAGCGAGACTCAAATAAGAGAAATGGTTGGACTGTGGACTTGATTGGCTGCTCAAGATGGGAAACTGACTAGTCTCTAGCCAGGACATCAAAACTGAGTCCAGGCAACATTAAGAAAAAGCTATATTACAATTGATCCCTTGATGTCTTGATGTGAGTTTTCAGTTTAATTATGTAACGTACTTGTATAACATAAAGAGTAGAGGAGAATTTTAGTAAGTAGGGTATAAATTGCTCTTAATAGCATATACAACATTCTATTATGAGAGTAAAAAGGAGTAAAACAAGTATTAGAAAACTTTGGAGGCTGGTCCCATACCAGATTCCCCACTAACATGCTATTTACATGAAAAAAAAAAGCATTGAAAATGTTCAGGATCCCTAACAATATCACAGTAAAGTTGTAAAGTGTGTTAAAAGTATGAGGTACTTCTTTATGACAGTATCTTGGTATATTCCTTGGATCAGGGTGGAAGATCCTACCATTAAATTATTGGAGGTTGTAAATTTTTAGCCCAGTAAAGTGTATGTGAAGATTAGTGATATTTATTTAAAACAAGGAGGGAGAGGTTATTGTGGAGGTTATGGTCACAGACACAAGGCAAGTGGTGATGGTGGCAAGTGGAAAGAGGGAAGTAGAAAGCACTAAGGGACAGGTGGTCTTATCTCCAGGGATCAAGAGCTGGACCAACAGGAGGCAGTTGTCTTCTGGGGAAAGCAAACATCTACCTTAATTTTTAGAACAGCACAAATAGTAGAAATAATCTTTAAAGATGTCCTTCTAGGCATGGAGTGTAGGGATATATGTTTTAGCAGAGAACAAGGAGCATACCAGGATTACAGACGAAGCAAATAGCAAGCTCAGGAAATATAACATAATCCCTAACTTGGCAGGAAGAAAAATAATAAATGCTCTGTGTCCAATTTGTCAGCACCTTAGGGGAAAGAGTCAATGGACATTGCTAGGGCAGTGGTCTTGATGCTGAGGTGAAGTCATCTCCAAGGCAAGATCTTGGGCTGGGGCTATGTTATTTGGAATGTGAGACTGAGGTATGTTTCCAAGTAAATATCCACTTGAGTTGATATAAGTATGTTTTGGGGAGCTCTGTATTTTTATAGAGCTACTCATGGAATTTGAAGATAACATTTTTGGACCTTGGAGCTTGACTTAAAAATATCTTTAAGTCAAGGGGATTTATGAGTACACAACGGACAAAGGTGATACCTGTATCAGGGGTACTGCAGTAATTGAACAAAAGTGCCAGAACCCAACTGACCTAATTAAGGGTGATCAAGTCTAAAGGCTTCCAATAGTTCAAGGCTCTACCTCAGTGAGGGAAGAGAGGATTATGCTGGAATAGGTTTTAAATGACATGGTCGAATTTGGGTGCATGATATTTATATTAATAGGGTACTGGGCTTGCCAATTAAAATGTCTGTATCTGAGCTTGGAGCGCCAGTCTTTGTAGGCAAGTCCTCCAGTTTAGATGATTATAATGGGTTATTTGCCTCAGTTGTTGGTTCAGTCAATGACTGGCCAGCAAGCAAATTCTCTGGGCTCCTGGGCTTGAATTAGTCAAAGTCCATGGCATCCAGGCCTCAGAATTTGCCATGCTTGATTTAAACAGTGACTTACCTGAAGTGTTTGAGCCTCTGGTTTACTAACCAGTGAAAGAACCCAGACAGATATAAGAAGACCAACAGTCAACAGAATGGTATGTGGCTGCACCTGATAGACCTTGGTTGCCTGATGTTGATTCTCCTTGAATTATTATCAAAGTGGGGTGTGCCTGGTTTCATCATTATGGATTATGGTACTGATTTCATTATTATCTTCAAATATGATTTTTATTTAGTAAGTGGGGTTTTCTATTTCTCTTCTTAGCAGACCACATTGTCTGGGGAAAATGGCCCAACTACTAATTTCAGTTTAGTAGAAGAGATCAAAGAGAGATTGGATCAAAGAGAAATGTGGATTAACTGTCCACCTCTTTTAACTTAAATGTTGAGGAAGGTCTTTTGGGTGGCAAAAGTTCAGGCTCAAATGGGTCCTATACCAAACGTGCAGGTGTCTGGCCCTTAGGATAGTCTATGGTTAATGGATCCCAGGGGAGTATATGTCATTTATTTAGCCTCCAGTTCTTATGAGATGGGGAAGAATCAAAGATCTGTAAGGAGAGAGGAAGACATTATTAAAGGGCCTCATGCATAATGAGTTTTCATATACATAGGCATAACAAATAACCTCCTTTAAACATAGGGAGAGCCGTGGGAAGGGCTTTTTATTTTTTATTTATTTGGTAGGTTCTGGTGTGAGTCAGTTAAGACACCTTGAATTAAGCATACACCATTTAAAGCTATAATTTTGCCTACACCCCCAAGTTATAAGTAATGTCACAGATTTAAACCGAAGTCTTCCGATGTCTGTTGTGATTTCTTAATCTTTTTTATCGAAATATGGTTGGTGTATAATACTATGTAAGTTACACAATATAACTTGCATAGTATTGATATATTATATAGTATTGTATTACACAATACATAATATTGTATGAATATATTGCATGTAGTATATATTGTATGTAAATAGTGATTCACAATTTTTAAAAGTTATACCCCATGTATAATTATTTAAACCATTGGTTATATTCTCTGTGTTGTACAATTTATCTGTGTAGCTTATTTTATATATAATAATTTGTACCTCTACCCCTGTTTTGTCCCTCCTCCCTTTCCTCTCCCCACCAGTAACCATTAATTTGTTCTCTGTGAATCTGTCTCTTTTTTATTATATTCACTAGCTTGTATGTTTTAGATTCTATATATATGTGATGGACTTCCCTGGTAGCTCATCTGGTAAAGAATCCACCTGCAATTCAGAAGACCCTGGGTCGGGAAGATTCCTGGAGAAAGGAATGGAAGTCTATGGACAGAGGAGCCTAGCAGGCTCCTCTTGACATCATGGTCAATTAATCAACAACATAAGAGGCAAGAATATACAGTGGAAAAAAGGCATGTTTCTCATTCATGTTGCCTACTGACTACCAGGCAACTGTGGTCCTGCTGCAAAACTCTGCTCTACGTATCAGTGCCTTATTGGGATCCAGCCTAAAAAACTAATTATTATGCCAATGGGAAAGCAGCAATAGTAGTATAACACGACTACTCTTTAAGCTTGGGCTCAGATACCACATCCTGTCACCTCTAATTACATTCAATTGGGCCAAGCAAGATAAGTTAATTTAGTGCGATGTCAGGTTGCTGAAAAATGCATACACAACTTTTGTGTGTCCTTAGATTGACTGATAGCCTCTGTATTTTAAGCAGTGTTCAGTTCATTTAATTGATTATGATGTTTGTATATTTGGATTAATTTTGAGCATTAGAGTGCCTGCTATTTTTCTAATATATTTTAATGTAGATTTTCTTTTTGTAAATTATTTTAAGTTGAATATTTTCACGTTTCTTTTTCTTTCCTTACAATTTTTCTAATAGTGTATTTTTATTCTTTCAGTAGCTTTGCTGAAATGCAAATGAGCATTTAATCAAAATTTAATATGAGCCAATACTATTTACTTTGTGGAATAATACAGGGACCTTAAGAATTCTTTGATTCAGCTTATCTCTCTCTCAAATATGATGTTTTCATGTACAGGATTTTAGTTTGATCATGATTTTTTATTGTTGAAAATAAAGATCATTAAATATTACTGTTCTTGGTTAAAGTAGGCAATATTTATTGCTATTTATAGATTAATTTGCTTATGATTATTTTTGCTAATATTCCTTTCTGCATGTCAGAACATTTTTTAGGTTCATTTTCCAGGTTTCCTGAAATGCAACCTTTAGCAGACTCTTCAGTTGATCTGTTAGTAGCATATCCTTCTAATTTGTTGTTCTGAAGAATCTTGATTTTGACATCATCATGAAAAATTATTTCACAGGTTGCAAAATTTTTGAATGGCAGTTATGTTTTCTCCTAGTATCTAAATTTCTAATATGCATAGCTGTTGACAAAAAATGCTTTTTGTCTAACATCCAATCCTCTGTTGGACATCTTTTATCTTCAGATTGTCTTTAGGCTATTCTCTTTCTCTTAGAACTCTAGGAGTTTCAACACCGAGGAAACCAGAATTGAAAGAGACACATGTACCCCAATGTTCATCGCAGCACTGTTTACAATAGCCAGGACATGGAAACAACCTAGATGTCCATCAGCAGATGAATGGATAAGAAAGCTGTGGTACATATACACAATGGAGTATTACTCAGCCGTTAAAAAGAATTCATTTGAATCAGTTCTGATGAGATGGGTGAAACTGGAGCCAATTATACAGAGTGAAGTAAGCCAGAAAGAAAAACACCAATACAGTATACTAACACATATATATGGAATTTAGGAAGATGGCAATGACGACCCTGTATGCAAGACAGGAAAAAAGACACAGATGTGTATACCAGACTTTTGGACTCAGAGGGAGAGGGAGAGGGTGGGATGATTTGGGAGAATGGGAATTATAACATGTATACTGTCATGTAAGAATTGAATCGCCAGTCCATGTCTGACATAGGGTGCAGCTTGCTTGGGGCTGGTGCATGGGGATGACCCAGAGAGATGTTGTGGGGAGGGAGGTGGGAGGGGGGTTCATGTTTGGGAACGCATGTAAGAATTAAAGATTTTAAAATTTAAAAAAAATAAAAAATTAAAATTAAAAAAAAATAATGTGTTTAAGTGTGGGTTTCTTTTTTGAACAATATTTGTGTTTTACAGGTTTTCTTCAATTCATGATTTTAGATCTTCCACCAATTTTGGAATATTTTTTGCCACAGTCCTTTTGCTTACCTCCATCCTCTCTATAGTCTCATTCTGATTAGACATCTGTTAGACTTTTTAAACCTGCCTTCTATTTATATTTGTATATAATCTTCCCCTTCATATTAGCTACCTGTTTATCTCTCTTGTAACATTCTGAGTATTTCTCTTTATCTTTCAGATCACTAAGTCTTCAGTTATGTCTAATATGCTGCATGGCTGTCCATTTAAAAAAATATTGCAGTTCTCATTACCGGCATGCTTTACTCATTATTTTTCAAATCTGCCTATCCAATTCAGTATTAAGTTGATATTTGCAGGATTCTTTGTTTGAAATATATTAAAAGTGAGATAATTTCTTTACTCAGTATTTTTCTATGCTATAAAGACTACCAAAGCATTAAAATAATCAAGAAAATAATAAGTAAAACCCTTTAACTGGAATTAGTTAAAGTTTAATTAAATGTTTCACATACATATTTCCCAATTCTTGATCATATTTATTTCTTTGTAATGAAACTAACAGTTATAGCAACATCTGGTTCAAATCACTTGTTCCATGTATCTTTGTAAAGAAACTATTTTTACAAGCTCTACCTCTGAGGGTTGCATAGAAAACAGAGCACATGTAACAGGAGCCTTTTTATTTTCTGTCTTCAAAGCCTTCCTTGGTTCTTCCATAATGACCATTTAAACAGCTGTATAGAGATTGCTGATAAAGCTATAAAGGAAAACATTTTCCAAAATTGGGTTTCTTTAAGCCAAAGTGTACTGTTTCTCCCACCTATAGCACTACAATAACAGGGTCTTTTGTCAAGTTCAGATTAAGATTCTAAGAATGCCAGATATTATTTTAGTGTTAATTATTCAGATACGAGCATGGTTGAAATAGAAAACAAAAGTGCTCATTCTTCTTTACGAACTGGGAAGATAATCATAATTTTAAGACATATTCTGAAGGAGAATGAAACCTGAGAACACAGGAAATTGGCATTCATTGAATGCATAATGTGTCCTTACATTGTGCTATTATACTATATATATTATCTCATTTAATGCAACTTTTATTTAATTTCAACAGTCATTTAATACTGTGCACATTTCTGAGGATGCTCTATCCATTCCACAGATCGGCATATTGAATCATTTATGGAATTTAAGAGGTCAGTTTGATATGCTGGCAGAGATTTCAAGCAGTCAGAAGTTTTAAGATTACAAGCTGCTTTGATGGTAGTGATTTGTGCTGTTATTTATCTACTTGCTTTGTTTTTATATAGATATGATAGATGTAACATTAAACATTCATGAGACTCTTTTAGAGAAAGAGTGCGTGAAGAATAGACGTCTGAATTGGACCACTTTTAAGTAACTTTCTCCTGCTTTGACTCAGTTACCAAATACACTTATCTCTAGGTCCTCAACCACTTGCTGTGCTATGCTGTGCTTAGTTGCTCAGTCATGTCCAACTCTTTGTGACAGCATGGACGTAGTCCACCAAGCTCTTCTGTCCATGGGGACTCTCCAAGCAAGAATACTGGAGTGGGTTGCCTTGCCCTCCTCCAGGGGATCTTCACAACCCGGGGATCAAACCCAGGTCTCCTGCATTGCAGGTGGCCACTTGCTAAAGGGAGGGTTATTAGACAGTACCCTTGCTGCCTCATTTTCTGATGTCACTGAAGTCTTAGTCTGCCCCTGTGCGAGGGCTGGCCTGTGGTACAGCACCACCTCAACTATCACAGAAGAAAATGGGGCAGGCCCAGTGTACAGGCTCCTCTTGACCAGACTTGCGGAAGTTTCCTCCATCCGTTATGGACCCATGTGAACCACAGCACTGTTGAGGTGTGGGGTCTGGTTTGTCTTCTAGGGAGAGCACAGCAGCATAGCAGGAAATGCAGATAATTTAATGTTCCCATGGTCAAAATATTACCAGAAAGGGATAGGAAACAGGATAGCACTCTTATCCATTTCTCTCTGTTCCCTGATGGTCTGCTCCAAGACTCAGAAGTATAATAGTTTTCACAGACATCTAATATGGCTACATGACCAGCTGTGTTCACATTTGAAGCTGTGGTTAACTTGGTAAAACACTCTCTGGTTTTACTTTCCCTCATTTAAACCTGACAAATTTTTCCTCTTAACCTTTTTGCCCTAGAATTATATCCACCAATACTTCAGATGAAAGCTTTGTTTCAGACAGTTTGTCTCGGGAAACTAGGAAATGTTAATGTTAATGTCAAAGGTCATAGAGTATAAATCAAAATGGGTTGGAGGAAGGAGATGTAGAGTGGATGGTGATTTTCAAGAATTTTACATGTAGCAGAAAGTCTTCTAGGGATAGGTGGCAAGAGCACACTTAATATGTGGATAAGGGATTCTTTGGGGCTTCCCAGGTGGCGCATCTGGTAAAGAATCTACCTGTCAATGAAGGAGACAGACTCAAGAAACATGGGTTCCATCCCTGGATCAAGGCAATCCCCTGGAGAATGAAATGGCAACCACTCCAGTATTCTTGACTGGAGAATCCCATGGATGGAGGAGCCTGGGGGCTAGAGTCCATGGGGTCGTGAAGAGTCAGACATGACTGAGTAAGTACACACACACACACACACACGTGGGGGTTCTTTAGTGACTTTTGAGATGGCCATTTTAGTGCAAAGGATGTCAAAAGAAGTGATTCAATAATAAAGCTTATTTTGTGTATGACTGTGTGATTCCATTTTTATTAAATTACGAAAAGTAGATTTTGCATGGTTATTTTCTTTTTAAATTTATTTATTTTTTATTTTTATTTTTTTATAGTCTACATTTAAAGTTTATGTCTGTAATCCATTTTGAGTTAATTTCTGTAGATTTATTAGGAACTTTTAATGTAGACATTCATGCCATATGAAAATAGTTTTATTACTTCCTTTTCCAATCTGCATGTCCCTTATTTTCTTTTTGACTTACTGCAGTGACTGGAATTTCAAGAATTACATTGAACAGGAGTAGTGATATTACCTTGATCATGATCTTTAGGTGATGAATATTTAGTTTTAACCATTAAGCATAAAGTTAGTTTTAAGTTTTTTGGAGACAATCTTTATCATGCTATTAACTACCCTTTATTTTTAACTTGCTCAAGGTTTTTACTACTAACAAGCACTGGAAATTTTTCATTTTTTTTTCTGTGTCAACTGGTATGATCATATATTTCTTCTATAGCTTGCTAATATTCTCAATTATATTGATTGATTTTTTTTGTGTGTGTGTTTTTAAATTTATTTATTTTTTAATTGAAGGATAGTTGCTTTACAGAATTTTGCTGTTCCTTGCTAAATATCAACATGAATCAACCATATTGATATGATTGATTCAACCATATCCCCTCCCTCTTGAAACTCCCTCCCATCTCCCTCCCCATCCCACCCCTCTAGGTTGTTACAGAACCCCTGTTTGAGTTTCCTATTAAAAAAAAAAAAAAGAAACTTACCTTATATTATTCAGGTAACTCATCTATATTCTATTGCTTTTTTTTAAATAGTAGAAAATTATATTCATGAAAACAAGATTTACCAAATTTGAAAATCAATGATCGTCTTTGTATCAGTTTTATCTCCAAAGTAACTTTTATTTCATTTAAACACACACACCCAGAGCACTTTTTATTATAGTCAACCAATATATTTATATGATGTACACAAACACACATGATGTATATACATGAGAAACCAACTCCTCTACAAATTCACTTTTATGTTCTCATCAAAAATTAGAAGCATAGGGTCAAACCACAAATTTCTTATTTTTTGAAGGTCTAAAGGCAACACATTTCTTGACTTCTCCCAAAATACTAAGAGAAGTGTAATCAGTCCTCAAGTTTCATGGAAAACATTCAATATTAAAGGATATCATTTTTAAAAAATCACTGAAAATAATGTCAGTGCATAAGAAGCTGCACAGTTATGCTGCGGTGGTGCTTGCTAAGGCTGGACTCTGATGGTAACAGCCGGTGCACGCGGACGTGAGGGACTGACATGCGACACGCCATCTTCTCGACACAGTGCACGTGGGTTGCAGCTGCAGCTGCTATTTGCAGAGCATGGCACTATTTATGCCTCTGCCTCCTGCTCTCTTCAGAGCCCTTGTTCTCAGTCGCCCATCACTGATTGCCAAATGCCAGGGAGAGCTGTCTGTCGCTGCTGTTTTTTCTGGCCACTCACATCCCTGTTCTGTCTTTGAAGCTGCACTTCAGTGTGCCTTTGGACAAATTCTCAAACCTCTTTTCTGTCACGACACTTCAACTCGTCACACGGCAGTTACTAGTTAATCTTGCTCTCATCTGTCCCCTACGCTTGTCCTGCCACAGCATGTGCTCACTGCATTTTATTTAACATTAAAAACTGCCTTTCAAAATACGGGGGGGGGGGGGAAGAAACAAAACAAAAAAGAGAGAAAACGAAACAAGTACACTTTTCCTTCATAGAGTGCTTCATACTACTCAAAGTACTTTGATATATATTATCAGTATTTTTAGTTTGAGCCTCACAAAAGTGAATGTGAATAGGGAATGATAGGTCTGTAAACATTTACTGAAGATGCAAGCAGACTCTGTGGTAAGTAGCTTCTATTTTGCACGCTATCACGTTGATTTCATTTTCTTGATGTATTGTTCACCCTGTCCCTTACCTAGTAAAGAGCCAGTGTGATAGTCGGTCAGCCATGTCCAGCTCTTTTGTGACCCCATGAACTGTACAGTCCATGGAATTCTCCAGGCCAGAATACTGGAGTGGGTAGCCTTTCTCTTCTCCAGGGTATCTTCCCAACCCAGAGATCGAATTCAGGTCTCCTGCCTTGCAGGCTTTACCAGCTGAGCCACAAGGGAAGCCAGAGAATAATAAAACTTACCTAAGTTGACACAGTCTGGAGCTAGAACTCAGATATTCAGTCACCAAGTTCAGGGCTTCTCCATTAGTCCAGAGCACCTCTCATGTCCCATGGGTGATATGCTTAAGAAGCCAGTAATAAAACTTAAGTCACTGAGTAGCATAACAATTAATATGATTTTCCTATAGTGCTTATCACAATACACGATTGTTACTCTGGGGTAAATCTATGTCCCTCTTTGAGTTTAGAAGTATAGCAATTAGGGACCTGGATCCACTCCAAAGTAACAAGTGTATATTGTGATGAGTAAATGAGAGGATGACTGTGATGCATGGAGCAATGCTTAGAAACACTCTACGTACTCTAGTTAGCAAGAGAATTTAAAATTACATTGACGGTTCAATTTTAAAACATATGTGTGTGTGTGTGTGTGTGTGTGTGTGTGTGTGGGCTTCCCAGGTAGGGTAGGGAAGTTTCTCTGGAGTAGGAAATGGCAAGCCACTCCAGTATTCTTGCCTGGAAAATTCCATGCACAGAGGAGCCTGGAGGGCTGCAGTCCATGGGGTCACGGAGTCAGACAGACCTGTGTGACTGAGCACACACACACAACAGACACACACACGTATCTGCATTAGTCTGAGCCAAATCAGGATGGACGAAATTTGAAAAGAGTAAACAAAAAGAAAAGTGCACTATAAAGAATTAATGACTATAGCACACGACGAGAGTAATGAGAGACTCGCTAGTAAGAAATAGGGAGAAATCTATTTCCATATAGATTACAGGAAGAGCTGATTATAAGGAGCAGATATTACCGCTGGGAAAAAGCCCCTCCCCACCCTGGCCCAGGACTGAGATTAAGGCCTTGACATTGAGGACACAGTCATGACTTACTGGGCGCAGAGAAACCGTGATGGGGTGACTCTGACAAGACTTGCTGGAAACCTGCCCACCAGACCATGTGGGAATTCAGCTCCCTAGGGTACTGAGAAAAGTGTGCACATGGCGCTGTCTCATCACACAGAACCGTAATGAGGTGACTCAGAGAACTTCTGGAATCTGGGTATTGCTGGCTGCTATGCACTGCAGGAGCAGGGCCTTGGGGGAGCTGCAGGAGCCTGAGACTGTCAACCCCCTTGCTCAGTAAGAGTCTGAGGCTGAAGAAGTGAGCATATCAGAACCAGAGAGGAAATCCTTTTCTTCTTCAGTGTCTCTCCATCGCCCTCTACTGTCAATGTCTGGCATTGTGCCTCTAGCTATGAAGAAGCAGTAAAAAGGCCCAAATCCATTTTTACAGAGCAGGCAAAAGGGGTGAATTGGAGCTTAGGGGCAATAAATTGATAATTAATACAATCTTCCTGATATCAATTTAAATTATAATCACATTTTTTTGCCTTACTAGCAGAATTCAGTGGTGGCTTTCTGTTCTTAAAGGACAGAAACAAAAAAAACAAGAACAAAAAAGAGTGAGAAAGATTTCCACTTTTTATAAAAGTCCTGATAAAGCTTATTCAGTAAAACGGTGAAATGAAAAGCTTATGTGATTTTGACTTGAGGAAACTTAGTTCTTTTGGCGGGGGGGGCTGGGGGGCAGGGACTTCCCTGGTGGCTCAGCTGTAAGGAATCTACCTACGATGCAGGACCTGCCGGAGAGTGGGTTTGATCCCTGGCTTGGGAAGATTCCCATGGAGGAGGGCATGGAAACCCGCTTCAGTATTCTTGCCTGGGGAATCTCCTAAACAGAGGAACCCGGTGGGCTACAGTCCCTGGGGTTGCAAAGAGTCGAATATGACTGAGCGACTAACACTTTAGAAGTGTAAGAAGAGAGACCTAGTAAGAAAAATCCTACTTGTGCTCCTTGTTATTCAGGGAACTGAAATATGTATTACCAAATTTCTGTTTTATAGTCCAACCAGATTAACATAGGTTGGATTAATTCAAACTTCTTTCAGTCCCTGGTTAATGAAAAAGTGTCAAAAATATTTGAGATCATGGCTCCATCAGGTCAGCAAGATCTATTAGGTAGCTGGCAAGGTTTAGCATATCAATAGGCCCACATGCTCCGTGACTGCACCTCTGAGATTATGTTGTGCCTTACACCTTTGTTGTAATTGACATCAAACATGCTTGTGATACCACTTTGTTCCCTAAAGTCATATCACAACCACATCAACATTTGGTGACTTATGCTAGTTGGGAACTCTTCCAGAAGGGAGCAGATTAAACTGTTTGCAACTGATCAAAAAGGATGTGTTACTATTTGCTTATGCCGCTGCTGCTGCTAAGTCGCGTCAGTCGTGTCCAACTCTGTGCGACCCCATAGACAGCAGCCCAGAAGACTTCCCCGTCCCTGGGATTCTCCAGGCAAGAACACTGGAGTGGGTTGCCATTTCCTTCCCCAATGCATGAAAGTGAAAAGTGAAAGTGAAGTCGCTCAGTCGTGTCCGACCCTCAGCGACCCCATGGACGGCAGCCTTCCAGGCTCCTCTGCCCATGGGATTTTCTAGGCAAAAGTACTGGAGTGGGGTGTCATTGCCTTCTCTGATAGGTTGAGTCAAATGAACCTGGTTTGGAGAAATGGATGTGGAAGTAAACATGTAACTTTAGAAAATCTGCTTACCAAATTTGCTTACATGGTGAGTTTTCTCAACTGTAAAAGAAGGAAAATAATACTACCTCATGGTGTTGATGTGATATATATATATACACAAAAAAACTTCCGTGAGACCTTTGTAGATTGACTGTCAGATGGTGACAGCTCAGTAAATGAAATTTGTATTTCTTTTTCTCATCCTAGTTTTTCAAATGTTTAAGGTCTCCCCCACTGTATGTTTGTGTATATGTATGTGTCTGTCTTTTGTCTCTCTTTATTTTCTGGCTCTATCTTTCTGTATCTGTCTTTACATGTGTATATATTTATAATCTATAGATATAATTATATATTTTACATATAAGTATATACATAAAAATCTCATATAAACTGATCCCTGCCTACCTTTTTGTCCCTCATCTCATTCAACACTCCGGGTGATTCATTTTCTTCAGACACCACATTGATCTATTTATTCACATATTAAGTTCATTCTCCCTTCCAGGCATTTGCTCTTATTGACCCATCTTCCTGCATTTTTCATCCTCCAGATAATTCTATGGCTGGACCCTTTCTCATTATTCAGATGTAAGTTGAGAATGGGTTCTTCAAAAGCGTCTCCCCTGACCATGCTACTTTACCTAGCTTCCCTCATTTACCAGTTACCCTATTTTCAATAACCTCTATTTCCTTTGCAGCGGTTGCCATTCTCTGAAGTTATTTTGTGTATCTAGCCATTGTTAAATGTAAAGTCTCATTCATTGTTGTAGTTACAGTATCTAAAAAATATGTGGTGTAAAATAGATGATTGTCTCAAATAAACAGAGGATTGAGACCTTCTGGAAATATTATAAAATTTCCTCACAATCCTTCATAAAGGAAAAGTCCATTTGGACAGCTGTTAGAGAATTTAGGGTGGGTTGTGAGTTTGCCCACTGAACGTGTCTACTTTAAATAGCTTGATATATAAAATATTTAAAGAGAAATGGCCACTTTTCTGTTAGCTGTTTACTGCTAGCTGGCAAGTCTTCCCCAAATTCAGTGGTTTTAAACAACAACAAAAAATATTATTTCTCACAAGTTTATGGGTACACTGGGCTCTAATGCATGAACTCAGAATCCTCGTTACCTATGAATACAGATAAAGTTTTCATCCTCTAGGAAGTTAACCAGAGTTTTTCATGTGACAACTGGCAGGGGCTTAGTGAAGCCAGCCTCAACATGTAGGCCTCAGCGTATGGCACACTTGTTCATATCTCATTGGTCAAACCAGTCACGTGACTGACTAAGCACAGTACCCAAAGGATATGGATATCAGGAAGTGTGACTATGGCAGGAGAAAATGCAGTCTGTCTCACTATAGCTTCTCTTGGCCTCAGGTCTTCTATTAATAGCCTGAAATACACCTGCCCTTGCAAGAGAAGGTCTTCCTGTGTCTAGGAGCTAAATTCTTGCTAACCACTGCTTTTTTATCCTCAAAGTTATGTAACCATTCAAAAAAATTTCACACTTTATAAACTAGGAGTTCCATTTAGGGGAATCGTTAAATATGTTAGGCTCTCCTAGTTCATGAAAAAATATACCACTAGTGAAACTGTATCTTCAAGGTTAGGGTTAGGGATAAAGGGATAGAAGGGAGAGGAGTTTTAGTGTCTAGAACCCTTGGCCAGGGACTCTGTCTCTACAACATCTGAAAAACCTGATATTTACATTTATTTTTCATGTAATTATAGTAGATACATAGACTCTACATTGAAGATAAAATTAACATTGTCATACTTTGGCTGGTTTCCCATGATTAAGATGAATAGTCTTCTGCATAAAGAGATCATGAAAGTATTTTTTTTACAAGTTAAGACTTCCTTTTTCCAATTCATTTCTAGGTTAAATGTCTACTAGATGCAGCAAGCATAATGAAAAAAAAAAAAAGTAGCCTTGATTTTCAAGACCTTAAATTCTAGCTTCGTGGCCATAAGTGGGGAAGTGAGTTGAGAGGATGGGTAAAATAAGAAAGGAGGACACCTAGGTGTGTAAGGAAGAGGGAGTTTTGGAGAGAAATAGTTTTCAAACAGTATCACAAATCAACATTATTCTTCTATGGTAGCAGATTTCATGGATTCCTGTGTTTATGGAAACTGTTCCCTGGGAACTTAACATTTCCTTCATTTTTTCCAAATGCAAGGGATCTTTCAATTCCCATCCTGTTTTATTTGTTGGTTGCATTTAATCTTCCCTTTCACATGTAGACATAAGACTTAATTTTCCCTTCCATCTTTAAAACAATGCTTTATTCCCTTGTTGCTTTGAAAGTGTGTACCTCTATTTGTTCATTCCTTTCTGAATCATACTCTTTTGGCTTCTCTTGCTCTTGGCATCTACCAACCCATTGTACCCAAGTTTAATCCTTATTCTTTTCTCCTTTATTAATCTTACCGCCTTGATACACTCTGGCTTGTTATTGGTAATTATTGACATCCTACAACATATAATCACAGTTACTCTAATCTCATTTGTAGAAAGCTCTTAGCACTCAAGATTTGTGAACATCTAAGGTTCTTTCTTGGATACCTGGTTCTTTGGAAAAGACACACTTATATTTTTGACAGACTTTGAATCACTCTCATATAGCCAAATGTTCCTGTAGACATAAGATCTCCATACTCTTAATTTTCCTATCTGCTCAACTAGTTTCTACTGAACTCCAAATACTTCATACATAATCTTCACTCAGTACATGTTGTATGAGTCAATGAGCTCTATTTCTCCCCATGTTGCTATGAGACAAGGAGTCCCTAGTACTTACTTTTATGATACCTTTATGTCTTTAAGATTTCTCTAGGATAAAGTCTCAATATGCTTACTCTTTTAATCTATCTCAATAAAATCCCTCTACTCATTTTTCTGGTCTTTCTGAATTTTATAGATCATAATCTTATTCTGCACTAACAATTTTGAATGTATGATTTTGCCACCTACACCAGCCTCTTTTTTTTTTTTTCATGTTGTTCCATAGAAAGACAAAAATAAGCACTAATTTTTGAATTTTAACATTTGCCAGGCTCTGTGCTAAGTCTTAAAGCCTCAGTATCTTTAACCCTTGAGACAACTTTGTGAGGTTGGTATTTTATCTTTTCTACTTTATTGACCAGGTAATTGAGACAAAGGTGATTTGATTTCTAGTTCAAAGTTACTCAGCATGGGTGTAGCAGAACTAGTGTGAAGGTAGGCAAGAATATTGGGTTGGCCAAACTGTTCATTCAGATTTGCCATAAGATATTATGGAAAAACCTGAATGAACTTTTTGGCCAACTCAATACTTTGAAACCCTTAGGTCTTCCCCACTGTGCTACCAGTCTTCAAAAGCAAACCCCAAATCCACCTCCCCTTTAAAGTTTACTCCACATGAATGAGACCTTTTTTCATCTTCTTTCCCTGTGTCAAAGGGCTCTGTATATTGCATAGCCTAAAAATAATTACCTGCTTCCTGAGATGCTAATACCATTCCACCAGAGTTGAGTCTTGGTTAATTCCCACAGTATTTTTTGTGAACAAAATGTAAGTCTTTCAGAGTCACCTCAAATTTGTGTAAAGGTTAACAAGAGAGGAGAGAGAAAGAAACCCTGTTGTATTTGAACATAATGTGCCTATTGACAGTCAGTACTGTTGGCTGGGATTAGTAATGCCAGAAAGGTAATATAAAGGTGAGAAGAGCCTTCTGTCGTTAGGTCTCAATTGAGATGATTTTCTCATAGAGTTTCCATTGTTATTGTGATGTTTCATTGAGACATTCAATATTGTGCTCCCCTGTCAATGCTCTGCAGTGAACTATAACATTAAAATGTTGTGTAAATTCTCTTTCCTTTCCTCCTTCTTCCTATCACCTGGTTGACTGACACTGCGATTTATGAAATCTATTTTCATGTACTTTTCCCATACAGGTTCCTTTGGACTGGCCTCTTGCTTGTTTTTGGATGCTCTTCTGGAGCCTTCTCCAGCTCTGCTCTTTCTGCAAGTGTGCTTCATTGCTAGTTGCTTGCTTTGAGCACAGTTCTGGCATTTCCTTCAGTGGGGCTCAGGAAATTTGCTTGAAGAGCAAAACCAGCTCATAGGGGAATCCTGTCTCCCATTAGATTTTCAAATGAATGTGTATGCGTGCTCAGTCACTTCAATCATGTCCCACTCTCTATGACCAAGCTCCTCTGTCCAAGCGATCCTCCAGGCTGGAATACTGGAGTGCGTGAAGGAGATGCTCCTTCACGGGATCTTCCCTACCCAGGGATCAAATTAATTTAGGCAAGAAAAACTGATAAACTTTGTAATCACTGTGATTACTTCAGGCATTTGTCTCCTAAACTATACTGGATACTCCTTGAAAATAGGGGAAAAAATTCTTCATTTGTTTACCTGGATTCTCCACATCTACTATATAATAAATATTTAATAAATATGTGATGGTATGAAGAAATGTAGACTAAAATTTCTTGGGTTTTATCAGTGAAAGAATAACTATTCCAATTCCTCATCAGAAGACTTTTTAAAAAGTCTTTTCTAAATATGTTAAGGTGGGGGAGAGCGGATTCTTTGATCAGACAGTCTTTGAGTTGCCTTGTATTGGAAGTTTTATTGCCTGAGAAATACTATTTCTATTAAATAGTATTAAATAGGATTCTATTAAATACTATTAGATAAATTACCATTTTACATTTAGCCTATAATTATTGCCAAAAGTTATAATAAAAGAATATAATAAACCCTCATCTCTTGTGTCTCCTGCACTGGTAAACGGGTTCTTTACCACTAGCACCACCTGGGAAGCCCCATTATAAAGTAAACTATTAAAAGAATTTACAGACTGTTCATTTAGACCAGTATAAAGTGAACAAAAATAACTCTTATTTCAAGAATAATTCTCTTGTCCCTAAACTTTTCCCAAGATGAGAGGTAAAGATTATCACTGAAGAGTATGGGATTTTTAGAGTCAGCAGTTGGCTTAAATCCTGTATTCTTTCTTTGCTAACTATAAATTTGATTGAGTTATAGGACCTTCCTGTGTCCCTGTTTCTGCATTAGAAATATAGAAATAATAACATTCCTCTGACAGGCTATTGTAAAGATCAAATTAGATAATATATGTAAAATGCACTTACCACAATCCTTGGCAAATGATAAGGACTTATTATTTTTTATTAGAATTACATTTTCTCAGAATGTTTAAAATAAACTAGTCTTTTTAAAGTTCAGACATTGAAAGTTGACTTCTAACCTCAACACCTTTTATTCTAGAACTTTTTCCCTTGCCATCCTGTTGTATAAGGAGTGTTTGAGGTCTATAAGCTGAGTCTGCTATTAATAATCAGGGCCTGTTCAGCATGCTTTTCCAGGAAAGTCAAATTTAGTTTTCCTTCATCTCTACATGCAAAATGGTAGCTTAAATGCTTCCTTTAAACTAAAGTGAATTTTTAGGGAGAGTATGCATATGTGTGTGTGAGTATGCATATGTGTGTGTGTGTTTTGTTGTGATTGTTAAATTTTAGCTGCATAGAGAGTCTTCTGTTGCTGCTGCTAAGTCGCTTCAGTCATGCCCGACTCTTAGTGACCCCATGAACTGCAGCCTACCAGGCTCCTCCGTCCATGGGATTTGCCAGGCAAGAGTACTAGAGTGGGGTGCCATTGCCTTCTCCGAGAGAGTCTTCTAAAAATGCTCTATTACAATGCTCTTACAATGGTAGATCTGATTTGTCTCAGTTAACTTTGCAATCATTATACAAGTTACCTTTTCCTTTCACTTTCCATTTTATTATCAAATAAAAACACTTCTTTGAGAAAAACCTTTACTTGGCTAAACAGTGTTCTGATCCTTCATCAACTAGGTTCCCTGACATTGGTCTGCAACCTTGATATTTTGGAAATTCTTTCAGAAGCAACTGAAGAAATGGAAGTATCATCCTTGCTTTCAATAAGGCCATGATCTACACTTAAGATAACAACACTGACACAGACTAGACAACTAACTCACTGCATATCTATAATAATTCTGCTTGTAGAGTAATGATGTTCATTAATCTATTTGTCATCTTTCTGGGGTATGTGTTTCTACATACCTAGATAAGGACTGTGGGTAGAAATACTCCTCAGATAAGTCACATGACTATTACACCTATATAATGCATCCATGTTTATTCAGCAAAAATATTTATTAAGCCTTCCCAAGTAGCTCAGAGGTAAAGAATATGCTTGCCAAACCTAGAGATGCAGGTTTGATCCTTAGGGCGAGAAGATCCCTGGGAGAAAGGCATGGCAACCCACTCCAGTGTTCTTGCCTGGGAAATCCCATGGGCAGAGGAGCCTGGTAGGCTCCAGTCCTTGGGTTGCGAAAGAGTCGGACACAACTTCGTGACTAAACAATAACAAAGGACTTGTCCCAGAAGGACCTTATAACAGCCAACTGTGCCTCCCCAGCGTCTGGGTTGGGTTTCCCATCTATAAGTTACAGCATTTCCCTTCAACACTCCATGGTAAATTCCACTTATGTATCTGTCTCTTTAAGTAGACTTTAATGTCATTAAGGGAAGTTTCTATGTCTTTATGATCATTGCATTCCCAGCATCTAGCACAGGGCCCAGAATGTAGTAAGTTTCAAAAAATGCCTGATTCATTATACTAAGTGATACCTTTGTATTTCCAAAGTAGATTCTGGATCAGGTACTACTAGTAGATAAGAGTTAAGGTCAGCATTCATCTCAACTGCATCTAAAGTGGCCAAAAAATTCAAAGTGATGGAATCTGGCTGCATAACCCATATTTATGGCTTTGCATTCTAAGTTCACTGTACTACTCTAAAACTAATTCCTTGATTTCGGCTGTGTTTTATTTTCACACTACATACTCCTGAATATATATGTCCCTGCATGCTTCAATAATTTAAAGTGAGAGTGACACTTTATTTTTATGCACTTAAAAGAAATTATATTTTTCTTCCTTTCCTAAATCATAGTCGAACTTTTCAAAGCTTTCACTGGAAGACTCCATTTTTGCTTATTTACCTTTTATAGTCTTGCCAGTGACTCAGGATGAAAAGCAAGACTATATTTTGTGTGATTGTGTCTGAGAAACCTGTAAACGGCCCTCATGTTAATAATTATCTTAATGTTTTATTTTCAGTTTATACCTTTATATTAATTTTGATGACCTTAAGTGATAAACAATGAAAATATTAGGGATTTCTGGAATAATCTCTATCTGCTTTAAAGTTTGCAAATGCTGATCTCCTTGAGGCAGGGGGGAAAAAAATCACTCAGACATTTTGCCACTGCTGTCAAGAACTCCACCCACCTTCTTTTTAATCCCAGAGATGCCAAAGAGACAAGCAAAACTGGTTTGTTTTCTCTGGCTTTGGCTGTGACTTTAGCCCTCGCTTTGTTTTATTGTAATCAGATACACTGGCATGAAAGTTGAAGTAGATTCCAAGGAGTATATGCTGGGCTTTTTATTGGCATATCAAACAGGGAACCATTCAGGCCATACGTTAGCAGGCAGCCAAGTAATTAATAATAATACACGTGGAAGAAAATGAATGTTTTGGTTGAGAAGGAGAATGAGAAGTCAGACAAAGGCCTGGGCTTCATGTCTTTGCCCTCAACAGCAGCAAAAATAATGTTATGAATAGCATTTAACTTGAATTTGCAGCAAACTGCTGCTTTGATCATAAACAATTGCCAGATGGTATATATTATCTTTCTTTTTCCTCCTTTCACAAAAGCGGCATTAATTGCAGAGCAGCCCAGGGCTCCACTCAGCTCATCAGTGTGATAACACTTCATGACCCTGATTAGCCGTCAGTCTACTCAATTAAAAAGATCATTTAGACATTCACCCAATCATTTGCCTATCGAGCCACCTGGGCCTCAACCAGGGGCTCCATTTTTAACATTCTCCTGCCCTCTCTCATCTCGCCTGGCTTTTTTACATATCTCCAAAAGACGTAATTGAATTAAATAAAGCGTCTCAGGGGCAGCTGCAACATCTGCTGTTTGTGGTATGTCAAGCCTTCAGCATTAAAAACAGTTACATATGCTCCAAATTAGCAGGTCGCCGAGATGAAACAGTCGATGATAGTGTTTTTGTGCCAGCGTGAGAAGCAGCTCACAGCTGTGTGCAATTTACAATTAAAGGCTTTATCAGAGCTCAATTGTACTAGTGAATCAAGTGGTGAGAGGTCAGTTAGTGAATTAGACCAATTAGAGCTTGTACAGTTAAATTATCTGTCTTATTACCTACTGATAAACAGCCTTGTCATATCTTTACTGGAAGGATGGAGCGGAATGAGTTTTATGAAGTGATAATATGTGTACACCAGAGTGGAACTTTGTGGTTTGTGAATTTAAAATCTGTAGCCACCAAATGGCTTCATATAAACTTGGGAAAAGATATTTAAGGCAGGAAACATGGAATTGGTTAAAACACTTCAGATTAAGTTGGTTATATCTATTTGTGAATTCATCTCCAAGGACAAGACTATAGCAGATTCTATACAATATATATATAAGATAGCAGATATATACAAGATTATATGGATCACCAAATTTTGGTATTGAACATCTTTTTTTTTCCTTAATTCTAAGGATGAACTTCATTGAAAAAACAAAACTATGGCTATAACATGAAATAACCAAGCATTTCAAAGCAATCCCTGAAGAGCAGATAGTTTCATGGGTGTAATAGCATTGCTTTTCGAAATACAAATTCATCAATCATCCTCATAATCGGAAAAAGCATAGGTAGTTCAGAAGTTACAAATCTTACAAATAGGACCAGCCACACCCATTTTATGTTTCTGTATAACAAGGATGGGAATCAGTGAATAAAAGACTATGTTTAAATGTTCTACGGTAAAGTTATTGGTGAATTATTTGTATTATGACTTTTTATTTAGACAATCTCATATAGCAAATAGTAGGAAGTTTTTGTTAAAACAAGTGTATTTGACAGTGAGATCACTGACATTAATAAGACTGAAAAAGCAAGACCCAGAATCCTTCTTGAATCAATGATCAGAAAGTAGTCTGGAGAATAACATCTTATATAACACATATTTATGTCTCTTAGCCTACTGTTTCCTAGAATAAGGATTTAAATTTTTAATATTGGAAAAAAATTCATGAGCAACATTTTAAACAGTGTTTGTGAATTGATTCACTCTTTTCTTAATAACTTTTAAAAATTCAATGATTTAGTTTATTAAAATTTTAGTTTTATTAAAGGTATGAGAACAATTATATTCCTCAAAAAATAATATAACCTTTAGCTTTATAGCAAATTTCTATTTGGGAATAAAATATACTAAATCCAATATTAAGCATATAATGAACATATTAGTATACATTAGCCAAAAATGTATTTTTAAAGAAAGCTATTTCAAAGTTTAGTTAATAATTAAGAACCAATATCCTACTTATGAAATACATGTATAGAGAAGTATGATCAATTCTTTTGTCTGAGAAGCACAACCTTATAAAAATATTAATTTATCTCAGGTAAATCTATATTTGCAAAACTAGTTAAAATAATCATAGTTTTACTGAAATATAGTAGAATAACTTTAAGATTTAGTTGAAATATACAAAGAGCATCAAATAAATTTTGAAAAAGATAAATTAGAAAATGGCATATTCTAACAGTTATCAGAATGCAAATAAAACATACCCAGCATAGGCAGAGATACAGCCAAAGAAAAAATTTCTAAAGTACAAAATCAGATACAATTTAAAGATTTTATTATAAGAAAATGTGTTTTTTTTTCAAATTCATGGGAAAGTATGATTTTCATATGGTATTAAAACAATGATTGACAATTTTTAAAACAAAGTTAAATCATATTTATGCCAAATATGATTTATCATACTTATATGGTACATATACTAAAAAACTTTTAGGAAGATAAATATTTAAATATTAAATATTTAAAAAGAAATAATAAACTCAGTAGAAGGAAGTATAGAAGACTTCGATTACAGCAGTGGTCTCCAACCTTTGTGGCATCAGGGGCTGGTTTTGCGGAAGACAATTTTTCTACAAACTAGTGGTGGGATGGTTTTGGGATTATTCAGCTGCATTATATCCTGGAGGTTGGGGACCTTTAGGTTAGAGAGTGCCTGTCCAAGTGACAGTAAAGACAGACAGAAGTGGATTTGGTGGCAAAATATATGCTCATGTTTTCACTCAAAAATTTTTGACTATGTATAAAAGCAAAGAGAATGGGAAGCTAATTAAAAAGCAGGCAACTTTTTGATATCATTAATACAGAGATATGCACTGTAAATCATATAAATTTAGTCTAAAAAATAAGCTCACAGAAAGAAAAAATTAAAATAAGAACATATATAAACACACAAAAATAAGTGTGTAAAATATTCTCATTAATAATCATAGAAACATCCATTAGAACAAAGAATACATGTCACATTTTAGTTAATATGACACTCATCATCAGGTTTTATCATAATTCACCTTCTGAATCATCAGAACATAAATAGGAGGAAAATTTGCAGTAAAACTGAAAAAGGATAGCTAATTTTGAAAATGGTACAAAGTACATGGCATGTATTTTAAAAAAATGAGCTAATAATAATTAGTCTGTGAACCAAGAACTTTCACATGTACAAGCTGGATTTAGAGAAGGCAGAGGAACAAGAGATCCAATTGCCAACATCCATTGGATCATAGAAAAAGCTAGAAAATTCCAGAAAATAATCTACTTCTGCTTCACTGACTATTGCTAAAGCTTTTAACTGCGTAGAGTACAATATACTGTGGAAAATTCTTAAAGAGATGGGAATACCAGACCACCTTACCTGCCTCCTGTGAAACTTGTATGCAGGTCAGGAAGCAACAGTTAGAAATGGACATGAAACAATGGACTGGTTCAAAATTGGGAAAGGAGTACATCAAGGCTGTATATTGTCACTGTGCTTATTTAACCTATATGCAGAGTACATCATGTGAAATGCTGAGCTGGAGGAAGCACAGGCTGGAAGCAAGATGGTGGGAGAAATATCAATAACCTCAGGTATGCAGATGACACCACCCTTATGGCAGAAAGCAAAGAGGAGTTAGAGTCTGTTGAAGTTTAAAGAAGAGAGTGAAAAAGCTGGCTTAAAACTCAACATTCAAAAAACTAAGACCATGGGATCAGTCCAATCACTTCATGGGAAATAGATGGAGAAACAATAAAAACAGTGACAGACTTTTTTTTTTGGGGGGGGGGCTCCAAAATCTCTGTAGATGGTGACTGCAGCCATGAAATTAAAAGACGCGTGCTCCTTGGAAGAAAAGCTATAACAAACCTAGACAGCATATTAAAAAACAGAGACATTACTTTGCCTACAAATGTCCATATAGTCAAACCTACGGTGTTCCCAATAGTCATGCACAGATGTGAGGACTGGACAATAAAAAAGACTGAGCACCAAAGAATTGATGCCTTTGAACTGTGGTGTTGGAGAAGACTCTTGAGAGTCCCTTGAACTACAAGGAGATCAAACCAATCAGTCCTAAAGGAAATCAACCCTGAATATTAATGGAAGGACTGATTCTGAAGATGAAGCTCCAATACTTTGGCCACCTCATGGGAAGAACCAACTCACTGGAAAAGACCCTGATGCTGGGAAAGATTGAGGGCAGAAGGAGAAGGATATGACAGAGGATGAGATGGTTGGATGGCATCACTAATTCAATGGACATGAGTTTGAACAAACTTTGGGAGATGGCGAAGGACAAGGAAGTCTGGTATGCTGCAGTTCGTGAGGTCGCAAAAAGTCGGATGTGACTGAGTGACTGAACATCAACGTCTCCATATTTTCTTATTTTAAAAATAGAAAACCAAGGCTCTAAAAGGTTAAATGGTAACTTGCCCAAGTAGCATTCATATATGTTTATGACGCTGATGTGTGCTCAGTTGCTGTGCTGCTGCTGCTGCTAAGTCACTTCAGTGTCTGACTCTGTGCGACCCCATAGACGGCAGCCCAGCAGGCTCCCCCGTCCCTGGGATTCTCCAGGCAAGAACACTGGAGTGGGCTGCCATTTCCTTCTCCAATGCATGCATGCATGCTAAGTCGCTTCGGTCGTGTTGACTCTGTACAACCCCTTGGACAGCAGCCCAGCAGGCTCCTCTGTCCACACGACTCTCCAGGCAAGAATACTGGAGTGGATTGCCATTTCCTTCTCTGCTCAGCTGCTCAGTCATGTCCAGCTCTTTGGATCCATGGACTGTAGCCCACCAGGCTTATCTGGCCTTGGGATTTCCCAAGCAAGAACACTGGAGTGGGTTGCCATTTCCTTCTCCTGGATCTTTTCGACCCAGGGATAGAACCTGCATCTCCTGTGTCTCCTACAATGTAGGTGGATTCTCTCCTGCTGAGCTATGGGAGAAGCTCTATATATGTGTTTAGGGGTTTTGTTTTCTGTATATGCATGTATTTTTCTTGTTTAGACAATGGAGATAGT
The DNA here is from genome assembly GCF_001704415.2 of Capra hircus. Lineage (NCBI taxonomy): Eukaryota > Metazoa > Chordata > Mammalia > Artiodactyla > Bovidae > Capra > Capra hircus. Next base: position 98,907,749 of record NC_030811.1, on the reverse strand, counting down.
TCTCAGCTCTCAATGCAAAGCAATATCTGCCTGTGTTTCAGGAACTGTTCCACAGTGGTGATTTGGGTTATGCCACATGTGCTACTTGTTACTTTGCTAAAAAAATAAAGAGAGAGATGTGTTTGTAAAATACTCTTTTGAAAATAGCAGACAACTACCTAGTTGAAATTTCTGAGCTTCCCTCCAACGTCTATATTACTTCCGTGAAGAACTTTGAGAAATAGATATTGTATTAGAAAAATAAAAGATTCAATAAAGCACAGTGTAGTGAATTACTCAAGAAGCAAATCAGTGTTCATGGAATGATATTTCTGTGCTTATTGTCCTATTTGTCATAAAATTTTTAAAGTCATTGTTCTGAACCATTTTGATAATTTGACTTGAACCAGTAAATTATTTGAAATTAGGTTGGTTTTTTATCATTAGTTTTGCCTCCAAACTCTTCTCCGGCTTGGATAAATTCATTTGCTTCTTGGCCTTACAAGATCAAAGATTCATATTGCACATAAAAAATTAATCCTTGGTCCATTATTATTTGCAGTTTGTGTTAATAATGTATTAGATGGGCTTATTGCATAGATATGGATGTATAGATGGACATGCTTTGGGTTAGGCTGGTCAAATGTACTTCTGAGATCACTCTTATTCCAAACTAAATCTAATGCTTATTGGTTTAACGGTTTAAGAAATATGACTCAGTTCATAAAAGAGGTTTATTCAAAGTGTACTTATCAAAACATTCTCCTTGTAGAGACAATATTTCTGATATTGATCAAACCATCTTCCCCTGGTATACAAATGATTAATTCACTATTAAATCTTATGAGATGAGTAAGCCACAGGACAACTTTTTAAAAACTATCAAAGTACAAATATATTTGCATAAAAAATACATAAAACCCTCAAATACATCTTCCTATCATTATGTCTATTTTTATAGTATATAAAATAAATATATCATTCAGATCAAAAATGTTGCACCCAAATAATTATAAACAAGGTTACTTTTTTTTACAAGGTTACTTTTTATATATCTATCATATATAAAAATATTTCAAATTTTTCAAGGAAATTTTTTTTATTCTAAAGAATAAAGCCATAGATTAAAAACAAATAAGCAAAATGAAAGTACAAGGAAATCTTTAAGATCTTTAATGATAAACTTCTTACACCTAAAAATTATTTTTAATAGTAAATCACCTATAAATAAGTAATTCACATTTTCTGCGTTATTTTATAATTTGATCAACCTAAAACACATGATTGTAAAATTATATTTCCATTTAAATGTTTCTGATAATCACATTTTAGAATTGTAAAATGCAAGCACTATTAGAACAAGTTCAAACCATTAGTGATAATATCTCTCTGCTCCATAAGTAGGCTTATGAGCATTATGGGAAAAGTCACATATCTATGAGGATTAGTTCATATCCACACTTGTTATCTCCTGGAGCCCTCCACTATAACACAGCAGTCCCAACCCCTCTCTGTTCTTTAGTGAAGCTTTCTTCTTCCTTCTACATGGGTTATTTCAAACATACTAACTTCTCTCACCAGGGTTTCCCTGGTGGCTCAGACGCTAAAGAATCTTCCTGCAATGAGGGAGACTCAGATTCAATCCCTAGGTTGGGAAGTTCCCCTGGAGAAGGGAATGTTTACCTACTCCAGTGTTCTGGAGTGGAGAATTCCACAGACAGAGGAGCCTGGTGGGCTGCAGTCCATCACATCGCAAAGAGCCAGATGTGACTGAGTAACTAACAAGTTCACCCTCACCTCCAGTGCTCAAGGCCACTAAAACCAAACCGCTCTCACAGTTCCATCAATATGATCTTGTCTCTCACCTCCACAAATTTACTCATGGTTTGCTTCTTACCATAGAGCCCTTTGTCTGTTTAGATAGCCTTTAACTTTAAATTAGTTTAAACTAGAAAGTCTTCAATTCACTCATTCATTCAACAGCTAATCCTTAAGCAACTAAAATATGCTAGATATTGTAGTTTGGGGTCATATAATAGTGATCAAAGTATTCACAGTCTCCGCTCTCAATGACTTTTTTTCATTCCTCTTAAAGAATATAGCATTGTCTATATTTGTCAATATTGAGTTTTCTGGAAACACTATCTTATAAAGTCTGTGCTGACTGTATAATTCTTAGGTGGGGAACTCAACTTGCTAGTAACCAACAGACTAGTAGGAGGCGGTTATGCCTTTGAATCTTAGTCCCTCCCTGTTGTCGCCTACTTTTCCAACTATGACTTATGTTCTTTCTACTCCTTTTGCTCTAAATTAAGACCCTCTTCTATGCAGCTTTGTCTTTGGCAACAGTTGCTAGAACACGGCATTATAAGTGGATGCATACAAAAGTTCCAAAGTGGAGGGTTTTCTGATTCTCCCACTGATCACAACTACTGTGTAGCGGCCTTTTGGAACTGACCTGAGGTTACCAGTCAAGGGCTCATCTTCCACAGAACTCTCCTTAGAACTTTATACTTCAGTATCTTGGAGGCTTTTAATTTCCTGGCATCACACATTTGATACAAGAAGACATCTAATCATAACATCTGCACATCCTATAATATCCTTTTCCTTCTTTGTTAATTTATGCCTCAAGACTAATGTTGTATTCAGGGATGTTAAGTTCAACTGCAGTGTTGTATATTTTCCATAGCCACTCTTTCAGGATGTCTTTTGTGAGCCCTCCATTGCAGGCCTATTGTTCCTTGGAGGAGTCAAATATTTTATTTTAATATTCACTGTACTATAGTTAAATGGCCCCTTTTGAAAGACTCCCCCAGGGCAAGGACATGGCATTATTTACCCCTGTATCCTCAAGGCCTAGAACAGCGGACACTTGAGAGATATATGGTGAACTGAAGTTGCCTTACATAACTAGAGCCAACTTCACTGAGTTTTGGCCACCTAATAATGGGGTTCAGTTCAGTTCAGTCACTCAGTCGTGTCCGACTCTTTGTGACCCCATGAATCGCAGCATGCCACGCCTCCCTGTCCATCACCAACTCCCGGAGTTCACTCAGATTCACATCCATGGAGTCAGTGATGCCATCCAACCATCTCATCTTCTATCGCCCCCTTCTCTTCCTGCCCCCAATCCCTCCCAGCATCAGAGCCTTTTCCAATGAGTCAACTCTTCGCATGAGGTGGCCAAAGTACTGGAGTTTCAGCTTTAAGCATCATTCCTTCCAAAGAAATCCCAGGGCTGATCTCCTTCAGAATGGACTGGTTGGATCAGTTTCTCTAATACATATATTGTGTATTTCTGTATCACATGGAGAGTTAATATTTCACAAAGTAAATTTGTATGTCAGAATTTGAAATTACTCCCTTGATCAGATAATGTATTAACTTTGTGTAATCTTAAAGTAGGAACTCACTTCCTGGCAGGACTATAAGATTTTCCAAATGTAACTAAACCATTATCCTTTATCTAAACTATTGAATTTCTTATCCATCTCCTCACTCTGAGACAATACCAAAAAGATGTCTTCTTCAGCAGATTTGCAGCAATTCTTACTGTGGTCACACCTGCTTTTCCCAGGAAGAGTGGTGTATTTGCTGAATCGGTCAGCTTTCACTGTACTCTCCGCCCTGAGTAACTTAATTGTCAGAGTGTTTACGGTACTTTTATGGCAGGGTTGCCAACTTTTTTCTGGTTTTCAAGGACACAAGTTTAAGAGAAACAGTAGGCCTCTGTTTATCTCAATATACTCCATTGTTTTGCACCATGGAATATGAAGATATAATTTCAGATGTTTGACAAATCTAAATGACATATTAGAAATACAGGATTACCAAGGAGTCCCTCTGTTTTAGTTAAAGAATAAATTTATTGAAGAATTTGTAAATTTCATGGCCAACTGGAAGGCTAACAAATATTTCTTCTGTCATTAATTAGCCAAAATAACTTATCTGGAATTTTTGTAGATTATGAAGCACCAACTCTATGAAAATTAACTTATATTACTTTGTGTAGTTATAGTCCAATGTCCTGTTAAGATTTCCACTGATATGTTAAAATTCCAATGTGATCCAACATGACTTCAAAAATCACTACTTATCATTGGTCATTCCTTTAAAAACAAAAGACTATTTTTGATTATTAAACTATAAGCCAGGTTTACTCTGATCAGTGAATAATTTCCTGCCTTCACAGAACTTACATTCTAGCATGGAAGTGAGATTATATGCAACCATATACTTAAAAAAATTATGCTTAATACAATGGCAAGTGGTGTGAAAAGAACACTGTTCAAGTGGATAAAGAATGACTATAAAAGAGGGTGGTTAAGGCAGCTTTGTTTAAGCAGATGAGGTTTGAACATAGACACGAATGTGTTTATGAGTCGCTCAGTCATGTCCTACTCTTTTGCAACTCCATGGACTATAGCCCTCCAGGCTGCTCTGTCCCTGAGATTTCCCAGGCAAGCTTACTGGAGTGGGTTCCCTTTTCCAGGGGATCTTCCAGACCTAGGGATCAAGCCCATGTCTCCTGCATTGCAGGCAGATTCTTTACCACTGAGCCACCAGGGAAGCCCGAGATGTGAATAGTAGCCAACAATTAGAATATTTTAGTAAAACAAACTCATGCAGAGAAAAATAGCAAATGGGAAGTCCCTGAAGATATAATGGGTTTGGTCTGTCTAAGGAACAGGAAGGAGGCCAGTGTGGCTAAAGGGTGGGTATGAAGGGGAGGGTTAGAAACAAGGTTAGCGAGCAGAGCAAAGATCTCATAGGAGGTTGTAAGCAATGGGGAAAAATGTAGGGACTTATTGAAGTAAAATTTAAAAAACAGTTGGAGAACTTTAAGTGAAGTGATGCTGTGATGTGGTTTGTGTTTTAAGAGGTAATTTTGGTGAATGTGCATACAGAAAAGGGCTCTAGTTGAAAGAAAGATCCCAGGGAGGAGGCTATTCCAGTCGTTGGACAGTGATAGGAGGCCTCAAAAGAGGGCATCAGTGACTTAGGTGGTGAGAAGTCAGAATTCAAATTTTAGGTAACCATGTGGCTTTCTCATAGCATGCGGTATTGAAAATAAGGAGTAAAGGTATACACTTATGCTTTTAGAACTGAGAAATTTGATCAATGTTAATGATGGGAGAGACTAAAGGGAAAAAAAGATTTAGGGATGGTGGAAGGCAGGTCTGCTATTTTGCCTTTGAGCCTGTAAAGTAATCATAACTACTGCCTTGGGTTTCAAAGGTTCATAAGACATCATCAGTAAGAAACTCATTTTCCCACAATAACCTGCAGCAAATATCTACCTGTTCAAACACACTCCAAGGTTGTTTTTTTTTTTTTTTTACCCACTATTTGTCAGAGGTTTTTAAAACTTTGCTAGTCACTCTCAGACTTAAAAGCAAATCCTCTGAGTACTTCACACACACACACAAGCACACTACAGGATAATATTCAAAACGCTAAACTTCTTTCAAACTTCCAGCTTCTTGTTCCACCATATCAACCCAGCAATGAAAGGATGGATGTGTGGCTGCGTTCTCTCTTTCCATCACTCACTCCTCTCTAGCCTGGAGCAGCTGTGTTAGTCAAGATTACAGAGAAGCTGGTATAGCCTCCATCAGCTCTTAAACATAATTTTCTCAAGGGCCAGGCAACATCCAGCACACCTCCTGACCCCTTTGACATCACTTCATGTAAATCATTTATGAGAACAAGTTATTAGGAGACTTAAAACAGCTTTGGGGATACTTGTTTTGTCATTATCACATGGTTATTTAGCACCTTGCTTTGCAATGAAGGAGTAGTTGGTGCATATTTTTCTTGGGAGTTCAACAAAACCAAAGCTGAAAGAGTTTTATTTTAACATCCTGCTACGGCTTCCCTAATGGCTCCGCATATCAAGAACCTGCCTGTAATGCGGGAGAGACAGGAGACGTGGGTCTGATCCCTAAGTCAGGAAAATCCCCTGGAGAAGGAGATGACTACACACTCCAGTCTTCTTGCCTGGAGAATCCTATGGTCAGAGGAGACTGGCAGGCTACAGTCTATGGGGTTGTAAGGAATTGGACACGACTGAGCAACTAAGCACGCATGCCTAGTAGGCCCTCAGATTTGATATATGAACAAACAGAAGAGATAAGTAAATGTGAATTTTCTCTCATTGTAACTGTTCTTAAACTTTTCCCAGTGCCTTTCATCATCAAGCCTCACAACACAAACAGCTGGGAAACAAGAGATTAAGTGTCAGGACTTATGAGTGCTATTCTGGTTTCGCCATTTCCTAGGAGGACTGTGAATTTGGACAGGTTGTTTGACATTTCTGATCCAGTTTCCTTGCTGGTACTCTGGGCCAATAAGCCCTGCCTTCCTCAAAATCTTGCTCAGATCAAACAAGATTAAGTGTGTGAAAGCACTTTATAAATATGAATTATTAATCAAGTATAAGCATGCTAAGTTTTTGGTTTCTTTCATTCAAACAGAAACTTGGTATAAAAAGTAGCCTTACTCTTTTCTTTTCCCATAAGTGTGATTACGTTTCATACTTTTCACCTAGACTGGTGGCTGGCAGCTAGTTTTTCATGGAATTCTCTAATCATGACCCTCACTATCACTTTCTTATTAGATCATTGAAATACCACTGATAATCATTCAAACAATCAAGATATTTCAGCAAAGGAATTGTTTTTAATATATTACCGTACCTAATTATTTGATCTATCACAAATGAGAAAGGTACTATTCTCCCCTCAAAGGGCACAGTAAATGTTCAATTGATTGTTACTATCTTCAAACGTTCAAATTCCATGATTTAATTACCTGATGAGTTTGATGTATCTTAGAAACTGCTGCTGCTGCTGCTAAGTCACTTCAGTCGTGTCCGACTCTGTGCAACCCCATAGATGGCAGCCCATCAGGCTCCCGCACCCCTGGGATTCTCCAGGCAAGAACACTAGAGTGGGTTGCCATTTCCTTCTCCAATGCATGAAAGTGAAAAGTGAAAGTGAAGTCGCTGTTGTGTCCGACTCTTAGCAACCCCGTGAACTACAGCCTACCAGGCATCTCTGCCCATGGGATTTTCCAGGCAAGAGTACTAGAGTGGGCTCCCATTGCCTTCTCTAATCTTAGAAACTGAATACCTGCAAAATGAAATATACAACTGCACATATCTTAAGAGGTCTAGTATAAATTTCCAACTAGAAATTTTGAGCACATTAGTTTTGGGTTAATATGCTCAGTTTTGTTCAAGGACCCTCATGAGAGGTCTGTAAATCCTAGTTTGAAACCATTGGCCAAGAGTTTTCAATTTAGTCTCTCTAGCTTTAAAATCTGGTCTGTGTATATATAAATATATATATACATATATGTGTATATATATATATATATATATTTTTTACTTTCTTGTTTCTAGATTTCTTAAGACCATCTAGAGATAGTTTGACATTTCACTTGACTGATTCGTCAGAGCAGAATTTTTATATGAGTAAAGTTTACACAGTACTTCTAAAGAATCTACTTAAATATAGTTCTAAACAGTCTCCTTAAATACAAGACCCCAAGATATTACTGAATTAATACATTCAGATTCGTTTATGAAGTTAACAATTAACATTTTATAAATTTAATATTCATATTTTCTAACTACTTATACATATTATTGGCTTCAAAGCAGATAACACATAAAACCACAACGGATATTCTTATGTAAAATTTTACTTACAGGTATTTTTTTCTCTGACTCAGAGCCTCTACTCTCTCATAATCTCTTAAAGTATCTACTTTTTGTCCACGCAGATCATTAAAGAGACTGAATTTATTGATCAAAAGTTGTTTTATTTTCTGTTGTTAATTTTTTTTCTAGATTGCTTTGGTAAAATGAAAAATCTTGTTCTACTTTTTAAAGGTATTTTCAAGACTGTATACTAACAGGAAATAAAAATAAGAATAGTTCATGTTGTCTTTACAAGCAATAATTTAAATGAATGTCAAAGTTATATACCTTTTTTGTTGCTTCATTTTTATAGCATAAATACCATTATTTTTCCTAACAATGTAAAATATATTAAAAATAAAATGATTTTTCCTTTGAATAAATTCCTGTCCTCACTCAAGAGGCAACCATACTCAAGTGCATCCTTTCATAAACTATATTTTTTCAATAATAGAATACTTTGTGACCTTTTTTCTTTTAACATGCATAAGATTCATGACATATATACAGATCACTCTATTCTTTTTACTGATACATAAAGTTCTATGACAAATCCATATAAAAATGAATTTTACTACTATCATATATATGGTCATTTAAATTGATACATTTATTTCATTAAATAATTTAGCACTAACCATCCAAAGTATTTGGGGTTATTTTTGCATATTAGCTTAAGAGACATCTTAAAAGTAGAATTAATTGATCAGAGTAATTAAAAGTTAAACATTAGAATATTCAACCAAAAACTTTTCTAAAAACATTTCACCATTTTTTGATTTCCTGCTATATGAAGAATTTTTATTTCCCTGAATTCTTGATAATACTGAGTATAATTTTCTTAATCTTTTGTCTCATGTGAAAAATAACTAATTGCTTTTAATTTGCATTTCTTTCATTGGTAGTGAGATTGAGCATAATTTAAATGTTTCTCAGAATTTTTCTTTGTCTTCTTTTATGTCCTTTGCCTTTTTGCCTATATAGTTGTCTTTTTTAAAATTGCTCTTAACAGCTCTCTAAGTATTTTGTTTATTTTTTGTTGTTTTACCCCAATATTTCATTAACTTTTACATTTTGATGATAGGATTTTTTAAATATTTTTGATCATTTCTGATTTGATGAAAGTTTGTTTGTTTTGTCTCATAAGCATACATTTGTCACTTTCCTTCTAAATCAAAATATCTTCCTCACTGCAAAAGAAAGAGAAAATTATTATATTTTCTTTTCATATTTTCAAAGCTATTTTAAAATAATTTAAAACTATTTAAGAAATGTGTCTGCAAGGAGATCCAACCAGTCCATCCTAAAGGAAATCAATCCTGAATATTCATTTGAAGGACTGATGCTGAAGCTGAAATTCCAATACTTTGGTCACCTGATGTGAGAAACTGACTCATTTGAAAAGATCCTGATGCTGGGAAAGATTCAAGGCGGGAGGAGAAGGGGACACTGGAGGATGGGATGGTTGGATGCCATCACCAACTCAATGGACATAGTTTGAGCAAGCTCTGGGAGTTGGTGATGGACAGGGAGGCCTGGTGTGCTGCAGTCCACAAGGTTGCAAAGAGTTGGACACGACTGAGTGACTGAACTGAACTGAAGAAACGTGTAGGAAATCTTTGTTAATGACATGAGGTTGTCTATTCAGATAGCTGTCAAATTACTTTAGGCTACTGGTTGAATAATCCATTCATTCAGCTTCTCTGGTGGCTCAGATAGTAAAGAATCTGCCTGCAAAGCAGGAGACCTGGTTTTGGTCTCTGGGTGGGTAAGATCCCCTGGAGAAGGACATGGCAACCCACTCCAGTATTCTTGTCTGGAGAATCCATGGACAGAGGAACCTGGTGGGCTACAGATCATGGAGTCACAAAAAGTTGGACATGACTGAAGCAGCAGCAGCAGCAGCACTCTCAATTATAAAGTCATTGATCAAAAACTAAATTCACCCTATACAAATAGAAATGAGTTTCTGTACACTTTATTTATCTTTGACCTGATATTTTTAGCTATATCTAAAATACACATTTTGATTGCTATTTCTGAGAAATATATTTGACATGTTTGCTATCTGGGGGGATAATATATGCTTCTTACAAATCTATACTTTTACATTACTGGGGACTTCCTCCTTCTATCAAAATTAGAATTAGCTTTTAAATTTCTTATAAAATCCTCCATACTTGTATTAATGCAGATGTTGCATATTTCTTATCAGATTTGCCTCTAGACATGGTTTTTATTAAGAATCCTATGCATGCATGCAGGCTCAGTAGCTTCAGTTGTGTTTGTCCTGTCCGACTCTGTGTGAACCTATGGACTGTATAGCCTGCCAGTGTCCTCTGTCCATGGGATTCTCTAGGCAAGAATACTGGAGTGAGTTTCTGCGCTCTCTTCCAGGGGATCTTTCCAACCCAGGGGTCAATCCCATGGCATCTCCTCCATCTTCTAAATCGCAGGTGAATTCTTTACCGCTGAGACACCTGGGAAGCCCAGGAACCCTATAGTTTTCATTAAATGACATTTTTTCGCTGTTTATCACTGTTATATTATTAAAAAGCTATTTGTTTGAAAATTTTTGTATATAACCAAGTTATTGAATTATCTTAATATTGGAAATTTTTTAGAGTTAGTTGATTGCCCCAGAAGATAATTGTATTGTCTGCAAAGTGATAACAGTGCTGCCCTTTCCAGTATTTTTCATGTTTTATTAACTTTGGCAAGCATCTGCTATATGATGTAAAAGAGTAACATCAGTCTTAATTGTATATTATATTTAATAGGAATTATTTTAATACTTTAATCATTTAGCATGATATCTAATCTATGTGCTACTAGATATTTTTTATTCAGGAAGTAATTTTCTAAAACTTTTAACTTCCTAAGGCCTTATATTTCATTTCATTAATGAATTAATAATTATTTTTTAAGTATTAAAAGTATCAATTTTCTTCCTTAAATATTTTCATTTAATGTATTTAATTTAATACATTTAATTTTATTTTATTTTATGTTTCCTTACTTGTACTATAATTCAATTATATGAATGACACTTGTGAAAATTAGAATTATTATTCTAAGAATGCAAGCTATAGTTTTGCTGTAAATCACTTGTTTTCATTTGGTAATACTTTATTTAGAATTTTGCCTTTATATTTAGATGTAGGATTAGAAAGAAACTAATGTATATTTATGTTTTTTGAGTGTTCTACTAAGGATATAAACATGAAAGTATGTTTTATTTTTCTATGTTCTAGATATTTATACATAGAAATTTTAAATTTCTTGACATGTTTCTATAAACAATTTCTATGAAGAATCTATAACATTTAATTTTTCTTTAGGGTTTTTTAAAATTTATTCAACTAACCATTAACATATTTATTATATTGTAGCATTTATATTTTTTCTAAAAGTTTAGATAATATTTTGCAACATAATCCATATTACTTAGATACTTAAATATATGCACATAAAATTATATGTTGAATATTTGGATAATGTAGACATCTCTATAGTTATGTCTTCTTACCTTTTATCTCTGCTCTCTTGTTCAAATTGCAAGAAATACATTAATTTTGTCATCTTAAAAACATGAGAGATGATATGGGGAAGGTGGTAGGAGGGGGGTTCAGGATTGGGAACTCATGTACAGCTGTGGTGGATTCATGTCAATGTATGGCAAAACCAATACAGTATTTTAAAGTAAAAAAAAAAAAAAAAAGAAATCCAGATAGCTTAAAAAAAATATGTTTTATTTTTTAACTTTCCCTGAATTTTTTTTATTATTTTTATTATCAATTATATGCTAATTTATTTATTTTGTACCTTATTCCTTGTACAATCTATATTTTGAATAAAAATTTTACTGAGTACACATCTGTTTGCATCTCACAATTTTCAAATTATAACATACTCATACTTTTCTATATTACTTAGGATTTTGATCTTAATATTATACTAAATCTGAGTTTTATAAATGTGTTTCAAGTTTTTCAAGTGGACAGTTATAGACTTTTGCTTTCTAATCCTTAAAAATAATTTTTAAATTGAATCTGATCAAATCATGTGATATATTATTTTCCAAAATTTTAAATCTATTGAAATTCTTTTTTCATAATGCACAGTCAGCTTTAGTGACTCTTCCATTTATATCTGATTGCAGACTATTAGACATAAAGTTCTCGTTTTTCTTTCTCTCTCTTCCCCTCTCTGCTCTCTCTCCCCTACTCTACCTCTCTTCCTTGGTAAACATACACACCTATCCACACTGGCCCCTGACATAAACCATCACAAGTTTATCAGTTGTGATGTCCAAATTATCAGTATATTTTTTCTTTTAGCCTTTTAATTGTTTGTTCATTTATTTATCTTTATTTTACTTTTTGCTGGGGAATGGCATTTTTTTTAACAGTAGTTCATTTTTGGATATCTGTTATAAATATAGCAGTGTGTACATATCAATCCCAAACTCCCAATCTGGCCTTTTTAATTTGTCCATTGCCGACAGAAATGTGACAAAAGAATGTCATTGAGATTTTGTCTTTTTAAAATTAACTTTTATCAGATTTTAACTCATACAGTTCAAAATGTTTTTATTTTTTTTTATTTTTTTTATTTTTTATTTTTTTTAGATACATTAAAGATTCTTATCCTTACATATTCTTATTGAACTACTTTTACCAAAATATATAAAATACACATGAAATATTTTCTTCAATTTTTACAGTATGTTTAACTGAAGAGCTACTCTTTTTAAAAGTATAATATGTGATACTTTAGTCAGAATAATCATGTCTTTCCTTAATTCTTGAAAATTCTCTCTCACTTTTCTATTGAAAATCACATCTTTATTTAGCCTACTTTTTTCTTCTGACAGTTCTATTAAAATTGTAAGGCAATTATTCTCCAATTAAAAATAAATTAAAAAAAAAAGAAATTACAGCAGGTTAAAAAAAGAGTCATTTTATACCCCTCTCTTCTCTGAACTAGACCCCTAATTAAGTTGAGTTATCTGGGCTCCAAAATCACTGCAGATAGTAATTGCAGCCATGAGACTAAAAGACTCTTACTCCTTGGAAGGAAAGTTATGACCATCCTAGACAGCATATTAAAAAGCAGAGACATTACTTTGCCAACAAAAGTTTGTCTAGTCAAGGCTATGGTTTTTCCACTGGTCATGTATGGATGTGAGAATTGGACTATAAAGAAAGCTGAGTGTCAAAGAATTGATGCTTTTGAACTGTGGTGTTGGAGAAGACTCTTGAGAGTCCCCTGGACAGCAAGGAGATCCAACCAGTACATCCTAAAAGAGATCAGTCCTGGGTGTTCATTGGAGGGACCGATGTTGAAGCTGCAACTCCAGTACTTTGGCCACCTGATGCGGAGAGCTGACTCACTGGAAAAGACCCTGATGCTGGGGAGGGCAGGAGGAGAAGGGTACGACAGAGGATGAGATTGCTGGATGGCATCACCGACTCAATGAACATGGATTTGGGTGGACTCCCGGAGACGGTGATGAACAGGGAGGCCTGGGTGCTGCAGTTCATGGGCTCGCAAAGAGTCGGACACGACTGAGCAACTGAGCTGAGCTGATTGGGTAGTCATATACTTCATGAGCCCCTCTAAAACCTTTATTGAGTTGTAATTAACAAATAGAATTAAAAGATACTGTAACCAATGCATCAGAACATTGTATTTTCTCACTTATGACTAAAACAGGTTTTCATGTATTTCATGTCACAAATTTCTGTTCTGTATTTTATGCATTTCCTCAGATTTTTATTCTAGTTCACATGCTTTTTTCTCAACTCAGAGGAGTCTATCTAGTCAGTGTTTTAAAATAACAATGACCATACTTCTAATTTCTAACATTCTGTTTTGCTCTTTTTCAAAGTCACCTGTTCTTTTTTTTTCAGGCTGTTTTTAACCTTGATTTTTATTCTCTTTAACATACCATTAAGACTTTTAAGGAAAAAAAAATTAATAATCTTTTTCAACACTGTTTCTCCAGGATATATACTAACTTTTGTTGGATTTTCAGGATTTTTCTCATGGTGATAGAATTTATGACACAGTAATTTCTTGTTGTAAGCTCATCTTCAGTAGAGATTATGAATATCTGTATAGAAAGGAAGTATGCTTTGGTGTTGAAAGAAACATCTGTCCTTTGATAATCTTAAACTGGTGTTTTGTTTAATATCCTAGCCTGGACTACCTTCCTTCTTTTGGTAAAGTTGATTTTTACCCCACACCCACGCATCACAGTTGTCTAGCTTGAAAACAACATTTCTCCTCATGCAGGATGGCAGACACATGCCAGTTTTCTTGGTTACTGAGAACAGTTCTAATCTGCATCATAGAAAGTACAATCCTGGAGGTTTTTCGTCCATGACATTCCCCTTCAGGGGAGGCTTCCAATGTATCAGTTCAAGCTTGCCACTTTTGCTTTCATTATTGTCCTCAATTCTTTCATATAAAAGTTGATTATTTTTATAAACTCACAGAGCCATTTCTAAATTACTATATATTCTATCATTTTCCTATGGAGGGGAGCATTCAAGAGACATTCATGAGAGTTAGCTAGTCTTCTTTATTGCCAAATATTTCTTACAAAGAGCGTTCAGTTATCCCCAGAAATGTGCTATAATAAACCTGGATTATTTTAAGACAAACTCACAAATTTAAGGATTATTAATTAGTTTTCAAAAAATCTAACTTTATACATGAGAGTTATTACTCTGCATTTTATTGTGTGCTTAATTTTTATGTGTTAATTATTAAGTAACTCACATTGAATCAAAAATCACTGCAAACCTCCCTTCCATTTAATCTGGGAAACAGACATATGTTTTCTAGTTCTATGACACATTTGGGTTCACTTTTATTCTTTCTAAGATTCAATTTTTTTAAATTTAGATAAGTATTACAAATAGAAAAAAATTATATTGTATTTCCACAAGATTTGAAAAATATAAAAACCAAATGAGCTATAACAAGCTTGGCTATAGCTCTCTCATTCAGAAACAGAAAATCCCTTTAGCCCAATTTCAGAGTTTTGAAACCTAATGTGTTCTGCAACTGTGGAATATTGAAAGCTTACCATTCACAACTGTACTAACAAATTTTAGGAAAAGGCTTTGGTTGTAGCATCTTATGATTAACTGAGTCTGAGGGCAAGAGCAGAATGTCTGTAAAAGAAACAGTTCCTCTGCTTGAGATTGGAGTCCATAAAGCCTTTACTTTGATTAGAACAATTTACGAGCTAGCGACCTCATGGACTGTAGCCCGCTAGGCTCCTCTGTCTATGGGGATTCTCCAGGCAAGAAAGAATACCAGAGTGGGTTGCTGTGCCCTCCTCCAAGGGATCTTTCCAACCCAGGAATCAAACCCCTGTCTCTTACGTTTCCTGCATTGGCAGGTGGGTGCTTTACACTAACGCCACCTGGGAAACCAGATGCTATTTAAAGAATGGAAATAAACATATTCAACTTAAATAACCTATGGTTCTATTCACTAGAAAAGTCCTGAATGTTGATTTGCTATTTAAGAAGCGTATGTGTAAAAATGAAGGCATTTATAAAAAACCCATTCTCCAAAATATTTTCTGATTCTCCATATCAAATTACATCTGCTTTTTAAGGACTTGTTGAGTAACTTATTTATTACTTTGTTATTGCATTCTCTATAGGTTTATGTACATCTGTCTTCCCCTCTAGACGTCCTTGACAATAATGACTATAATTTGTTCACCTTTCCCTCTTTTGTAGCATCTTCCAATTGTATAAACTCAGTAAAAGCTCTTAATTGAATTAAAACACAATTTAGTGTGGTTTCATAATGTAACCTCATATTCTTTGAGGAACTGCAAAAACACGTCAAGCCATTTTCTAGGTTCTTGTGCAATAACCAGAGTTGAAATAAAAATCAGTGAATAATATCTGGTTTTTACCTCCTTGGAAATATATACATTACAAAACAAGAGAAAACATAAAGCTCTTCACAAAAATAATACATTGAAAATAATCAACATGCTTTGAAAATCCATATGCTCTCCCAGGAATCTGTTACTATAGAGAGAATACTACACCTTTACCAATATCATCGTGTAGGAAATTTACATTTTAATAAACTAAAGAAAACATACCAAAGTGGCCTTTTCTTCACAGATAAAATACTCAAACATACACACATATCCTCACATACACACAAACACAAACACACATAACTTCTTTATTCAAATTTAATTCTGTTTTTTGGCCATTGCTTCCCTTGTGGCTCAGCTGGTAAAGAATCTACCTGCAATGTGGGAGACCTGGATTCAGTCCCTGGGTTGGGAAGATCCCCTGGAGAAGGGAAAGGCTACCCACTCCAGTATTCTGGCCTGGAGAATTTCATGGACAGGCCATGGGTTCACAAAGAGTTGGACACAACTGAGCTACTTTCACTTGGCCATTGCAGTTCTAAAAGGTAGAGTGACACTCAGGATCAGGATGATTAAAAAGGAAGTCCCTAGTAATATTCATCTTGTAGAAAAATACACCAGGTACACGAGGATGTTTTGTTTCATTTAAAGAGTTAGAAATAACTCTCAGTATTCTAATACTCAGTTTGATCCTTTCTAGATGAATGAGTTAAATATTATTAAAACTAAAATATCAACCATTTACTTAGAAATCATATAAAACCCCAAATAAATCATAATTTTCTATTTCCTTAGGATTAGTAGAGTCTTGAGTATTATTGATTTCCCCAAAGATGTTGGACACCCAAATATGTTCAGCAAAGACTCTTTCCAGGTGGCATTTTATACCTCAAATAAACTTTAATATAATTTGGAGATTCAAACTAAAGTTCAAATGAGCACTTAAGGTAATATAACAATCAGACATATTTTTTCCCAGAAGAGAGAAGAAATAAAGAATTTTAAAATAGGAAGTTCTTAAAATGTAGCATCAGAAAAAAATTTGTCTAAAAATTCTTCCAAAGTTCTAATAAGGCATATGAGACTATTTCATATACTGAGCTTCCTTTTGAAGTTTACTTCTTAGGAGATAACCAGAAATTGCAGTGTTAAAATGACATAATTATTTGTTCTAAGATAAATATATATCCCAGCTACATTTCTAATAATAGTGTATCTAAGTGAAGTAGGGATTGGGGGCAGGAGGAGAAGGGGACGACAGAGGATGAGATGGCTGGATGGCATCACTGATTCGATGGACGTGAGTCTGAGTGAACTCCAGGAGTTGGTGATGGACAGGGAGGCCTGGTGTGCTGCGATTCATGGGGTTGCAAAGAGTCAGGCATGACTGAGCGACTGAACTGAACTGAAGTAGTATGCCCCAAGCTATCCTCAAATATCAAATGTAGGCATCTTCTAATAGAAACTTTAAATAAAAAACTTAATAAATCAAGCATACCTGTTGTTGTTCAGTCACTCAACCACGTCCAACTCTTTGCCACCTGATGGACTGCAGCACACCAGGCTTCCCTGTCCTTCAATATCTTTCGGAGCTTGCTCAAACTCATGTCCATTGAGTCAGTGATGCCATCAAACCATCTCTTCTTCTGTCATCTCCTTCTCCTCCTGGCTTCAATCTTTCCCATAATCGGGGTCTTTTCTAATGACTTGGCTCTTCACATCAGGTGGGCAAAGTATTGGAGCTTCAGCATCGGCATCAGTCCTTCCAATGAATATTCAAGGATGATTTCCTTTAAAATTGACTGGCTGAATCTCCTTGAAATCCAAGGGGCTCTCAAGAGTCTTTTCCAACACCACAGTTCAGAAGCATCAATTCCACAGCACTCAGCTTTCTGTATGGTCCAGCTCTCACATCCATACATGACTACTGGAAAAATCATGGCTTTGGCTAGATGGACCTTTGTCAGTGAAGGAATGTTTCTGCTTTTAAATATGCTGTCTAGGTTTGTTATAGCTTTTCTTCTAAGGAGCAAGTGTCTTTTAATTTCATGCCTGCAGTCACCATCTGCAGTGATTTTGGAGCCCAATAATAGCTTATCTCATCCATGTATTTATCAATCCTTTTTCATAGCTTTGTGAATCTAATATGAATACTCAGTCTACTTCACTCATTTTTTCAGAAGTTTCAAAGAAAATTGTCAACATCATAGATTATCACTAAACTCTTAATTAGTGTTTCTGAAGAATAAAAAAATTTTCCACAACAGCAAAAATGAAGCAAAATAACACATTCAAAAACATTATCACATCTGTGATGGGTTTTTTTGTAAATTTGGATAGGCTATAGGTGCCCAGTTGTTTGGAGAAGTCAATGGCACCCCACTCCAGTACTCTTGCCTGGAAAATCCCATGGACGGAGGAGCCTGGTAGGCTGCAGTCCATGGGGTCGCGAAGAGTCAGACACGACTGAGCGACTTCACTTTCACTTTTCACTTTCATGCATTGGAGAAGGAAATGGCAACCCACTCCAGTGTTCTTGCCCGGAGAATCCCAGGGACAGGGGAGCGTTTGGCCAATACTAATCAAGATGATGTTGTGAAGGTACTTTTTTTTCATTTAAATTTATTTATCTTAATTGGAGGCTAATTACTTTACAATATTGTATTGGTTTTGCCATACATCAACATGAGTCCACCACGGGTGTACACGTGTTCCCCATCCTGAAACCCACCCCCCACCTCCCTCCCCGTACCATCCCTCTGGGTCATCCCAGTGCACCAGCCCCAAGCATCCTGTATCCTGCATCAAACCTGGACTGGCGATTCATTTCTTATATGACATTATCCATGTTTCAATGCCATTCTCCCAAATCATCCCACCCTCTCCCTCTCCCACAGAGTCCAAAATACTGTTCTATACATCTGTGTCTCTTTTGCTGTCTCGCATACAGGGTTATCGTTACCGTCTTTCTAAATTCCATATATATGCGCTACCAGGGATGGGGGAGCCTGGTGGGCTGCCGTCTATAGTGTCACACAGAGTTGAACACGACTGAAGTGACTTAGCAGCAGTAGCAGCAGCATACTGTATTGGTATTTTTCTTTCTGGCTTACTTCACTCTGTATAATAGGTTCCAGTTTCATCCACCTCATTAGAACTGATTCAAATGTATTCTTTTTAATGGCTGAGTAATACTCCATTGTGTATATGTACCACAGCTTTCTTATCCATTCATCTGCTGATGGACATCTAGGTTGCTTCCATGTCCTGCCTATTGTAAACAGTGCTGTGATGAACATTGGGGTACACGTGTCTCTTTCAATTCTGGTTTCCTCAATGTGTATGCCCAGCAGTGGGATTGCTTGGTCATAAGGCAGTTCTATTTCCAGTTTTTTAAGGACTCTCCACACTGTTCTCCATAGTGGCTGTACTAGTTTGCCTCCCACCAACAGTGCAAGAGGGTTCCCTTTCCTCCACACTCTCTCCAGCATTTATTGCTTGTAGACTTTTGGATTATAGCCATTCTGACTGGCGTGAAATGATACCTCATTGCGGTTTTGATTTGCATTTCCCTGATAATGAGTGATGTTGAGCATCTTTTCATGTGTTTGTTAGCCATCTGTATGTCTTCTTTGGAGAAATGTCTATTTAGTTCTTTGGCCCATGTTTTGATTGGGTCGTTTATTTTTCTGGAATTGAGCTGCAGGAGTTGCTTGTATATTTTTGAGATTAGTTGTTTGTCAGTTGCTTCATTTGCTATTATTTTTTCCCATTCTGAAGGCTGTCTTTTCACCTTGCTTATAGTTTCTTTTGTTGTACAGAAGCTTTTAATTTTAATTAGGTCCCATTTGTTTATTTTTGCTTTTATTTCCAGTATTCTGGGAGGTGGGTCATAGAGGATCCTGCTGTGATTTATGTCGGAGTGTTTTGCTCATGTTCTCCTCTAAGAGTTTTATAGTTTCTGGTCTTACATTTAATTCATTTTGAGTTTACTTTTGTGTATGGTGTTAGAAAGTGTTCCAGTTTCATTCTTTTACAAGTGGTTGACCAGTTTTCCCAGCACCACTTGTTAAAGAGATTGTATTTTCTCCATTGTATATTCTTGGTGAAGGCATTTTTTAAGGTTGACTCACATTTATATGTGACTTTATGTAAAGCTGACTATCCTCCATAAGGCGAGTGCAACTTGTCCAATCAGTTGAAGGCCTTAACAGCAAAGAGTGAGGTTTCATTAATGAGAAATCCTGCCTTGAGACCTTCACATGGAAATCTTACCTGACTTCCAGCCTATTATTTTACTCTGCCTCACAGATTTCAGACTCAAAACTGTAATATCAACTCTTACCAAAATGTCTAGCATGCCATCTTTCCTATGACCTAGATGTTACAGAAAAAAACCTGATTAAATTAAGTCAGTTTTGATAGAAATTTATCATTCATGCTCAGTTGCTCAGCTGTGTCCAACTCTTTGCAATCCCATGGACTGTAGCCCACCAGGCTCCTCTGTCCATGGGGTTTCCCAGGCAAGAATACTGGAGTAGTTTGCCATTTCTTTCATAAATAATGTTTAAAATTTTGAATTAGATCACATCAGGAGACATATAATATGTGTGTCCCAACATTAGATGCCTAACTAGTGAGTTTAATGACAGACTAATCTCTTTAGGTGAAGTTACATCTTTCCTCTTTTAATCCAAGAATAATCTATGTGGTATTACAGTGTTAATTTGACATTATAAGTATGTCCTATTCTCTTTTTAGTGTAAGGGCTTCCCAGATGGTGCAGTGGTAAAGAATCTGCCTTCTAACGCGGGAAATGCAGAAAGTCACAAAGATCAGACACAACTGAGCACACAGCGCAATTAGCTTGATATTCTTCTATATACTAGAACTTTTCATTAGCTACAGTTATTTAATTATCCGGAAATATAATTTTAGCATATGTATGTTAATTATGCTTTCCTGGTGGCTCAGAGGTTAAAGCATCTGCCTCTAATACGGGAGACCTGGGTTCAATCCCTGGGTCAGGAAGATCCCCTGGAGAAGGAAATGGCAACCCACTCCGGTATTCTTACCTGGAGAATCCCATGGACAGAGGAGCCTGGTGGGCTACAGTCCATTGAGTCGCAAAGAGTCGGACACGACTGAGTGACTTAGCTTAGCTTAGCTTATGTTAATTATAATTCGTGGGATATATAAACATCTTTGTCATTTTTTTTTCTATTTCACTGATTTCTACAACTTTTTATTGCCTCTACTAAGTTAATTGTTTTTCATTTTAACTGCCCTATTTGCATATACTCCTTTTGAATATATACCCCATTTCTGTTATTTTAACAATTAATTAACCTTGGATTTTATCAACTATACTTAACTCAAGAAAATCAAAAGATATTGTTATAAACCCCATTCCAAACAATTCTAATGCCATAGAACACTTTAATAGCATCATTCTGCCTCTGAATTTACATGCTATCTTGCCCAATATTTTTATCTGTCTTCTGTTGTTGTAAACCAATATATTTACTATTATAGTAGGATTATATGTTTAATTTACAGATTACCTATTTCCGCCTTTACTCACCATTTCATCTTGAATATCAGATCTTTTTCCTAAAATCCTTTCATTTGTATTTAAAAGTGTCCTTTAGAAATTCCTTAAATCTGTTGTTGTTGGTAATGTTGTCTTAATGTTGGGTTTGTTTGGACATTTATTCATTTTATCTTTTTTGAAATTAGTTTTGTTAGACATGAAATTCTAAGTTGACAGTGAATTTTTCATAATGACACTCATTCCTTTATTCTGCTGGCTACTAACTACTCTTTATTTTTATTTAATTAAACTAATTAATTTTTTTTTGGCTGCACAGTGTCTTCATTGCTGCATGTCAGGCTTCTCTAGTTGTGAAAAGGGGAATACTCTTCATTGCGATACGCATGCTTCTAATTGCAGTGGCTTCTCTCGTTGCAGACCATCGCCTCTAAAGGTGTGGGCTTTAGTTGTTGCAGCTTTCAGGAGCAGTAGTTGCGACACACAGGCTCTAGAGCGCAGGCTTAGTAGTTTTGGTGCGTGGGCTTAATTTCTCCACAGCATGTGGGATCTTCTCCAACCATGGACCAAACCCGTGTCAGGCAGGCAGATTCTTAACCACTGGATCACCAGGAAAGAAAGTCCCTACTACTCCTCTTTAAAAGTCTGTTCTTTATTTAAACATAGATAAAAGCTTATCTTTTATCTGTAAACTAGCTAAAATCTCTTTACATTGACCTTGTACACTTTTACTAAATTTCGTCTAGTGTGAATTTTATTTGTTTGTTCTACCCTGTCTCCAATATCTATGGCTTCTTATCTTTCACAAATTCTATGAAATCTTCTGCTATTTTCTCTTCAAATTTGCCTCTTCTTTATTTTCTTTATTCTCTGCTTTTGGTGTCCCAATTAGATATACATTCAGTTCAGTTCAGTTCATTCGCTCAGTCGTGTCCGACTCTGCGACCCCGTGAATTGCAGCACACTAGGCCTCCCTGTCCATCATCAACTCTCAGGGTTTACACAAACTCATGTCCATTGAGCTGGTGATGCCATCCAGCCATCTCATCCCTGTCGTCCCCTTCACCTCCTGCCCCCTATCCCTCCCAGCGTCAGTGTCTTTTCCTCTTCACACGAGGTGGCCAAAGTACTGGAGTTTCAGCTTTAGCATCAGTCTTTCCAGTGAACACCCAGGACTGATACTCCTTTAGGATGGATTGGTTGGATCTCTTTGCAGTCCAAGGGACTCTCAAGAGTCTTCTCCAACACCATAGTTCAAAAGCATCAATTCTTTGGTGCTCAGCTTTCTTTACAGTCCAACTCTCACAGCCATACATGACCACTGGAAAGACCATAGCCTTGACTAGATGGACCTTTGTTGGCAAAGTGATATCTCTGCTTTTTAATATGCTGTCTAGGTTGGTCACAACTTTTCTTCCAAGGAGTAAGCGTCTTTTAGTTTCATGGCTGCAATCACCATCTGCAGTGATTTTTGGAGCCCCCCAAAAATAAAGTCTGACACTGTTTCCACTGTTTCCCCATCTATTTCCCATGAAGTGATGGGACCAGATGCCATGATCTTCGTTTTCTGAATGTTGAGCTTTAAGCCAACTTTTTCACTCTCCTCTTTCACTTTCATCAAGAGGCTTTTTAGTTCTTGACTGTTTGCCATAAGGGTGGTGTCATCTGCACATCTGAGGTTATTGATATTTCTCCTGGCAATCTTGATTCCAGATTGTGCTTCTTCCAGGCCAGTGTTTCTCATGATGTACTCTGCATATAAGTTAAATCAGCAGGGTGACAATATACAGCCTTGATGTACTCCTTTTCCTATTGGGAACCAGTGTGTTGTTCCATGTCCAGTTCTAACTGTTGCTTCCTGAGCTGCATACAGGTTTCTCAGGAGGCAGGTCAAGTGGTCTGGTATTCCCATCTCTTGAAGAATTTTCCACAGTTTATTGTGATCCACACAGTCAAAGGCTTTGGCATAGTCAATAAAGCAGAAATATATGTTTTTCTGGAACTCTCTTGCTTTTTCGATGATCCAGCGGATGTTGGCAATTTGATCTCTGGTCCCTCCGCCTTTTCTAAAACCAGCTTGAACATCAGGAAGTTCACAGTTCATGTATTGCTGAAGCCTGGCTTGGAGAATTTTTAGCATGACTTTACTAGCGTGTGAGATGAGTGCAATTGTGTCATAGTTTGAGCATTCTTTGGCATTGCCTTTCTTTGGGATTGGAATGAAAACTGACTTTTTCCAGTCCTATGGCCACTGCTGAGTTTTCCAAATTTGCTGGCATATTGAGTGCAGCACTTTCCCAGCATCATCTTTCAGGATTTGAAATACATTAGAACTTCATATCTCTATAAAGTCTTCTATTTTCCATCTACATGTTTCTCTGTACTACTTTCTGGTCCGCTTCTGCTCTACCTTCCTGTTAATTTATTCTCTCTTGAGCTATGTCTAATCTGCTGTTCAGTTTATTCACTGACACCTCTTTGCTCAAGGTAGTATTCAATTTTCACCATTTGCATTTGGATTTTTTTAAAATTTGCCTTATATGCTTAATCATATCATGTACTTCTATTTGTAATTATTTAAGTATTTCACATATAATTGTTTTATATTCTATAGCTTACATTTCAAATCTGCATTTCATAAGGGTTGTGAAGTCGCTGACTCTTTGTGACCCCATGGACTGTAAGCCTGCCACACTCCTCTGGCCATGGGATTTTCCAGGCAAGAATACTGGAGTGTGTTGCCATTTCCTTCTCCATTCATGAGGGTAAGGGTTTACTACTGTTTGCTTTTGCTTTGTCTCACTAATGTTGAATTTTCCCTTGGTTGTTTGGTGATTATTTTCATCAGTGGGAGTTTTGAGTGTTCACCATAGAGAAGCTTTCTCATGGAGTGTATTTACCTTTTCTTCTGCAGGGAACCATAAAGTATATGGCCCCTCTCAGGTTCATGAATTAATCTTGAAATTTCAGGTTTAGGCTTGTTCCATTTCATCTACAATAATCAGGTAACAGATTGGTACTGGAAGGTCTTCAGGAGAAACTGACGTTGACAGAAACTTCTGTTCTTATTGCTTTATTTTCAGTGCATAACTTTCTCTGTGTCTTATTTTATGTGAGGAGCGAGAAGAGGGTCTTAAAATGATTTTTCCATCTGTAAGCAACCCAGCAACACGATGTAAACTAAATTATATGTAGACCCTAGTTATTTTATTAAGGAACCATTTGCTATAATATCTATCTACCGCATTGCTAGTAGTGGTGTGGTGATTTAGTCGCTAAGTCATGTCTGATTCTTGTGATCCCATGGACTGTAGCCTGCCAGGCTTCTCTATCCATGGGGTTCTCCATTCATCCAGGCTAGAATACTGGAATGGGTTTCTATTTCCTTCTCCAGGGGATCTTCCAGACCCAGGAATCAAACCTGGGTTTCTTGCATCATAGGCAGATTCATTATCCACTGAGCTACTAGGGAGACCTCTAAATTAATATTTTGGTTAAAAAATAATTGAATATTGCCATCTCAAAATAAGGAATTTTGTTATACGTTATTTATTTACCCTAATCTCTAAAATGCTGTAAATTACACTGCAAAAGCTCAGTTTTCATTACAATCCCAAAGAAGGGCAATGTCAAAGAATGTTCAAACTACCATACAGTTGATCTCATTTCATAAGCTAGTAATGTTATGCTCAAAATCATTCAAGCTAACCTTCAGCAGTATGTTGAGAATTTCCAAATGTATAAGCTTGGTTTAAAAAAGCAGAGGAATCAGAGATCAAATTGCCAAAATTTAATGGACAATAGAGAAAGCAAGAAAATTCCAGAAAAACATCTACTTCTGATTCATTTATTATGCCAAAGTCTTTGACTATCTGGATAACAACAGACTGTGGAAAGTTCTTAAAGAGATGTGACTACCAGACCACCTTAACTGTCTCCTGAGAAATCTGTATATGGATCAAGAAGCAACAGTTAGAACGAGACATGGAACAACTGCCTGGTTCAAAATTGTGAAAGGAATATGACAAAGCTGTATATTGTCACCTTGCTTATTTAACTTCTATGCAGAATATATCATGTGAAATGCCAGGCTGGATGAATCACAAGCTAGAATCAAGATTGCCAGGAGAAATATCAACAATCTCATATATGCAGATGATATCTCTCTAACAGAAGAAAGTGAAGAAGAAGTAAAGAGACTCTTGATGAAGGTGAAAGAGGAGAGTGGAAAAGTTAGCTTGACAGTCAACATTTAAAAAACTAAGATCATGGCATCTGGTCCCACCACTTCATGGATAATAGAAGGGGAAAAGTTGGAAACAAAGACAGATTTTATTTTCTTGGAATCCAAAATCACTGTGGGTGGAAGCTGCAGCCATGAAAATAAAAGACTCTTGCTTCTTGAAAGAAAAGCTATGACAAACCTAAGCAGGATATTAAAAAGCAGAGCTATCACTTTGCCAGCAAAGTATAGTCAAAGCTATGGTTTCTCTAGTAGTCATATACAGATATGCGAGTTGGATCATAAAGAAGGCTAGGCACCAAAGAATTAATGTTTTCAAATTGTGAACCTGGAGAAGACTCTTGAGAGTCCCTTGGACTACAAGGAAATCAAACCAGTCAATCCAAAAGGAAAGCAACTCTGAATATTCACTGGAAGGACTGATGCTGAAACTGAAGCTCCAATACTTTGGGCCACCTCATATGAAGAGTCAGCTCATAGGAAAAGCCCCTGATGCTGGGAAAGATTGAAGGCAAAAGGAGAAGGGGGCAGCAGAGAATGAGATGGTTAAATAATATCAATGACTCAATGGACATGAATTTGAACAAATTCCAGGATATAGTGAAGGACAAGGGAGCCTGTCATGCTGCAGTCCATGGGTGGCAAAGAATAGGACATGCCTTATTGACTGAACAAGGACAACAACAAATATTACCCTATTAAAGTTTACGTGTTCCCTGATATTTTATTAACTTTTTAACACTCTCTTGTCTCCTATGGAATTATCAAATGGAAGAGTTATTTTTGGACAGTTTAACAGTTGTAAAAGTTTGAAAAACCATGCTTAGTAAAGGCAAGTAATCTTCAAACACTGAAATCTACATAGGCTCTTAAAATTTCACTCCTAATTACTTATTTTTCACTTGCAGCTCAAGCTATGCTCATAAGTTCGACTTTTCAGAAAAATTAAATGCCACTAATTGTGGAAACACATGCCATGAGCTATTCCTATGGAAGCTCCAAAGAACATAAAAGACCAGTATCTCTCATTGTTCCATCCTTAAATTTGAGATGCAGTTAAGAATTAATTTTGTTTACAGAGTACAATAAAGGTATTTTTGTTTGGATATTTGGTTATTTTCAGTACTGTCAAGAGAGTAAAGAATTAGTTCTTTGGGCTATGTAAAAATTAGGTGACTGTGAAAGGAAGTATGTCCACACTTATCCAAAAAATTAATTAATTTTACAGGAGAAAAAGAAAAGCAGTGTCAGGTCTTGGTTTTGTCATGTTAATAGTCTGGAAATAAGAGTTAAGGATACTGATTTTCTTTCAGTAAATCTTTTGCACAGCGCAATGTCTGAAAGCACAGTCCTGTGACCTTCACTTTTATTTCATTGCTATTATTTCATGACTGAAGTATCTGAAATCTTGTGTTCTTGTCAAAGAAAATCTTAAATCATACACATTAGAACAAATTTATTCAAAGGAAGGGTATTTTTACCCCTTACTAGAGCAATATTCCCAACTCAGTAACTGATGTTCAACAGATGACTAATGAGGTATTACAGCAGAAATTAGCCTCTATGCTATCTTCTGGATTCAACTGTCCCAGTGAGACTGTCTCAATCTGCCTTATCCATTCAACTGGCTCCCTGGAGAAAGCTGGAGACAGGTGCTGGGGATCTCGTCATTAATTCAGGTCAGCAATGTCAGTTAATTAAATGGAACTTCTTTAACATAGCATCTAAAGAAAAGCCTGGCTAAGGGTCCAGGACGCTAAAAACATAGGCTTCTTTCCAACTCTCCAGTCAAATTTCTTTTTACTAATTATATTCCTTACATTTTTAGTCATAACTCTTAAAAATATAAATGTGGCCAATATAATGGGGAAAAAGAGTTAAGATACCTCTTAATCTGCTTATGTGTAGAATATCAAGAAAACAGTGCTTTCCAAAATAAATTCCACACATTATCCCTTCCATAGGATGTGGACAGGTGAATTTTGGAAGGAAAAAAAAGTTGTAAGGCAACATAATATCATCCATAGTGGTTTATTAAAGATTTCTTTGTTGTTAAACTTTACCAGGTCTAAAATATACCAAATAATCTGTATAGTTTTGAATCATTCAAGTGGTTATATTATACACTATATATATATATATATATAAAATGTAAACATATATATATACATAGAAAGAGAGAGAAAGAGAGATCTATCTATATAACCATAGGCTATTTGTTTAAATACAATCTCTCTATATTTTTTGAGAATTTTCAACGATAGAATTTTCTGGAACTTAAAACCATGTATTGTTCTATTTTTGTCCAATAAGTATATTTTAACCCTTTAAAAAAAAAAAGTCCCCTGATTCTTCTTCTTTGAATGCCACATTAAAAGTGGGAGGAATTTCAATGTCTACTTTTTCCTTGGTGCTAAGGCACACTTTCCAATATATGTGCTAGTCAAGGCTGAACTGTCCACTGTTTTCTAATCTGTTTTTCAAATTTTTATCTCTTTGACATCAAAGCAAAAATAATAAAAGAAAAAATTTCCCCTAGCATTTATTGCATACTATGAGATTCCTTTGAAGAGTCATCCAAGGGCCTATGCACAAAATAGAAAGAGCCTTTCTCAAGACACTACTTGCATCTGTTGAAATATGGTGGTGTGTTAGAATATGAAACTTTACTGCTGTCTTCTAGAAAACTATTCGATGATGTAAATGACACAGTGTGAATGAAGCCTCTAGGGTTGTGTGGTGCACAACCTGCACATCTGCACATAACGGCTCTGCAGCAAAATGTGGAAAGTGCCATTGACATATACACACTATCAAGTCTAAAATGGATAGCTAGCGGGAAGCTGCTGTCCAGCACACGGAGCTCAACTCAGTGCTCCGTGATGCCCTAGAGGGACGCAATGTGGATGAGTGGGGAGGGAGGCTCAGGCGGGAGGAGATATATGTATAGCTGATTTGGGCTTCCCTGGTGGCTCAGGTGGCAAAGGATCTGCCTGCAATGCAGGAGTGAAGTGAAGTCACTCAGTCGTGTCTGACTTTTTGTGACCCCATGGACTGTAGCCTACCAGGCTCCGCTGTCCATGGGATTTTCCAGGCAAGAGTGCTGGAGTGGGTTGCCATTTCCTTCTCCAGGGGATCTTCCCGACCCAGGGATACAACCCAGGTCTCCCGCATTGCAGGCAGATGCTTTACCGTCTGAGCCACTAGGGAAGCCACAATGCAGGAGACCCAGGTTCAATCCCTGGGTCAGAAAGATCCCATGGAGAAGGGAATAGCTGCTGCTGCTAAGTCGCTTCAGTCGTGTCCAACTCTGTGCAATCCCATAGACGGCAGCCCACCAGGCTCCCCCATCCCTGGGATTCTCCAGGCAAGAACACTGGAGTGGGTTGCCATTTCCTTCTCCAGTGCAGGAAAGTGAAAAGTGAAAGTGAAGTCGCTCAGTTGTGTCCAACTCTTAGCGACCCCATGGACTGCAGTCTACTAGGCTCTCCGTCCATGGGATTTTCCAGGCAAGAGTCCTGGAGTGGGTTGCCTTCGCCTTCTCCAAAGGGAATGGCTATCCTTTCCAGTATTCTTGTCTGGAGAATTTCACTGAGGGAGGAACCTGGCAGGCTACAGTCCTTGAGGTCACAAAAAGTGAGACGCAACTGAGCACACATAAGCTGATTCACTTTATTGTATGACAGAAACTAACACAACATTGTAAAGCGATTATCTTCCAATTAAAATAAATAAATAAAAGCATTTTAAAGGGTGCACAATATTCCCCCAGAGACCATGCTTAAACCTGTAGTCTCAGATATAGAAGTCTAAGGCTCAAACAAAAAACTACTGATTTTTCAAATTTGTCATTTTCAACTTTTATAATTATCGTTAACAGCCAGTCTTTTTCTTCTTTGACCCTGATATTATTGTCCCCTTAAAAACACACAATTTTTTACCTGTTATTTGGTGCTCTGTGATTTTCTTCACAAATGCCCATTCTGTAAAGTCAAGTAAAAGGAGGCTAAAATGTTGCTTATTGCATTTCTTGTTGATCTGCTTTCATTTTCTACCTGAGGTTCATGCTAATCTACATTCTCATGGTCAATTTACCTATGCAAAACTACACTTTATGAAAGTTTTTTCAAGAGGTACTCAGTTTGCTTATCAAGATTTTTTATTGTATTATGTGATAAAAATAATTTTGGGATGACTTTGTATTACAGCACTCAGTGTGATCAGCTGGAGCTTGTCTAATTCAATTAACGTAAATTAAAGACATGTTCACTATTAATACCTTTAGGCCTTGTGCTGCTTAGGCTTTTTTTGAGGGGTGGAGGCATGCTCAGTTGCTCAGTCACGTCTGACTCTTTGCGACCCTATGGACTGTGACCACCAGGCTCCTCTGTCCATGGGATTCTCCAGGCAAGAATATTGCAGTGTGCTGTCATCCCTCCTCCAGGGGATTTTCCTGACCCAGGGATCAAACCTGAGGCTCTAAAGTCTCCTGCGCTGGCAGGCAGATTTTTTACCACTAGCCTCACTTGAAAAACACTTTTGAGGGCTGCTGCTGCTGCTAAGTCGCTTCAGTCGTGTCCGACTCTGTGCAACCCCAAGGACGGCAGCCCACCAGGCTCCCCCATCCCTGGGATTCTCCAGGCAAGAACACCGGAGTGGGTTGCCATTTCCTTCTCCAATGCATGAAAGTGGAAAGTGAAAGCAAAGCCGCTCAGTCATGTCTGACTCTAAGCAACCCCATTGACCGTGGCCTACCAGGCTCCTCCCATGGAATTTTCCAGGCAAGAGTACTGGAGTGGGTTGCCATTGTCTTGGGCTAGGAAAAAGAAATTCCCATAGTACTTTGGTAAGTTTTGAGTTGTGTAGACCTAAAATGCTACCATTTGCTGCTCTTCTGATTTGTCTCATATCTGTGTGTCCACTTTCACTCTACTATATGCAATATTCTTATCTAATGTTTTGTTTCCATTTATTTCTTTCCCCACAGAATTCTGAACTTTTAAAACTAGGTACTCTTATTTTTCTCAGTATCTCCTTAGGGAGGGCATAAATGAATGCTGAATGGATCACTGACAACAGTTCAAGGTGCAACCATAGCTTTAAAGGATGGCAAAACCAATACAATACTGTAAAGTAATTAGCCTCCAATTAAAATAAATGAATTTATCTTAAAAAAAATTAAAAAAAAAGATTAAACAAAAAAGGCAGAGTTCCAGATATTATTTAGGAATCTGGAGAAAATGTTCCTAATGTCAACTGACCTACTCCATTCTGTACCTTTAAGTGCTTTTAAGTTGTTTTAGTTTTATCTATAAAGTATTTATACTTTATATTCATGAGGCCTCTGAGTTGAAATTCATAAAAAAAGTAATTAATATAAATGCTATTTTTGACAAAGAGGAACACTACAAAGTAATATATTTTGTTTTATCTGGCTCACAAAAACCACTTGATGGAATTTTTTGAGACATTCTTGTGGAGTACTATCTGCTGAGTAATTTGAAATAAATCTGGAGATATGCTTTATGATTATGTTAAGCAAAATGATTTTAAGTAATTTAAAGTTATTCAGTAGTTGAAAACTCAGTAGCATTTACCCAGATGCCATGCTGTCATCTGATCTCTTCTTGAAATTTTGAAAATCAGGTTTTCAAGTTGCAACACAAATAACTATTTATTTAAAACAGATGATTAAAAATAACTAAGTCCTTCACTTTCTCCTTCCTTATCATTTGTACAGAATCTCTTTGATGATTTACATTTCAGACAGATATTGATTTCTCTCCTCTGCCTTTACCCTATAAAGACTACTCTATTTTCAGTCAAGTGTCATAGGCATTAGAGCAGCACAAGGATGAGACAAATAAACCAAAATGACTTGTGCTTAAGAAACCAAAATGAGAGCATCTTCAAAGCACCCTCAGTTTCCTTAACATATCTTTTGTGGTACAGATAATGAAACTGCAAAATCCAAACTCATGTGAGGCTTACTTGTTTTTACATTCCTAGGAAGTCTACATAATTTAATGTGTTTTGCTTTCTTTAGTTCCACTATAATTTTCGCTTGTTCGTTATTGAAGGGGCTATACTGAGGGCCAATAAAAATAGTCATTATGTCCTAGCATTCCAGGAAAAAAACATACAGATTGTGAGGAGTAAAAGAAATGAATTCCCAGGGTTTCTTTTTAATAAGTTTTAATGTGATCATGCTATATTATGCATGCTAAGATTTGATATGTTGATTAAGTGGGAGCCAACCCATGGGCTCAGCACCTAGGTGTCTTGGTCAAGCAATCTACTTAGCACCAGCTTTTTTGCTACTGAAAAGTAGACAGTCTCTTTGAAGGAAAAAAGTCTGCTGATATAATTATATGTGCTTTTGTGGAATGCCTGTGTGAGGGTCATAAGGCCCTGCCTTAGGAAGGAGGAAAACATTAGATAAATAACACTAAGTTGGTTGACTATGAGAAATCTGTAAGAAAATAGACAGACCTTAGCCTTCTAGAGCAAATGCATAGACCTATGAGCTTTTTATTTTATTTTAGTAAGTACTCTTTGAATCAACGTGTCAGTGGTAGACAGAAGAAGGGACTCCCAAGAAATATCTACATTCTGAACCCTAGCACCTGTGCCTGACTGTGCTACCTTATAGGACAAAGGGGAATTAAGGTTAGAGGTGAAATTAAGGTTGTTAATCAACTGAGAGAGTGCATGTGCTGGGTTACTCAGGTGGGTTCTCTGTAATCACGGGTCTGTCTAAAGGCACCAGAAAGGCAGAAGAGAGAGAACCACAGAAACGGCTGCAGAAAAGACTCATCCGAAAAGTCTCGTTAGCTTTGAAGACAGAGAAATGGGGTCATGAGCCAGGGAATGCAGGCATCCACTGCAAAGAGGGAAAAGCAAGAAAACAGATTCTACCCGAGAACCTCCAGAAAGGAAGGCAGCTCTGAGAACATGTAGATTTAAGCATGCTGAAATTCACTTTAGACTTCTGATCTTCAGAATGATAAGATGATAATTTCATGTTGTTCCAAAATGCTGTTTGTGGCAATTTGTTAGAGCAGCAGTAGGAAGCTGATATAATGTCCAACAGCAAAGTATCAGAACAAATGCAGAGTTGACCAGTTAAGGATAAATGAATGTAAATTATTCTTAATGAAGTGTTCTATTAGTCAATGAATCACCTTTGTCTTTTTCTTTGGTTTGATTAGATAGATGACTGAGGAGGGTGAGGAGCAAGGGAAAAGGTGCTCTAAGGATTTGCTTATGTGATGCCAATATCTTGATCATACAAATAACTAAGACTCTAACTCTCTAACTCAATTGTCCTTTGTCTCTTGGATACAATGTCTCTAGAGTCAATACTTTCCCTCAAATGTACCAGCATATCTTAAATTTTATTTGTTGATGGATAACAGGTGGGCTAAAGGAGGCTTAAAATGTTACTGATCTGTGTGGATGAGTTTGATGCTACTTTTGAAGTGAAGTAATTGTTTTAGAGAAGGATGATTGGTGAACATTATCTGCAGGAGTGCTTTGAAAGTAACATGAAAGCTTTCATTGTTTAGGCATGACCATGTATTGAATCTTCTGAACTGAATAACGAGGACATATGTATAGTGTGAAATTAGAAAGCTCAAAAAAGTGAAGGGTATTTCTGACTCTCCATGAGGTTTCTTAAACTAACAAAGCAAAAAAGAACAGGAAAAAATTCTTTACTTTCAATGGCTTGAGGACTTAACTGCTGACTCAGTTGGAGCAGGGCGGTGTGGTGGTGGGGGGGCGGGGTGGGGGGGTGGGTAGGCGGGGAAAAACCAGCATGAGAGCAAAAGCAAGAGAGCAGACACATGCAGGCTCCCAAAGGCTTTCGTACTTCCAGTTGCTTTTTCCACAATGAAATCTCCCCACTCCCACCCCGCCATGGTTTTTACTCCCATTATTTCCAGGTCTTTCTTCTGGAGTGAGGCTTTTCCTTTTTACCTCTCTAAAAGCTCAGCACACTGATGTTTCCATATTCCCATTCCCAGCTTTAGTTGGTCTTTTCAGCACTTAGTACTATGTTACGTGGGCTTCCTCCCTGGCTCAGCGTTAAAGAATCCGCGTGCAGTGCAGGGGAACGGGGTTCAGTCCCTGGGTTGGGAAGATCCCCTGGAGGAGGGTTTGGCAACCCACTCCAGTGTTCTTGCTTGGAGAATCACATGGAAATAGGAGTTTGGTGGGCTATAGTCCATGGGACTGCAAAGAGTAGGGCACAACTGAAGCTACTGAGCATGCACAAACTGTGTAACATACTATTTGTCTCTTGCTGTGTGTGTGTGTGTGTGTGTGTGTGTCTTGTGTGCTCACACAACATGTTCATTATTTGCTCTGCTCACTAGGGGCAGTGATACGGAGTTCAAAGTTGCATGACACAGCAGACTTTATCCAGCTCCATGCTTATTTAGACTTTAGAGGAAAACAAAACAAAACAAAAACATACATGCTAGGCAAATCACCATGTTCAGCAACAACATAGAAAAGCCCTTTTGACTCTCAGGTTGTTTGCAAATGCTCTGTCATTTTATTTTCTGTGTGTGTTTGTCACTCAGTCGTGTCCAACTTTTTGCCACCCCATAGACTGTACCCCACCAGGCTCCTCTGTCCTTGGAATTCTCCAGGCAAGAATACTGGAGTGGATTGCCACTCCCTTCTCCAGGGGATCTTCCTGACCCAGGGATCGAATCCCGGCTTCCTGCATTGCAGGCAGACTCTTTACCTTCTGAGTTACCAGGGAAGCCTACTGTCATTCTCTACTTAGCATGTAAAGGGCCGTGAAAGATGATACTGAATGGGTATGAACAACCTCAGCTCAGGAAGCCACTGGCTCCAAGCCCTTTTGTTCCTTGCTAACTATGTCCTCTCAGGAATAGGTTAGTTCCCATTCTTTGGGGAAGCTGTATGCATTAATTAGAGATGATTACATAAACCCAATCTTTACAGTGGGGTCCAAATTGGATGTCAGTATATCTTTCCCGAAGTGGTGCTAGTGGTAAAGAACCTGCCTGCCAATGCAGGAGATGGAAGAAACACAGGTTTGATCCCTGGGTTGGGAAGATGCCCTAGAGGGAGGTATGGCAATCCTCTCCAGCATTCTTGCCTGGAGAATGCCATGGCAGGCTACAGTCCATAGGGTCACATAGAATCGGATACGACCGAAGCGACATAGCATGCACACACTCATGCATATGGCATTTAACTTGAACCCTGCATACTTGTAATGATTCCGTGAATTAATGTTGCAAGGAAGGTTATATCAAAGGCCATGTTCTCAGGATGCAAGAAAGACCACAGAACCAGCTTCCCACGTGTGCTGTCTCATTGGCTAAGGGCTAATAACCTCAGACTCTGCGGGCACTGGGCAGTGGCAGTCCATCATTATCAGAAATATAGCAAGGATTTGTGAGATGAGGAACTTACTAAAGCCTATTTAAATTAAAGAATACACAGAAAGACCTATAAGTGGCTCATTGGACCTTTCATTGAAATCTATCCCAATTTACCTAATAAAGGAGAATCATTTTTCATTTGTATTAGTTCCACATTGTAAGTTTTAAGGAAAAGTTTTTTACCCATTTTTCCTTGTTTTTTTTTTTTTTCTTTCCCTAGAGGAAGTATTTATAATAAAACTTTTGCCCATAGAAATTAAATTATCTTCAGGATTCCAAGACTTTCCAAAATTTAACATATTTTAATGTGTTTGCAGCTATTAGTTGTAATGGATTTGTCCTGCTTTTAGAAATTCTATTCTCAAGTGTCATATTGGGAAGAAAATTCTAAACCTTCTTTACTCTCTTTTTGGGCACACAGGAAGACTTCATTTCCCATTCTCTATAGCAGTAATTGTGTTGGTGTGTAACTGAGTTCGGGGTATGTAAGGGGAAATGATGTGTTACATCCAGTTGAATGCAGTTAGTAGCTATGTGCTCCTTTCACACACTCTTTTCTGTGCATGTGATTGAAAGTGAAAGATTTGGTGATGACAGGGTTGCAAATGGGGCACCCTGCGTTCCTGGACTCTGATTGGAGGAGGGCTGTGCAGGCATCTCACCGGTTGTTTAAAGTCACTGTTGTGGCGCTTGCATGTTTTGGCAGCTTGTGTCAGTTAGTCTGGTGAACGGAATAGCAGGCTCAGAGAGAAGGTTTAGAGGCTTCAGAGAGAAGAGATTAGTCACTGGATATTCATTTAAAGGATTGCAGCATTATTAATCACAGTATAACTATGGCATCACTAAGGGCACTGATAGAAGTTTTTAAATTCAGTTTTATTAATGAAATAAGCACTTATTGCATGGCTACATATATACCTATAGAATATCTATATTGTCAATTTTGCATTTTTATACACTTTACATTAGGCTACTAACAAAAATCTATGTAAATTATATGAATTATATGTAAGTGAATTATATGAATTAATTCCTATGATATTTAAAACCACAGCAGTTCATGGAGAATAGAAAATCAAATCATCATTAATAACTTAGCCAAAATCACAGATAATTGGACGGCTAGACCTATGATCGGAGAAGGTGATGGCACCCCACTCCAGTACTCTTGCCTGGAAAATCCCATTGACAGAGGAGCCTGGTAGGCTACAGTCCATGGGGTCTCTGAGAGTTGGACACGACTGAGCAACTTTACTTTCACTTTTCACTTTCTTGCATTGGAGAAGGAAATGGCAACCCACTCCAGTGTTCTTGCCTGGACAATCCCAGGGACGGGGGAGCCTCGTGGGCTGCCGTCTATGGGGTCTCACAGAGTTGGACGCGACTGAAGTGACTTAGCAGCAGCAGCAGCAGACCTATGATAATAACTTGAATTTCTATAGTTACAAAATCCTCATTTTCCTTAATGACTATTCTGTTTCTAGCCACAAGATGCATACGCACACAATACACCCACAATTCAATATACAACTGAAGTAATTAATTAATTACTACTCTTGATTATGAATTCTCTGCATCAAGGATCACTATTTCTCATCAAGTATATTATGTTTATATATTGAAACAGCTTTGGGGGGTATTATACCCTGAGAATATATGAATGTTTGTAGATGTTCGTGCTGACTATTGCTATTATTTTATCACTATGTACTTTTTTGATTGTGGGGGAAAAAGCTGGCCTTAGTATCTCATGTAGCAGGGAGCATGTTTTTGGACCCAGGTGGGAGTTTGGCATAGATTGCATCATTGCATTTTCACCAGTGTTGTGAATTCTTTGATTGTGGAGTAAAATGGTGAGCTTGAATATATACCTATGATAGCGTCATCATAAATTATGTTTTTTGCAGGGTAGGGTCTACAAACCACGGTCTGTGAGTTGGCCTCCTGTTTTGGAATTAGAATTCTATTGAACAGACCGGATCCATGTATGCATTGTCTACACTGCTGTTGCGTGACAGCATGAAAGCTGAACACTAGTGACAGAGACTGGTGACAGAGTCCCCGGGTCTCACAAGCCTCAGACATTTACCCTTTGGCCCTTCAGGAAAATGCATCAATCTCGCTGTAGATAAAGAAGGCTCTCCGCCAAGATTTTAGCTGAGCGATGGCAAAATAAGAACTATGTTTCGAATCATGAGAGGGGTGGAGGGAGACAGGGGACAGAATTTAATAATTTAGCGCCAGAGTCTAGGGGAAAGGTGATGGAAGGTCCAACCTTGGCAATGGAAAAGAAAATATAAAAAGGAAAACAACTTGATGGAATCCGGGCCTGGATGTAGCTGGTCCGATGCTGGACATAGTTTCTCCTGAGTGGTAGTGCACTTTTCGGGGGAGGTGCTCATAGGAGATGCCTTGCTGATCACCAGCTGTTCCTTCACCATCACCTTTCAGCTTCCTTTTCTTGATTGCTTTTTGTTCTGGGCATACGTGGCCACATGTTCCTTGCCATACTTCAGGCCTAGCACAGTCGGTAAAGTATCTGCCTGCAATGCATGAGATCCAGGTTCAGTCCCTGGGTCAGCCAGATCTGGAGAGGGAAATGGCAACCCACTCCAGTATTCTTGCCTGGATGAATGGAGAATCCCACGGACAGAGAGCATGGCAGGCTACAGTCCATGGGGTCACAAGCGTTGGACACAACTTAGTGACTAAACCACCACCACCTCTGGGACGCTTTTCTTTTCAGTTAGCTCTTCCTCCATAAGACAGCCTTATTCCTCCAAACGTTCCTTTTGAAACAAGATTTTCCAGCATGTGTGTGTTTCTCTGTGTCTCTTTTTCTCTCTGTCTCTTTCAGTGTATCTGTATTCTGTTTCTCTTCTTTGCATTCTCTTGCACTCTGTCTCTTCCACTCTTTCCCTGGTAGGCCCAGAATTGGAAATAAACTGACATAGGCTAAATTCACTTTGTTTTATCTAAGTGTTGTTTTCTAGAAAAATATCCCTTTAGAATAGGCCATTAATACTGCCTGATCTCAGCCACTTCATCTATGTTTTTCTATCTATTGGTATATTCTCATCAGCCTACAAATAATGCTGTCAACTAATGCAATTTATCCAATCTTAAAACAGACATGCAGGCAAAAATCTGGTTCCATCTCTCTCTCTCTGCTGTTCCATTTCTCTGTTCTGTTTTACAACAAAATTCTTCAAAATAGTTGATAAGGCACCCCGATTCTGTTATATTTCCTCTTGAACCCAATTCAGTAAGATTTAGCTTAGGCAGAAGGAGCCCCTGCCAGGGTGGGGTGACCTGCACGTCACCCAGCCATGCTGTTGTCCCAGCCTCATGTGATTCAACCCATCAGAAGCAGAGAGGGTGCTTTTTCTCTTTGTTTCTTAAAGCACATTCTTCTTTCTGAAAACTCTGTGGTTCTGCTGTAACCCATTCAGTTATCGTTTTGAGTGTTTACTAATTCCGTACAGCTCCCTGATTCTCAACATTGGAATATCACCCAGGTTGTTATTTTTCTTCCTCAGTCCAACTCTAGGTGATCACAACCAGATTTTTTACTTTACATGCTATGTCTCTGCTAAGGACCTTCACATTTATATGTCTAACCAGAGAGCTGTGCTGAAGTCCATACTCATAAATCAAAGTACTTATTTGAATCGCTTCCTGCATGCAGTTTTGTGCTGTGTCAGTTACCTAAGCTAGTGTTATGTCTCTCAGAATTCCCTTACCTGCATGATTCTGAGTTAGGATTGGCCCCAAGAGAAACTGTGAAATTGGAAAACTGGAACTGCATCAGTAGCCTTTGCACATGAAAAATCAGTGTATGTTTCTAATCCTGCTGTACTTTCTGTGTATAGCCTGGTTCTTCTTATTTGCCTGAAGCAGATGCCAGAGTTATAGGGTTCCCCTGCCTTCACCAGTCACCACCACCTTTAGAATCTCTATGTCCTGGACTCAGACAGCTGGGCACTGCTCTGGGAAAGAATGCAACCTCTTTTTGCAGGTGACCCAGAATGAAAGTACTGGGAGACAAACTCGGGTTTCAGTATGTTCTCATGGGTTCCTGTGTGTCTGAGGAATTTCAGTTTTTTCCTAGCTCCCTTTGCCTCATATCTAGATTTTCTTCCCGACGGCCAGCACTGAAGACCAATGGAGGCTTTAGACCCACCACCAGATACAAATTCAATGTCCTTGAATAGATTCCTTATCAGCATCACAGTTTTGCAAGGTCAGGAATTTCAAGTAAGTCCCTATAATAAGCCCCTTGATTGTACATCCTGTATAGCAATTTTCCTTCTTTGCTTGAATCCTAAAGAATATACTCTGCTTTATTTTTTCTGGTAAAAGTGGGCACCACTTGACATGATAAATGCTTAATGGTTTATTTTCTGACTATATCCAATAGAAGATAAGCCCCATAGGGGCAGGGGCAGGCAGAGAGTTTGCTGTATTTGTGCCAAAATTTATAACATGTATAACTGTGCCTGGTCCATAGTAGTAATTCATACCTATTTAATAAATAAATGAATGGATAAACAATAATTGTATAGTTTGCAAGAAATGTTTTTTGGTTAATCAGAGTATTAGTATGTTATGAGTAACAATGTTCAGGGATAAGTAAAATGCATGAAATATGTTTTAGAAGTATTAACATTATGAAAAAAAACCAATCCAAAAGTGAAAAAGGAAAAAAATATTTTTTGTCTCTACTCACAGGTTAAATAGTAAAGAGTTCAAATCTGTCTGTTACCCAGGGCTTCTCATAACAACTGGACAGACTATTTTCTGAATGTGCAACCTACATAGTTTTGTCAACTGCTGAAGACTAATCAACACTGGTTCATAGACAGTAAATAAAATTGCTAGAAAGGAAAAGGGTCTGTCAATTATGCAGTTTTGGTTCACTTTAGAAGTGTTCTATAGGTGCAAACAGACATTTGGCAAAAAGTTGGACAAGAAATAGCACAAGCCATTACAGGCATATAATTTTTTTTTCTTTTCTGTAGAACTATGGGTTCTGCCTGAAATTTGTTTTGTGAAATAAATCTTCTCAAAGAGGCAATAATGTCATTAATTAAACAAAGGAAGACACAAGAGGTGGGATCCTGCTAAGCCAAAGTTGTTAAATGAATCTGAGCTCTCATACAGAAAACTTCCCCAGTGCTTATCTAAGCTGTCACCATTTTAGTGCATCTGAGAAAATTTGCTCCAAGATTTGTGTTAGTGTTGGCAAAGAAATGAACTAATTTTAATTCTCAACTCCTAAATCTCACATTAGTCCAGAAACTTTGCAGTTAAACTCATCTAAGTTTGCTGCCCAGCCAACAATTACATTAAAAATACTAAAGAAAAAGATAGCAGCCTATCCTGGTATAAATAGCAAAAGTAAAATTTAGAGAAAAAAAAAATTTTATTTTGACTTTTAAAAATGTTCAAGTCTGTTAAAAGTTCTGATTCCTAGAAAGTCATAAAAGGACTCATAGAAGATTTGTTTTCTCTGGTTGCCTAGCTGGCCACAAAACTAGATTACTTCCTGCCACTTCTGCCAAAATAAATATTATTAAAATATTATATTCCCCAGCTGCCAGTCAGAACCAAAGGTACATAAAAAGATGGTGTTTATTTGTACATGTACACCTTTCCCACCACAGAACTCAGATTAAATGTTGCAATGCTAGAGACAGTTTTAGCGGTTTTTTAAAGTTGGCTTTCTCATCTTGCTTCTCACTCACAATATGTAAAATATTATTGATTGAAAATGAAAATCCTCAACAGTTTATTAGAAATGATTTTTTTATGCCCATGGCTAAATATTCAAGTTTTTTAAAATCACTCTGATTTAAAAAGATATTAATTCTGTTATTCGATTTCAGAAGTGATGAGAAACTTAAACATCTTCATTGTCTTAGAGAGGATTGCCTCAAAGAAGAGGATGCATGGTGGGAACAGGAAAAGATCCAACTGACTTTGTGCTGAAAGAGGGATGTGATTCAAGCAGATTTTAAATAAGGGAGTAAAAGATCCCATGCACTGCAATTTGATGCTGGAAAGAAGCCCCAATTCACACATCACTAGCTTCAGTGATCTTTTTTCTCAATAACTACGTTTTGAAGGGATTTGTTTTAAATTCTAATTGTCAAAGAATTTTTAAAACTTTTGATGGGTTTGCCTTGTGACCCTAGATGTTACTATTGTTTTTTTTTTAAAAAAAAAAAAAACCTATCTGTTTTTATTGCAATCTTTTGGATTATGCCAGAGCTTGAATTTGCCAATAGAGGGCAATAGCCAAACTAAGATAGACTGCATCTATCATTTTTGCAACTTCTAATGAGGTAAAAGGACACATAGAATCCTCATCTGCTTTTATGGATATTGCTGTGTAATTGCAGTGTAATTATGGCACACACAGCTTTAGAAAATTATCTTTCAAGAAAACAGCTGGTTCTCTTTAACAAACCAGGATGAAATCTTGTCAGTTAAAAAAAAAAATCAAAAGAAAATTTTCCAAAAATACATGCTGATAATAAACAAGCAACAAAAAACGAAATAACATAAAAATTTTAAATGGATAAATCAGAGGTGCTGGTATGAAAAACAGGACAAACGTACAAATCCAAGAAAATTATAAAGGTAGGAGGTACTTCAGATGTATTGTTTTATTGTACAGTGTAAACAGACTTCTTGGAAAGATTTCAATTTTTTTTTTCATTTTTCTTTTTTATTTGTGTAATTATGTAAATGCATGCATACATCTACTCTAAATATGAGATGCATACACACAAACACAGATCTTGAGGTCTACAAGAATTTTATAACCAGTGCTCCAGAAAAATTTTGAAATAACTAACAATGGGCATTTGATGCTATACATTTGAGGGTATATTAAACATCTAGATATGCTAACAATCCAATATATGAGTGCCTCTTAAAAACACTCTCTATACAAAATTTAAAAGATACTAAATAGCCCATTAAAGAGAACAATTATCCATAATTCACTTTGATGTATGACTTATTTCAGTTTTATCTTAAAAATTATCTAGGGGGACATAGTGATGACTGGATTTATAAAATATAAAAGTTACAAAGTCTGAAACATAAGTAAAATTAGAATTTTCTCTTTCTCCTCTTGATGAGATATTTTCAGGAGATCCATTACATTTAGACTGCCATGTGAGTGTAAAAATTAAGAATTGGTGCTTTCTTGAGTCACAGAGTGGCATATCCTGATAGCTTGATAAGTGAGTATCCCTTATGAATCTTATATTTAGAAATTATTTTAATTAACAGCAGACACTAGCTGAGGATGGATTATTTACAGAACAGGACCTTGTGTGGTTAAAACTTTAAAAACTGTATTATTAAAACAGAAATATGGAGATACATACATGTGTATAGTATATGTATATATGATATATATTCATGTGTATATTTATGAATCATTGAAAGAGAGGAAATAATAATATTTAAGTTTGTGTTCTTTATTGTGCAGAGTAATTTGAATATCTAGAAATAAGACTCTTAGTAGGCAGCTCCCAAAGTGTAATACCTAGACCATGAGAGTTAGTATCCCCTAAGCACTTTTTTGGAGAAGGCAATGACACCCCACTCCAGTACTCTTGCCTGAAAAACCCCATGGATGGAAGAGCCTGGAAAGCTGCAGTCCATGGGGTCGCTGAGGGTCAGACACGACTGAGTGACTTCACTTTCACTTTTCACTTTCATGCATTGGAGAAGGAAATGGCAACCCACTCCAGTGTTCTTGCCTGGAGAATCCCAGGGATGGGGGAGCCTGGTGGGCTGCCGTCTATGTGGTCACACAGAGTCGGACACCACTGAAGCGACGCAGCAGCAGCAGCAGCAGCAGCAGCAGCAGCAGCAGCAGCAGCAGCAGCAGCAAGTACTTTTTAGTTTCCTGTCTAGCCCCAGACCTCTTGTCTCAGACCTCCTGAAACACAAATTCTGGGATTGGTCTTCAGTGATCTGTGTTTAAACAGAGTTCTAGGTGATTCTGATGCAAGTTAAAATTTGAGAACCAGTTCCTTTGGTAAATATGTTTTTTTTCTTTTTCATGATCATTATAATTGAACAGTAAGAAACCCAGAAAATCTCCTGTCTCTAGATTTGTTTTCAAACAAGTTCTGCACTAAAATACATTTGGCTTGGGTATGGTTAACATGGGGGCTTCCCAGATGGTACTAGTAGTAAAGAAACCACCTTTGCAGGAGAGAAAAGAAATTCAGGTTGGCTTTCTGGGTTGGGAATATCCCCTGGAGGAAGCATGACAACTCACTCCAGTATTCTTGCCTGGAGAATCCAGCGGACA
Source organism: Capra hircus (assembly GCF_001704415.2). Lineage (NCBI taxonomy): Eukaryota > Metazoa > Chordata > Mammalia > Artiodactyla > Bovidae > Capra > Capra hircus. Next base: position 98,864,581 of record NC_030811.1, on the reverse strand, counting down.
GAGGAACCAAACAGGCTACAGTCCATAGGGTCACAAAGAGTCAGACATGACCAAAGCAACTTAGCACACACTCACACATATTTAACATGCTTTTATCAGGTAGATTGATTGTTGACTGTATTGACTGAACTTTGCAAAATTTAAGCATGTAATCCCCATGGACACAGGAGCCTGGTGGGCTACAGTTCACAGAGTCACAGAGTTGGACATGACTGAATGACTAAGCACAGCACAATCAATCTTTACAGAAACTTTCTTAAATTAGCTATGAAATTCCAGCCTTAGGAGTTCCTAAACATCACCTCATCCAAACAGAAAATTGGAAAACTAGGAGCCAAAAAAATTAAAAGTGTTTACCGAATATCAAAAGGCGATTTGACAATGAACTTGGAGTCAAATCCAAATTTTCTAACTTCTATATTAATTTTAAATCCTATTAAATTGTGGGCTTTCCTGGTGGCTCAGATGGTAAAGGATCTACCTGCAATGGAGACCTGTATTCAATCCCTGGGTTGGGAAGATCCCCTTGAGAAGGGAATGGCTACCCACTGCAGTATTCTTGCCTGGAGAATCCCCATGGACAGAGGAGCCTGCGACATGACTGAGTGACTAAGCATAGCACAACACATTCAATTCCAGGTTATGGTTTTCAACTAATTTCCTGTATCAGTAATAGGATTGTTATCAAATAAGTCATGAAAGATAATCGAGCAACTCAACAGCTTTTTCGACGGCACAGCCTCATAAGTATTTCCCAACAGTGGGAAAAAAAATATGCTTAACCAGCAGGTATGCATCTTCCTTTTGCTTGTGTGTGGTTCATGAGCTCTTCTTAAGAAATAGCGAGGCCTATCAAGGAGATGTTTCTGTCATTGAATTCAACCAGGAGAATGTGAAATTTAGATGTACTTGTAGGTTTTTTTTTTTTTTTTAATTAGCATTGTCTTCTACATAGGTGTAATTTGGCTGATGGCTGGTCTACATCCCTTCTGTAAACTTGCTGAATTCAAGAGTTTGCATTTCTGTTCTGTTTTGGGGTTTGGATGTGTATCTTCTGTTCGGAGAATCTGCCACCATACCTGGTACATGATATGAGCCCAATGCTGGTGTCAAATAAAATAAGTGAATGAAAACTCAATAATAGATGTTCAGTTTTACAGCATTAACTCTAATGAGAAGATAACACTTCAGGGATAATAATGAAATAAAAAATATAATCTGCACCTATTGTTACAATTCATTTACAACAAAGTTTTCTCAGTCCTTCTGACTGCATCCACAGTTCAGAAAACTTCATTGAAATTATCAGTGAAATCACTGTATCTCTGAGCCGTATAAGCTTTATAGAAAATCAAGACCATGTTGAAACTTAACAATTAGAGTCGTTTGGCTCCTAAATGCCAACCCCTCAATTTCCAGCCATTGATTTCTAAGTTTCGTTTGTGTGTGGTCATAACCTACTCCTCCAGTATGCCGCCAGGCACACACTTCAATCGTCCTATGAGTACTCATGGTCAGTTTGAGGAATTTAGCCTGATTTGAATTTTACTGGAAGTGCTTGGTAATTTTTTTGAAAACTACTATATTAGAAAACACGTATACATCAATGGGAGCTTGAGTGTGGGACAATCTGAGTAATAAACACATTTGTATTAATATTATTTAAAATTATTCCTCCCTACCAATGATGAATGTTTATCCTTGGAAATAGAAATCACCCTTAAGGGATCAGTTCTCTTGGGAGGGACCTTCAGACAGGCGTAAAACAGACCCTCAATATATACTCAGATTTGTTTGAATTTCCAAGTTAAATTAGATTCTTGAACTAGAATTCCTAAAATACCAAGACTGCATTTGGAAGCTACAATGTTTCCATCAAAGATGCGTCTAAAATTTGATTCTGAGTGTAGCACTCCATGAGTTTGGTTAGTCATTCAGTTCAGTTCAATCGCTCAGTCGTGTCCGACTCTTTGTGACCCGATGAATTGCAGCATGCCAGGCCTCCCTGTCCATCACCAACTCCCGGAGTTCGCTCAGACTCACGTCCATCGAGTCGGTGATGCCATCCAGCCATCTCATCCTCGGTCATCCCCTTCTTCTCCTGCCCCAATCCCTCCCAGCATCAGAGTCTTTTCTAATGAGTCAACTCTTCACATGAGGTGGCCAAAGTACTGGAGTTTCAGCTTTAGCATCATTCCTTCCAAAGAAATCCCAGGGCTGATCTCCTTCAGAATGGACTGGTTGGATCTCCTTGCAGTCCAAGGGACTCTCAAGAGTCTTCTCCAACACCACAGTTCAAAAGCATCAATTCTTTGGCACTCAGCTTTCTTCACAGTCCAACTCTCACATCCATATATGACTACTGGAAAAACCATAGCCTTGACTAGACGGACCTTAGTCGGCAAAGTAATGTCTCTGCTTTTGAATATGCTATCTAGGTTGGTCATAACTTTCCTTCCAAGGAGTAAGCATCTTTTAATTTCATGGCTGCAATCACCATCTGCAGTGATTTTGGAGCCCCCCAAAACAAAGTCTGACACTGTTTCCACTGTTTCCCCATCTACTTCCCATGAAGTGATGGGACCAGATGCCATCATCTTCGTTTTCTGAATGTTGAGCTTTAAGCCAACTTTTTCACTCTTCTCTTTCACTTTCATCAAGAGGCTTTTTGGTTCCTCTTCACTTTCTGCCATAAGGGTGGTGTCATCTGCATATCTGAGGTTATTGATATTTCTCCAGGCAATCTTGATTCTTCTTGTGTTTCTCCCAGCCCAGCATTTCTCATGATGTACTCTGCATAGAAGTTAAATAAGCAGGGTGACAATATACAGCCTTGATGTACTCCTTTTCCTATTTGGAATCAGTCTGTTGTTCCATGTCCAGTTCTAGCTGTTGCTTCCTGACCTGTATACAGGTTTCTCAAGAGGCAGGTCAGGTGGTCTTGTATTGCCATCTCTTGTTAGTTATTACACTTCTTGAATTAACTCTGTTATCTGATGACAAGGTGATAATCATCACAACATTCTTATTTGGTTAATCTTATATTTTTAAAAAATCATATAATAGTTACCGGTCCTTAAGATTGACATTGATTGCATAAAATCTTTTCATACTTGAGTAAGGTGAAGATGCAATCATACAAATGCAGTTTAATAAACCATAAAACATGTATGGATACGCAGATGACACCAACCTCATGGTAAAAAGCGAAGAAGAACTAAAGAGCCTCTTGGTGAAAATGAAAGAGGAAAGTGAAAAAGTTGCTTAAAACTCAACAGACAGAAAACTATGATCATGGCTTCCAGTCCCATCACTTCATGGCAAATAGATGGGGACACAGTGGAAATAGCGAGAGACTTTATAGTTTTGGGCTCCAAAATCACCGCAGATGTTGTCTGCAACCATGAAATTTAAAAGATGCTTGCTCCTTGGAAGAAAAGCTATGACCAATCTAGACAGCATATTAAAAAGCAGAGACATTGCTTTGCTGACAAAGGTCCATCTAGTTAAAGCTATGGTTTTTCCAGTGGTCATACACAGATGTGAGAGTTGGACTATATAGAAAGCTGAGTGCTGAAGAATTGATGCTTTTGAACTGTGGTGTTGGAAAAGACTCTTGAGAGTCCCTTGGACTGCAAGGAGATCCAGCCAGTCCATCCTAAAGGAGATCAGTCCTGAATGTTCATTGGAAGGACTGATGCTGAAGCTGAAACTCCAATATTTTGGCCAACTGATGTGAAGAACTGACTCATTGGAAAAGACCCTGATGCTGAGAAAGATTGAAGACGGGAGGAGAAGGGGATGACAGAGGATGAAATGGTTGGAATGGCATCACTGACGTGATGGACATGAGTTTGAGTATGCTCCAGGAGTTGGTGATGGACAGGGACGCCTGGTATGCTGCAATCCCTGGGGTTGCAAAGAGTCAGACATGACTGAGTGACTGAGCTGAACTGAAAACATATAAACATTAATGAAATTTAATATGTCATATTACTATTAGTGTAATAGATTATAATATTCTGAAATGCTGTGAGGAATTGTTCAAATGACAGGATTTTATCAATATTAGATGGCCAAAAGAGCATGTTATCTATTATGACTCGTATAATACTGGAAAGAGTTTATGAGAGATTTCTGAGAAACAGGTAGACATTGTAATAACCTTACATATCCTTTCTGAGAATGCAAGTTAACAGAAATATTAAGTAGATAAATATTTAATTCTTGTCTAGGGGATAAGATAAATTAACTAGAATGATAGCCATATGAAAATGCACTTGGAATGATGCATAACAGTAGTTAATATCACATGAGGGAATATAGGCAAATGGTTTAATTGAACCAAAAAAATAAAATTGCATCAAAGTTCACAGTTCTAGAATGTCTAAACCAAAGTCAACTTTTATTGATATTTAAAGCAGTGAAACCACTTTTATCGATCTGTTTCATGCGGTAGATGATGCACTATGAGAATCACATCTATAATGTGCTGTACAAAGAGTTATAAGTACTGTTGGCAATAAATTAAAAGTAATGTTGATGTTCCAAATAAGTTTTGATGGATAGATAATTTTGAAGTGGTTGGATTTAAGTAGTTTCTGAATGTATCTCACTGTGGATTTCATACCAGTAGCAGAGCTTGGCACTCTTCAAATCTAGACTTTGGAGGACTGAGGGTTAGCATTTGCCACAGCAACTTTAGTCACTCTTCTAGCATACTCTACTACCTGTAGAGATTTGTTTTAATCCTAAGACTCTGTTTCTAATTTCCTAAGATTCAAGTCATTTTGTGAAAGAATATACTATTTGCTTTCTCTACTATTCCTTCTTGAAGGTAGTTGCCTAAAGAAAGAAACTGGGCTTCCCTGGTGGCTCAGACGTAAAGAATCTACCTGCCAATGCAGGAGATGTGGGTTTGATCCCTGATCAGAAAGACCCCCTGGAGATGGAACTGGCAAGCCACTACAGAAGTTCTGCCTGGGACATCCCATGGACAGAGAAGCCTGGTGGGTTACAGTCCAAGGAGTCACAAGAGGCAGACATAACTTAGTGACTAAACAACAACCACCACTTTAATTCAGCCCTTAATTCAGGTTCTTATCTCCTTTCTCTTCGTCCTTGCATTCTATAGCTGGTGATAGTTTGGTCAAGGAGTTACCCAAGTACATTTAATCAAACTCCTGCCTCTGTCATTTCCACAAGGTTCACCTCCTACAGGCACACATTCAAAGAGAATCACAAGTCAAGTTCCAATTCCCTTGATCACAAATATAAGCACTTACTAAAGTCTCTTGAGCAAGAGGTGAGAAAATTGTTTTGTGTAACACAAAGCAAATTTGTTAAAACTAACAAACAAAAAGGAGGGAGAAGCAGAAAAAAAAAAAAAAATCTCCTGAAAATACCTGTGTTAACTTTCACCTTTTGTTATGTTTTCCCATATTCCTTTGGGCTAAGGGTGGTCCTATATGTGCATTTTCTCAGGTATTCTGTTGTCAGAGCTTCTTGAGTGATTGAGCATGCACACCCAAAATCTCTAGGCTCTTCCACTCTCCTTCCATCTTTTCTCTACTAATCTTTCCTCTGGTTTCATCCTTTCCTCCTATTTACATTTCACACAATTCACTTGTAATTTAAAGTCCCACTGTCATTTGAGAAGGACTTTGGGGTTAGAGAAGACATGTAGTTGGAGGGAAAGCATCATACCAAAATGAAAAGATTGTGTGTGACAGCATTTAGGACTATTGCATGTTATTAAGGCAGGATGTTTACAGAATGCCTCTAGGATTTTCTTACAGAAAATTTCTGTATAAGCTCCTCTCTCTATCATTTCCTCAAGTTCAACTCTGTAGATGGCCTAACTGGTGCCATCTTGAATAATGATTGGAATGTAGCTCCCCACCCCCAACCCCAGAAGCACATTTAAATTCATTTAAATTCTGACTCTTGTCCTCTGAAGACAGTTGGGACTTTAATAGTTGAAGTGGGCCCATTGGAGGGGAAATTAGACTTTTCCAATCACTTCAGATTAGGTTTTTACATGATTTTCTCTCATTCCAACCACAAGCATTCAGTCACTGTCATGCCTACTAAATTCCAAGCACTGCCTGATGTGTTTACATAATTATCACATTGAAACCTGAATTTGTAAAACTGGTAGGTATCACCAACCTTAGTGTTTTATCTCATACTTTGAGATCTTCATCTGCCAGGAGATCACATTTGCCTACCATGTCTACCTACATTTGTCCTTCTCACCTTTTCCCCCCTGTAACTGTCTCAGATTTGATTAGTGCTTTATAAAGTCAGTGATTTGTCTTCTCATTCCAAGTGGCATAACCATGTGATCTACTAAAAGCTCTTCTGTGGTAATTGATTTATCATTCTTATCATTTAATTCAGTGCACACAGCTAAAATTTTGGTTTAATAGCTAAGTGCACTCAAGAGGATTTCTTAGATTAATGTGGGGCTGTGGCGATTTCTTAAAGTTCTAAACTTGTAAAATTGATAAAATATAAGTGCAGTCATTACCTGGTGTGCATTTTCTGATGGAAATGTATTAATGAAAGATGATATATTAGGTCAGCTTTATCACATTTTGTAAATATCTACAGATGAAATAAAAACAGAAATGAATCAAGAGAAATAACCTCACTCTTAAGGTAGTAAAGAAATTTTTTGATTTTAGAATAATGTGAGGAAGATCCATTCATTGTCAGAAAATGCCACAAAGAGCAGTCATTTGAGCATAGACAAATTGTAACTTTCTTATCTAAGTATTTTAGATACAGAGAATTCCTTTCATCTCTCTGTTCCTTGAACTGCTGCTGCTACTATGTCCGACTCTGTGAGACCCCATGGATTGCAGCCTACAAGGCTCCTCCATCCATGAGATTTTCCAGGCAAGATGTACTGGAGTGGGGTGCCATTGCCTTCTCCGCCTTGAACTGCATATAGCCATAATACTGGATAAAAACAATCCGGGTAATTAAAACTTTACTGACTATTTCATATTTTTATGGGACTTTTCTGTTTTGAGATTTGATATTATGGACTGTGAACATTACTACCCATGTTTTTAAAAAAGTTGAACATCTTTTCTCCTCCATTTTACCAGGGGTTAGAAAACCTGTGTCTTAGTTTTATTAAAGCTAACTTTTCAGAGTGTGTATTAAATATACTTATTTTAAAACATACTCTAATTAGACCAATTCTCTTTTTTTCGTGTTGTATCTGTGAAAACTCATGATCTAAGGGACTTTTGGAGGGACAATATCATAGTATGATAGCTCTTCTGCTGGCTCAAAGAGCAGAGTAATAATGCAGAAATTTATGCTTTCTTAATCTCCTGGTTCTATTTTTGTACTTGTCAATTAGGTAGCTGTTCTCTTCATTATTAAAACTAGGGTCACAGAAGGAAATCTGTGTATTGAGTGATTTAATAGGTAAAGATACAAAAATGTAGCTTTGAAGCTTTACTCATAATATGTCACATATGATTGTTAAAGATCAAGCTAGTTAACTTTTCATCATAATTAGAAAAATAATTTCTTAAAAAGGAATGCTAACAAAAATGATTCGATAAGTGTTTCTAATTTTAGACAATTTCTTTAAAGTTTAACCTTATTCATCACAAGGTAAACCGTTTTTAAATTAAAAAAAAATCAAAGTATTCTTCCAGATACATTTTAATCGTCTAACAAAGGTAATAACTTTAAAAAAAATGCTCTTTAATACCCAGGAATATTGGAAAAATGTAAAATTTTTTTTACTATTTTTTTCAGCATTGAGTGAGCAACTGAACTGAACTGAACTGAGCTGAAAATGATTTTGATATGATTATACTCACATACAAAGAATCAGTTCCTAATTTTGGTTTTGTGTCACTAAAACATGAGTTGAAAAGTTAAGATGCAGATAAGAGAATTTAACACATCTCCTTCATTTTTACAGCAGCATTAATTATGAGATGTAACAATTTAGTAACAGCTGTTTAGGGAAAAATTATAATAAATGAGCATATTATTGATGTATCTAGATTTCCGGAATGTTAAATTATAGATATAAATATACATTATGCATCAGTTCTGTTCAGTTCAGTCACTCACTCGTGTTCTGCTCTTTGCCACTGCGACTCCATGGACTGCAGCCTGCCAGGCTTCCCTGTCCATCACCAACTCCTGGAGCTTGTTCAGACTCATGTCCATTGAGTTGGTGATGCCATCCAACCATCTCATCCTCTGTCATCCCCTTCTCCTGCCTTCAAACTTTCCCAGCATCAGGGTCTTTTCCAATGAGTCAGTTCTTTGCATCATGTGGCCAAAATATTGGAGTTTCAGCTTCAGCATCAGTTCTTCCAACGAATATTCAGGACTGATTTCTTTTAGATTGATTGGTTTGATCTTACACCCCAAGGGACTCTCAAGAGGCTTTCCCAACACCACAGCTCAAAAATATCAATTCTTCAGGGCTAAGCTACTAGTCGGACACTACTGAGCGACTTCACTTTCACTTTTCACTTTCATGCATTGGAGAAGGACTTGGCAACCCACTCCAGTGTTCTTGCCTGGAGAATCCCAAGGATGGGGGAGTCTGGTGGGCTGCCGTCTATGGGGTCGCACAGAGTTGGACACGACTGAAGCGACTTAGCAGCAGCAGCAGCAGCAAGCTTTCTTTATGGTCCAGCTCTCACATCCATACATGACTACTGGAAAAATGATAGCTTTGATTATAAAGGACCTTTGTCAGCAAAGTAATGTCTCTGCTTTTTAAAATGCCGTCTAGGTTTGTCATAGCTTTTCTTCCAAGGAGCAAGTGTCTTTTAATTTCATGGCTGCAGTCACCATTTGCAGTGAATTTGGAGCCCCCAAAAATAGTCTGTTACTGTTTCCATTGTTTCCCTAAATATTTGCCATGAAGTGATGGGACCAGATGCTATGATCTTAGTTTTTTGAATGTTGAGTTTTAAGCCAACTTTTATTAACTTCATCAAAAAGCTCTTAGTTCTTCTTTGTTTTCTGCCATAAGGGTGGTGTCATCTGCATAGCTGAGATTATTGATATTTCTCCTGGCAATCTTGATTCCAGCTTGTGCTTCATCCAGCCCAGCATTTTGCCTGATGTACTCTGCATGTAAGTTAAATAAGCAGGGTGACACTATACAGTCTTGATGTACTCCTTTACCAATTTGGAACCAGTTTCCCAAATTGCTAACATCTGTTGGATCACAGAAAAAGCACGAGAGTTCCAGGAAAACATCCACTATTGACTATGCCAAAGCCTTTGTCAGTGTGGATTGCAACGAACTGTGGAAAATTCTTCAAGAGATAGGAATACCAGACTACCTTGCCTGCCTCCTGAGAAATCTGTATGCAGGTCAACAAGTAACATTATGCATAAATATTGGCATATACACTTGTGTATGCGTTTATGTATGTATCTATATGCATGTGGGAATACATGCACACATATGTATATATAGAGAGACATATTTTCTTCTACAGGAAGAGGAATATAATCAACGGTGCGCAGATGTGTGTGTGTCTATGTCTATGTGTGTGAGATTACCAACACTATGAAAAGGAGATCCATTTTATAGCATTTTTCCAGTTTCCATGTTGTAAATATTAGCACCACAGATAATTTCTACCTACTGCTACTACTAGACACAAATGGGAAGAGTGAGAGAGGTATTTATAGGTATACATGGATGTGTGTGCATTATATCTCCCAGAATCAATTGCTTGTTCTTCTAGATTTGTGCCACATGAAGGACGGAGAAGCGCTGCTTAGTGTAAGAGTTCTGAATTATGGTCTACAGTTTCAAAAATAAAGCACATGAAATGGAAACTGTTAAGCACACTTGTTCTTTGAAAAAATACCAATTAACATAATGATTCATATTAATTGCACACATTTTTATCTAGAAAAATTAGCCTAGTATGACTTATTAATGAAAAATCTCAAATTGTTAGCTTTCTTTTTCACTGTGATCTTTGAATGATCTGGTAACTCATAGGTTGTCTGCTTCTGCACAAATTCAAGTAAGGTTGTTTTCTTAATGTAATCAGCTTTGGGTGTTTGTTTTGTGGCCCTCAATGTTGCCACTGGCTTAACTACATTTTTTTAGTTTTTGTGATTCAGAATTACACCTCTTTGTGAGCTTGAAATGTTCAGCAATTGCTACTCTTAGTAGAAGGAAGTGGATGAAATCTGTGGGCTGGTTGTTGGATGACAACCGTTAGAGTTGAAGTAATTTTCCTAAGTAAGGCTGACACCTCTGCCAAAATCTTTCCATTCCAAAGCAGAATTTCTCTTGCTTGCCATGGTTGCTATCACATCTTTTGTGACTAGTCAACTTAAAAATCCCCCCTCTAATTTACAGACTATTTGTACTTTATATCACCATTTTTGGAAAGTCTGAAGATTTTGCCTTCTAGAAGTACAGTCCTAACAGAGGTTTTGAAAGTTCAGTTTTTTTCAGGATTTTTGTACAACTTGAATCTGAAGAAAAGAATAAAGAAAATTCCCACTCGTAAAAACAAACAAAAAAAGTTGAATATTAAAATTAGGCATCCATTTATTGAACAATGATTATGGTTTCCTCAAAAATTAGAAAAGGTGTGTCAGAGAAACAGAGTTCATGTTCCATGAATACGATTCCAATATTTTTTATAAGATAATAGCAATCTAGCTTCTAAAACTTTAAATCTCTTTGAAAACATTTAAAGCTGAACAAGAGTCAAGGCAAACAATCAGAAATCTAACTGCAAATAAGAATTTACAATGTGACCTTATCTGTAGAAGCTAATGGCTTCTATTGCGTAAGAGCCAAGCAGAACAGATTAAGAAAATTAAAAGTTTTCTAAAGAATTACTTGACCATCTAATCATAAGTCCTTAAAAGAATTATTTGACCATCTGGTATAATTTCTTCAGATGTTATACTAATTTTAATTCAAGCCAAAGTCATTAAATTGTACCTGATAAACTGTATAAAGAAAAACTGTCTTTCAGATGATGAGAGATTCTTAATCATGTCAAGTTAAAGTGTTTAGCTATCTCAGATTTGGAGCTATGGCTTTATTACCTAAATAATCCATTTGTGGATCTGACTCAGCTACTAGTTCCCATAATATCCTTCATCAGGAAAGTTCTTGGGGTTGATATTACTTTGTGAAAACCTATAACTTTCTCTTTCTTTTAAATTGTTGCATTTCAGCGTTAGTAGATATACTTTCTTCTGTAGGGAGAGTGACGTAGTCAGTGGTGTTTGGTGTGTGTGTGTGTAACAACCAATTCTGTAAGAAAGGGAAGTCCAGATTTTTTAGCATTTTTACAGGTTCTGTGGTATAAATACTTGTACTGCAGCTAATTTCAAGTTACAGCTACTATTGTGCATAATTAACAAGAGATGTACACAGTCTGCCCTTGGGAGCTAGTACTTGCTAGTCTCCAGCACATCACTGAATCTAAATGATTGTTCTTTAACTATTAAGAAAATGTCAACACACAAAATACTGAACTTAAGACCCTAAGAATTTCTGTAATTAAAGATTTCCCAATTTTATAATCAAAGTATCATGATACCTCATGCTTTTTTATTTTCATAGCACTTTTTTTAATAACTGAAGTTTATTTTACTTATCGATGATGGTCTCCCAGCAACAATAAACTAAGGAACTCTAAGAAATTAAGGATCAGATCTGTTTGGTAGACAATTGTGTCCCCAGAGACTACAAAAGTACCTAGCACAAAATGGGCCTTATATTAACATTGTTAAATAAGTTTTAACCTTTAACATTGTTAAATAATTGTCCCCAGAAATTACCAAAATACCTAGCACAAAATGGGCCTTATATTAATATTGTTAAATAAATGTCAACCTCCTAAAGTTAGGATGTTATATATCATTCCAAGTTAAATTAATTTTCAATTTACAAGGCAGTAGGAATTTTGCTTTACTTTTAAAGTCTTGGTAACATAGATCTAGGTGAATATATAAATTGTTACTAATTTTTGATTCCCTCTCTTTATGTACATATCCCTTTGTAATGAATAGTTTTTAAAAAATAATAGAAAAATCTTCTTTTATAAGCCACATATACCAATTTGTAAGCATATTATTAAATTATATTTTAACAACAATTAAACTCCTGCAGAAATCAAGCTCGAAAATGTGACCTTGAAACAGGAATACAAAGGGAAAATAAAGATTGAAAATTGTTTTTATGCCACTTAAACATAGAATTAACTGGGTTTATTTTTAAACCTCACATTTCAATTATGATAACCAGCTATTTGTTCCTTTTTTATAATTCATTTGAAATATTTATTTAGCATTCACCATGTGTGCTGCTAAGTACAGTTATCATCTTGATTTTACAACTTTCATCAGCCTTTTTGGTGAAGGAAACGGCAACCCACTCCAGTATTCTTGCCTGGAGAATCCCACGGACAAAGGAGCCTGGTTGACAACAGTCCATGGGCTCGCAAAGAGTCGGACACGACTGAGCGACTAACACACACATACACATGTGCTAATAACTTTTTAATCTGTTGGTTGCATAGTGAAAAATACAGGATAACAGTCTTCAGTTCAGTTCAGTCGCTCAGTTGTGTCCGACTATTTGCGACGCCATGAATCGCAGCACGCCAGGCCTCCCTGTCCATCACCATCTCCCGGGGTTCTCTCAGACTCACGTCCATCGAATCCATGATGCCATCCAGCCATCTCATCCTTGGTCATCCCCTTCTCCTCCTGCCCGCAATCCCTCCCAGCATCAGAGTCTTTTCCAATGAGTCAACTCTTCGCATGAGGTGGCCAAAGTACTGGAGTTTCAGCTTTAGCATCAGTCCTTCCAAAGAAATCCCAGGGCTGATCTCCTTCAGAATGGACTGGTTGGATCTCCTTGCAGTCCAAGGGACTCTCAAGAGTCTTCTCCAACACCACAGTTCAAAAGCATCAATGCTTTGGCACTCAGCTTTCTTCACAGTCCAACTCTCACATCCATACATGAACACTGGAAAAACCATAGCCTTGACTAGACGGACCTTAGATGGCAAAGTAATGTCTCTGCTTTTGAATATGCTGTCTAGGTTGGTCATAACTTTTCTTCCAAGGAGTAAGTGTCTTTTAATATCATGGCTGCAGTCACCATCTGCAGTGATTTTGGAGCCCAAAAAAGTAAAATCTGACACTGTTTCCCCTGTTTCCCCATCGATTTGCCATGAAGTAATGGGACCGGATGCCATGATCTTCGTTTTCTGAATGCTGAGCTTTAAGCCAAATTTTTCACTCTCCTCTTTCACTTTCATCAAGAGGCTTTTTAGCTTCTCTTCACTTTTGACCATAAGGGTGTGTCATCTGCATATCTGAGGTTATTGATATTTCTCCTGGCAATCTTGATTCCAGCTTGTGTTTCTTCCAGCCCAGCGTTTCTCATGATGTTCTCTGCATATAAGTTAAATAAGCAGGGTGACAATATACAGCCTTGACATACTCCTTTTCCTATTTGGAACCAGTCTGTTGTTCCATGTCCAGTTCTAACTGTTGCTTCCTGACCTGCATACAGATTTTTCAAGAGGCAGGTTAGGTGGTCTGGTATTCCCATTTCTTGAAGAATTTTCCACAGTTTCTTGTGATCCACACAGTCAAAGCCTTTGGCATAGTCAATAAAGCAGAAATAGATGTTTTTCTGGAGCTCTCTTGCTTTTTCCATGATCCAGCGGATGTTGGCAATTTGATCTCTGGTTCCTCTGCCTTTTCTAAAACCAGCTTGAACATCAGGGAGTTCATAGTTCATGTATTGCTGAAGCCTGGCTTGGAGAATTTTGAGCATTACTTTAATAGAGTGTGGGATGAGTGCAATTGTGTGGTAGTTTGAGCATTCTTTGGCATTGCCTTTCTTTAGAATTGGAATGAAAACTGACCTTTTCCAGTCCTGTGGCCACTGCTGAGTTTTCCAGATTTGCTGGCATATTGAGTGTAGCACTTTCACAGCATCATCTTTCAGGATTTGAAACAGCTCAACTGGAATTCCATCACCTCCACTAGCTTTGTTCGTAGTGATGCTTTCTAAGGCCCACTTGACTTCACTTTCCAAGATGTCTGGCTCTAGATTAGTGATCACATCATCATGATTATCTGGGTCGAGAAGATATTTTTTGTACAGTTCTTCCGTGGATTCTTGCCACCTCTTCTTAATATCTTCTGCTTCTGTTAGGTCCATACAATTTCTGTCCTTTATCGAGCCCATCCTTGCATGAAATGTTCCCTTGGTATCTCTAATTTTCTTGAAGAGATCTCTAGTCTTTCCCATGCTGTTGTTTTCCTCTATTTCTTTGCATTGATCACTGAAGAAGGCTTTCTTATCTCTTCTTGCTATTCTTTGGAACTCTGCATTCAGATGCTTATATCTTTCCTTTTCTCCTTTGCTTTTCACTTCTCTTTTTTCCACAGCTATTTGTAAGGCCTCCCCAGACAGCCATTTTGCTTTTTTGCATTTCTTTTCCATGGGGATGGTCTTGATCCCTGTCTCCTCTACAATGTCACAAACCTCAGTCCATAGTTCATCAGGCACTCTATTTATCAGATCTAGTCCCTTAAATCTATTTCTCACTTCCACTGTATAATCATAAGAGATTTGATTTAGGTCATACTTGAATGGTCAAGCGGTTTTCCCTACTTTCTTCAATTTAAGTCTGCATTTGGTAATAAGGAGTTCATGATCTGAGCCACAGTCAGCTCCTGGTCTTGTTTTTGTTGACTGTATAGAGCTTCTCCATCTTTGGCTGCATAGAATATAATCAATCTGATTTCAGTGTTGAGTGCAGTCCACTGGAGAAGTGAATGGCAAGCCACTTCAGTATTCCTGCCTTGAGAACCCCATGAACAGTATGAAAAGGCAAAATGATAGGATATCAAAAGAGGAACTCCCCAGGTCATTAGGTGCCCAATATGCTACTCGAGTTCAGTGGAGAAATAACTCCAGAAAGAATGAAGTGATGGAGCCAAAGCAAAAACAATACCCAGTTGTGGATAACAATCTTAGAGTAAATATATTTTAATGCTAGAGAATGTAAAGAAGAAATTAGCACAACAGTGATATGAGCCCTGAGAAAAGTAAATGGACTATAGAGATAATCCCATATTTTAATTGAATGGTCAGGGATTTTTTTCTAAAGAGTGATATTCCAGATGACAACCCAAGAATATGAAGAAATGAGAAGGCAAGTGGAGCTGCAACTATCAGTGTGGATTGTCCAAGAAGCAGGATAAACCCAGTGTTGCTGGAGTAATGCAAGGGGAAAGGATAATGGAAACTGACACCAAAGAGTCGGCCTGGTGATTTCATCTAAGCCCCCATGGGCCATGTGGAGAAGCTTCAATTTTACTTCAACTTACTATATCTGTGTTGGGAAAACATAGGAGATTCATGAAAAGAGAAGTGGTCAGATCTGAACTAGAATATTTCAAGATGTTTCTGACTATAATGGAGATAATAGATTGTAATGAAACATGTAAAACCTGATATATTACTTAGGAAGCTCTTGCAGATGAGAGACGATAAAGGTGTTATCAGAAATAATCTCAAAAGCAGAGTTGCCAGGGACTCACTAATGGATGATTATAAGATTATGGAGAAAACGTTCTAAGTTCAGTGCGAACAACTAGAAAAATTATAGTGCTGTTTCCAGAACTGGGAATACTAGAGATGGAGCGGGTTATGTCACATAGGTATTTATTGTGTGAATCTGAAACTCAAGGATTAACTCAGAACTAAAGATATATTGGACAGACTCACTGAGATGTGGATGATATTTGCATCCTTGAAGCTAGATGAGATCACCAGTGGGGGAATGTAACTAGAGAAGGGGATAATCCTAAGAACCGAGCAAAGGACCACTCCACCCTTCAGTGACCCAACTTACTAGGAAGATCTAGCAAGAGATGAAGAAATTGAAGGAAATGAGGCTGGAGAAAACTGAGCATGATTTCTCTAAAAAACGAGCATAAAAAAACATTTCAAAGACAGAATAATCAGCTGAATCAGTTAAATTGTGGAAGGGAAGAAACATAGATTGAGCTTTATACTTTGACTGGTGCAATTTCATTAGAGCTGTAGAGAAGGAAACCTAATTGGAATTGAACTAAAGGGAAAGTGAAAAAAGTAAGTGGGTAGAGCAGTATATGAAACTCTTCTAAGGAGCTTGGCTATAGAGGGAGGTAGATAAACAGATGGGAGCTAAAGAGGATTCCAACATATGGGCTCAGAAAAGTTTTTATTGTTATCGTTTGGGTTTTAGTAAAAAGATATATTGAAGCACATTTTGATGGAGACGATCATAGTAGGACAAGAAAAAACAAAGAAAATGTTTAAGTAGTCAAGAGGAAATTTAACACACAGCGGCCAGATACAGAAGCAGAACACATACATTCATTGTAACAAGAGAAATGGAAACTTGACCTGAAGGTAGAAAGAAGAAGGTATGTCTCTTCTGGTTGTTCCTGATTTATCTTTGAAATGAAGAGTGAAGCTGTGATTTGACAATGGGAAGAATGGGTGTAGAAGGTTAGAGGAAGAAAGTAGAAAATAGTCAACTCAAGAATTTGAGAAGTAATGATAGTAGAATTGTTATGGACATTTTGGGACAGCTTAAGATTGCTGTCATGCATGAAAATGAGACCAGACAGCATAAGGTTGTGTGTGTGTGTGTGTATTTTGCAACTTGAAGTGCCCAGATGAAATCAAGAATACTTTAATATTTAAATACTATAGAGATGTCTTTTCTAAATAGTCATGATGTATAAAAGGTGTTCCACCATGATAAAGGTTTCAATAAAGCCAGGATGATAAAATGAATTACTCTTAAAATATATAAAGCTAAGCTTAACATCAAAGAACTAAATCTTTAAATCACACTTATGTAATCTCCAACATTTTTCTCAGTTAATGTTAAGTATATACAAAGTCACAAAGACAATTAGAAATTTGAGAATCATTGAAAATCTGGACCAAATGGAGATACATAGAAAACTACAGTTAACATCTAGAGAAAGCATATTTTTCCTAGTAGACACGGAACATTTACCAAAATTGATCCTATACTAGTTTATTAAAGGAAACACATTTCATATGGTATAATTTATGTATTAGAATATGCTCTTTGACCCCAGATAAATTAGTCCAGAACTAAGTAACAAAAAGAGCATTAGAAAATCACAATTAAATAATACACTATTAAGTAATTTAATTCTAAAGGAATACTCAATATCGTTAATCATTGAGAAAATGCAAATTGTATTTCCAATGACACACCACCAGACCACATTAAAACTTCTAAGATTAAAGACTGACAATATTTGATGAGAACGTGCTTTACAGCAAGTGAAATTATCATGCAGAACGGTGTGGGTGTAAATGAGTACAACTGTGATCAACACCTCAATTGTTTGGCAGTATCCACTAATGCAAAGAGTTGGACAAGACTGAGTAAGAGTGTACACATCCACTAATGAAAACTATATACCTAGTTAGTTTTCACCCACCGATTCAGTGCCTGTGTATATAAGACTGCATAAATGCACCAAAAGACACACAAGACTGAGTTTGGCAGCACAGCTCACAAGGGCCACAAAGTTCAAACAACCCGAAACGATGACATATTCATATGATCATATACATATACAATAAATCTGAACAAACTACAGCTATCAATGAATCTTACAGCGTAAATGACTCTTACAAACTTAAGGCTGAACAAAATATAACAGACACCAAAGAGTACATACAATATGATTCCATTTGTGAAAATCTCAAAAATAGTAAAACTTGGACTGAAGTGATAAAAGTCAAGCTAAGGACTACCATACGGGTGAGATTTTGTTGTTATTGTTGTTGTTCAGACACTAAGTTGTGTTCAACTCTTTGCAACCCCATGGACTGTAGCACACCAGCCTTCCCTGTCCTTTGCTATCTCTTGGAGTTTGCTCATATTCATGTTCACTGAGTTGGTGATGTGTGAGACAGAGAAGATTGTTGGGAGAAAAAAAGGTGTGGAAACAGCATAGGGGAGAGAGAACTTCCAGAGTAAGGAATATTTTCTATTTTCAGATTTAGAGATTGACACATGGCCTTGTTTACTGCATGAAATTTCATCTATGTGATAGTTTTTTCACACCTATATTTGTTTAAATTTTTTTTTAAAGAAAGTAAAGTTGGAAAGAAAAGAATGGCATATATATATATATGAAGACATTATGTGTGTATATATATATATATATGCCATTCTTTTCTTTCCAACTTTACTTTCTCTATGTATATATATATGACTATATGACATGACTTGGTACTTTTGTATTGTAAAGGTGCACACATCTGAAGACATTATGTGTATTATTTTACCTGTTTAAAAAAATAATGTTATTTCCATACTCTTAAAGACAATCACTTGTTATTTAAAATCATGTGTTAAGTCTTTTGAAGTTATATAGTTTCATCCTAGTGATCTCTTGGCTGATATTCAAAGATTATCCCGCATTTCTAGCCCTGCCAGCACCAAATGCCCAGTTTCAAACCCACGATTCCCCCTGTAGTTGAAATTGTTACTGCGTATGTGTGTGAGCTTACTAAGCTGTTTCAATCATGCCCAGCTCTTTGCAACGTTATGGACTGTAGCCTGCCAGACTCCTCTGTCCATGGGATTCTCCAGGCAAGAGTACTGCAATCGGTTGCCATGCCCTCCTCCAGGAGATCTTACTGACCCAGGGATGGAATCTGCATCTCTTATGTCTCCTTCATTGGCAAGCAGGTTCTTTGTCACTAGCAACACCTGAGAAATTCTGTCCATACTGTGTTAGCCGGGATTCCGTTTCCCAGGTCATATCTGCTACATCAAACGTCTTCCCATTTGCTTCCCTCTTGGCTGCCTGTTTCTACATATGTCCAATTCTGCCTGCCCCAGGGACGCTCTCTCTTTCCTCCATCTTCTCTTCAACCTTACTTAATAAATCATAATTGATAACTCCTTTCATACTCTCCTCTAGGAACTTAACTGGTATTTTATAATTTTTTTTTCATAGCTTTTCTTTTACTGAAGTTACATATATAAGTGTCCTCAGTCACTTAAGCTGTATCTAACTCTTGGCAACCCTATGGACCATAATCAACAAGGCTCCTCTGTCCATGGGATTTTCCCAGCAAGAATACTGGAGGGGGTTGCCATCTTCTTCTCCAGGGGATCTTCCCTCAAACTCATGTCTCCTGTATTGCAGGCATTCTTTACTGCTGAGCCACCGGGAAGCCAACTTATACAAATGGCTGCCTGTGTTTCTAAATTGTGAACTCTTAAGAATTATGTTAGTTCTCTTTCTATTTCCCCCTGCTCCAGAGTACTTCTAAGGTGCATTTAAGGATAAAATTTGGCTAAACTTTTTTTAGCTTAACTTGGTTGAACTTCTTAAAAGTCCCACGCTTGTATAGCTTTTTCTCAGAAAGCTATAATGCCTTATGTCTACATCTGCCCTTAAACATTTCTATTTGATTTTTACCCCATTTCTTTACTTGACAATGTTCACAATTGGCCAGGAGCCTGGTTACTGAGCTATCTTTTTTACCAACATATGGCTATATCTGAATGATGGTGCTGGACTTGAGTGCACTCATTTAAGTCTAATGAGGTCCACAGAGGTGACTGTATGACTCATGACATGAAGTCATTTTTCCAATTAGCATTCTGACAAATGCATTAGAAGAAGAACCCTTTCAATAGATTTCCACAGCTGCTGAAGAGATCAGGTGTCAGAAGATTTTCAGCTTTGTTCTGCTGTTCTGGTCAAATAACTTATTTTTACCCAGACTACCTCTTGATGCAGCTGGCAGTGATCATATGTCATCTGAGTCTGACACCAGTTTAAAAACGGTCCTTATTACTGTACTATGACTACAGAAATTTCAATAAGGATCAGCTACAACTTTTGATTGAGTCATTCACCTTTCTCAAAAAGTGAGATTATTTCCATATACTATAATACAGAATATCTTTTCAAGAACTACCCCATGCATGAGATTTAACACTTGGTGTAAAGGACATATTTGCAAGCATAATAAAAGGGAGTCAAAACACATCTGTTATCCTGTAATAACACCTGATTCCACTTTGGTCTATCACCACCTTTGTATTTAAAGTCAGAACATATGTTCTCATTTGAATAAAAGAAAAAAAAAAAGAGATTCCAAATCAATAACCCTTCTCCAGGCCAATCAAATAGCACAGACTTATAGGAATTCTCCCTGAGTGCAGCCCTGGGGTGCTGCAAAGAATGAAAGAAAGTACTACTGAGGGAATGGTCCCAATTCTTCAGTGTTTATGCTCAAGACTGTAAGTTAGTACCTTGGGGAAATGTGGATTAAATACTTTAAAAAAGGTACTTTCTTTTTTTATTTGTTCTTTTGTTTAAATCATAAAAGGTTTTCTCCAAGCCAGAATACTGGAGTGGGTAGCCTTTCCCTTCTCCAGGGGATCTTCCCAACCCAGGGATCAAACCCAGGTCTCCCACGTTGCAGGCAGATTCTTTACCAGCTGAGCCACAAAGGGAAGCCCATAAAAAGCTTAGATGTACATCGTTCTAATTTGACATCTGTATACACTACTAAGTGATCTCCACCGCAAGTCTCATTACCATGCATCACCATATAGCTGATCCCTTCACTAATTCTGCTCACCCCCCACCCCTTTCTCCCTCTGGCAACCACTCATCTGTTGTCTGGATCTATGAATTTGTTTTCATTATTTTGTTTGCTCATTTGTTTGAAGTCTTTTTTAGACTTTGCATATAAGTGAAATAATATGGTATTTTTCTTTTCATAATACTATCAAATTCCATTCATGTTGTCACAAATGGCAGGATTTCATTTTTTTATGGATGGGTAGCATTTCACTGCGTGTATGTGTGTGTGTGTGTGTGTGTGTGTGTGTGTGTGTGCACACATTTTTATATATCACATCTTCTTTATCCATTTATCCACTGACAAATACTTTGACTGTCTTTATCTTGGCTACAAATAATGTTGCAGTGAACACAGGGGTGCATGGGTCTTTTGGGTTGTGTTTCTGTGTTCTTTGGATAAATAGCTAGAAGTGGAATAGGTGAGGCATACGGTAGTCTTATTCTTAAATTTTTGAGGACTCTCCATAATACTTTCCAAAGTGGCTACACCAGTTTCCAGCCCCACCAACAGTGTATGAAGGTTCCTTTTTCTCTGTGTTCTCTCCAGCTTTTGCCATTTATTGTTGTTGTTTTATTTAGTAGTAGCCTTCCTAACAGGTGTGGGGTGAGATCTACTGTGGTTTTTGATTTGCATTTTCCTAATAATTAGTGATCTGTAATATCTTTCCATGTGCCTGTTGTCTATCTGCATGGATTCTTTGGAACAATGTCAATTTAGATTCATTATCAGCTTTTTAATTGGATTGTTTGGTTTTTCTTGAATTGTGTAAGTTTTTGATATATGGGATATTAACCTTTTATCAGATTTGCAAATATTTTCTTCTATAAATTTCTTAATGTAAAATTTCCTAACAATTAAGGAATTGTAGATTTTCTACAGAACTTTGAGTATTATTTCTCAAGAAATTCCAAAAAAATAAAAATAGTTTTTGTAAGCTTGTTTGCATAAAAGATAAGCATAAATGCAAAAGATGGGTAATTAACCAAATTTTAGAAATATGTAATCCTCAAAAACAAGCAGAATTTAATTTCCTTGAATCTAAGTCAGTAAGGAAAGTCAATCAGAAAAGGGCTTCCAATGCCCTTCTACAGAAAAGTGCCCACATTAAATTTAATTACACCACTGGTCATATCCTATAGGCATTTGTTTTCAGACATTTCAGGTTTTTGTTTGCGCTGTCACTAAAGTCACATTTCAGGATATTTGATGATGATCTAGTCGGGAGAAAGAGTTACCTGAACTATGTTCCCTTTTCTGGGGATTTGCAGCAATGCTATAGACATTTATTGTTCTAATTATTCAAATACTACATTATTTATGTATAGAAAAGGAAAATCAATTTGATCAGTATATTCTTTATATTTTGATGCATGTTTTCCAGAAACTAAACCTGAGATTAAAATTAAAAAATACTGTTCCTATTAAAGATGTTAAAATGCACTTGACTCTTCAATAGCACATGCTGTATTTTGAGCTGCATGGTTCTACTTATTGGCAAATTTTTTTCAGTAAGTATGTGTTACAGCACTCCAGTCTCTAAGGTTGGTTAAATCTGCAGATGTAGAACTGCAAATGCAGAGAGCTGACTGTGAAGTTTTATGTAAATTTTCTACTGTACAGATTGTCAGCCTCCCTAACCTTTGTGTTGTTCAAGGGTCAGCTGTATTCCTATCAACTGCTATCCTGCCTCCCCTAGAATAAAACAATTTAACCAGTTGTGTTTAAGAAACCTGTTTAAGAATAACTTAAGGATTATTATTCATCTGGTCCTCTTATAAAGAAGAAAATTAATGATTCCACTGAGAATAGAAAAGAGGAAATGTAATAAAAATGAAACTGAAAGAGGTTTCATTAAGGAAAGAAAAGAGCACACACTGAGTTCTATTTTTCAAAAGAGTATTCAAGCTTCATTTGAGGAACAAAAGTCACATGTAAGACACATGGCTATCTCTTATCAACTGGCAACATTGATGAGCCAAAGTTTCTCTTGCCTTTTATGGAATTAAAATTGTATTCAGATACAATGAAGTTCTATACCATTGAGGCTATGTTTGAAAGTGTTGAAAATTTTTCTGTTAACAAAAACAGCTACATCAATCAACAAACTATAACCCTGAGACCATATCTAACTCATGCCTGTTGTAAATAAAACTTTATTGAAATACAGCTGCACCCATTTCTTTAAGTACTGTGTATGGCTGCTTTATTGAAGTTGTTGTTGTTCAGTTGGTAAGTCATGTCTGACTCTTAGCGACTCCATGGACTGCAGCATACCAGGCTTCCTTGTCCTTCACCATTTCCTGGAGTTTGCTCAAACACATGTCCTTTGAGTCAGCGATGCCATCCAACCATCTCATCCTCTGTCATCCCCTTCTTCTCCTGTCTTCAATCTTTTCCAGCTTCAGGGTCTTTTCTAATGAGTCGGCTCTTCGTATCAGGCTGTCAAAGTATTGGAACTTCAGCTTTAGCATTAGTCCTTCCAGTGAATATTCAGGACTGATATCCATTGGGATTGACTAGTTTGATTTCCTTGCTGTCCAAGGGACTCTCGAGAGTCTTCTCAAGCACCACAGTTTGAAAGCATAAATTCTTCAGCACTCGGCCTATTTTATGGTCCAACTCTCACATCCCTAAATGACTACTGGAAAACTTATAGCTTTGAATATATAGACCTTTGTCAGCCAATTAATGTCTCTGCTTTTTAATATGCTGTCTAGGTTTGTCAGGGCTTTTCTTCCAAGGAGCAAGCATCTGTTAATTTCATGGTGGCAGTCACCATCCACAGTGACTTTGGAGACCAAGAAAATAAAGTCTCTCACCGCTTCCATTTTTCCCCACCTATTTGCCATGAAGTGATGGGAACAGATGCCATGTTCTTTTTTGAATCTTGAGTTCGAAGCCAGCTGTTTTACTCTCCTCTTTCACTTTCAAGAGGCTCTTTAGTTGCTCTTTGCTTTCTGCCATTAGGGTGGTATCATCTGTACATCTGAGATTGTTCTTATTTCTCCCAGTAATCTTGATTCCAATCTGAGATTAATCCAGCGCAGCATTTTGCATGATGTACTCTGCATACAAGTTAAAAAAGCAGGGTGACAATATATAGCCTTGACATACTCCTTTCCCAATTTGGAACCAGTTCATTTTTCCATGTCAGGTTCTAACAGTTACTTCTTGACCTGGATATAGATTCCTCAGGAGGTAGGTAAGGTGGTCTGGCATTCTTACCTCTTTAAGAATTTTCCACAGTTTGTTGTGATCCACATAGTCAAAGACTTTAGCATAGTCAATGAAGCAGAAGTATATATTTTTTTCTTGAATTCTCTTGCTTTTTCTATGCTCCAATGGTTGTTGGCAGTTTGATGTCTGGTTCCTCTGCCTTTTCTAAATCCAGCTTGTATATCTGGAAATTGTCAGTTCATGTTCTGGTGAAGCCTGTGCTGTGCTGTTCCTAGTCACTCAGTCATGTCCAACTCTTTGTGACTCAACGGACTGTAGCCTGCCAGGTTCCTCTGTCCCTGGGATTCTCCAGGAAAGAATACTGGAGTGGGTTGCCATTTCCTCCTCCAGGCGATCTTCCCAACTCAGGGATTGAACCCAGGTCTCCCACACTGCAGGCAGATTCTTTACCACCTGAGCTACCAGGGAAGCCCTGTTGAAGCCTAGCCTGAAGGATTTTGAGCAGAAACAAAGGCAGAAATGAGTAGTTGCAACAGAGATCAAATAGTCACTCTGGCTCTTTACAGAAAATGTTTGCTAATGCTTGAAATGCAACTTTGATTTCTAATTATTATATTGCAAATAGCATTATCTTCTTAAACCTAATAAGACCCAATTATTAAAGGACTATGTTCACAATATCAAAAAGTTAGCATTCTCCTTGTGTGAAAGAAGTGAAAGTCACTCAGTCGTGTCTGAACCTTTTTGACCCCGTGGACTATACAGTCCATGGAATTCTCCAGGCCAGAATACTGAAGTGGATAGCCTTTCCCTTCTCCAGGGGATCTTCCCAACCTAGGGATCGAAGCCAGGTCTCCTGCATTGCAGGCAGATTCTTTATTAACTGAGCTATGCACTCCCAAATAGCTAATTTATTCATATACCATTTAAGACAAGTTAGAAACTATATGAAAAAGAAAGTTAAAAATAATGCATCTTGCTCAGCACAGTTCTTAAGAGTAAGTTTGTAAGTATCTTTCAACACTAAAGATTATAATGGAATATAAATTTGGAAATCTTTGAAATATACGGTTTCCTTCAGGTTATTCAATTTATATAAATATATATCTCATTCTTTTCTGTAATATTTAATCTTCTATAATGCTAGGTATACCAACCAGTCCATTCTGAAGGAGATCAACCCTGGGATTTCTTTGGAAGGAATGATGCTAAAGCTGAAGCTCCAGTACTTTGGCCACCTCATGCGAAGACTTGACTCATTGGAAAAGTCTCTGATGCTGGGAGGGATTGGGGGTTAGGAGGAGAAGGGGACGACCGAGGATGAGATGGCTGGATGGCATCATGGACTCGATGTACGTGAGTCTGGGTGAACTCTGGGAGATGGTGATGGACAGGGAGGCCTGGCGTGCTGCGATTCATGGGGTCGCAAAGAGTAGGACACGACTGAGCGACTGAACTGAACTGACTGACTGAGGCATAAAACACATTTTTGCATCTATGAAAAGTATGGTGGTCTAAAAAATCATCAATAAATTAACTTGAACATCTTCAAAGAAAGCATATCTTAGGTGGTATGAGGAGTCACTGTCTAGATGGAGGTCACACTGAAGTAATAAGCATCCATGTCTGTCTATTACTCAAAATAGACCTATAGGAAGTCTCCTTTAACTAGTTCTTAAAGGAAAAATTTACATAACTTGCTTTCTCCTGAAGACACAGAGAACACAATACAGCTTCAGGCCTCTAAGCCTGAGTCAGTCATCTGATATCCTCTTTAGAGTAAATCTAGTAGTAAACCTCCTGGTTTCTTTGGTGCCGCAGACAGTAAGGAATCTGCCTACAATGCAGGAGACCCAGATTTGATGCTGGGTCCAGAAGATCCCTTGAAGAAGGGAATGGCTACATGTTTCAGTATTCTTGCCTAGACAATTCCATAGACAGAGGGGCCTGGCAGGCTACAGTCCATGGGATCACAAAGAGTCAGACACAACTTAAGCAACTTAGCACATGCACGCACGCACACACACACACACACACACACACACACACTAGTATCTTTACACATTGTCTGAAGCAGGAGCAAGATCTTTGAGAAATTACTTCACTAGACCCCAATCTTTCCAAGAAAGGGAAAGAAATGGAAGCTTTCTCCCCAAAGTTTAGTTCTAGAATTTAGTAAAAGTGTAATTGGATTATTGAAGTAGCTAAATGGAGATTTCATTTTAATCTGTTTAAAACATACATAGGGCATCCCTGGTGGCTCAGAAGATAAAGTATCTGCCCACAATGAGGCAGACCCAAGTTCGATTCCTGGGTTGGGAATATCGCCTGGAGAAGGAAATGGCATCCCACTCCAGTATTCTGGCCTAGAAAATCTAATGGACAGAGGATCTTGGTAGGCTACAGTCCATGGGGTTGCAAAGAGTTGGACACAACTGAGCGACTTTACTTTCACTTCACTAAAACATACATACACAGGCACAGCTTTAATTAAGCCTAAAAATGAGATTACTGCAGATGGTGACTGCAGCCATGAAATTAAAAGACGCTTACTCCTTTGAAGAAAAGTTATGACCAAACTAGACAACATATTAAAAATCAGAGACATTACTTTGCCAACAAAGGTCCCTCTAGTCAAGGCTATGGTTTTTCCAGTAGTCATGTATGGATGTGAGAGTTGGACTGTAAAGAAATCTGAGCACCAAAGAACTGATGCTTTTGAACTGTGGTTTTGGAGAAGACTTTTGAGAGTCCCTTGGGCTGCAAGGAAATCCAACCAGTCCCTCCTAAGGGAGATCAGTGTTAGGTGTCCATTGGAAGGACTGATGCTGAAGCTGAAACTTCAGTACTTTGGCCATGTGATGGGAAGAGCTAACTCATTTGAAAAGACCCTGATGCTGGGAAAGATTGAGGGCAGGAGGAGAAGGGGATGACAGAGGATGAGATGGTTGGATAGCATCACTGACTCAATGGACATGAGTTTATGTAAACTCCAGGAGTTGGTGATGGACAGGGAGGCCTGGTGTGCAGCAGTCCATAGGGTCACAAAGAGTCAGACAGACTGAGTTACTGAACTGAACTGAACTAAAAAATGAGATCTAATTACTGGGGAAGATGAAGCTAATTTAGCTTATATCTTGTTGCTGGCCCAGAATGAAAGCACCCACAGGCTCTGTTCAACCCACCTTAAACTTCTGGGAAAGCACTAAAGCTATAAAAATTATGTTACCTAAATGTCTGAGACATATTAAGTTAACATGCTTCAACTTTCCAGGTTAAATGCTTGTTCACCCTTTTCTTCCCAGAGCTTCACCCAGGATCCTATATCTTTTATCAGACATACTTCCCTCCCTCACTGAAGAAGTAGAATAACCTTTTTGTTCCTTTAAGGCAGAAGGAGTAGGAAGTAAGAGGATATTTCATTTTGTTCTGTACCCATTTTAGTTGATGATTCCTTGTTATCTCTAGCTTTCTAATGGATGTAAGCTAACTGACATTCACATAGTAAAAATGTACTTCTGTAAAGAAGCTGAATTAAAATTCTTCTATCTTTAATGAAACAGGATAACAAACTGTCTAGTTTTGTGTGGCAAGAATTATTTCCCTCCATGTGGACTTCCTCAAACTGAATTGACAGAGTTTGAGAAATGAGAAAAATTTAGCAAGTGCTTCCTAGCTACTCAACACTTCTTTAGTAGCATTGTCACTAGGCATCACTTCATTTGAACCCACCATACTGCCTGAGCCACTTTTCATGCTATTTAGTAGGAATAAAAAAAAGTAAAATAAAATAAAATAAGTAAATAAATAAATAAAATAAGTAAATAAAATGAAAAAAGGAAAAACTCTCTTAATGAGCAATAACTGCCCCCAGAAAAACCATGAGCTTCCTAAGTACAAAATACTTTAAATAAGATATGGGAAAAGTGGTTTAGTGTTAACAATCATTAAACCGGGTGGTAGTTTAGAAAGATCATAGAAATCCAACTGAATGATAAGAATTCAGAAAACCATATTATGGTTTTATGATCCTATTAACTATTATGGAGTAACTAGAAAAATGAAGCTGGTGTTGTAGTTAATATCTTAATTCTCATCTGTAGTATCCTGTGTATATTTTTATCAGCACATTGAGAAACTAAAATAATGTAAAGCAAGTATAGGGAAGAACAATGTGATAGATAGAGTGGATGATAAAGGAAAATTTTTAAAAGTCATATGAAGAAATTTTGAAAGATCAGGGAATATTGAAATAGATCAAGAAAAGATTTAGAGAAGGCAAACAAAATTTTTTAAACACCTAAAAGTATACCATCTGAAAAAGAGCTTAAACTTGCCCTTTAGGAATCTAAGTGAAGGAATAAGAGACATTGCCTAAAAGTTTCAAATGTCAAGATTATTGTTCAATATATGACAGCACATTTACTCATAATCCCAGATATTCAAAGTAGGAACTTGATGCTTCAGAACCTAGTATGGTGAGCTGCTTCTCCCTGAAGATGTCCAAGCAGAGGCTGAAAAGTGGCTTTAAAGCTAAGTTTACTAGAGAGGAAAACCTGAGCAGGGTGGCCGACCTAGATGGACTTTAAGAAAATCCAGACTTGCCAATTTATCTTATAAGTAATTCCTCAGTAACACTCAACAGAAAAACATGTTTAATATAAGCAAGACTATTGAAACATAAATTAAAGACTTGCAATGTTCATTTTGTGTATTAATGTATAGACACAAGACAAACTGAGGATAGAAAATGATTCTGGAGTAAATTTTTTGTGTAAACCAGTTCAATTCAAAAATAGGAATTGAACATTGCCATGTTATAAGTTAATTGAAAGGCAAGAATTTTGTTTATTTTCATTAACAAATGCACACAAAGAAAAGTAACTCTCCCTCCATAGAACATAGTAACTTTTAGATCTCTTTGTTATAAGAATCTTGACATTAAAAGAAAAGTGCCCCTGACTCCAGAAACCCGGAACAATAAATATGTTTTTATTAGCCACAAAATATTTTACTCTCATATTTCATGCATAAGAAAATGATATCTCCATTAAATCTAACAAAAAAATTAGAAGCAAATAATAAAACAGTTGATTAGATCAACAAACATCTACTATGTTCTGGAAGATCTTAAGTGAATGCAAGTGAAGGCTGGGTGCTTTCCTCTTGCTCAGCATGTGGTGTAGACACTTCCTTTTTATCACCTCAGTCCTGTCCACAGCATTGCATTAGACCAGGCAGTAAGACTAGAATTATTTAGTGGTTTCACGTTTGAAATTCTGGTTGTTTCGCTAAATGCTTTTTAATGAATACCTAAATGCACTTCTTAATCCATAGTTTCTCTGTTTCTTGTTTTCTCTCACCTACCGATTAATATTTAAGTAAGAAACAATGCAATTCTTTTAACTGCCAGGTTTTATTTTTAATTCCCTTAGTTAGCTATTAATTTTTAAAAGAATTATCCTTGGATTACTGTTAAAGCAAAATTCTTACAGTCAACTTTCCTATGAAAAGGATGACTTATTGGAGGAAGGGCTGAAATTTTCTAGTACATTAGAGCAGGTATGAATTTTGAAATGGGTTTTACTTATGTCAGGAATACAATACAAATGCAAATATTCCCTTGTGTAAAATAACAGCAAATGAAAGGAAATGAAACATAAACTACTGATTCAACTGATTGCAATCAATGCTAGTAAGGATGTAGAAATAGACGGTTTAGAAATTTTCAAGAAAGTTAAATGACAGTAATCCACTCTCTGGAGAAGTTTGATATGTCCTCAGTAGATTCACCTACTGATGGACCTTTATTTATATCCTATAATTAATGTCCTATTCAAAATACATACGTTATTACCTCTGGTAATAAATTAATAAATAAAAAATAAATGAAATGCTAGGAGAAAAGTTACTAATTTTTCAAATTTTTCATTTTTATGTCTTCTGCTTTATTTCCACAACCCTTCCTTCACTTACCAAAGGTTGAAGTTGGCTTCTGAAAATTAGTGGACTAGCATACCTTAAACAACTTTAGTTAATAGACTATTGTGTCCTTTCAGAAATTCTTCCTAACTGCACGATATTTCTCACAATTATGGTATTAATAGGAAAATATAACATTTTCATTTGTATAATTACAATTGATTTGCTTTCACTTTTCAAATATACTTTCAAAGTAGGGCCGTGCTCTAGTGTTACTACTTTATCAGGTTCACAGGCATTTTTGCAAAGTGATTTTGATCTTAGTCAGGACTGTTCAAATAAAATGGATTGATAATCAATGAAAGAAAATCCTATATGAATTATTTTGATCTATATATTGGTTTAAGTATTTGTCCTAATAGCACACTCTCAAAGAGCATATCTGAAACCCATGTTTCATTTTATAAAACTGTACATTAGGAAAGTAAGACAGAGTTTGTGATATATTTATGAGGTGCATAACTTTATACTGAATTGTAAATATGGCTTATGCCTGGCTTCAGAATTCCTTGCTTAATCATATTAGATGCCTTCTTAGTGATACACATATCCCAGATATTAACAACACATATGTGAAAAAATAATGAAAATAATTTTTTGCTCTCTTGTTTTGTTTTGTTTTTTGATCTAATGACCATTGGTGCATGGGTTTTGCAAGTGTGGCCAAATCAGACCTGAAGAATTCTTAAGTGATGGGAGAGGACAAAAGAGGACAGGGAAATAATTTTCTTTTCTCCACTGAAATTTGACTATATGTAGTTAATGGATTTAAGCAATCAACTGTGTATGATTTACATCAATTCACCTCTTTCTGGAACCATTCATTAAAATGAACTCTAGCCTTATTATTATTATTTTTTTGTTTTGTATGACATGGTTTACTTTTCTTAATCATATTTCAAATCACATTATGCTACTGCTTGGATTACAGTAGCAAGTTGACCTTGCTTTGACCAAATGTAGATAATTGGATGGGCTTCCAAGGTGGATCAGTGGTAAAGAATCTGCCTGCAATAGCCACAGGAGATGCAGGTTTGATCCCTGGGTCAGGAAGATCCCCTGGAGGAGGAGATCGCAACCCACTCCAGTATTCTTGCCTGGAAAATCCCATGGACAAAGGAGCCTGGCATGCTGCAGTCCATGGGGTCTCAAAGAGTCAGACACAACGAGTGACTGATCTGGAAAAGAATGAAAACTTCTATCTTGGCTTCCCAAGCAAGCATAGGGGTGTGACAAGCCTTGCAGAGTTATGAGAACATCCAGATGCAATACAGTAGCTATAGGATTGACATGGTGATGAAGCACCTCTTCACAAGTGGGTTGAAATAGACCCCCTAATTTCCCGCAACTACCAACATTTTTACAGGGTATTCCAAATATTTTCTGAGACTCAGGGAGGCATCAAACGGGAACAGAAAGAGAGAGAGCTGCTGGAAATGAGGAGGTGTGAAAGACTGAAAAAGGGATTGTAACCTCTAAGGATTTAAAGACTAAACACCAAACAGATAATGCAGATAGCTTGAGCAATTCTAGTTGTTTTAGAGCTCAAGTATAAAAACAACTCAACAGATGGTTCCCTCCTCTAGTGCCTGAACCCTATTTTTGTCAAGAAGAATTTAGATGGGTATAGAGAAATCCATTTGACTGTGAAATTCTAAATCTATGACAAATTCCTCTATTTAGGCTTCAGATAGTCTTAAATTTTACTACTAGATTTAAATGAAAGTAGTTGTGTTTAAAATCCAAGTTTGTGGCCTATGAAAATCCATACTCTATGAAAGGATATGTAAAACATGGCAGAAGAGTGACCTGTAGAGTATTACTCAAATTCACCACATTGATTTTTATTAGTCATTAAAACATGATTTTATTTTTCAAGTTCCAATTAGCCAAATATATCTTCACATGTAAGGTGAGAAAAATGAATTGAGCAGGTGAAGTGACTTGCTCAATTTGTGGGTAAGCAAAACCTAAGCCGCTACATTAAGACCTAATGCTCTTTCTAGTTTTCTTTCACTTTCCCATGTTAAGTTCAAAATTCATCTTAAGGTTCTAGCAAATAGCCCTACCTTAATACAACTACTGAGTTAAAAAATCGGCAAAAATAAATCATTTGTCTGAAAAGCAGTGCCATTTCTTTGGCTTCAGTTCAGTTCAGTTCAGTTCAGTTCAGCTGCTTAGTCGTGTCCAACTCTTTGCGACCCCATGAATCGCAGCACCCCAGGCCTCCCTGTCCATCACCAACTCCCGGAGTTCACTCAAACTCATGTCCATCAAGTTGATGATGCCATCCAGCCATCTGTCGTCCCCTTCTCCTCCTGCCCCAACCCCTCCCAGCATCAGAGACTTTTCCAATGAGTCAACTCTTCGCATGAGGTGGCCAAAGTATTGGAGTTTCAGCTTTAGCATCGGTCCTTCCAATGAACACCCAGGACTGATCTCCTTTAGAATGGACTGGTTGGATCTCCTTGCAGTCCAAGCTTACTGACATCAAAGAAACACAAAGAGGTTAACAACACATTCTAATTTAAATGGAGAAGGAAGTGGCAACCAATTCCAGTATTCTTGCTTGAGAAATCCACGGACAGGGGAGCCTAGTGGGCTAAAGTCCATG
The DNA here is from genome assembly GCF_001704415.2 of Capra hircus. Taxonomy (NCBI): domain Eukaryota; kingdom Metazoa; phylum Chordata; class Mammalia; order Artiodactyla; family Bovidae; genus Capra; species Capra hircus. Next base: position 98,832,077 of record NC_030811.1, on the reverse strand, counting down.
GAGTCACAAAAAGTCAGACATGCCTTAGCAACTAAGCACATAATTATATGAACATTTATCTATATATTATATGTATGTGATGGAGAAGAAAATGGCAACCCACTCCAGCAGTCTTGCCTGGACCATCCCATGAACAGAGGAGCCCGGAGAGGCTACAGACCATTGGGTTGCAAAAGAGTTGGACACGACTGAGTGACTCAACAATAGGTATGTGAAGAGCAAATGCATTTTGAAAAACTCACAAACATTTATTATTTTCATCAATTTTAGTATTATTTTTCAAGGTTAAGTATTGGTTAGAAAACCGAATGATCCTAATCTTCAATAAATCACAATATTATAGCAAGTATATACAGATAAAAGAACCAAATTCTTGTATAGCACTGTCCCAAAGTGTAAAATGATACATGGCCTTGGGAATCATCACTGCATATTTTAGAAAATAAAATCTCTTTTTTTTTCTTGAATGTATTTGGGTAGTAAAATCATTTAATTATAATGTGTGAATATGTATATAAAGACTTCAGTGAGAACTCAAGAATCTCTCTGAAATTTTACCTAGAGTGAGACTGTAGATAAAATACAAGGCATTTTTATGCTGGGTGTGAAAAAGCTGACTAAAATATTTACGTATTAATATCCCATTGCAAAGATCACTGTTAGCTCATTGGCCTTAAATTATTCACTAGGTTCAATGGTTATTATTTTTGGCTGCTGCAGTCAGACCTTATAAATATATTTCTAAGGTCACACACTCTACTTTTCATCTAAATCTTTCTCCGCCTTTTCTCTTTTAAACGTGAACATTAAATAAAATTACCTAACATTCAACCTTCGTGAGTCAAACACTTTTTAGACCACAAATGAAACTACAAGGATATATTTTTAAAAATATTATTCCAAGGGTGATCCAGAAGTCAGGAAATTGGGGATTTTAGCAGCAACTTTAATAAATATTATTTGTTTAAATGGCAACCACAACAGTAGTTCTTTTGTTTGAGAACAAATTTATCATATCAAAACATAGCTTCCAAATAGAGGATTTTAGATTACATGGAGACCATGAACTTACATAGGTGCTTTATCTTTCTATGTTTCTAGCTGCCTATTGACTGAGCTTTGGTATATCTCTCTCGAATATGGGTCTCCCACATCACTGTGAATCTGGAAGATCTTTTCATTTTGCCCCACTCAACTTTTACTCTGCCTTGAATTCAAACACAGTAAAGGATACATTTTCTCACCATGGGGGTGTAAGGACCTGCTGAGCTTATCCTGGTTCAGATCAAAGAGTCAATGTAGAATTTAGAAACACCTGTCCCTGTGACTTAAGAACAAGTTTGGGAGCCTAAGACATGGAACTAAACTCTTGACCTCTGATTGATCTTGGAAAGTCAGTTCACATTTATGTTTCAATCCGGTTACCTGTAATGTTAAGTAACCTTATATTGCCACCCACAAGGGAATTTGGTCAATGAATGGTATTTCATTCTAGATAATGTGCAGTACACTTTTCAACTCTTGCTGATTTGGGATTTCTCTCTAAATCAAGTGCTGTGTCATTTTTCTCTGCTTCTCTATGCCTCTAAATGCTTATGCCTGACTACAATGCACTTTTTCTGTGTTCAACCCTCCAATTTTTATTAATTATTAATTTATTAGATAAGTATTTATGACTGCTAACTGGGTAGTAGGCATTATATTAACAATGTTTCCCTTTCCAGGCCCAGAACAAGTCCCTCAACCTCAAGAAATGTTTGCTTTTCTGGTTCAATCCCATTTCTATTTTGAATGCAAAATTCTGTTTCACTGCTTCCATCCAGTTCTTACATTGACTTTCCCTCCTCTTATTCCCAACTGCCATGACCACCTTCTCAAACTTCTTCCTTGGCTCGTGAATCTTATTTTCATTTCCTCTTTGGTTCACTAAAGAGCCGTAAGACTGGCTACCAAATGAATAGGCTGCATTTTAAGGCATAACTTCAAAAGTGTGAATACTTGGTGGATAAGAAGGACTTACCCTAAAACAGAAATGACAGACATGTGCTCAGTAGGAGAAAAGATGCTACTCAATTAAAAAGTAGGATAAGAAAAGACAAGGTTGAATGGAATCTAGAAATCTAAAAATCAGAAGAAAAAGAGAGAGAACACAAAAGTAAATTCAACAATTAATTTTGAAGAACCTACTTTATACTAGGCCCTAAGTTATGTCCTGTAGATACAGAATAAATAGTCATGGAATTTAACCTTAAGTGTTAAAATTCTAAGCTAACATGTAGACACATTGAAAAGCATTCAATGGATGGATCCATGTTTTCTATAATAGATTTTCATATATTCATCCACATTTTGGATAAACTATCTCTCAAAAATATCTAACTGCATTTACTTTGATTTTATGATTACCAAACAACCACATAATTATCCCCCAAGGTACCATAAATTAGAAAGCAGATACTTTAGACCACAACACCAATATTAGTAGAATTATATATTTTTATAGTTAATAAATTAACATGCTGACTTATGTATCATAAAGTAAAAGTGAAATTTGCTCTGTCGTGTCCATCTCCTTGCAACCCCATGGACTGTAGGAATTCTCCAGGCCAGAATACTAAAGTGTGTAACCTTTCCCTTCTCCAGGGGATCTTCCCAACCCAGGGAATCAAACCCAGGTCTCCCTCATTGTGGGTGGATTCTTTACCAGCTGAGCCACAAGTGAAGCCCAAGAATACTGGAGTGGGCAGCCTCTCCCTTCTTCAGTGGATCTTCCCAAATTGAACAGGGGTCTCCTGCATTGCAGGCAGATTCTTTACTAGCTGAGATACCAGGGAAACCCCTAGGTACCATAACTTGTTAGTTAAGTGAGAACCAGAAATATGTTCTGCAGAGACAATATTCTATGCAGATCCTGAGGAGAATTAAGCAGCCAGCATGGCTCACTTTCACTTTCTCTGTTTTCTAATTTCACTATCAGATGCCGTAGAGACTAACCTCTCCTTTGATAGGTAACATATCTTGCAGATAAAGAAAACAGATTCTGGTACCAGACCACCTGACTTCTCATTCTTGTTGTACCATCTAAATGCTGTATATCCTCAGGATAATTAGTTGATCTTTTTAATTCTTCCATTACCTCATCTGAGAAGCAGGTCTTTAGGCTGTTGATAGGATTAAATGATGTAATATATGAATTATTTTAGAACATTTCTGTTTATAATATTTAATTATTGTTGGGTTTATTTCCTGCAAATATGTGTCTTCAAGTCTGTCTCTCTAATTTTCATATAACCAATTTTTATTTATACTTCAATGCTTCAGCTTATATATTGTGAGATATATAAAAAACAGTGAATATCATACATAAATAGACGTGAGATCCTTGACATCACTCTAAGCAATGATTTTTTACACAAAAAGGAACAGCAAGAAAAGCAAAAATAAATAAGTGGGATTACATTAAAAAAAAAAAAAAAGGCTTTACTCAGCAAAGGAAACTATCAAAAAAGGAAATGTGTAGAATGGAAGAAGATATTTCCAGGTTCACATTTACACTTAGTTCTGTCAGGAACCAAAAGGAGGCTGCCAACATATGAGCATGCTAGTTCTCTTCAAGGGCACTGGTTTGTGGGCATCTCACTTTATCTCTTCCTTCTTGCAATTGCATCAAGGCTGACTCTCTCTATTGCAGGAGTAATATGGGCTCTTTTAATCAGCTGCCATGTTTTTCACATCTCCAAACTGTAATAGTTTCAATTCAGGATTTTGCTTAGTTGAGTTATCCTTGGAAATTTCCTTTACTTCTTTCAATCCCAGCAATTCATACCCAATTAAAAGTATGTTTTTTTCCAAAACCATGATACTTTTTGGTTTAAAGTTCTATTCTGAACACTTACTCAAATCCAGTAACTTTTCCTTCAACCATGTTTAATCTACTTAACCCATCCACTGTGTTTCTAATTTCAATTACTGTGTACTTCATCTGTGATTATTATAAATGGATCTTTTAAAACTCTGTCTCACTTTTGATAATGACTTGTCTTTCCTAATATTTTTAGGGCTTTCTTTTCTTTCCCCATATGTAAAAATATATTTTACATTTTGTATTTGATGGTGCAATTGTTTGTATGCTTTGTGAGTTTGAACATGCAGTTTGAAGAGTTCACTAATTCTCACTTACATGGTTTGAGACCATATAATTTGTTCACAATTTTTGTGAACTCATGTTTCTTGGAGTTTTAACTACAGGTAAACTTTGCCTCTTGAGGTTGAGGTGCATTTTTCTATGGAGAATTTATGCTGAGTTCTTTCGGAATAGGCTGCTCTCAACCCAGGACTACTGTAAATTAAGGTTTCCACTAGATATTTTTGGGGGCTCATGGGTAGAAAGAATTCTAGCCCTGAATAAACTGAGTCAAAGCTTGTAGTTAAAATTTGGATGCAGAGGTATTCTTGATATTGTAAGAAAATTGTAAAGGTTTAGAAATGAGCAATCATGTCTTTAACTTTTCTTTCTTCTCCATTTACCTGACTAGTTATATTATTTTAAAATGAAGAAAAATAAGCAGTTGAGTGAAATCCTAGTGATTAAGAGTATTAACCAAGAATAAGAACTTTGATCTAGTCTCAACTACATCTTACGCTTGTTTAGACTTTAGACAGGTTGTTTAACCTCTTGACTTTGATTTATTAATTTGTATGACAAGGATAATGAATAGTAACTTCATCCATGGGATTGTAAGGATTAAATAAACTAATACATAAAACACTTGGACAACAGTTTGCATATGTTGTTGTTTGTTGCTAAATTGTGTCCAACTCTTTTTTGACCCCATGGACTATAGCCTGCCAAGCACCTTTGTTCATGGAGTTTCCCCAGACAAGAATACTGGAGTGGGTTGCCATTTCCTGAGATCCAGGGGATCTAAGCATTCAGTAAATGTAAGATATATTGTTGTTTTCAAACACTGTGTTTAGTAAAGGACATGGTCTCCAGTTCATGGTTCATAAATAGAGACTGAAAGTGAAAGTCACTCAGTTGTGTACAACTCTTTGTGACCCCATGGACTATAGCAAGTCAGGCTCCTCTGTCCGTGGAAGTCTCCAGGCCAGAATATTGGAATGGGTAGCCATTCCCTTTCTCCAGGGGATCTTCCCAACCCAGGGATCGAACCCAGGTTTCTCACATTGTGGGCAGATTCTTTACCATCTGAGCCACAAGGGAAGCCCAAGAATTCTGGAGTAGGTAGCCTATCCTTTCTCCAGGGAATCTTCCTGACCCAGGGATCAAACCAAGGTCTCCTGCATTGCCAGTGGATTCTTTACCAGCTGAGCTACCAGGGAAAGCTTAAATACAGATTATCTTCTCTATCTTTTCTCTAAGCTATTTATCATTTTTGATCAATGTATATGAATCTATTTTTCTATGCTGTTTTTAAAACAACAATCTTTGATTTTCTATACATAAACTTACTTTCTCTTTTCATTGAAAACTTTCCTGTAAAAAAAGTTTTCACTTAACCAGACTGAGCAAAGTAACTGATCAAATCTATTTCTCGTGAGTTCTGCATAGTTAACATTCTTGTAATTTCTAATATTTGTTTATATCAATAGTATAAATAACAATAGTAATAATGTATATTACAGATTTATACAGATAAATCTATATACAGATAATATATATAACAGATTATATAAGATAAGTGAACATACTTCATTTTAGAATATAAATGAATATTTCTCTGAGAATTGCATATGGCTTTTTCCATATATGACTGAGTGACTTCACTTTCACTTTTCACTTTCATGCATTGGAGAAGGAAATGGCAACCCACTCCAGTGTTCTTGCCTGGAGAATCCCAGGGATGGGGGAGCCTGGTGGGCTGCCGTCTATGGGGTCGCACTTAGCAGCAGCTAACTTAGCAGCAGCAGCAGCGGCAGTTGTCCATGTAAGCAAAATGATTGGCATTTTTCTCCCTGGTAGACAAGAAAATCATGGAACAAAAATGGACAAAATGGAAGTAATGAGTTTGGCATTAATTTAAGAAAATTAAATAGAGTTTGCTAACTGGATTTGAGTTTTCTACAATTAGATTATGTTAAAATTTATGTAAACAACTTTGTGGATCTATACATTGAGGACTCAAAGTTTTATGTCAATGGAAAAGGACCATAAGGTAAAAATAGATCAATTATAGGCAAGCTTCCTATTGATAGATTTAGCTATACATCTTAGATAAAATTAAATTGTGATATTTTATTGTGCTACTTTAATTTTTTTTAGTATTAATATATATGTATTTTTCAATACCAGTAAATTAGTTTAGCATTCTTTCTGCAAAACTCCAGCTGAAATTCAGGAAGTGTGCAAAACATTGGGTGAGTATGATACTTTTCATTAGAAATATTAAAGCGTACAGTGAACTAACATAAATGTTTCAAGAGCATTCTCTATTGCTAACCTCAGCTAATCTCTTCTGAGGCAGCATAGCTAATCTCCCTTAATCATACTAAATTTGGGTTCTTAGAAATACACAAAATTTTATGGTGATGGCTATGAAAAGAAAATTAATATCACCATAGAAATAATGTCATACAAAATTACACAGCTCCTAGCATGTTTTAGCTCCTCAATAAATACTAAACAAAGACAAAGACAGAGTTTGTTTGTTTTTGAGAAATTGAAAATAAAAATACCTAGCCTATGTTAAATTTCTAATGTAAAACTTGAATAGGTCTTTATTCATTTGCAAAGAATACACCAGCAAATTCTTTGAATTTAAGTATCTGTTGAATTGTTAGTTAATACAAGAAACTGGAATCTGAAACTCACACTTATATCCTTCAGATATTCTGAGCAATATTTTTTCCCTTTGACTAAAGATAGAATTTCTATTAAGCACAAATTTATTTTCTAGTTAGATTTGAAAGGTACAATCTTAGACTGTGACTTGAAAAGCACAACTTGGAGAATTCTATGACTCAGCTCTAAGACACTTTGTTGCACGGGAGACATGGAGTGTCATTTTAAATGTGTAAGTGGCATGATAAACCTCCCACTCTTCTAAGAATAGAGCTATCACTGGACCCTGTTATCTCACAACCCCAAGGTACGATATGATAATGATACCATTTAGCATCAGTGCCGAAGTAAGGGGGATAAAAAAAAAAAGGAAGAGCTGCAAGCATTTTAACTAGAAAGAAAATCAAATTAAAATATTAATTTACTGATTAATATAACATTAGCTGACCTATTTTCTCCAGCTTGTTAAACAACAAAGACTTGTGAAACTAAATAACTGCCTAAAAGATAAATGTTTTAAGAATTCCCAGGGACATGCTTAGCTCCTTTTTAAACATTATTAAAGATATGCCTTGCATGTATCAGGCAGTTTTATGCTTTCTGTGCTAAAACATCCTGTTTACATATATTAATGCAGTCTAAAGAATTGGAATTTGCCTCGGAGTCCCCCCTTGGTTCAAAACTAAGGCCAGTAGATGTCAGTCAGTTTTCTTGCCCTGAGTGACTCACTGCAGAATTTACAAGAATGCAAATTCTTCCAAGAAAGTGAATCAGGTCACACTTGGAAATTTATTTTCTTAAACTGTTCATAAACTGAGATAATATTGATTTTAGAAATAGACACCAGCAGGCTGCTGTCCACGTGCTCACAGCCCCAGGACCTCAGAAATGCAAGCTGGTCTTCAAAGAAGTGTATTGAAAGGAAGGAGGGCTGGCTTTTCTGCTGAGAGACTTGAGTTCTTAGTACAATTCTGTTCCTAATAGCATGCACTACTAAATCACATTTTTCTTTGTAAAGTTCAAGGATTTTAGGTTTTCAAGGTTTTTCTGAGTCTTTCTTGAACTCCGAAAGTGACAGCAGTCTGATCAACTGAGAAATAAAACTCGCTTAGATTCATTGCATCCTGATGCATTTTCTGAAGAAACCTAAATGATTTTTGTAAATTAATCTAATGAGAAGCTATTAGAGACAAGTAGATGGTGATGAGGGGGTGTAGTCAATGAAATATAGATGCTAAAATCTTGGTAAGGAGATGAAGTAGGGTTACCCAAGACAAAGATTTTTGAGACTGTTGAAAAGAAAAGGTCTAAATGACCTTTCTAAATGCCTTTTCTTAGCTTTTCAGAATATTTTGTTGATTACTCATTAACATAATTTGGGAGATAATGCTAACTTTTTGCTTAACATTTGTATTGCACCTATATCCTTTATTGAACTTCCCTCGTGGCTCAGTGGCAAAGAATCTACCTGCCAATGCTGGAGACTCAGGTTAGATTCCTGGGTTGGCAAGATTCCCTGGAGGAGGAAATGGCAAATTCTTGCCTGGGAAATCCCATGGACAGAGGAGCCTGGCAGGCTACAATCCATCGGGTTGCAAAAGAATCAGACATGACTTAGTAACTCAACAACAACAACAGTATCTTTTATCAGAAAGAATAATTCAGTTTTAAAAACCAGTTTCCACTGTAAGGGACTCTTCCAAATGTCCTCAAAAGTTAATGAAGGTTAGGAGTTCCTCCCTAAGTTTTAATGACTGTATTAAACCAAAAAATCTACAGAGTTATAAGTTTCCTTTATTAATTCATTTGGTCTAAGTTTCATTTCTATAACACATGTTTGAAGACATATTTTTATTTTCCTCAATTTCCATAATAGTTTGTTGCTTTTTGGTAAACATCCCATGCAATTTCAGAATCTTTGTTCTTTAGTTTCAGTATGTAGAATATCCCTGGAGTCCCTCTGAGATGTGAGGTTTTGTGTCAACCATCAGGTTATTTTTCAACTAGAACTTTCTTTCTTTCTTCTATGCTTGTGTCCTCTTTCTCTCTCTCTCTCGCTCTCTTTGTCTCTCTCTCTCACACACACAGACACACACACACATCTTTTGATAATTAACTAGAATTAGTACCTACCTTTTCAAACACAAGAGAAGACTCTACACATTGACATCACCAGATGATCAACACCAAAATTAGATTGATTATATTCTTTGCAGCCAAAGACAAGGAGCTGACTGTGGCTTAGATCATGAACTCCTTATTGCCAAACTGAAGAAAGTAGGAAAACCAATAGATCATGAAGGTATAATCTAAATCAAATCCCTTACGATTATATAGTGGAAGTGCGAAATAGATGTAAGGGGCTAGATCTGATAGAGTGCCTGAAGAACTATGGACGGAGGTTCATGACATTGTACAGGAGACAGGGAGCAAGACCATCCCCAAGAAATACAAGTGCGAAAAAGCAAAATAGCTGTCTGAGGAAGTCTTACAAATAGCTGCGAAAAGAAGAAATGAGAAAAACAAAGGAGAAAAGGAAAGATATACCCATTTGAATGCAGAGTTCCAAAGAATAGCAAGGAGAGATAAGAAAGACTTCCTCAATGATCAGTGCAAAGAAACAAGAGGAACACAATAGAATTGCAAAGCCTAGAGATCTCTAAAAGAAAATTAGAGATACCAAGGGAACATTTCATGCAAAGATGGGCTCAGAAGAACAGAAATGGTAGGGACCTAACTGAAGCAGAAGATATTAAAAAGAAGTGGCAAGAATACACAGAAGAACTGTACAAAAAAGATCTTCATGACCCAGATGATCATGATGGTGTGATCACTCACCTAGAGTCAGACATCCTGGAATGTGAAGTCAAGTGGGCCTGAGGAAGCATCACTACAAACAAAGCTAGTGGAGGTGCTGGAATTCCAGTTGAGCTATTTCAAATCCTGAAAGATGATGCTGTGAAAGTGCTGCACTCAATATGCCAGAAAATTTGGAAAACAGCATGGCCATGGGACTGGAAAAGTTCAGTTTTCATTCCAATCCCAAAGAAAGGCAATGCAAAAGAATGCTCAAACTACCACACAATTGCACTCATCTCACACGCTAGTAAAGTAATGCTCAAAATTCCCCAAGCCAGGCTTCAACAGTATGTGAACCATGAACTTTCAGATGTTCAAGCTGATTTTAGAAAAGGCAGAGGAACCAGAGATCAAATGGCCAACCTCCGTTGGATCATGGAGAAAGCAAGAGAGTTCCAGAAAAACATCTATTTCTGGTTTATTGACTATGCCAAAGCCTTTGACTGTGTGGATTACAACAAACTGTGGAGAATCCTGAAAGAGATGGGAATACAAGATCACCTGACCTGCCTCTTGAGAAACCTATATGCAGGTCAGGAAGCAACAGTTAGAACAGGACATGGGACAACAGACTGGTTCCAAAGAGGAAAAGGAGTACGTCAAGGCTGTATATTGTCACCTTGCTTACTTAACTTATATGCAGAGTACATCATGAAAAACACTGGGCTGGAAGAAGCACAATCTGGAATCAAGATTGCCAGGAGAAATATCAATAATCTCAGGTATGCAGAAGACACCACCCTTATGGCAGAAAGTGAAGAGGAACTAAAGAGCCTCTTGATGGAAGTGAAAGAGAAGAGTGAAAATGTTGGCTTTAAGCTCAACATTCAGAAAACTAAGAACATGGCATCTGGTCCTATCACTTCATGGCAAATAGATGGGGAAACAGAGGAAACTGTGGCAGACTTTATTTTTGGGGCCTCCAAAATTACTGCAGATGGTGACCTCAGCCATGAAATTAAAATACACTATCTCCTTGGAAGGAAGGTTATGACCAACCGAGACTGCATATTAAAAAACAAAGACATTACTTTGCCAACCAAGGTCCGTCTAGTCAAGGCTATGGTTTTTCCAGTGGTCATGTATGGGAGTGAGAGTCAGACTATAAAGAAAGCTGAGTGCCGAAGAATTGATGCTTTTGAACTGTGGCATTGGAGAAGACTCTTGAGAGTCCCTTGGACTGCAAGGAGATCCAACCAGTCCATCCTAAAGGAGATCAGTCTTGAGTGTTTATTGGAAGGACTGCTGTTGAAGCTGAAACTCCAATACTTTGGCCATGTGATGGCAAGAGCTGACTCATTTGAAAAGACCCTGATGCTGGGAAGGAGTGAAGGCATGAGGAGAAGGGGATGACAGAGGATAAGATGGTTGGCTAGCATCACTGACTCAATGGACATGAGTTTGGGTAAACTCCAGAAGTTGGTGATGGACAAGGAGGCATAGTGTTCAGCAGTCGATGGGGTCACAAAGAGTCAAACACAACTGAGCGACTGAACTGAACTGAATGTACAGTATATGCTCCTTTAAACTATGGTCCAAAAAATATCAACAACTGAGATGGAGGTAGACTGATATGCTCTTGAATGTTTAACAACTCTCTCTGTTAGAAAAAAAAAAAGCCCTGGTATTTAATGTTTCCTGGTTTCCCTAGTGTAAAACTCTTACTATGTCTGATTTCCAGCTATTGAAGTGACCTTACTGAGTGTGGATTAGGACAAGATGTGCATGACTGGCTCTTGTGAACTGGTAAAGTTAGATGCCTTTTCTTTCACCTACAGCTCTTCTCAATGTTGTCCACACTGCTGCTACCCTTAGGAAATGTTGATCTCACCCTCTACCTCCCATCCCCCAACCAGGAGCAGGCTTGCTTACTGCATAATAGCCAGACATAGATTCTCCAAGTTCAAGGTCCCTGAGCCTGTGACAGATAGTGACTGTGCACATAGCATTTATTTGGGCCAAATCATGTCACACATTAGGGACTGGAGGAAAAGAGATAAATCTAAAGATGCTGATGTTCATGCTGCTTTCTGCACCATGAGTACAAAATCTTTGTCTCTTAGCTAGTTAGAAGTCTCATGTCTTTTGCCAGCATACATTTTTTTTAAACTTTATTTTACTTTACAATACTGTATTGGTTTTGCCATACATTGACATGAATCCCCCATGGGTGTACATGCGATCCCAAACATGAACCCCCCTCCCACCTCCCTCCCCACAACATCCCTCTGGGTCATCCCCGTGCACCAGCCCCAAGCATGCTGTATCCTGCATCAGACATAGACTGGTGATTCGATTCTTACATGATAGTATACATGTTTCAATGCCATTCTCCCAAATCATCCCACCCTCTCCCTCTCCCTCTCCCTCTGAGTCCAAAAGTCCGCTATATACATCTGTGTCTTTTTTGCTGTCTTACATACAGGGTCATCATTGCCACCTTTCTAAATTCCATATATATGTGTTAGTATACTGTATTGGTGTTTTTCTTTCTGGCTTACTTCACTCTGTATAATCGGCTCCAGTTTCATCCATCTCATCAGAACTGATTCAGACGTGTTCTTTTTAACAGCTGAGTAATACTCCATTGTGTATATGTACCACAGCTTTCTTATCCATTCATCTGCTGATGGACATCTAGGTTGTTTCCATGTCCTGCCTATTATAAACAGTGCTGCAATGAACATTGGGGTACATGTGTCTCTTTCAATTCTGGTTTCCTCAGTGTGTATGCCCAGCAGTGGGATTGCTGGGTCATATGGCAGTTCTATTTGCAATTTTTTAAGGAATCTCCACACTGTTTTTACATTAAACCATTCAAATCAGCTTGCTAACTAGATAACTAAGGTAAAATCAAATTTTATACCCAATGGATAGCCTATTTGATGAAACTGATGGAAATATATACATGTGAAAGTTTTTATGACTTAGTATTCAACGGGAATTTGTTTCATTGATGAGACCTATTAGTATGGAGTAATTTTATGAGTACAAAAAATCACTGAGAAATTTCCAATTCTCCTAAACAGGTAATTTTTTCTACTTTGAAACATTTTTTGACCATATATGTACTGAATTCAATCTTTTTAACCTGTATTTTACCTGCCTTATGTTGCCATGATGTGTTTTAATAAAAATTTAATATCTTGCAACACTGATGCAGAGAATATTCAATTGGATGTCATAGATTTAGGCCAAAATAGAAAGCTTTGCAATCAAAAAGTTTAAGTACCTACTCTGTTAATATGTGTGGCTATATTTCCACTGGGTTGAGGCCTCCTACCCATAATTTCCAGAGCAATATTTACAACACTAATGATTTGCTGGCAATATTCAGTTATTATAGATATAGTCCAGTTATAGTAAATTCTGAGTCAAACTTCCTTGACTAAAACATATATTCAGTTTCAATAGAAAGAAGGATTAGATTAAATCAGTGCCAGAAAAGTGACCTTACTTCCACTGCACTCCCATGCTTTATCAGACATGGGGCACCAATGTACACCATTTTCCCCTTTCTTTCTTGCCTGTTCCTTCCTTTCAGATTTTCTTCCTCAATGAATTACTATAGATCAGATTTAAGGTTTGAGACTTGGTTATTCTTTGTCTTTTTAATCACTATATACCCTAGAGTAAATAAATAAATCTTTGTTATATTTTCCATATATATTACAATTCTGAGAATGTTCCTAAAGACATTAAAATAAGCTAGCTTTCCTTTAATAGACTATTGAATGTCAAGATCATGATAAAATAGTGCAAAATAGTTAATAAGCAATAAAAAGTGTGCATATTAAGTCTTAACTATTACTCAATTCATATTCACAAAAATTATTGTTAATCAAGTAACGTTAGTTAATGATACTGTGAAAAGCCTTCATTTATCTCATATTATCAGCTATAAATATAACTAATTTTCTTAAAATAATGCAATTTAAAATGTACTAGATATAGAATACTAGTATTTTGTCTAGTTTCCTTTATACTGTCTATCATCATGATCAAAAGTAGTCATATCATTTTAAGTGACATTCCACCAAATAAGAAACATAAAGTGAATAAAAATAATGGAACGTGAATTAAAGATGAATGTTGATCTATTTTAAACTCCTTGATGAGTTCACGGAAAGTAAATTCTTTATTTTATTTCTTGGCTGACAACATCCTTCTCACCCACACTCAAAACCTACTTGAGTTTCAGCCCAGTGCTATGAAAACATCTTGTGGGATTCTAATAAGGCCATGCCCTGTACCCATTAGAGATAGTGTACAGAGAAATGATGCCAAAAATGTGCCAAATAAAACTTGAATATTTATTTCAGTTGTTCATAATGCATATGAAAAATGCTAGCTCTTAGTGTCCTTTTTATCAGGGTCTTTGTCCTAATATTCACTCTGAGGCTAATTCACTCTCTCTCTGCATCTCTCTCTCTCTTTTTTTTAATTCTGTCCAGCTCTGTTTAAATCTCACTCTCACATGTCTTAATGGCCTGATGATATCAAGTGCCATCAGAATCCATACACAAGATGTGATCTATGCTGGAGGGACTTTTTTGTACCAGGATTTTAGGAATTAATTCCTCCCAGACTATAGTCTTCCTCCAGACTATCACCCTGGAGGAGGGCATGACAACCCACTCCAGTATTCTTGCCTGGAGAATCCCATGGGCAGAGGAGCCTGGCAGGCTATAGTACATAAGGTCGCAAAGAGTTGGACATGACTGAAGTGACTTAGCATACATGTACACATATCAGATTTCCAGGTGGTTCAGTGGTTAAAAAATCTATCTGCCAATGAAGGAGATGCAGGTTCAGTCCCTGGGTTAAGAAGACACCCTGGCGAAAGAAATGGCAACCAGCTCAGGTATTCTTGCCTGGGAAATCACAAGGACAGAGGAGCCTGGTAAGATACAATCCATGGGGTCACAAAAGAATCAGACATGACTTAGTGACTAAAACAACATAACATATGCCAGAAATTAACCTGAGGAAATTATTCAAAAAGAGAAGTCATTCAGAAATCTATCTAGCATCATTTTGATATCTTCTTAGGCTTTCTCACGCTACCTCTTTCACTTTGCAGAACAATCTGGCAAGTCTGATATTGCTAATCCCATTGGAAATCATAGGCTCATGTTTACACAGTTCAAAAGTGACAGGGTGAGACTTTACTAATCTTCATACTTTTTCCATATCTTTCAAAATTATATTTTAACAAGATTTTTAAATGGTTTATCAAATTTTATATTTAGACATACATTCAAGGCAAGATACAATCTGAGAGAAATTCATCATTAAGTAAATCACCTACATTTTATATTTTTACTTTCCTTTTTATATTGTGTATAACATTTTCCCATTTCTGCTTCACCTTAAAACTGTTTTATGTGTATATTCTCAACTAAAATTCCAGATGTATGCTCTAAATTTAATGTATAATTTATAATGGAACAAGGAGAAATCTTATATGTTCATTAAAGTCCTTCTATTTAAGGATCTGATTTGTATATATAGCTTTATGTTGCCCTTCTGGAAAAATGGATGAAAGATGTGACACTGAGCTCATTTTAGCAGCTACACAGCTCTGTTCTCTTTCAGTTCTTTATTTTTAAAATATTCTTCATTTTCAAAAGTAAAAGCTACCTTCAACATGTAGTTTCAGCAAATAGAAGGTACACTTTTTATAAGCACTTATCTGAGGTATATGCTTCTATAGCAAATTTATGTTGCCTTTTCTAAACCAATAATGTAAAGTCCAATAGTAAGAAACTGGAATATCCAGGCAACTTACTGCACATGGGTTGGCAGTAAGTGGTTTCTCACTTCATGGTTTCTCACCAATCTTTAGATCTAAAAACAAAATAAAATCCATAAGGATTTTTTTGCATTTATAAAGAAATAAAAGACTGAAACTGGGGTTGAGGTTAATAGATGTAACAAATTTTCAAGGTAACTTTCTCACAACACCAAAACAGAAGGGTAACTTTTACAGATATCAAGATATGTCAAGTAATAATACACAGAAAAGACCTTATGAGAACCAGGAAATATTCAGAAAAATTTTCCTGTCAACAATAGAGTCATTTTTCATCAAGCTTGGTATGAAAATCAAACAGAATTAATTACCTGCTTATCAACAAAAAAGACAGGGTTTGTGAAAAGAACAATGAGCACAAACAAGATTTTCACATCTTCCTTTTCTGATGCAAACTACAAACTAGTATACTCCTTTCATCCCGTTGTTTTTTATTGTGAATGCTCCTCTCCCTCCCCTCTCCCTTCCTCCTCCTCCACTATTTCCTTTTTCTTCTCCTCTTATATAATTCTAGCCTTTTGTAAATATAATTTAGTTTTAAAATAATAAACATAATTTAGCTTTGTTCTGCTCATCACTTTCCCATATTCTGTCTCTACCAACATAATAATTCCAAGGTATCATTTTTCTATTACCCTGAGATGCTAAAAATATGTATGAAATATTTAAAACTATCATAGGGATTAGTTCTATGACATGTGAAAAGAACTTATATATCTATTATAAAAGTATGTTCTGGACCCATGCATGGTTAGTCACTCAGTAGGTTCCGACCCTTGGTGACCCCATGGACTGTAGCCTGCCAGGGTCCTCTGCCCATGGGATTTTTCAAGCAAGAATACTGAAGTAGATTTCCATTTCCTTCTCCAGGGGATCTTCCTGATTCAAATATCACATTGCATCTCTTGTGTCTCCTGCATTGGCAGGTGGACTCTTTACCACTGAGCCACCTGGGAAGCCCCATGTTCTAGGTATGGTCACATAGTAGTACAAAAAACTCCCCTCTTATAATCAACCTGGGTAAAAAGACAACCTATTAAATTCTTGAAGTAATGCTTTATATTCCTTATTTTGTATTAATCATTTTCTCCATATTCAGTTCAGTTCAGTTTCTCAGTCATGTCCAATTCTTTGCAACCCCATGAACCACAGTACGCCAGGCCTCCCTGTCCATCACCAACTCCGGGAGTTTACCCAAACTCATGTCCATTGAGTCAGTGATCCCATCCAACCATCTCATCCTCTGTCATCCCCTTCTCCTCCTTCCCTCAATCTTTCCCAGCATCAGGGTCTTTTCAAATGAGTCAGCTCTTCGAATCAGGCGGCCAGAGTGTTAGAGTTTCAGTTTCAACAGCAGTCCTTCCAATGAAAACTCAGGCCTGACTTCCTTTAGGATGGACTGGTTGGATCTCCTTGCAGTCCAAGGGACTCTCAAGAGTCTTTTCCAACACCACAGTTCAAAAGCATCAGTTCTTTGGCACCCAGCTTTCTTTGTAGTCCAACTCTCACATCCATACATGACTACTGGAAAAACCATAGCCTTGACTAAACAGACCTTTGTTGACAAAGTAATGTCTCTGCTTTTCAATATGCTGTCTAGATTGATCATAACTTTCCTTCCAAGGAGTAAGCGTCTATTAACTTCATGGCTGCAGTCACCATCTGCAGTGATTTTGGAGCCCCACCCCCGCCGAAATAAATTCTGCCACTGTTTCCACTGTTTCCCCATCTATTTCCCATGAAGTGATGGGACCGGATGCCATGATCTTAGTTTTCTGAATGTTGAGCTTTAGGCCAACTTTTTCACTCTCCTCTTTCACTTTCATCAAGAGGCTCTTTAGTTCTTCTCCACTTTCTGCCATAAGGGTGATGTCATCTGCATATATGAGGTTATTGAGGTTATTAGTAAGCTATATTATTTATATAATATTTTCCATTACCCCCTTATCCCCTTCTCCTTCCTCCTTTCCTGTGCCTCCCCAACCTTTAGGAGTTCTAAACATTGATTATGTACTTATTACTTGCCAATTATTTAACTAGATAACTTATACATGATACCATGTACATTCCTTAAAATCATATTATGAAGATTTTATAATCTTTATTTTTAAGTTCAGAAGTGTGAACCTCCAAGAGATTGAGCCATTAATATGAATCAAGCTAGATGTCTCTTCAGGCTTCCCTGGTGGCTTAGTAGAAAAGAAACTCCCTGCCAATGCAGGAAATACGAGTTCAAATCCTGGGTCAGGAAGAGACCCTGGAGAAGGAAATGACAACCAACTCCAGGTTTCTTGCCTGGAAAATCTCATGGACAGAGGAGATTGGCGGGCATAGTACGTAGGATCATAAAGAGTTGGACATGAGTTAGCAAATAAATAGAAGCAGCAACAGAAGTCTGTTCACCACATTGAAGAAATAAAAAATGGAGATGTACAAAGGAAATAAAAGTTTTCAAAATGATATCATCAGTGTCACAGGGAACACACTTCTCTTGTGTGCGTCCCCATTCATGTGAGCCAAGGAATGATGGTGCATAGTTGTTTATATAAATATAATATGTGTCAATGATAAGACTTACTTAGATATAACTTAGATATCATAGTGTTCATGCAAAAACAAAGGCCCATAATCTATACTTTATGTTGATTTTCATTTTATAAAAGTCTTAGCCTGGAAATCCAGTAAATTATTCCCAGTTATATCGCAACCACCTGACCGGCATAGCTAACGGGATCAAAGCAATTGATACACATTTCTGTTAACCTGTAATGTTTTTCACAAGTAGAACTCCATGATTCTAGGTAACATCTGTAACTAATCTGGATCATAACATAACACCTGAACTGATTATTAATTCCCATATTTTAACTTGACTTAGGGGGCTTCCCCAGTGCGTCAGCGGTAGAGAATCTGCCTGCAATGCAGGAGATACAGGAGAAGCAGGTTTGATCCTTGGATTGGGAAGATACCCTGGAACAGGGCATGGCTATTCCTTCCAGTATTCTTGCCTGGAGAATCCCATGGATAGAGGAGCCTGGCAGGCTACAGTCCACAGGGGCGCAAAAAGTCTGACATGACTGAAGTGACTGAACACACACACAGCCTGAGTTAAAATTTGATTTAAAAAATATGAAACCTTGATTTGGTCATATCCTTTAGTAACTCTTTTTCATAGGCCAATTTTATATGACTTTTTACAGTTTTATGTTTTTATCTTTAGTGAACTAAGAGTTGGACATGACTGAGTGACTGAACTGAACTGAACAAATGTCATTAAGCACAGGGTTAAATAAATAATAAAATGAGCAATCTATGTTATCACTAATTAGCAAAAGTATAGAGCACTGCTGATCACACCAGAAGGCTACTTTAAGCCCATTCCCAGTCACTTTCTTTTTCCCTATCCAAAAGTGAATACTCAATTTTTAACATTATTAATTTTCCCATTTTTGGAGTATATAAAAAATGGAATTATATAATATTTGTGTTTAGTTCATTTCCCTCAATATTATATTTATAGAATTCATCCTTTTTTTTTTGAGTGTAGCTGTATAACATTTCATTATTGTATAGTATTCTGTTAAATAAATATGTCACTATTTACTTATGCTCTAAATTGGACACTGGTCATTTAGCATTGGGTTTACTAAAATAATGTTTCTATGAATATGCTCATTAATTTTTTTATTGTCATGCTACATATTTATGTGGGATGAAATTTCTTTGACACTGTGTCAATCTTGTTGACAAGGCAGAATTTCCTGCCATGGATTTCAAGTATACATTTGTTGATAAATTGGTGTTTCCTGAATTTTTCACAAGTGATTCTTACAAGTGACAGGTCAACGGTAGCACAAAGGATTCTCTTGAGGTTTGACTCACATAGTACTTTAAAAGAACTTTAAAGAAAATATTAAAATTGTCCCTCTCCCCAGAATCAAGTAAGAGTGTTGAAAATGCGGGGGAAAGGGGGTGGCAGAGGCTAGTACTAAAGACTACCTTCCATCTGCCAGGTGGGACTAACATTGATTCTGGAGATTCTGATTCGAGATGTCAGATGGATAGAAATTCTAGATTTTCTTTTGTAAACAGCTTTACTGAGATATAATCAATATACAATACATTGCATGTATTAAGTGTACAAGTTAACATATGACATGTGCATACCCATGAAAATATCACTACAGTCAAGATAAAGAGTATATCCATCACCTGCAAAAATGTCTTTGTGCTCATGTGTAACTCATCTTTTCTAGCTCTTCCGTTAACCCCTCCTCTTGGTCCCTCACCTAACTTTTCCCTGCGGTTCCGCTAATATGCATTCTGTCACTAAAGATATCTGAATTTCCCAGGAATTTATGTATGTAAAATCACACAGCATTCTCTTTTGGCAGGCTTTCTTTTAGCACATTTATTTTAATATGTGCTTATGAATCAAAAGTTCACATAGCTTTTTATCTCTGAGTAGTATTTCATTGTATGGCTATAACACAGATTTTATTCATTCATCTGTTGAGTATTTAAATTTGCTGAGATTATCTTTTTTTGTTGTTTATTGATGTGAATCATATTAAATTTTTAATATTACGCCAAATGTGCATTCCATAAAATTTACTTCACCATGATATATTATCCTTCTTACATAATGTTGGATTTGATTTGTTAGAATTTTGTGTAAATTACTGCGTGTATTTTCAGAAGGCTGTCTGTGGTTTTCTTTTCTTATAGTTTTCTTTCTTTTATTTTATTTATTTATTTATTTTTGGTATCAGAGTAAGCTAGCTTAATGGGATAAATCAGAAAACATTTCCTTCTTGAGCTTTCTAGAAGATTTTTATACAAATTTAGTACTATTCATCAAATGTTTGGTAGAATTTATGAATTAAGTCATTGAGGTATAGAGTTATCTTTGTGGGAAAATTTTTAACCATAAATTTAATCTCTAATAACTTTAAGGCAACTCAAGCTATCTATTTTGTTTTGAACAAGCTGTATTCACTTGTGCCTGAATTTCAAGCAATTTGTCATCTAAATAGAATTTATTAACATAAAGTTGTTTATAATATTTTCTGATCTTTTTTATAACTATAGAACCTATTGTGATATAACCTGTCTCATTATTATATTGTTTAAATTTCATCATCTTCTCTCTATTTTTTCTTAATAGTTGAGTAGAAGTGTATGGATTTTATTCATCTCCCCAAATTTTCAACCTTTGGTTTGACTGTTTCTTTCTATTTCATAATGGTTTATTTTTATATTTATTGATCTCCCTGATTTCTTCACTTCAGTTTTGATTTGTCCTTTTCTAGTTTTTCATTGATTTGAGACCTTCCTTCTTTTCTAGTATTGGCATTAAATGTATTGTTTTCTTATATGTACTGGTCTAGCTACATTTCACAATTTTTGATGCATTGTGGCTTCATTTATTTACAAATGCTCATTTTACTTCTTTCTCCCCCCTTTAACTTATAGGCTATTTAAAAATAGTTTCAGTTTCCAACATTTGTGACTTTCCAGATATCATTCTGTTTCAATTTCTAATTCTATTGTAACTAGAGAATATACTTCAGATGACTTGATTATTTGAAATACAAGACTTGTTTTATGGCTTAGAATAGAGTTTATCTTGGTAAATTATCTATGTGCTTGACAGAAGTGGGTGTTCTACTGTTGTGGGAAGACTGTTCTATAAATATCCCTTAGGTCAAGTTGGCTGATAGTACTGCTGAAAACTAACACATACTTACTGATTTTTTCTTTTCTTTTTTTGCTTGCTTCTATCTTTTATGAGAGAGGGATATTCTCTCACTATAATTATGAATATGTCTATTTTCCTTGAAGTTCTGTCAGTATTTGATGTACTTTGCAGCACTTTTACTAGATGCATAAATGCTTAGGTTTTTTTTTTTCTTTGCTCTGAAATTTGCCTTTGTCTAATATTATAATCATTCTAGCTTTCTTTATATTAGTGTTAACTTGGAATTTATATTTCCATCCTTTTACTTTTGGCCTCTTTGTGAGTGTGCTCTACTTGTAAATATATACTAACAGTGGTTGGATATTGTTTTTCCATCCAGTTTGACAATTTCCAGCTTTTATTTGGGGAATTTAGAATATTGACACTTAATATGATTATTGATATGGTTACTGTTAAATCTGTAATTTTACAATATGTTTCATTTGTTGACTTTTTTCCTTTCTTCCTGTTTTATTATTTATGATTCCTTTTCTGTCTTGCATTTGCTTATTAACTATAGATCTTTGTCATTTTAGTAGTTCTTTTAAGATTATAGGGCATGTCTTTAACTTATCACAGTCTACTCTCAAGTATATCCAAACCATTTCATTTCTGATATAAAGCACCTCAAGACTGTATCCTTCCTCTTCTCCCTTCCTAGCCTTTGCACCAATTTGTGATACATTTTACATTTACATAAGTTATAAACCAAATTGTCATTATATTTGTTGTAAAAATAAGCTAGCTATGAATGATATTTAAATATTTTAGATATTATACATTTTCCAATGCAATCACCATTTTTGATGCTGTTTGGACCTTTTATTGATCCAAATATTCCTTTTCTTTGTGCTTGAAGGACTTTCTTTGATACTTATTTGGATACATTTCTAATGGTTATGAATTAGTTCAGCTTCTGTATATCTGAAAACAATCTTCCTTTGATCATTATTTTTTAATATAAATTTATTTATTTTAATTGGAGGCTAATTAATTTACAATATTGTATTGGTTTTGCCATACATCAACATGAATCCCCCACGGGTGTACATGTGTTCCCCATTCTCAACCCCCTCCTACTTCCCTCCCCATCCCATCCCTCTGGTTCATCCCAGTGCACCTGCCCCAAGCATCCTGTATCCTGCATCGAACCTGGACTGACGATTCACTTCATATATGATATTATACACGTTTCAATACCATTCTCCCAAATCATCCCACCCTCTCCCTCTCCCACAGAGTCCAAAAGACTATCCTAAACATCTGTGTCTCTTTTGCTGTCTTGCATACAGGGTTATTGTTACCATCTTTCTAAATTCCATATATATGCAACTAGTATACTGTATTGGTGTTTTTCTTTCTGGCTTACTTCACTCTGTATAATGATCATTATTTTTTTTAATGTTTCAAAGTTTTTATTCAATTACTAGCAGTTTTCAGTTTACTTAATAAAACTGAATGTTTTAAAGGCAAATCCATTTTCTTGATGTGATAGAACAGTTTATATATCTCTATATCTTTGTGTTTTTATTTTTATTTATTTTTTTAACTTTACAATATTGTATTGGTTTTGCCATACATCAACATGATACACCACAGGTGTACACGTGTTCCCAATCCTGAAACCCCTCCAACCTCCCTCCCCATACCATCCCTCTGGGTCATCCCAGTGCACCAGCCCCAAGCATCCTGTATCTTGCATCGAACCTGGACTGGCGATTCGTTTCTTATATGATATTATACTTGTTTTAATGCCATTCTCCCAAATCACCCCACCCTCTTCCTCTCCCACAGAGTCCAAAAGACTGTTCTATACATTTGTGTCTCTTTTGCTGTCTTGCATACAGGGTTATCGTTACCATCTTTCTAAATTCCATATATATGCGTTAGTATACTGTATTGGTGGTTTTCTTTCTGGCTTACTTCACTCTGTATAATCGGCTCCAGTTTCATCTGCCTCATCAGAACTGATTCAAATGCATTCTTTTTAATGGCTGAGTAATACTCCATTGTGTATATGTAGCACAGCTTTCTTATCCATTCATCTGCTGATGGACATCTAGGTTGCTCCCATGTCCTGGCTATTATAAACAGTGCTGTGATGAACATTGGGATACACGTATCTCTTTCAATTCTGTTTTCCTCAGTGTGTATGCCCAGCAGTGGGATTGCTGGGTCATAAGGCAGTTCTATTTCCAGTTTTTTAAGGAATCTCCACACTGTTCACCATAGTGGCTGTACTAGTTTGCATTCCCACCAACAGTGTAAGAGGGTTCCCTTTTCTCCACACTCTCTCCAGCATTTATTGCTGGTAGACTTTTGGATAACAGCCATTCTGACTGGCATGAATTGGTAACTCATTGTTGTTTTGATTTGCATTTCTCTGATAATGAGTGATGTTGAGCATATTTTCATGTGTTTGTTAGCCATCTGTATGTCTTCTTTGGAGAAATGTCTATTTAGTTCTTTGGCCCATGTTTTGATTGGGTCGTTTATTTTTCTGGAATTGAGCTGCAGGAGTTGCTTGTATATTTTTGAGATTAGTTGTTTGTCAGTTGCTTCATTTGCTATTATTTTTTCCCATTCTGAAGGCTGTCTTTTCACCTTGCTTATAGTTTCTTTTGTTGTGCAGAAGCTTTTAATTCTAATTAGGTCCCATTTGTTTATTTTTGCTTTTATTTCCAATATTCTGGGAGGTGGGTCATAGAGGATCCTGCTGTGATTTATGTCAGAGAGTGTTTTTTCCTTTGTTCTCCTCTAAGAGTTTTGTAGTTTCTGGTCTTACATTTAGAT